>NC_138192.1:54382364-55767251 GCF_964194105.1 Spermophilus citellus | reverse complement strand
GCTTAACCCATTCATGGGGGCACAGCCCTCATGGCCTAATCCTCTCTTAAAGGTCCATCCTTTCAACTTGGTAGCATTGAGGATTAAATTTCCAAAACATGAACTTTGGGGGAATATATTCAAAGCATAGCCTCATCAATTTTATAACTTTTCCTCAAGCCATCCCTTAAGCTCACAGTGACCTCCTTCGACCATATTGATTCTTATACATCTAAAGATCAATGTGGGTGTTGTGTTTGAGTTCTGTGTTGTGGTTTGCTTGCATTTGCCCTACTTGAACTTGTTAAGCCTATTGAGTGGAGGAATGTGAGGGGGTGGAGTGAGAGGGTATTGTCTATTCTCTGGTTCCAAAGAACATACTGGCCCTCCCGTGTCCAGCAGAGTGGCCAGGAAAGAGCAGGAAGAGCATCATCTAGGTGACTCACCATACATTTGCAATTAGCCAGAATCCTCCAGCTCCATCCTTCCTGCCTTTGTAGACATTTTCACCAATGTGACCTTTCCTACTAGCTGAAATGCTTTTAGTTGTGATTAATAAAACACCCAAGAAAAAGTGGCCATTAAAAGAAGGGGCCTATTACCTCATACAATGAGTTTTTTGAGTCTAGGCAGTTTCCACAACTGATTAATTTAGTAGCTTAATAATGTCAAGGGCACAGGTGCTTTATGTCTTTCTTTTCTAACTTGGTCATGTGTCTCCTATAGTCTTGTGATGACTGAATCCAGTCCAACTAACACATGCAGATGTGAACACAAGGCCAGCTTGCTGGGCATGTCAACAGCACACTCCTACTGGACCCCAGAGTGAGAAGGGCCCCAGGCTTGGGCGTTAATATTCTGTGGTCAACATCATGAAATTTGTGTTTTGCAAGTGAAATATGAGGGATGAACACATGCCAAGGGCTTGGAGCCTCAACTCATGGGCAGTTCTGCCTAATCTCCTTGCGGGTTGAAGTTATAGACTGTTCATTCCCCAAGCTTCTGAACAGCAGCTACCACACTGTCTCCACAGAGGGTCAGGGTGTGGGTATATGAAGCATCAGGGTCAAAGTAAGGTTTACTCTGCATGCTGAGTTATAGAATGTGGCTCCAGAATAGAGGTTGTCCCACATAGCAAATAAGAACCAGGTTGAGATGGAGAAGTGGTTGAAAAGAAGAAAGAGGGTTTTTTTTTTCGTTTGTTTGTTTGTTTTTTAATCTTATTTTTGAATAAGGATCTTCACATTGTGATTTCACTTGGCTGACCCTAATGTAGAATTCTGCATTCCTTTCTCTGTCAAAGAAAGTCTTCTCCAGATTCTCCCCATAGATTCTAGTTCCATAATGCCCAGAGTTAGAGCACATGTCTACACCTGAGACAGTGACTGGCCAGCAATGGAGACTCCTTTATTTATCACAGATGGATTAAGTTTTGCTTTTGGTCAAGGGTGGTCTCTATCTTTGATCCACTCCAAACATTAAAGCAAAGTCATGTTTCTGCGAGCAAGGAAAGGTGAAATAGGGTGGAATTGGGACTTATGTAGAAAATGAGTAGTATCTGTCACTCTGTTCTCTCTCTGATTTATTCCTTTTCCATGTTATTATATCAGCTCAGATAGCTGAAGATGATCCAAGTAACACATGCAGACATGAAGACCAGGGCCATAAGCATGCTCAGGAACAACCTAACCTCAAGCTTTTCCAGTTTTTTACTGGTGGAAACTTTTCTACAAATAAAATACAAATATGAATGAAACTCAATATCAGAAAACATTAAGGAGAATGAAAGGCAGCAACTTTAGTTGAAACAGATGAGTGTCATTTGAGTCCTAACAAATCAGGAAACCATCATCCTTAAGTGAAAGTTTATAAAACCAATACAGTGGTGTTTACTTAAGTGCTGTTCTCTGAAATATCTTTCTGTGCTACTTACATTCTTTTTTGATAACTCAAGAATGTCCTCAAAACTTATATGTATGCACTTCAACTTATTATTTTCTAACTCATGTGCAACATTTTTATTAGGGAATATAAAATAAACTAACTCATCAGAAGAGATATTATAGTAATTTTTTTCCAGATTAATTCTTGCTTTTATTCTAGGCCTCAGCATCTCATTAAGACTCCTGATGTTTGGCCCCCATACCTTACTTCTGAAACACCAGAATTCATCTTTAAAGTCCCTAAGTATGTGAGATTGGATGGCTTGATTGACTATCAGAATGTTACTAGAAAAAGAAACTGAGTTGGAAATTGATTTTGTTTTCTTTTCACATCAAACCCTCAGCTGCTGGGTGGGTAAATCTTATATCTTTCTTTAATCATTGTTCCAATAGATTTTTATGCCAACCATTCTGTACAATCAGTCAGGTACACATTTCCACCCATGCATCCAATGAGAATATTAGGAGAGGAAATCCAAGCCTGACTGTACAGTTGGGGCTGGAGAAAACATTTAGCAACTTGGAAAGGCCTAGATGCAGTGTATAGGAACCCCTCTACATACCATACACCACTTCAATGTGGTACAAATTTATGCACCCCACAGGCTTACCCAAACACTACAAACTGTGATCCACAAAACTGCACCCCTATGCCCACACTGTCAGATTCCCTCTGCACAGGAATTCTGAAAATGAAAACCAGAGTCTGAGGTTTGCACCACAAGGACCCCACCAGGATAACATGGCTGCCTGGGAAAGAGAGGAGCCAGGTGAAACCCATCACAGCCATTTAGCTGAGCATTTCTAGTGGAAGAAGAGGAAAATGCCTAACCTCTTATAGAATATTTTACAGTCCTGAAATTCAGGCTTTAGTTCAGCAATGCTAGAGCACTGAGGCTTGAGATATTTTCATAACATCTGCCAGTGTTTCTGAGCTTTCTTCCAGTCAGGCCAATAGCACAACTAACCAAGGCTGGTAGCCGACAAAGAGTATAAAAAGAGAACAAGGGGAATAGTGAGCATAGGTTAGTACCAGAAAACAGAAAAGCCAAACCTTAGAGCACTCTGTTGCCTGTGCAACACCTTTATTATGATAAAGAAGAGCACAGAGGAAAACAAGAATCAAACTTTAACCAGCTATTTCAAGATGATCCCAGGGCTGCCAAGCTGTTTCTGGCATTTTGAATGGTGTTTAAATATGTTGGAGGCTCAAGACTCATCTAAAATCATAATGTAGCAACATAGGATAATGACACTTGTGAAAACACATTTTAAACTAGGAATATGATTTTCTTGGTATGTAGTCCAAACTCTTTTTCTGAAGTTAAGCTAAATCCAAAGAGATTATTGACTTGCCTTGAGTCATGTGACTTCCAGTCTCCTGGCTTGTAGTCAGTCCATCACCACAAAACAGATGTATATTTAAAAATAATAATAATAATTCAGGGCTAGTTAACTTTGTTAAATACATCTTGTGCATATAGTATTGGTACAGTCAGTCTTCCAACCAACATCATTAACCCGTTAAGCCCCAAGTTTTCAATTCTCTGAATATTTCAATGAAATTGACAGAAGTACATTAAAAGGGGTTGGAAATCATAATCTAGGGTTTATATATGCTTTATTATTATTAAATTTAAATTAGATTGACCTATAAATAGGACACTGGGACAATATAGTATCTTTCACTTATACAAGCAATCCTAGAAATAGGGCATTGGGTAAATGCAATATCTGGGATGCTGAGACAAAATGAGTAAGGAAGGCACAAGTCTTGTATACAATAAGCATGTATAATAAGTTAGGATAGGATCTCTTTGAAATGGTCATTTTCCTATGACTAGGATCACTCAGGTGGTTTTGGAACTCATGGAGCTGTATAAATACAAAGAAGGTGTATTGTTTGTCTTCTCACTGTACTCAGTTCTGCCTGAGGTCCTTCTAAGACAAAAGGGACTGTAGTTTCAGTTACTGGTGACGGATATATGACCTAGAGCTTGGGGAAGCTTGTTAGTGTTTCCATCTAAAGAACACATAATTAGCAATGTGTTGTCAGCCTCCCAGACACTCTGGGCCATGCCAATGTCATGGTCATCAAAGTGCCTGGACATTGGGTGTGGGATAACAAGTCTGGGGAGTGGTCACACCTTAAACAAAGAGGATGAGTCACAGAGAAATTAAGGTCCTGCACTATTTTATTGGTTCTGTTGAGGAGAGTGATAATAGCAGGCATCATTTGCTAATCAGTAAGAGGACCACTTTTTGGAGAATACTACTTTGACTTTTGTAAACTTTAAAAAAATAACTAAACAAGATATCTAATTTTTCTACCCACTTGCTATAAGGATAAGCCTGGCATAAACTGAATGTGAGCATCTTTTTGACCTGCTGTCTCTTGGCCATAATATGTAATCTAGTCATTCTTCCAGCCCATAGGATTCTGTTACCCAGGGGTAGGCTGGATTTTTTTTTTTTTTTTTTTTTTTGGTAAAGGGTCAGATGATAAGTTTTTTGGGCTTTGCAAACCATATGGCCTCTGTCAGTGGTACTCAAAGTTGCCATTGTGATGTAAAACCAACAAAAGACAATATGTAAAGAAATGGGCAATACTAGGTTCTAATAAAGTTTTATTTACAAAAACAGCAAACTGGCTGGATTTGACCAATGAGGCCATAGCTTCCTGGCTTTGGCTTCAATGATTCTGAAGTTTCTGGACATACTGCAGAGAGTGAAAGGGCAGGTCTTAAGGAGTTCTAGGAACTTAGTCTTCCACATCATGATGGAAGAAGAGGTAAGGTTCCTCATGATTGGTAGGCATCTTTATAAATTCAAAGATGGGGAGATTGGGGAGTTTTAGTTCCATTACTTGTCCATTGAGGTTCTCATAAAAAGATTCAAATACCTCTGTGTGTGAGAGAATTGTATAAACCCATCCTTACTGTGATACTTCTTTTCACCAACAATAGCAGAAATCAGTTGAAAAAAGTTTCATCTATTCCTTCCATTCTGTTGTCATCTTAAAACAACAACAACAACCACCAAAACAACTGAACGTCACTATACGTGCTTATAGATGTCAAAGAATGTACATTTTCAGCTTAGACCTCAGTGTGTGGCTAAATGTGATTTTGGCCAGTGCAGTGTAACTTGCAGACACAGAGACATATGCTTGAGCTTGTACTGTGTGTGCATTTGAATATGCGTACGTGTGGGGGTAACAGAAAACAATGTCATCTGACAAAACCATAGGCTTGGTGCCAGATGCCAATCTGACTGAACCAGGCACACAAATGAATAAAGTGAACTTCAGCCTCCACTTCCTCCTCCCCCAAGAATCTATTAAAAGACTGAAAAGGGCTGTTTAGCATCGAAGAGTGGCACATGCTGGTATAGTGCACATTCTCCAGTGTCAGAGCAGCAGCAGCTGCAGCCAAGTTCTAGTGACAGTTGCCCATACTGCCATGCCCCAGCACGTCCCAGGACTCAGAGGAGGAAGCTCTTTGGACTTCCAGGATGTGTAGATTGGGGCAGGAAGTGAAACAAAGCATACATTATAGAGCTGTAGAAGACAGCTGTGGGGAGGCAGAAATTGTCTGTGCCACTCCAATGGTAGAGAGAGAGAGAGAGAGAGAGAGAGAGAGAGAGAGCAGGAGTCCATCAGTGGTAAAGTTTTCCCCACGTTACCTCTTAAGTAAAACTTAGAAAAAATAAATAAAGTGACAGAGAATCAGTCTTTGATCCATATCGTAGATGATGCAAAAATCTCTGGGACTCGGAATTTTTTTTCCTTCTTTCCTATGATTGCCCACATAGATACGAAGGGAATTATAAGGTGAATAGTATTTTTACATTAAATATGTATTACAGAATCTTTCAAACATACAAGAATGCACTAAAATAACAAACACCTGTGTATCTGCTATGCAAATCCTTTGAGTACAAACACATCTGCCATTCTTGTTTATTTTTCAAAGAAATAAAATTTTAAAGAAATGAGATATTTCAGATACAGTTGAGGCCTCTGTTTTCTCTCTTCCCTCATTTCTCTTACGTATTCTCAGAGGTAACTCCAGCAAATTCTGAATATTTTTTACAAGCATATTTTAAAGTGCTACTGAAAAAAAAAATACAAAGAAGGTGTATGGTTTGTCTTCTCACTCTTACATACACACATGCATATATATAGTACATATACAAAAAATGTAGACATATCAAAATAATAAGTAATTTTCTTTCTTCTTTCCTTCTTTTTTTTTTTTTTTTTTTTTGGAAAGGGGATTGAAACCAAGGGTACTTTTTCACTGACCTACATCTGCAGTCCTTTAATCCTTTTTTTTTTATTTTGAGACATGGTTCCACTAAGTTACTTAGGGCCTCACTAAGTTGCTGAGGCTGGTCTTGAACTTGCAATCCTCCTGCCTCATCCCCCAATCCACTGGGATTTAGATATGCACCATCACACCCAGCTTAAATTCTCAATTTTTATAAAACTAGCGTTCTTCTACATAATTTAAACTTTAATGTAGTAAATTTGGCCATATTTTCCTTTATGGCTTATGCATTTGTTATTCTAAAAGCTCTTTTACGTTCATATAGTATTTTCTTATAAAAATTATCCTATTCACATGTTATGGTTTGGTGCCTGGCATGGATTTCCTTCGAGCCACACTGGTGATATTGGTTTCATCCTGTGATGACTATCTTCCCATTGGCCATTAATGATATCATCCTTCTCTTCCTTACTGACCTCAGTGGGGGAATACACAAGCCTCCTTTTGTACATGTTCCTCCATTTGAGGAGATAAAGCTGAGTGTGACATCCAGCCCCTCACCATGAGCCCCCTGATGGTCTGAGAAATGACTCTGTTGTCCAGTTCTCTCAGCTTAAGAGAGAATCTTAAACACTGGAGGGAATCTCCCCCTTGTAAATGTATGCCTTGTGGTAATCTAACTTCAGGGGGAACTTTCTGACTCAAGATTATGAATTATGCAAGCTCATATGCTATTGTCAGGAGCTTCCAGCCTTTAGAACATCAGAATAAATCACCTCCAAGGGGTGACATGTGCCCAAGAAGTCCCCACAGACTAAAGCCCACCATCAAATTTCATAGATTCCAGGTTTAAGAAATGTAATTAGTTGACCTACAATAAACACACTTTATCACTTCGGGTGTTTTGGTCTGTTTCCTGCAAACTGTGAGATGCTTCACAGTATTATAAACCTCATACATTATTAAAAGAGTTTGTTTTCTTACAAAAAAAAAGAGATACCTTGGCAGAATCATAGTGGAATTAAACTAATTCAACTTTCTGGACTTTAAAATGGCACAGACCTAGACTGTGACTCAGAAAAAATGAATAAATAAGAATCCTTGGCTATTTTAATTGACAGCCACAATAATAACAAATCAGCTATTTGAAGACAACCTTCACAAAGAACCTTATGGTACAGATTTCTGTTGGTGGAAACACCACAGGAATGCCAACAAGCGAACAGGGAAAGGATCTAACTTTTACTGGACACATAGTATAAATGAGTCACTGCGGCACTTCTCCATGTGCTGCACCATTTAAAACTTACCACTACCCTCAAAAACATTTGCATTCTCACTATAAGGAGGAGAAGCTGAAGTTTTTAAAAACTTGATAAACATGTCAAGGGACACAGCTGGTCAGGGATTCAGACTCAGGTTGTACCAACCATTCATTTTCCTTTGCTCATCCATTTTCCATTGTGGCTTCTTCTAGAGCTTGGACATGCTGCTCTACAAAGAGCCATTAAAAGGTCACAGTAGTTGAAGGTGAAATAAGGACTGGAGCATTGGACATCTACAGGGTTATCTAATATGACTGACCCCAGAACCTCTAGTCTCTGTCATCCATATAGTCCTCACCCAGAATGTCACATCCCAACATCAAGCAGTCTAGTCTCTAAGCTGGATCAGGAGGATTCCACTCCACATTTACAAATCCAATCTCCAAGGCAATTATTGGGATACAGGATGTTTGGGTTCTAGGAGTATAATCTACTCTGTTAGCAATTATTGTGGAATAGCTGCTACGGGTATGAGTCAGTCATTCATAACCCTATAATTATATTGATATATCAGCTGTAAAACAAATGAATAATCATACTAAATAAGGAAAAATGGATAACAAGTAGGTCTGTTAGTTCACATAAGATTTTGCTGCTTAAATAAGTTTAGAAGAACTGGATTTTGGAGTTCTGGGGGTTTTGAAATTGCAGATAAGGGGTTATGTACAAGTCTTATTATAACTGGATGCTTTGGGGGAGCTATAGTTACTGTCTGGAGAGAAATAAGAGAGTAAGCCTACATCAACTCCTGAATATTGCTATGCTACTAATAAAACTGTTTTCACATGTCATTTCACTCTCAGAACAATGTTGTGAGTCTTCTGTTATTGCTGAAGCTGTTCAAGCTCAGAGTGCTTGAGAAACTTGAAGAGGGTCACACAGCCAGATAGCAGTAGGACCTAAAATGCTTACCATCCTCTGACTTCTAAGGGAATCCGATACTAGATCCTATTTCCAACTTAATCCCTTCCTACTATGGAAACTCATATGCCACAAAACATTCCAAAAGTTTGTTTTCCTTCTCTATAGCCTGAGGGCAGTGATCTTTTCTGCCTACTTCAAAGATTTGCAGTGGGAAACAGATTATATTGTGCTATATAAATAAGGATATTCTTATGACTTTACACCTGCATCCGTTTGGCTAAAGCCTGAATGAGCTTTGTCAGGGCAGAGAGTATTGTTGTATTCCCTGGTGAGTCCATCAGAACTCCTGCATGACCAGAAGGGAGCCCATATTCTCCTGCAGAAACTAAGCACAGAGCCACAGCTGCAAAAGCCCCACATTTCTAGAACTTTCAGCTGATCTTTGAGCACATTCCATTCCCATGATGAGCAACTTTTAAAGGACATTTGTCTGCAAGCATACTGGTGTGTGTGTGGGGGGGGAAGAACATAGACTTTTATAGTCTTGGGACCTCAGAATATGTAATTCAGGTAGTAAAAATATATATCACATCACATAATTTATTGTACATTTCCATGTAACATATATTTAGATGGAAGTTATTTTCTTTTCATTAGTCTTTATGGGGGACCTCACTAAAAACAAGAATGCTAAAATCTGCTTCATTGGAAAATTCTTGAAGTATACCTGGAAAAATGGACTAAAGGATATTGTTGTGCTGGAAAATCACTTAAAATGTACATCAAACCATTTCCACACATATATTTTGTAGGTTACCCACTTACACTATGACATAGAGCAAATAGAGAATGTCCTTGCTTTCTCAACACCAGCATGGGAGAGATTACAGTACATTTGTCATTTACTGCCTTTTAATTATATGTGCATATCAAACTATATATGTATATAAAGCTTCATGTGTCTATGTATTTATTATACATATGTATGCATGCATATATACATACATGTATGTATTATACATACACTTTTTGAATGGTTTTGTTCAATAAACTTAGATTAATAATCTCATATGAAATAGCTCCTATATGAAGCAATGGAGATAAAACAAAAAGTACCATCTAATTTCTAACATTTAGTAGAAGAACATTTGTGAAAATGAATAATTTGATCAATCTCATATAGGAAAATGATCACAGTTTTATTGAGGGTCCAAGGAAATTAATTGTATAGGAGAATGTATGTATGTCCTTAGGTCTCAATTGCCTAGCATCAAGGATAAGAGCGATATTACCTGACATTTTTTAATAGATAGAATATTGTTTTAAACATGGTATGCTTAATTAGTACTTTATTGATTAATAATATTTGTTTTTTAAAATCTAAAAGGCATTATTCTGTAGAAGTGGCTAACTTTGCATTTGAAGTTCTTTGCTGGAGTGATTTATGCACATGACCTATCCAAATCCATGTGATTTTTTTGCTACACTGTACAGATATTAAGTTGTCTTTCCATTTATTGATAAGACCTTAAAATTTAAAAAGCTGTGTTGGATCACATATATATGGTTCAAAAGAAAATAAATGAATTAAATATATACATTGTTTCAAAGTGATCTATTCATTTCTTTGCTAACTTTTTGTAGTCTGAGTGGAAGATCCCAAGTCATTTCTCTATATACTTCTGGGAAATTCTGATAAAAGACAAAACGGAACAGAGGTTGCCACTCTTATAAAATGTGATTAGTTATTTTACAATATTCTCTTAATAAATACTGAATTTGCTTTGCACTTTAGTCTTGCAAAGATTAAAAATAAACCTTTAAATCTTTCCCTGCTAATTATGATACTGAATATGATAGAAATGATATTGGCAGAAATGGAACTAAGATTGACTTTTTCTCAGGGGGACGGTGGTATGCAACTCTAGATGAACAAGCAGTCTACAAAAGCTGAAGTGAACACAGGCCAACAGGTAAGCATAAGAGCTGCACCATTAAACAAGAAATCTTAAAAATTCAACTAATCTTCACCCTGGGCAGAGGGTGCCTTGTTGGTATGAAATCTGATAAATTGAAAGAAAGTTGACCTTTTCTTAGATCATAAGTTCCTGATAGGATTGCTACATATGCACACTCAGCTGTTTGTAACATTCTTATGTGGAAATTTGAGATTTCAATACACCAATGTCCTGCCAGCTTAAAGGTAGACTGTCCAGCTGAACTTTGAGTTATATGCAACGATTTTGTTTTATGCTGTTACGGTGATGTGTTTTGTGTGAATCCTTGGAACTAAAGTTTTAGCTCCAAAAATAAATGTGATTGGGGATTTTCTGTGGGTTTTTCTGAACCTTGGTAACCATCAAAGTTGGCTTTGATGACTGAGACCAAAGGGACTGGGGATGTACCCTGAATGCAGTGAGAGAAACACTTTTCTCTGAAGCATTGTTAGTGGCCTAGGCTTTTCTTCTCATTATTGTTGATAGGGCAGTGTTTAAATACAGAGACAGAGATGTCACTATTAATTTCTGTTTATGAGGCATTCCAAATATATTGTTGTATAAAAATAATAACCAGCAATGTTATTTTCAGGTATGTGAGCTGAAAGCTGACACTTCAGCCCTATGGCCATTTTTCAAGACATTACCTAATACATTACCTCACAATGATGACTAGAGGGAAACATTCTCAAAAGCACAGTCATAAAGTGCTCTGGTAAAGCCCACCCTAGGCCTTGTGCAAAACTTGGACGTCAATTCCTCCTAAAATGAGTTAGGGGTACCAGCTGTCTCTGGCTACTCACAGGAGTATCATTCATATCTTTCAAGATTCCCTATTTCATGTTGGGACAGACATTCTGACAGCTGGACTAGTGACATAAATTTTACCTAATTCTGCCCTGGGGGAAAGAGGCTGTGAGTAGCTGTGACTGACAAAACTCTTTTTCCTGGTCATCTTTCTGCAAGGGAAAGATTATAAGCCAATAAAACCTTATTCTTGAAAATCTGCCTCTCAGAGGTATTGTCCCCTAAGAAGGGGCAAGGTTGGGATGTCTAGAAACAGAATGGAGATGGTGGCCTACAGGGACACCATTAGGAACCTGCAAAAGACTACAGTGCTGTTGCCTTTGCCAGAACTAGATATAAAAGGCCCAGGATGCCTAACCGACCATAACTAGCAAGGGTTGATTGGGAGGCTCTTTTTCCACTTGTAATCAGAGAGTAAAAGCTGTATTTTTCTTATATTTAAGACATCTGCAAACATCACTTCAATAGGCTCAATTTTCTCCTTATCATGTATACTGCACCTCTACCCTGGAAGAATATTCAATATGGTGGTTCTTGACTCCAGTAGCACATTAGAATCCCTTAGGGAGATTTAAAAAGAATGGGTAGGGTAAATAATGAGTAGGTAGTGATGTTTCTGAGTAAGGGAGTGTGCAAGAAAAAATAAATGTGGTGACATTTTTCAGGATATGTTATAGAAGGGAGAGACCGGATTGGTAACCTGTGGATTTATCAGTTCTTTCAGTATTCAAAAGCAGATCATTCGGGTGGCTGGAGGGTAAATGCAGATGGAGTGACTCACTAAAAATCTTTGTTTCGGCCATCTTATTTTGTTCAAATGTCATGTTAAATTGTCTTCTTCTGTGGTACATGATAAAATACTCTCAAAAATGCATTTATATTAAGGAGAGTCAGTAGTGGACACTGATTTGCAATCATAGCTAAGAGCAAGTTCCTTACATGTCCATGAACTTTCAGTCTAAGGAGAGATGGGGATATCCTCTGACCTCTTTTCTCTCTCGTATTTATATTAGATGAATTCTCCTTCATATCGTCTGATCAGAGGCCAATGGAGCTTAAATCATCCAAGAGAGATGTAGAAAATAAAGCCATCCAGTTACCTCTATCAACAGGAACAACCACTATGCAAAGGTAATATGATCAAGAAATAAAAAACTGGGAGAAGTTAGTTGTGGAACGTATTCATGTTATGGATTCAGAAACACAATTTTATATTTATGTTGCTCATATGGGTAAAATGTAAAATGTCCGAGAGAAAGTTATTCCATTTAGCCAGATAAATGCTAGAAAGATACAAGAATTTGTTTAATAATTATTTCATTCTTCTTATGAAGGTGAAATTCAAATAACATAAAATGAAAAGAGAAAAATTGAATGTCATTTCATGCATCCACAATATTGCACACTTACCACCTCTGCCTAAATTCAAAACATTTTCATTATTCCAAACACTAATTTCTTCTTAAATTATTGAGTCATTTCCTTTTATATAAGCCCTATTGCACTAAGCGAAATAAACCATATAAAGAAAAATAAAACATGGCCTAGGTTCTCAAGAAGCGTATGTTTAGTATGTGGCTTGATCATTTTGCTATTAAAATACAAACTAATATATTCTTCTAAGGAAGAGCTAACATCTGATTTGTGGTTGCCAGGTGTTTGACCATGAAAAACCTCATAAAGGAGACAGCATTGAAAATGGGCCTCAAATGATAGGCAGAAGGAAGTGCATAACTTTTAGTAGCTGGAATATTATGAGCCAAGAGGAGAAAGAAGGAGCCTAAGGAACACTCAGCAGGTGTCATGGATATATCTAGGGAGGATGGGTAGAAAGGTAGAAGCTCAGACTAGAAAAACAGCTTGAGCCAGTATTGTACAGATCTTTATAAACTCACCAAGGAATTTGGACTCTATTCAGTAAGGAATAAGAACCACTAGATACTTTTTAATCAATAAAGAATATGGACAATGCAATACTTCAGGAAGAAAAATCTGATAACTAGGAATAAGTTGTATTAGAGGGAGTGAAATTGTCCCTTCAGGTAGCTAATCCTAGAAATGCAGAGTAGACTGATATGGTAGGGTGTAAATTTGAGAAAAATCTGGAGAAACTTTCAATACCCCCAAAATAAGGTAGTGGGGCGATAAAGGAGGAGTGTTTTATGTTCCTTGATCATCCTATCCTGCTTCTAATTGGTTGCTTCCTATTCAAGACCCTGTCTAGGTTACGGGCCAATTTAATTAGTAAGTCACAGATCCAAACTTATGGGTGAATCGTCACCTGGGGGTTAGTAGTCACCCTTTAGTGTTAGCTCCTCAAGCCCAGGGAACCCTGGGGTCTGACCTGGCATTTCTCACCTTATCCATGTGGTGCTATTGGTAGCAATGGTGGGTCTTACCATCAACAAATAAATCAAAGTCTCTTTTCCTTAGGGACGCTTCCATTCAAATGTGCAAAGAACCCTCTAGAACATGAAGTTGTAGTGGCACCTCCTCCTCCACAGAAAATCTTAACTAAGCTTCTCCAGAAATCTTCACCATAATTGAGTTTAGGACTATCAGCAAAAGAGTCTCTACAAAAGAGTTCAGTGCAGGTAAATTTCCTATTTCCCTGTTGCTCTATTTTACTTGGCTACCGGCTTGGAAGAAATCAGCACTCTAGGTGCTGAACACCCCTTTACTAGTTTTTCACAAGCATTTATTCAGTATAGTAGTTTATAGAAGTGTGTTTGCAAATGCAAAAATGTGGTTTTAAAAAAAGACATCCTTTAACAAGGCCTCTGGCCTTGAGCTGGAGCTTCACAGAGATGTCTACATTTCTAAGATAAGAGAAGTTACAAGTTGGTCTCCATGGTAACAGCTGGGAGGGGAGGGGGAAAGAAAGGGTATAAGAAGCTCTCCCCTTCTCAGATGCTGTCCTTGAAGGGTTAACTTGCCCAGAACAATGAAAGAAAAAGCTGCTTTTATGTGAACTTCTGCAGACTTTGAACTTCTGAGTCCCTCCTTACATGCTGAGTATTAAGTTCTGAAACTCCCTGAACTCAGGGTTCAGGGGATTAATTGATTACAGTGAAAGCTGTACCCTCTAAAGGTGAGAAACTGATGTGACTTCATTTTTGAGAAACCAGCCTCTACCTCAGAGCAAAGCCTGTCCAAGGAAGGGATGTGACCCACAGAGCACTCCTAAGCACACACCCACCCTGCTGAGTTGTTTGTCTATAAATAACAACAGAGATCTGGGGCACCAGGTGTCCCTGACTCAGTTAGGCTAGGTGAGGACCCATAGCAACCCCCTAGCAATCACCAATCAGCATGAGACAGGGAAAATACATGGGATGCTAGATGACCCCCCAGTAGTTTATGGTGGTTGATAACATGTTAGGAAACCATGTAATTCAGCATGTACTCCCCTCATGGCTTAAACCAATCAGTTCAAAGGAATCCTCCTCTTATACTAATCAATCACCCCTACCCAACTTGTTCCGGCCAGTGAATGTGCTAATCAATGTTAAGAGTCGTTGTTTGACTTTCCTGAGATGTGAAATGATTTGCTGTGTGATGTTGTGACACATAGAGTATCCCCCCCTAAAACCTATAAAATCTTATTGAACAAAGGACCAGGACTCACTCCCCGGGACCGCTGCTTCGGGAATGGTTTTGAGTCCAGGCTCGAGCTTGCAATAAAGACTCTTGTGTGATTGCATTGGATTCAGCTCCTAGAGGTCTATTGAGGTCCCATGAATTTGGCATTACAGCTGCAGCCAAATAAAAATGTTTCCTGCTACCTTTGGTGCCCTGCCTCATCTGTCCCTACAATAAATTATATATATATAAGTTGTGCTACTCATCTTATTCTCATTCAACAAAAGTTGACTGAGTGCCTAAGGTTTTGCTCTATCTCAAACTCACTGTCAGGACTCTCACTTTGTGGAGCAAGGTCTGTTTTCCCTGTTTTCCTCACCCCAGATGTCAGGGACATGGCACATGGGCATCCACTCACAGGTCCCTAGTCCATGTAGCCATCTTCCCACTCTGCCTAGTCCACACTCAGGATTTTGCTCAGCAAAGAACTGCAGCCAATCTTCAGACACATCCTGCAGAAGGAGCCCATGAGCTATTTCTTATCGCTTATCACACACCTGCCTTAAGTCAAGTGGTCGCTTCCTCCTCTCTGTGTTGAAATGCCCGTTCCAGAGCAACACCATTCATTCAAAACTAAACACTCATTCAACTTAAAATTTCTCCCTTGTTTAAATCTCCTTCAAGATAGGAAATATGCAGTGCAAAAGAGAGATGAATCCAGTCCTCTCTTTTGATAACATTACCATATCCCCAACGTTTATCTTATATTTTCTAAGACCAGTTTAAATATGGAAGTCTGAAAATGTTTTACGTAACTGGAAAAGTTGTAATCTGCCATTTCAGACCTCTCAATGCACTCATACCCATGGGGGAGTCTCAACTGGATATTCTTAGAACTCATCCTTCCACCTGCTGGCAGCCCTCAAGTGCTGAGCAGTCACCCATCCCCTTAGATCACCTGACTGCTGCAAGGTCCCTCTCAAGGACACTCCTTCCAGGGGTTGACATATAAATCATAAAGAATAGTGGATTTTTTTTCTCTTTTCTAAATTGATGTCCCAACTTAGACCTGTTTCTGCCCTTGCCACCAATCCAAAGAAACTCCAGGTGTAACTGTATATGTTAACACTCTTTGGGGATGAGTTGGATTCAAGTTTTTGCATCTTCTAGTTATTTATAGGCCAGGTTCTCAGAGTTCCTACTGGAGACTTCTTCCCTTAGATAGGGGTAAATACCTTTCATATCCTCCATGAACAGGGAGGAATGGATATCCAACAACCTAAAATATCTCCCTTTTTTTAATACTGAGAAAAAGCACCACAATATATTTTTTTAAAGGAATGCAGAAATCAGAGGCAGAAAGTAGGATTTCCCAGTGTTATTCTGCCCTAGAATGAGCAGTTGGAACAAAAAACAGAAAAGATTGAATTTTGAGGATTCTTTGGTTTGTGGCTACTGCTAAAGATCCCTAGATTATTTATTCAAAATTTATTGATTAATTCTTACTGCCACATTGGTAGATTGTGTACTTAAGAATTGTCATTTTTATTGCATTCCTGTACTCCAATGATGAATCTGTTGAAAAATAAATTAGAAAAACTATCCCATTCTCAATAGCCTTAAAAATAAAAATTTGGTAATCAATCTAACAGAAGAGATGAAGAAACTCTACAATAAAAACTATAGAGCACTAAAAAGATAAATTAAAGACCTCAGAAGATGGAATGACCTCCCACATTCTTGGACAGGCAAAATTAATATTGTTGAAATGGCCATACTTCCAAAAGCACTATTCAAATTCAATGCAGTCCCCATCAAAATTTCAATGACATTTTCAAAGAACTAGGAAAAGCAGTTCTGAAATTCATTTGGAAAAATAAAGAGACCCAGAACAGCCAAAGTAGTTTTTAACAAGAAAAGTGAAGCAAAAGGCATCTCAATACTGGACCTCAAGTTATACTCCAGAGTTATGGTAACAAAACCAACATGGTTAAAATATCTCCTTTTAAAGAAATCTTTTGACATCCCTTTTTAGTCCCAAAATTAATTCCTAACTATTGTCTTCTATAGGCTGGAAATGGATGATGGGCTAACCCCTCACAGAATAAGTATTACAAACGCCAAGTACATTCTACACAGGTAGTTTAGCATCTGCTCTAAGTGTGGGGAGCTTCTGAATTTTTCACTCTGAAAATTCAAGAAAACAGAAAAAGTGAAATTTAATGTCTAAATTTTGTGAATTGAAGATCATGAAAGGTTTATAAATAACATGTCTTCCATCCCTTATCTGAAATTCTTTGGGTACAGATAAGACTCAAATATTTTCAGATTTTAAAAAGGCAATATGTATCCAGTGTGTGTCCTAGCGTTGTCACATTCTCCAGTAAGTTCAGAGGCAGCACTTTTTAATAAAATCCAGCAAAATGTGCACATATTCACCCAACGTGGAATAAATAAGATAACAAATGGCTTCTTGCTAGTTCTGGTCAAGTTTGGCCACCAAATAGCTGGTTGCCTGAATGAAATAAGCAGTCGTAGGGAGCAGATTCTGGCTCCTCTCTTCCTTCTAGAAACCATCTTTGAACAAGTGACTCATTGACATTAACCCATAGGCAAGAAAGCCTGAGAAATCCAGTCCATGGAGTGAGCCTCCCTAGGACTAGGACGCAGAGCACAGGGGGAGGCCAAAAGAATGTCAGACAAGCCAGTCTGGGACCGGCCCACTCACCATTTCCCTCAGGCCACCCCTTCAGGAGTTCCTGATTCCATGACCCGTCTTCCCATTCTCTCTGACATCACAGCTTACTCCAAATGAATGAGCATTGAATGGATACAAGACAATCTGAGCTCTGACTAGAGGTGGACTGTTATCTCCTAATGTATCTAGAGTTCCCACATGGGAAAGAGCTTTTGGGAAGTGCACATGGTAATTTTACGTCATTAGAAAAACCACAGATCAAGTCTGTGTTGTTCATGGAGCTGTCTTTCTAAAGGCTTAACTCAAAGATACAGTGTGAACAAGAATGAGAAAAAAAACATATATATATATATATATATATATGAAGTAATAATTGGTAATTTAAGGATTATAGGAAAAAAGAGTATCAAGACCTATTTAAGAATTTGATTCTTTTAAGTCTTCTTTATATGACAAAGGAAAAAAAAATCACTAGTAAATGCACATTCATCCTGCCACTGAAGGAAGAGTTCCTCTTGACTCTTTGGCTTTTGTTATCCTAATCTGGAATAAAGGACATTGCTAAAAAAAAGGCTAGACCAATTTCCATGAGATGGCACATATCATTTTGCTATAAAAATTGATTACTATTTTGGTCCTGAGGTAGGATGGAAAGGAGAGAGAAAACCTGAAGTGAAAGGAGTCCCCATGGGCTCACCTAGGGGAAATAGTTTGAAGATGTGTGGAGACAATTCTTTAGAGTAATGCTTCTGCTATGTGAACTCTATAGATGGAGGAAGAGAGTTTTGAGGAAGTTTTGCTATGTGTTGTGAATGGCAGAACTTACTGCTGCATCTCCATTGACTTTGCTGTTTTAAATGGATTTGCAATACCTCTGGATGTCAGGTGGGTGTTTCTTTTGTGTCTAACGCATGCTGAGATAGGTCACAGAGAGTCCTGGTTTTATTAAGGTGATATTTTTATAACACATTTTTAAAGTGCTCTTTAATGCCGGTGTTTAACTTTATTAAAGAATTCTTCTTTGGAGTTATAAATGATGAGTAAAAAGGCTTGTTAATCTTTTTCTCAGTTAACCAGGGCTCTGCTGGAATCCTGGCAATTTCAAACATGTAATAGAACCAAAGCAAAATACCTAAGAGGATAAAAGGGAGCCTTTGAGCCGTGAATTTTGAAACTCAAACCCACATTATTACAACATAATGCAGTCCAATAAAAATGCATTTGGGGCTAAAAGTGGTAGAGTGCTTGCTTAGCATATTCAAGGCCCTGAGTTCAATCCCCATCACTGAAAAAAATTTGCATTTTTTTTTTCCTAGCTTGTGAATGTTCGGTAACTTGGAAACAGAGACACTAAAACTTTACAGGTTGTTTCTAGGGCATTTTAGTAAAATTTCTTCATTGTGTGTGATGAACGGCATGAACAATTCCACCATCGACTCCCATTAATTACACAGACCATCCCCTTCAGTCTGTCTTGTCCTGGCCCCAAATCCCATCTCAGAGGGAGCATTGCACCTGGCCACACTGTAGCACTGCAACTCTGTCACATGTCTTGGTTCTGTGTGAATTCAGCATAGATGTTAGTTCCCCATACCTTTTGCAATTCCCTTTGTTTATAGAAAAGGATTTCTGGTTATTTTCTACACTCTAACTACTGGCTGAAGGGTTGAGAGATTCTGCTGACAAATTTGAACAACTGTCTGTGTTTACATCTGCTTCTCAGGGGCACCCTGGCTGGCCTGGATGTTGGTATGCTGCTCATTTCCTCCTCTTGGGCCCAATGACACAACCTCCAAAATTTGCTGAGATAATTATCGACACTTCTCCCAGGAGCACTGATGATAAGGGCATGGCAGAGATTTCCTTTTGCTGAGATTTCCATCCCCAACATATTTAAGGTTTTTTTTTTTCTATTCTATGAAAATATTTGGAAGTATTTATATCATTGTGATGATTGTCTGGAATCAGTACTCTGTCTTGGATTTATTTATCAGCCTCCACCTTGTGGTTTTCATTGTCTATACATGAGACTGGCAGCTCAGCTGTATTTATGATTCTTTTCTTGCCGTTGCCATACTTTTAAAAAATGTGTTTCTAGGGCTGGGGATGTGG
The DNA here is from genome assembly GCF_964194105.1 of Spermophilus citellus. Classification (NCBI taxonomy): domain Eukaryota; kingdom Metazoa; phylum Chordata; class Mammalia; order Rodentia; family Sciuridae; genus Spermophilus; species Spermophilus citellus. Next base: position 55,747,673 of record NC_138192.1, on the reverse strand, counting down.
CTCAAGCGGTAGGACGCTCGCCTGGCATGCATGCGGCCCGGGTTCGATCCTCAGCACCACGTACAAACAAAGATGTTGTGTCCACCGATAACTGAAAAATAAATATTAAAAAATTCTCTCTCTCTCTCTCTCTCTCTCTCTCTCTCTCTCTCTCTCTCTGTCTCTCTCTCTCTCTCTCTCAAAAAAATGTGTTTCTAAATGTGCTTTTAAAGATGATAGGCTATATTGTCATGTGTGTTTGTGGTAATGATTATTCAGCTGAAGAAAACATCTGAGGTGGTTGACAAGTAATTCTGAGCAAAAGTCATTTGTCAGCTACCAATAAGGTTTGTATTTAAAAATAAAATATTGTTCATGAGTGGACTGTGTAAAATTTTAATAATTCTTCACTTTCAATGACTAGTTACAGAGAACCTGAATAATGGGGTTGGCTTCCCAGTTTGTCCAGTTTGAGCACTGAACTTCCATAGGCAGAATCGCAGGGTGGGAGGCACAGGGACTCAGGATCAGGCAGACTTAACTTCAACTCCCAGCTCCCGCTATCTACTATCTCCCAGGGCTTCATCTCTCCATTTGCAATATGGGAATAATATTCATTGTGCGAGATTGTAGTTAAGATACATCCATATATAAACAGTACCTGGAAAGTAGTAAGTACCACAAATAGGGGAGCTGCTTTAAGCTTATGATTTATTTTCCTGAGAATGTTCTCTGTCTGCCTCACTCAGGTGCTCTCCCTGGCATGATTAATTATGATTCTCAAATTTCATAAACCACATTTGGCTTTAATGAAATGATACATATTGTCCATCTGGAAAGTAAGTTTAAGAAAATAAATATAACTCTACAGAATGACTAATAGTCCCTTGAGAGGCACAAAGCACTTGGCAGGCAGGGTTTTTAGGTAGGTTATAGAAATTTTGTCTGGGAGTAAACAATCAATGCCTACTTTTTATTAAAAATGCCAGGAGAAATATATTAATAGGTTTAAAGTCTATTTCCAAAGGTCCATTTCTGCAACTCCCCCGCAGAAAACCTCATTGTACTCAATTTATCTCCCTAGGAGACCAACCCGGCTCTAGGATATGATGGGTCTAAAGGAATTTTCCATTATCTGACTCAATCCTCAAACATTTTCTAAGCTGTGTTGTATATTTGCTTTATTGTGAAGAAAGGAATCATTTCTCAAGACACAAAGTCATTCTTGCCTCTTTGATTAAAAACAAAATAAAACAAAAAAGATGTAGATTGGTTGGGGGGATCTTTAATTTTGGCAATGAAGCAAACATTTATAGAACTTGACACTCTTAGTAATCCCTGCAGGGCAAATAGCTTCAAATAAGCATTGATTTGATACCAGTGGAACACAAGAAAAAGTCAAAGAGAAAAAAGAGTTTCTATAAAAATCATAACAAAAAAAAAACCTAAGATTTTTTGAGTCATAAAAAATATAATCACAAATAGTTCAATGTTCTGACAATTACGTATTTAAAAAATTAGGAGTTTACAATTAAATACAAAGCATGTATGGAAAGTTACCAGACCCATGAATAAAGCTAATTTAACTAATTACCATAATGCAAGTATACGTGCATATATTTTGTATGTTTAAAATAAATCATTTAGGGCTTGGGTTATGCTCAGTGGTAGAGCGCTCACCTAGCACATGCGAGGCCCTGTGTTTGATCCTCAGCACCACATAAAAATAAATAAAAAATAAAGATGATATTGTGCCCAACTAAAAAACAAATTCGAGGATGTGGGGAAAAGGGTACACTTGTACATTGTTGGTGGGACTGCAAATTGGTGCAGCCAATTTGGAAAGCAGTATGGAGATTTCTTGGAAAGCTGGGAATGGAACCACCATTTGACCCAGCTATTCCCCTTCTCAGTCTATTCCCTAAAGACCTAAAAAGAGCATGCTACAGGGACACTGCTACATCGATGTTCATAGCAGCACAATTCACAATAGCAAGACTGTGGAACCAACCTAGATGCCCTTCAATAGACGGATGGATTTTAAAAAATGTGGCATTTATACACAATGGAGTATTACTCTGCATTAAAAAATGACAAAATCATAGAATTTGGAGGGAAATGGATGGCATTAGAGCAGATTATGCTAAGTGAAGCTAGCCAATCCTTAAAAAACAAATGCCAAATGTCTTCTTTGATATAAGGAGAGTAACTAAGAACAGAGTAGGGACGAAGAGCATGAGAAGAAGATTAACATTAAACAGGGATGAGAGGTGGGAGGGAAAGGGAGAGAGAAGGGAAATTGCATGGAAATGGAAGGAGACCCTCAGGGTTATATAAAATTACATACAAGAGGAAGTGAGGGGAAAGGGAAAAATAATACAAGGGGGAGAAATGAATTACAGTAGAGGGGGTAGAGAGAGAAGAGGGGAAGGGAGGGGAGGGGAGGGGGGATAGTAGAGGATAGGAAAGGCAGCAGAATACAACAGACACTAGTATGACAATATGTAAATCAATGGAAGTGTAAATCAATGGATGTGATTCTGCAATCTGTATACGGGGTAAAAATGGGAGTTCATAATCCACTTGAATCAAAGTGTGAAATATGATATATCAAGAACTATGTAATGTTTTGAACAACCAACAATAAAAAAATAATAATAAATAAATTAAATCACTGGAACATAATAAACACCCTGCTACATAAAATAAATAAATAAATAAATAAAATAAATCATTTAAACTACTCTTTTGCTGCTTAATTAGGTATGAGTGTACAACAGAGCATTATTCTTATTAATCATTATTACTTCCAAGATCACTTGTTATTTTCTTAATAGATTCCCTATCTCTTTTAAGTAATTAAAATACTTGACCAACATTCTAATGACAAATCATATTTAAGTCACTGGATAGACAGTTTTTATTTAATTGATTAATTGCTTTGAGTTGGGTCACCCATGTTGCCCATGCTGGTCTTGAACTTCTGAGCCTAAACGATCCTCCTGCCTCAGCCTCCCCAGTAGCTGGGAATACAGGTGTGCACCATCACACCCAACTTGATACATAACTTTTAATACAAACTACCTCCCAGTACCTTCAAATGATATAGTTTTGCTACCATGAAATTTCAGTGAAAAGTAGAAATTTTTGATTAACATAAATTGATTTTCCAACTTACACTGCTTTGTATCTTCCTTGAGGCAAAAGGTAGATCACTCTGGTTAGAATAAAGGTAAAGAGACTGCTTCAGGAACATGGGGTTAGACTGGTGCTGGAATCAGAGGGAGTTTCAACTCTGGGTACCTGTGAAAAGCACAGTAGTGTCAGAGATCATCAACTTTGACACTAACTTCACATTTTCTCCAGAAGGTGGTGCTTGTCAGTCACTCCTGAATGGCAGTGAGAAAGAATCAGGTCTTGATTGTCATATATCTCAATTCTTTTAAGAGTCTCCCTCACTGAAAGAAGCCAATAAATGCAGAAGCTTCACTAGGTTGGCAATAAAGCATGAGGTTTTGATACATCCACAACTCCCATGTAAGATGCACCAGAGGAGTTTGTTTGGAAGTAACAGTTGGATTTTTATGTGTCCATCAAAACTACAAAAGAAAAATTCACAAAATCAACATTTTAAGCTGAGCAAGACCTTAAAGGCTATTGGTCCTGAGAATTCTTAATAAACCTCTATAAAGTACAAAAATTATTTTTAAGGAGTCTGGAAACTTCCTGAAGTGCTTTGTGAATTCCGTGTGTCTATTTATCCATTGGGAGAGTTCCCAGTTTTCATTTTATTCCCAAATGTGCCCCCAAATAAATAAGATTAAATTGAAATCAATTTATATCGGAGGAAGACCAGCCACAGCATGGTTCAGCATTGTGTCCATGTCCCTTTTGGACTCTGAGTGGCAAAATTCCTTATTTTTAAAAGAGGAGTTCGAATTTCATGTAATTATATTTCTTCATTTTTAAGGAAGTGTTCACAAAGGACTCTGCTAAGTTTTTTCTGAATCACATCAAAGTGACTGAGTTTGGTTAAATACTCAAAACTATAAGCATTATGCTGATCACCTAGAAAGTGCTTATTTGAACAAATGTTTCCATTTTGATTGATTACACTGGCATTATCCAGACATAGTCCAAATAGCAGCACACTCCCATGACCATGATCCTGTAAATATTCTGGCATCTCCCCCATTACCAATAAAACAATTCAGCACAAATATGTGGCAGAAAAGAGAGAAAAATGGGAAACATATGTGGAGTTCTCCATATGAAATCTATAGCCCTTAAAGTACTGATTTGCATTTGTCCCCTAAGTGTGCAGTTAGCAACCACAAGACCCAAGCCGAGCAAGCAGAGTGAGAAGAAGAGACATTCCCAAAGGAGAGAAAAATCACAGTCTTTCTTTCTAAACCCAAACAACCTAAAGGCTCACCCAAGGAGAAAGCATTTATATAAGATAAGACAAATAGAAAATTATTGAGTACTTATAACATGATGTGGCGCCTAAAGATTTAAGGTAGGATATTTTTTAAAAAGCAAATATTTTGAGAAAACCTACAAACTCATAATTGTTATAAAGTAACTTTAACCATGAACCAAACAAGGTAATCAACAATAAAAATGCAACACATAAGATCCCAAATAAGTATCATAAGATGGCAATTATTACTAGCCGGTCTGGGAGCAATTGTGTATGCCTGTAATCCCAGTGACTGGGGAGGCTGAGACAGGAGAATCACAAGTTCAAAGCTAGCCTTAGCAACTTAGTGAGACTTAGTAGCAGCTTAGTAGAAACTTAGCAACTTAGTAGCTTAGTGGTAGAGAACTATGGCTTTATTCCCTTTGAGACACACACACACACACACACACACACACACACACACACAGAGAGAGAGAGAGAGAGAGAGAGAGAGAGTTTTAGTAGCCTGAATAAGGTTCACAACCTTCCCCTACCTCTGAATGAAGCCTACACTTTCCTGATGCTAAGAAAGATTAGGAGTCAGTTTTTCATGAGAAAACAGAGTAAAAAAGAAGGAAATTCCTCACAAAGACCATATGGAGCATGAGTCTGGAAGTGTGGGCCTACATGATATTCCTGGCTTTATGATATCATATGATGGGGCATGGAGGCTGAAGGTGTCAGGGGTAGGGAGCAGGCAAAAGAGAATTCTGTGGTGTAAAGAGGAAAGTCTCTGGGCATGATGGTACTAGGAAATAGTTGAAGATGTGAAACTGTTGGAAGCTCAGACAATCTTGAGAGAAACCCAACAATGACTGATCAAAGCTTTCTGAAAGACTTATACATACCAGGAAGAAAATAATTATTATTGTCTAAAAACAATAATATTTACAACATAGATATAGCATAAGTGACCTAATTTTCCCAATGGGTCACTTTGTATCCCATATGATGAATATAATAGTCTTTGCACTTACCACAAAGGATGTGTTCAATATGAAGTGGAGCCCCATTACAATGGTGGTGATAAAATATGGGACTAAAAGAAGGTGAGGATGGGAAGGCAAGTCTAGCTACACAATCCATTAAAAGTTTCATGAAGGTCAAGTGCAAGTTTCAATGCTTGGTAATACCAAGAAGTGGGTTGGCATAGTAAATCCCTTCCATATTTGGAGTGGTTGCTATCTACATTAGTCAGTTGGGAAGCAGTCTAGCTTTATTCCTCCTGTCTGTGAAGGTATAAAGCATAGAAGGGAGTGTCCACACTTGGTGAGTATCCACAGCCATGAAGCAACAGGCTCAATCCTGCTGCATGTAAGAAAAGAATTTGTATGCTCTCTCCCTTGTTTTCTTGGGTAATCAAAGTCCTTGATTTAGTGAACTACTTGGTAGGGAAATTTTTGAATAAGAGTCCACTATATGAAATCTTCAGAGCATAATTCCATGGAAATGACCAGGAAGGAATAGCTTTTGTAGGAAGTAAGAATATTGACTTGTTGTTTAGAAAAAGAGGTCTCCTGGCTTTTGTATCCAGCCCTCCATAAAATCTCTCTTGCTGAGGGCCATTACCAAGTAGGAATGACGCATCGATTTCCTTGCCAGCGTACCCCATGTTAAATTTGCTGTGACCTTGCATGTGTGTTTGAGGAAGATGACCCTACTCAAGGACGAGGGTGGATCCAGGATTAGGGTGTATCCTGCAGTTTGAGGAAGTATAGTATCCCGGTCCTTGGGTTTAGGGCGTTCCCAGTTTAAGACCTTGGGTTTTAGGGAAGTTCGATGTTGAGGATTATTGCTGCTGGAATTAGGGCGTTCCTGCTACCTGAGCTCCCGTTGAGCTCTCGTGAGATTCAGAGAGCATTTTGGGAAAAAAGCCTCGTGTAGTAGGTGAATTGGGTGGCAGCAGAACTGGGATTGCCCCAGAGCGTGTGTGGAGGCCGGTGTGAGTTCGGGAATAAAGAATTGCTGTTTGAATCTACAAAGCTGTGTGGTGGCTCGTGATTCTGTGCCCAGCCAAGACTGCGGCACTCTCTCCCATGGGACATTCACACTTAGTTATTAGAAAAGTGTTTTAATTACTTGTCAGTTTACTATTAGTCCATGAAGTGTTACTGAATACTAGACAGCAGGTGACATTAACTCACTGACCAAAAGCCAATGGCAGCATAACTCGGGTTGAATTTTACCCAGGATTGCTTGTGTGTGGTGTTTCTGTCTTGATCAACATTCTGAAACTTCTGCCAAATGACAAAGTATTTTCCTTGCTTGAGGATTAATTTGATAGTCACATACCTGTCCATCAGATGCCATTTCCCTTCTCAAAACTTTTAGGATGATGCCCCAATGTAGGGCTGTTCTGCCTTCAAAACTCCCACTGTGAAGAATCTGAAGTTAGGGTATTTCACAATGTGATCTGTTAATATTTTGCCCCAGAGTACACCAATTGATAACCTGCAGTGCAGATTGAGAGGAGTTTAGTCTCCTTGCTCTAAGGACATACTCCTCTTTGGTATTTTCAAAAATTCCCTTAAAATATTTTACGTGTCTAAAGAGATGGTCTTGCTTGCTCCTGCTTGGGCCCAGAATGTGATTTCTACATGTTCTGCTCAGGTTGAAGCACATCAAAACCAATTCTGTTGAACAAACGTGACTTATCATGACTGTGTTGGCAAAACTTGAGATCTGCTGGACTTCTAACTTGTCTGAGATCTGTTTCTGCTTCTGTTCGAGAAGCATGTCAATGCATGTGACTCATCTGAAGCGGAATTGCTTGGGTCCGAGATTCTGTTTTGGGTCACATGAAATGGTATAAGTTTTTGCCCAGTGCCCAGAGATTTCAGGATTTGCAATTTCATCCAGGAGCTTCTCATTCCAAAATAGTCTCTTCTCCCAAAGCCTCTATATTCACAGAAGCACTTTCAGACTAATATGAATAAAACCAGGTCAGGTTTTGGTATTCAGGTACTTAGCACAAGCACATGGGTCAGACAACATCCCCTATTTTGTTCTTTCCATTAAGAAAAGTTTGTCTCTGGACTTTTTGTTTCCTTTGCCAATCACTGGGAATTGGTAAAGACCATTCTTATAGGTCACAATAGCCTGGAAACTTGAGAAAAAAATTTAAGAAGCCTGTGGCCTTGTGCAAATTTTTCCATACTTTCTTTAGACATCATACAAGTTCATATATCAATAACTAGTTTTTCTCCTGCCATTCCAAAAATAATCCCCTTTAATACATACTCCACTACCTAAGTGCAATATAGTGGCAAAGTACAGACACTGGAATTAGGAAGTCCTAAAATAGAATATGAACTCCATTCTGTACGTGTGTCCTTGAGGGAAGTGCTGAGCCTATTTAACTTGAGTTTCTTTACCTATACACTTAAAATAATAAAAGGGATACTAATCTTATGGAGTTGTTAATAAGATTCAAATTAGTAAATGATATAAAGAGTTTAAAGCACTATTGTGCACTAGTATACAACAAAGTATACCTCTTATGCATATTGGTTGTAGCCTATAATGAACACCTGCTATCCATTGAAGGTGTGGTCCACTCAGTCTCAAATGAACTTTGTGAAAGCACTATGTTGGAAGCAGATTCCACTGTCCTGTCCTTCTTGAGCAATAGAATCTTAACCACAATTGGCAGGTGGGGTTCTGATACCTATCTGTAATAATGGCTGGCCTGCTCCTTAAATGAGGACTTTATGGAGATAACAAAATTATTAGCTGAAAATGACTGGACCCACCCAATGGAAAAAATAATAATACAAAGCTCACTACACAGTTAACTCAAATAGTAAGACAATGAGCATGGGGAGATGGTGTTAATGTACAGTCTCTGCTCACTAAGGAAGCTACAGAATTCTCTTTTCCTTTATCAATTATAGATATTATTATTTTTTTCTTTTTGCTCAATATGTTCTAATATTCCACTATTTCATGTTATGAAACAAATGTTCATTGTCAAGGAGATTCATGAATCTGCAATGATCCCAAAATTATAAAGTTAAACTCTAAATATTTAAAAGTATAGAATTTTATAAAGGAAAAAAATAAAAGTTCTAGAGATCTATTTCCCTACTCTTTATCATCTCTGTCCTCAGAAGAAGATGCTGTAGATAGTTTTGTGTATGAACATTTTCACATTTCCTTTCTATATATAAATATATGAATGTATATGTCTAAATATTGTACTGTAAAAAACCTCATACTACACATGCTTTTCTATGACTTGCTTTTTCTCTTAACAATAAGTTTTGGGCAATGATTTACATGAGGACATTTAGATCTTGATAATTCTTAACCACCTTACAATTAATACTGAATTTATAAACCTAGAAAATGCATAAAAGTTTCTGTTTCTTATGACTTTTATTGACAGTACTGTTTGTGATCTTTAAATATTTGCTTAGAAGATTAAGTAATACGTCTTTTTTTTTTAACAAGCAAGGCTTGTTTTTTAATGATTCACGTTTTGTTTTTCCATGTGGCCTGCATTCACATATTTTTCCAACCAAATTCCTACAGAATAATATGCCTGAATCTTGTTTTACAGAGATTTTTTCTATTAAATTTATACTTTAAGAGTCACTTATGTGGCAATATTTTTCTAGGCTGTTGATATTATTGTTTTGCTTTGTTGATAATAATTTTTATTAAACATAAGTGTTTAAAAATTGGGGGGCTGGGATTGTGGCTCAGTGGTAGAGCGCTCACGTAGCACACATGAGGCACTGGGTTCAAGCCTCAGTACCACATAAAAATAAAATAAAGCTATAGTGTCCACCTATAACATTTATACATGTATATATATATACACAAATTTTGGTAAACTTATCTAGGTTTTCAGTTATTACTTACAGGTTTTTGGTCATGTAGAGAAGCATCCATTTTATTCCAAGATTATAACAACAAAGTTCTTTTTTTAATGTATTTTACATTAAGACACTAAACTTTTAATCTATCTGGAATTTGTTAGAAGATAGGAAAAAGTACTGGATTTTGTTCAAACATTTATGTATTTGAACCAACAAGATTCATTAAATAGTATATTTCTTTCTGTTTTGCAAACCCATTTTAGCATGTACAAAAATCCATTCATCCATAAATATATTTCTTGGAGCTTCATTAACTACAAGAGTTTATTTCTTCATGGCCTATCTGGATATTCTCATACCACTGGTATAAACATTGTCTCTTAATGAAACCTTGTAATACTTTTAATATTTTTATGTTATTCTTCTTGTTAGATTTTTAAAGTATTTCCCATGCTTCCTTATTCTTTAAAACAAATTTTAAAATAGTTTTTAAAATAATTGGATTATTATTAATAAGGATTGCAAATAATTTCAGCATTTATTTAGGGTAAATCTGCATCTTTATAACGTTCAGTGATTTGTTTTGAAGAATAAGTGTATACTTTTCCATTTATTTAAGTCTTATGGACTCAACAAAATGTTATAAACATTTTCCTGCACACATATACTTCACGTTTCTCATCAAATTCTTAGTATTTCAGTATTTTGTTGTTATTTTAAATGGGATCTTATATTTGATTTCTTACCATTTATTTCTAATGTGAAGAATAGTTGTCTACTATGCTTATTATGTTTATTATGTGCTGAGTGAGTGTTTTCTCATCTTTAATGTTTTGTCATACTTCTTTCAGGTATAAAATAATATTATTCACTGGAATAATATTATTCCATCTGATTGTAGTAGCCCACACTTTGAATATTTCTCTATGCCTTCCTACAACTACATAAGTACATGAGATATCTTTTATTTCAGATCTTATTTAGCCAAACACTTACTACCATGATTATTACCTTTGCTATTTGATATATTTTCTCATTTTTTTTTAATCTCTAATCATTGCCACTTTTAAAAAAAAATTGAATAATGGCTGAGTAACTCAACAATCAGGGCTTATTTTATTTGCCACATTGAGAAATTTTTAGAAAACAGTCAGTATGAATTTAACTTATTTTAACATCATTTAGTATTTGTTGTATTAGTTGCTATCATTTGCAAGCACATGCTACACAAAATCCCCACGTTGGGGAGTGTATCAAAACTCATATTGAATAATCATCTCAAAATTTCATGGTATTCGAGGTAACAACAAAAGCTAGGAGAGTCTAGAAATAATTGAAGTACATAATTAATATTACCAGTTAAATGTTACTATACACAATCTCCAATTAGACAAATAAATAATTATTAGAGTCTCCAAGATGATTAAAAGTAACATCTGTTGGGACAATTTGATGATAACCTCAAGTCATCATGCCTTATCATTTATGTGCCATTAATTTTATTACTTTTATACTTCAATGCTCAAATTGAATAAAAGGATTAAATCTGGTTAAGGTGTTAAATGAGAGTAAGTACACAAATGCTTAGTTTCTAAACCAACTCATTAGTTACATTATGCTACACATTTCCCTCAGAGGTTTCCATAGCAGGCACTTTGCTGTGGTTTATTGGGGGCAAAGTCACACACATAGACCTACATTACGAACTCCTTTAGGCTTTCAATATTCACATGCACATATGTTGTAAGCTGACCATGACCAGAGATGATTTTAATAAAATGACTTGCTTATTTGAGTTCTAAGCCTTCTTTAATATCTTAATAGAAATATCTCCCCTATTAGATATTACATTTCTACAGGACACATAAGTGTTCCTCTTTTTCCTTTTGTACCTCTATGAACCAACAAGGGTACTGCTTTGTTCATGGAGAGAGTTTAATAAATTTTTGCATGACTAATACAGATTTTAAGAAACATACAGTTTTTTTTAAATATATGAATCATTTTTATTTTATTTTTTTAAAGAGAGAGTTAGAGAGAGAGGGGGACAGAGAGAGAGAGAATTTTAATATTTATTTATTTTTTCTTAGTTCTCGGCGGACACAACTTCTTCGTTTGTATGTGGTGCTGAGGATAGAACCCGGGCCGCACGGATGCCAGGCGAGCGCGCTACCGCTTGAGCCACATCCCCAGCCCCAACATACAGTTTTATTATAGATGCTTAGTGCTCTCTGTAAGTTCACCTCTGGTCAAAAAGAAGATAGGGGAAAATTCTAATATATCTTGTTTTTGTTTGTCTACCACCCTATATAGGAGCACAGCAAGTGCCAAAGTGAGCAGCTGGGTCCATTCACTCCCAAATCTGCTCATAAGAGCAAGAACTTTAATTTTATACTCAGCATCAGCCTCACAACATAAAATAGTGTCTGAAATAGCATGGACTTTCAATCTTTTCTCTTTTTTTAGTGAATGAATGACAGTGATCCCAAGAAAGGCCATTTTTAAGTATCAACAAACAAAATAAAGAATGTAATTCAAACCTCCCCTAGTTGTGGAGCATCCATTTATGAAATGACCAGCATCCTCTTCCTGTGCCACAGATGTTGCTGGAAAATGCCTACAAGATGCCCTGGGGTGTACAGGGAAAGCCAGGGACTTAGGTCTTAACAACAGCTATTAACAGGAAAAGTTATATCTTTCCAGTTTTCCTAGAGTCTTACATTTTGTCCCCACTACATAGTTTGTCTTCTCTAGTTTGCTACATTCATGTCTCTTTCCAATTTGGTATTCTCTCCTCTTGGCAACATCTACTTCAATCCTGTCTGGTGTCCCTCTGTGCCTCTCAGAGTCATCAGACCTGACAACTACAGCTGCAGTCAGCTTTCTCTGCTCATGATGGCGCTATGGAAGCCAGCCCTTCCCAGGCACTTCAGAATAGTAGAGCCACGTCCAGTTTCAAAGATGGCTTTTGTATCCTGGAGTCCTAAGATTGAGAACAGCCACATCCTGGTCCAGTATCTTCATAGAAACAAGTTTCTAGCATGTTTTTGAACTTTCCACACCTGATTATGAAAGTGCCTTGTTGTTCTGTATTATTTACCCTGAAACTCGCATAAAAAGGTTCCAATGGAAGGTTCCAGGTTCCAGAGCATGAAGTGACTTTACTGGAGAGGTACCATCTTTTCCAACAATACCCAACATTTTTTGGATCTTCTTGGCTTCAGCAGTCCTGAGAACATGGATTTTCAGACAATAGTCTACTGTACTTGAGAGAACTTTTTCCTGACTTGTTAAATATCTGGAAAGCAACACGTATTTCTTTTTGTTGGACCAGTTTTTGTCAACTCATGAGATATTCAAGCTGTTGCCATTACTTCTAAGAAGGAATTTTATCATGGATATTAGATATATAGAATGGTGGACATTCCCACTTCTAGTTACCAGATGTGCCTGCAGAAGGATGAATAAACAACATTCACAGTTCTCCTGTGTCCTGTTTCTCTTAACCTACACAGGTTTGTTTGGGACATGGGGTTGACATTTCTTGTATTTTTGTTTATTTTATCATATTTAAATAGTGTTTTGGGCGTGAGATATTTGACTATCATAGATTATTTGGGAAACACATTAAGAGATATAAGCTTAGGCCAGGTGTGGATGCATGCCTGTAATCCCAGCAGCTTGGGAGGCTGAGGCAGGAGGATCACAAGTTCAAAGCTAGCCTCAGCAACTAAGTGAGGCTCTGAGTAACTCAGCTTGAACTTGTCTCAAAATAAAAACATTAAATAAGGGCTGGGGATGTGGCTCAGTGACTAAGCACTCCTGGGTTCAATCTCTGGCACCAAAAAAGAAAAAAAAAAGACATAATCTAATTATGTAAGATTAATTACTAATCCCATGGAAATCCTTCCTTTCTCTTGGTAATATAACCTTGTAATATAACCTTGATTCCTCCATCCCCTAGCAATTATGCACCTAGTCCCCAGGGAAGAATCATAATTGCTCTATGCCATAATTGATCTATGTAACCTTGTGTCCAACAAAGGACATGTGACCGAGTTCAGGCCGATGTAATGGGAAAACATTTTCCTCTCTGATGAAGAGAGAACTTTAGAGAAGGAGCGTTTTCCCTTCCTTCCTTTTGGTCATGTGAGAATGTGATGCTTGGAGCTTCTGTAACACTTGGTTCCATGGAGCTACAGGAAGAGAATTTAGAAACGCTGCAGGAGGACCTGGTTTCCAAGCTGCTCACCCACTGAGTCACGCATCTCCAGACTTAGGTGATGATGAAATGCCTTCATTTTTAATCCATGTTAGTTGTGGGTTCTATTTCTTTCCGTTGAAATTGGATCTTAACCAGATATAGGTGAGATAAAGTTCTTGCATCTAGATAGATATAATTAAGAGAGTTGCTGTATTTCCTTTCAGACATTTTTCTATGCAACTATACAAGTAAATTGTATTTTATAATTAGAGTCATATTGATGCATAATTTTGTATTCAGCATTATGCTTGTCAGTATAATGTATCTTAGACTGTCACTAAATAATCTCTAAAACCATGATGTATAATGGTATTAATGTGCTATAATTAATTTGCATATTTCTAGACAGAATACACTTTTTCTTATTTAATATTTGAGACAGAATTTTTTGTTGCCTTAAAACTATCATGCCAGTTTTAGGGCAAAGAATAGATAAGCAGTAACTGTAAAGGAAAAAAATACTTTTAAAGGAAATAAAAATACACCTTCTAAAAATCACATGGGGAATCAGACAAAATATAACTCAGGAGGTCAGTTACATAACTTCAAAGAGCCAAAGAGTAGGAAATGAGAGTTCACTTTTGAGGATGGGATAAGTGATTGCTTCAAAGTTCTTTTCCTTAAAGTTCTGGTCAGAACCAGCCATCACTCAGTTTTCTGGCCTCAGGGCCTCAAGTTATTTGAGCACTGTATACAAAGTGAAGCTCCTGATCCTATGTGTGGGACATTAAGTCCTTTATCATTCTATCATTTCTGGAACTGAGACTGAGAAAACATGCAAAGTAGTTGAGATTTCTAAAAAAAAAAAAAAAAAAAAAAAAAAAAAAACTGACATGTTTTCTCCCATATACAGTAGGACAGAAAACTAGTGAAAAAAAGAAAGTTCTCTAGTTCATGGGTTTCCTGTGCATAGGCTGCCCAGGTTGGCCAGTCTCTGACTGATGTTGTAGCAAGCATGTGCTACAAGCAGAATGCTAGATGAAAGCTTGTCTTAGAAGCACAGAGCTAATGCTTACACAGACAACATTGGTCCTGGGCCTATCTTTTTTTCTACAGCTTAATTACATTGACTTACTAATCCACACAACCACTCTGCTGAGGCAAGTCCTTTATTATCTCCATTTTATAGACAAGGAAATGGAGGCATAGAGAGCTTTAATTGGAAGAGGCACAGTGGGTATGTAGTGAAGCTGGAGTACACATTCTTGATCAGTGGACAAAGATTCCTAAATTTTCCTTGTAGGGTGTCTTTAGGGTTTCAGTAATTTTTGTTTTCATATTGTCCTAAGGCCAAGTTATACCTAAGATGTTCATTTATAAAGGGTTTAAGTCAAACCAATTTAATTTAATGTTCTATCAATTTGCTAGCCATTTTTTAAAAATAATACACATACAATGAAGGAAAGTTTTATAATTGGAAATGAGATGGGCCTAATCTCATCTGAAATGTTCCCCAAAGGCCCATGTATCAAAGGCTTGGTCCCCAGCTATGGCACTACTGGGAGGCGGTGGAACCATTAGGTGGTCGGGGTTAGAGGAAGGCAGTTAGGTCACTGGGCTGGGGGTGCCTTTGAAGGAGATGTTGAGACCCTGGCCTCTCTTCTCTCTGATTCCCAGCTACCATGAATTAAATGGGCCTCCTATGTCACACATTCCCACCATGATATACTGTGCTGCCACAGGCCCAAAGCCACAGGGCCAAATGACCATGACTGAAACCTTTGACAGCATGAGTCAAAATAAACCTTTGTCTATTTAAGTTGTTACAGGTGTTTTGTCATATTGATATAAAGCAGGCTTACACAGAAAACATATTTTAATTCATTCATATGTAGCCATAACTAGTTACTAATGTGCTGGGTGCACCTGTTTGGCACTACACAACCTAGATCTTGAATCAGATGGGGTATGGCTATGCTCATTTCCACATTCATTATGGTGAGATGTTTGCTTTTTATTATAGTTACTGCACCACTCAGTCTCACAAGAATAAGCTGTCCATCACTAAAGGGAATAGAACATGATATAATGTTTAGATTTGAATCACTTCAACAAGTTCTCATGTTGTTGACAGATGTCAGTTAATGCTGTATTTCTCTCCCACATTTTAAATACTCTGTGTAGCACCTGTGAGTTCCCTGAACCACCCTGGGGCATCTCAGTCCAGTTTGAGAACAGTAGCTATAAGTCAATGATGCCACTTGAGTTTAATACCCAGGAGAGAAATGAATTGTGATTGCTTTAATTCAAAAAGTACTTATTAAAAATTACATTCAAATTTGTCAGCTTCATTATTTAAAGCTTTATATATATTTAATTGAGGGAATGAATCATTCACTTAATTTAACCATAGAAGGTGTCGCAAACCAGTGGGAGTGAAAATGAGGCCATTTGGGTTTGAACCATTTTGGGGTTTCTACAGCCGAGAAAGCTGGGACTGGACTAAATATTTCCTAACGTCCTTTCTAAATAATGTCACTGGAATTTGTATGATTAGGTCCTTTCTTTTTATACATTGGCATAACATTGATTTTCTGCATGAGGATTCTCTCACTTCACTTCCTTAAGCATCAAGCCATAGACCATGGTATAATAAAGAGTCTAGATCTACTTTGGGAGCATTGGGTTCTATTTTGAGATCCCACGTATACCATCTATAACACAATGAGCAAGACACTTCATATTTTTGCATTCATTTTCTTAATCTATAAAATGAAAACGGCAATGTCTATTTTACTTAATAGTGGCTGGGTTAAAACTGTTCATGTGTGTATGGTCATATTCTCTAAATTGTAAAGTACTATGTCTTTATTATGAGGATGGTGAATATGAGTTTATATTCTGGAAGTATTAACATATCCAAATTAGTACTACCAGTGGGCTGTGGGAATAATTGAGAGATTTTTTTATAAAATATTTTAAGGGTTCTTGATTTAAAGTCTATATGCCAATCCATCTCCATAATTCTGCTCAGTTATGATCATTTTAATGCTAAGTTGATTAAATAAATCCTTTTAATGAACTATACCTTCATTCTAGCTTTGTTCTTGGTGCCCGTTCATTTTGATGGTGCAACAAATTTTCACATACGTTTAACATATTTTTAAACAAAATAGACACATATCACAACATTCCAAACTCGTTCATCATTATAGCTCATTAAAAGTTAAAACCCATTAAAAGTTGGCTTCTCCAATTAGCTATCCATCCCCTGAAAATAAAAGCATGATTTTGTTTTTAGATTAGGTAAAGATTCCCCTTAGCAAAAGCAGAAGTCAGACATTAATACTTTGATGTTCTGGGGAAAATATTTTCATCTGATTCAGGGGATTATTGAGAATGTCTTTCATTGCATTACGGTTTCCTCTTTACCTTAATGGATTTTTTTTTCTGTTTTTGGTATGAAAAATGCTGTACTTCTCCTTTGATTTTTTTTAAGCTATGTTTCTCTTTAGCTTTGGCTATTTATTAAGAGGCTACATGGCTCTTTTGAATCTTTTGCACTAATACAAACTTTAATTTGAAGTAACTCCTAGCATCTTATTTCTCTTTGCCTTTTTTCCTATCAATATTTATTTTGTCCTGTGTATTTTGTGTAATATTTTAAAATTCACCAAGACCTTTAGAGAACAAATCATAGGTAAGTAAAGATTATTTATCACATAAAAATTATCCAAATGAACAAAAATACACTTAGCCTAACTTTCTATCCAGGCAAGTCCTGACAAAATTAATGAATGGCATATCCAAAAAGGAACTTTTGAGGTGATAAGTAGAAAGAACTACGTATAAAGTTGAGAATAGGGCTTCAGAAGCCTAAATATTAGGATACAATTGCTAGGGGGTAGTGACAGTAGCAGAGTTTCTACCTCCAGGCTTAAGATGATGAAGGAAAGGATAATTGACTGGAATCCAGAATGGGTAATTGTGTAAAAAGGGACCCCTGGAAGCTGCTGTGGCCTTCAGGTGTGGCTCTGCCAACTTAAGGAGACCTCCTAGGGAGGAAACCAAAGGGAATAGAAACCCCAACTTTGCTCTTTTCTTTGATCTCCTGCCAGATGCTGAACCCAATAGGAAGAAGGATAGGGGAGCCCATCAATGTAGTACATAAGGGCCAGCTTCTCTCTGGGGTCACAGCATGTATTGGAGAAGTGTGGTGGGTGCCTCAGGAGATGACAAGGAAGATCTCCAGTGTATTTGACAGTAGTTGGTGCCATAATTTGGATTTTAAATATGACTCTATTGGAAGTTAATGGAGCCTTTAAGAGGTGGGGTCTATTCAAAGATCTTTAGGCTGTCGGAGGCAAGCCCTTGAAGGACACTTTGGGACTTCAGACCCTTCCTCTTCTTTCTTGCCTACCTCTCCAGCCATAAGGTGAGTGTTTTTGCTCTACCATTCATTCCCAACATGTTGTGCTGCTTAGCCACATGCCTGAAAGCAATGGGACCACAAATTATAGACTGAGAACTCCAAAATTTGGATCCAAAGTAAACCTTTTTTTCTTTATAAGTTGATTTTCTCAGAAATTTGTTATAGTCACAGCTAACAAACACAGTTAGTAATGGAAATAAATCCATAAAAGAGATGACTCTATAGACTAGAGACAACTGTCTCTACAAAACTATTTCAAAAATTAAAATTCAAGAAATACATGTTCCATCTATTATATAAACTTCAGCATATTAAAAGGACAAAGCTCTGAGTACATATAATTTCACAATAAAAATAAAATTAAAATTTATAGCATATTCTCATCATGACCAAAAGTATAAAAAAAGCATTATTTGCATGTTTTGCCCAGCCTTCAACTGTACACAAATTAAATAGAGGGTTTAGTGTGAAATGCAGAAAATTTATACATTTCTATTATCTGTCATGTAAAAGACTCAGAGCATTAATTGCAGAAATGATAAGAAAAAAATGCATTTGGATTATTAAAATCCAGCATATAGAACATTAGGAGACTAGTTTCAGGAATTTGGGTGTGTGCTCTTAGAATCTTAGAGAAGCTTTATTCAGCCATGTTAGGTAGAAATGAGATTCTCCTAGGAAGAATAAAAATATCCGGAATTATATTTTATAATATAATTATACTTTATAATATACATTATAAAATATAATATATTTATAATATACATTATAAAATATAATATACATTATATATACATTATATTTTATAATGTCTCATATTTTAAGACATTGTTGTCTTCTACTCTTGTTCTACAACCCCTCAATCCTAAATAAGTTGCTATTATTATTACAATTATTATTATTATTTCACTCTGGTTTCTTTGCTCTAGAGATAAAAAAGAAAATCTATTTTCTCTTCTCAAAATAAGGAAATAGAAAGGAAGAAAAAAAGAAATGACAATGATAGGGAAAAAATGCTGCATACTCTGAGAGGGCATGATGAATTTAAGTGATTGGGGCAGTTTGAATCAGGAGTACTGGAAGTACAGCCCTTCACTGTGATGTCACTGATACGTTTACTATTGTCACTAGCTTTGATAATTGCTTGGGTCCTTGTGAGTTTTCAATCTATTTTGCCATTCGAAACTGTTTGTGTTCTCCAGCTCATTTAGATTTAAACATTTATCAGTGAGTTAAATAATAAATGTTGCACAAATTAAAAAATTGTACTGTTTTTCTTTCCATCAGTCAGTTTGTGAATTAAATCAGATTTCAAATACTACTTAATAGCCACCAAGTCTGTTGAGTATTGACTTTAATTAATTTTCTTCCTCTGACTTTGCAAAGCAATCAACAATTAAACCAAATTAACTGCCTTTGGGGTGCAGGCTCATTGAAATGCGGTTTTCTTCCACGATATATCTTAAAATCTCTGTTAATATAATAGCATCAACCCATTCCTTCTTCTTACAGTGATAAAACTGTGTAGGTGGCATTTTCCCCCATTTGGTTCTCCATCACAAATACATCAAGTTGCTGGAATTCTTGATGGAAAACTTAAGCATTTTAGAAACGAGTTATTGGCTATCTCCTAGTGAAACAATCCTTGTGACTTTGTAGTAGACTGCAAGGCATAGACATGCCAATTTAATTCATTCTACCAACCCATTTAATTCATTCTTGAGAAGCTTTGGTTTCTGAAATGAGCTTTTACTTGTTCCTGATAAAATAACAGCTTTGTTGGAAATGCCACTGGATACTTACATGTTCGCCTTCAACAGGATTGTCTTACATCCCAGAAGAAGTGTGTATGGGAACAAACAGACGGAGGTGACTCCAAGGGTCATGGGAAATATCCCTGGCATACAGAGCAATGTGAGATATGTCTAAGGAAAATATTTAGTTTCATAATTTGGGAATAGGATTTCATTTAGCACTTTTGGAACATGTGTTTAAATCTGTAAGCAGGAGGATTTGGAAAACACTCCTGATGTGTTAGGGCTTTCAGTCATTTCATCGTTAACCCTGATGACCATTAGATTCACAAACAGTCAGAGACACTGAAGCCACCTGGACCACCGGATCATACCCACACTATTTCTCAGTGTTGCATGGGTATCTTGGCATTCTTTTGTGGTTCTCACCATGTTATGTCCAGAATTGGCCATGTTATTTCTTGATCTATTTCCTTTAAGCTTATCAGACTTTAGGCTGAAAGAGAGCTTTAGTTTGTCTTGTTCAATCTAGCATCTGGTGCTGAGTCTATATACCCTCCTTGTATTTCCCAGCCTCCCCCACAAGGAGCATATTTTTGAGACACATGATTTAAATGCTCTATAGACTTCTATATCATTTACTTATCTTGGACTATATCATTTACTTATCCTGGACTATATCATTTACTTATCCTGGACTATATCATTTACTTATCTTGGATCTTAGTAGGTTCTAGATCTCGGTGAGCCAGGAAAATGGGGCCTAGACTAAGACTAGCTCCATATGAATAGCTTTGCTATTTGGGGAACCCATTTACCAATATCTGCAGGTTTCTTCCCCTTCTGGGTTTTGTTTCTCCTAATGGTTATTTTCTGGGGTTCCCATCAAGCCAAGAGCTAAAACCAAAACAAAACAAGCTTTGTACTCTACAAGTCATCCTGTCCCAGGGTCTGGTGGGTCAATGAGTGCCAGGCAGACTCTATTCTCTCAGCCCTAACATGATAATAACCTAAAAGTCCTGGCCATCACTGTCCATTTCACTTCTGACAGTCTTTTTCTGAAAAGCACTTTACTATGATTTGGAAATAATCTGATGCTTTGGTTATCTTGATGGAACATAAAATGCAGTATTTGGAGCACATGTCTCTTTTTAGAACCACATATTAAATATTAGTCATTGTATTTATGGCAGAGTTGGCAGAGAGAAGGCAAGATTGAGCATCAGTTTAAAGTCAAACTGCAGAAACAGATCATGTAAGTTTGTATCCAGCTTCTACCACTTGCTGACTGCCTGTTATGACATTAAGCAAATAATGTCAAACTTTTTGTTTCATCATCTATAAAATGGCAATAACAAAATGAAACAAAGTAGTATATACATTGCTAGCCCACAGTGTGAAATGAGTGTGCACTATTGTTGTTATTTTATAACAACAAATAAGCTGTGCTGAGAAGGCCACCCTTGACCAGGGTCAGGCAGGTGTTGATAAGAACTCTTGGCCTTTTTCTGCCCCTGTTAGAAGCTGAGGAATTTCATGGGGTTGCCACATTGGAACCTCCAACCTTTGCTTTTAGGCAAGTAAACTTACAAGAAGATACAATAAATTAAATCTTGAAAAAGAACCAGTAGATAATGTTCTCCAACTTTTTCTAAAGACAAAGAGATGCTGGCATCAGGAGATTGTCTTGCATCCATCCTTTATAGTGTAGTTTAGACCAATTTCCTTATTCTGTTCTGGGTGAAGAGGATCTGCCTCGGTTCACTAAATTCTGTAAATGGTGAGCAGCAAAGGGGTGGGTGGAAGAGAGGCAAAAAATGAAAATAACCCACTTACATTAGAAGCTCTTTTTTTTTTTTTTGGACCTAGTTGTGTCCCAACATGCCAAGTAAGCCTGGGCACATCATTAACGTTCTTGCCCATAGATGTTCTTTCAATTTTATTTTACCTCCAGCCTCCCATGACTCTCATAAGCACTTTGATTTGTGAAAATTGCTTTATAAATTGCTTTTTAGAAATAATATAAGTAAACTGCCTACTACAGTGCCTGGCAGATGGTAGGAATATAATGCATTTTGTGACATTTTCTTTCTTCTTCTGTCTTTTCACCTTTCTTAGTTAGCATTAAAAGAAACCCCATTACTTGAGAATGTTTTTTTGTGGTGTCAGCCTGTTTTAATTCTCAGAACACTCACATATTTTGACTTAATGTACTGACCATGACCTATTTATTGAGGAGAAGGGGACAAAACAGAAACGAGAGTGGTGCAAATTGTCATAAGCCTTCCTGACCCTTGAATAGAAAGCTGGTAGCTCTCATTGGATAAATGGAGTTGATGATAGTGATAAAAACTTAGTCCCACAATTGCATGGTGGTGGTTGATGCTGGGACTCCATCTGTTTAACTTATACTTCTGGGGCAAAATGAAAGATATGAATTTTATATATACATCCAAACTCCATAGCATCCCATACCTGCCTTTACAGGGTTTCACTTTATTTCACACTCTATGCACTGAACTTTTCAACCATTAGAGCAGAGCTAACTTTTTTTTTCCCTCAAGTCTATCTGCCTTTATTGATTACTTTAGACCCTGTGTGTATATGTGTATATGTGTGTGTGTGTGTGTGCAAGTGTATTTGAAAGAATGGTGGGGATGGCACTTACTTTAATGTGCTCAGTTATTTTCAGTGATGTGAGATAACAAAATATTTCTCCAATCATATTTTTCTAATTGGTATACAATTATATATGATCCACTTTCAACATTTGTACACTAAATATGAGTAGAAGTAGAAATATTGTATGTTAGTTTGCACAATAATATCATCAGAGCAAGCCAAAGAAAAGCAACCAAGCTTAATTAATTTAAGAAGAAAATATGTTCTACATGAGTAGTTCTCAATCTTGGCTGCATATTAGAATTACCTGAAAAGTTTAACAAAATAATGACTTCTGGGTCCCACTCCCAGAGGTTCTTCTGAGAGTTGTCTGGTTTGTAGCCTGTGCATGAGGAATCTTAAAGCACAGCTGGGGATTCCAATATGTAGCAAAGTTCCAGAACCACTGATCTACATCCGTTCACTTTAGATCTGACTTATTGAAAAATTCCTATAAGGAGGGAGGCAGCTTTAAGTGGAGATTCTTTAATGACAAGTCACATGTATCTGAATTGTGAGAATAATATTTCCCTCTTAAGATGATTATGTTTCAGAAAAATAAAGATGATGGTAAGGAGGGGAGCTTGGTCCTCATTACAGAGATCAACATAATGATGAAGTAAAGGAGGTAGAATTTTGCTTTGCTTTTACATAAAGGTCCAGAGATACACAAAACCATGCCTGTAGATGACTTCATTGATTATAGGGACCCTCTCTCCTCTGACCTTATTCCATTTCTCTCTTTAATGTGCTTCCTTATCTTTGTTCAAAACAGTTGTACAAGTTCCAGGCATTACAACAGGAAAGGAGGAGAAAGAATGCCTCATTCAGAGAGGTTTATAGATATTTCCTAGAAGCAGAACAGGATACTTCCACTTACATCCCTTTAACTTAGTGTTTCTCAACTAGGGGGAGTTTTAACAATACAATTTTGGTTGTCACAATTTATTAAGATGGAACATAATGCAGTGGGTTAGAATGTACAAGGTACAAGGACACTGCTGATCATCCTGTGATGCACAGGACAGACCACACAACAAAGGATTAAGCATCACCAAATGTCAGGAAGGACAATGTTGACAAAGCCTGCAAAATTGAGAAAGCTGTAAATTGATCATGCGGCCATAATGCATAGGAGAATAGGGAAGTGTAGCTTATATTCTAAGATGCTATCTGCCTATTTATAAATCAGGGATTCTACTACAAAAGGTAGAATAGACATATGGGGTGGGGCGACTGTTTGTGCCATGCTTCATTCTAGCTTTCAATTCCAGCCAAAGAGTTTTGAAAGGTGAAGTCCCATTCACTCATCCATGATCCATTGTGCAGTCACAAAGCAAACTTTAAACCCAGCACTGAGTAGTGAGTTTTGGAAGCAAAAACAGTCATTTGCTTAAAAACAAATGAAATTTAATGAGGGCTTTTCTGGCTACTGTTCCTAGAAAGCTGGGGATGTGTGTGTGTGTGTGTGTGTGTGTGTGTGTGTGTGTATTTCGATCACTGAGCCATATCCCCTGCTTTATTTTGTAGTTTATTTAGAGACAGGGTCTCACTGAGTTGCTTATCACCTCACTTTTGCTGAGGATTATTTTAAACTCCCAATCCTCCTGCTCCAGCCTCCTGAGCCACTAGGATTACAGGCATGCATCACTGCACTCTGTTGGGGTTATATTTTAATGAGATAATCTCTATGGATATTGAGAAAGAGACTAGACTGCTAGGCACTGGCTACACCAACAGGGAGTTTTCAGCTCAGAATGTAAAGTTTGCACTAGTTTTTTCCTTCCTCCCCATAGACAGAAATATCCCTGAATGTTAACAGGGGTGCCCAGTTATCCACCTTCTGTGCTTTCCCAGTGCTCTATGTAATAAAGGTAGGCTTTTAATGCTTCCTATCCAACCTCTCCTGATGGGTCAGAGAACCAGGTTCTAGAGGCTGAAAATGTAGTTCTAGTACTACAGAGTAAGCATGTGATCTTAGATAATTTTTTTTAACCATCTCTCAGCCTTGGTTCACCTCTAAAATGAAAGCACTGGAATAGATGATGTTTTAAGTCCATTCTAATTGTTATTTGTGTCATGAAACTCAGACTCTTAGGAGTTTTACCTAAACATATGGAGTGAAGAATGAAGCAGTTGCGTCTAAAAACTGGCTTCTGAATTTTGAGCTCACTTGTATATTTTATTTATGGTTATATTTACTATTGTTTATTTTATTTATGTTTATTTATATTGTTCTTGAGTTTATACCAGTTGTTCAATTAGCATGATGGAAATATAAAAGTGCTGAGAGGCAAGGACTTCCTCACCTTGCACACAAAGTTTTGTTAAACAATGTCAAAAGTGGAATATTCCCAAGTGTTTTTCAGTTTTATTTCACCTAAATTCAATTTTAATTCTAGGACAATTACAATTCACATACAATAAAAGAAACTTTAGAGGAAAAAGAATCTATGAAATTCTGTCTGTGAGATAATTCCTCCCCATAGTCCATGTCTTTTATAATGATTTTTATATAATTCGGGCAAACTTTTTCTTTTTTTTTTTTTAGTATAAAGGCAAAACATAATATCCAAACTGATTTTATTATAAAGTTTACAAAAATAAAATAAAATTCCAGATAGCATCAGAGCTTCTCACCACTTGTTCTGGAGGTGGGGAAATTTCCCCATGGTTAACTTCTTTCTTTGATTAGCCTACTCAGGCACAGCAACCTTCACTCACTATGCCGAACATTCTCAAAAAATGCTTCTCATTAGAAAGCAATAGAGAAGATTTAGGCTTTTGGAATATTTTTCCTTGCTATCTTATTGGCTATAAACGTAGCCATATTGGGACAATCATGGCATCCTCCAGCCAGATTTCTTTCCCAAATATTACACAGCTTCCTTCAAAGAGATGAGGGAGAGAACTCCCACTGCATTGGAAATGGAATGTTCTAGAAATGGATGTTGCCATTTAAACGTGAAAATGTGCAGATGTGAAAAGGGTATTCCCTTGTAATTTCTGTACCTGTTGTCAATTCCTATATTTTTCTGTGAGGAAGACATGAGGTCAAGGCTAAGTCTCCTTCGGAGAGGAAATTGCCAAAACAAACAAACAAACAAAAAACCTTAATGTGAAATTTTGCCAGTTTACTTCTATTGACATAATGTCAGGTATGGAATCCAGAATAATGCTGGACTTAATTGTGTCACAGTCTTAATGTTCATGTAATATTTTCAACTTTACATGCTTTGCTTCTCAAAATACTGATATGTTTGGGTTTTTTTATCAGCTGAAGTTTAAACTCTAAAACAAGTTCACAAATATTACAATGAACAAGAATTTTTTTTTTCTGGTACTAGGGTTTGGGTTTGAACATAAGGGTACTCAATCACTGAGCCACATTTCCAGCATTTTTTTTTAAATTCTTTTTATCTTGAGATATGTCTTGCTAAGTTGCTTAGGCTGGCTTTGAACTTGTGATTCTTCTGTTTCAGACTCTGGAGCCTCTGGAATTATAGAAGAGCACAGCCGTGCGTGGCTGAACAGAAATATTTTAAACAGGTAGATAAAAGTAGGCTTTAGTTCAAATCAGAGAGTTTTGGAAAAGTTAGTAAATTTTTAGAGCACTCTCAGTATATCCAAATATTTTGAAAAGTGAGTTCTTGGAAGTTGCCATAGCAGCAGGTATTTGGAGCTAGAAATATCTTTGAGATTATATGTTATGTTAGTTTTGAAATTGTCTTATTATAGAAAATGTCAGAATTCAATTCAACAGTACCTGGTAGCAGTCACGGCAGGTAAGAAAAGTCTGAGGAAAGAATGGGGAAAAGCAGTTATTACTAATATGTCCTCGTTTAACTTAGATTTCCTAGGCAATTTAAAAAGGATGAGGTATGTTACCGGATGCATATTTCTTTCACTCAGAGTAATTCCATTTCTTTGCTAATGTTATTCAGCACATATCAATAACCAGGTGTAGATGTCTGCCCAAGATGCAGATTATGCTTCATATAACATGTCCAATCTCACTAGATTAGTTTTGTAAACAGAAGATGATTACTTCTTCAACAGAGATCAGAGTAAGTAAAATAGCAGACACATTAGATGTTACCTCTGTGGTGACATCCGGGGAGTCCCCTTCAGGGTTGATTAACGTTACCGAGGAATCTCAAATAATTATGCCCACACATGCTGAAGAGTGAAACATTCCCATCAGGCAATGATTACCACCAGCATCAAGAAGGAATTTCAGCCAGGCAATCAGAAATCACCAATTACGCAGAATTGCAAGAGATGATGTTGTTAGTTCATAAAAGTGCAGAAATGAATAACAGGGTAATAACTTTAAAGGAAGCAGATGGGCTTCTTTGGACTCCTGACAGTTGACTTACACAAACTCTATGCACAGATTCCAACAGATTTTGACCATGATAACAGCCAACTTGTAATATTACATTCATTGTTACATACACACCTTTGCAAAATGCTCCCCAACCACAATGATGGGAAATGAAACAGAACAATTTCATTTTGAACTGATTCTATTCCTCCTATACTTTCGCTGCCCAAGCCCATTTTTGCTCAAAGCATTAATTTATGATTTACATGCCAATGAGGCACATAAGGACAACTTTGTTTGCCTGTGTGTTTTTGAGATGCATGTTGTCCCACCACAATAGCAATGACCTTATTTGTTCATCTTTAAGATTTACCTTGCTGGTCACCCATCCTATAACTTTACAGTTTTCTGTCAACTCACAGAGGGATTCAAGATAGCAGGTTTAGGGAAAGTTCCCATAACACTGGAACAACATGAAGCTTAGTTTTTATACAGTTTACATTTCCACACACCACAACTAACTAGTAGCAAAGCCAAAATGAGAACACAGGTATTTCAGTTATCTATTGCCAATTAATAAATCACATCACAATTTTGGAGCTTAAAATGACAAGGATTTATTTTTCATGGTTTTGTGAGTTGAGTGGGAGGGCTTTCTGCTGTCTCACTGGCCTATGTGTGTGGTTGCACTTAGCTGCAGAGTCATCTGGGCCAGGAGGAACAAAATGTCTTTGCTCATCTTGTCAGTTGGGACACTAGAGTTCCCTTCCAAGTGGCCTCTTATCCTGGACCAGCAGGCTTATGTTTCAAGAAGAAAGCAAAAGCAAAAACTACAAAGTCTTTTAAGATCTGGTCCCAGAAATGGCACCAACCCTCTTGTCTCATTCTACTGGTGAAAACTGATTGTATGGACAGATAAGAAATAGTAGTCCCCTTATCTATCATTTATATCTCTGCAGTTTTAGTTATCTATGGTCAACAATGGTCTGAAGCTATTAAATAGAAAATTCCAGAAATAAATAATCCATATGTTTTAAATTGTATTCTGTTCTGTCCCACTCAATCCTCCCCTGCACATGAATCATTTCTTTGCACAGTATATCCAAACTGTGTATTCTACCCATCCATTAGTTATCTAGTAACCATCTTGGTTATCAGATCAACTGTTGGAATATTATAGTGCTGATGTTCAAGTCACCCTTCTTTTACTAACTGAAAGTTCCATTGTACCAGAGGAATGATGCTGGCAATCTGAATAGGCCAAAGTGCTTCCTATAAGTGAACAGGCAAAAATTCTGAACTTAATAAGAAAAAAATCTCATGCTGAGATTTCTAAAATCCATAGTAAGAACAGATCATCTACCTGTGGAATTACGAAAAGGGAAACATTCATAACAGGTTTGCTTGCAAAAATGATGGCCACCATCTGTGATAAATGTTTAGTTAAGATGGAAAAAAGGTATTAAATTTGGGAGTGGAGACATGAACAGAAACATGTTCCAATGGAAGGTAACATGTTGCACCAGAAAGTATTGAGCATAGATGAAGATGTCAGTAACATGTGCCTTGAAACTTGTGGACACCAAGCCATTTGCTGATAGCAAAAGAGGGTTACACACATGCAGGAATAGGTTTGGAATTAAAAATATAAAAATTAATGGCAAGGCTATATCTGCCAGTGAAGAAGCTGTTGACAGAGTTGAAGAAGTTGAGTAGGGAGAAGGGGTATCATTCAAATGCAAGTTTTCAGCTGAGATGAAACTGGGCTCTTCTGGAAGAAGATGCCTAATGGAGACACCAGAGCGTTATACATGAAGGACAGAGTAACATCTGGTCTCTCATGCTCACTGAGCTACATTGATAAAAAGTAACATGTATGCACTGAGCATTTCCTAGGTGCCAAGGCTGTGTGCCTGGATATTACACTGTTTGGGTGCTCGGTTGAGTCTGGGTTTAAATTGTGGCCATGCACCTACTGGTTACAGCACCTTGAACAAGTTTCTTTACCCCCTTTGAGCCTTATTTTCCTCATCTGTAAAGCAGGAAATAAAAGTAACACCTGTATCTAGGATACTGAACTCTTTAATGAGCATTTTATCATAGGTATATATATATATGGAAAAAATCATAGTATACATAGGGTTTGGTGCTATCTTGGTTGAGGCATCCCCTTAGAACATATACCCAATGGATATGTTACTGTAAGAGGAGGAGAAATGGACTTCACTTCTTAATGTGAGGAACAGCCCAGAAACATTGCAAGCAGGGAAAGAATTGCTGAAGCATCTTTAAAAACACTCTTCCCTCTGAGGTTCTCAATGTCAGTAAGTAAGGAAAACATTTCTATGTAAATCCAGTCCCTTCACCATTTGTATTACTGCTGCTTCTGCAGCAAATGGGTACATAACAGTTCTTCTGTAAACACTACACCAATTCCCAATTTGTGGGGAAATCTCCCTGATCTTGGTTGTTTGGCTTTATATGTCAGTGAAAACTTTTAAACTATCTAATAAAAATAACTAGTTACTCTTTTAAAATTAACTTGATTTGTAACCTAATAAATTTTACAAAGTAATAAAACCTCAAGAAAGGCTTTTTCTGCTCTTAAGTAGAATCTTTAAAGTTTGATTAGTTTCCAACGGAAAGCTGTCGAGTTGAGCAAAGAGCCTGTCTTCACAGTTTATGAGGGTGCCATTTGGTAACCTGAAGGTGGCAGATGTGAAGGCCAAAAGTGGAGGACGTTAGTGGGGCCAGGACTGGGGGCTTCCAGATGCTTTCCTGATGGGCTCTCTGTCAAAGTCTTTCTTCTGAGGAACGTGACTCTGTGCAAGTGGCTATAGATCTTAGAATAAATATTTCATTAGTCATGATGGTTTTGAAAACTTAAAGCTGTGAAGGACACATTGGAATCTCTGTGATTTATGATAAAGCTGAAGGAAACTTGATCATTTCAGTCCTGCCATATGTAGCTGTGTGGCATGTGCAAATGAATTGAACTAGCAAACCCTGCAGATTTTGTTTCTTGATTAAAAAAAAAAAAAAAAAGGGAGTCTTAAGTCAGATCAGCTAACAGGCAATTTGAAACAGGGATTTAGCAAGGCAGCTGTTTTAGATGAAATTCCTTCCAAATGGTTCTCTCTCCCTTCCCCTTTCCATATTTTTTTCATGAGGACTCACAGCAGCTTTTCTTCCAAAACTTTCTTGATGATGCATATCAGTGATTAAAAAAGGGCAACCTGCATGGTCCTGCAGGTGCATATTTACTTCTCCATCACTTTGCTCCTGGAGGGTGGGTAGTGTGTCTTAGCCATCCTTGTAAGCCCGCCCACTCTTATGCTCTGCATATACTCCTTTGTATGAAACACACAAAGCATTTAGCATGGAAGCTCAATAAAAAAGTACAGATGTGCTTTTTTTAGTTATTAGATGTCAAACTTCATACAGTAGTGAGATAGTCAAACCAGTTAGAACCCAGGTCTCCATACATGTAACTCCAGATATGTAACATGTGTTTTTTTGTATTATAGTGTGATAGGAATTTAACAAATTTTATTGAATAAATGAGTGAATTAATCCTCTTGTTAATTGTATGTATTTATGGCATTGCAGATTACAGAACAGTACATTTAGAGAACTTAAAATCTGAAATTCAGGTGAGTACTACTATTCTAGAAAAACATGAATCTTTGACTTCTGTCTTCAGCAGCCCAAGAGCAGACCAGCCTGGCCAAAGGGAGGGAGTTATTCATAGGCACTAACCAGGTCATTTGAAAAAGGACTTCATTTTTCGATACGTTCAGTCCATCCGCATTTGCCTACTATGACAGGTGCTGTGATGTGGTCAGACTCACTGAGTGAATGTTCTGTTCTCTGTGGCACACATCCACATTCCCTTGTCCAAACCCTTGGGCAAAATTTCAAAATATTTTGGATTTAAAAAGGAAATACAGTGAGCATTCTGAGTAAGTATTATGTGTATATAGGTCTGAGAGGGTGCTATGAATAAAGATCTCTGCAGTGAAATTAACTTTTTGTTTTTCAGTAGAATTATGTCTGTAAGTAGCCTCACATCAGATTAGAAGAGACTTACATTGCCCAATGAGCTTTGGAGCCAAACTTAAAAAAAAACATTATAATTTCAGAATTTAAAATTTTAGAATTGTGGCTAACAGATTATGGACTTGTTTCCCACTTAAAAATTCATCCCTATGTAAACATAGAGAGGACATTCTTTGAATGACTTTTAATCATTTGGAAAGAAAACACACTCATCCCATGTTCTCTGTCTTGTGCCAACAGAAGGAAAAAAGGTGGTGTTTCTTTTCAGATGGAAGAAGCATGTCTAGAAGAAATGCATTTCTCCACTCAGTCTCAACTTAAAAATCTTACCTTTACCCAAGACAGCAATCATGTTGGAGTTTTTTAATGCCCATATGAGTGAACTTCGTAACATGCATTTCCAAAAAATCTACATTTCATTTTTATTGCATGTCAACCAGGTATCTTTTTTTTAATTTTTGCCATGTTCTTATTGGTACATTATAGTTGTGCATAATGGTGGGATTTATTCTTACATATTTGTACACACATACAATGTACCAGTATAATTTGGCCAATAGCATTCCCGAGTATTTCCCCTTTCCTTCCCCTCCTAACTCCCCCAGTCCCTTTTCTCTACCGGTTTTTCTTCAATTTTAATGAGATCCCTCCACATCTTTCTTTCCCTTTCTCTTCTAGCTTCAGCATATAAGAGAAAACATACAACCCTTGACTTTCTGAGTTTGGCTTATTTCACTTAAGATAATATTCTCAATTTCATCCATTTTCCTTCAAATGACATAATTTCATTCTTTAAGATACCTGGACATATAAATAGCTATTTTATTCATTATTTGCAGATTTCTTATTAGTGTCATTAGACAATCCAATTTGTTTTTATGGGCAGTCCAGGCTCAATTCTGTGGAAAACATTGATTTTTAAAAAATACTTCCTTTAATCTGAAGCTGCACATTTGATGTGAGTTCTTCATGTGAGTGGTTTATACAGAAACATTGTGGTTGTTGGAAATGGTATTCAGGAAATATCACTTTTTAAAATAAATACTGAGGAGTGGTATAGCTGGGTCATATGGTGATTCCATTCCTGATCTTTTGAGGAATCTGCATATTGATTCCATAGTCAACCAGACATCTTATCTGACATGTATCAGGTGTACAAACACCATCTTCAGCTAAGCTTTTCTTCTCCCAACCAGTTCAATGTCTGCAGCACTTCTCTATGAAATGTGACAATAACACAAAAGAGTATCAGGGATAAGGTGACAAAGAGAAATTTTGCCTGAAATGTGTTCAGTAACTAAGAGTTCAACTAACTACGATTTGGGTGTTTTTATTGTTGTTGTTGTTTGTTTGTTTGGCTCAGTGCAGTCATAATCTCTTAAGACTGGACCAAAGCAGGAAAGGATCAATGTAGAGTCAGCACAGATGCCGTCGGCCTTGGAGCATCCATCAGTACAACATGAAGAAGGGAGTAGCAAGGTAGAATGCTTTAAAGAATGACTCTCTACTCCTTGAAATCAGAATCCAAATTTTCTCCATGTCATTTTTTCAAAGTTCAAAGAGAGTTATTTTCTTAAATTGCATTTTATTTCTCCGGGAACATCTGCCCTGCTGGTTTCATCTTGTGTGTAAATGAGTTACAATAGCAACAATTTCTGTCACCTTGTCACTGATCTGGAATCAAAGATACCAGAGAGCTTCTTGAGAAAATGTAGAGAGAACTGTGGATTCTGTGAAAATATGAGTTCTGCATTGTTTCTGCTCAAATAAGATTCTGAAAAATTAATATTTCCTTAACACTATCTCCAGCAACCACAATGTCTGGAATAAACCACTCTTAGGAAGAACTCACATCAGATGTGCAGCTTCAGATAAAAGGAAGTATTTTAAAAATCAGTGTTTTCCAAAGAATTGAGCCTGGGCTGCGCCTCTCAAAGCAAACTGGATAAACTAATGCCACCAGTACGCAATCAACTGCAGATAATGAATATTTATATGCCAAGTTATCTGAGATCTCAGATTACAGAAGTTAGCAAAATGAGATTAGGTTATGTGGGAAGGGAATAAAAAGACTAACAGATATTTATCACTTCTTTAGTTTGAGTCCTTTAGCTCATCTGACTTTTCTCCTTCTCTCCAACCAGCAGCCATAGTCATTATTTGCAAATAGACACCAAAATATGTTGCTTCCTGTTGACACTTCTTTGGCTTCTTCCCACTTCACTAAAGAAATATCAAAAATTCTTAGCACATCCACAAGTCTCTGTATGAACAGGCAAATATCTAGCTCTGCAGCCTTAGCAGGTGCCACCTACACCCCAGTTCACAGGCTCTCTGACTGTCCTCTTGTTCTTTGCACATGCCACTGTCTTTCTTGCCTTCCAGCCTTTGCATATACAATCTAACATGCCCTTATTTCAATTTGTTGGTCTTCGAGTGTCTATTTAAATGCTCTATGTTCCAAAAAGTTCCACCAGATTGCATAGACCTATTTTTTCATAATACCTTATAAAAAGATGTGCTTTTCTTTAATATAATTCCTTACCACTTTTACTTATATGGTTATTGGTGTGATTATGAAGTCATTGTTTGTCTACAAGTTTCTAAGTTCTCTTAGGCCTAGAATTGAG
Organism: Spermophilus citellus; assembly: GCF_964194105.1. NCBI lineage: Eukaryota > Metazoa > Chordata > Mammalia > Rodentia > Sciuridae > Spermophilus > Spermophilus citellus. The sequence continues at coordinate 55,714,342 of NC_138192.1, read as the reverse complement.
CCTGCTATGCCTTACCAAATTTTCAGTGCCTAACAAAGTTCCTCGAACACATATAAAGTATTCAATGAATATTTGGATAAATGAGACACATGATATATCATAGGTATATTTGCTCACTCACATATTGAGTCACTTGTTTCTGCCTTCTGTGTCTGTCTTAGAGGTGGAATGAGACCAATAAAATCTGTGTCATGAGTTGAGATGAGGGCCGAGGCTCATGGAGAAAGGACCAGCTGAGAAACTCTCCTTCAGACTCTCTCCCAACCAGTGCAATATCTGCAGCACTTCTCCATAAAATGTGACAATGACACATAAGAGGGTATCAGAATTAAGGTGAAAAAGGTAAATGTGGCCTGAAGTATGCTAATTAGTTTAAGTACACAGTAAATTTCTCAGTTGATATCAGGCTCCATATGAACTTCTAATGTAACCCATGCTGTTAGGAAGGGAAAGACCTCTGAGTTTCCAAACATCTCCAAAATGGTAGGATCACTGTGAGGAATGAATAACAGAAATTCCTACCATTATGTTCCTCTCTAGAACACAGAAGACAACGTTGATTTTTAAATTCCTGGTTGTGAAAAATAGAATGTCTCATGAGAATGGGGAAAGAGTTGCACCTGAGTAATTACCTGGGAGAAAGGTGTCTGACCCAATACACGGATGTATTTCTATCTGTATCCCCATGTATACGACATACATGTCATTCCAGAACTGCTTAGGGTACATGAGCGCTGACACAAGCAGATGAAGACACTGCATAATGATGCTGGGGAGTTAGTCTGAAATAGCTTGATGCCTTCCAGATTCAACAAAAAGCTTACACCAAAGTAAGAGCATCCATTATTTTAAAGAGAGGAAGGAAAGAGATGGGAACAGTGATTAATCCCTTGGCCTTTAAAGAGTGGATGTATTCATCTTGCAGTGGAGGGGAGATTGGGATGCAGACCATTTCTGATTGGACTTTTTTTTTAACTGCCTACTCAACCATGGTTCAATGCTAATGTGTGCATGAGTGTGTGTGTGTGTGTGTGTGTGTGTGTTAAGAGGAGTGGAATGTTACTTCAAATAAATAATCTTGCAGCCGCCAACAGCTGTTCCTGATTTCCTTTAATAATCCGTGACAAAAATATTGAGTGTACAGTAATGCAAACAGCCAAACAATGAAATGAAAGCAGGCAGAAGCCATCACTTGCTCTAACTCCATCTATTTTTATTTGACTGCACCCAGTGGGTCAAGATGTTGAAATAACCATTACTGTTGATGAGACAAAAAGGTTGTGTCTGTGGCACATTCTTTGATGTGTCATATATTTTTCTTAAAATCCATTCTTGAGTTGAAAAGTTAGAAGTCAATATATTTAACTTTTTTTTAATAAAGGCGATCTTTCTTTCTGCTTACTAATTCATCTTATTTCTTTTTTCCTTTGTGTCATTCTAACTTTTTCATTATTAACTCAGCCAGAACTTGGGGAACCATATCCTATGAAGAGAGTATACTTAAATGAATTGACATGTGTATTATATCTTACTAGTTGATACCCGACTTCCTCTTAGATTGGAAACTGCCTTCTGTCAGGAAAAAATATCACCCCGCATGCCCTCCACTCAGCTGCACCATCTTTCCACACACACCTGGACTTTCTTGAACAGATCACTTTCCTTCTTGCCTCAGGATCTTTGCATATGCCATTAGCTGGGACTAAAGGAGACTATGAGGGTAGGGGCTAGCATGGGGAAAGGAAATGAAATGGTAGATAGAACACTTTAAAAATTAGTAGAGAATTGTATACTTCAGATTTGTGTATTTAACTCTTTGTGTATTAATTTTCTGGGCTTCTGTAACAAATTAACACAAGCCAGTAAGTTTAAAACAATAGAAATTTAGTCTCTCACCGTCTGGAGTCTATGGGTCTGAATTCTAGGTGTGGACATGACCAGGTTCCCTCAGCAATCTCCAGGGGATGATTCATTTCCTGACTCTTCCACTTGCTGGTGGCTCTGGGCATTCATTGTCTTCTAACCACGTCTCTCCTCCAGTCTCTGCCTCTGTGGTCACATTGCCTTCTCCTCTTCATTATTTTTTTGTTAAGGACACTTGACCTAGGACTTAGGGTGCATCTGTATAATAAGGGCTAATTTCCTCATCTCAAATATTTAGCTTAATTTCATCTACAAAGATGCTTGTCCCAAATAAGTTAACATTTACAAGTTTGAGGAATTATAACTTGGTAATTTGGGGTGGCCCAAATTTCTCTTAATATTCTTTCTGGTTTTCCTATATTGTAAGTTTGTACTTATGTATTCTTAACATTTTTTTTTATAACCAGGTTAGCTAATGAATTGGAATTTTATAGACTTTTCAAAGGAAAAACCATGACTTTGTTTTTTAATTTTGTAATTTTATATTCCAATTATTTTAGAATAAAATTTTTCACTTGTTGTATTATTTCTATGTTAGTTTTGTTGTAGCATTTTCCCTAAACTTTTAATTTAGGTGCTTAATTCATCTAATTTTTATTATTTCTTGTGTAATGACAACTTTTTGACAAAACACATAGTTTTAATAAGTGTTTTTTCTTTGATCTAAAGTGTTTTTAAAGAAAGATTCTTTCAATTTAGAGGTAGCATGCTATTTTGTTTCCTAATTTCTATATGAATTTGAGAATGAACACACAGTTATGAGAGACTGTTATCCTTATTATTACCTTAACAGATTTGTTGGGTTTTCTTTGTGGCCAAGGTTCATGACTGTTCCAGGAAAACTATCCTACTTTCGAGTTAAAAATTAAATAGAACTATCTTACTAATTATGTTACTTATGTGTCCCATGTCTCTTTAGTTATTTTTTAAACTTGATCAAGAACAAATGATAGCAAATAAAAGTCTTCTTCTCTTAGTATGATTCTTCTTATCCTTGGATTTCCCATACTATTTGCCTTGTGATTATTAATGCTAAAGTATCTGACATGTGGATATTAATACTAAAGTATCTGACATATTCATAACTGTGAATATAATTGTTAATTTCATCCCTTCTCAGTCTAAGTTGCTCACAGTTCTATCACCTACTGCATTTTTCTCTTGATTCCCTCCAGTATTCAGATCATGCCTCTGCTTTTCCAACCCGTTTGCCTACATTTTCTTCCTTTCTCTATTTTGATTTTCAACAATTCTGAGATACTTTGCATTAAGTACCTATTACATAAAGCATATGACAAATTTGCTTTGTAATTCTAAAAAAGGCCTTTTCATTTTACTAGGGAAATACATTTCTGAATATGTCTATTAGTAGAAAAATAATGTTTGATCTTCGGTACATGTAACATTTGATGCCATCATCTCTGTTTTTATCCTGACCTTTTATTTTTTATAAGACCTGCACTTTCTTTCCTTTTGCATATCTTGATTCTTATCATTTGAAAGGCTTCCGCGACTGTTCTGCTTGATTGCCATTACACAATACCCTTAATTCTGTATTTCTTTCGAAAGACTGTTAATTCCTTCCCTCCTATGATCAGTGACAACGCATTGTTCTATTTCCCACTCCCTTTTCTGGCACCATCCAATTTTTGTCTGATCATATATGTTTTGTCCTAATATTTGCTTTTCTGTCTTTAAATATGCTTCATCCTTGGTAACTTCACTGTATGGACTTAAATAATTTTGCATTCCCACCCCTCGTGAGTTCAGGGTTGCTTCTGATCGCTTAGCTTTCACTTATCTTCTTCTGAGCCAAGCAGGCTTCCTTGACTTGGAGAGCCCTAAGGCAGAAGAGCCCAGAGCCTGCACAGACCAGAGCACAGCCTGCAGAGGTGTGTCCAGGGATGCGATGGGAGAGCGAAGGTCATGAGCATGTGCTCTGGTGTGCACAGCAGGGTGGGTGTTAATTCATGCAGCATCAGTCCAGCTTTGATATCATCCTTGAGCCTCAGGTTGCATCACCTCTATGACATCAGCCAGCGTGGGAAAGGCTGTGACAAGGGCTGATCCGTTCACACTGACTATCTTCTGGCTTATCTTCTCTCTGTGTTCTGATAAACAGCAACTGTTGCTGCTGTTCTTGTTGCCATGAGAACAAACATGGCCACGTGACTTGGTGCACTCTAGCTATTGCCCAAACAGGCTTCAACGGGAGATGGGTCTGAAACTAGATCTAGTCCATAAGAAACACTGGTTGAAAAATGAATTTTGGGTTGCCAATATAGTTGGTTAATAATGACTGTGATAAATAAGTCTTTAAGAGAATACATCATTAAAAAAAAAAAAGGATTTCTCTGTCCTTTTCCCGGCCTAAAATACATGAAATTAAACAGACCACTTTCTCATATTGCTTAGGTATGTCTGTTTTTCTAAATTGCGGTTAGTAACTTCATGTGACCTCGGGCCTCACATCTTGATTAAAATCTTGTCTTTGTCCATATGACCACATGACCTTGGGCAAGTTACCCAAATTTTTGGTAACTCATTTTTTTCATCTGTAAAAATGGAAGTAATAATAGTACTTATTTTATGCTGTTACCAAGTAGTTTTTTTAAATATATAAAGAGTGTTTTATTACAGTGTCTAGGCCATCGATATTGTGTATATGTTATCTCTTATCATTTTTGTTATTTTTACTATATTCTCCTAATTAGGTAAGGGGCCCTTCTTGCAAGTGTCTGTAATGCTTCCTAAGAATTATCTTACTTACAATGACCTGTCCACCCTGTGTCTTACTTCGGGCTGTACTGTGCATGAACACAGGGTCCCTGTTTATCTAAGCTACAGCTTTTTCCAGCTCCTGGTAAGTAGTAGAACACAGTGGGGTTCAATAAACACTTTGTTACATGAATGGATGAATCAATCATTAAATCATTCCTGCTAAATGAGCTCCCTTTATGTGCCAGTTTTTTAAAGTAAAATATATAAATGATTTAACTCAATCACTACAGGGAAACACTCACTCCTCCTATAAGCTTTGAGTTTACCTTTCATAACTAGACCTATGCCTTTCATGGTGAGCTATGGATCAGATTGATAGATAAACCTACCCCAAAATGCTCCTCCCTGACCACCACACACAAATTGATCCAAATTACTCACATACGTGATTTTTTTATTATTAAATGATCTAGACTGTGTGATCATTCAGGCAAAATCTGGACAGATTCTCAAATCTGTTCCCCCTGTTTCTTTTATCTTAGAAAATCGTCACCAATACTTTTGCTGCTGTGTGAATAAAGATGGGTTAATTTCTCTAAATTCTCTGATGTAGACAATTACTTTTTTGGCCACTTGCCACTCTGTTTCAATTGAGTGCTCCCACAGCTGGAACTGATAGGCTTCAAACTGAATGCAGAGATACTGACCCAAAGATTTCTGGTTTTCTGGCAATCAGAGGTGACTCGGGAGTGTATCACCGGTGGTGAAGCAGCTTTGGATGACATGAAATTGTCCTTTGCCAGGGACTTGGGATTCCTTCCAAGTACATAGAGACACTCTGCATTCAGCTGATGCATTCTCGGCGGCATGTCTGATACAGAATTGTGGAGAGGGCAACAGCGGAAGGGAACTTACACTCAGAGAGCTCTGATCTGCCAGGCAACATCTCATTTAATCCTCACACCTGTCCTTTGCATCCTGTAATTACACCTCTTTTAGATGGGAGGCAACTGAGAACCAGAGGGTTGAAGTTACTTTTTCAGGGTCTAGATAGAAAGAAACAGATGATCTTTGACCACACCTCACTGCTGACAGTAGGGGCTCCTCCCAAGTCCCAATTGTAAGTAACCTGAGCTTTGCTTCATCCTTTTTCCCTTCCAGGGTCAATGCTTACATTGTAAGGAGCGCTTCCTCTATTGCTTTCACTGCCCCTTCAACCTCACCTGCCTACAGACATGGGTCTTCCTGTTGAACACCCTGTTTACATGGGACTTCCATAACCTACCTTGGGACAGTAATTTACAGAAAGTAATTAATGGCCTGCTTTGGTATTTGCATTTTAATAAATCTGTTGATTTCAGCATATGAGATATACGCTCCTCCTTGTCTGGTCATTTTCTTCACATTATGTTTTTACTTCTTAGTTTCCTTTTGCTGGCTCAAATCCCAACTTCCTGCTCTTATCCTCTTTTCTGAGCCACGCAGTTTTTTCCTTTATCTAAAGTCACACTTTTAGGACTTTCACTATTGATTCAATGCAGGTGAACCTTGTCTCTGCTTCTGACTTCTCTGTTGACCTCAAGACCTACATTTCTAACATCCAGCTGGACATCTGACTCAGTCCTGCTTGGGCATGCTGGTTTTGAGAGGGTGGCTTAGTATCCATGCGGGAACTTTCACTCCAGCTCCGTACTATTTGTTCATCTCTAAATGGATGCCAAACCAGTGCTTCAAAATCAACAAGCCCAGACTTGTCTTGGTTCCATTGTTTGATGAACGTTATCATTAGTCACCCAAACTTAAAACCTTTGTCTTTCTGTTTTCTGGAAATGCCCACATCTATTAGGTCACTGCATTTTTTTTGGATTCTATTTAACCATAGCCAGCCCCTTTTCTCATGGGGCTTTTGTTAGGATCCCCGTTAATCTTAGCACCTTTGGCTTGATGCCATTCTGTAACCCTCTAATGAGTCTTCATTCCTCCCTGTCTTCCTCTGCAAGTCATTGACACTGACATCAGTTATTTTTCTAAGTCCCAGATCCTATCATCTTGTTTCTCATTTACCCTAAATCCTCTAGTTTCACATCATTGCCTCCAGAACACAAATCCATGGTGGGGTCCTTCAGAAATCAGCTCAATCTACCCTTCTTTCTAGTCCTACCAACAAGTCTTACCCTTGAGCCACGCCACACCAACTATGGCTTACCGCCTTCATGCCTGCACTCTGGTGTGCTCCTTTACCTCCATGATTGTTTCTTTTGCTGAGAAGAAGCTTTTTAGTTTGATCCATCCCATTTATTGATTCTTGATTTTATTTCTTGCACTTTAGGAGTCTTGTTAAGGAAGTCGGGGCCTAATCCGACACAATGAAGATTTGGGCCTACTTTTTCTCCTGTTAGATGCAGGGTTTCTGGTCTAATTCCTAGATCCTTGATCCACATTGAATTTTGTACATGGTGAGAGACAGGGGTTTTATTTCATGGTGCAACATATGGATTTCCAGTTTCCCCAGCACCATTTGTTGAAAAGGCTATCCTTTCTCCAATGTATGTTTTTGACGCCTTTGTCTAGTAGGAAATAACTGTATTTATGTGGGTTGGTCTCTGTGTCTTCTATTCTGTACCATTGGACTCCAGGTCTATTTGGTGTCAATATCATGCTGTTTTTGTTACTTATTGCTCTGTAGTATAGTTTAAGTTCTGGCTAAGGATTTCTTTGCCTATTCTAGGTCTCTTCTTTTGCCAAACGCATTTTATGATTGCTTTTTCTAGTTCTGTGAAGAATGTCATGGGATTGCTCAGAACACATTTGGTCCTTGCTCCAGTTCTGTCTTTTAATACCCTCATCCTCTCCCCATCAGAAATTCATTGCTCCCTCATTTATTTTCTATCACACCTTAGTGAAAATCATATAAAAGCTATCTTTCCATTATCTTTCAAGCCTTTTAGGCTGACACTGTCTACTAATCATTTGTGTAATTGTGCTACCCAAAATAATTCTAGACAAATTCCTAGTTAATTTCCAAATAGGTTATCTTTTGGATTTAGAAGTCTATCAGTAAGGATCACATATAAAGATTTTATTTCAAAATCATATCATTTCATTGTTGATTTCACTTAGGGTTTATGAATTATTAGCACTGCTATAAAGATAGAAGAAGGAGGTGCAAGGGAAATGTCTGATAAATATCAACTAATGAAATTATGAAAGATTTTAGAGTCAAATTCAGTACTTCTCATCTTTAGTGCTGTTTTTAAGACTTGAACTAATACAAAGTCATCAGCCAAAAGTTACTATAAATTCAATTAAACTCAGATGAAAGAAAAAAATTTAAATTTAGTTCTTAACTAGAAACATCAAGTGTTCGATAGACACATATGGCTGGTGGTTACTTGACAATTCTGTCACTACAGATATGACAGTGCCACTCTGGTCCCTTTTCTTTTCTCCTTTGCAACATTTGCCATGAAGAGAAGCTTCTGCTACCTTTTTGGTGTTTTTCTTCTTTATTTGATTGGCTTCTGCAAGGTCAATTCTGTGGTCTGGGCTGTGTCCTAATGAGCAAGAAGCATGTGATTTTCCAGATACCTTTTATAAACTGGATTCCTTTCTTCCATGTCCTCAGAATTTCTTTCAATCCACCTTCTTCTTAGCTGAGATCATACAAAAATGACTCACTTCCATGTGATGCTTCCTTGAAGAATGAAACAATAAATTATATGCTTTTATGTAAATCCAGGACACATCGTAATTATGAGTTCATTTGGCTCCCACTTCATTTCTTCTTCATTTCTTCTGGCTTAGTTATCAGCATAAGCCAAATTTTGCCCACAAATGGAACTAATAGCAGAGAAACCCAAGGACAATTTCATCGACTTAGAAGGGATGGAAGCAGAAAAAGAAAACACTTGTTTTACCACCTTTTCTTCTTAAATGCACACATACTTTACTACTTGAAAACGAGGACATTCAGGTTCTTATAAAAGCCACAGGGTACTCTAATGTTAAGATCTCTTGTCAATTGAACATTCTGAATAAACATTTTCTCTTACCTTAATATATAGGAACCTTGAACTTGTTTTTTAGAATAGCAAAGTAATAATTTCTATCTATTCTAATTCAAGGTTCTGTACCTAGTTACAATATTATTTCACATATTCTATTTGCTTGAAAAGTCATCTGTTTGCATGTGTAGCTCCCCAACTATGCTGTGATTATTTAACCCAGTTCTGTCCACTCATTTTTTTTCAGCCCCAGTGTGCTTCTTGTTGGGCATTGAGTAGAAATGGATTTGACTTTTGCAATTTCTTTGCTTCCAAGCAGGGCAAGAGAGATTGAAGGAAGTTCGCCACCTTTCTATATCCAAGATAAAAATACAGTTAGCACTTTACTAAATTCCAGCAGGATAACTGACAGGTTAGGGCTTCAAATCTAGCCTGAGGCAAAATTAGGATTTTTATACAAGATTTTCTCTTTTGAGCATCTTTTTTCCTTATATGCAAGTCCTTGATCAAGCGAAGGTTTTGAACTGATTACAACTTTAAGAGGCCCAAAAGATTTAAAGACCCACTATGATGTTGATAATGGTATTTTATGTGAGCCAGGTATTACTCAGAGAGTGAGCACAGAATCCTAAAATTTCTACCACCTCCGCAGCTAACTGTTCCCCAGTCACTAGTCCACACTGCTATGGCTACTCTCAAATGGAGAAAAACCCTGAAGATAAAAAAATTATTTAGCTTTGAGATCAGAGTCTAAAAGCTATATTAAAAATAATCACATTTTCCTCCAGAAAGGAAAGAATTACAAAGTCTTTCCAGCTTTCATCAACCATGCTTTTAACTCCTATAGGACAAAGGCTGACATGTAATTGAGACCAGTGGTTAAACCAAAACCATGATTTAGCTTTTATTTAGCTAATCAATGATTTAATAGCTTAAGCTGGACTTTTAGGACTACATTTATTTTCAATCTTCTTTATCAACAGAATTTGATCTATTACGTGGCCAAACTAACTACAGAAATTTGCTCATTAAAAAGATTGAACAAATAAAGAAAGAAGAGTAGAGGGAAATCAATTAAAGTGCCAGCATAAAGACAGAGCCATCGATGTTGGGAAGCTTCAGGAAGTCTGCACATCATATAGAGATTTTTTTCTAAAGCTTCCTTTTAAAAGGAGATATTGATCTGTTTTGGGACAAAAGCAAATGTATTTTCTCTAGGCCCACCTTATGGTTCCTAAAGCTATCTGATTTTTTTTTCCATATTCTTTTCTTGGTCTGTTACCAAACCCTCTCTGTGTAATTTATAAATAATGCACAAAGCTGTGGTACAATGTCTACTGAGACCAGGCCAATGCTTCCCTGAGTTAGATCTGCTCATTTTTCTTTCTTGTTTGTAACTTTCCTCATCTTTTTTGATTACAGCTTAATATAAAAAGTGAAAAAAATTATACCCATATATGTACATGCATACACACACACACATATACCCACATATACATACATAGCTCAGCAGAAATATGTAGGCAATGAATTTTTATTATGCTCATGTCTAATCTGATTTGCACAGGCAACTTAGGGTGTCATTTTATGAAGCACAATTTTATCAAACCATATACTATGTCTCTACAACACACAACGTAGACACAACATAGCTGGTCACACTATGCTGCTGATTCATCTACTTAATACCCAAATTGACATCCTGGAAATTCTAGGTGTACTCTGCACTGAACATGCAGGAAGCCTAGTGCCTGGTGGGAAGCACCTTGACAGGCAACTGAAGAATCAACCTTGGGAGCATACGCTTTGGAGCATTAAGCGACTGTGAACAGCAGATAAGCATCCAGACTTTCTCAAGAGTCTATTTTCCTCTTAAAGAGCATAGATGCCAATAGTGGTAGGTCAAGGTTACATTTTTTACACATTTGGCCTCCCTCTTAAACTACAGGATGTAAGTGCCCCAGACAATGCATGCTTAGAATTGACAGTTACATGAAATTTGGAGGAGAGTAGTGATTGTGCAACCAGATCACAGAGGCCAGCCACATTCCAAAGACTCTGCATCAACTCAGCATCTGGGATAGTTTAAAGCTCAGAGCAAAAGCGAATGGATTTTGACAAAGGCAGAGTAATACACATTAGGTTCAAAGATAATACAAACAAACCCATATAGCCAGTGACATTGTACGTGAAGAGACGCCTTTATCAGGAATAGTCCGAGGCAGGTCTGCACAGCCCCTTGGTGTCTAGACATTTGGGTGGATGGAAACTAATGAAATGTTCCAAACCTCTCTCTCTGTACTAATGGAATCTAGCTGCAATGACTCAGCCTGTGTCTTAAGCAAAACATTTCCTTCTCTTCCTCCTCCACTGGTATACAAATTTCAGAGTTAACAGTTGGAGTTGGGAGAGTTACAGAAAACATCTGAGCCATATATGAGAACCAAAATGGGCCAGGGGTCCTGAACCTTAGCTGAGTGTTTCCTACCTGTGCAGAAGCTGTCTTGGTCCACAGCTCTAAACATTCTGTGCTCTCCAGTCATCTGCAAAGGGGAAGGGAACCTCTACCAATGGAGCCTCTCAATCCGTAACTGAGTGTGCATAAGGCAGGGGTCTTCTCTTGACTTCCATCTTCGTTGGCCTCTCTGTTGGGACTTAAAACTGACTTCCAATTAAATACAGATTCAGGACATCCTTGTCTTTTTCCCTCTTTATTAGATTTTTGGAGTTAATGATAGTTTATGAGATCCATTCATGATCTAGTTGAAAGCCATCCCTCTAGGGTCGCCTTCCTCTGGGGGTTAAGAATTGAATTTGGATTTTGAAAAGGAAAATGATTAACATATATGCACATATTTTGAATGAAACAAAAAGAAACTATTGCCATTTAATTCATCTGAGATACAATAAAATGAGATTTTAAAGTAATGATATTTGAAAATCAATCTCTTGCCAACAGGAATGGCTAAACTTTCAGGATGGTGTCCACAGTAGAGAGCAAGGTAAACATTAAAAGAAATAATAATAAGCTGCCCACTGAGTCTGTCTAATACTTCAAAATGGTTTTTTTCTTCCATCAATAAGACACTTTTTGTAAGAAGGCAGTTACTTCCTAAAATCACCTCTGAAAGATTTGGAATGTGCCCCAAACACACAATTTCTTTCAGTTGAACATGTGTGACGTTAAGTTCTTCAGTACCACTTCTTGGGGCTTCATGTGTAATTAGTTGATTATGCCCATTTGAATGATGTTATTCATATAGAGAAAAACCATTAAGAACACAGTATTTAGGAGTCTTCATGCATGGATGATTCTGAATTCATAAAGGGGCTTCTTGGACATTCTGGAAGCACAGAATGGTCCTTATTTTCCACCTGCTGAGTCATGCTACCTGGCTCCACTACAGTATTAATGATTATTATCTGGGCTTGGCAGAGAAAGAGAACCAGAAGAATGTGTATAGGGAGAAAGAGATTTATTTTACGATATTGTCTCACATGATGGTGGAGATTTGGTAAGTCCAGATCTGGTGGAGGAGGATGACACGCTGGAGATTCAGGAAAGATTTGTCTTTTGAATAAAAAAGGTAGTTTGCTAGAAAGGCAGAGAAAGCTTATGTTGCAAATGAAATCCCAAGGAATTCCCTTTTACTCTAGGAAGTGAGTCTTTTTTGCTATCCAGGCCTTCAGCTGTTTAGATAAGGCTCATCTCCATTACAAAAGGCTATCTGCTTTACTCAAAGGCCATCAATTTAAATGTCTCTCTCATCTAAATATATCCTCTCAGAATGACACAGAATGTTGGATGTAGGACCAAATATGTGGGCACTATGGACTAACCTTCACCATGACCTTGGGCAAGTTACTTCACCTTTTTGTGTCTCAATACCCTCATCTATAAAATGGGATGAATTAAAAGTTTGGGTATGTATTTTATGGGATGAATGTGAGGATTGAATGAGTTGATTTTTAGATGAAGTGTTTAGAATAGTGCCCGGCACATAGTAAGTGCTTTATAACAGAAAAAAAATGGAACAAAATGAACTTTCGAGAAATCAAATCCCATTTGAGATCCAGAAAGGTGAAATGACTTGGCCCAAGTTTTGAAGTTAGCTCATATCAGCAATGAGCTTAGAATTCTGACATTCTAAATACCAATCCAGCAACTGTTTGGGAAGGCTTCCCTGCTATTTCCCTTGACTGGTGAGACTCAATAATAGTCCATCAGGGGAAGTATATTTTTATATTATTACTGGAATTTGGAATTCCTTAGATTTTGAGATGTGCTTAAAATAAATATTTAATAATTACTATTAGAGAAATTCATTTGGTTATTTACATTTACAGATAATTTTGGGGAGAAAAATGCACCTCTCCCATGTCTGGCTTGATTCATTGAGACTGATTGGTCCATGCTTTTGCGTTTCCACATTCCCTTGGGACAGACAGAACCACACTAATGCCTGGTGACTGCACAGAGCCAACTCTCTAAGGTTCTCTAGAGTCAAGGTACAGCTAATTGAAAAGATTTGCATACTTGGAGTTGTTTTGCTTCTTCTGTTTATGGATAAGATCTACATTCCATTCCAAGTCTGCTGGAAAGAGCCTTTTCTGCAGGGTATTTTCTTCCTTCTTATGCTAAGTGTTATTCAATCTGTCATTCTAGATCAGTGTTTCTCCTAGAGATTCTTCCAAGGTCATCTAGATTATAATTACCTGGAGAGCTCAATTTAAAAAGATAAATAACTGGTTAGCACTACAGAGTCACTGAATTTGAATTTCTAGAACTGAGATTCAAGAAAATACACTTTTTACAGGTTCTTTGTGTTGATCCTTATGCCATGAAAACTGGAGGATCACCAGCCTAGATTATCTTGATCTTGCTAATAAATACTGCATCCTGTGAAAGACCTAAGCAATCTCATTCTGCTTGGGACCTCATTTTGCTCTGAAACTTAACCTCTGACCTATTGTAATCCTGAAGTCAGGAAAATACTACAGAAAAGCTCTGTGGAAACAGTTCTCAGAAAAGCCGCAGATGGTGATCACCTAAGATAGGCCAAGATATCCACATATCTGAAGTTCCAGATGGCCCCCACCTAGGTGTGGTGACCAGTATCTAAACTGGAAGCCCTGCAGTTTGGCACGTACCCCCCCTTGCAACATCCTCACGATTTAAACCAATCAGTTCAAATGAATCCCCCTCTTGTAGTAACCAATCACCCCTACCCAACTTGTTCCCGCCAGTGAATGCGCTAATCATGTTTTAGAGTTGTTTGATTTTCCTGCAGTGTGTGATGATTTGCTAAGAGATGCTATGATGTATGTGGGGGTCCCTGCCTTCTCCAAAGAATGTATAAAACTGCTGCAAACCCTGGGCTCGGGGCCTCTTAGCATCACCTGTTGCTGTGTGTGCGCGCGGAGGACCGAGCTAGCTCACAATAAACACCTCTTTGCTGCTTACATCGATCTTGTTCTCTGGTGGTCTTTAGGGGGTCCCGAATTCGAGCATAGCACCTGAAGCTGCAAAGCTGTATAAATGTTCATTAATGTCTGTAGGCAGATCCATCTCCACTTGTTTAATTACGTTGCATCATACTTTCCTTGCATCTGAAAACAGTTTGATTCTTCTGCATTAATGAAGTGTGACTGTGCTTACTGAGTATTTCCTGTTTTGAGTTTCTGAGTTCCTGATTATTGCTAGCTTTTCCTTATAGAAGCTCCAGGAAAGGTATTGCTCGCTTCTAATACTGACTTTTAACATTCGTGGTTTGTTACATTTAGTGCCACATTTTTAATCACCCCATGTAAAAGTTTCCACTTTCAAAGTACATTTCATTCCAATTATATTCTGGACTAATAGCATTCGCACCCTTAAGAAATGTTTTTTTTTTTTTTAAAGAAATAGTTGGTACCACCTAAATATTGGTAGGATGATATAGTGTTACACTGAGGAAAGAAATCAAAATCATTGTATCATCAAGGTGAAAATATGCACTAGAATTGATTCTTGACTCCCTGACCAGTTACCATTGGCAAGACCAAGATCAAGAACAAATGTAACACCTAATGTTTACTATATGGAAGGGACTTCTATGCCTCATTTTAATCTTCCAACAATATTATAAATTAGATAGTGTTATTTATGTACATTTTTCAAAGAAAAAAACTGGGCCTTGGGTCATTTCTCTTGCCACCATCACGCAGCTTGTCAGGCAAGAGTGAGGATTTGAACATGAGTTTATCTAACTTCAAAGACTGTACTTTAACCCTCCTTCTTGAGACCCTCATTGTTATACAAAATTACATATAAGAGGTTGTGAGGGGAATGGGAAAAAAAATAAGGAGAGAAATGAATTACAGTAGATGGAGTAGAGAGAGAAGATGAGAGGGGAGGGGAGGGGGGATAGTAGAGGATAGGAAAGGTAGCAGAATACAACAGTTACTATTATGGCATTATGTAAAAATGTGGATGTGTAACCGATGTGATTCTGCAAGCTTTGTAATGTTTTGAATAACCAATAAAACAAAACAAAACAAAACAAAACAAAAAACCCTCCTTCTTGGTTGTCCAACTCTCTGCTTTTCTGTTGGACTGGACATTGTTTATGAAGACAGACACCACACAATGGGTCTTGGCTTTTGACACTGATATCACTCTTGGGAAATTCATTACATGGTGACAATCTAAAATTAGAAGCATACTGTCATTATTTTCCTGCAAGGGTGTGGGGTACTGCCTGAGGCCCAGAGCATTTGAGCTTTAGAGTAGGCTCATTGCTAGTTAAACATGAACATTGCACAATACATCTGGATTTCTTTGTATTCCATTGGGTCAAGATGCTAGAATCTTATCTCTTTAAGTTTGTGGTGTTTTACAAATACTATGATTTTATACTTTTGACAGAACTTTAGAACTGGAAGAAATTATCTGGTCAGGAATCATTTGGTTGTAAGGAAGAGATATGCACTCAAGCTTATTTGGGTAAAGGAAATTTTTTTGTAAGGAAAATGGTTTAGATCATAGAAACCAAGTTGAAGAGTACCTAACCAGACTTCACAGAAGGTGAAAAATCTTCATCTGTCTTTTCTCTCTCTCTCTCTCTCTCTCTCTCTCTCTCTCCCTTCATGGGCCAATAAATGACCATTTTAATGCATTGGTACTTCATTTTTCCCTGCCTCTGCAGATTGGCCTTCCCTCATTTTCTCATGGCCAGTCAGGGCTTACCCAGTAGCAGTGTACCCAGGGATGACTCACTTCAGCTGCTGGGTATGAGTTCCAAATTTCAAGATGAGAACATCTTAATTGTCTGAGTGCAGACCTTAAGTTGAACATAAATCTAATTATCTAAGCCAAAAAGATTGGATAAGATTGATATTTGGTATTGTCTATACAAGGAAATTATTTTAATCACTTATGCAGAGATTTTTGTGAATTTTTCACAATTTTAGTGAAGAATTGAATGAATCTCTCATGGGTAGAATAGATATATTTCACCCTAGAAATAGCACCCGCATCCTTCAGTTACTCTCTCTCATCCTGATTCTGCATCTTTTGATCCTATTTTGTTCTTATTCTTTCTCAGTGCCTTCGAGATGCCTTCCACCTCAGTCTTTTCTGGTCTTCTTGATTTCTTCTTTCTTGAGGTGCTTTAGGCAGATTTTCAAGAGAGGAGCAAAACGAATCTAATGAAGTTATCCTACCCAGAGTTAAAGTAAGTACATAGTCATTCTTCACTGAGTGATTATTACATGACAAATCTAGCACTAAACCTTCAATCTATATTATGTGTTCCTTACTATAATCTCACAAAACATATGAACTCATTTTTTTCATCTGAGAAAATGGAGGTTCTGGGTAAGTAAGTAGCTTCTATAAGCTTCCATGGAGAGTAAAAGGAAGAGCCAGGATTTAAATTCAGTATCCAGAGCCTGAGCCACTATGGGCTATGACAAAGGTGATACTCAAGAATCATCACTTTCTAATTGTTTTACTACATTCTACCCATAGTATATGCATTTGAGTTTACTTGTATCTATTGTACCTTTATGGTAGAAATATTATAAATGATGTGCTACTGCACATCTCTTCCAAACTCAAGTTTGTGAATATCATGTTGGTGGCTGCCGCAGTCTTGGCTGGGCACAGAATCACGAGCCACCACACAGCTTTGTAGATTCAAACAGCAATTCTTTATTCCCGAACTCACACCGGCCTCCACACACGTTCTGGGGCAATCCCAGTTCTGCTGCCACCCAAATCACCTACTCCACAAGGCTTGTTTCCCAAAATGCTCTCTGAATCTCACGAGAGTTCAACAGGAGCTTAGGCAGCAGGAACGCCCTAATTCCAGCAGCAATAATCCTCAACATCGAACTTCCCTAAAATCCAAGGTCTTAAACTGGGAACGCCTTAAACCCAAGGATTGGGATACTTCCTCAAACTGCAGGATACACCCTAATCCTGGATCCACCCTCGTCCTTGGGCAGGGTCACCTAACATGCAATGTCAACAGCGAAATTAACATGGGGTACGCTGGCAAGGAAATTTCCTACTTGGTAATGGCCCTCAGCATCTCCCCCCTTCTGATTAATTAAACAACAAGCAATGTGGCTTAAGGACCGTGCCTGGTAGGTTGTCCAATTCAACATATGGTTCTTACCCGTCATGGGAAAACTGAC
Organism: Spermophilus citellus; assembly: GCF_964194105.1. NCBI lineage: Eukaryota > Metazoa > Chordata > Mammalia > Rodentia > Sciuridae > Spermophilus > Spermophilus citellus. The sequence goes on along the minus strand of NC_138192.1, from coordinate 55,697,012 downwards.
CTTTAGGCGTCAGCCTCCTGTCTTAGGTTGAATCCACTGCAATCAGATCAACCCGTCACTGACTACCGGTCCAGCATTCAGCCAAGCTTGTGGAAAGGCCTATGCACCAGTGGGGGGGTGAGGTTTCTTGCCTCACCTCTGTTGGCCCCCAAATATCCTTGGTGCCAGTGGGGGGGTGAGGTTCTTGCCTCACCTCTGTTGGCCCCCAAATTTTAGACCATCACTAGTAGAAGGGAGGAGGATACAGAAATGCCACGACACCAAGCCAATTGACGGCTCCTTTGGAAAAATTGCGTCACTGGTGACACCATCAGCAAAGATATGCCAGCATTACCACAATTAACATGGGGTGCGCTGGCAAGGAAATTGCATCACTGGTGACACCATCAGCAAAGATATGCCAGCAGTACCACAATTCGCTGCATCAGATGATATTTCACAATGCATGCAACTGATATATAGTCCAGGCAAGTTCTGCAGGCAGTTCAAATCGGAGGAGTCTATCAATATGTCCATTTCCTCCCAAAGTAAATCGAGTCCTTGATTGAGCATAACTTGTTGAGTTATATTCATTGATGCATCAGTTTATACAGTTACTGTGATGGCTATCATAGAAGCTGTAGTTTGGTTTTATCTTAGTCTTCACCGGCACTTGGATGGAGATGGGAATTCTGGCAATGATGCTAAAGAGACATTATCCTGAACAGAATTATTAAATATAATGAAAAGGAAAGGTGAAAGTAAACAAACAGATCTGTTAACCTCCTAAAAAACAATCCTTAACAGCTGTTTACCTAATTTAAATTAGTAAGCAAACAGATCTGTTAACCACCTTTAAAAACAATCCTTAACAGCTGTTTACCTAATTAAAATTAAAGCATTTAAATCACGTGAATAAAAAAAAAAAAAAAAAATTCGGATCCATTTTTTCATGAGCGCTCCTCATATATAAAATATGGACATACACACATACAGACATACAACACAAAACAGAAATGTGCACACATAACATACAACACATAAGACAATAAAGGCCTTGTAGTTTTACCTAGGTGAAATCTCCATTGCAATGTTTAAAAACTCCACAGTCAAAAAATAAAACACAGTCAAAAAATAAAACTGATCAGAAAAACATTAACCTAGGTTTGTATGAGCTCAAAAATAAAATAGAACTTTACGATGTGGGAAAAATGCAATAATAAAATAGATATTGAAAAAAGCACCGTGGTTAATCACTGTCGCAGATGTAAGAATAGCCAAGCTGGAACTCTGGATATCAGCTGTTATGGATTTGAGTCAAATTATCTTCTTTTTCTGTAGAAATTGCTTTAGTTAATCTCTCTGGAATCCAAATCGGCTGCTGTTCTCCCTGTGGAAACACACAAAGGGAACCCCGATTCCAGACAATAACTGGATCAGGGCCTTTCCATTGTCCTGTTAGAATCTTTCCAAAGTACCTTAGGCTTATGTACATTTTTCGGGTACATATGTCTTTCCGCAGCACTAAGTCCTGATGAATCCAAATTTAGAAAGTTTAGAGTAAAAAGGGTTATTTTAAGTTTATCTTTGGGGGATATATACCCCTTACCAATTCCCTCTTTTTGCTTTAATAGGTACGTTTTAATAGTTTGATGAGCTCTTTCAACTATGCCTTGTCCCTGTGGATTGTATGGGATTCCTGTTATATGAGTAATACCGAATGATGAGCAAAATTGTTTAAAAGAGGCAGATGTATAACCAGGACCGTTATCAGTTTTTAACTGTTTAGGAACACCCACAGTGGCAAAATTTTGTAAGCAATGAGCTATAACATCTTTAGTTTTTTCTCCGGCATGAAGGGAGCCCATCAAAAATCCAGAAGAAGTATCAACTGTAACATGTAAATATTTTAAGTTTCCAAATTCTGGCAAGTGTGTGACGTCCATCTGCCAAATATGGTTAGGTATCAGTCCTCTAGGATTGACTCCAAGATTAACTTGTGGTAGAAAGGTCACACAATTTTGACATTGTTTTATTATATGCCTGGCTTGTTCCTTAGTTATTTTAAAACGCTTTTGTAAAGTATTAGCATTGACATGAAACCTTTTATGAAAATTTGTAGCTTCTTCTAATGTAGAGAAAATATGTACATCACGTGTAGTTTTATCTGCTAAATCATTGCCCAAACTAAGGGCTCCAGGCAATCCTGTATGTGCCCTAATATGTCCTATAAAGAATGGATCTTTTCTGTCCCATATTAGACTTTGTATAGTGGAAAACAAAGAAAAAACAGTAGAGGAAGGGGAAATCCTACCAGCATCTTCAAGGGATAGAATAGCATTAACTATATATTGACTATCAGAAAATAAATTAAATACAGAATCTTTGAACATCACAAAAGCTTGTAAAACTGCATTAAGCTCTACCTTTTGAGCTGATTGTTTGGGTACTAAAAATGTAAAAGTTTGATCAGGGGTAACTACAGCTGCTGTACCATTATTAGACCCATCAGTGAATATATTTGGAGCATTCATGATAGGTGTTTTCCTTGTCATTTTAGGAAAAACTACAGGATGCTTAGACCAAAAAGACAACAAAGGATTCGATGGCAAATGATTATCAAACGAAACATTAGATTTACACATAATTATTGCCCAAGTATTTAACTCATTAGCTAATTCATCAATTTGATCCATAGTATATGGAGTAATAATTTTATTGGGAGAAATTCCAAACACTCCCTTTGCTGCTCTTATTCCTTTGAGTATTAATTGTCCTACAGCCTCAGGATACCTGGTAAGAATAGTGTTAGGAGAATAAGATAAATGTATCCACAATAATGGACCTTCTTGCCAAAATACTCCTGTAGGAATATTTTTTGTTGGTAGTACAATAAATAATAAAGGCAAACTTATATCAATTCTATCTAAATGCATATTTTCCATATAAGTTTCAATAATTTTTAATGCCTTTCTAGCTTTAGGAGTTAACATTCGGGGTGAATTAGGATCTGATGGACCCTTTAGAATATCAAATAAAGGTCCCAACTCTCCTGTTGGTATGCCTAGATAAGGCCTTATCCAATTTATGTCTCCCAATAACTTTTGAAAATCGTTGAGTGATTTGAGTTGATCTACTCGTATTTGAATTTTCGGTGGACGGACCATGGTTGAGGATAATAGAACTCCTAAATAATTAATTGGAAAATTTAATTGTACTTTATCTATTCCTATCTCTAGATTATAATTTTTTAATAAGTTCGTAAGTGTGGCATAACATTCCAGCAATATGTTTTTATCTTTATGTGCTAATAATACATCATCCATATAGTGAAATATTTTTAGTTCAGGATTTTGATTTCTAAGTGGCTGGATTGCTTTATTTACATAGATTTGACACATAGTTGGACTGTTAGCCATACCTTGAGGGAGTACTTTCCACTCATATCTCTCATCAGGACCTTCATGATTTAATGCAGGGATAGTAAATGCAAAACGTGGACTATCCTCGGGATGAATTGGAATCGAAAAAAAACAATCTTTAATATCTATAGATAAAACATGCCACGTTTTTGGTAAAGCAGACAATTGAGGAATCCCTGATTGAGCAGGTCCCATAATAACCATCTCATTATTAATGGCTCTTAAATCTTGCAATAATCTCCATTTACCCGATTTCTTTTTGATGACAAAAATGGGAGTATTATGGGGAGATACGGAAGGTTGTAAATGTCCTTCCGCTAATTGTTGTTTGACCAGATCATGGGCTACTTGTATCTTTTCTTTAGTCAAGGGCCACTGAGGAACCCACACTGGTCTTTCTGATTTCCAAGTAATTTTGATTGTCTCAGTGGCCCTTTCTGAAAATCCGACCCATGTCTGTCAGTTCCTTGATCTAATTGAATTGGTGCTGCTAAACCTTGTTCTTGTTTTCCTAATCTTTTTTCTTTCTTAACACCTTGTCTAGCCCTAGTAGTGGGCGCATTAGAATTGATGTTATTTGTTAACATCAAACCTAGTTGATCCAGGTCATCTCGTCCCCATAGATTAATAGGAAGGTGATCCAAAACATATGGTTGTATAGTTCCTTCACATCCTTCAGGATCCTTCCAATCTAATACCATAGAACTTCTATGGGGATTAGTAGCCACTCCTAGGCCTCGAAGCGTTTGAGTGGCTTGTTGTAATGGCCAATGTTTTGGCCATTCTCGACGAGATATAATGCTAAGGTCAGCACCTGTGTCCAGTAGCCCATTAAACTCGTGCCCTTGAATATTTAGTTTTAGCATCGGGCGAGAATCTAAATTTAAAGACAACATAGCCCAGTCTACACCTGTGGAGCCTAATCCCTTAGAACCTCTTTCTACATTATGACTAGAGAACTTATTATGTAGGCTGGGTATTATTAACAACTGTGCTATTCTATCTCCAGGTGAAATTACTGATATACCTCCTGGAGAACTAGCTATAATTTTTATTTCACCTACATAATCGGGATCAATTACCCCAGGACTTATCATAAGTCCTTTTAATGTAGATGAACTACGTCCCAATAATAAGCCTACTGTTCCTTGGGGAAGAGGTCCTTTTACTCCTGTAGGAATGATTTGAACTCCCATCTCTGGAGTTAATACTGCTCTGGCAGAGGCGCAGATGTCCAACCCTGCGCTCCCTCGGGTTTGTCTGATGAGGGATCTAATGGACAATGTGTCCTGGGCACCACCCTGATGGTGTTGCTGGGTTCCTCCACTGCCCCGTATATTTGTGGTTTTGGGCCCCGGAGCATTGGGCCCCTCACTCCGTTTTTTGGCAATGAAGCCTGATGCCTTTCTCCACGATATTGTGGGTAAATACCTGATCCTTGTCTGTTTTTTGATAACGGAGTACCTTCTATGGTGGTTTGAGAACGGCATTCATTAGCCCAGTGTCTCCCTCTACGGCATCGTGGGCAAATACCCGGTATTCTATTCCTTTGATTTCTAGTTTTGTTAAAACCTCCTCTTATAGGGCAACTCCTTTTAAAATGTCCTGTTTGTTCGCAATTATAGCATGTTTCTGGCCTGGCATCTAAAGCCTGTTGTACTTCAGCTGCCAAGACTTGCCCTTGTTCATTAATATCTCTACATAGTTTAATATATGTATTTAAGTCTTCATGTCTCCATGGTCTAATAACCTCTCTGCAGCAACGATTCGCTTGGTCATAAGCAAGTTGTTTTATTAATGGCATTGCTTGATCTGTATCCCCAAAAATTTTGGCGGCTGTTTGAATAAGCCTATCTACAAAGTCAGCGTAAGGCTCATTAGGTCTCTGTATTACCTTAGATAGCTGACCTTGTGAATCTCCATGTCCTTGTAAAGTCTTCCATGCCCTAACTGCGTCTACAGCAATTTGTGCATATACAGCAGGATCATATTCAATTTGTTGCCGTTGACCCTCATAAGGTCCTTTTCCTAAAAGCATTTCTAGATTTCTTTGAGGGTACCCGGCTGCTGCATTTCGCCTAGCTGTCTCCGTGCAAAATTCCTCATTGGCAACTTTCCATAACAAATATTGTCCTCCATTTAGCACAGATTTACACATGCTAGCCCAATCTGCTGGCGTCATGTCCAAGTTAATAATGGATTCGACCATGCTTACCGTGAAGGGAGCTTGGGGACCGTAGGTTGTTACAGCCTCCTTTAACTGCTTCACTGTTTTAAAATCTAAAGCACGGTGAATTCGCTGCCCTCCTACCTGTTCAAGTACAGGGCATGCTAATCTTTGAGGTCCTGTCTCAGGATCCCACTTATCAACTACGGGGTTTGAGGGCCACTCAGCTGTTTCCATCGGTGGGGCTGTTGGTTGAATTACGCCCTCTGGTAATAAAACGGAGTTAGTAACAGCCTCTTGTTGTGGCCTTTTTCCTAATAACCCCTTTTCCTTTAAATTTTCTTCCTCTGTCTGACTAGCTCGAGAGACCTTCTCTTTTGCTTGATCTAAAATGTCTTTCTCCATGGTCTGAATCTCTAACACTTTGCTTAACACCTTTTCGGTTTCTTTTTTACTAATTTCTAATCTTCTATAAGAATAACGCAACCCAATAAGATAACACAGAACAAAACCGAAACTGAATGAAACAAAAACTGAATAAAAATTCGCTGTATCAATTTTCTCTTTCTCTGGGCTGACAAACTTCAAACCTTCAGCCATCCATTTTTCCCAGTTTGCCTGAGAAATTTCTAGGGTCAGGCAGCTTGAAACAAAAACGAAATAAATCAAAACAAGAACACATTGTTTTTTAAAATAGTCACCCATTCTCTCGCCTTCCCTCAGGGGCGAGGAATTTCACTTACCTCCAAGTTTCAGACGTTCCACGTACAGGCCACCAAATGCCAATGTCTTGGCTGGGCACAGAATCACGAGCCACCACACAGCTTTGTAGATTCAAACAGCAATTCTTTATTCCCGAACTCACACCGGCCTCCACACACGTTCTGGGGCAATCCCAGTTCTGCTGCCACCCAAATCACCTACTCCACAAGGCTTGTTTCCCAAAATGCTCTCTGAATCTCACGAGAGTTCAACAGGAGCTTAGGCAGCAGGAACGCCCTAATTCCAGCAGCAATAATCCTCAACATCGAACTTCCCTAAAATCCAAGGTCTTAAACTGGGAACGCCTTAAACCCAAGGATTGGGATACTTCCTCAAACTGCAGGATACACCCTAATCCTGGATCCACCCTCGTCCTTGGGCAGGGTCACCTAACATGCAATGTCAACAGCGAAATTAACATGGGGTACGCTGGCAAGGAAATTTCCTACTTGGTAATGGCCCTCAGCAGGTGGCTTGAAATCAGACACCACAGAAATTAACAACTGCTCATCTAAATGCATTCACATTTTAAAATATATGAATAAGTAGATAGCTATATTATCCACAGAAAATCTATCTATAAGCAGAATGAGACTGTGGGCCACCAGGTTTTGACCACTGTTTTAAAGAAACGCATCTCTAGTGGAAGAATCCCAGGCAGTCCTGCCAGAGCACTCATTTCAATGCAGGCGTCTGATACAACCACACATCTGCTCCATCAGGATACCTCAGGGAGTTCATAGCCCAGACCAAAAAAAAAAAAAAAAAAAACACGGTGTTAAATTAATCCTAGACAATAGCTACCTGGGGCTTACACTGAGACCTGTCTGAGGCCTGGTGGAGGTGTCCTTCCCTGCTTAGTCAGGTCTTCGAATTGGCATGCTTGGAGCCACCTTGGACTCCCCAAAGAGCTGGCTGGCTCCTTGACTGAAGCACTAATGGCCAAGGGAGAAGTGATCTAGGGATTAAATTTTCGCTTACCCAGAGTAGTAGCACTTTTAATGTATACTGCCTTTGCATCTGCTTTAGACTTTGTTTATTCACTGGTTCTTTTTTCTAGGTCAATGGGAAGCCAAAGAGAAGAGGGTCTTGCAGCTGGAGGAGATAAATATGTGATGGGGCATGTGGGTGGTCATTTAATGTTGCTTTCTGGGCTGAAATGATGTGGTTTCTTATGTTGTCTGTGAAACTAGCAATTATCCTTCTCTGTTTGACTGAAGTAGTTATTTTTGGTAAAAAGCTATTAAGTCTTTTGACTAAGAACATTTTGGGTACCCTGTGGTTGGTTGGCTATGTTTAGCTCACTTGCTCTGTGACCTTGGACATATGGCTCAGCCTTTCCATTTCTTTCTTGTTAAGTTGAGAAGGATAGAGTGGCTTGTGGCTATCTAGACAATGCAATCAGAAAGACTTCAATTTTTGGAACTTCCAGAACATTATTTCAATTCTTCAATTCACGTTTTAGCCCAGATTAAAAAATAAAGCAACCTTGTTTATGTATTAACAATGACCCAGGGCACCACTAATTGACTTTGTGCTTTGGACACTGCATATTTTTCATAATGTATCCAAAACTTTAGGGCAGGAACCATAGCCTTAGTTTCCTAAATATCCCTGTATTCTGATTATCTGTCTCATCTAAATGATTGTGTATTGTTTAGAGTTGGGAAACTTTGGAGTGTTTTCCTTCTGTAGATTTCTAAAGTCTATTCATTTCATCTTGCCTTATGAATTTTATCAGCAAATATGATTTATTAAATACTTTTCTGTATAATTTCATTGCATTGCTATCAGGGAGACACTCAACACTTAAACAATGTCCCTGCCCTGTGGAGCCAATAAAAACAGTTTATGTGAAAAGATAATTATCTCCCCAAAAGCACTGTATAATCACAGTCAAGTAATGAGCTAGACTATAAATACAAATGAGAAGAATCTCTCTTTAACATCCACTTAACCAATCCTCTGGAATAACGTCACCTGACTGTACATTATGTAAAATACACTGACATTTAAATAGCACGCTGTCTGCTCGGCGCTAGCTGGTCACTGTCTAACTCCCTTTGCCGGATCAATTGAATAGGGTGCTGCCTAAGTTTATTTGTTCCAAACTCAGTAGTACTTATTATTAAAATCACATAATATACATTAACAAAATAGGTGGGGCTTAAAGGGAAATGTAGGGGGTACAGGTTGTGTAAAAATTAAATTGATTGTTTTATAAAGACTTGCAAACATAAATCCCTAAAAACAATTAGTAGCAAATTAAATATTGACAAAAAAAGTAAAAGATTAGTGGGGAAATGTCACAAATATTTAGTAGGATTTTGCATTCATGATACTTGGATGATTCTTGCTCTTTTTTAAATAAACTATAACTAGGAATCATGTAAGATGCATTATAGATGAAAAAGATACTTTAGATTCTAAAGTATCCTAATACAAAATCTTAACTGCAGAGAAGACTCCTATATCAAAAGTTTGATGGTTTAATGTATTTTTAAATTTTTACATTTGTACACTTATGAAATGTATGTAACATTACCACGTTTCCTTCTCTAGCCATTCTTTTCTTTGTAGTTGACTGATGAATCAACTACTGGTCTTGCTCTTGGTCATATTAGAGAAATTCAATTATTGACAACTTGGAAAAAGTAGAAATTAGTTTGGAGATTGATTTAAAATGATCAATGTGTTTTTTGTCATGATGGAGAACAAAGAAACATTCTTAGAAAGTAAGCACAGAAATGGTAGTAGAATGCAAAACACAGAACAAAAGTAGTAAAAATCTATGCAGAAGAGTAAAGAGAGGGGAAGAAATGGCTGAGAACAAACTTTTCAGTGGACTTTAGAGGAGCTAAGGGAACTGATTTTAGGTAGAAGGCAGCAATGACCTATTGACTAATTTTTATCAGGATAGTGAAATTATGAAAGCAATATTTAAGGGAATTTTTCTGATAACAGTGCACAGGATGAGAAGGATAGTCAATGGTAAATATGAATTTGAGTGCAAACTCAGATAATTAGCAATGTTTTCCTGAAACATGATGATGAGGAACGTGTCTGAGACTGCCTCCGAGAGAACAGTGCTGGATTTCATTGGAGATGCTAGATGTGGGCCAGGGAGAGAAGGCTGCAGCAGCCATGCCTCCTGTTTGTTGGTTTGGGGTCAGATTAAGGGTAAATGTAGTGGCCACTTAAGCTGTTGCAATACTATGAGAGGTGAAGGAAGAAGAAATATATGAAAGACTTTCTACAAATAAATATTAATTTGGTTCCATGGATAATAAAACTAGTGACTTGAATACAATTACAAATAGAATTTTTAACTTCTCTCTTGGGGTCAGGCAAGATTCTTCTCCTTATTCTTGACATAAGGAAATCATTAGAATATAGTCATAAAGAGTACAATATTTGGAGTAAGATGGAATTCTGTTCAAAATCTAGACCGGCCATTTTGCTAGCGAAATAATTTGAAACAAATTTCCTGAACTCTGGAAGAGTTTATTACCATGCCATAAAATGGGAACTATTTTACCTTACTCATAAAGATCCAAAATATTAACTATATCATAAGGAGCTTAGAGCAGTTAGTATAGAGCCTATCACAATTGTCTAGAAAATTATATTCTTTGTATTTAGATCATAGTCAATGAAATTCTGCCTTAAAAGATATTTTGCTCATTTGGTATTACCTTAAAAATAATAGCCCATAAATTGTTGTTCCAATAGGTGGGATTTTCTAGGTTCTTTGCTCAGAAAAGAAACTGAGCTAACTCTATATAGAAAACTACATTGAAATCCATATTTCCATGTTCTTTGGAAAAGAAACACTGACTTTACTTTTTCTAGAAGAAACTGCAAATTATAAAAATCCTCCCTCTGTCTGGTCTACTATTTGCCCAACACTTATGGAAATAAAAGCTTTGTAAATGAGGGATGACCATGGCTTTGAAGCCATGGTCTGAACTGCAGGGTATTGGATACTCATTATTAGACACTGCAATAGATTTCTTCTCCTATCTCTGCCCAGTGGGCAGTGATTTCTTGGCAACCCATACAGAAACCCTGGGCATCCTTTCACAGGATTTCCCAATTTGTTTATGAGTTGTGATGTTCATTTAAAATAGGGCTTTGGCAAACCCTTGGCAGAGATTTTTTTCTTTTTTTTTTTTTTTAATAAAGGAGTGCAGAGCTCTTCGTTTGGCATGGCTCTTTAATATGTAGGTTTGTGTTTCCTGTCTTCTAAGTTTCCTTAAAAAAATAATGCTGTACAAACATACACATACCCATTCATTAAGCACTTTGAAGCAGAAGTCTGTGATATTTCCAAACAAAACATTACTTTACCAACTCGGTTGACTGTCTCAAAGTCTCCTTTCTAAGGAATTCTTCCAACTAACATTTGGGACAACAGTAAAAAAGGGAGCCAAAAAAAGTAGGTTCTGGCTGGTTGTATAGTGTTACTTGTGGTAGAGGAAAACTCAAAACTAATTTGAATTCAAGAGAATATCATGAGTCATCATGATGACTGTTATAACCAGATCCTTACATGCTACATGGGGATACCTATTCAGGGTGTACATATTCTAGAACTGATTTCCTTACAGAGCTTGTACCTTTCCTACAAACTTTTTCTTTGAAGATGCTTGCAAATGGTAAAATGCTGTTTGCAATGTTAGAAAGGAAAAAAAAAAAAGAAGAAAGAAACACAAAACTGTGGTCTATTAAACATTTATTTACAACGACTTGAATCACTATGATTATGACTTCTATTACTATTAGCAATTCCAAACACTGCTAAATCTAAGTTGGCTTGTGAATTTTTAAAAAAGAAAAGAAAAAGTCTGACATATGAATGTTATTGCATGGATTTAAACAAGTGCAACTGGCTTTAAAACAGCACTCTTTTATGGCATGAAAGTTTACAAAACTTTCTCCCTGTACACTGTGAGTTGAAGGAAACTCCAGGGCGGATGTTCCATTGAAAGAGCTCTGTCCCCAGTTTTCAAAGGGCACAGAAATTGCACCCAGCAAAGATGCTCTGTCAAAATGATTTAAAAGGAGGAAAGAAAGTTGCTGGAGGGGATTCGTAGTCCAGATCAAAAACAATTTTAAGTGGTCTCCTCTGGTGGCCTATGTGGAGACATATAACAGTCCAGAATACTGTTTTTCCAAGAGGTTAAATTTCAAAAAGAGGAAACAACAGCAAACAGGCTGCCAATTTACTCAACAAAGTCACAACTGCCTGGAGGTCTGTTCAAAGTAAAACTGCTGAGTTACAAATTCCTCATCTGCCTTACTCTTAAATATTAACACTTCTTAGGTAACTTTAGAGCTTGCATGTCACATTTATGACTCCCGCTAGACTTGCCCTGTGCAAACACATTGGTCCTCGTGATAACTCTTTGCCCTGTAGTAATCCAGCTTTGCTGGTGGAAGCCACTGTCAACACAACCTTCGAGGCCAGCAGCAGACCCAGTGCCGAAGGACACAGAATGTAGTTAATATTCAATGCATTTCTGAATGGTACAGGTGGGAAGGATGTGTTTACAGCACATTTCCAAAATAGTTTTCATAGCAGAGAGGAGTTTTCCTTTGTCAGGCACTAAGAGCTGGTCTGGGAGTGGGGAGCTGGCTAGATCCTGGTTCAGCTTCCCTCATAGCCTTTCTGTATGTAAGTGTCCAGCTCTGCTGATTGGCAGTTGTAAAAACAGGGAAACCATCTCAGATGTTGGAAAAGAGAGGCGGAGGAGTCACAGATCAGGACTAATTCGGAGAAGATGTGCTGGGAGAGAAAGAAAGAACGAAAATGGGAGAAGTTATATGTCTAACAGTCAAGTGGTCCAAATGATTCAGAAGGTGCAACAGGCTTATGAGTATTCATATATTCCAAACAGTGCTTCCTTCCAGAAAGCAGAAATTTCTACAGGTTCTTCAATTATACCTATAATCTAGGACCAAGTCAGAGCTTAATTTAAAGTAGAATTGTTAAAGTTGCAGAATTAGATATATGGAAATGCCAAATATATTTTAAAGAAAGAACACAGTAATTCTGAAATGTGTACTCTTTTTACTGGGAAAGTGCCTAGTTGTCTTAAAAAAGTATGCATGCAAATTCCTGGAAAAACACCAAGATATTGCAAGCTACATTACTATTAAATATACTATACGCATATATTTTTACATACATAAATGTTTTGTGAATTCAAATCTATCTATTAGTCTTCTTAGTTGTCCTGAGAAAAGGAAAATCTGTAAGAATCATATATTAGAGTAATTATAGTGTTGTTATAACTCCAGTGTGAAATTTCTATGACATCACTAGGTGCTTTCTATCAAATCTCTGTTATTCATCCAGAAGTAAAAACATATGTAGTGATGGAATATAAGTTGAATATCTAATTACTAAAAATTAATTGTCCATCTTCTGTAAATTGCAAAGCAATGACTAAAATTTATTGAATGCTTCTTTCTTGCCAGTTTCTGTGCCAAAAACTATACATATGTAAAACCATTTGATCCCAACAGAATTCCTGAAGAGACTGATCCTATTATCATCCCTTTTTCAGCTGATGAGTCTGTGGCTTAGAGAAGCAACTTGGCCAAAGCCAACTAGGTATAGCCACATGTGATGTTTCAGGGCATAAATATTTGAATCTAGATTTATCAAAACTTGATGTAATAATTAGCTATGTTATAAATGGGTACTCTGATATTTTCTAAGGGAGAAATTTTAGAGGGGTTAGTAAAAGGGGAAATAAGACCTGAGCAAGCAGCTTAGTGGGCTGAAATGTTCCTGAGCTTTGTAAACAGATTGGGTTTGCCTTCTGGTTCTATCACTTTCTAACTGCATGACCTTATACAATTTATTAATACATTGAAAGGTAATTACTAGTCATAGTTAAATCTTGCCAAACAAATACATAACTTTAACATTTGCTTACTGAATCTCTTTAGTTCTTTATGTAGGTGATCACCATAATTAATTCTAGAATTAGGTTTATTTCTCAGAAATATATAAAACTAATAATTCACTTTTTGCATCTTTCATAATAAGAAGGTACTATTTTTCAAGTAATATTTTCAAGCTGTCATACCATGATGACACAAACAAGCATCCACAAGAAACATTAATTTAGTGTATTCTCTACAGCTAGATGTAATTCACTGTTGCTCTCAGGTTACAATAAAGGAAACTTGAAGTTTCAAAAAATATTTTATTCAAAGATGCTTTACATTTTAAATAATAATAATCAGCAGAAGTAATCAAATCACAGTGAACCTATTTGATTCAATTCAATGTAATCAAATGTCATATATAATTTTTTTTTAGAGAGAGAGAGAGAGAATTTTTAATATTTATTTTTTTAGTTTTTCGGCGGACACACATCTTTGTTTGTATGTGGTGCTTAGGATAGAACCCGGGCCGCACGTATGCCAGGTGAGTGCGCTACCAGTTGAGCCACATCCCCAGCCCTGTCATATATCATTTTTATGTAAAGAATTATCACTCGCATTTCATTAGTTCCATAGAACACAGAAAAAAAACCCTATTTATATGGAAAAAATAAATTTGACTCATGTTATTTATCACAGTTTAAAAGAGCGTATGGACCTCATCCAGGTAAGCCTGTGTGATGCTAATTTTTCAATTTAAATAAAAACTATGTTGTCCAAAAGATGGGGTGCAGGGACTTTTGTTTTAAATGAATGATCCAGATAACTCTCATGCCTACTGAAAAGTTGAGTCTGCCAGTCACTATGGTAGAATGATAATTTCTAATCTTCTCCCTCTTTCCCAATCTTTTCTTTAAAAACCTGCCCTCACTCTGTGTCTGAGAAGTCTGAGAGCTAAAGCTCTGCAAATTGTTCCTGGTAATTAGAACAGAGATTGATCCCTGAGGCAGAATTGGCCTGGGAATCACTGGTGAATCATCATTTAGACCCAAAGCCTAGTCAGTCTTCACTTGGCATTGATAAACAATAGAAAGCAAGTGCATTCATTGATAAAAGGCAAATTTTTTAAGCCCAAAGATGAAACTAAAATATGCAGGAATACAGCCAGATACAGATACAGATAGATACAGATTCAGTTGTAGATGTAGATGTCTTTACAGAAAACACACCCACATAGTATGAGTAAAACTAAAAGAAATTTAATACCACTTCCTATGCCCCCAAATCGGGTGTATAAAACAAAGAGAATTTCTAGCTTACGAGTAATAAAGGCTTACAGCTTCTTACTTCTCAGGCAGATTATAGTGTATGCTAAAATTAGATGTAATATTTAGACTCCATTTAAATTGCCTTGTTTTACCCTTTAAGGTAAACAGGCTTCAACTACTTTTACACACATAAGCTACATAAATTGATGACATAAGCTACAAAGCTTTGTTACAAGGTGGCAGACAAGTAGCTCCCCAAAGTAACTCCCCCCTTGTCCCTGACATACATTAGGACAGGAACCGTCACGTTTGGCCCATGAAGTATGCACGGTTGAGAATAACAGTTTCCATAAAAAAAGAATAAAACTAATGTCTTCAGGTTGTGTGAGATATATTGATACCTCCTAGCACATTTCTTTCATTGTTTTTTTCTTGATATAGTTTATGTAGTTTCTATTGGTTGATTGATTGATTGATTGCAATGAAATAATTCCCAATCAAGAGAGCCAGATAGACAAAAAAAAAAAAAATTAGAAGTATGGGAACATAAAGTTATTGGCTTTATATTGGCTATTTGATTCATCAATGCCTAAAATTCTTTAGGATTTCATTATTTTTCATGTCATTTATTTCACTCATTTAAATATAAGTATTTCTTATATTTAAATGGGAGTAATTATCATTTAAATATAAGAAATTTAAATGATAATTACTCCCAAGGGTCCATGAATCATATAACTTGCAGGGTTGTAGCAGATATTTTTCAATGAAGATGTATCAATAAGGAAAGAAATACATGGTGTGGGATGAGGGGTTGCAACAATACAACTATAAGTGTGCCAACTTTCTCTGCAGTTGCTTCTCCTGCTTCAGTCCTTGTAATTATGGGAGTGATGATAAATCAGAGAACCGCTTTAGTGTGTTCTACATGGCAAGAACTGGACCCAGCATTTCATATATATTAAGGCAGGAACTTCTCACAATATCCCTATGATGTTAGCTTTATCATCAATATTCTATAGATGAATCAGCAAGGTAAAGGAACTTTCTTAAAGACATAACACCAAGTTCAAAGGCAGCTCAATGTTAAGTGAGGCCCTTAGCAATTTAGCATCCCTCAGTTCAAATCCATACCAAAAAAGCCCCAAACACAGCAAAACAAAAAGACATAATACCAGAAGCAGGGCAGAAAGAAGCAGCATTGGCTTTGAAGACAGAGGGAGAAGACCACAAGCCAATGAATAGGAGCAGCCTCCAAAAATTGGAAGACAATAAAATGATTCTGCCTTAGAACCACCAGAAAGGAAAACAGCCTTGCTGCTAGCACCTTGATTTTTAGCCCTGTGCAACCTGTGCTGAATTTCTAACTTATAAAAGAGTGAGATGATACATTTAGGATGATAAATGAAAGCCATTAAAAAAAAAACTGCAAGTAAGAAAGAAACTTGCTCAAAATGAATGAAGACTAAAATCAGGATCCACACCTGCCTGCTTAACTCAGTCTATGTTTTTAACCATGGATGAACAAAGGAGGAGAGTAGAGTAGGGGAAATGGATAAAAAGAAAGTTTTGAAGACATATGACATTTATACAATTTAATTCTTTGCCTAAAGCTCTCTTTCATAGGAAATTATTTTTAACATTTACAAGCTGTGCAACATGCACTACATTAACTATGAAAACCCATCATTTTATCACATATAGTCATACACAAATCACATTGACCTAAATTCACCATGCTCTTCAGGTTTCCAATAATTCTCTTTGAATAACCACAAGAAGATGAAGCTTTGAAGAATTTTTTTTGAAGAAAATGTGTTTATTGATAAGTACTAAATTGCATGAGCTGGCATTAGTCAAGATAGTATAGATAGGATAAAACTACTTTAAAAGGTTAGGGAGATGCAATTTATTATTTTTTTAAAGAAATCAATAGTATATCTCATAATTTTACCTGGAGGATGCTATCTTTGTTGCCAGGTTGCATAAGGGTACCCATCAAGGGCAGAAGCTTCAGTTGAAGACCTTTAGTGGGACATTTCTCTAATGTTACAGTTTAAAAATTCATCTTGCCTCTTAGGTATAGGATTATATGCTTTTTAAACTTACCTCTCCTAATACGTTGATTAAAAATAAGCTTGTCTGTGTTTGATAAATGCTCTGTGAAGAGGCAATCTCATGCATGAAGTCCTTTTAAGAATGAACATAAAATGACTTTTCTCATAAAAATAGTGGTGGAGAAAAAAACTTTATTAAGTCCCGTATTTTAAGAGATGTGATTATTAACACAGAGTTCTCTACCACAGCCTAATGCATTGCTTTATAAAATTGAGCATTTGGTGAAGTTTTTTCTTAACCTCTAATTAAGAAATGCATTAATAAAAAATTACATAATCCTTTTGACAGTTCCACAACACTCGTGCATATTATCACATGACCCATTTAGTCAGGGAATAATCTCTATTGCAACAATATGAAGTGGTCAAATGGACTGGCTATTGTGGTGTCTTCGACATTTTTACCTCTTCTGGGATTCCAGTTTTCAAATAGAAAAAAATCATTCTTTTCGCTATTTGAATCTGTACCTGCTTGGTAGAATGAAATGGCAATTTGTTAATTGTTCAGTTTATGTACAAAGTATAGATTTTTTGACTGTCTAATTTACAGTAAAATCAGATTGCTGGCATCAATAGACTGGTTGAGCTTTTGTGTTAACACACTGACTACACAATTGCTCACTCCATTCAGAAGTTCTGGATAATTTGCCTATGAAAATTGGAGTCAACACTACCAACATAATAAAATTTAAATTAATTATATGCAAACATTTATTTTGCAGACAAGATGGATCAAAACATGGTTATGCACCTTAAAATGGTGATCACTCTTCATTTCCTTAAATAGTGCTGTGAAGTGTGTAACCAATTTATTACATTCACACACATGTCCTCTGTCCACAACTTTCAAGGACTACAACCATTAAGAAATATTCTTGTAAAAAAGTTTAGATTAGCCATTCTATTTAAATGAGATGACTGTGTGGTTGTCTTCAATCTATATAGGGAGGCTAGGTTTGGGCTTTGATGCCCCTGTAGATGTTGGGTATAAGAAAATGAACATTTTACAATACGCTTTAAGGTAACAAAATAATAATAATAAGTTCATACTGTAGCATAAAACTACATAATGTATCTTCCTGGTTTACAGGGATTATTCCAGAGGTTAAACAAACAAACAAACAAAAAACCAATGACATAAAAAAAGTAATTAATTCCCTCTTCTTTGTAGCTTGTAGCTCAGGATTTATTTACCATAGAAGGTATATGTTATACTACTCACTATCTAGAGAATTCATCCTTTCTGAAAACCAAGCTCAAGATACTGGAGAGCGAGAGAGACAGACAGACAGACATACAGATAGACAGACTCTACTTCCCTATTTCACCTCCATAAATTCAATTTTTGTGCTTCCAGGTTTCCAAATGTGAATCCAACTCTCTAGTAGTAGTTCAGACTATCCCACTGGAGTGTATCAAAATCTGAGCAACTCTAAATTTCATGCTCTTTACTCATTTTGTATTTATGTTTACAAAAAGTTTAATTTGGAATGGTAGAATATTTACAAAATTCAGTATTATAAAGAATATTCATTTATGAAAAAAAATGTGTCCTTTGTACCCGGTCAATTAAATCAATTTACTTTCTTGCCAAGAATCATCACTATTTTGAATTTGTTATTTACCATTGCTGTGCATTTATTTTTTCTTCATTTAGCTCTTTATGTGGACACTAAATGCTCAATGTATGTACCTTAGTATGATTATTTAATACTCAAGTAAATAAAAGGAATATACTTTGGCTAAATGGAAAAAGATCTTTCTATAGGGATTAATATTATGGTAGTTTTACTAATAATGGTTAAACAATTCAAAATGATCTTATTTTGAAGATGTTATTATTTAATGCTGAACATACTTCCACTAAAACCTTATCACTTATATTCTTGATCAAATGTATAATTTTAGCATGCTAAAATCATAAAAAGAAATATTATGAAGAATAAAGAAAACTAGCAAAAAAATAGTCTTTCAAATGAATTACCCTAAATAAAAAAGAAAATTCCGATAATCTGGATTAGAGGAATTCAAACATACTTACAACACAGTAAATTATTTTTAAATGAAAAAAAAAATCAATAAAGCTATTTAGTGAATGATAGGGCTAAAAACGTGACATTTGGGCTAAACTTCAAATAGTTTAAGTGACAGTGATGGTGACTATTGACATATCTAAAGTGTAACGTAGATGACTAGACTCCAGTTCATTTTATCAACATACTTTCAGTTAGTTTTACAAAACTAAGAAATAAAAAAAAAATAAAATACAAAATTAGTCTGACAACACTCTTCAGGACTCATAAAGGCAATTTCTTTCCATCCTTCATTTACCTTTTCTCACAAAACATTTGAAGAACAAACTAAGAATCACTGAAATCATTCATCATCATTTCCCCTTTGGAAAAGTGGTGTCTTTTTGGAGGATTGGTATATTTCCACTCATTGGAGCTGGAAGATCCTAATTCCTAAACTGGGATCTTCTTTAATAATCACTCAGTATAGATTTAAAATATTTATTAGTATAACTTATTTTAAAATATCCTATAAAATTTCCAAAAACAAAATAGGACAAAAAGCAAGGTTTTGCATTCCAAAAAGAATTTATTTGAAATTAAAAGTTTCCCTAATATATTAACTATGTGTACATATGTCTCAATTTGTTTTATAAATATATAGATTGTAAGTTCCAATAACTGAATTTCAGCAACAATCTCTTTTTGGTTCTTTGTTTTTCTCTCTTTCTTTGTCTCTTTGTTTGTTACCTCTCTCTCCCTCTTTCTCATTGATAAAATAGTCTGTATATATTGAAAAATGCATTCTGGATTCATTCAAGGTACAATTCAAGGCCTATAAATCCTCCAAACTTTTATTTTTCTTTCTGTATCTATTATTTTTTCCTGTCACTGTTGCTAAAGGATAACAATACTTCAAAATTATTGCTCCAATAGTCTAAGAAAACTGACTTTTTTAATGCTCAAATAGGAAATAATACTGGCAGTTCTGTACCTCCAATGAGGGAAAACATAGGACTTGCTGTGATATTTGTAGAAAAACAATGGATTTCAGCATTAATGCAGGTCTTGTCAGTCATTTCTTATATACAAAAACAAATTGTTTCTATTGAATTTGAATGAACTACTTGCACTTGCAGAAATGAAAAGTCCCCAGCATGCACACTTCATTCCCAAAGGGTCTTTTGGAAAGCTGTCTCAGACAAAACATAGAGATGGAGTCTTCATCTTTTGGGGGACAGCTGTTTTATTTGGTTGGGGAAGGACACAGAGGAGTTGTAGAATAACATTTTAAAAAGAATTAAACTTGATTAGGCAGATCTTGAAAAAATCAACCCAACACACAGTTGACTTTGAGGATTTGGATACTCTGAATTTTTCCCCTCAATTTTCAAAGAGATTTGTGGATATAAATTCAAATTGAGAATAAGGTTCTCATTACATAATGACAAGGAAAATGGAGTGCAAATAGAAGTGATCCATCGTAGGATATTTTGTGGGAGGGCTTCCAAGTTCTAAAACTGACTTTGAGCAGATTAGCTGTGGATAAGGTAATCTAAAACCAAGTTTGCTGGGAAGAATTCTAAGATGGTTCATGGATCCTTAACCCTTGGTCTATATAACCTGTAGTCCTGTTCATGCTCCTCCTGATAAGAGTGGAGAGAACCTGTGTTCATAATGGAAAGCTACCCCTGCAATTTGGTTACTTTATATGGCAAGGGGAGGAAGTATGCAATATCATCAACCAATTTGGCTGATTTTAGTTTATTCAAAAAGGAGCTACTCAGTGGGCGTGAATTAATAAGGCAAGTCCATTAAAAAAGAATCAGGAGGTGCTAGAACACTCTCTCCTGATGACCTTAAAGATGAAAGTTGCTATCGGTTCTACAGCAAAAAGAAAATGGATTCTGGAAACAACCACATGACCTTGAAAGTGGACCTTGAGCTTCAGATGAAACTGTAGCCCTAGCAACACCATGATTGTGTCCTCATGAAAATCTGAGCAGAAACTTCACGTAGACTCTGCCAAGACTCCAGATCCAGAGAGATGTTGAGATAATGAAAGTTGTTGTTCCTGGTACTTCAGTTTGTGGTAATTTGTTATCCAGCAATACCAGACTAATACAGCAGGGCAGGACTTCTATGTTCATGTACAACAAATCAAGTTCTTAGAAATTTTTAATCTCAGAGATAATCTGAAAATACTGTTTTTGTGATTTAAAGTGCTTGACCACATTGGAAGTAACCTCATCTTATTTTTTAGCCAGGAATAAAATCAGTCATGACTTTCAGTTTTTTAAAAAATGTCTAAATTGTACAAATAATGTCAAAATGCTATTGTCAAAAGTAATGAAATTTGTTTATATTTATCTAAAGAATTGTGTTTTTTTTTTAAATATACTATTCCATGTTTATCAGTTATGTGTATATGGAATCAAGAATCCAGTCAGTTGTAGATGTTAACTATTGATTTAACTATTGATTTACTACTGTGAAAATAAAAAATGCAGTTTCCTCAAAGTACGTGATTTTTCACCCCAACAAAGAAGCAGAGGCACTTACTTCTATTCTTTACTACTTATTTTGGTGGGACAGGGGGTACCATGGATTGAATTCAGGAGCATTTAAACATTGAGCCACATCCCCAGCCCTACTTTGGATTTTATTAGAGACAAGGTCTCACTGAGTTGCTTAGTGCCTCACAGTTGCTGAGGCTGACTTTGAACTTGCAATTCTCCAGTTTCAGCCTCCTGAGCCTCTGGGATTACAGTCATGCGCCACTGTGCCCAGCTTTACTATTTTTTGATTGAAGCAAATCCATGTTACAATGGAAATATTAGTTACAAATGAATCAGATTATTAATTATAATTATTATTTTTATAACTTTCTTGTTCTAGAATTAAGCATAACCTAATTTTTACATTTACCTAATTTTTATGTATAAATATCTAACTCATCCTTAAACTTTCTGGGGAAAAAAAAAGCATATTAGGCATTTCAACATATTGGTAATTCCCTTTGGAACCCTGCAACCTTCCTTCCAATCTGGTCTAGTCTTTTTATTAGCCTGCAGGCAGCTGTTATTCTGGGACTTTTCTTCCTTAATATCCTGGGAATTCCCTTTTCTTTTCTGTTTCTCAGTATCTGCTTCCTGATACCTCTAGCTTCCTCTTTCCTGCATTATTTCCTCATTACATAGAAGCACATCCTCCAGTAGCACTTAAGGCATAGAATGTGGGAGAGATGTTTTTAAATCCTTCAGTTGAAAATATTTATTAGTATTACTATCTGAAACTATTTTCTAATTTCACACAGGTTATTTTAGTCAGTTTTTTTTCACTGTGGTGACAAGAACAATTTCAGGAAGAAAAGTTTATCTGGGGGCTCATGGTTTCAGAGGTCTCAGTCCATAGAAGACTGGCTCCATTCCTCTGGCCTCAAGATGAGGCAAAACATCATGGCAGAAAAGTGTGGCAGAGGAAAGTAGTTTAGGACATCACATCAGGAAGTAGAGAGAGAAAGCTCAGCTCAGTTCGCAAAATATAAATCCAAAGGCACACCTCCAAGGAAGCCACCTCCTCCAGGCATGCCTTACCTGCCTTCAGTTATCACTCAGTTACTCCCTATTAGGGAACTAATTCACTGATTGGGTTAAAGTTCTTGTAGCCTGATTACTTCACCTCTAAACTTTCTCGTATTGTCATGTATGAGTTTTGGGGAATACCTAATGTTTAAACATAACACGATTTTGTTAAATTTTCTTGCAATTGAACTTTAACTTAGAAATCATTTTCTTTCAGATTTTCAAAGGAATTGGCCTATTATTTTCCATTTCCTTATGTCTCTTTTTCATTTTCCATCTTTTCTAGTGACTCTTCTATTCCTGGCATCCTAGTGTTTGGCATTCAAATGTCTTTATTTGAATGTTTTAAATCCATTTTTCTAAAACCCCAGGAGCCTATTTATATAAAAATCTGTTCATTTCCACTCTGGAAAACATTCTCATATCATTTGTTTAACAATTTTCCACTTCTGTTTTGTTCTCCCTTTTAAGAACTAACATTATTCAGAAATTGGACCTTAGTGTGTATCATTCTTAGCTTTTATCTCTTATTTTCTTTCTTTATCTTGTCCTACTTTCTAAGACTTGTCCTCAAGTTTGTTTTTCAAGTTTCCCATGAACTTTTTAAGTCAACATATTTTTAATTACAAAGATCTTTTTCTTTTTTTTTTTTCACGTGATTCTCTGTTTCATGGATGTAATGACTTATTTTATATGCCTGAGAGTATTGATTCATTTTTAAAGATTTTCCTAACTCTCTACCAGATTTCTTTCTTTGTTGTTTTGGTCATTGCCTTTGATCCAAGTTTTTCTGAAGATATTTATTGAATCTTGATTGTCAATTGATGTGTTAGTTGTAAAGATTTTAAGAGTAAGTTGACAATTATAAACTTTGGTTTTGACCCAGGTAAAGCTTATAGGCTAATGGGCTTTACCAAGTGCAAACAGGTGGGGATGAGACCCTTAAAGGGAGATTCTCAATTGCCAACATCACTAACCTTTCTGCATGCCTTAGGATTGTATTTGCAGACTTTAGTCCTCCAATCTTACATTTAATTAGCTAGTATCCTGCTAATTAAATGGGACAAGAGAGCTTCAGTTTCTCCATTTAGAAAGTTAGTTTTTCTCTATTTCCCTGAATCTAATATGACTAACTCTCAGGTTCCCTGATGTACCACAGTTTAACTTGTGTATTTAAATTCTCCTCTCTTCTTTGGGTTATGGAAGAAGTGATCACCTGGTCAGATGTGGTAGCATTCATTTTCTCTAATAGACTTTCAAACTTTCTTCCCACTTTCAGTCCCATCTGTCCTTCTGCTTTCACAGATAGTGGAATTCTCAAATTCATTAAATCTTTGCAGGACTTTTTGCACTGGGAAACCTCTTTTTTTGATGATGGGGCACATGTTCCCCCTCTGAAGTTTCCTTTGTTTTCTTCAGTCCTCTTAAGTATCTGTTTCCTCAACTCTAATTCATATTGTAACTCCTGTCTGCTATTCTTGCCTTCCTGATGTCCCTGCTGGCCATCCTCATGGGCTTTTTATTCAGTGACATGATGGTAATTGGCTCTCTGAGGAAAAAAGAAGAAAGGAAAAAATTCTGATCTATAGTTTTTGTCAATGTCAATGGTGTAAACAATCCCATTATGACTATGTTCAAGTTACCAATAGTTCAACAATGGCTTGCAAGAGTCTGGAATATTTAACAACTGTCTTCATAGCAGACAGTGTCGTTGAGTAAGACCTGCTATCGACCTGAATCAGCTACAGGGTTCTCAGGCACCTGTTCTTGCAATACTACAGGAGGAATCCTAGTTGAGTTGCATATAGTAGTAGGCAGGAGTTTATTAGAAAGACAGTGAATACAGATGTTCAGGACAGACCAAATGAGTCAGTCACCCCAGGGAGGCTGACATTGGCCTTATAGAGTTGAGTTTGTTTTTAAAGACTGAACTTGGAAGCCCCACTCTCTGAAATTGAAAGATGCAGATGCTGGATTCTAGAAGTCTCACTCCCTTGACATAAAACTCCAGGGATTCAGAAGAAGTTAAAAACCCATAAAATTTCATCATTTGTCCCAATGTATCCCTTTACCCTTTAAAAATTTCTCTTTCTCCAAAAGCCTTTGAAAATAGAGCTTTTAAAACAGTGAAGTTTTATTCCAACTTCCCCCCAAGTTAGCTTTGAAAAACCCACTTTCCTACCAACTTGACTTTGGATATCTCTGCAGCAGGGAGCTTTATGGCTTAGCTTTCTTGCTTCTTGACTGGTAGTAGAGCTTCCTGGTACCAGTTCATTCTTCCTGCTTCAATAAAGTTCTCTATTACCCCAGGCCTGTGACCTATGGACTCTCTTTGATGCACCTGTCTGATTCCCTTCCAGTAAGTTATTGCCCTTTACTGTCCTTCCCAGCCCAACTCTTGACGGCTGACTAACCTACATTATAATCAGAGCTGGCTCTGGCCAACACCACTGATGCCTTCTCAATTTTACCATCTCTGTCAGTCAGAGTCCATTCCACCATACATAACTGGGAGTCTTAATTTCTTACTTAGCTAGTTTGTATAACATAAACCACATGACTAGAAAAAATAGTTGCTTGAGTGGAATAAATTTTAAAAAATGGAAGTAATCTGGAATATGCATATAGGGTTTTGACTCAAATTATGATGAATTTGTTTTTCTTTCTTCAATTTCACTTGATCTTTCTTTAATGGAGCTTCTACGCTTTCATTCTCTCTCTTCCTCGCATACCTAAGCATATCCATTTAAATGATGATGACATTTAAAAGAAATAAAATAAAGTTCACCTCCTTTAAAAATAAGGCTTAAACTAAGAAAGTATGATAAGGAGGATGTGTTTTAATGAGGGGATATTTCGGGCTATAGTGTCCTAACCCCCACCAATAAGGCTTTGCCCAGTAATCTGTATCTTGGAGGTGTGGTGTAAATAATGTGAACTATTAAAATAATATTTGCTTTCAAATTAGGCACTGCTCAGTTATTCAGAGGTGTAAATGACAGAGGACATATATCTTGTAAAAATTATCTTACTCTTTCTAATTGAACTGTGAACTATTTACCATCAGTTTCAGTTCTAAGAAATCATAAGTCTAACTTGAAGGACAGTAAATGCTGCCAAAGTTTTGTGGGTCTGTGGCTGCTTATCAATGGCACTACTTTATGTAACAATTGGAAACACTACTTTATGTAGCAATGCCCTGCATGGCATCACCAAACACACCATTTCCAGGGGGGAATTGGTAAGAACCATGGTACTGAGGTCAATGCATATAGGTAAGCAACATAGTGTGCAAAACAAACTTGCACTTCTTTTAGGGAGAAGGTTGTCACATATACATAAAATTCAAAAGGAAGTCTTGAAAGAATCACATACTCCCCAATTTTAGAGAAAAACAATCTTAGATGTTGCCTTTTGCATAGTACTTAATTTTAGATAAGGAAATTGAACCCCAAAGCAGTGAAGCTAGTGATAAATTGGGGGCTACAAAGGACTCAGTATTCCCACCTCACATCTAGAAATTTCATGTCTAAAGATTCCTGTTACCCTCAAAGTCTTCCCCAGGATCAGGAGAAAACGAAAGTAGAATATTTACATTTCACATACTTCTCATATGGAAAGAATGCTTTTGGTTACAAGTGCTGTTGTACACTAGAGATATGAGCATACACTTTTGCAATGTTTTACTTGTATAAAATAATTACAATCCGTGGTTTTGAGGATCATAGACTTATTTTTTGTTTATAGTGTGACTTCTGTTATTGTTCATCACAAGACCTTGTGTGAGTAATGTGAGTGAGGAATGTTACTGTTAGCTGTCTTATATCCTGCACAGGAAATACAGAAAGTCTGACTAAAAAAAAAAAGGGCTGAAAACCCAGCAGGGCCAAATGGGAAACAAAACACTGTGATTTGGTGATGATTACCTGTTTCATGTGAAAATCTCTAGCTTAAAAAAAATCATTTTAATGTCTTTTCTCCTCTGACTAAATGTTTGAAGCAGAACTATGTTGGATACCAGCCATATCTTGGCGTGTGTTGCCATGTGTAGTATGCTCACAAAATCTGCTTTGGTTTATTTTGTATGATGTCATACTACATAAAAGAGTCTTAAAATGTAGCTTTTCCTGAGGGGTTTTATGAGAGAAGTGACAAAAAGTACACATAGCTAGAGTTAACTTTTGGAACTTAAAAAAAAAATGTATGTATACATATACATATATGTGTGTGTGTCTGTGTGTGTGTGTGTGTGTGTGAGATAAAACATTTGCATTAAACTAAAAAATAGCCCAGAGGTATACATAGTCTTGGTGAGTTTTAATGAATAATAATTCAGTTTTCTAATTTTTCAGGCAGGTCTGACTTCCTAAACCATCACTGGCAATAAAAGATGCTAATTCCTGGACTGGGGCTGTAGCTCAGTGGTGAAGTGCTTGCCTCGAGTGTGTGAGACACTGGGTTCAAACCTCAGCACCACATAAAAATAAATAAAGATATTGTGCCCATCTACAAAAAAATTTTTTTTTAAAGATGCTAATTTTCCTTCCTGGGAATGGTCCTTTGAGTGAATGAATGTAGGTTTGACTAGCCAATTAGACTGGACTCCATCCTGGGTATTTTGCCCTAATGGTCATTGTCTATCTGCTTTGAATAGTGTTTCTAAGCTACTTTTGATTGTTTCTCTTCTAGGAGTTGAGGGCTCCCATCAACCTGTATACTCACAACTTGACAAGGTAGATGGCCTTATGAAGGTTTACTATCCTCTTAATATTATGCTAGAGTTTCTTCCAGGTCTTATGTACTTGATGTGTCAAAATTTTCTTGGTGTCTTGAGATTTTCAAGGAAGAGAGGGAGAAGTTTGATGGAGAATAAAGGCATTTTCATAGGTTCAGAATAAGGAGACATGATTGACACCTGGTCTGGTTAAATATTGGTAAATTGGGCTGGGGATGTGGCGCAAGTGGTAGCGCACTTGCCTGGCATGCGTGCATTCCGGGTTCGATCCTCAGCACCACATACAAACAAAGATGTTGTGTCCGTCGAAAACTAGAAAATAAATATTAAAAAAAAAATACTGGTAAATCGTGATTTACCAGGGGAAAGATTAAAAACCTTTCTTTGCAATATAAGGGTGTCTATATAATAAACAAATGGAGAAATATTTCAGGTTCTATTCTATTAAAAATAGCACCAGGAGTAAGGGGAGGGAGGCTCAAGGCAAGGTTTATCCATGGGTACTAAATTAAAGTTAGATCAGAGTAAGAAGTTCTGGGGTGCTACAGCATAGTAGGGTGACTACAGATAGCAGTAATGTACCAAATATTTCAGAAAGCCAGAAGAAACAATGTTCAAGATACTACAATAAAGCAATGATAAAATTTTGAGCAAGTAGATGTGTTTAATCTTATTTTAAATTTTGTACAATAAATATATCTATCAAAATGCCACATGGTGCCCTATTAACATGTACAATTTTATATTTTTTATTGAAATAAAATGTTTAATTTAAAAATAGTATCAATGTAACTGAAAGGAAATAAAATTAAAGATATGTCCAGAATCTTTTAACTGTTTGTTTTTTTTGTTTGTTTGTTTGTTTTTTGGTAAAAGGGACTGGACCCAAGGGTGCTCAACCACTGAACCACATCCCCAGCTTTTTAATTTTTTTTTTAAACAGGGTCTCACTAGGTTGCTAACAGCCTCACTAAGTTGCTAAGGCTGGCTTCGAACCTGCAATACTTCTGCATCAGCCTCCTGAGCCCACACCCAGGAGAATCCTTTAACCTTTGATTATTGTCTTTCCAAACAGATCTTCAGGGCAAGTGGAAAAGTCAAGAGAGGAAGGAGGACACGTGCACTCCTGTGCATCAGCACACCACCAATAATATGGAAATTACTATGCAGATAGCAATTAGACTTTTAGACAAATATTGTCAATGGTGTGCTAGAGGAGTGTTTACTTCTTATAATTATTATTGTGTAAACTCGTACATTGTTTTATAGCTATGTCTTTTTTAAGACCACTATATCTAGGAATTTACTTGCATCCATGCTGGTCCCACTTTGCTAGGGAGACTTTGAACATTCTCTTCTGGATGACATTTAACTACAGTCTGACAGGGGGGCTTCTCTCTCTCTCTCTCTGTCTCTCTGTCTCTCTCTCTCTCTGTCTCTCTCTCTCTTTGGGGGGAGGGGTTACTCCTCTGTCATTTTTATCTCTTGGCCTATTTTTCCAGGTCATATCTCACAGATGTTTAAAACTGAATTGGCCTTTATGACTTGGTATTCCAAAAAAAAAAAAAATCACATGAAAGGTTGAAAGTTCCTGAAAGCCTGTATGTGTAACTTCTTTCCTACTTAATCACAACTAGTTCCCTTTTCCTTTTTTATTTCTCCAAAGAGGCAGAGGAAATGACAAAAAAAGATTCCTGCAGCATCCATACTGTGGTTTTGGCCAGCAGATTATATTAAGGTGGACAACTTCTGGTTTTCTTAATGTCCCTTGACTGTCATTGGATATGTTGAGTTCAGCTGTCATTGTAAGGCTCTAATGGATGAAGTTCTACCAACCCAACACAAAAGTGATCATTTAGCTGTGGTTACACAGTACCATTGTGCCCTACTGGCTGCTGGTCAAGAAGGCTTATACAGTATGGGAAGATTTTGTTTCTGTTCTTGTTTTTATGTGAACTGCAAAGTAAAATAATCCTTCAGTGTAAATAGACAACTAGCATCTATCCTAGGGAAAACAACACATTTGATAGCATCCAGTATAACAGAGAGGTGCACAATGCCAGGAGCCAATGACATGGCTAAGAATGTCCACAGATGAGCAGATTTCCTCTGTGCTCTCACAGGTCCAAGAGTGTTATACTGGATGGAAGGACAAAATGTTTTTTTTTCTTTTTTAATCACTGTGATTTTCTCTTGCGCTCCAATAGCACCATGTAGATTAATAAACAGAATAGAAAAGAAAAGGCAGTCAACATCACTCTCTGTGCCATTTCCTTTTGAGGAGGGTCAGCATAACTGAGTATCTAGAGACCAGTTGGTCAAATAGCACCAAATCTTTGATGCATTGTTCCATTTTCAACCATTTTATTTACAGTATGTTGAAACAAGGATGTTGTGGAGGGTGGCGGCGGAAGCTCAGATCCAGGAATTCCCTGGCCATACACATGCCCACATGCCTGCCCTGGAGAGAAGTGAGGCCCAACTGCCACTCTGCAATTGATATGGTTGCTGTGAAGCTCTGAGGTTTTCCTATGAGGTTTTTCTGCTAGAATTCACACAAGCTTTAGAGACTTGGAGAGCATCGTCTCTTCCCCTGGAGTGGAAGATGTGATTAACATAGATCATCAAGATCTGTAGGTGGGAAGCAAAGTTGTGCTTTCCTCTTGCTGGTATCTAAAAATTTGTGCCACTGGCCCGTTTACAGGAGTAAAGCAATAATTGTGCCCCTCTGTATTCTCTGGTCAGAACAGAATGAGACAGATGTTTCATAAATTCCAAAACAATGTCATTAGATCAGAAACTTCATAGTGTTCATGGGAAAGAATTATATTCATGGCATGAGCAACATTGATTAATGTCTGGTGTTATCCAAAAAAAGAAAAAAAAAAAGGAGTTATCACTCGAGAAGTTTGTATTATACTTTATTAACCAAAGAAAAATATTCATGCCGGTGGAGAATCTGCACAGAGAAGTTTCTACTGGAGTGTGGCAAGTAATTCATCCTATCCTCATGAACATCATGGGCTGCAGATAAGCTGTGGCTCTCAGAGAAGCCACATTCAGGGAGAGGCAGCTGGCTCTGGGGACCAGAGGCAATGACTTGTCTAATTCTGTGTTCCATTCTGCCCCAGGTGCACATTCAGTTCTAAAACCAAAAACGTAATTCCTTGAGGTTTAGGGGCAACTCTGAGTATAGTGCTGAAGTGTAAGGCTTTTGGAGGTTATAAGAGACTTAAGCCAGGAGGCTTTATGTATGGGACCATCTTCTGATTACCTGGTCCCTCCTGCTGGCTGTACTCAGGTTACCGCTTCAGCTAGAGGACCACCCACCACTATGCTGCTTCCCTACTTTTGGTCTGTTTTCTAAATCATCTCAAGTCACACCCTGGAGCTTCACAGTGTCTTCCTCCTGCCTAGGAGGAGATGCAGGAAAGAAGGATGATACATTTCCATTCCAGGGAAACTCACAGAGCACTGTATCATCACTCTCACCTGAGGCGCTTTTGCAGGTATAAAGGAGACTCACTGCTCTTTTAGAAAACTTGGAAATCTCCCACACAGGCTACGTGTGAATGAGAGAAGTGCAAAGATTAGAGAAAAACACAAAAATGTCACTGTCCCTGCACGGGAGGGAGAATGGGCCAAGTCTCTTCCTTTGTACTCTTCTGAAGGCTCAGGTGAGCACACTTAACTCTCCAGAAGGCTAGTACACGTACTAACCAAGCAAAACATGGATAACATTGTACAAGCAAATGAAATTAATGCAATTATATCATAAAAAGTGATAGAAGAATGTATTATTGAAATGTAAATGCCCTTCCAAAAACATGTTGGTAAAGATATTATACACACAAACACATACACACCATATGTGCACTCTCTCTGTATACTCCTCCAGCTACTGGAAAAAAGGTTTTCCAAAATACATATTGGAGATTCCATATTATTCAGGGTAATATGTGTAAAACTGTGCAATGGATTACTTTGGGGATCATTCTGCAAATTTCATGCACAACTGCATTTTTAACATGAATCAGTCATCCAGGACTTGCCTGTATATTTCTAGAATAGTCCTAGATATTTATGAATTGGAAAACAATTCAAATTCTAGCAGAGTCCAAATATAAAGCTTTTCTAATACCAACCATTTTTGTGTCTTTTTCAGATTTGTTTCATACTCCAAATTAAGAGGCTTTTTTTTCCCATAACTTCTTAAAAAGTCCATATATTTGGAGTTAATGTAATCCATACGTTCCTGATTTATTCTCACTTTCTTTATCAGAACACTACTTTGTACAAGGCCTTTGATCACCAATAAGCTATATGAGATTTTTAAAGGCCTTTTTATTTTCCTAGAAAAAGAAACCACATTTGATCAATAACATGGTTATTTATAAAATCAAAGTACACAAGGACTTATGAAGATATATTGTCTTACTATTCAACTTTAATAACAGGCTCAAGATATTCAGAAACTCACCAATCATTGTCAGAAAAGTACATTTTTTTTGTTATTGTTTTCTTCACAGACTAAAATGTCTATTTTTCATTTATAAGATGTGTTTTATCTTCTCATTACAGTAATTTTGAAAAGATTTAGTTCCTAGATATTTAATTAGAATAACTTGCATAGAACTGTGTCATGTAATTATCTTATATTTCAATACATCTGCACATAAAGGCCCTTTGTGGAGAACTACTAAATTGGAACTCAGCATTATATCACAAGGTTGTAGAGTAGGAGCCCCATAAAGACAAGGGTTATGCCTTTCTCTTCTTGGCATCGGCATGCAGCAAGCCCTTGAGGAATATATTGACCATACAAAGACATATTCAAAAATAATAGCAATGATATAGCTACAGCAGGGAACCTGCTGTTTTAGACCACAGAGGAAGAACAGTTGAGCAAGGAAGAATGTGTCAATAAGAGACAGTCATACACCAACCCACGCTGTAATCCAACTTCCCAATGGGATAAAGGCAGAGGGCTGAGGGCTGAGGCAGCTGGGGACAAATGCACTCATACCACTGTTCAGGCTGTGCCCTTCCGTAGCACAAGTTTCATTGGAAAGAGGAGTTGGAGGATGGAGCTCATTGCAGGGCTTCAAATAATTCATATTCGTACTTCTAATGTAACAATCATTGTGATTCAGATATAATTATATTCTAATTTATCTACATGACACGCATTCATATACAGACATACATCATATTATATAACATGTAAATAAACACAATATTGAGAATATACACACTATACAAATATATAATATGTGTTATATTATTGCTCAGGTATACATATACATACTTAATTCTAAATACAAATTTTTGTATATATAACATAACTACATAAATATACTATGTAATATTTTACACATTTCACACCATTTATAAAAGAGAATAATGTAGGATAATACTATTACAGTTCATATATTCCTTTATGTCACAATTATTAACCCCCCAAAATGTTCCTTTCTTATTTCTTCAGGGAAGCTGGCAATGTGCTCT
The DNA here is from genome assembly GCF_964194105.1 of Spermophilus citellus. NCBI lineage: Eukaryota > Metazoa > Chordata > Mammalia > Rodentia > Sciuridae > Spermophilus > Spermophilus citellus. The sequence continues at coordinate 55,664,558 of NC_138192.1, read as the reverse complement.
GATGTCTGAGGCTGGTTCACACTCATAACTTTATGGGAATTACCAAAGAGTAAAACATGAAACTCCCTGGAGACAGTCAGGAAACATAAACCTTACCTAATTGATATAATCAAATTTCTAGAATCACAAAAGAATAAAGAAAACTTGTTTGAAGCCTACATTCCCCACCAAAGATTTTCATCGGATTATTTTTTTAAGCTGCAAAGACTGAAATGGAAACCAAAAGGGGATCCGAGCAGAAAAGTTTTCCCACATACTATGCATTCCTGACTTCTAAGCACAGTCACCCATCAGAATGTCCAGCTCACAGAATCCCGTTGCCACAGAACCCACACTCACCTTTATGCAAAAGTGTTGATTCATCACTAAATGCTGTGAAGGGCACTTAGATGTGTCAGATCTTTTTTTCATCTAAACACAGGATGTGGAGTATAAATGCAGGGAAAGGAAGCAATGGAAAGCAGGAATTGGTATAATTTGCCATGGGGCAAAACTTCAAAATGCAAATAACAGAGGAATTAAAAATTCTCTTAGTTATTCAAACCATAGTGAATATTACTTTAATCTGGACTGCTGTTATTCTCATTAAAATATGCTTCCTCTTTCAGCCTTGGTCTTCGCCCACCCTGCAGAGATTCTACAGGGAAGGTACAAAACAGCAAAGTCACTGTGGGGTGGAGGGGAGAGGGAGGGAGTGGGTAAGAACAGCACAGCATGACGTGGGAGACAATTGCAAATAAATAAGTAAAATCATGGAATAATATCCCAAGTAACCTTTTTCTATTTAGAATCTTGACAATGCCACAGCAGTGCTATTTTCTTGTCTTCTTCTTCCCTCCTGCATTTTTCCATGCCACCTTCTCCTAGAAGGTATCCACACAGTCCCTTCACCATACTCATTGGACCCCACCCAACACAGCGCCTTGATGACTCCACCTCACAGATGGTTGATGGGTTTCTGTTTCATATCAAAGCAGAAGTAATTTCTGAAATAGGACCAATTTACAAGTTACACACTTTATATTGTAAACCCACAAAGGTTTCCAAATGATAATAAGAGTTGTGCTTTTTTTTTTTTTTAACTGAGCCAGGCAAAGGAGAGAACATTCTCTTTATTTGTCGGTTATTGGCCATAAATAGTATGGTATGCACAGAGTGAGGTATGGGGCTTGACACAATGCTGAAACAGTTGCTGTCTCCTCCTCAGGGGAATCACAATCTTGTAGAGAGAAGGAATGAGCAAATAAATGAAGACAATTGAGTGCTAAAGGGATTCTGACATTGCTGCAGTTTGGTGTGGGTGGTGCAGATAAGCAGGGCTGATTTGAAATCCATGTGGATGGTGAAAACTGTTTTTAGTAGTCAGTGTTCACAGGCAGAGTGGATTCCTAGAATCTAACAGGGTTGAAATGAGTGGACAGTGACAGTGGAAGATAATATGCCTGAATCAGTAGCAAGATTTGCCTGCGGTCATCTCCTGGCTACATAGGGGGTCCTAGGATCTGGTCTCAGAGTCAAGTAATCTGAGCCGTTACATGCAAATGTGCTCACTATTCAGGGCAAGAGTGGGCAAAAGAGAAAATCCAGAAAGCCATCCAAACTAAGGGTAGACTGGACAGAAGAAGAAATCACCTGTAAGTGAAGAAGTCCAAAGCCAGTGTTAACAATATATAGAGAGGAGGAACATGGACATGATGGATTAAGATAACTCGATTTCCTGTGACTCTCTGCTTGTGGGGTGGGGAAAGTGGAGTTAAAGGTGCCCTGTGACATTGAATATGGTTTTAGATGAACATGTATTTGAGCTGTGGCATGTTTAACAGAGCCGTGATGGTAGAAAAGTCAATAAAGAAAAAGTATTACCTCTTGACACATAAAAGGCTTTTAAAGTCAATAATTTTTTTGTTTTGTTTTACTTTTTGGAGGCAGAGTTACTGGGGATTGAACTCAGCGGCACTGAGCCACATCCCCAGCCCTATTTTATATTTTATTTAGAGACAGGGTCTCACTGAGTTGCTTAGCACCTCACCTTTGCTGAAGCTGGCTTTGAACTCAAGATCCTCCTGCCTCAGCCTCCAGAGCTGCCAGGATTTACAGATGTGTGCATCACCATGCCCAGCAATACTGTTTGTTTTTTAATGGAGTTGTTGGGGGAATAATTTATGATGAAGTTTTCTTAATCAAAATAAAAGTAAAGGGAGGTGTGATATGGAAGCAATTATCCAAAGAACTACAGACAGCAAATAAAACACAAATTGCTTTCTGATAAAATGTTCAGATAAGCAAATAAAAAAATAGGCTACATGATCAATCCATATATTTTCTCAAATGCTCCTTTTCCTGTTTAATGTATAAAATCCACTGAGGAGATTTAATTTTAAAATTTCTAGAATGTTTACTATATTTAAATTAGAGGCCTAATTTTAAAATTTCTAGACTATCTTAATAAATCTTCACATTTATTCCAGTTTTAAAAGAAAAATGATAATTCAAAACAATCATTTCCACAAAAGAACCAACAGTAAAATAGAAATCATTTGAATTAGATATATACACACACATGTGCACACACACACATATATATATATATATATATATATATATATATAAATACATATATATACACCCAAATACACATACTTTTGGAGATGCAGATTGAAGATAATATTAATATCAAAATGAACAACAAGGGGCTGGAGATGTGGCTCAAGCGGTAGCGCGCTCGCCTGGCATGCGTGCGACCCGGGTTCGATCCTCAGCACCACATACAAACAAAGATGTTGTGTCCGCCGAAAATTAAACAATAAATATTAAAATTTAAAAAAAAAAAAGAACAACAAGAAGTCCAGTACTTCAGTCATATCCACTGCTTAGGTATCATTCAGGTGCTAAAAGAATTTCTTGGAGTAGTTTCTCCTTCTCTAAGTTAAGAATAAAAACTAAGTTGTTCACAATGTTATTTATGTAGTTCAGAATGTCAATATGTTCAAAAAATACCTGTGATGCAAATAACACTGAAGTGTTCCTGGGCACATGCAACTATTTGGGAATGATTTCAGAATTATTTTTTTTTAATTCTGTCACAGTGCCATTTCCCAGCAGTAGTGGCAGCTCCAGTAACCAGACAGATACTGGCTTTTCTGGTTCAGAAGAATGTTGACAGAAAGCACCACCCCATGATTCATGTGTCACAACAAGGTTTAAATCATTCTTCAGTGGAAGAATTTCCAAGGTTATTCCTTCCCACAAGCTTGGTATATAAGTTACTCTGCAATCCCCATGGTTACCAAAAGGGCAGAAAATAACCAATATACTTCAAATTTCAACTGCTTTGCTGTTCAGTCCCACACACTTTCATCATTTTCAATGACTTTCATCTGAACACTATCTCCTAGATGGTTTCATTTTTTTTTTTCCAATTGATTTGGACAAGACTTGCCTTCTTCCCTTCAAAAACAATGCAACAATACCACAGTCAAACAAAATCATGCATTTTCTACACTCCTCATAACAGCTAGACTTTTGCACTTAGCTACATTATTTAAATAATCTGAGGGGACTGAACAGGAAAGAAATTATCCAGAAAAATGTTGTCAGAGAACTTCATGGGGGTAGGGGGGAAGCAAGATGGAAAGGTGGAACGAAAGATTCTTTGAGTTCAGTTGTTTACCTTTCATTGTAATTGATTTCTTCTTTTGTACTTGCACAAAGGGATGAAGTGAGAGTTGAAGGAGGAAGAATTAATGTCTGTTTGGAAATATGAGAAGTTACTTTCTAGAGGCTGACCCTGAAGGTGCAGGAAGAGGGGGATTGAGCTGGTGGCTGGCCATAGAGGAAGCTTATTACAAGAAGAGACTGCAGCCTTTGCAAAGGCATGTGAGTTGACATTTGGGCCATGATGAGTTTAGAGTTAGGGCTACAAAGAGAATGTAGATTGCAGTTTGGAGACCAGTAACACATCAGTAAATGGGCTCATTCTAGGGAGGGCCTAAAATGTGAATTTAATAAGAATGCACTTCAATCTTCAGACAAGTGAAAGGTACTAAGAGTATTTTTTTAAGTAGGTATCACACTTCCTAAAATGCAATCCTGACCACATACTGATATCTTAAAGCACTGTATAGAACAAATGCAAAGAGGGGATTTAAGAGGAGGCATGGTCTGTGGACTCCAGAAAAGCCAACGGTGTCTATTATCACAATACTGAGACTATCATCTCTCCCATTCATTAGGGCTGTCTCCAGCATTTCATCCTCACCCTTTCCCACCATCCCAGCCTGCTTTCCTGTGTTGTGCATACAGATAAGCCTCCTCTGTCATCAACTCTTGTTACAGAGAATGTTTTAAAAGTAATGCATACACTACGCACCATCCCTCCCTTGGTACTTAGATAAAGAACCAGAAAACAAACTGCCTGAGATCAAGGGGATGCTTTCTGGATACTGCACTGGTTAACTTCACAGGAATGTTCTACACATTGGTTTTGGACGATTTCTGTCTCCTCTGCAGCCCTCCCTCTGACTTCAAACAGCCCTATGGAGACCCCCCCTAGCGCTTCCTAATATGCAGGAGATACAAAATGAAATAAACTACTACTGAAAGGACACTGTGAGATGGTGTGCACAGAATATCCAAGGTCAGCCGACTGAAGGCTACGGACCTTGATATGCTGAATTCAGTGTCAGCCTTGCCTCAGAGACACAGAGAATCCTTACAACTCATATTTTTTCTTTTGGAGAGGGAGGGTACTGGGGATTGAACTCAGGGGCACTTGACCACTGAGCCACATCCCAGCCTTATTTTGTATTTTATTTAGAGACAGGGTCTCACTGAGGTGCTTAAGGCCTCACTTTTGCTGAAGCTGGCTTTGAACTTGAGGTAATCCTCCTGACTTAGCCTTCCGAGACACTGGGATTACAGGCACACAACACTGCGCTTGGTCAGCCCACATTTTAAAGGGACCAATATCACCTTCAAGATTGGTTCTTGGAGAGTAAAAACATCTAACTGGTGTTATGCATAAACACCACACACATATACTGTAGTATTAAATTGTCGTGGGGAAAATTTTATTAATTTACTAATGTCTTAGGAACAAAATGTCTTGACATTATCTCCTTAGGAGAGCAATGATGAGAAAGATTGAGAAATGCTGTTGTAGGAGCATAGGAGCCTCAGCCTTGCTGCAGTGCATTCACAGGGGAAGTGGAGAGAGGGGGAGGGGAAAATTCATGAGAAAACCCCACCTGACTCTGTCCCTGAGCCAAGGTGGAACTGTCTAAATACTGTAGCATCTGCAGTGACAAGGCTGAAGGTAGCTATTCAGAGAGCGGAAACAGAGTATGAAATTCCCAGTCTTACAGACTTCAGAGAAAGCCTGCTGGGTGGCAGCTGGGGAAGTGACAGGCTCAGGCAGCTTAGGAGTGGCTTGTTAAACTTGAGGGTGGGGATTTCTCATAGTCCTCCTTGGAGCTTAGGCTTGTAAGGACAGAGCTGGGCTTCCCCAGCATTGCTCTTCACCTGGGGACAGACAAGCAAGGGCTGAGTTTAGTCTTAAGTGCTGGTTCTGCAAAGGCTCATGTCTCTATGGAGATATTCGGGAGGAAGTATTTGACTATGTTGGGTCTTTTGTAAACTAGCAGACTGGTAGTGAAAGACACTTTGGCAATCAATTTCTGCTTAGGGTGATGATATATTCTCCTGTTTGTGGCTGAGGGACAAAGAGATGGAGAGAATCCGCGTGGTCTGGGGCCACCCATGACATCAGACAGAGAGTCAGCTTTGCTTCTATTAAAGTTTCTGTGTGATTGTTTTGTCCACCCACAAACAGTTGGAGTCTTGCCCAGTATCTGAGACTTGGGAAGGGGTTGGGGAAAATGAACTGGACAGGAGCAGGATGTTCTGTATGGAAAGCATGTGAAGGATGGTGGAGAAGAGGAGGAGGGCAGTGGGTGAGAGTGAAACTGCAGAAAATGAAGGTCAGGTTATCAAGTCCATTTTGGCTAAGGAGGAAGAAAATATGAAGAAAATTGTTCTGAAGACTAATTGGCTAGATATGTAATTTTCTCTAATTATGTTATATGAGAAAATTATGTGTATTTATATATGCCAGAGACTGCATATCTCCATACAAACATGCCAACACATGTATATCTCATCTTCTTGTGTGTGTGTGTGTGTGTGATATTTGAGTATGTAATTTTCTAATTTGATAATTATTTAATGAAGTTCTTCTTTCAAGGTACTTTCCTTTGAATTCCTTTTGGTGTGCCCATATGCAAAGTAGAAAGTGAGAGGATACTTCCAAAAATGGAAATGCATCAAGGTAAGCAATGGAGATGGGATGAGGCTGTCACTCTTTAGATCTTAAAGGGATTTCTTACAAAGGGTGAATAATACTCAATATAATTACTTAGTGAAGGATTAGGATGCATTTTTTAATTATAGTTTATTCACATAAATGTTTATGGACTTGCACGGACAAGCCTCAAGAGAGGTAAAGAAGTTCTAAGTCCTGTGGGAGGAGAAACAGGTCCACAAAAGGAAGTAATATTATTATCCCACATCATTTCATGTGAAATCAGCTTTGGAATTCATGTTCATACCTTTTATGGTTAAAACAATGGAGGCTTGATTTGCATTTGAAATACGTGCTCAGGTTCATATCCAGTTACATCCATCTAAGTACACACCCATGTCATTCTGACAAGACTGAGGTGCAGCTGAAATTAAGGATTCTCAAAGTCATTCAAACCAACACCATACCTAACTATGTCTGCCAAGTGTGATGGAAGGACGGATTTAACCTCAAATCCGAGAAAGGAAACAATCATTTATATGTCTAATGTTTTTGTCTACAATTCTGCACTTATTTAAACAATTACTTACACATACAGATTTTAATAATGTCATATTCACTCCTTGATAAACAGTCCAATCTGTTTCAAGGGGAAAACTAATTACATGAGGGAGCTTGTATAGGATAGAGGAAAAATTATTTGTCATCACTCAAGTATGCGCCCTTGAAACCACATGCTTTCAGAAACAATGGCTTCCACCTATATAATAAAATCACAGTATCTGAAAATTGTAAGCTATTATACCTAACTTCTTCTATCTGTTGCACTTAGAGAATAGCCCCTTTCACCAATACCCCAGAAATGCTTTTATACACAAATCCCCATGCCTTTTAAAAGGCACTGGCAGAAGTTAACAGCCCAGGGTTCCAGTTTTAGAATACTGATTCTTCTCTCAAAGCTGACACATACCTACAAAGGAATTTCCTTGCATGAGCTGTGCCTCACAGCTTGTGTTTCTAAGTATGTTTTTGTTTGTTTGGTTGACTGGTTGTCATGAGTTCACTAATCTTCACTATATACTGTATGTGAAAGAGTCCAATAGCGTCATTACTAAATTCATCCTAAATGAGTATTTAGGCATAATAAAACTGAACAATGCAAGACAAATATGCTTTGTCCAGTCTCAATAAATCTCCTCTTCCATTTTCTTTAAAACGAGCCCAAAGAATTTTTTGTCATGAAGACCATTTGTTCCCAACAGTTCTTCCATGTTTTTATTTTATGAAGGAGCAAGAGTTAAAAGAAGTATAAGCAAATGCCAAAATGCATGAGGCTTATTTTTTTCTGTGTTTTCCCCTCTGTTGTCTGAAGAATTTTTGAGTAGTTTTATTGTTCTATTTCAAAATCCAGTTAATACAAACCTTTTTCTAATTGTGGAATCTGGCTTTGATATCATGCAATGAACTATTCCTAAGAAAGTACAAAGCAGGAATAACATGCAGAGTTATATTACAATTATTAAATCATCTTTGCACCACAATAAAACCCAGAATGTGGTGAATTAAAAGTCATCTGTTTTCTAGGCAATGAGAGAAATGAAGATCTTTACCAAAAAAAAAAAAAAAAAAAAAAAAAAAAAAGAAAGAAAAGAAAAAACAAGAATCTCCTACATGAAAAATTGCATTTTGATATTTGTGGAATAAAATAAGTGAGCAGTCATTTCTCAAAAGAAATATGTTGAGGAAAAAGCAAATTTTCATATAGAAACACATACATTAAGAAAGGATTTCTTTTCTGGGAAACTTTTAGGTTTACGAATGAACACTAATACACTAATACGAAGGGCTTTCTTTTATTTAGTCACACATTTGCCTCTTCCTGAGGTGAAACCAACTGTATGCCCAATTGGTTCTCACAGTATTTCACTTTAATTGGAACAGAAGCTAAAAATACAAAGATAAAAGGCAGATTTGAACCGAAATAGGAAGTCCTCTTCTACATCCTAGATCACTAGGGTCACTGTAAATACAAAGTCAAATGATCCTGAATCCTACATAAATGAATGCAAAAAAATTCTTTCCACCTGAGGCGATATTCGAAAAGGAAATAAGAGCTTGTAAAGTACACCATATGTTCTGTGTAACCCTAGTCATGTGTTAAAATATCAACTAATGAAAAAAAAATTCACTAAAAGGTAAGAGTCTAAAATAAAAAATTAAAAATAAAAAACAAAACCAGAATATTATGAAAGAAAAACAGGTGTCTCATATGCTCTAAATAAATTAACTGAGCTTATAAAAGTCGAAGAATTTTAATTACTGCAAGTTGCTGGAAATGGTTGCAGTGCTACTGAGAAAAAGAAGTAATGGCGCGCAAAACACAGGTAAAGTTGTCTGCATCCTCTTGTGGCTTGTCCATAACCAATTCAAGAGTTATTCAGAATTGTTTTAGCCTCACTAAAAATCCAAGAAGAGTTTATAGTTTATAGTGTAAGGATCCGGCGAATCGTTGGAGAAAGAGACCACAGGAGACCAGCTTCATGCAATGGGCAGGAGGGAGTTTATTGAAGAGGATCCTAATTCAGCGCTCTGAGGCTCAAGGCTCACTCAGGAAGGGAGAGTGGCCTAGAGCCCAGAGCAGAGGTCGAGCAGAGCTTAAGTACACTTTTTGAGGAGGGGGGGGGGGCTTTGCATACATCAGAACAAATCATCATGAGGCCGGGGAGACGTGATTAGCACATTCATTGGCGGGAACAGGTGGGGGGGGGTGATTGGTCACTTCTAAGCGAGGTACACATACAAACTGATTGGTTCGGGCCCTGTGACAAACTGCACAGGGCCCTAGGCTAAATGGCCAGTAGGGCATTGTTTTAACTATCTCAGGAATTTCAGGTTCTGGGTGTAACAGAGGAACTTAACAATACCTAGTCTTTTACATTTTAATTCAAGCTTTGCAATTTAGAAGCTTTACAATGCCCAGTCTTTTACATTTTAATTCAGGCTTTTGCAGCTTAGAAACTTTACCCTTTCAATAGTAACCTATGCAGTAGGAAACCACTCAGCCAAAGCTTGTTAAAGTCTTATTTTTATGAAACTACTGTAATTTTCAGGTTTTAAATTTAGGTAACCATGTAAAATACACTCCAGAGAGATTACCCTACCATATTAGTCCTATTAATAATAACAAACCTTCAGTTAGATGATTCAGCGACCCTTACCATGCTTTCTCCAATATGCTCTTTTAAATGGGCAACTTCTAAGTACTGGCCCATTCATTAATTTAACAAAATGCTTGTGGGGTAAAAGAAACCTCTTCAAATACTGACTTCAGATAACCTGGGTCCTTCTCCAAGTCTCCTCCTCACTTCATATCTTTTAGGTAGATTATGCTTAAAAACATCTTTCCTAAATTCCAAGTCAGTCTGTAGAGCCAGTGGGATTAAACTGCTCAAAACATTTAGCCACTTAATAGTAACAACCATTTTTTTTTTCCATCTGTAAAATTAGAAGACTGAATTGATTGATCTTGAAAATCCTTTCCAGATTTACAGTTCTTGTTCTAACAGCAAAAGAAATACAGAAAAGCTTCAAACAAAGTTGGACAGGAAGCTAATATTTGTAATGTCACACAGAGAGATTAGCTCAGCAATTTTCATTAATAGGAGTCATATGGTGAAATCCCCCGGAGCTATTTAGAAACAAGTCTCTGATTGCTTGGAACTGCAGGTAGAGCCAATTTACTTAGACATTTTTTTTTTTTTTTTTGTTAGAAAAATTCAAGGCATTCGGAGGTTATGCTTTGTCTTTGTCAGAATGGAGAAACACAGAGGCATGTAGAGAACAAAGTTGTGCTTTTCAGGTGAACTTGAGAAAAGACTGAACTGAGTATGAGATAGGGCCGAGAAGAAAGGTGCTATGAAGGTCATGGCAACAGAAGAGGGGGGGCTGTAGATTGGCATGTGACCAGTCTTTCATTCAGGACCCAGGGCTTGTTGACAGTAGGCCAACCTACCCACTGTACTTACCACCCTAAACAGTACAAGAGGTGTGCAGATATTCCGGGCAGTGTGCTCATCACTTTAAGTTGGTTGTGGGATAGTTAATGTAAGGCTCCACAAATACCAAAGTCAATAGAGGGGAGAGGGCAATCCAAGGACATTCTCAAAGATTAAGAGAAACACTCTGACATGTTTTCCTCTGAGTGCTGTGTTTGGATGAGTGGCTGTAAGGGGTGTTGGGAGGAAGTGTTACTTCTCATAATCACAAGTATTTATAAATTGTTCTCAGAAAACTGAGTAAAATGGTTCCCAGTTGTTAGATGGTTCACATTTCTGTAAATAAAAAGTTTCAAGTTATTAAAAATGAGGATAGAATATTAGGAGGAGTAATCTAAAAAAAAAATAGAAACAAAAGAGAATACACTTTTCATATTCCTAAGACTCACTCTTCAATTCTTTTTAAAACTATCAAGATTTAATAGCAATAAGATACCTAGATTTTGAGGTTTTATATTAAAATTTTTGAAATTCAATTTTTTTTAAAGTCAAGTCTACTTCAGACTTGCAAATTATTCTTGATTCTTACAATATTAATGTATCCTAAAAATTCAACAGCCTAATTAAATTAAAATGTTACCAAAAAGATTAACAACATAGAAACAACAAACTAATTTTTCCTCCTCTGGGTTCTTCAGTGATAATCCATAGGTCGGTCGTTTTAGATGTTCCTTTGTAAGGGTCCGGCGAAGCGTCAGAGAAGGAGAGACCACACGAGACTAGCTCCATGCAATGGCAAGGGGGATTTATTAGGGATCCGTTCCAGCGCGCTGGGGCTCCGTGCTCACTCAAGAAGGGAGAGCAGCCCAGAGCCCAGAGCAGAGGTCAAGCAGAGCGTAAGTACACTTTTTGGAGAGGGTGGGGGGGCTTTGCATACATCAGAACAAATCATCATGAGGCACGGGAAAATTGAACAACAACTCTGATACATGATTAGTCCATTCATTGGCGGGAACAGGCTGGGCAGGGGTGATTGGTCACTTCTAAACTGGGTACACATCCAAACTGATTGGTTCGGGCCCTGTGACAAACTGCACAGGGCCCTAGGCTGAATGGCCAGTAGGGCGTTGTCTTAACTATCTCAGGAATCTGGGTGTAACAGAGGAATTTAATAATACCTAATCTTTTACATTTTAATTCAAGCTTTCCAGCTTAGAAACTTTACCCTTTCACCTTCTCATTCGTCCCACTGTATTTTTATGTTAAAAACTTGTCTTACTGGTTTCTTTATAGGTGTTTCTGCTCAATGTACTATAGGCTATTTTCAAACAGGGATTGTTTTCATCTTAGAATTTTCTCTGATTAATGAACAGTGAGCATTCAGTAAGATTTGCTCAATAGCTTGGTACTATCTTGATTGATTGATTTTTGGGCCAGGGATTGAACTCAGAAGCACTTGACCTCTGAGCCACATCCCCAGTCCCATTTTGTATTTTATTTTGAGACAGGGTTTCACTGAGTTGCTTGGCACCTTGCTTTTGCTGAGGCTAGATTGAACTTGCTATCCTCCTGCCTCAGCCTCTAGAGTAGTTGGGATCACAGATGTGCAATACCATGCCTGGCTTGATTTATTTTTAAATGCACATAAAGAGAAAGGTCAAATAAATAAAAATCTTAGCCAATTCTGAAAAATCCTTGATGATAATACTGGGATACTTATAAATAAAAAACTTAGAATAACTATATGGAAGAAAATATTTGCATCATATTTGATAAAAGGATTATTTCTAAAAGACAAAGAATAACACTATAACAAGAAAAATACAAATAGTCAAATGGGAAAATAATAATCATTAAAAGATTTGAATAAAAGTACGAAGGACTAATGAACATTTGAAAAGTTATCAGAGAACAAAATATTTTAAAGAATCAGAGAACTAGGTTTGCACAATTCATGGAGCCAAATTTTAAGTAGTTGATAAGGTCAGTGGTTGAAGGAAGTAGTCACTCTTATTTATTGTTAGTAGGTATGTAAAATGGTGCTGCTCACTTAAGGAAAGGACTTTTCAGTTTCTAACCTATTAAAACTTATAACACATGTGCTTTGAAACAGCAATTTTGCATCTTACAACTTATTTTAGAAAAATATTCACATAAGAAGTGTGTACCAGTTTATGACAACATTTCTATTGCTGTTATATTAGTGAAGAATTAGAGACAATCTAAATATTTATTAATAGGGCTCAGGTTAAATAAATTATGGGCTGTCCATGTGTGGAAATCTGTGCAGTCACAAAATGAATTCCTTTATAAGGAATTCATTGGGGCTGAGGCTGTGGCTCAGTGGTAGAGCGCTCACCTAGCATGTGCAAGGCGCTGGGTTCGATCCTCAGCACCACATAAAAATAAGTAAATAAAATAAAAGTATATAAAAAATCACATCAATCTTTAAAAAAAAATCATTGACAAGGAAATATATCCAGGAAATAATGTGTATGAAAAAGAAAGTTGTAGGAAAGTTTATATAGTATGCTCCCATGTTTTGGTAACATATATAATCACAACAAAAACTATGCATGATAGTATCTAAAAAGATGCCCAATGTTAAGGTTGACAACCAGAGTGTTTCATGTTATTTTTATATACTTTTGCATTGACTTATATTGCTACTTGATAATTTTTGTTTTGAAACTGAAATTCAAGCCAGGCTTGGTGGTGCATGCCTGTCATCCCAGCAGCTTGGGGAGGCTGAGACAGGAGGATCACAAGTTCAAAGCCAGCCTCGGTAAAACGGAGGTGCTAAGAAATTCAGTGAGACCCTGCCTCTAAATAAAATACAAAATAGGGCTGAGGATGTGGTTCAGTGGTCAAGTGTCACTGATTTCAATCCCTGATACTCCCCCACCTACCAAAATACAAAAAGCAAAAAACAAAACTTGTGAAATGCAGAGTGAGAATTTTGTATGCTTGAAGTAAAATTTGTAATATTAATCAAGTTGTTTAGTTGTAATAGTAAATATATTAAATATGGATTTTTTTCTCAAAAATATCCTGTTCCGGGCTGGGGGTGTGGCTCAAGCGGTAGCGCGCTCGCCTGGCATGCTTGTGGCCCGGGTTCGATCCTTAGCACCATATACAAACAAAGATGCTGTGTCCACGGAAAACTAAAAAATAAATATTAAAGTTCTCTCTCTCTCTCTCTCTCTCTCTCTCTCTCTCAAAAAAGAATTGATGAGTCTAAGTAAAGAGTAAAGAAAGCTGTTTAAAAAAAAAATACCTGTTCCCCTACCTGAGACCCTTCCTTTGTCATTCATCTAGCCAAATTAGCATCACAGACAAAGGAAATGATATTGTCCTTGGAATTTTAAGTAGGACTGCCCAGCCCCCAACTCCAGCTCCCTGCATACCAACAAAATCTGGGTTGTTTTTGGAAGGAGGAAGATGCTGGATAGTCAACCAACAATGGAAATTACTGGTTATCATAAGAAGTAATCTATTTTTGCCCCCATAACTTCCTTTTTCAGTTGAGGTATTTATTACCCATTCCCATCACCTCCTACAGATTTTCTCCTCTGCCAACCCCCAATTTCCGTCATCTATCATTTTTATAATGACATGTTCACAGCATTTTATAATGATAGGTAAATTTACCTTCAATAAGCAAAGTTTTGACTATAGGTTACTACTGGAAGATGGAAAATCAGTAATAGGGTCTCTATTACAAAATGATGTCATTATTTGTCATTTTGTGGAAGTTTCTTTTGACATTTTCACTTTTTTGTTCTTGATCCATTTGTCTTCATCATATTCTCAATTGCTATCAGACTCCTTCTTATCATTTATTCTCTCTAGTTTCTTTTCTCCCCTGTCAGAGTGATCCTTCCACGAGCACTTTCCTCCCTCTGTCAGTCCGGTTGCCCTGTTAACCTCCTGGGAGCTCACCTTCTGGGACCCCCCTTCAACAATTCTCCTGGTTTGGAAATATTATTTACTAGAGTTCTTGTTTCTTTTTTTTTTTTCTTAGTTTATTTCACCATTTTGTTGAAAATAAAAATATCTTCAAAAACTTCTGAGAATGATTTTTTGGAATGCTGAATATGTTAAAAGAATTTTATTCTAAACCATGTGTCATGATTTGGATCTTAAATGTCCTCCAAAGGCCCAGCTTCATCATCCGCTGGTTCATCATCCATGCTTATCTTCCAAAAATCTGTTAGCATCCTTATCTGTTGGTGTCTATCTCCCATACTTCCTCACTCTTGTGGAATTTTATCTTCATTATTCTCTACTACTGTTTTTAGTGGCATTTCATGTGTGGGGGGGGGTGATGGTGGTAGGAAGGGAATAAACACAGGTTTTCCATTCACTGTGTCAAATCAAAAGTTGCAGAGAAGCTTCTAAAGAAAAATTTTCAACACCAGTTGAGCATATTTTACAGGAAGATTTATCATTTTCAAAGTATCTTGTCATGCAATGATTTAACTCTCCACCACAACTTCATAGACAAAATTATCTCTATTTTACAAATAACAGAAATCAGATACAGTAAGATTGTCATCCTCCCAGTTAAGACACTAGTTAGAACTCAGCTCTAAGTGCTGCAATTCCCTGATCAGTGCAAGATCACCCAGCAACACAACTACATTAAGAGGTCATAGCCTTAGAGATGCATCTACTTCAGCCACTGGCATTGTTGAAGATGTACTGTCCGATGGTATCAGGTAAAGAGCCCTTGGCTGAAAGAGTCAGGAGACTTAAAATCTAATCTTATTTCTCCTATTAACCACACCTCCATAGGCTTTCATTTACTCATCTGTCAAGTGTTAGATATAATGACATTTCCAAAGTTCTTTTTACCTTTCATGATTTATGTTCCTATAAGCCTAGAGCACATGTCTCTAATTGATATTTGAGACTTAATGAACTTTATTGTGTGTTCTGAGCATGTCTGATTTGTATTTAAGTATACAATGCCCTGCCCTTTAGTGGGATGGGCTTCATCAAGAATTTTCCCAAGGCACTAAATTAAATCTAATGATATTTAATAGGGAGGACTCTTGCCTAATCGGGACAGTCACGCTCATTTAATTGAGATGCCTCTAGGTAAATGTGTAGTATATCTACAACTTGGGGTGACCAGAGAGATGTTTTGGACTTCTTCAAATAAGATTTGCTGCTAGTGCCAATTCAACAGAACAAGCACAGAGTAAGCAATCCTTTCTTCAGAAACATAATCTCCTCTAGGTAAGAAGAATCAATTTTCCCAGGAAGATTACTCTCCAGTTCCTTAGTAAAGATCAATTAGTAAATGGCACTCTTAATTCCAGAAGGAAGGCTCTTCATTGAGGAGTTGGTCCAGGGTATTGCACATTCAGCCTAGAATAGCAGACATGGTTGTATGCTGTCTGCCTTAGAAAATTGATTAATCTATAGTAAGAGATAATGAGAAAAGAGGCAGGTGATGAATGTGAAGCTCAAAAAAAGACCTTAAACATGCATACACACACACACACACACACACACACAATTTTATTACCTAATTAAGATAAAAACTCAGGCTCATAGATTCTTCTTAACAAAGTTCATATCCTCAACAGAAGATATATAATTTAACAACTGGACGCTATTAATCCATTAATCTTTCCCCATTTAGATTGGATGAGGTCTCTTGTTTCTTTAATTTCTTAAACTGCCCCTATATTGAGGTTTGTTGCCATTATATTATGAACATTTTGACTTTTGAATTTAGTTCACTCTGTCTCCTCCATTTTGCCTATATGACAATATTTTCCTTATCACAATCATACAGGAAATTTTTATATACAGAAATTCATTATTTTAAGAACTAAAAGCATATTTACATTTTTCTCATTTTTCAAAAACACATAGACCTACCAAATGCAGTGAATTGATTCCCCCTTCAGGAGATTTTGGCTTTACCTGGTATATTTTGTAGCATATACAAGTAAACATGTCTTAGAAGAATCACAGTGTTTCCTGTAGGCATAGAGTTGAGCACTCCATACATGCAAATAGTTCTTAATCCAAATACTCCTAAGCTACAAGTTGCATATAATCAGTGCAGTTGCTAAGAGAAGGCTCACACTGCTTAATTTATTTTTTTTCCAAAGGGTGGAGCTTCTTAGATAATTCATTTAACAAAGTCAAAGGTAT
The DNA here is from genome assembly GCF_964194105.1 of Spermophilus citellus. Lineage (NCBI taxonomy): Eukaryota > Metazoa > Chordata > Mammalia > Rodentia > Sciuridae > Spermophilus > Spermophilus citellus. The sequence goes on along the minus strand of NC_138192.1, from coordinate 55,648,091 downwards.
ATGTTTAATTATTGCTTTTCAGCAGTTTGCATGACATTTGGGCTCAGTGATACCATGAGATTTCTTCCACCCAAAGAAGGAATGTTTCATGCCCTTGATTTAACCCCCTCAGAACCAGGTGAATGCCTGCACTGTTATTAACAAAGGTATTTTACAACCCACCCTGAATGCAGAGAGTTATTTTTCTCTACTCATCTCACTTAGGCCCTCAAGCTGACTCCAGAGACCTGTGGAAGTTTAACGAGTTAATATGCTGAAGTTGTGTGTGTGTGTGTGGGGGGGGGGATTTCAGCACCCCAAAGAGAGACTTCAAAGATTAGCATTTATTTAGGATCCTTTCCCTTCCTTTTTTGTTCTTCCTCAAACTCTATGACCTGTACTGATGAGTAAAGTAGCAGCTTTTACTACAATGTGACTGTAATATTTTAGACATAATAAAACATTTACTATCTTTATAATACCTATGATTTTTATTTTCAAATTTTAAATACTGAATATTTTTCAGATTAGTTTAAGAGACTTTAAGTACCGCTGAAAAGCTCCTGACAATTTGAAAACCAGAATCATTGTGCCATTTTTTTAGTCAGTACTGTCCTCCCAGTAGGTACTGATAAATGACAATTGCTGATTAGTTAACTGCCATAAATAAATTTCATAAAACACCATACAATATTTTACCAATATTCTAGTCTATCTTGCTAAATATGCCAACAATATTTATTACATTATTTATTTTTCTAAGTAAGGTCACTTTATGACCTATTGAATTCCTACAAATCTCTATTTACTTTGAAATTTTGATTTATTGGATCAATTTTTAAGGTCAAAGGTGAGCTACCACTTACAGTCACCAGATCTCAGCTACAGATTCAGGTTACATCTTGAATGCATTTTGCAGGAGATTTTTTATTTTTCTGAATTTTAAAATAATGTGGGTAGGAGGAAGAAAGATTTTTGAATGAAATAATGAGGAAAGCAAAATGAAGTGAGAATAGGAAGGCTGGTGGGTTTGCAGAAACTCCTCAGCTGCTAATTAGCCTGTGGCTTTCTTTGGATGTCCACTTTGTGATTTCACAGTGCAGGCCCTGAACTCAGTGTCTCTGACCTCATAACATGATGCTAATGCTATCCCACCTCATATAGTTCCTCTGGAGGCATCTTAAAGCTATGGTGACTTTCTGGCCTCAGCAGCTGGTGAAGAAACAAAGGCTGTTTTCTAGTTTATGAAATGTATAAATGTATTTTATGTAAAATGTAAAAGTCTAGAAAGTTGAACCAAGTATTTTGCCTTAAAAAAAAAAAAAAAAATCTAGCAAAGCCCAGGCGCTCTGGTACACACCTGTAATCCCAATAGTTTGGGAGGCCTAGGCAAGAGGAACCTGAGTTCAAAGCCAGACTCAGAAAAAGCAAAGCACTAAAAACTCAGTGAGACCCTGTCTCTACATAAAATACAAAATAGGGCTGGGGATATGGCTCAGTGATTGAGTGCCCCTGAGTTCAATCCCTAGTACCTGCCACCAGAAAAATCTAGCAAAGATATAAAATCACAGTTATACATTTAAACAGTTGTATTTTTCAGAAAAAAAAGATTTAAGTAATTGAAACAATGGCATTAAGAATTCGTATTTATTCTTTACTCTGGACTGACTGTGTCCTCTTCTCTAAACTCATATGTTGAAATCCTCAATAAGACTATATTTGGAGACGGTGTTTTCAGGAAGTGATTAAGATTAAATGAGCTTTATAAAACAAAAACAATAAAACAAGAACAAAAGCAAAAACAGCAGGACCTTATTCAGATAGGCCTGATGGCCTTATAAAGTGGGGGGAGGGAGAGATGTGTGTGCTCAGAGGAAAGATAGTCTTTGGACACCATGACAAGGTTGCCATCTACAATCCAGGAAAAAAATTCTCTCAGAAATTAAATCCTCTTAGGCCTTAATCTTTTACTTTGCAGTCTCCAGAACTGTAAGAAATTATTTTTTATTGTTTAAACCAGACAGTCTGAGGTATTTTGTTATGATCATCTGTGCTAAGATATTCTCCATATGCATTAAAAGTTCCAGAAATGAAAAAAAAAATATTATGAGTGGAAATCCATGGGAGTCCTCAGAATAGCTCTAGTGCAATGCTGTCTGAAATACTTTATAAGTACTTTATAAATTTTTATAAATTGTGCAGTCTAACTCTAAAAATAAAAATTCACTCTACTGTTTTGCAGGAGGGCAGGCCTGACTCTGGCACATTTCTATTATCATAAGCCTTTGTGGGATGACTGGCCAGGTAATGTATCCTCCACATGCAATTTTGAGCATAATAATGGCAAAGTCTATCTACATATAAGCACTGAAAAGGATCTCTTAAGATCTGTTGCAGGGTGTGGCGTCATATACCTGTAATGCCAGTGGCTCCAGAGGCTGAGGCAGGAGGATCTTCAGTTCAAAGCCAGCCTCAGCAACTTAGTGAGGCCCTAAGAAACTCAGTAAGACCCTGTCTCTAAATAAAATACAAAAAAGGGGTAGTTAAGTGCCCCTGAGTTCAATCCTTGATACCAAAACAAAAAAACAAATAAACACAAAAAATTTGCTTTGTCCAAGATCAAGAGGGTCACGGATGTTCCCTTCTGAGGTGGAAGAATACTGAGAGTATGGCACAGGGCTACAATATTATTACACCAAACTCCCCTGGACTTGCAGAGGTTGTTCTGCCCTCTGACAGTGAGTTAGTGCAAGGGCAAGCAAAAATATTAGCACAATCAGTCTTGAATGCTACCTACCAAGTTACTCAATCAATAGGATGCAATCAAGCCATCATCCACAAGCAGCAAGAAGCTAATGGTTAAGGGACTCGCCCACAGTGCTCATGCACAGGAAGCAAAGAGACAGTCCAAATTCAAAACCAGGTCTCTCAAATTCCATTGTTCAAGCTTTTATCCAGACCAGGATGCATAGATCCTCTTTCTGTGCATGGAGAATACAGCTGAGCATAAGAAAACTGCCACAGAGCCCAAGGCTTCGGGAAATATTTTTTAACATCCTCTAACATGTACATACTATTCAGTAGGAAAACACCTAAAATATTAGATATTTTTAAAAACACTAAAGCTATTCTAAACAACCAGCTGTTACAGTGTTATTGTTTTTCTTCCTTTATAAATTAGGTGGGATGTGGACAAGTCACAGGGTCCCCACATACATTTGAGAGAAGTAAACAAACTTATTTACTTCCTTGGTTGGTTCTAATTTTGTTATCTCGTACAGAGCTGCATTCTCAAAAGAAAAATAATGACTTGGTTGTGTGCCCTTTGTCAGACTCATTTGTAAACACTCTTCTATAATGGAAAAGAATCAACCTTGAAATAAACTAAAACACAGTTATTTTTCTTGACTGAAAGTACTTGCCTAAAAAAAAGAAATTCAATTCACTTTCAACTTTCAAAGATGCTAAATTGTCTTGTTCATAACATAGAATATTTTGGAGAGAAGATAAATAACAACAAAAGGCAATCTCTGAATTTCTGAAGTCTTTAAGGTTTTCCCCGGTTTATGTTTTTGAAATTATGTAATTCAGGTTGTATTGTTATTTACTCTGTCATATAAGCAAAATCTCCCACAGGTAATTATTTTATTTTTTTAATTTTTTTTTTTTAGAAGCCAAAGAGGCCAGATAGCCTCTTTTTTTTTTTTAAGAGAGAGAGAGAGAGAGAGAGAGAGAGAGAGAGAGAGAGAGAGAATTTTTAATATTTATTTTTTAGTTCTCGGCGGACACAACATCTTTGTTGGTATGTGGTGCTGAGGATCGAACCCGGGCCGCACGCATGCCAGGCGAGCGCGCTACCAGTTGAGCCACATCCCCAGCCCCTAATTATTTTAATTATAGTTTTTAATGTAGTTTCTAGTGTCCAGGATTTTATTTTCCCAATAAACTGGAGAAAGATTATTCTATAGAGCAATTCACAGCTTGACAGTTTAAAATTTTGCTAGTGTTTATCAAGAATTCCATTTGCTATTGATGCACATCTTAATACTCTCCAGTGTTAAGTATGTGGTAAGAAAAGTAAGAGGCGGGCATGCACACACACACACACACACACACACACACACACACACAGAAGGCAAATAAAAATATCTAGTAGAGAATTTTAAGGATCTTTAACAAATACTTTACTTTCTTCTTCCAGCTCGAAATATCACCATCATAGACAGGAGAAACTATAAAAGACCTGGTAAATGAGGAGTGTTAACACTAGTATATTGAATTCAGGATGCTAAATAAATAGAATATGGCTGCTCTTGACAAATACAAAGAAGGGGATAACTTATGTGAGATGATGGATATGCTAATTTGTTCCACTAGAGTAACCACTTTACTATATACGTATCCTATAAAATCATGTTGTAACAGGGCACAGTGTCCCACACAGGTAGTCCCAGTGACTCCGGGAGTGGAGGCAGGAGAATAAGTTCAAAATCAACCTTGGCAACCTAGTAAAGCTCTAAGCAATTTAGTGACCCCCTAAGCAATTTAGCAAGACATTGTCTCAAAAAATAAAAAGGGCTGAGGTTGTGGTTAAGCACCCCCTGTATTTTTTATTTATTTTAAAAATAAATAAAAACACAATGTATACCTTACATTTACACCCTAATTTATTTTAAAAAGCCAAACCTCTGAGAGGGCAGATATTATAAACCGTGAAGCTAATATGTAATAATTGCTATTATAATAGTACCTTCCTGGGTTTCCTAAATTCTGCCTGTTAATTTTAAGTATGTACTTCATATTGTGGGAATGAAGTCCCTTATCAAAGAAGCTGGAGAGTAACTAGTGACCATCTTTTTAATTAAAGATTTGCATAGGCTTGATGATGGATATTGTATCTAACCTAGAGTTTGCTTCCTACAGTGAATAATCTCACTTTCCTGCCTCTTTCTTCATCTCCTTTAATTTCAAAATTCCTAGTCTACACTGAGAACTGGAAGCAGCAAAAGATGAGGATTAAAAGTCAAGGTTGTACCCACAATTTGGCCACAAATTAACTGTATTTTTTAATAATTTCAACTTCTCTTGAGTTTTATCATCAGTAAACTGTGGAGTTTGGACTGAATTATCTCTAATTATTCTTGTATCTTAAAGTCAAGCTCTGAGTCTACCATGATGTCCATCTAATTCACCCACATTAACCAGTACTCTAGAGCTAGGTGCAGTGCACTGGAGCTGTACAGAGAGGTCATATTATCAACTGACCTGCATTGCTACTGGGTCTGAATCCTAGTCTCACAACAGTCTTTTAAAATTATTGGACTTCCAGGATGAAAGGATTACTTTATTATCTTTGTTGACCCCAAGATTTTTGTTTGTTTGTTTTTTGCTAATCTTGATCATCCTATTAGCTTTGAGTTTTGTTCTGCAGCCTATCAGCTGAAGATATAATTAAATGACTTACCTTTAGGTTGTGACTGATTACTCCTCCAACATATCATTTTATAATATGATCCAGACAACCCAAACTGGCCAATCTTTTTGTTTAGTAATATATTATTTACTCCCTTAATTATTATTCTCACAAATCACCCAAGAAAATATTTATCATTGCCACGGCTGGTACTGGCCCCAAGTAGCACCAGTGTTGACACTGATCTTTGATAAATCCTGCATACTGAATGACCTGGAGTTCTGTGATCCACCCTAGAACTTGTGTTCTCTGCTTGCTTATTTTCCATTTCCCTATGGGTTGATTATAGTTAGTGCACTATGTCTTCTATTGAACTACTTCCCTTGAGAGACAGAAAGCAGCCCAGGCAGAGAGAATGTCACCTAGGAACCAATTCAGATAAGATATGACAAAAGAAACCAGCATGGAAGGAAAAAAAGAAACAATTAAAAAATCAGAGCAAACTGAACTGTGTCAATTGCTATATTAAATCCGAATGGGTTTAAAACTCCTGTTAAAAACAGATTTTCAGAGCTGGGTGTGATGATCCACACCTATGATACCAGCAGTTTGGGAGGCTGAGGCAGGAGGATCTCGAGGTCAAAGCCAGCCTCAGCAATTTAGTGAGGCCCTAGGCAGATCACTGAGACCCTGTCTCAAAATAAAAGATTTTTTTAAAAAAAGGGCTAGGGTTGTGGCTCAGTGGTTAAGTGCCCCTGGGTTCAGTCTTTGGAACCCCCCCCCCAAAAAAAAAAAATTAGAGATTATCAGATGGACAACAATATAAGACCTAACTACATGCTATCAAAAAGAAACAAGCTTCAAATATTAGACAAAAATAATTTGAAAGTAAAAAAAAAATAGAAAAAAAAATGTATCATCTAAACACTAATTACAGAAAAGTTAGTATCACTGTATCTATATCAGACATAGTAGACTTTTATTAGGAAGTATTAAAGACAGGAGAAATATTTTATAATAATAAAAGTCTGAATTCATCCCCAAATGGCATTTTGGAATAAGCTATATCTAATAGCTGCTTCAAAGTACATGAAACAAAAATAGATAAAATGAAATAGAAAAATAGACAAATGAACAATCATCTTTAAACATAGTCTATTCTCAGTAATTGATAGAAAAAGTAGATAAAAGCCTCAGTAGGAATACATTATATTTGAACAGCACTATCATGCCTCAATAGACTGTAATAGAGCACGAAAATCAACTGATGCAGAATATACATTCCTTTCAAAAACACATGGAATGTTAAGCAACACCAAAACAAAGACAAAAAAATATTAAAAATACTCAATAACTTCAAAGGACTAAAACCACAGAATATATAATCCAACCCTAGTAAAATTAGATTAGAAAGTAATAACAAAAAAGTTAATAAACTCCTCACATACTTGGAAATTAAGCAACCTCCTTTTAAATGACTCACTGGTCAAAGAGGAAGTTGCAAAAGAAATTAGAAAAAATATTTTGACCTGAACTATAAGGAATTAAAACACTGAACTTTGTAAGATGGACCTAAATCCATGCCTAAAGGGAAATCTATAGTTTTTAAATTTATAGTAGAAAATCATAAAACCTAAAATCAATAATTTTCCCTTTCATCTTAAAAACCTAGAAAAAAGAAATGCAAATTAAGCTTTAAGGAAGTGGAAGGAAGAAAATAAAAAAATAAAAAAAACAGAACAGAAATCAAATAAATCTCAAATATTAAGAAATTAAAACAATTCAAAAGTTGGCTCCTTCAGAGATTAATAAAATTAATAAATATCCAGCAAGATTGATCATGAAAAAAGAAAGAAATCACAAAACACCAAAATCAAGAATTAAACAGGGGTTATCATCAAAGATCCTATGGACATTAGAAGACTAATGAAAAAAAAATTATGCACAACTGTATTTCAACAATTTTGACAACAAAGATGAGAAAATATGCCTCAAAAACTTAATATCCAAAAATGATAATAATCTCTATATAAATGCATATATTTTAAAATTTGGAATATTTCACACCAAAAAACTCTACACATTTATCCATGAGAATAAATTTTGTCCAATATTTAAGAGAAAAAAGAAAGAAAGAAACAAACAAACAATTGTGCCCAGTCTTTTTTGGAAAATGTGGAGGGGAGGTAAGATCCCAATAACAATATATGACCCTACTACCAAAATCTGAAAAGAACAATGGAAGAAAATTTATAGGTCAACATCCTTCCTTAATATAGTTAGTATCTATAACAAAATATCACTAACTGTAACCCAACAATATAGAAAAGGATGCTGCATCATGATCAAATATTATTTATCTTAAAAATGCAGTATTACTTTGAATGCAAATATCAGTTAATGCAGCCAGTCACAGTGGCACTCATGCCTTAATTTCAGTAGTTCTTAAGGCTGAGGCAGGAGAATCTCAAGTTAAAAGCCAACCTAAGCAACCAGCAAGGCCCTAAGCAACTTAGAAGACCCTGCCTCAAAATTAAAAAAAAAAAAAAAAATTAACAGGGCTGGGGATGTGGCTCAGTGGTAAAGTGCCCCTGGGTTCAATTTCTGGCAATCAATCAATCAATCAATCAAACAATAAATGTGTGTGTGCCCATGTGTATATATAAACTGATGGAAATCACTGTATTTTCATGATAAAGGAGAAAATCACATGGACATTTCAATATGGAAAATTGAACAAGTTCCCAAGAAACTGGGAATAGAAAGGAACTTCCTCAATATAAGAGGAATATATGAATAATCTACAACTCACATCCTGAACACTTTTCCACTAAGACAAGAAACAGATTAAGTAATGCTTATTTTTGCCAATTTTATTCAACATTCTATGTGTCCTAACCATTGTGGTAAGATGTAAATATTTATTTTAGACAATAGGTCTGTTTGTGAATCCCAAAGAATCTACACAAAAAAGCAAAAACCAAAAAACCTACTAGACCTACAAGATAAAATAAGCATGATCTGAGGAATTCAGGATCAATATATGAATACCAATTATCTTTCTAAGTACTATCAATGACCAACTGCAAACTAAGTTGCAATAGCCCCAAATTTAAGATATTTAGAGATACATTTAACTGAATACATGTAAGATTCATACATCAAAAACTACAAAATATTTCTGAAGAAATTGACTCAAATAAGGGATAAATGGCTATTTTACATAAATTAGGAGACTCAGAATTGTTAATGTTATAATTCTGCCCAAATTTTTCTTTATGTATGATCACATACCCAGCAGAATTTTTTTAAACTAAAATTTATATGGAAAGATAAAGGGCCTAAAATAGCTCAAACAGTCCTGTGAAAGAATTGAAGTTGGAAAACTCTTTACAAGATTTAATGCAAAGCTCTTGCAATTAAAATAGTGTGGTATTTGCATAAGGCTAGGTAATAAATAAGTGGTTCAATGAATAAAGTCAAGACATAGTCTCCTTCATTTTTACTGAAAAAAAATTTTAGAAGATGGCTAAAATTTACTGATAAAATAAATTTTGAACAAAAGATGCTAGGGAAGCTGAATATTCTTACCAAGAAAAATGAGAGATGACTTACTTTTTGGTTGTTGTTGTTACCAGAAATTGAACCCAGAGGGGCTTAACCTCAGAGCCATATTCCTGTTTAGCTCTTTTTATATTTTATTTTGAGACAGGGTCTCACTAAGTTGCTTAGGGCCTTGCTAAGTTGCTGAGGCTGTATTTAAACTCAATATCCTCCTGCCTCAGCCTCCAAAGCCACTAGCATTACAGGTGTGCACCATTGCACCTGGCTAAATTTACTTATTTTTTAATATTATACAAAATATTAACCACATAAGTTTTACAGATGAAGGTAAAAGCTAGAATAAACCTATTCAGTAAAGAACTGGAGATGATCTTTGAGACTTTATGGTAGGCAAATATTTATAGACAGAATGTAAAGAACACTAATTATAAAAAGAAAATAGATAAACAGGACTTATCAAAATTCAAACGACACTAAACTAATTCAGATCATAGACTGAGATAACATATTCACAATGAATATACCTGACAAATAAGAGATTCTGAACACTTTTTTAAAAATTACAAATCAATAGAAAGAAAAATACCTACTAAAAATGGCAAACATTTTGGATGGAGACCTCATAAAGGAGAATATAGGAGAGGCAAATAGACACCTGAAAATATGGTAAACACATTAGGTAAATGAAAATTGAAAATACAAAGAGAAACCATTATATACTCACTAGATTGGCTAACATGAAAATTACCAAATGCCTGAGAGAATGTAGAGCAATGGAATTGTTCACACATTGCTTGCAGGAAGTATAATAATGTAATCACCTTGACAACTGTTTAACAATTTCTTCTCAAATTTAACATATGCCTAAACTTTGGCCCTGCAATTCTACTCCTAAGAGTTTACCCCATCGAAAGGAAAACATGCCCAAGAACAGTCACATACAGAAATGCTCAAAGAAAATTAATTTATGATCATAAAAAATTTGGAATCAATCCAAGAGTCTTTCAGTAGAAACATAGATAAGCAAATTGTGGTAATGTTCATACAATGAAATACTACTCGCAATAAAAAGGAGAAACTATGAATATATGCAATCACATGGATAAATCTAAACACCATTATATTGATGTTATGCAATTCTTAAAGTTCGAGAATAAGTAAAATTAATCCACAGAGATAAAATCAGAATAATAGTTGCTCCTAGAGGAAGATAAATTAACTGGAAAGGGAAATGAGAAAATAGTGCAGTGTTCTGTGTTTTGCTTGGGATATTGATGATGGGAGCATACGTATTTGTCAAAACGCATTCATCCATATACTCAAGATCTATGCTTTTTGCTGTATATAGTTATACCTTAATAACACAAATCTGGCATGTACAATATGACATATTTATGCAGTTATAGTTGTGTTTTCACATAAAGAAACCACTTTGCTTGACCATATTTCAATCTACTCTTCTGTATTAGATTCGAATGGATTTTTCTCAATGCCATTTAAATGATATTAGAGTAGGTAGAAATCCTATGCCTATTGGCCAGTGACCTTACCATGTCACATGGTTGGATTTATAAGTCCATGCATAAAATTGCCTGCAGAGGATCTAAGGCCTAGAAAAATGGGACAAATATCCAAAGTCCTCTACTTAGGAGCCTAGAATCTGTGGTTTCTGGGAGGCAGGCAATAGAGGACACAGTTCTTTCTGTTGATCTAAAAACATAATCTGGGTCATGGGCCATAGTGTGCTAGAACCATGCAATACCTTGGTGGTCATCCAGGACAACTCTAACTATACAGATGGAAAACTTGACATCCAGAGAGGTTAAATATTTGCCTAAGAACACACAGCTAGTTAGTGCTAATCTGAGGCTAAACTCAAAATACCCTTATTCCCAACACTTTGAGAGGTCACTATATCTGACTGCTTCTCTCAGCTATAATTATTCCTCATTTTCAAAACAAAAGTGAGTGGACCATTAGGGCATTCAGTCTAAACATTGACTTTTGAGTGTCTCGGACCCCTTTAAGGCTCCCTTTGATCTGTATTCAAACCAGATTTAGATTTGAAAGGGAAGAGTGTCTAACTGTGCTTGCCTATGCCCAAAACCCTCCAGGGCTGGCTGGCTGAGAAAGAACTTTATTTCAAGTTAAGTGTATTTCAGTTTCTTAGGGCAACTGCACTACAGTGGTTTTAAGATCTTCGCTGAATTTAAACTGCATTTATTCTGCAAAAGGAACACAAACATTTCATTTGCATGTTAGTTTCAAAGTAGTAAAATAATGGATTTTCACTCTTTGATACTTAAGGATCATTTATATGTTTAAGATATAAACAAAACTTTGCTTTCCAAATTTTAACCTCATTATTTGTTGTCACTGTGTAATTTTAAAACACCTGGAGATCTTGCTTATGTCCCAGATTTCCTTTGGAGCCTGGGTTTGTAGTCTAACAATGTTTACATTTTACTGCCAACTGATGTTCCTTATAGTAGTGAAAGCCTTTGGCAGGCTTCTGTTTAGAAACTGGATATCAGGGATCTGGAATTACCCAAATAATTTGCCTTCCAAAGGGCTTCTGTGCTTGCCCCAAGCCTATGCCTGGTTCTGTGTCCAAGCCATTTGGGACTGTCATAGAAACAGATTTACAGGGTTTGAACTGCAGAGCTCAGAGTCTCTATCCTTTCCCCTGACAATGGTGGGAGCCCTGTGATAAATTCGGTCCATATCAGTCTGTTTGGGAAGACTTGAGAAACCTTGTAGTCCATGAGCTGCCTCACTGAGGTGAGCTCCACAGAACTGCAAAATTTTCTGATTCTTTTTTTCCAGCTTTTTCCACCTGACTTTTCAGGTTCTGTGTGCTAATTTTCTGCTAGCAGGAGATGTGAAGAAGCTGCATGAAAAAGAAGAACCTTGGCAGAGAATAGCTGGGAGGGAAGAAGAATGAGAAGCACAGGCTGAGTAGCACTCCTAGAGGATTGGCAGCCATACTGAGAAGTCAGGGGGGAGATAAAACCAAGAGTTCAATATATACATATGTATATTATATATTTATATATAATAAAATAATATATATTTAAAATATAAATAAAATAATTAAGATGTATTTTTCCCCAGAAAAAGCATTACATAAACTTTTGAAAAATTTAAAGTATTGTTTTGGAAAATTTCCAAGACCTGTTCATTAGAAAGCCACTTGTTAGCTTTTATGGAAAAGAATGAAAGTTAAATGGTTTTCATTATACTTTTTAATAAACCCATCTTTAATGATGCTAGTATTTGACTTTCTAATTCTTATGTTTTTATAAAGAAAATACATTCACCTTTTCCCTGATTTTCTTTCCTCACCATGCTATGATTGCCGGTGCACCACAAAATTCAGTTTCACATATCTGTTCACATATCTGTTTTACATATGTGAACCACTTTAAGTGCCCTCATGCCACCTTAAGAAGCTTTATTGACCTCACATGATATTAGAATTCTACATGTGGAACTCAATGATACACAGGACAGTTCTGAAAGCAGTGTCACCATTGCTGTGACAATGTGGAACCAGAACGGTGCATCTTCAGAGGCGGCGTGGACACTATAAGAAAGAGCAACGGACACTACCATAAATCCTCAGTAAATATTAATTAAGATCAATGGTTACATACTATGTGCTGATGGGAGCTTTTATTTCTGAGTGGGAATTAAGATGAATGATATCATGGATTGTATTAGAACCTCCTCTTTGCTTTTAAAACACAGGACAGTTCCTCTCCCCAGCCCCCATACAATTGACCAATCTTTCTAGTCACAAGACATTGCATCATAATGCTTCATATTCATTTAACCTATGGTCAGTCTGCCCTACTTTGGTGACAATGATGTGACCTACAGGAGAGTCTTGCATGAAGGCCAGAATCAGATTGTGATGAGTCATTTGTCCTTGACTTACATGGCCACTTCTAAGGCATTAGCTGTTCATAATCACATTCCACAGTGCTCAGTGAATGAGTAATACTTCAGCTCGAATTAGAGAAAACAGTGACTTTCAGGGTGGCCTTCTAGAAGCTGTGGTGGAAAAGGGCAGAGAGGATCCTCAGGACTAGAAGATACTTACAGAAGGCAAAATTCTTGTTGGTTACATAAAAGGATACTTTTCTTCTCTCTTTCAAATCTTTTTTTAAAATAGTGTTTTCCAGACTTTATCTGAACCTACGCTACCTTAGATATTTTTGAGTGCTATTTTAAGCAATTGGGCATATTCTCTATAATGCCTTCTTTTCCGAAACCGGTACCCTTCAATGGAATGAATAAGATTTGGGGTTTCAATTGACAATGGACATAAGAAAAATTTAACTGAAAGGATCTTTTAGGATAAGAACAAAAAGTCTTTTGAATAATTAAGTGAAAGTAAAATGAAATAATTATGCTCCTATTTCTATGACAAAAATTTAGAAAGCAATAATGTTGTCATAGTTTTTACTATTGTTATCAGATAAGCTATAGATTTGTTAAGTACAATCATGCCTCTTCAGCTGAGAATTCAATCTGAGGTACAGTCAGCTCTACTGATGTCAAATTGGTTGAGTTAAAGGGAAACATTCCCGCACATTCCGCCCTCTCTCTAGTACAAGCACCCCCCCCCCCACAAAAAAAAAAGTCCAGAGGAGTGGTTCTGAAATACTGGGTCAGGAAAGACTGGTGAGTCATTATAACCTTTGTTCATGGGTCACTAACATTTCAAGCTTTAACATAACCTCATTAAAGTCACTCAATTTTCAACAAATATCATAGAGTAAAAGGCATCTCTTTTCAATCTCAGGTGTGTCATCAAAGTTATCACAACCTCCCCTCTCAATCTGAGTGCCATATTCCAGAGAGCATCTATGTATTTTTCCCCCTTGATTGGTGGGTTGATTTTTTTAAAAAAAAATTACTTTTCAATTTCTTCTAATTAGTTCTACATGACAGTAGAATGTATTTTGACATATTGTACACAAATGGAGCACAATTTCTCCTTCCTCTGACTGAACATGGTGAAGAGTCATATGGGTAGTGTATTCATACATGTATATAGGGTAATAATGTCCTTCTCATTTCCACCATCCTACCCATCCCCCCACACCTACCCCTCCCCTCAACCCCTCTGCACAATCCAAAATTCCTTCATTCTTCACCCCTGCCCCCACCCCATTATGGATTAGCATCCACTTATCAGAGAAAACATTCAGCTTTTGTTTTTTGGGGGGTTTGGCTTATTTCAATCTGATATTCTCCAGCTTCATCCATTTGCCTGCATTCTTTATATGGCTGAATAATATGCCATTGTGTATATATACTACATTTTCTATATCCATTCATCTGTTGAAGGGCATCTAGGTTGGTTCCATAGTTTAGCTATTGTGAATCAAGCTGCTCTAAACATTAATCTGGCTATGTCACTGTAGTATGCTGATTTTAAGTCTTAGTGTTTAAACCAAAGAGTGGGATAACTGGGTCAAATGGTAGTACCATTCCAAGTTTTCTGAGGAATCCCCATGCTGCTTTCCATAGTGGATGCACCAATTTGCAGTCTGGTGGTTTGATTTTGTTTGTCAAAATAATAGCCAAAGCCCAAACATATTCTAGAGCTATTTATCTGAAGAGTAAGTTGGGATTCAATGTCTTAAGCTCTCCTCTGTCTTTGCCTAAGATAATGATTCTTTACCAGTTATCCAAGCCAATTGTTTTCTGTTTCTTTACTTTGAGTTCAGAAACGATAAAATAGTGCTTAGTGTGTGTGTTATTGTTTATAAATCTGATCTAACAATTATTGCCTTTTCATTAAGTATGCATGGACTTCAACTAAGTTTTTATATACTCTTTTGTTGAATATTTCAACATTAGGATAAGAATTTCCAAAAAGGACTTTTCATAAACTTAATAGGACATCTCTGATTCCATCTTTTAAGTCTTAAGATTAAAATATTAATAATTACATACCTGTAATTCCAATGTCACTTGACAATGCACATAGCCATAAATAAATCAGCTCAGTATATCTCATCAGATTGGCATTGAAGCTCAGACAGTCTCCAAAAAATAGCTTGCCTTGTGCTCAGTAACAATCATGCTTTCCTTGGAATACTCCTAAAACACTAGAAAAGCTGTATCTCTGGAATATACTATATGTTTTTCAAAGAGAACAATCTATTTTAAAAATAAACATTCTTTGAACTTTTTCTTAGAAAAGTTCCTAAAGT
Organism: Spermophilus citellus; assembly: GCF_964194105.1. Taxonomy (NCBI): domain Eukaryota; kingdom Metazoa; phylum Chordata; class Mammalia; order Rodentia; family Sciuridae; genus Spermophilus; species Spermophilus citellus. Next base: position 55,632,905 of record NC_138192.1, on the reverse strand, counting down.
ATTTTTCATGTTATGTCAATTAGTTGATATAAAATATATTTGGATATTTAATATATTAAGATAATTTGGTATTAATCTGTTTTTTATGCAATTTTATCAAGAATTGAAGACAGTGAAATTTGGGAAAGGTGGTTGGAAAGGTTGCTGCATGCCCTGTAATATACACAACTAAAATTGTATGGTCCAGGACTTTAAAGAATGCAACAAAGGCTTGGGCAGTGACACATACCTGGAACTCCAACAACTTGGGAGGCCAAGGCAGGAGGATTGCAAGTTCAAGGCCAGCCTCAACAAGTTAGTAAGATCCTATCCATAGAAATGAATAAATAAATAGATGCAACAAATTCTTTGTCAAATTTGTTATAAACTGAGAAAGGGATAGATGATTGGGTAATGACTTACTATTCAACATTCACACAGCTATTTCCTGTTGGCTAAAATGTAAAGGCTATGTCCACACCCCAGCATAAATCACTCTAGCAGTCACCATTAATGAGAAAAACAAGACCAAATACTTCAACTGGAAGACTCTTACATATAGGCTAGACAACTGATCAATGCCCTCAGCAGGAGACACAGGCCTAATTTTAAGAGAAAATAAAAGATTCCTTTCCAAGAGAACAAATTCTTCCCAAATAGCGAGTTCAAGCTATTGAATTTTATGAACCTCCTTTTTTCATTTCTTTTTTCTTAGGTGCAGAGGGGAGAAGTACCCTCCTGGTTTATAGGTGTTGTATAAGGCTAGTTAACGTATCACCCTCTTCTGATCATGCCCCCCAAAAAGACAACTATGAAAATGCCACCATTAAGTACAGAGTTTGTTTTATACCCTTGTCCTTAATCTTCATGCTTTTAAAACTATCCAATATCAATCATCTTACTAAATTCTCAGAGAAAGCCCATGACTCACATCCACATTTTCTGACATAATGTCTACGAAGGCATCCAGATTTCTTGTTTTTGCATCAGTTTTCTCTCTGCTTTGCTGATGTTGTCGGTAAGTGACCTGTGCCTTCTCCTCATTGTGTAATTGCTTCTTCAAACACTTGTGCTAGAATATGAGGAGAGGCAGGCAACCAAGAACAAACAGTCAGATTATGCCTTACAGTATTCCACTGTGAGCTGAGATCTCTGTGAAGACACTGACTTTGAAAAGAAAGGTGTCTGTAGTGTCCATCTAAAGAGGAATATTTGAAAGGATCGGGCATGGATTTCTAAGCTGCCTTATTGTGCAATTTAAGGAGGCAGATAGAATCCCCCCACCCAAAGGATGAAACAAAGGAAGAGAATTCTGGGCTTGCCCAAGGTCAGGCAGTGTGTTGGTTCAACCTGTACTAACCCACGTCCTGACTTGTAGTCCAGTGCTCAAAGAGAGAACACAGAGCTGTTGTTTATGAGTCCTCTGTGTGGGGGATCTCTCAGTTAGCCTTTCCTCCAGGCCTGGGATCAGCCCTCTTTGTGTCAGAGAGAATGAATTTTCCATAAGAGGATGATTTCCCCTAATAATTAAAGGGTTCATTGCAAAGAATAATTTTTAAGCTGATGTCTTTTGGGGAAACTGATTATGCAATATTAACAACACCATATAGAAATGTTTGCTGTTGGTTTTCTCTTCGGTTGGTCTTAGGGGTAAATCAAAGAAAGGAGAGAGTAATAAGAAGACAAAAACAAATAGGAGGACTAACAAAAGGAAGACCATTAGGCAACACATGATCCCCCAGATGGGGCTTTATATCTTACAAATAAATTAATTTCTTAGGGGAAATTTTTCAATGCAGTCTGAAATTTCAGTCTTCTCTAGGACTTTTGGCCTATTTGGATCTCGTAGTCTCACTGAAGATGAGCAGTTTCATTAAGATGGCTCAGCTAGTAAGTGACCGATGCAGACCTAGAACTTTAGCCATTCATTCATTCACTCATTTGTTCATGGGATCATGCTGCTACCCTGCTCCAGGCCTTCCAGCTTCTGGCTTCCCATTGCCCTGAGAATCAAGTCCAGATCCTATGATCAGACATTCAGTCACTGCTCATCCTTCTGTGCCCACCTCTGCTCCCCTCCTTCAATGGACCTCAGCCATTCTGGCCTTCCTTCTGTTCCTCAATGCTGCCACCGCTTCCTTCCACATAACCTTTCCACGGTCTGTTTCCTGCCTGAGTATCCTCCTGCTGGGCCTTCTTATGGCTGATTTGTCCCCATCATTAAAAGACTCAACTTCATATAGAGGCACTGCCAGGCCTTAGGATCCAACTGCCACACTAGTGTACTTTATCATTCCACCCTGGGTTTTTTTTTTTTTTTCCTTCACGGAGCTTAGCACGTTCCTTCTTATTTATGTGCTTGCTTCCTCATATATTGTTTATCTTCTGTCTGGAATGTATGTTCTCTGAGAGCAGAAAACAGGTCTGGCATGTTTACTGCTATATCTGTAGTTCCTGGAACAGTACCTAGTATGTAGCAGATACTTGGTAAATAAATGATAAACTGAATGTTAAATGCTTCAAAAATATGTATTAAATATACATCACACTTTGAGTGCTAGAGAATCAAAAAAAAACCAAAAACAAAAACAAAAACAAAACAAACAAACAAAAAAAAACAACAACAAAGAAACAAAGAATTCCTACCCTAGAAAGACTCAAAGCTGGGGACTTTAGGCCATTGGTTTTCTACTCTATAATGCATTCATCAAATTTCACTCAGCAACTGGCAGATTCCTAGAGATTCAGGTCACCTGATTGCCAAGTGCAGTCATCCACTATGATTTGGGATTATATTCACCAGTGAGGCGGTTATGCTTCTGGTCTTGCCTGGGACAGACCCTTTTACATCTGTGTTCCTGCTGTAACCATTGGTAGTGCCCCATTTGCTTGCCAAAGTATGCCAGCTTAGATAATAAATTATGTGGTTACCGTATTCACCTATCATTCAATTCAAAACAAATAACTATTAATGCTAGTCAGAGTGGTTTAACCACACAGGCCACAACAGTAAAGGAATATGAAAGGTCAAGTCCTATCTCTGGAAAGAAGCAACTTCACAAGTCAAAAATGTGAAAGAAGATGAGGTGGGGCCAATTCCAATGACTAAATCCATGAATGAAAATAGGATTCCCCAAGATGTGTTCAGCGGTTCTGGGAAAAGCAAGAGTGACAGGGAAATATAAGTGCAGAGCTCTTTATTGTGCCAGAAACTTGTTATGCAAGCCTCATTTGCATTTCCTCATAAATACTATTATAACTCCTATTTTCAAGATGATGAAATAGAGGCTTCCAGAAGTTAAATAATTCACCCAATGTCACATAACCAGAATATGTGAATCTCAAGATCCAACTACACTTCCTTGTGATCGCCTGCCCCAATCTTTATGCCCACTACTTCTCAAATGAGCATGTAAATAATTTGATAAAAGTTTCCTGTGCTTAAGTAGGTTTGGGAAGTGGTAGTTCTGAAACTATGTTCACTGGCCACTTTAAAAAAAATTATTCTAATTTGTTATATATGATAGAAGAATGTATTACAATTCATAATACACATACAGAGCACAATTTTTTATATCTCTGGTTGGATACAAAGTATATTCACACCATTCGTGTCTTCATACATGTACTTAGGGTAATGATGTCCATCTCATTCCACCATCATTTTTATCCTCTGGCCCCCACTCCACCTCTCCTTCCCCTTTGCCCTATCTAGAGTTCATCTAAACTTTGCATGCTCCCCCTCCCAACCCCACTGTGTATCAGCCTCCTTATATCAGAGAAAACATTCGGCATTTGGTCTTTTGGGATTGGCTAACTTCATTCATTTAGCATTATATTCTCCAACTCCATCCATTTACCTTCAAATGCCATAATTTTATTATCTTCTATTGCTGAGTAATATTCCATTTGTATATATATATATATATATATATATATATATATATATATACACACATATGTATGTGTATGTGTGTGTGTGTGTGTGTGTGTGTGTGTGTGTATATATATATATATATATATATATATATATATATCACATTTTCTTTACCCATTCATCTACTGAAGGGCATCTAGGTTGGTTCCACAGTTTAGCTATTGTGAATTTTGCTGCAATAAACATTGATGTGGCTGTGTCCCTGTAGTATGCTGTTTTTAAGTCCTTTGGGTATAGACCGAGGAGTGGGATATCTAGGTCAAAAGGTGGTTACATTCTCACTGGGCCACTTTTCTATAGGACTTTTTCATGACCCTAACGAATCTAAGTGCCTGGTAAGTCTTCATGGGAAATATGGGCAGTTTTTCCTCACAAACTGCCTAGGGGACCATTTGTGTGAGGAGAGGGCTAAAGCTCTTCAAAGCAACTCCAGCAAATGATGCTCTAGAAAACCCCAGAAGCGCCAGCAACTTCCTTCTCTGTGGGTCTACACCTGTGTAAAACAAACCCATCAATCCAGTTAAAGTCAGGACTGTCCTTTCAGAGGAGACTCCAATGTTCTCAGCTCTGAATAGAAGGGAGAGACCATTCCAGGATGCCCTACACTTCTTGGTCCTAGCTGTTCCTATTTACATCAAGGTTTTAACTACCCTTCATTGTGTCTTTCCACTACCCACACTGAACATTTTTTTTCCACCTTACCTTCTCATTTAGAAGCCCAGAAATTTCCATAGGAGGATCTATAAATTAGTTTGGGCCAATATCCTTATTACAATTTAATAACTGAAACCTCCTGACCATGTGGGATACAAGAGATGAAGATGAGTTTTCACAGAGAGGAAAAAAAGAGAACAAAATCTGTGGGCTATTTTGGTCCTTCTGAGGCTCTTGCTGGGAGGAAGAGTTTGGAAGACTAGAGGTATGGATGTGGAGGAGAGGTGGAGAGGGCTGGAGAGTTGTACTTGAGTTTTTCATCTAAGGGTATGTGTGTCTTCTGAATCCATCTGAGAGTGCTTTGATTCCAAGGCAGACGGTGGCTACAGATGAAGGAATGAAAGGCAGAGAGGTCCAAGGGCAGGGGTGGGCAGAAGACTGACACTGTGTATTTGGTCCCCAGTGCAGTAAGGCTGCTTCCAGTGGCCTCAGTTATAAGCATCTTCTGCCTCGCTTTCTTCTCCCCTCCCACTCCCTCTTCCCACTCCTGCAAACCTTTCTGCTTTCTCTTGAATGACTGAAATTGCCAGGTTTCAGAAGCCAGCCTGTTACTGTGACCCAGCAAACCAATTCTTGCATCTGAAACAGCTTGGCTTAGCTATTGTTCCATGGCCTACGTACCTGACACTGACCTTTTAATTTTCTTTGTAATACAACCATTTAACCCTTTGGCACCCAAAATTTGCTTCCTATGTTTTGTAACTATGCCTTGACTTTAATGGGAAATACTTATGTTCTCACAAAAAAGTTCATGAGGCTTCTGGAGAAGATCACTTATGAAAACATCTTTAAAGGAATTCTAGTACAAATCGATGTGCACAGATATCCATTTTCTGCCTCCTTCTGTACTTGTTCAGTGCCATCCATCAGAAAATCCTTCTTGGGGTCTTCTAGTTGTCCCAAAGCTTTGCTCTGAAATCCATTCTGTACAGCCCCCCTAGAGGGCGCGCTGCTTACATTTTCCGCAAGCAACGCTACAGCGCTCGCTCCCAGGCTCCATAAAAGGGGAGGAGGCGGATCAGTTTCCTTCTCTCATTGAGAAAGAAGAGGATTGGAAGGCTGGGCGTATAAAGCCGCGCAGAGAGCGTGAAACAAAGCAGTCAGATCGGAATTGGACTTGGGAGGCGCGGTGTAGAGTCAGGCATAAAACTTGTTGGAGGGGAGTAACGAGCCGGCTCTTCTCGTTCTCCTCCTCGTCCGCGTTGCGCTTCAGGGGTTCCCACCAGCCTTGCGATTTATTTTTATATATGCTTTTTATATAGAGAGAAATATATATTTTTTCTTCTTAAGAGAAAATTCCTGTTCCAAGAGAAAATAAGGCAACATCAATGAAGGAGAGAAGAGCCAGCCAGAAACTATCCAGTAAATCTATCATGGATCCTAACCAGAACGTGAAATGCAAGATAGTAGTGGTGGGAGACAGTCAGTGTGGGAAAACTGCGCTGCTGCACGTCTTCGCCAAGGACTGCTTTCCCGAGGTGAGTGAGGCAAGCCTCGGCTTTTAGGGAGGCAACCCATGAGATACCCCTTCTCGAGGTTCTTCCCCCTACTTCTCACCCTTTCCCACTTTCCCCACTGCTCACACTGCTCGGAATGGGAAAGTGCACTGGAAGCGTTTCAGGGGTTGGGACGCGTCTGCACACTGGGTTATTTAGCTCCTTAAACTTGTTCATTTCTGTGTGCAGAGCCCGAGGTAGGAAGATTTGGGTCAGCTTGTCTCCGAGAGCCGATGGGGCCGACAGGGTTTCGGACAGAGTCCACGTGTTTAGTGTGTAGTCTGATGTGTGGGTTTTTTTTTTTTTTTTCCTGTGTGTGTGTGTGTGTGTGTGTGTGCGTGCGCGCTGCGTGTTTCCTTTTTTCCATTGGGAACTAGGGGAGGAGATATTTTCAGTGTTCGATGGTGTCGTGTATTTTAAAAATAACCTCTTTGCCCCCTTTCCTTCCTCTTCTGTCCATTTTGTTTGTCCAGAATTACGTCCCTACAGTGTTTGAGAATTATACGGCCAGTTTTGAAATCGACACACAAAGAATAGAGTTGAGCCTTTGGGACACTTCGGGTAAGAGTCATCGGACCGCGTGGCGCTTGGGGCGGGTTTCTAGTCGCTGCGGGGTGCGCGGCGGGCTCGTTCCACCAGCTCTCTGCGCCCTTTCATTAATTTTGCCCCTGTGAGGGATTCTCACGGCCCCTGCTGGGTGAAAATTTTATCCTTTCTGCGTGGGGGCGGGGTACAATATGGGGAGAGGGGTGGCAGTAGGGAGAGGAGAGCGCTGTGTGCCCTCAGGGTGACCCCGAGGTTGGAGTCGCCCCTGGCTGGGTGGCCCGGCATGGTCGGTTCTTGCGGCCTTGCCCGAGTGGTCTCCGGGCTGCCAAGGTGGCTCGGTGCAAGGGGAGTGCGCGCGCCCCTGGGGAACCACTGGCACTAGGCGGGCGCCCCTACTGAATGTGACCTGATGTTTGGCTAGGAGGCGGAAAGCTCTGGCGGTGGGGTGGGGTGGAGTGAGGGGGAGGTGGAAGAAAATCCCCGGAGCCATGCGGTTACAAGCGGATTCCGCGCTTGGGGCAGAGTAACGTGCAAAACGGCTGCCGGCGCCCATGACGCTTACTGCCAGGAATGCGCTGGCGGCTAGGGCAGCGCGGGAGCCCGGTAGTAGACTGGCCTCTTGGAAGCGCCGCGGGCCCTTTTCTTAGCGCCCACCGGCACGCAATCTCCTCTTAGCCCTCCCAGTGATCACGCAGCTCACCTCTACCACGCCAGTCCCTCGCTACCCCTATTGCATCACCTTCCGTTTGCCAGCGGAGCTGCTGCTAGCACTGTTCCCCTTTGACCTTCCTGTCTACTTGAATTATTGGCTTCGTGGTGGGTTATTTTCAAAGGTCTGGGGTTCAAGGTCGGGTTATTGCCTTCCCCTGTGCCCATCCACCTACCAGTCTCGTGGTGGCAGAAAGGGTCAAACACCCGCCAGTGGGAATACTTACAGCCCTCCACCTTAGGGGTTTGCACCGGGTCAAGGTCGGTGGGGGAGGGGGCACCACCTCAGTATATGGGACTAGGATCCTCTACCCCTGGTCAGCAGTGCTCCGCTGTGAGGGATTGCTGTTTGCTGAAAGGGTGTCTTTAGGGGAGCAAAGCCACCAGGCAAGGCAAGGGAAAGGCCTCTGCGCATAGGGAACTGATCTGCTGGTGGACTGATCTGCCAAATCCTGCTCGAAACTAGCGAGGAGGAGCGCACAAGTGCCAACAAGCAGGTTTTGCCGTCTGGCGGGGAGGCTCTGAGGTGGAGCCGGGCTCAGCTGGGAGTGGCTTCGTGGAGGTGCTTCTGTGAGCTTCTTCCCACAACTCTGGGCTTGAATCTCTGTAGCTCCCAAAAGACGTGGGGCATTAGAGAGCAAGAGGAAAAGGCCAGATTGACAGGGTCGCCAGAGGCAGTCCTTGCACAAAGGCAGAAGTCTCGCAGGAGCGCCTCTCACGGTGGGTGCCAGAGGCTCCGACTGCTGCAGTGAGGAGGGCCGGTTTACTTTCCCCCTGGAGTGAAGTCAGGCTCTTCCTTCAACTGCGCCAAGGGCAGCAGAACAAGGACCTTGTCATATTTAGTGTTGTGTATTGGGGGTTGCCCACACAGACTCGATACTATCAAAAAGGTGTTGATGGTTTTTTATTTCAATATTACTATCATCAGAATTATTCACAGCCTAGCACTAATGGGCTCCAATTCCAAGACATATCATGGAAATCGTTTGCCTAGTGGGCAGGACAGCTGGTATGGTACCAGTAATTAACCCCAGTACTCTTTCCCCCACCCAATCCTGTTTGGACCTAATGCTTGATAAGAATTATTTAGGCATGGGGTGGGGCAGTGGATCTGATCCAGTCCTTGATACAAAGCTGTGTTTAGATTTAGCTCCTAGTTACCAGGATTTCTGTGTGCAAATCCTCTACCTCCCTGGGTCTCATTTTCATCTTTTGTAAAAAGAGGACACTGAGCTAGATAATGTGCAGAGTCTGTCCCAGCTATGCGCTTCTTGGCTTTAGTACACCGGACAGGCAAGGCTTTTTGTTTCCCAGGATGTTGGTTGGCTTCAGCTCTTAGTCCCAGTGGATCTGGCGTCCTATGATGGAGTTCTCACAGCCTACAAAGCAAGCCAGGTTTTGCGCAGAGCCAGGCTTCCTGGTGAATTTAGGAATGAGACATATTTGGATAGGGAGGAGGAATGGGTGGGCTTATAAGAATGCTAGGTTATGCATCCCTGTCTCAAGCTTCAGGAGTCACAAGACCACCAACAGAGATTTTAGATTAGGTGCCCAAAGGAGGGAAAAAGGACTTTATTTTAGGAGAGAAGAGGCCCTTTTTTTAAAGGCTAGAAAATAAACAGAATAGGCACAGTTTAGAGTTGGAGCTGTTCTTCAAGCATGCAGATAAATATCACTTTAGATATTTTCAGGCATAAACAAAACTTTACAGTTCATAGTCTACACACATAACAGAATGCCTTGTACAAACAGTAGTCACCCAATAAAATCTGATGAATAAGCAGATGAATAATGATTTGCATGGTTTCCAAGGAGATGAGGTTTTCTGACATTTCTGACACTGAATTACCTGTGCTTTAAGAATGATAACTTATAAATATTGCCTTTCATCAAGTTAAAGATAAACACCTGAAATAAAGTCAGTAGTGGAACAATCACTTGTATTTTTATTTAGTGAAACAAAAAACCTATGCATGCTTAACAAAATGTAAAGGTTTTACAACTGTGGTTACAAAATAATTAAAATGCAAAATTTTCCAGTATGAAATCTTAATTAGAACTTAGACATATACACTTGGAAACAGAGGCAAAAGAGAATTATTTAGAAGTATATTGCAGTATTTTGTGAGCTGTTAGTTAATTAAACAGTCACCAAGCACTGCTTGTATTCTAAGAACAGCCTGTTTACACTAAAAGTGGTTTGTCATTCATGAATAAAATACATCTAGCAGGAACCATTGCATTAACAACTAACCATTTCAACTTTCAGAATTTGTCCACTTTATCCCAAGCTTTACATCACAATTTTCTTTTCTTTTTTTTTTTTAAAAGAGAAAGGGAGAGAGAGAGAATTTTTTTTTAATATTTATTTTTTAGTTATCGGCGGACACAACATCTTTGTTTTGTATGTGGTGCTGAGGATCGAACCCTGGCCGCACGCATGTCAGGCGAGCGCGCTACTGCTTGAGCCACATCCCCAGCCCTACATCACAATTTTCTGAACAGGATTATTATTATTATTTTTTGTCAAAAGTTTGGCATTTTCTTTGCCCTTGAAGACATTTGTATAGTTAAAGTTGTGAAAATATTTGCATATACCTTATGTCTCTTGATATATTTATTTTTTTACAACTGCTATCAACTCTGGAGAAAAGACCCTAGACTAATCTGTAAAGTCCTAAATGTCAATTTTTTATTCTCAGAACTTTGTGAGAAGGGCTTTATATTGGAAAAATTGAGTGCACTTTATTTCTCTTACTTATACAGATACCACAAACTTTGTCCTTTGCATGGTATTCTATTTTATTCAGCCTCCTACCAGAGGGGCAATCATTTAGGAGACAGAAGCAGTTTTTTTTTTCTTATCTGGTCTTTATAATTGCTCAGCATCTCATAACTCATGACAACTATGTGATCATTTATAAACAAAACTCTGCCAATATAAATACGGGAAAGATCAAATGAAAGTAGGATAATGTGGGATGTCTTTGCATCAAGAAAAAAAGGAAAATTTTTAAGACCTTTTTAAGACCTAATATTTCCTTCCTTTCTCCCTCTCTTCTTTTTTTTTTTTTTTTTTCCCCTGCATCTGCTATCAGCAGGCCCTCTGTCAGGCTGTAGGATGTATTGTTAATTAAAACATGGTCCTGCCCTACTGCCTGTTCAGCCCAGTGGGGCATCAGGGAGAAGGATACTCCCCACTTGGCATAGCTCATGGTCAACCTATAAGGAGCCCAATATTGTTGAGATTTTGAGCTCTAGTGCCCTATTCCACCTGCTTGCCAATGTATTTTCCTTATCAGCTTCCCAGGGCTTTATAGATCCTCTAGATCATCTTTGGGTAGGAAAACCCCCCCACCCCCGCCCCCAGGCACATGCCAGTTAAAGCAACCACAAATGGCACTTTGCCAGTTGGATTCACTCCAGCCTTCCCAAAAGTAAACAAAAAGGTGCCACAGGAATTATCTAAAACAGGAGATTCATAAAGATAGTCTTTGATCCATATTTTCTCATTTTGCTAACAAATGCTATTATAAACATTTTTATTAATCATTGCAGAAGTGCTCTGCATGATTTTCAGATTCATCCAATGAGTGTCTACAAAACAGTGGGCAATGATTTCAACATTTTAAAGTGATAAGTGAGACCAAAGTAATTCTAGTATCTTGTGCTTCAAAATCTGCCACATTTGCCAAGCATAGAAGCAATTTGTAGTATGAAGCCAGATCCCTACTAATAATAGAAACTTAGTCATTTAAGGATCACCATATCTTTTTCTAGGAGGTTTGATTGCAGTGTAATTTCAGCACATATGATTTAAGGAGTAATAACCATTCGAGCCAGCTTTTAACCAAGGCATGTTAGTGCACATATTATTTAAGACATACTATTAGTTTTAAAATATTCAATTCAGCTACTAGAACTATGCCTTATGAATACTCTTTTGAATCTTGTCATGTTATGAGCTTCTTTTAGGCCGTGAGGGCTAAAGTTAGCACTTCCTGTAATATTTTTTTAGCATCATTAACAGAGAATGTGGTATTCTTTAAATTTTATACTTATAGAAACAGGGAGGATAGAAAAATCGTAATAGCTTAATGACTTCACTTTGAAGACAAACCTCTCTATAAACATAAATCTATCTCTATTATTAAATTTATAGCTTATCAAGTTTGAAGAAGGGTCTTGGTGACAGGTGTTCTAGTGAAATATTTCTTAACAGGAATGGAAGTGTATCAGCAACTTTGGAGATAAGTATATAAATAATCCAGAAAAGTGGCTTGCAAGAAGATCACTGGTCGCACCCCCCCCCCATATACTTTTTGTGATTTAACATACAAATGAACACATCTTGGCACCAATTACAGACTTGTACAAAGCCAGTCAACCTGGTTGGTTGACTGTGCGCATATACTGCTGCTGTTGTTGGGACCAGGAGTTGTTACTCACCTGAGAAAGGGTGGCTTCTGCCCACAAGATGCTTACAGTCTGGTTAGAGTGAGAGGATAAATTAGAGAGGTAGAAGAATGGGTGACTATAAAATAACAAATACTCAGTTTCTTCCAAGGAAATATAAGAAACCAGGTAAGGAGTCCAGATTATGTGTAAGGAGTTTAGATGGAAAGAAATGTTAGTGAACTGGAGCTTAACAGGGTAAGGAATTCTTGGCTTGGCATCCTTCTGAGAATATGCACAGGACAAATGGAGGTCATGGGAAAACATTAAGAGTGAGCCTAAAGTTTTGAGAGCTGGATTCACCAAGTAGCAACAAGAACCAAGGGATTGCTGAAGGCCGGGGGACTGGCCCAGGCCCCCGACTCAGGTTTTGAGTCTTTACACCCCTCTCACTTGAAAACATGCTTACAATAATGGCTACCAAGGAAAACAAGATTTGTAAGTTTGGAATTCCAACTGAAGTTAACCTTTGTAGAGAAAGGGAGAGAGTAAGATTTATAGAGAAACCATAGAAGCATGGGTGTTGGTGATGTGAATATCCAGGATAAAATTGCAGAAAATCAGGTTTTTCTTTAAGTGGTAATAATCACTGGGAGCTTAGGGTGTCAAAACCAGGTTCAGTTTTTAAATTGGGTGTTCACGTTCTGAAGAGATACAGGATAAGGCAAAACAGCTTGGCTGGTGGTTTCCAATAAGCAATACAGAATGCTGCATTTTGGAGATTTGTTTGCCATGTAATAATTTCCAAACTGTTTTCTTGCTAACTTGAACATTTCAGTGAGCTGTCCAGATTGGTCATTCTGATGCCATATGAAATAACCACGTTTCCTTATTAGTCTAGTTCTTTTGCATGTAAATATGACACCAAGGACCAGTAGTGTCTCCAGTTAGTTCATGATGTCTGGTTGGCTATGATACCAAATTAACTGTACCTCAGTCCTTTTCTGGTGTCCTTGAAGTATCTTTTCAATTACTCCATATTGGCAAATTTCTCAGAGTCCCCTTTGGCAAAAACAGAAATTTTTACTGACATGGAATGTGAGTTGCCTCCAGAGTTTGACCAGGTGTTGTGCACATTGGTTTTGAAAAATGAGCCTGATGACATAGTATGTGGAAAGGGGAATTCACTCATGGGACTTCACTCTAAGGAATCTGACTCTCATATATCACATGAAACATAAAAGCTTCAATCTGTTACTGAATGATAATGTAATTTTCAAAAAATTATGCCTACATACTTTTATCCATAAAGTTCTATGACTCACCATGCATGGTTCCACCACTAGTAAAATATTTTGATTCTTCTATATTTTTAAGTATCTTAATATGATTAGGAGTTTAAAGCTAATGTTTTATTTAAAGCCCCCAAATAGCAATTTTATTTCAACCTTTCTATTCAATTGTGTGTATTCATTCTCGCCAGAAGTAGAACATATTGTGTCAATTTTTATAGCATTACATAAATGCCCACAAGTTTTCAGAACATAAGTCTGATTCTATAGAAGAAACAAATAAAATATCCTTCCTGGGAATGTTTGTGGCATACTTTAGGCATGGAATTTGAAGTGTCAACAGTTGGCAAAAGAGGAAAAAAGAGTCTTCTACTGGGCCAGATATAAAAGTTCTGTCCAGACTTGATTCACATTCTTGAACTGCTGCTCATTTGAAGTTTTCACTGTGAGCAGAGATGGCATGAGGAAGCACAGTCTTGTAATAATTGGGCAGATCATGCAGTGTCATGCTAGCTGCTATTTGGTACAGATGTGCTCTTTGGTAGTCACTAAAAATAACAAAAGTTAATATATATTCTCGGCCAAAAACTTTCAGTATCCCTAACTTGCTGTTCCTGTTAGGAATTTCTAATGAAGAAAAGGGATGCTTTTCAAATTAAGGTTCAAGCCTTAGAAGCTAGACTTATGAAATATTCAACAAGAAGAGTCCTCTGTTCTTAGATTCATCTAAAGCCTCCCAGTGTTTGAACCTGTTTGCAAAGGTCCATAAAGCCTCCCTTTTGGGCATGAATCTTCTGACATATACATTTAATTATGTACATATATGGTGTGCTCTGTCTCTGTAAAAGGATGACTTCAACAGGTAGGTATGTGTCTGAAGAATTAGTTTCTGGGCGAGGCACTTTGTGACTATTCTTGGTCTGGAAATTTTGCTCTCACCTGAAATTAATGATCTTGAAGACAAAGATGGGTAGAACTGCAATTTCAAAAGCCTTTTAGGACTTTGCTGATGTTTGCAAACTTGAGCAACTAAGAATCCCCAAAGCAGACATACTCTAGTCTGTACCAGAACAAAACCCTTCAACTATATGTTTTTGCTGGAGGAGGGGGAGATAACAATTTGAATATGCAATGTGGTTTTTCTTTTAATAATAATGAATTTTCCTGTAGTTTTCCCTTTGATGGTCTGGTAGGTTACTTAGAAAGGACCATGAAATAGTGCTGTGGGCTTAGAAGTTTCAGAGTACAAGAGAGATGCTGGCATCTCAGAATTTCCATATGCATGAAGCCTGTTCCAAATGCTGAGAAAAAGTTTTATTTGACGAGCAAAGCTCAGTGCCCAGATTTATTAGACCTTAATTGTAGTGCATTCTTAGGTCCTTGAGTACAGACTGCATGCACACAGTACCTACTATGTAGTGCAGTTAAAGTTTAATACTTGGCTACATAGTAAAATATGTTCAGCTCTCTTTCTAGTGTTGTGATTATACAGTTAGCAGCTTGAAAGCTTTTCATGTGTATCTTTAAAAAAATAGTCTATAGAAGCTTTGTTACTTGGCTTCCTGTGTTGTTGGACTACTTTTCCTGGAGGAATGCAGGAGTCAGGGCAGGTGTGGTTCCTGCTTTCTTGGCTTACTTTTGCCCCCCTTCCTTGGATGTCATTTCTGCTTCGTTGTGGTGCTTCTCACTTACATGGGCATTCCTGGGATTCCTCTTCCTCTTCTTTTGGCTTAGGAGGGAGCCTGCACAGGCCTGGGACTACCAGGCCCTCTCCAGCTTTGCTTTGCATTCTTTGTGCAGTAGCTTGGGCTTCATAGGAGAGAATTCAAAGTGGTTAAGTTCAGAGTAAACACTGTAAAGTTACACAAGACTTTTTTTCCCCTGAAGTTCCTCTTTAGCTGATGAATTGTTAAATCTTTCCTGGTAGGATGATTCTTTTATAATTCTGTATCCATTTTGTTGCTATGAAAAAAAAATAGAGGCAATAGTTTCCTCTACCCCCCCAAAACAAAACCTTAACTTATCAAAAACTATTTTATTTTATTATTTGTAATGTCAAGTGAGTCTTATTGTCCGTGGTCAGACAAATTATACTTAAACTAATAAATGCAGGGATCAGTTTTATTAGTACCCTTGGACACTCTTGATGATCCAAAAGCAGCACATTTATTAACAGAAGTAATAGTACCAGATCAAAGTGTCATTGCTAATTAGATCTTGTGAAAGCCTTTAAAATTACCTGTTCATGCCTACAAGCCCCGAGGTTTATTTCTCATGAACCTTTCCACTACATATGTATTGTCATTCAGACTGTTAAACCAAATAAAAACAAAAGCAAAAACCAATTTCCATGAGAATTTGGCTTAGCTTAAGAAATCTGTTTCACTTAAAAATCATGCTGGAGTCTAAATTTTGCAGATATTTGCACATGCTCACTAAGCACAGAAGCTGGCTCAGTTGATTTCTGCAAGCTGAGTCTCCAGCCTGTGACAGAGGGCTGAACACAAAGCCAGATCTCCTTTGTGGCTATAAAATGGGTGGGGGAGGGGAATCAGCCTACAGAGGGTGGGCTGTTCTCTGCAGCCAGCCATGTGGTGACCTGGATGGTCAAATCATTTCACTGGGTTTTTCTGGTAGTCCCAATTTTAATTAAATGACTTTTGTCCCCTTTGGATTTTTTTCACCACCATTCCTAATTTTTGCATTTGAAAAGGTGGTCTACAATATCATGTAGTCTTAAGATGCCAGACTAAGGGGGCGTATGCTCATATCTTACAACATCCTGTCTTGAAGAAGTGAGGCACCCACCCGTAGAGAGTTGTCCTCAAGTTCAGGTTCCCTTGAGACTGGAAAGTATCCAGAGAGTTATCTTTCCTTATGTGAATAACTTCCAAGAAAAGGAGATTCCTGAAGTCTGGTTAGGTTTTGGACAGCCCTGTCCACAGTTTCGACTATGGATCTAGGGTCAGGTCATCTTTTGCTAACTCTCAAAAGCAGTAGAAACCCTCCTAAGACATGGCATCTGTGTTTACATTTCCACTCTGTGATCTAGAATTTTCTGACTATTTGGAAAGAGATGCCCTGATGCTTTCAGCAGGAGCTATGTTAAAGTCATAAAGACCATCTGCATTTCAGCATTACTATAGAGATACCAATATATCCATAAATACTGTTAAGCTAGCTCATTTCTGCTGTCTCTCAAAAATGGGTGAACTGTTTGTGAATTATTCTTGTAACCTCACATTTCTTTAAGTGGCAGCCACAGGTTGTCATTTTCAGGAATGGCCTCATTTTGATTATTTTAATATTTAAATGCTTCTACTTTTTAAACTTTAAAACTTATACTCTGTAAGTATTGAGGAAATATCTTTCAGTTGTCAGGCTCTGGCTTATTCTCACTTTTCTTTCTGATTCCTGGGACACTCTTCCTTGGTTGCAGACACATCTAGTTCAAGTTACTACTCTGTACCCCTAAAAGCAGCTGGTGAGAAAGCCAGTTTTGCCTGGGTTTCCATAGTCAATGTCTGGGACCCAAATACTGTGGACATGGAATGGGGTGTCCTAACATGGTGACTTCTAGGTAACAAGAACAAGCTTCTGAAATTTTTAATTTTAATAGAAGTATAAAAGATGATTTTAAAGTTTTTTTTCCTTCTCCTGTCTTTCACTATTGAGGTTTTGATTCATCAGGGGACAACATGTCATGTTTTTCTTCTAGAAATGAAAAATAGTGTCAAAATGAAAGAGAGTTTCAAAAAGACTTTGGATGCTTTCAGTTTTCTTTCTTTGCTCTGGAGTGAAATATGTATGTGCATACGTGTTTGCTTGGTGAGCTGGTTTTCATGTGAGGTTTGTGAAATGTCAGTATACTGAAAGCAATTTCTTTAAAAAGTAGCAATCGGCAAGCTGTATTTAATTTTATAGCCACACCGCTTTGTAATTACCGGCCTCGTTTAATTACCCATCCTTCAGAGTTCTTAAAGGAGTAAAAGAAACTTCTTAAACGACCAGAGAGTTCTGTGGTTAATTTAAACTGTCTGGTGGCATGAACTTTTCGTGTACCCTGGATTTTACTCAAGCCAGGATCCTTGTATTGTGCCTCAGCATCACTCTTGGAGGTGGATCTATGTGGGAAAATGATGTGATCCAGCATGGAATTTATTGCATTCCTTGTTATAACAGGAAGAAAGCCTGTATAGGGTCTGGGAATAAGTTTAAGTCAGTAATCTCAAAGGTCAAAGACCTAACCAAACTTGTAACTTAGAGATAAGAGGCCACTGGATATGTGGTCCTCTTTGAACGTTGAACCTACCCCCCTCCTCCCCCTCTTGCCCCTGTCTGAATATCAGGCAAATCTTGTTTTGGAATCCTTTCCAGGAAGCGGGCTCTATTTAAGATGCTTGCTAGCACTCAGATTTTAACAAAATTGACACCACCACCACAGTAATCCCAGTCAGTATTTCCTGATCCTTTATTAAATGCCAGGCATTACCTGGGTGTTTTTTTTTAAATTCCAGGTAGACATATTGTCGTCATCTTCATTTTATGAGTGCCGAATCAGAGCACAGACACCTGAGGCTACCTGACTCCCTCCCACTTTCATGGTGGAGGTGGATTTGCACATAAGGACACCTGGCCCCAGGTGCCACCCCACTTCATCCAGGTGCCTTCAGCCTCTAGTCTTTGAACTGTGTAGATTTCACTTTAAGATCCTGGTCCTACTCTCTGATTCAGGTCAGATACATGTGAATTGCCATTCATCTTCTGATAGAAATGAATATATTACTTACAGGGCTTTTGTATATTTGCTTGCCTTTCTTTCCCAAGAATTAGGAGTGGTGCCTCAAAATGACAGTTGAGGGATTTAGGTCAAAAGCAGAGAGTTAATGTATGACAAACACAGGGGACTTTAACCTGAAACTTTTGTTTGTCTTTTGTTTCTTCTCAGGTTCTCCTTACTATGACAACGTCCGCCCCCTCTCTTACCCAGATTCGGATGCCGTGCTGATTTGCTTTGATATCAGTAGACCAGAGACCCTGGACAGTGTCCTTAAAAAGGCAAGTGCTGGGAGTGGGTGACACAGTTCTGTGCTTGGCTGGGGAGCTCCAAGACTCTAATTAGTTCCTTACCTTATATTTTGTAATTAAAACACCAGAAAAGATACACCAAAACAGGCTTCCCACATGTATGCGTCACTGTTTTTGATAATACATCTGCTTGAATTTTTTTCTCATAAAGTTCTGAGACAAAATATCCTTTAAAACTTTTCCATCTTTCCTCTTTCTTTCAATGGTGCATCTCAAAATAGTTATATTTGAGTACTATCATGTATCTTCCTTTCTTCTCCTTTTTTCATTTACCAGACAGATTAAGCCTTAGTTTATAGATTTATATTTGACCTCAGTTTAGGTATTGAACTGAATGCAATAGTAGATACTTTAATAAAGAAGCCATGTTTCAGTCATGATTTTATTTATTAGAAACAAAAATGGGACTGGTATAGGAGAAATAGGGGTATGTCTCCAGACATGGGACAATGTGAGTTATGATTAGGTGTGTCAGATACTAATCAAGACAATAGTTGTAAACACATTGTACATTATCACATTTCCCAGTTTCTGGAGGCAAAAATAAGGCAGATTCTGTAGTGGAGGAGGAACCTGAGGCAGCTTCATACCAAAGGGACCAGGGGGAGGTCAAAAGGAAAGCAACCAGTTGAGGATGCACCAGAGGTCATAGGGAGGCCAGCAGAAGGAAGAGATGTTCCTTGGCCTCTACCAGCCTGGGACTCAGCCCTCAGGTGGGTGTTAGAGGGGTGTGAGCATTAATGGGGCAGCATTGACTAGCCACAACCTCTTTTCTCAACTTTGGATTAAGTGCTGTGGGGATTCAGGGTTAGAACCTTGGTAGAGCACCCTGCCTCCATGCACTGTGGCTTAGACACAGAATGTTGAGAGCAAGGTGGTGTCAGCCAAGTAGTCACCACGTGTCCCAATCAGAGTGAGCATGGAAGGGGTTGAGGAAGATAGACACCGGAGTTTATTTATTTATTTTGTTTTGTTTGGGTTGGATTCTTTTGTTTTTTTACCTTTAGTGGGATTTGAAATTTTTGTGCTTTTATGAATTTATACTTTTCTGTGGTATTTCATGGCTTGGCTTCTGTGCCATTAAAAAATGAGGGTTTGAAGTTCTCATCCCTCTATCTTTACTAAACATTGCAAACATAGCTCAAGGAAATGTGGAAATGTGACTTTCTGAATAGATCAAAGGTTTTTTTTTTTTTTAACTTCTCTCAATTTTAAGTAATGTATATCAAACACAAATAGGACTGATGTTTTGTCAGATTCAGGCAGGAATACACCTTTCCTGTCTTTAATGCTTGTAAACAATTGCTAGACATGCAGAGGGAGGCCAGAGTCATTACGCAGCTGAAGATCAACATCACGGCATGTCTGGGTCTGTCTGTAGATAAAAGAGGTTGCTTATTTACTGGGTTTTTTACTTGATGTAGTATCAAGTTATGCATAATTTATAATGAAAAGCCTTTCTCTCCTGGCTTTTTTTTTTTTTTTTTTTTTTTTTGCTTTTGTCTTCTAAGACCAAATGAACAGTGGCTTTGGCCTTAGTGATATTACTGAGTGCATTTTAGATTTGTGTTAGGGTTGAGACTTAGGATAACTCTTGCTGTGGTTCATCTTGATTAATTGAGTCCTTGAAGTCTATGAATATCACAGATTAGTGTGAATTAAAGCAAGATAGATTTCTTATTCTTATTTTCAATTCATCATTATGAATTTATACTTCTCTGTGGTATTTGATGGCTTGGCTTCTGTACCATTAAAAAATGAGGGTTTGAAGTTTTAAGTTTTACTACTTTCAAAAGTGGATCCATTAGGGAATGTCTAAGTCTATTATCATCCATTCCCTCTCTGTTTCTAATGCCAGTGCTACCTAGCCATGGTAGATTGTCCTAAACAATTTCTGGAAAGAAATCATGGGGAAAAAATCATCAGATCATAAACTGGTTGTTGAACTAGAGTCCACTGCCCAAAGCACATCTGTAAACCTGGGGTTGCCTCATGGTGGTCTCTCTTATCATGCATTCCTTCATCAGCCCAGCTATTCTGTGAATTCAGTTCTGGGAGAAACAGCTATGTCTTAGGCATCTTTGTCATCTCCACAATCGTTCTTAGAGTGCTTAGGGCAGATATGTGAATGTGATTTGGAAGAGCCTAAGCCCCTTTTAACTCCTCATCTCTGAGAGCCAGTGATATCTTGTGGATACACTTGGAATCCCTGACTTCTGTCCTGATGGCAGAGAGCAAAAGCCCCAGGAAATGAAACCACAGCTTGCTTTTAAAGAGTACAGTTAACATTCCCTGCCAGACATTTCTGGAGGTCCTAATAATTTTGGTTGGGTCATGAACCAACCAGTCAAACTGAACTATATTAAAATATAAACTAACTCAAAGGCAAATGAGCTATAGGACCAGCCTTGTTGATAGCCCAAGAAATGGACATGCTGTCATCTGTTCTTTCAGCCACATGAATAGAAGCTCCTTGAAGGCAGGAGGTTATTTCACTAATTCCAGCTCAGGATCCTGACACTTGTGGCATGTGTCAATCTTCCCTGACCAGCCAGTGAGTGCATGCTAGTGTTTGATTTCCAGCCTTCTACCTAAAAGTTTCCCACTCAATACATCTAAGGACACGGTCACTCATTGTAATTATTCTTAAGGTCCTTTTATCTTTTAAGAGATACCCCCAAATTAAGAAATTGTTGAGGCTACCTTTAGATAACACCCAATAAGCCTCTTATTGTAGGAGCACATGAGTCACAGAGAGGGAATGGATGATAATAGACTTAGACATTTCCTAATGGATCCACTTTTAAAAGTAGTAAAACTTAATATCTACTTAGGAAATAAATGCAAGTTTGCTTCTTTATCTGAGGTGTCATTCATTTTAATGTCCTTTTGAAAGTCCCATTTCCAATGTCTGCCAGTAGAAAAATTGTTCTCACTCTGTGAATAGAGGTGCTCTGTTAATTTTCTGTCTTTTTCTGTTTTTCCCTCTCACAGTGGAAAGGTGAAATCCAAGAATTTTGTCCCAATACTAAAATGCTCTTGGTCGGCTGCAAGTCTGATCTGCGGACGGATGTTAGTACACTGGTAGAGCTCTCAAATCACAGGCAAACACCAGTGTCATATGACCAGGTATGTATGTTGTCAGTGTGTAAAAGTAGATTTCAGAAAGAGTGAAAGAAATGGAATATCACTCATAATAAATAAAATAAAAAGACTGTTTTTCTAAAGACTCAGCCAGTGGTCAACTATGGTATGTGAAATGCCCTGTCATTCAGTAGACTAATTACATGATATCTGAGTACATAAATGGTTGATCATATGCTACCCTTGTATATCTCTGCAATCCCCTTGGTTTTTAAGTTTAGTAGTTTTAGAGAGAATGTAGTCAAAATCAATAGTTCTCTTTAAGAGAGGTACTCTTTTTTACACGTAGCAGCCCAATAGAATACTAAAACTGTCAGTTGCAGGTAAAGTAGACCAACTCCATAAAACAGTCTTTTAGAGATGCGTCATTTCTACAGGGGTTTCCCATAAGTATTTAGAAAGGAAAACCAGTTCCAGAAGTTCATTCTCTAAAGCCCACAGTCAGATTCTAAAGAGAATTTGTGTTGAAATAGCTAGAATGATATTTAGTACTCATCACTTAAAATACTACAATCTAGGACTGTGGGTATAGCTCACTGGAAGAGCACTTGCCCAGTATACCCAAGGCCCTGGGTTTGATCTTCAGCACCACAAAAGAGTGAAAAAAAATACTCTCATCTTCTTCATCTATCATTTTGATTATGCATACATGCTTATTATTGTGTATATTGCTAGAATCAACCACATTTAGAAACTAGCTATTTTACGTTTCATAAAGTAACTGATGTCAAAGTACTACGAATCCTTTTCTCAACTTATTTTGGCCCTAAAATCCAAACACAAACTTACTCTATTCGAAATTGATTTTAAATTCCTTCATTGTCCTTGTGTTTTGTACAACCTGTTGACTAGCTTCAGCTGCCACTCATAGTCAGGAAGAGTTTTAGAAAGCAAGTCCCCATGAGGGCTTTAGAGGCTATGTTGCCCCTGCCAGAGCTGTATGGAAAGTGCAGAGTTTGGGTTCGTGATCTTGGGCTGACTTGTTCTAGTAGTAAGCTTCTATGCTTTTCTGTAAACCCTGGAAGAACCTATGAACCAGTGACTCTTAACTACATTTGATAGGATGACTCGTCCCCTTAGCTCCTCTCCTGCTTCACCATTAAGTATTTGCTGATCAGGGCCTTCATCTCTTAGTGACCCAGTGATGTTGGATTGGCCTTTAGCATCATGGGGAGCTACAGCAGTATCTAATGACAATTGAGTATCTCAGAATTAGATCTTGACTGCAAATATTTATAAAGTAATAAAGTCGTTCAGTTTTAAAAAAGCATTTTTATTTTTTTGTAATGACAGTTGGAAAATTCCATTGACATTAGAAAACGTTTGACAATGCAGGATTGTTGTGTGTTCTCAGAAGATACTTTGTAAGTTTCCTCCAAAGTCTTATTGCTGATTAAAATCCCTTCTTTTGCTTCTCAGGGGGCAAATATGGCCAAACAGATTGGAGCGGCTACTTACATTGAATGCTCAGCTTTACAGTCAGAAAATAGCGTCAGAGACATTTTTCACGTTGCCACCTTGGCCTGTGTAAATAAGACAAATAAAAACGTTAAGCGGAACAAATCACAGAGGGCCACAAAGCGGATTTCACACATGCCTAGCAGACCAGAACTCTCGGCAGTTGCTACGGACTTACGAAAGGACAAAGCAAAGAGCTGCAGTGTGATGTGAAACTTGCCTTATCTTTAAGGAGGACAAAGGAATCTAGTGTAAAAAAAACAACGTGAGCAAAACAAAAAAGCTGAAGTCGAGTGAAGTGCACAGCCAAAGTCACGTGTCCCACAGGCTAGAGGCCCCTGCAAGGTGTGCCCGTCTTTTTGGAATCCTGTTCTTAGGTTCGGCATGTAGACGGAGTGGTGAGAAGTGAATACTTTGAAGAGTTTTGAAGTGTGACTTGAAAAATATGCCAAAAAAGTGAGATTCAAATGCTCTAGAGGTAGAGGAGGAGGAATGCGAGTACCACCAAGAAGAAAAATCACACTCTGAATGGTGCTTGCGGTTTTTTTGTTTTGTTTTGTTTTTGTTGTTTTGTTTTTTGGCTTTTTTTTTTTTTTTTGGTTGTTGTTGTTCCAATCTATTCATGGATCTCTACTTTGATTTAATTTTTAAACGTTTTAATCTCCTTTACAAAAGTATATCTTAATATACCGTCCTCGTTGGGGAACTGGCACTGTGACCTTAGCGTTTAGTTTTCTAGAGGATGTGATCTAATTTCCTCTTAGCTCATCATTAAAATGGAAATTGTATCGGGACCCGTGGGATTCCAGAGGAAAACTTCATGAGGCTTTGAAATCTTGCCTTCCTGAAGATGGCTGATGAGCGAGATGGTTCTAAAGAAAGGCTTTCGCAGCCTTGCAAGATGTGTAGACCGGCACTGCACAGATCGCATAGATCAAATAGAAAAAAGTGTTGATTTTTTATTCAGTCGGATGGTTCTGTTCATCATTGTGATTGTCATTAACAAGTGGTAAATTGCTCAATGTAATATTTTTGTGTGCTGTTTAGAAAAGAGGGTGTGTGATTTTTTTGGTTTTGTTTTGTTTTTTGCCAACTTTGATAAAAATGCAAAGTCAAATAAAAGTTGTCTTGGTTTGATGTCATAGAATGATCCAAGGGGGAAGTATAGGTACTATTTTCACCAGGAGAGATAATGAAGGAATAGTAACAGAAAGCACAGTTTGTGAGTAAAGCTGTCTGGAACAAGTTACCAAATATACAAAGCAAAAGGACAATTTGGGGATGAAGCTCCAAAATTGGGCAGCCTCTAATGATCTGCATTTTCTTTCACTTTCTTTGAATGAACCTCAGTTTGAGAGGGACCCAAAATGAACCTCAGTTTGAGAAGGACCCACTTACCCAAGCTTTAGAGAATCCCTAGTAGAAAATTATATAATGTCAGTCCTGATGTAACACTATGCTGTTTCTAGACTCTGATGGCTAAACCTCACTTAACCAGATTCAGCCAGGGTCCATATTCAAAACTTGATTGTTGATACATAAAATAATAAGCATTTAAACCAGTTTACAGATATTTTCTTGACCAGTTCCTTTTAGAGATTCTTTCAGAGAGTAAACCTGATTGAACCTGTTTGTTGTTGGCGCTTGTTGAAAACAAGCTTTCCTTCCAATGATATAATGCTTCATTTTTGAAGTGTTGAAGCTGTGTTCCCATTAAGTTGTGGCAGGAGAGGAGATTAAGGTAATTACAACACTCAGTTCTATGTCTTACAAGCACTTTGTTTTGTCTCTGCAAGAAAATACCATTCCAGTCATTTCCCACGAAATACAGACATTTTACCAACATAATATATGCTTTGATTGGTGCAGCATTATGCTTTGGGCAGTATTACAAAATAGCTGGCAAGTGCTTTCTGTATTTAAATATTGTAAAAAGAGAATAAGTTATAACTGCTATAAAGCAGAACTTGTGTTGCATTTTTTTTTTTTTAATGTTGAAGTCACTTTGTACGTTTGTTTGGTCAATGTTTCCGCAGTATTTATTAAACATACTTTTTTTTTCCTTCAAATAAAAAAGTAACCATGTCTTTGTCTAAATGTGTTCTGTCTTTTCTTAATCCACTTCCTGATTTTGAAGTTTAGCTTTGTTCTTTAGTCTAGAGATGATTACAGAATCTGTCCTAACTTTTCCTGAATTAGTTGGATTTGGGGACAGTAGTCCTTTCTCAGAGAACAATAAATCTTCATGTATATAAGAGATTTTCATTATAATTTCAAATGACAAGAAGTAAACGGGGCTAATGCTTAGACTGAGCAATTTGATCAACAGAACAAGCCATGATACTGCCTAGAATTATCTTGAAGAAAGTACAGAAATTCAATGAAGTTCAGAATAAAACAGTATGACATGGTCACAGGCCACAGGTTGAATTCTAATGTGTGAGCCTGATTGCTACTCTCTCCTCTGGGGTCCAAAGTCTTGGTCCTTCACCCAGCCATCTGCCTTGCAAGGTATTCTCTTGTTCACAACAGCCAGATGCACACATGACCCAAGACCCTGCTATTGTGACAAACAGTTGAAGGGAAGAAAAAAGCAAAACAAAAACTGTCCTGTTTATGGTGGTAGCATTTTTAAAGCACAGAACAACATACAGTCTTCCCCACTGACCCGAAAAGTGGAAAGTAAGCATGGAAAAGCTTGGGATAGAGGGAAGCCAGGGTCCCCACAAGCCCAGCTGATGCTCAGTCTTCAGCTAAAATTCTTGCCTATAAATTTTACATAAATGTACAAAGATAGTCCATGTGGGACTTTAAAACTTTGATTCTACACAGCGAAGACACTTCATATGAAAACTGCATCTTTGTGTGTGTGTGTGTGTGTGTGTTGTTTTTTGTTTTTTGTTTTTTTTTTTTTTTTTTTTTAGTGGCTTTAGAAATCTTTGAGATATAGTTACTTGCTTGGAAATAATTCCCAGCGGCACAAAACAAAGGGAAAACCAGAGCATCCAGGATGAATGAACAATTAAAAGAGGACTGGCATTAAGGAATAGCCACGTTAAAAAAATTTTTTTTTAAAGCAAGGGTTTACTGGATATATTTTTAACTCATTCCCATCATCAACTAGTAAAGGAAATAAAAGTACTTTCCAAATCCTTGGTGTTGGGTAACTTCTAAACATGACATCTAAGTTTCTTAACAATCGTTACCACAAAAAAAAAAAAAAAAAAAAAAAAAAGAAGGAAAAAAAATAAGCTGAGGTTCTGCTGACCTTGGCAGTATTTTATAGATTGTGCAGTAATGTTTCTCTCTGGTCAATTGTTTCTCAGCAGCTTTAATTTGTTAAAGATAAAAAAGAAAAAAAGAAGAAGAAAGAAAAAGCCTTCAGCCCTGGGCATGTATGCCTTCCTTTGCTCTGACTTTTTGCCTTTGCAAACATTTCTTCTATGTATTCTGTGAACATTCCTTTCTGTTGATAAATGATCATGATTAATGCCTTTTTAAATACTAAAAGGTGGTTTTCATACTCTTGAGTAAGACTTCAGCTGTATCTCTTTCACCTCTATTAATCTTTTCCAGGAATAGTTGCTTGAGAAGATTCTAGTCTTAGAGGGAATGTGTCTTAAGTGTAAACTTAGAAATAACCAGGGAATTTTATTTTATCAGGAATTTTTTTTTAATGACCTCATTCTCTAAGGCTCCTGAAACTAAAAGCTGCTTACCCTCCTTCTGACGGATGGACATCAGCATTCAGCTCTAAACCATTCAATTCTTATTATTTTTCCATTCACCAAATATTTATTAATTGCCTATTACCTGTCTAGCACTGTTCTAGATTTGGCATTTAATCTTGATTTAAGCATAATCTCTGAGCCAGGGACATTTCATAATCTAGGACAGTCACAAACCACAGTGCATCCTGTCAGGTTTTGATTTCCATTGGCATTAAATGAGTCATGGATATTGAGTTGGTAGCAAATATTTCAATATGGAAGGAACAAAAGCAATAGCCATATTAAACATCTTTATAACTCAAAAACAGTATTGTATATTTTAGTAAATCCTAAAGGCTAGAGTCCAGTGTTGCCAGTCATCATTGCAGTATTTGTACAATAATCAGAGGTTTCCAAGGCCAGTTTGGTAGGAGAAAAAGTGTGTCACAACTGAGTACAAGCAGCCCTTTCAAATGGGTGTTTGTTACATGTGCTATACTTGCTATATAGATCTGTACTTTCTCAACTACTGAGTAAACTGGAAAAGAGAAATTGAAATAAAGTTTGGCATAAGTAAAATAAATTCTATTATAAAGTTGAAATTCTAATTCTCAGAAGATGACAAAAAAATCAAAGAAATTATAAATATTTTAGTCAAAGGTAGAAAAACCATTGTTTATATAACACTGGAAATATTTATTTTGTAACAGTAAAACATCTTTTAAAAACAATCCATTCACAGTGAAGTCTAAGGCTGTTACATGTCTCTTCAATCTGGGAATACAGGATACATGATCTAATGAATCCCAAAATGAAAATTTACAGGACTTTCAAGCCAAATCCTCTTTGAGACTTTTACTTTCAAATTTTGTTTCTTTGAAGGAAACTGTTAGTACCTGTCTTCTGTGGTCACCCAGTGGGCGTCTGTTTTAAAAAAGCTAAATGAAAAAAAAAAAAGTAGTCCACAATGAGAAATTTAAACTAGATGGATATATGGTCAATCCTACTGCCAAAGTAATAGCTAACATTTAAATTGCACAAATATGTTCTAAGCACTGTTCTAAATGGTTCACATGACTCCCTGGTCTCCCACCACAAACATGCAGCAAGTTAAGTACCAACAAGCTCCCGGTATTGCACATGGGAATTCAGACTTCTCCAGATCATGTTGGGGGACCCAGGATCAGAACACAGGCATGCTGTTTGGGTTGGTAATTCCATGCTCTACCACACCACCTTGTCACGGACAAACCCTTCCTGAGTATGTTGTGGTATCCTCCGCTCAGTCAGCTGAACACCAGGCCCCATGGTGCTTTCTGAGCTGCAATTTGGCCAAATCCATCCTGACCTCCTAAAGTCTTCACCAGCATGAGTCCTCCTGATTCCGACTAGGTTCTGACTCCTGGCCCCTGTGCCCACTCTTCCTTCACCTTTTGTTTTCCCTGATTATGGGGCAGTGAAAGCATTATGAGGTGACAATGAAAGGACACAAGAATGGTGGACATATGTGTCCGTCCATAATCCAGGGCTTCTTGAACTCTACTAGAACCAAAGTTTCCACAGCAATAGCCTAGAAGCCTTCAACCCCAAAATGAATGTTGTGGAGGCCCGAATTAAGATGAATAATAGAAAAGAAAAAGATTTGACAGACAGCTGGGCAACTGCTAAGTTGGGTCTAATTTTTTATGAGTAAGATGAATAAATTGTAGTATAAATGAAGGTGATGGGCAATCAGCTGCATTAACCAACCACCTTCTCCTGTTGCAGGTCCCTTATTTGAGGAATCCAGTTGGAGAGAGATCTACCTTGCTCACTTTTGGTTTCCCAAAGGTTCATTCTCAGTCCATAGTTATTTACATGATGAAAAGTAGCTAAAAGTGAGTTACTTTTGGCTGGGGCTGACATAGTCCCTTAAAACAGAAAAGGACAGAAAATATGACTCAATTCAAACAATGCAGTAGTTTTCATTTGACCATAGTCATCAGGGTGATCTGTCAACAGAACTCACAGAGGTGCCACATGCCACCTGTCATCCAAATGGTGTGGTGTTTTCTCTTCCTAAGGTGCCATTATATACTTCTGGAAAATAAATTTGTTTCATTGCTCTCGCTTACCCAGAACCCAACCTGTTCAGCTCTCGCCCTGCATCCACTCTCTGTCCTACCGAACCAAAAAATCATTGTAATTCTTTATCCAAATTTCTTCAGTCATATTCCATGAAAATAGGACCAAAAGCCAACAGCCAATATGACCTTCATGTTCTTTTTAACATCATCCAAAAAGCAACAAAAGACCTAGACTTTCTTGGTGATGCTGTGACTATATTTCCCCAATCAAGAGTGTGGACAGCTAGGTCTCTTCCTCCTAAGTAGCAGGATCTCTGAAACATCTTGAAATGTTCCAATTCTTAGATTCATAAGAAAGGGACTATAATGTGCCCATGTGGTCATTTGGTATATATTTGCTCCACCACCACCCTCCCTCCACCCTTTGCAGACTTCTGCACAGCACACCTCTCTGTATCCAGAGAAATATCATTTTTTATTGTTGGAGTACGTTCTTGGGAATTCATACATTGGAAACTTGATCCCTGTGTTGCAGTGTTAAGTGGTGGGCCTTTGGGAGATGTTGAAGTCATGAGGTAGAGCTGTCACGAATGGATCATCATT
The DNA here is from genome assembly GCF_964194105.1 of Spermophilus citellus. Classification (NCBI taxonomy): domain Eukaryota; kingdom Metazoa; phylum Chordata; class Mammalia; order Rodentia; family Sciuridae; genus Spermophilus; species Spermophilus citellus. Next base: position 55,603,769 of record NC_138192.1, on the reverse strand, counting down.
GTTTTAACAAAAAAGGGGGGGGCTTGAAGGGAGGGTTCACTTTCTTCTGCTTTTCTGCCATGTAAGGACATAGAATTTCTCTCTCCATTGCCCTTTCTGCCTTCTGCCATGTAAGAATGCAGTAAAAAGACCCTCACCAGATGCTGACACTTTGATTTTGAACTACCCAGCCTCTACAACAAAAAGAAATAAAGCTCTGTTCTTAATAAACTATCCTGTTTCAGGTATCCTGTTCTAACAGAACAATCGGACTCATAAACCAGAAATGAAAATGTTACAGAATACTCTCATTTCATTGAGCACTAATTCACATCTATTGGATCATTATATGATTATAGCACATAATTATATTATAATGTTATTATTTTTAGAACCTTCCCAATTTCTCAGTCTTCCACATGAATACTACTTTAGAAATGGAAGATGTGCTAAATTGTTAGTGAGAAGAGACTCTTCTGTTCTTTACATTCCCCAGAGATAAATGGTGACTTGTTAAAAACTCTGAATTCCCTTCAGCTTCAGGCACAGTCTGTCCTCTTTTCTGACCACTTATTCATATACTTAGCCAAATACATTCTCTTCGTGCTTTTTCCTTTTCTGCACATAATATCTATGAACACAACTGTTCCCCCAAAACTATGACATAATAAAAAAATACAAGTAAGTAAACATAAAGGTATTGTGGTGGGCTGAATCATGACCCACCCCCAAAGGATGTCCACCTCCTAACTGCATTAACTGAAGGTTGCCTTCTATTATAGAAGAGACTGCAGAACTGATCCACTAAAGACCAGGAGATAGGGAGATCATTGTGGCTTCTCCAATGGGGCGCTGTGTAGTCACAAATCCTCATGAAAGCTACAGAGGTACAGCAGAGTCAAGACAGTGGTAATGTGATGACAGAGGCTAAGGAGAAGGACAGGCAGGAGATTCAAGGCTTCCATGCTGCTGGCTCTGAAGAGGGAACCAGAGGGATCCTAAGCCAAAGGATGTAGTTGGCTTCTGGAACCTGGGAAGGTTGAGGGAAAGGATTCTCCCCCGACGCTCCAGAAAGACTGCAAACACACATAATCTAAAAACCTATGTCAAACTTCTGACCTCAAAAACTGTAAGATAATAAATTTGCGATATTTTTATTGGTAATTTGTAATAGGCAACTAACATACGTATGCTAAATAAACTCCTCCTTCTTTACTCTTTAAGTTTGACTTCCTCAGAGCATGAGGTGATAGCCTTTGCTCATGGAATTTCTACACAGACCCAGGCCATGCCTTTTAAGAATGACCTACCCATCATTCCTGAGTGTCACAAATCTTCAAAATCTTGTCAATCTGTGCCCCCAAATTTCCTGAACTCTCATCCTATCCTGTTGCCCCCTTTTGTGGACATTTTTAGCAAACCTTCCCTCTACTTTCCACACTCTGAACTTCATTTGAATAGGTGGTATGAATGGCCCTGCTCCTGAGAGGCCTAGAGTATTCAAGGCAATACAACGAATGTTCTAGGTAAGGTAAATCTACAAAATAACATTTCCACATTTACTATGGGAATAACTCATAATTCATAAATGGAATCTGGAGAAGTGAAAGGTCTAGGTCTGGGTTTGGGATATATGGATGAAGTTTAACATAGACAAATCTATTTAAAGTGTCAAAAGATCGCACAGAAAGCCAATTATCAGAGTAAAAAGAAAATATTGTGGGCTGATGCAGTTTTAGAAATTTTTATAGAGATGTAGAAACTTTATAAGCAAAAGGATATGAAAATGTAGCTATTCAAGATTTACTCTACTTTTTGTAAAGATAGTTTTATTTTTTAAAAAACACAGAAAGCTATAATCTCCTTTTCTTAAAAAATTATAAAAACATACTCATACAGCCGTAATATACACACTTCAGGAAGCTGATAGACTTTTCCTGATCTTCATTCATGAATCTATGGTTTCCAGGTTAGGAATCCCCTGTCCATCTCCTCTACTTTATACAGGAGAAAATGGAAACCAGTTATATTCGGGGTCTTGTCCAAGGTCACTAAGGTAATAAGAGAGACCAAATCTCAGCCTTCGAATTCATGTATAGCTATTCTCCCAGACCTGAGCCAAAGAGCCACCTATTGTATGAAAGACCCAGTCACCATGTGTCTGCCATTTGATGGAATCAGAATGCAGAGTTTCTTTCAAGCCAGATGTAGCTCCACTGGCAGTGGAATTTTTCTGAATGGAAAATATCACTATGGAAATAGTTGTTTGGAGGTTGCCTTTGCTTTTATAGACCCAGTCCTTGTCAACAAATGCTTTCTGATTACTTTCTATGTCTCAGACATTGAGTTCTGTGCTAGGCATAAAGAAAGACAAATTTTGTCCTGTCCTTGACCTTATAAAGGACTGTCTAATTGGTGAGAAATACAAATATAATTAAAATCAAAATTTTAATTTTAATAATGAGGGGTATATAAAGAGAGAGAGAGTTCTTTTCCTCTCTTTGTTATTATCATTGTTTATATCCTCTATCCATGTCCTAAATCTCAAAGATTATTTGCAGCATTATAGGACAACTAAGATGAGATCAGATTCCACTCTTGTGATATAGAGTTTTCTCTGAAATTCTATGGAGAATAATACATAGAGTAGTCCCTTTTTATCTATAGGGGATCCCCAGTTGATGGCTGAAACCATAGATAGTGCTGAAATACACACACACACACACACACACACACACACAATGATATGTACATTATGAGCCTATAATAATGTTTATAAATTAAGCAGAGTAAGAGATTAACAACAATAATAAAAGAGAATAATTATAACAATATGGCTTGGTAAAATTGCTAGCATCACTACTCCAGGGCTCTGGGGATATTGTCAGGTAAAACAAGTATTAGCTGGACACAAGTACTGCAATACCTACACAGTCAATCTGAAAACCAAGATGGCTACCAACTGGCAAAAGGCAGGTGGTACATCCAGGGCAGATGTACTGTACACAGGAATAATTCACATTCCTTTTGGAGTGAAGCAAGACAGGACAAGATTTCATCATATTATTCAGAATGACATGTAAAGCTAATTATTTTTCTAGAAATTTCTGTTTAATATTAAATTCTAGCTCGTCACAGATAATTGAAATGGCAGAAAGTAAGATTGAATAAGGGGACATTACTAAAGTCTGATTCTGTCCACTAAGAAATGTGTTTCTTTGTCCTTCAAATGCAAATTCATATTTTCCTGGAACTAAAAAGGACAAGGCTCAGATGTTCTCCCAATGCCATGAATGGAAGCCGGAGGGTATTAATTTTCATAATCAATAAGAAAAGGAGTTGACATGCTTTTTCAATAAAGACACAAAAGCTACAACCTGAGTATATGCTGATGCAAAAAAAGAGGAGATTGATTTATAAAATAGGAATGATTAATTTTAAAAGCAAAATAGAAATAACAGCTGAGTTGTCCTAAGGAACAGAATCCAGACATTTAATTTCAAATCCTCAATTCTATGGCAAGAAATCATGTGAATGTCATCTTTCTTTCCAACTCATACTGAGCCATTTTTTGCTGGGAGACTTTATTAGTGCTCACCCCATGGCCTGTTAAACGGACTTCAGTCAAGAGCTAGTCATCCTCTCTGAAGCTTTAGATAGAAGATGGTGGGGACCTTTAATGCTGATTTAATTATACTAAATGGTATCTTGCTACCCTCTATTCTTAAAGATACATCTGGATTTTTTGAAGTCTATCTTCTAGCTACATAGATCTAGATGTGGTTGGCAAAGCAAGGTCCTGAAAGGAGACTGTGAAACAAGAAAAACCATAACCTCTCAGTCATCTCTTTCATATCAAGGCAATCTTGTCATTTCTTTGAGGTCCTGGAAAGGCGAAAGACAATTTTAGGCTAGAATGTTGCAACACCTTCTTTTGCATCTCTTGACATCAATCAAAAGGAAAACTGGGCTAGATTTCCAGTTCCTTAATGAGACAGAACAGGTTGGGGAAAGTTAGAGGAATGATAGTAATTTGTGGGAGACCACAGGCAAAACAGTAAGTGATGAGTTCCCAGACAGTGCACCCCGATGGCTCCGAGTTTTGTGCTTACTCTTAAGTGCATTCTACAATTAGATGCTGAGAAAATCTTTCTTATGATAACTTAAATATAGCTTTGCTCTAATCAAAGCATCCTGGAATTATCAATGAAGTTGTTTCTCATACACCTGGGATTGGACAAAGCATCAATTCACTTTTATTGCTGTTTAACAGAGAAAGAAAAGGATGTGTTTGGAGAAGGGATGGAGGAATAAAACTCCTGATACTTTTTCAGGTGAAGCAACAGGGATTTGGTTTAAGACTGTGGCTTCCCATTGCTCTTACAATCATGTTTGAACATCTTCACAGGGTTTGCAATGTCTGGCCCATCTGTTCCTTGTTTACCAGCTCAGCCTTCTCTCTTTTCACATTCTTCCTTTTCCCCCTGGTAGATTCCCTCCTTCTCCTTGTGGTTTCTATTCCATCTGTAGGAACATCTTGAATTCTCTTATGATTTCCAAGGCTCATGGATCACTAGTTCATCCAAATGAAGCTTCCAAATGGATCATCATCTGATCCCTAACCTTATAGAATTTATTCCATGAAAAATGATATTTATGTAATATTATATTTATAAGACATATACTTTTTTTCCTCCCAAGTAACATGGTAAATTATGAATGTATGTACTTCCACCTTCCTTAAGTTGAATGAAAATTAAGACTACAGAGACAAAGCAAGATCCTCTCACTGTACTCTCTCACTTCTGATCTTCAGGTATGCTGTGTCTTCTGCCAAAAACACTTCTCTTCTCATGGTTGGCCATGGTTACCTGGCAAACTCATCCTGACACTTCAAATGTCAACCTGGGTCTTGCTAATTCAGATATTTATCCCACTGACACTACAAGTTGTCTTAGATATCCCTCTTATCTGGATCTATGGGGTTTCCCATGCCATGGGCCATGCCACAGTGCAACAAGGAAAAATCTGTTTTTTTTTTTTTTTTTTTTTTATAACCAGTATAGCCAAGTATCTGGCCTGGTTCTAGGACATATCAGGCCCTCAATAAATACGGGCTTGTTAAGTGAACAGCAAAACACTCTCATTCTCCCTACTAATATTAGCTTGCTTCAGCAGAAAGGGAAAGATCAAACCATGGCTGTGCTTATCTGAAGTCAAGATCTAAAAACTCAGTAAGAACATGTGCTAGTTACACATAAGACTTGGGAAGGGAGGAGAATGAAAAACTATAAATAGAGAATATAGAACATAATTAACTATACTTGAGAAAATAAGAAAAGAATCTAGGACATTTTTAATATGACCCCAAGTGAATACATGAAAAAAGCAAGCAATTATGTTTAAGAAAATATATTCAGTCCTGGGGTTGGGTGGTAGTGAGGAGGGAGGTGTTCAGGAGAGCAGGACCTTGCATTCCACAAACTCTTCAGAGGGTTTATCAGCACAAAGCCTGACACAGAATCAGAACTGTCACATAAAAGAGGAACTGGAAGGATCTAGATTGTACCTTATAATAGAACTAGCTCTAGCCAAATGAGAATATTCAAAATAAAAGGAGTATCCTCATTATTGCCTTCAGGGAATCCGTTTGATTTCAGGGTAAGAAAATAAAGTAACAAGTTGTCATTATTCAGCTCTGAGAGAGTATGGGCAATGCTTTTGCTGAGTAAATAAATAAAAATAAATAAAGGCTAACAGAAAATATAAAAATACATTTGCTCTAAAGAAAAACATGCCAATGAGGAAGACTGAGAGTCAGTCTTTGATGGAGCTTCTTTGATGGAAGGGTTGGAGTTTAAGAACAGACTCCCCCATGTTGGGAGGTGAGGCTAGGGAAGCCACTCAAAGCAAGGTGCCTTCCAGCCCAGGGAGAAGCCACATCCTTCGATGGGAGCATTTTCCCATTGTTCTCCTGGGAAAATATCACCAGGACTTTCTCTTTCTGTTTGTGTGCTTGTTTCTTCATAATTGTGTATAACTTCTACACCTGCCAACAAGAGAGTCCAAGAGATAATGGGGAGCATTAGGAACTGGAAGACTTAACAATTCAGTTCAGTCCACAAATGTTCCCAAAGGAGGTTTATCTTTCTTTGTCCTCTCATCACCACCTACAACCCCAGCCAACCCTCAGACAAACATGCCTTGAACAAGTCTACCCGAAACCACAAGGACCACATCCTTAAGGAACAGATAATTACACAGTAGTGACTTTTCTTCTGGCTAGCTTATCTATAATTTTTATCCTCCCTGCTTTTTTTTTTTCACTGTCTCATGGCTCTGTTTTTTAACCCAATGTAGCTGCTTCTGTTTCTATGCATAACCCACCATAATTTTCCTTCTCCTGGTAACATTCCCATAGTGGGCTGCTGAGGCAAACATCATAGACATGAAAACTGTTTTATTTAAAGGATTAAAATTAAATTCTTTTGCATTCAATTTCTACGTCTGAATTCCTTTAACTCATTTGTGAGATCTTCCAAAGTATGTGGATTATAATAAAGATGGCCTAATTGTAAAATCGATGAGCCTCAGTGTTGTACTCTACCACCTAATTCAGAATTAGTGTATAATGATTACCCAGTATGTATTTGTTCAATAAAAAATGAAAAATTAGGGGCTGGGGTTGTGGTTCAGTGGTAAAGTGCTTGCCTAGCACGTGTGAGGCCCTGGGTTCCATCCTCAGCACCACTTATAAATAAATAAATAAATAAATAAATAAATAAATAAATAAATAAAAGTATTGTGTCCAACTACAACTAAAAAATACATTAAAAATGAAAAATTATTGTACACTGAAAGCATCAGCCTTCTTTATTTAAAAAATGTGTTTTAACAATGAATGAAGTACATTTGGATAAAAATTGAAATAAAAGCATTTATTCTCTATGTGATTAACACTCATTGAACTATACTGTAGTATAGTATTGTATAACAGTGTACTGTATAATATACTATAGTATTTCAGAGGTAGAAATGAATTCTGAGGATTTCTGATACTATCGTCTCATGGTGACCAAAGTAAAGAGTAACAGAAACATGCAAAACATTGTAATAAAATTATTTAAGTCATTTCTAAAATTAAACCCTACAGTGCTGATTGACTGTATCCTTACTTCACATTGCTGGCTGTACTCTTGTTTTCCTCTACAGCATATTTCACACATGTTCACTAAATATTGTTCTCCCTGTGGATAAATAAATATTGTAGAGAAATTTTCTTGAGTTGTTTTATCTACCTCTTCTTTTCTACCTCCCTTGCCCTTTTTCTTTTATGAGCAACTTGATTTGGGGGAGACCATCAGCTGACATTTTCCCTTTTGAAAGGGACGATTCTGAAAGTTCCTCTTAATGAATCAAGATTAATCTTCCATGAGGTATGGATTGTTTGCTCACATACCAATATAAAATACCTGTAAAGAAGGTGCTCTTTTTCTTCCTATCAGACTTCCATGTCTCTGTATAAAACTAGATAATGAAATTAGCCCAGAAGAATTATTTACACAAAACTCAATTTTTATTCTCTTCCAATCTAATAGGATGCTTTCTGGTTTTTGAGTTATTCTAAGAGAATTCCTTTGTGTTAACAACACACCTTCATTTAAATCTTCCTATTGTTCAGGAGTGCACCAAAATCTAGCATCAGTTTCAGAAACCAACTCTCTAAAATCAGGTGTTTGGTTTTATACCTAGTTGACTATAGTGCAAGATGGTGGGTTCATGCAGTTTTGAAAACTGGTGATTTTCAGATTTAAATCTGCCTAGAGATTTTTAAGGACAATAAGTTTTGGACTCGCATTACACAGCTATTTATGTAATAACACTGCAGCAAGTGAATTTCTGAGATGTAGAAATTTTACTCAAAAAGCTTGCGTTATAGACATTGAATATAGAAATTAATTGATTAGACACAGTGCATTCTACTTTTAGGAAAATAAGACATAGAAAGCAAAGTCCCACATGACACCAGCCTCATGAAATGCCTACCCTCTCTCTCACTCCCCCTTGCCCAGACTTTCAGCTTGGCCTCTTTTTTTTTTTTTTTCCATTTCACTTTTCTTATTCACTAGTCATAATATCCATATATGTCATTTTATATTACCTTTATTTACCCATTTAATTTTAGCACTTGGTAGTGAATCAGGAACCAGATGATAGAACCATTTACTCTTGGTACAAAGGTCCCATACACTACATCCTCACAATTATTCCAGAACCAACCTCATTACCATCAGCACCATCAACATCAAGATCCAACCATTAACTGTGTGGACTGCTCTGGCTCCTTACATCCCCTTCCACTCTCCTTCTCTCTTTGTATTTTCTTCCAAAAAGTAGTTCTTAAACATTTTCCAAATAAGAAAGTTAAAATTTAAAAAATAGAACGATAACAAACTATTTTTATGACAGTTCAGTTCTCTAAATTTAAATTCCTTTGTAAGATCTTCTAAGATATTATTTATTCTTTTATATCTCGCTTAATTCCAAAAAATATGAGAAGTGACTTTTAAGTCATGTACAAAGCAAGATAATAAAATAAATACATGAATAAAATAAAGGGAAATAAATTGAAACAAGGTCTATATCTTATAGAAATGTAATTGCTTTAAAATAAGACTAAATTTTGACTTTTTTCTGAGCCAATCAAAGATGGGAGGCTATTGGTCACAAAGGTAATTTTTAAAGAATAATACAAATTTAAGTGCAATTATAGTTTCAATAAAGTGAATTTGATAGAAATACTTCTATAACTGAGGGAAAAGAGAAGAAACAGCATCGGTTCAAATTTTTGCAAACATTTTAAGGTACAAAAATTCTCCAAATACCCTCCCTCTAAAAATTTTTTTCAAATTAACTAAGTTGTACTGAATATGTAATTTATCATTTAGTCAACTTTTGGATACTCACACTGGAGGTGTGTGTCATATAATCTACTGTTTCTTCTCTTTTGGACATTTCAGTTTATTTAGGAAGTCACACAACTCCAGCAGAGAAGAATATGTACAAGAGGATTTACAGAGTCATTTGTGGTGGTGGATATACGCTGACTTGTAAAAACCACTGGAACACAGCCTCAAATACTGGCTTGCCCCCTTCTCCATTGCATTTCTGTCTTCTAAGAGGTTGATACGATAATACTTAGGTTTATATGATAATGCACACTCACGGATATCTTAACCTCTTATAGAACTTAACATGATGAGCACCATCCAGGGAAATCTTTTCTAAGCACTCCATCAGTGTCATTTTGCCATTAGACACTCTCATAGCACCTGTGCTTTTCCTTAGCACTCATAGAATATGTAATCTTATATTTGTACCTGTGATTTTTTTGATAAGCATGTTTTCTTGGTACCTAGTCCAGTGCCTGGAACCTAGTAGATGCTCAATAATTTTTGAATGGATAAAGGGATAATTGAGTGAGTGAATGGGTAAAGAGTTAAGAGCTATGACATAACACATGCTTATTCAGTGCCTGGCTAAGGACATTCTTCCATTGTTCTCACAGAAAAATATTCTTATCATTAGGTCTTCTATTGTCTAAAATTCACTAGATAATAACTGTGAAAAATATATTATGACTGTATCCTAGACTGATTTTTGTTTTACTCTGTTTCCTATAGAGCTGATATGGATAAGAAATCCATTTTGATTCCTTCTGGTGAGGAAAATAGTTTAAGCATTTGGCATTAAAGTTAGATAATCAAATTAGATAAGACTTTAAAAATTCTACATGATACGAATATGCAACAATAAAACCCTCCACTCTGTACAATAATATGTAGCAATTAAAAACAAAAAAAAAATGTTGCTTGAGTTGTGTTTAATGATTTATTCTGTGATCTCAGCTATAGTAATGAGATACTTTTTCTCATAAATCACTTAACATTGTAGTGTAAATCTGATCTGTTTACTTCCTGTGAATTGAATGAATGGCACAAAATGGTAAGCACATATAAATATGTTTATCACAATTATTACTATCTATTTGGTTTAGGTCAAATTGATTTCTCAGTTCTCTGGCAGAGCATGAAATTAGTCAAAGGTAGGGTTGTCACAATTCACATCATGCCCAATGATGAAAGACCAAAGCTTTTCCCCCAACAGAAGAAATAGGACACAGATCTTCCCTTCTGTCATTTCTATTCCACACAGTACTAAAAGGTATAGTCAGAAAAATTAGGAAAGAGAAATAAAGAAATTCAAAAATAAGAAGTAAAGTTTGTTTACAAATTTCTGTGTGGTGCTGGCATATATAAATAACCCTAAAGATTACTTACACACACCCACACATACACACACACAAACACACCCATTAGAACTAACAAATTCAGCAAAGTTGCAGGATACAAAATCAATACATAAAAACCAAATGATATATGTGTAATATGAATTGTAATGCATTCTTCTGTCTTATATAATAAATTAGAATATAAATAATTAAAAAAAAACAGAAGAATCTCTAGTCATTAAAAATGATGATCAGGGCTGGGGATGTGGCTCAAGCGGTAGCACGCAGGGTGCTGGGTTCGATCCTCAGCACCACATAAAAATAAAATAAAGACGTTGTGTCCACCGAAAACTAAAAATAAATATTAAAAAAATTCTCTCTCTCTCTCTCTCTCTCTCAAAAAAATGATGATCAGAATATGGAAGGAAAAATCCCACTTACAATAGCAACAGAAAGAACAAAATACTTAGGAATATATATTAAAAAATATAAAACATACTTGTCCAAGGGAGTGATAGACTAGTACAGTGAAAAATAAAAAGATTGTTGAAATAAATAAGAGAAAATATAAATAGATGAAAATACATCCACGTTCACAGATTAGAAGACAATATTGTTATGATATGCACATTTTCTTAAGCAATCTTCAGATTCAATAAACTTCCTTTCAAAATCCCAAGGGTGTCATCTACAGAACTACAAAAGTTAATCCTAAAACTCATATGACATGTGAAGCTGCAAAACAACCTTGGATGGAGGGGGCTAAATTGGAGGATCTAGTTTCCTGGTTTCAAAATTCACTATAAGCCTCTAGTAACTGAAACAGTGTGGCACTAGCATAGGTTCAGACAAGTAGACAAGTGGGATAGATTAGAGAGACCAGAAATAAACCCTTATACATATGGCCAATTGGTTTTTGACAAAAGTGTCAAGAAAATTTAATAAGGAAAGGACAGTCTTTTCAATGTGTGGTGCTAGAAATACTAGATATTCACATGTTAAACAAAGTAGTGGGAACTTCACATTACACCATATTGAAAATAAACTCAAAATGGGTCTAAGACTTAAACATACCCTTAAAATATAAAAATTTTAGGAAAAACATTGGGTAATATTTTCATAATATTGGATTTTGCAATGATTTCTTAGATATTGCAGCAAGAACAAAAACAATAAAAGGAAAAAAAATGGCTTTACTCCAACTTTAAAACTTTCATCAATCGATGCCATCAAGAAAGTGAAAAGAGGGCTAGGGATATAGCTCAGTTGGTTGAGTGCTTACCTTGCATGCACAAGGCCTGGGTTCAATCCCCAGTACCACTACCTCTTCAACAACAACAACAAAAAAAAAAGAAAGTGAAAAGACAATCTATAGAATGGGAGAAAGTATTTGCAAATCTCTGATAAGAGATTAATATGTAGAATTAATAACTAGACTATTAAAAACAAAACACAACACAACAACAAAAACAACCCAGTTGAAATGTTCACCAAGGACCTGAGTAGATAATTCTCTGAAAAAGATGTACAGATGGCCAGTAGAATATAAAAAGATGTTCGACATCACTTACCACTAAGAAAATGATAACTGTGAGGACAAACCACTTTAGGCTCATTAAGATGGTTACTGTTTTAAAAAGATGGGAGAAAAGAAAGGAAGGGAAATGAGGGAGGGGGAGGGCCAGAGAGAAGAAAAAAAGGGAAAAGAGTAAGTGTTGATGAAGAAATAGAAAAATTAGAACTCTTGTGCTGGTGGGAATGTAAAGTGGTGCAGCCTCTGTGGAAAACAGTTTGCTGGTTCCTAAGAAAGTTAAGCAGAATTCCCATATGATCCAGCCATTCTAGTTATATGCCTAAAGAAAATGAAAGCAGGAACTCAGATATTGTACAATGTTCATAGTAGCATTATTATTTTTCCCTAGAGCAAAAGGTAAACATAATTAAAATGTCTAACATATGAAGAAACAGAAAAATGACATATCCATAAAATGGAATATTATTCAACCTTAAAAAGGAATGAAATTCTGATATCAACTACATAGTGAATATGAAAATTATTATGCCAGTTGGCATAAGTTAAATATAAAAGTCCAAATATTATATGAGTCTCCTTGTATGAGGTACCTAAAATAGTCAAATTTATAAGGAGTGGACCAGAGTTTACCAGTGGCTGGGGGACAATGGGGAGCTATTGCTTTATGTATACAAGAGATTTGGAATGATGTAAAAGTTCTAGAAACAGTATTGGTCATGGTTATTGTGAATTCATATTATTCTGAATATTGAATGGTATATTTAAAAATTGTCAAAATGGAAATGTTAAGTTTTATGTTTGTATATTTTGTGACAATAAAAAAAAGCTTAGGTTGGCTTCATACAGAAGGAAAACGAATACATTTTGGAACAAAATGTATTAATGCATAATACCTCCTTAACACTGAAATGGCTACTCAGGAGGTTGGTGTATTTAGAGACACAAGACAAGTAAGGATAAAGAAAAGACATTATAAATGTCAATTACTTTGTGTTTTGATTTGTTAAGACTGAATTTTAGAGATAAGATTATATAAAATTATGATACATAGAAAGTTGAAATTTCTGTTTTTACAAAAATTACCCAAATACATTTACTGCTTATGAAAGTAGTACAAACTATTTTCTGGGTTTCTCTTTCTTACACATAAAATGCTGTAGACAATTCTAGACTTGTACATAAAATTTGTCACATCTTATTTTAAAATATGACTTTAAAGATAACTATATTTTTCAGTGACTCCATATTGCTTTTGATTAGGTAAGTGGTGAATGCTATTGAAAAATTTCTTTATTCTTAAAAATTAGAATACTAAAAATTTTATTCATTTTTTATATTTTAAATCTTTTTTTTATAAAAGATCAATTGACTCACCCAAAGATAATATCTTTCTTCGTTACATTTTTTTTTAATCATCCATCACATCCTGTCAGGGATGTTAGTGCTTCTTGGCTGGTTCCCAGGACCTCTGACAGGCTTTCATCTTCAGAAACACAATTGCTTCCTGTATGGGTGACCTCCAGAACAAAAAAAAACCCTGCTCTTCCACCCATTTGGAGGGAAACTTGCTGCATCGTTTATGCCGGCCTTCTTGCTAAAGGCAAGCTTCTCCCCGGAGCTCCTCACACATCAAATTTCCTGGCTCTGCCATCATCTTCTTCAAAGCACACATTGCCAGAAAGAAAGCTCCACACAATTAGTTTTATTTTAGTCTCTAAAATTGCTTTCATTCACTTGTGTGGTCCTCTCTCTTCTTCAGTTTTAGTACAATATTTGTGCTTTTCACTTGAGGAAAAACACACAGGGACACCCACATTCTGTGTATAGTACTGATACTGGCTCTGTGCAGACTCTTCAGAAGTATACCACTAAAAGCAAAATGCTCCTCTGAGTTGTTGCTAAGCTTTTGTCCGCACGGCCACAATCAAACAGAGATTTGTTCATTTACTGGTATATTAAACTATTTCTCAAGTCGGGTCTTGATATGAAATTACAAAAATTGGACAATAGTCAAAACTTTACTACATGTTAGGTAGATTGGCCAGAGTTAGCACATATACATGGTTGCATCCTAAAATTCTTTATTATTATTATTATTTGTATCAGGGATTGAACTTAGTGGTGCTTTACCACTGAGTCATATCCCTAGCCGTTTTTTATATTTTATTTATAGACAGGGTCTTGCTGAGTTCCTCAGAGCCTTGGTAGGTTGCTAAGTAAGGCTGGCTTTGAACTCTAGATCCTCCTGCCTCAGCCTTTCTAGCACGTTACTTTGTTTGGTAGCACACTAACTCTGTTTAGAGTTGAGATCATTTTGTCACATAATTTAAATAAAATACTATTACAGTAATAATTTATTTCCTCTTTAAATATAAAATTATATCTATATAATTCATGTTCAATTATCAGCTTCATTTAAATTGCTGACACTGTTTAAAATACAATCATAGCCATAGTGCAATTTATTAGCTTAGTACATTAAAGATTAGTTAATTCAATTCAACAATTCAACAGTCTATTCAATGGTAAGTTTTTGTAATTCAGGTAGTTTAAATCATAGTTGACAGTGCAAATCTCTACCTATGCAAAGTACATGGCATTTACAAGTTGAATTCAAAAAGTCTAATATAAACCCTGGTGTGGATAACTCGGTGGAGAAATTACTTATCAAACTGGCTCGCATTTTAATATTGTTCTAAATTTTTTTCTTTTTTGTTGTGCAATAATGTCTACTTCTTTGAATTTCAAATGAGAAAAAACAGTGTAAGAAACTCCAAACTAAAAACATGGATTAAAAAATACAGATGATATCAGTAGTTAGAGGTCATTCTTTCATCTACATACCTTTTCTTTTTACCATTTGACAAAATTTTGAGCACACTGAAAGGAATAAAAGGTGAAAAAATTCACTTGTTCAAATGTTTTCAAAGCATGTATAATTTTGGCCTTTATAATTTCCTGTGAAATGTCTGGGGCTCATTTGAGTAGGATTAAACAGGAGGCAGCCTGTTGGGCTCTGAAACTTGGTTCTAGGTCATCTGGAGCTATTTTGCCAAAGCAGATGTTGATATTGTTCCTTTCTCCAATAATATAGTACCATATACTCCTGTGACGTGCTGGGAAATATATATTTAGTCTCTGCTTCCAGTTTCTGGCACAGAGCTGCTAAGATTCTTGAAATATTTTGAGGGATGGGAGGAAGAGAATCATTTGTTATTCATAATAAGTCCTTTCCATCATAGCTGAGTTTATGCTAATGTGGTAACTCTTTAGGAGGATGGGGGTAGTGCTGGTTGCCAAAAGAGCTAACCATATGGTAAGAACCTGGAGTTTTCATCCTCACCTCTAGACCTCCTGGGAGGTGGGAAGGAGCTGAAGAAGACTGACCTGATCACCATGGCCCAATGATATGACCTATATGCCCATGCAAAGAGGCCTCCTTGAAAACACTAAGCAACACATTTTGGAAAGAGTGTTGGGAGGGTGGCACACCCAGAGAGGATGTGTGATCACCAACCCCATACCCAAGTAATGAATCCCTCCCATTTGCCTGTGCTAGTTGTGCCTTTGGAAATAATAATAAAAAAAGTACTAGCCAGTAAAGTGCTTTCCTGAGTCATTCTAGCAAATTATCCAACCTGAGTGGGTATGTGGGCACCTCCACCATACAGCCCACTGGTAAGTTTATATCACAACCTAGGACTTTGTGACTTGTGACTTTCATAGTCCTTAAGCTGTGGGATCTGTGCTACCTCTGGGTAGTTACTGTTCAAACTGAGTTAAATTGCACTGAAGCAGTTGGAGTCCACAGAGAATCTGAGAATTTGTAGGTGCAGAAAATTTACACATTTTGTATGAAAAAAGAGTGTTCTTGTATGAAGAGTAGGAAAAGGTTATTTGAGTCACATAGTTTCAGATGTCTCAGTTCATAAGTGGTGATTCCATTGCTTTGGGCCCAATGGGAGGCAGAACATCACGGTGGAAAAGGCCCAGCAGAAGAAAGCTGCTCAGATCATGGGGGACAAAAAAACAAAGAGAGGGAGGAAGAGACACAGGCAAGATGCACTCTTCCAGGGAACACCCCCAATGACTCACCTCTGCCAGTTACCACCCAGTCCATTCAAACTTGGATGGACAAATTAGGTTACGCCTCTCACCTTCGGAATCATTTTATCTCCAAAAGTTAATTTATTAATACAGGAGCTTTGGAGGAACACCTCATATCCAAACCATAGCAAAGAGTTTTGGTTTGTTTCTTTTTAGAAACACCCTACCTGGTGTTGCTGCTTCTTTTTCTTCTTCTTTTCTCTCTCCCTCTTTTTCCTTTTTTTTTTTTTTTTTTGGATAAAACGCCTCCAAAGTTATAAATTGTGATATTAGCTTTCATATACTAAGTTTTTCCAGCTTCAGTCTACAAAGATCAATAAATTACTACAAACCCACTTTAGTGGATATAATTCAAAAGAGTGTCCAAAAAGTACAGGTCAGATTCATTGGCTAATTGGTGAGTTTGGTTAATTCCAAGAAGATCTGAAGATTCCAAAGTTTCTCAATACCTTTCCCTAAAGTACACAGGAAGGCAAAGAAGACCAAACACTCACAACATCAACAAAAAAATACTGACAAAAGATGCACTATTAAGGTTTTAGATACTTGAGTTTAATTACAAAGAAGTAAGATAAGAATGAGGGAAAATCCCCCCAGTCTGCAACTCATAGCAATGATGCAAACGTTACGTGGTGTTTGGCATAGTTCTAAGTAGTTTACTCCCTCTAATCAATTAATGGGCACAACAAAGAAAACAGATAACTATTTTTTCCTGTTGTTCAATTGAGGAGAGCAGAGGCCCAAAGAGATTCAGTTAACTTATATACTAGCCCATGATGGTGCTGGCATTTAAACTGAGAAAACCTCTATATGTGGTCCCTTGGTTACATTTGTTTAACCTAATGATTTTTTGACTTTCCAAGGTACCAAAGCATCCTTATAACCATCTGTTTTTCATTTCCAGTTCAACATTAAATAAATTACAAAAGAATAAAATATTCAACACTTTATTATAAAATAGGCATTGTGTAAGATGATTGTGCTTAACTAAAGGCTAGTGTAAGTGCTCTGAGTGCATTTGATGTATGATATTTGGTATATTAGATATGCAAAATGCATTTTCAACCTATGACATTTTCAACTTATTTTGGGTTTATTGGGACATAAATTCATTATCATTGGAGGAGTACCTGTACTCCTGATCATTACAGCATACTACGACATGAGCAAGCAAGGCAAGAATATTGAAAAATATAGTAGCAAAATTAATGTCTAAATTGAAGCCATGGAGGAGTTATTATTCATGGACAAAACTGAGAAACTTTTTTTTTTACAGTGAAGAGAAAAAAATAATATGAAGAAAATGAGAGAAAAATGATGATGTCAGTAAATGCATAAAGGTTCTGGCAGGAAATAAATAGATGATCAAATAGAGTGACTGAGGGTTTAATGAAAGGACTATGTACAGTACATGGATATGATGAAGGGAAATCAATAGGTTTTGAAGTATCTGGAACTAGTTTTAGAGGAAATGAGTTGCCACTTTCAGGCCAGAAGGGGTGAGAGTAGCCAGTGCTGAA
Source organism: Spermophilus citellus (assembly GCF_964194105.1). Taxonomy (NCBI): domain Eukaryota; kingdom Metazoa; phylum Chordata; class Mammalia; order Rodentia; family Sciuridae; genus Spermophilus; species Spermophilus citellus. The sequence goes on along the minus strand of NC_138192.1, from coordinate 55,586,338 downwards.
ATTTGGAGAAAGCAATAGAAGATTGCCTGCAGAAGCTCTGGCTAGAGGTAGAACAACCAGGCACTGCCAAGCCTTTTCCCAGTAGGGAGGAAACTGAGGAAATAAACATTTAATTTTTTCTATCCTCCAATCATCTCCAATCACCCCTCATTGGCCTTACACAACAAAAGGCAGAGAGCCAAGAAAACCGAGTTATATGGCTACAAAGGTCAGACTTTCAAGGTACAGAACATAGTGGAGAAGAATGGAGAAAAGATCAATAGGACAAATGTAGACTACTTGTTTTAGTCAGTATTTTTTGCTGCTATGACTAATAGACTTGACCAGAAAAATCATAGAGAAAGAAAGTTGTTTTGAGGACTCACTAAAAAAGTTTTTAGAGGACTCAATCTAGACAGCTGGCTTTATTCCTCAGTGCTCAAGGTAAGGATGGAAGAGTGTGGTAGAGGGAAGCAGCTCACGTGATAATAAGGAAGCAGAGAGAGACTCCACTCATCAGATCCAAAATATATACCCCAAAGGCACACCAATAATGCCCACCTCCTATCGTCACACCCTACCTGTCTTCAGTTACCACTCAGTTAATCCCCATCAGAGGATTAATTCACTGACTGGGTTAAGGCTTACATAACCCAATCATTTCTCCTCTAAACCTTTTTGCATCGTCTCACACATGAGCTTTGGGTGGATACCTCACATCCAAACTATAACACTATTCAATCCAATGAATAATATAGAATAGGAAAGACAAAAAAACAGCACATGGAAAATTGTGTGTCAAAAGGTCCAATGAAGTAAGATAAACAATTAGAGATATCATAGAAGAAAATTTTTATTAGCAAGGTGCATGTAGAATGGTATCACCATACTCTAGTTAATGTAAATGAAGAAGACTTACACCTGGATGATTTTGGCCAAAGAATAAATTAAAACCATAGGGGTTTCAAGGAAGATAGTTTATTTGCAAATATAACAAAATTTAAATAGTCTCAATCTGTGGAACAGAATATTAACACAATAGGGCTGGGGATATAGCTTAGTTGGTAGCATGGCTTGTCTCCCATGCACAAGGCCCTGGGTTCAATCCCCACCATCCCCACACACAAAAAAAATATTAAAACAACAATAGTAATAAAGAAACTTTTACAGGACTTTGAAGGCAGACAATTGCAAGTCAAGAATTTCATACTTGGTCCACTTGCCCTTTATGTGTAAAGGAATAAAAAATGAATATTCAGATATGAGAAGGCAGAAAGAATATAATATGATATATTTTCTTAAAAAACATTTCCTAAAGGTAATTTTCACTGAAATGAAGTAAACATACAGGATTATTCTCGGTGGCATACTTACACATTTGTAGAAACTTAATGTGATGGATTTCACTTCCCAATTCTTTCCCACTCTTTCTTCCTCCCTCCCTGCTGGTTCCCATCCTCTCCCATAATGGTAGAGGCATCCCTTTTGCTCCTGTTTCTCTCTAGCTTCCAAATAAGATAGAAAACATTTGATAGTTTTCTGAGTCTGACTTATTTCACTTGTAATTATGGTTTCCAGTTTCATCCACACCCCTGCAAATGGCACAGCGTAATTCTTCTTTATGACGGAATAAAACTTCATTGTGTATATATATTACATTTTCTTTATCCATTCATCTGTTGACAGGGTCCTAGACTGGTTCCCTGGCTTGGCTTTTGTAAATGGTGCTTCATGGATATACATGTATCGCTAAAGTATGTTGATTTTTAATTCTTTTGGATAAATACCAAAGAGTGGTATAGCTGGATCATATGGTGGTTCTATTTTTAGCTTTTTGAGGAACTGCCATAGCCATATACATAGTGGCTGTCCTAACTTACATTCTGACTAACTAGTGTATAAGAGGCCCTCCCCCACCGGCCCTCCACACTCTCGCAACATTTATTGTTATTTGAATTCATGATGATTGCCACTCTAACAGGAGTGAGATGGTATCTCCGCATACTGTTGTTGATTTGTAATAAGTATATTCTATGAGGTTAAAAAATAATATGAGAAGCTGGACAGGTATCATGTTATAAACTAGCTTATTGTCAACATTAAATGATTTATACACAACCAAAACAACTATAACAACACAGAATACAAATGTCTAAATATTCTTATAAAAAGTAGTAAAATAAAAAATACCATAATAACAGAAATAGAGATGATAACTCTAACCCTATAAAAATGAAGCAAGAATAAAAAACTAATTTTCTCACATCATATGGGAATATGTTTTTTACTTTGTCATTCAGTAATTAGTAATAATAACAATAACAATAACATGCTTACTGTATGTTAGGAACTTCTGAGTATAAGTTACATAATTAATTTCAAACTTCAATTGTATTAGGCAGGCTTCATTATTATTGTTTAATTTTAATTTTTGATACTGGGGATGGAACCCATGGCCACTTTACCCTTTTTATTTTGAGACAGGGTCTCACTAAGTTGTCAAGGCTGTCCTAGAACATGTGATCCCCCTGCTTCAGCCTTCCAAGTCTCTGGAATTCTAAACTATGCCACCAAATCCTACAAAAACAAAAAACAAAAAAACTTACCCAAAGTTAATCAGCTGGTTATTGAACCATTCTTTTTTTTTTTTAAATACTATTGTATGTGAACTACAAATGTTCAACAATAGAATATTGGTTAAATAAAATTATGATTGTCTAAAAATAGAAGGTACACATTTGTTGATATGTACCTGATGTAAAATATTTACCTTTTATTATGTGTTGACATTTATTTTCCCCTTCACATTATACCTACAGTGTTGTCTAATGTGTTGAGTTACACTGAATGAAACCATGCTTCTGTCTATCAATCTTTTAATTATAAGAGTTAATAAATTCCCTCTTTTAATCCATATGGTGTTGAGTGTCCTGTTAATTGTGACTGAAGTACTGTTAGGGATATATTTTTAAAGGAAAATGACAGTTGTCAAATTATAGTGTCCTTTTAAAATTAATATATTATAATTATATAGTAACTAAAGTCTAAAGTTACTCTTGTTATTAAAAGCTATATTTGACAGTAGATTATTTTTAAAATCTGTATGTCTAAAGCTTCCTTAAATGACTAAGTTCTTATTATGATAATTATGATAAATAAAAATCTTAGAAAAAATAATAAAACAATTACTCTTAGAAATTACTTTTCTTCAGAAAAGTTTTCTTGTAGTACTTATAGATCAGGCAATTTCAGGTTCTTTTCTCATTAAAGTATAATTATTTTCTGAATAGATGTATGCATGTATAAATAAATGAATGAAATTCTGAAAGTGCTGTAGGGAAGGCCACCTCTCTTCTCTCTTTCTCTTTTTATATGTTCTTTCTAGATATACATGACAGTAGGGTGTATTTTGACATTTTACACATACATAGAATAAGTATAACTTATTCCAAATAGGATACTATTATTGTGGTTGTATATGATGTAGAGTTACATTGGTTATGTATTCATATATAAGGATAGAAAAGATATGTTTGATTCATTCTACTGTCTTTTCTATTCTCATCTCCCCTCCCTTCCCTTCATTCCCCTTTGTCTAATCTAATGAACTTCTAATCTTCCTCTCTCTTGTGGTGGGTTAGTATCCACATATCAGAGACAATATTCTGCTTTGGGTTTTTGGGACTGGCTTATTTTACTTAGCATGATATTCCCCAGTTGCATCTATTTACAGGCAAATGCCATAATTTAATTCTTCATATGGCTGAGTAATATTCTATTGTGTATATATACCACATTTTCTTTATCTATTCATCTGTTATAGGGCACCTAGGTTGGTTCCATAGCTTAGCTACTATGAATTGAGCTGCTATAAACATTGAAGTGGCTGTGTCACTGTAGTATGCTGATTTTTAAGTTTTTTTTTTTTTGGTATAACCTGAGAAATGGGATAACTGAGTCCAAGGGTGGTTCCATTCCAAGTTTTCTGAGGAATCTCCATACTGCTTTCCAAAGGAGTTGCACCAACTTGCAGTCCCACTAGTAATATATAAGTGAAGCTTTTCCCCCACATCCTCACTAACATTAATCGTTGCTTATATTCTTGATAATTGCCACTCTGACCTAGGTGAGACGGAATCTCCGTGTAGTTTTGATTTACATTTCTCTAATTGTTAGAAATGTTGAACATTTTTTCATTAATTTTTTGACCATCGTTATTTCTTCTTCTGTGAAGTGCCTCTTCAGTTCCTTTATCCATTTATTAATTGGGTTTTTTGGTGTTAAGTTTTTTGAATTCTTTGTATATCCTGGAGATTAATGCTCTGAGGTGCTGGTGGTAAAAAATTTTCTCCCATTCTGTAGACTCTTTGTTTCCTTATAGTGAAGAAGCTTTTTAGTTTAATGCTGTCTCATTTATTGATTCTTGATTTTACTTTTTGTGCTTTATGAGTCTTATTGAGGAAGTTGGTTCTTAAGCCAACACCCACCTATCTTTTTATAGCGATAATAGGAGACCCTATAGGTAAAGGTAGATCTTTTCTTAAGGTGCAAATTTTACCAGTTTTAGCATATAAATGAATGATAATTTTTCCAAATTCTGTAACATAGAGCATCACAAGATTAGTGATTTGGAATAACATATTTAAATATTTTAATCTCTGTTCTCTTATGTAGCTAGCATTACCAGACAACCACAGTTCCTTAAAAAAAAAAAAGTACTGAGGCTTCCATTTAATGCCTAATATTAACTATGACTTTCTGGTCAAACTTATTCACAAGAAAAGAAAATGGGTATATTGACTTTATGTTACTAAGAAACTATTAAGTTTCTATTTTTGGTGGTACTTGTCAATAAAATAAAAATCAAATATATTTAAAGTAACAATCATGGAATATCTGTTGTTCTCCAAGGGCATTACATACATTATTTTTAACCCTTTAAGTTAGATTTCAAAGAGGAAACTGAAACTCAGAGAAATACCCATGTAAGGTTACACAGCTCAGGAGTTGTGCACCTGGTGTTTGAACCAGGACCTGCCCAGGTCTCAAGCAGCTTCCACACTCCACTATCCAGCCCTCTCCCAGGCCAGGAGAACAGTTTGTCTGCATTTAAACAATGTTGTCCTGGGGAGTCAAGACAATGAGCAGTAACTAAAAGTGTTTTTTGTTTGTTTTTGTTTAATTCCTTATTTAAGCCAAGTTGAGCTTTAATCTCCTTGCTGCCAGCAAGAATCACAGGCAGAATTTCAGCTCAACAAATCTCAGCTTTGGTAAGGCAAATGTCCAGGTCTTTGGAACTGAGACCATGTGGACTTTCTCCGAATTTTACTCTCCAAGTCACTGTAATACATCAGAAGAACCCAATAGAGATATTGGCACAGAACTATACTGACGTTGCATGAATAGTAATAATTTTTGTTCTATAAATAGTAAAGTGAGGAAATGTTGATTTATAATTAGGCCTTATTTTTCCTACTACATTCTAGAAAATGGAAATATAGGGCAGTTTTCCCTGTCACATGAGGTTAATTTTTTTCTCCCAGCCTAAATTATCTTTAAAAGACTATAAACCTGTAGCCACGCTTATTCTAAATTAATCTTCTGCAGCTTTATACTAAAATCCAGTGTATACTAAAAATCTATAAACCAACCTATAAATAAAAAGATCTATAAACCCATAAATATTATATGTATTATGTGTACACTGTACTGCAAAATGATGCCTAGTCATTATTATATGAGACTGGCCTGGACATAGAGAATTTTTATTTACCTAAGAGGGACCAGGGGGAGATGATCCGCTTTTCTCAACTGTGTGATTTTTAGAGTGAAGCCATAATTAAAGTTAAGAAGGAAAGCTTGATATCTAAAGTAATTGCCCACATTTTAAGCAAACAAACAAACAAAAACCCCCAAACAGTTAAGACTGCACCAGTGGCTAATGGGTAAGATGACCTCATTGTTTAAACAAAAAAACAAAAATAAAAACAAAAAAGCCCAGGCTGAAGGGATAATTTAGCTTGGGTCAGGACTGAGGGTGTTTCCTCGCTGAAGAGTCTGGTTTCTCTTTCCAGATGGTTTCTCCTCCCTTAACTCAAAAACAAAAAAATTGCTTTTACGGCTATTGATTTTGATTAATGGATCCTGTCATAGGAAACCATTTTCTTTATCTTGGAAAGAACAAGGACCATTGTGAATAGGAAAAAGTTTGGGATGAAACCCCTATCATTAGCCAGTGGACTGAGAAGGACTCTGCCTAGGTTTCTGCCATCACTGGAGAGGCATCTGCCTCGTTGGTGGGAATCTTAATTTTGCAAATCTTTTAATTTCTGTTCCCTTATGTAGCAGAATACAATGGTTGATGAAGAGAAAGCTTATGTCTTAAGCTCTAATTTCAATTCAGGAATATAATTAATGTTCCCAGGGTCAGGTTCTTGCCTGGTAGAGGCCCCACGGGCTTCCCATGACCAAGAGGAGAGAATTAAGCAGAGAGAATCATCCCTGCAAGCCAGCTGGGCATCCCTGGTTCCCTCTCCCTGCCTCAGCCAAATCCTCTGCGTCCCCAAGCCCTGCTGTTATCTGCTATCAAGCAGAGCCAGAGGAAATTGATGGAGACAGTGCCAACATCAATGTCCCCCGAGGGTTCCCTTCTACCAACATTAGTTCTAAAGAGGCAGGTCTCATTCACAGTTAAAGCTATTGATTCTTTGTCCCTCCCTCAGGCCAGCCCTGTATTATGCTCCTTCCAGGGTCTGAGGGCTGTGTCTTTCACCAGTATGTTTCTTTTAGAACATTCATTTACAGAATCAAAGAAGAACTCTCCTGGGTATCCAGTTATCTTGCCAGGCCTGACCTGAAATACGGCTGGAAAATGCAGGCAGCTTTGTAAATAACAAATCTGACCTTCATCACTCGGCACTTCCTGGCATGCTTCTTGCTAGAAAAAGATTATAAGAATGAGCTCTGTAATGTTTTGAACAATCAATAAAAAAAAAAAAAGAAAAAAAAAGATTATAAGAAAATTGAGAGCAAGTGTTCCCATTCAACTGCTCACTCCTTCCCTGGGTATCGGTGTTTTAAATTCTCATACAGTTATGTATAAATGATATTTGTGTTTTTCCTAAGTATATTCTCCTTAGTGAATATACTTTGAAATTAGTGGTTTGTGTCTTGGATAATTTATTTATTCATTTATGCAGGCAATTCAGTCATTCATGCAATTCACTCATTCATTCATTTATTCAACACCTGCTTATTATCTACTTATCTACTGCTTGCAAGGGACTGTGTCAAATGATGGAAGTTTCAGTATGTAACAAAACACACCTGGTCCCTGTCTTCATGATATCTACAGAATTAATAAAGCAGACATTAAGTAAAGAGATTCATTGGGAGGCTAACACAGGAAGATCGTGTGTTCAAAGCCAGCCTTAGCAACTTCGCAAGGCCCTAAGAAACTTATGGAGACACCGACTCTAAGTAAAATATTTTTTAGAAAAGGGCTGGGCATATGGCTCAGTGGTTAAACTCCCTGGATCAATCCCTGATATCAAAAACAAACAAAAAATCCCCAAACTTAAGTTTTAATTTTGCTATGCGATACCAGGAAAATATGCAGGGTACCTTAAGACAACACAATAGTTTAGATAAGGGAATTTGCAAGAAAAGAGATAATCAAGCTGGCATAGGTGTAGGCTGAGAACTTGATCTCCACTTATCCTGTGTGGAGTCATTGGAGAGGAGACCGGCTGAAGATGCATTAGAAAAACAGGAGGACTCAGAAATAACTTGTCTTATTTCATCAGCATAAGACAATATCAACTATATATTTTTTAAAATATTAATTTTTTAGTTTTTTTTAGGTGGACACAATATCTTTATTTTACATTTATGTGGTGCTAAAGTTTGAACTGAGGGCCTCATGCATGCTACATGAGCACTCTACCACTGAGCCACAATCCCAGCCCCTCAACTACATTTTTATTTGGCATAAATATAAAATTTTTCAAATGTAATAATACCTGCTTGATTTTTAAGGATCAAAATATATAGTGTAGGCAATAGAGAAAATACAGAAGAAAAGAAGCAGTATCTCAATCACCTATAAACACTTTTCTTACCAGTCTTATGTTAAAAATGAAAATTATCTGTCTTCACCTTTTTTCTTGTATGTTTGCATGTATGTAAACACATATACACTTATACATCCATGTGTTTGTATAGGAATGTATATTTATATACATACACACCTATACATGAATAAAATATGTGTGTCTATATGTGTATCATATTACATAAAGGATTTATACTATTCGTATTATCAGAAAACTTATGATAATTTTCCATTTAGCACAGATAAAATTATTCTTGATACTTGAACAATATATAAATATAGATGAAAGGATAATCACATTTTAGTAATTCTACATTATTTCTAATGCATTTTATAGTTTTCCTTGTTTATGTTTAGCATGGAATTCATCCAAAAATTATCTTTGTACATTGTTTGCAGCAAGGACACAATTTTGTTTTTCTCTCTTGAGTGATTGTCAGTGTTCTCACATAGACATAGACACTTCTTACAATCAATCCACTTTCTACTCCAGTGGTCTATTTATCTATGATTATGACTGCCCAATTTTGTCTTATTAAGGTTGTATAGTGCTCTGATATCTTATAGGCAAGTGACCCCAAGAGTGGTATTAGGAGTATAGTTGCTGGAGCTAAGCCAGACTCCACCCCAAACACCAGACAGTAATCATTTACTTACCCGGCATGACATTGATGATCGGCATATTCTTACATCAGCATGAGACCGTCATCAGTGTATTTTAGTTGAGCATATGGTTAGAACTGACTGGGTGTTGACTGTTGGTGATACATGTACATAAAACCATGTAATCCTAAAGTGAAAGAGAAATTTGAATTTGAAATGTCATTTCTTTAAAATGATGTACTTTCTTACACATAATTGACTAGGATGCAATGGTGGCTTTAATAAAGTTACAATAAAGATGGTTTGTACAGTCTGATGACTGTCCACTTCTGCTATGAAAAGGCCCATGTCTTTGGTATAAAATGCATATGTATTGAGTTATGTTTTATGGTAGCAGCTCCGACTGTGGGCTTTTAGGGAAATAGAGAGGAACAGGAGGAAAATACACATTGGCGAATACTCTAAGAACAATGTTATATGTTATCTCCCAAAGTTGCCAGCCACAGAGGATGAAGGACAGAAAGTACTGCCCATTCTGTCTTGATCACTTGGAGAAATTACATTTGGCTGTGAGAACATTCTAAATCCGTCAGTTGGAAAAATGCCATGAGCAAAAACCTCTTGAATAAGTTAAAAGGAAACATTGGCAAATATTAATATTGTATTTCTGGAAAAACATTAGCAGACAAAATATGATGAGACTGGAGGCCTAGATGCCGATTCATCCAGTCAAGTGCTTGTGTAGCAAAACAACCCTGAGGGATGGTCTGAGCTGGTAAGGTAGACATTGATGGCACCAAATAAATGAAAAACCACATCATTTTAGGGCAATTTAAATGGAAAAATTTCAAGAGAAGGATTTTTTTTTTTTTTTTTTTTTTTTTGGTACTGGGGTTGAACTCAGGAGCACTCCACCACTAAGCCACATGCCCAGACTTATTTTGTATTTTATTTAGAAACAGTGTCTCAAGGCTTACTGCCTTGCTTTTGCTGGGGCTGACTTTGAACTAGCAATCCTCCTGTCTCAGCCTCCTGAGCCACTGGGATTACAGGCATGTGCAACCATGCCCAGCTGAAGAGAAGGATTTTTAAGTGTCAAATATCGACATCTCAGAGTGATATGACTGGTTGAGCCATAAGCCATTTAACAAGCAAAATTATGATTTAACCTAGAAATAGTAGGTTACCCATCATAACAACACTATTCAACTTATTGAACACTGATTACTGATCACTACTATAAAGAATCATCTTTATAGTAATTGGAACCTTTTTAATTTGCATAACCAGAGAAAGCCTTATTGGAATCTTTATGGACAATTAAAGGAAGAAGCTGGGCACAATGCTGCATATGTGTAATTCTAGCGGCTGGGGAGGCTGAGGCAGGAGAATCACAAGTTCAAGTCCAACCTCAGCCATTTAGTGAGATACTATCTCAAAATAAAAAGTAAAAAAGTTGGGTGTCTAGCTCAGTGGTAAAGCACCCGTGTGTTCAATCCCTGGTGCCAAAAAAAAAAAAAAAAAAATTAAAAAATAAAGGAAGAAAACAGAGTCAGATAAGAGCCCAAGGTGACAATTCTCTCCTTCCCTCCCTCCCTTCCTCCTTTTTTGTTGTCTGTCTGTCTGTCTGTTTCTCTGTCTCACATACACATGCACACACACTCTCAGGAGTCCATTCAGGAATTAATGCCAATTGTGCCAGGGTTATCCAACCTAAGTAGCCAATGCCTGGGTTACTCTTCCTTTCTCTTTTCCTTCATTCACACACATAGTCCACTAAAACCTTCCCTGGTCAAGTTTTCACCATCAGTTTCTCCCCTGCATTCCGGCTGTCCCCATCCTTGTCTAGACCTTTTAATGATCTCAAGAATGGACTAATTGGGCTGGGGATGTGGCTCAAGTGGTAGCACGCTCGCCTGGCATGCGTGCGGCCCAGGTTCGATCCTCAGCACCACACACAAACAAAGATGTTGTGTCTGCCGAGAACTAAAAAATAAATATTAAAAAAATTTCTCTCTCTCTCTCCCTCCTCTCTCTTAAAAAAAAAAAAAGAATGGACTAATTAGTTTCCCTCTTTTTCCTTCTGATCCATCAACTTCTTCATAGATTTCTCTTCTTAAATTGAAATCAGCACCCCAGCTTCAAACATCTGGAATGACCCTTTATTTTCTGTAACATAAAGACCAAACTCCTCATCCTGTCCTTCTGTGATCTGTTGGCAAAGCTGCTGCTCAGCTCATGTCAACCACTACTGCGCTACAGACCATTAGTGAAGCACCCCACTCTGCCTGCTATTCCCCACACTTTGAGATGTCCACTCTTTCCTTTGTGTATTTATGGATATCATTTCCCTTATTTGCTTTTTAAAAAATCTGAGCCCTTTCCTTTGAGGTCCAGTTCATATTCTACCTCTTTTTTGTTATGTTTCTTAAACTTTCCCAGTGTCATTGGAGACCAATTTAAAGAACTGCATGTTGAGTTATATCGCTGGACACTTCTAATTCTTGATAGTTTTGAAATATTAAGGAGGGCTGGAATCAGGAAGCTGGCCTATAAAGCTGCAAGTGGTTTTCTATCTCTGAGGTAGACACTCCAATTCAATTCAGTGGAAGATTGTTTTGAGATGTGGCCATCATTGGTTTTAATCAAATATTTCTAGCTCTTGGCCTTCTAATCATAACCAAGTGAAAGGGTACTTCTCTTCTCTCTTGGAGTTGGGTATGGCCACATGACTTGCTTTGGCAGTGAGTTGCGAATTTAAGTGACATGACACTTCTGTTTTTAGCTATCTTTGATTTTTTTAAGCCACTAAAATTCAGAGACGATGATGATGATGATGATGATGATGATTATTTTGCATAACCAGACCCACCCTGAATGATCTGCTTTATTTAAGAAAATTTTCCAAATTCACAAATTTCTCAAATATGGAAGGTGGCCATTCATTATTTGGGGGCAATGAAAACATTGTTTACTTAAATGATAGGGGGTGAGCTGATGAGCAAGTTTCTTGAGCATTTATAGCAGAAGATCAAGAGTGGAGAACCTCAGGGCTAGTTTTGAAGAGTCATTCCAGGACTTTGAAGATCAACTAAAACAGTTCTTGGGAAGAGGACGCCCCACCCCCACCCAGCCATCTCCACAGCAACTGGAGCTGCTGTGATACATGGAGGGAGGAATTTTTGCAGCATCTAAAGCACTGTCTCCTGAAGAGTAGCAGCAGCAGGCTGACAATGCACCCTAGCAGACAAGTTATAAAGCAGTGACATTAGCCGAGGGAGCTGCAGCCACAGAGAAAAATCAAGATAGTGAGAACTGAGTTTAGCAAATGCTCTCCTGTGAGTAAAACTGAAGTAATCCCTAAGGATGCCCAGGAATAATTTAAGGATACTGTGTCATTGGAAGTTTGAGCCAAATGTCATTTAGACCATAAAGGAAAATTGTCCTCATTTATTACTAGATAAACCATGTTTGTTCTATGAACACAATTATGATTTATCAAGTTTATTTATCATTCTTATTAGTTTATAATTATTGTTTTTAACTTTGTACAAAAATCTTGACTTCACAAAAACATTTATTAGTTCTTTGGAGGCCAGGATAATATTTTTAGCATACAATGGACATTTAGAAGATGATTTAATATTGATAAAAAAAGTTGTAACAGAAGGTTATTTTGAGGCCAAAAAAAATCATTCTAATTTTATTGTAAGTAGAAATGTTTATTTTAGTATAAAAATGTGTCTCTAGTAAATTAACTTTTGAATTTCAATAATAGAAACTTAAAAATAATTTTGCCCACCAGTTTCAAAACATGTTTGGAAGAACAATCTCAGAGGCCCTATGTTCTTCCATGGAAGCAACTCTACTTCTACTTGCTCTCTGCGGTGGTTTCTGTGGTAGACAAATTAACTTAAAGAATGAGTCCACTGTCAATGCAAAACTGACCTAGCCCTATGAATAGATTGATACAGTTTAACTACCTTATGTTATTAAGGCTTAAATGGGTCAAGAAATGTTAAAAGGATTACCTAAGAACACATATCCGATGAGTATAAGAGCCAGAGAATCAGATCTGACAGCCACTCTCATGTTACCAAACACAGTTGTTCTGTTAATATTTATTCTTTATTTTTAGCATGTGTTACTCATTCATTCTGCAGTCCCATGAGTATCCCACTTTGTTTTTGCTTTCGTTGGACACTTTAAAAAAAGTCTTTCAGAGAGGGTGAAGTACAGTACTGAGGAAGAAAGTACCATGATGTGGCTGGAAAAATCCCTATCTACTTTTAGAATCCTGTATTAGATTCAGAAATAATCCCCCTTCCCTTCACATGATATATTAATCCCCTTCCTAGAACTTCTGCTGGGTGGACATTCTTCCCATATTGGATGACTGGGAAAACCAGTCTCCCATATTTGAACAATTCACACTGTTCTCTGGCTTGGCCTCTTATTGAGCTTAATTAATGTCAATGTAACTAACATCCTAGCCATTCTTTTGAGGACACAAACACAGAACACCTGGGCGTATACTTATGTTTAGCTTGACCTTGATAAAATTTCTTAAAATTTTTATATTAGTTACTATAATTTGCAAATTAAATAAGTGCGTAATAGAAGCTTTCTCTTTTATGTAACAAATAAGGGCTCCAGTTTCCCACAATCCCTACCATTCCATATTGCCCCCTTCTAGGCCTGTCTCCCTCATTTAATGACAACCTTTCTGAATATAAAGCATTCAACACAGGCTTCCTGTGCTAAGCCATCCCATTTTTATGTTTGGCATTTAAACTCCATTGATGTAGGCAAATATGCACATATGCAATTTCTTCAATGAGTGCAAAGTACCTTCACAGAAGTAATGGTTAACTTCTTCAAATTCCAGCCTTGGGTTCACTAGGAACAAAAGCAAGAAAATGGATCTCAGTAAACAGAAGAAGAGGGAAAAGTGTGTGAATTGAGAGGTTCTGTATGGATAAAGGAATTGACAGATATTTAAATATGGAGGAAGCAACCCCAAATGGGTTTTCTGTTGGTCGTGGGAAGGCAAGGATTTGCCTTAGCTGAGAGGTGGAGTCACACTCAGTAACTTCAATGGTAAGTAAAGGACAGGTGCTGCGTGAGCTCAGGGAGGACTGTCCCGCTTTTGAGTCATGCCCAGACAGGGAGATGTGCCCTGTCAGCAGCAGCAGCAGCACCTCCAAATGCAGATGGGCACTGCCTCTGTCAAGCCAGCTCTCACCTTATGGCAGCTCTCTGGGATGGCAGTCTGGAAACACCATATGGAATATAGCCTTTTGCACATAATCCCATGAAAACTGTTTTACAGTAACACATTATGAATATTTCATTTTTCTTCACAAATCTACTTGCAAAGTGTGGAATGTTCCTTTTTCTTTTTTCATTTTTTTACTTCTTCTCTTTTCTTGGTCCTTGGTTTAAATTATTTTCATTCCGTTAAGTAAATGCTTACTGAAGACATTTAGGATGTTACAAGAGAATTTAAAACTATCTATTTTCGTGGTAATGGTTAGGACTGTGCTGACCCTTGTTGTGGTGTATATCAAACAGCAAATTGAATAAACAGACATTTATCCCAAAGTCAATTGGTTTAATTGTTTTTCTTTTTCTTTTTCTTTTTTTTTTCTTTTCTTTTTTTTTTTTTTTTTGCCAGAATTGAGTGGATTTTTAAAAGCAGAGTTGGCTAAATTAATTTGGTGTTCTGGTTTCCTGTGAATGTGGCCTCTCTATGATCTAGCTTAAAGGGATAATCTTAAAAGCGCCTTTCCTACTCTATGATTTAATTTTTAAAATATTAACCATCCGTCATTTAAGTTTGCATATTGTTTGGAAATGCAGCTTTGTGGCTTTTGCTTTGTCTCTTGGTATTAGAAGAATCGTTTATCCTCCTAGAGTGAGTGATAGCAGCTGGTTGACAGGACCGAGCGGCTCTACAGACTGTGCCGAAAGGGAGGGAAATACCATATCTAATTAAAGCAGCAGGGAACGTTTTTTAGCAAGGCAAATTGTAATCCTTTATCTGGAAACTGGCCAGGGCATTAAGGTTAACAACACGGTTTGTATGAAATAATAAGAAAAAATATCTACCCACCACGTCTTTATGGATCACCAGTGACTGGAATGTCTAGGTTCACATCTCAGTTAAAAGCTTTCTCACATACCGAATCCCTTAACACCTGCTCAAAACATGGCAAAAACTTATCAGCCATGGGAAGACAGTGGTAGCTTGAAATATGTTCATTTAGCTTGGAGATTTTATCAAGACTTCTAACTATAATTACAGAAATAAAAACTCAATTGCATATTCAAAGTAATATGGCATAAGACAATTTAAAAAAACCCTTTTAATGGACTCTTTCTTACTGGGGCAGACGCCCTAGATTCAGATCCAACTTCATCACTTTCTATCTGTGTGCTAGCTAGGGAAACACTTGATCTTCCTTAGGCTCAGTTTCCCTATCTGGAAAATGAAAGCAATAACATTCATCTGTTACTTTTTCCAAATAACAACGAGGATCCAATGAAATGTTATGGAGTATCCGAAAGTACACAAAAAGCTGATATAAACTCACTAATGCAAACCACTTTTGTTATGTTATTTTAGGCAATAACATTTCTATAATAACATGGGAAAAACATGGGAATGGCTCACCTGTGAGCAGATAGGTAAATTTCTCAAGAGTAGACTTGATCAATCAACCACACATTTTGATTATACTTGATCAAAATGTGCTTTGGACAAGGTCCTGGGGTTATTTATTAGTTATATATTGGATTGAATCAGTTTCAAGAAGAGAACCCTATGGACCTACTGGGTAGCTGAGAACTCAACAGGTTGAGATTGCTGTTTATGGGATAGGCCACATAGAATCACAGGAGATGATTTAGCATGGGGAAATCAAAACTCTCAAGCCTTGGAAGAGTGTTTCAAGCTATAACCAGAGGTGAAGGAGCAAGTTCAAGTTGCAGCCTCTGAAAATCAGGCAAAATTCCAATAACAGAATACCTATTCTTATTTCTATATTTAGAAATGTCTAATATGTTGCCATTCCAATCTGCATTACAGCACAGGCTGCATTCCTGGTTACTGTCCAGTTTCTAAGGACGTAAAAACAAACTACAGGGCAGTTCTTGAAATAAAATGAAAAAACAAAAAGGTTCAGAAGTAAAATATAAAATAAGAGCATGATCTGTATCTGTATCTATATTTGCCCTATAGCCATCTGTAATAGAACAGCCAACAACATGTAAACATTTTTATTTACTTTCTAGCTTTTGCATTTTTAAAAGTGTTTGAATAGTGATTGAAAGTTTTCCACGTGACACTTCTTTACCTTAATTCAAATTTCATTTATAACTGTAAAGATTTTGATCTGAATACGTATTTGTCATCTATAAAATAAGTAGAAATTCATAACTGCTTGATTTCTTTTTTTATTTTTTAGTGGCTATTATTATTATTATTTTGTAAAATTACTGTGTTGTCTTTAGACATAATAAAATAACTCAAGCATAAGATATTGAGCAGTTTGTTTTGGGTGGTTTATGAAGAAGACCTATTTTTCTGCAGTGACTTGTAGACTCATGGATTATTGAAAAAAACGTCATTGCCCAGAGGTCCGCCTGGGAAGGGCATGGGCTGGGGCACCTGTCTGGTTCAGGATGAGTGTGACTGTTTCCCTCCATTCCCATGCCTTGCTCTCCAACTAAAGTCCACCCACATTGCTGATTCCCACTCTGAATTGCCCCTTCTGAGAACACCTGAAAAACTTCAACTTTTACTCTAAGACAAAATAGGGAACTTTACAATGTGATCATTTTTAGGATCCGTGTCATTGTTTCACTGTCTCTCACAAACCCCAGGCCAGAAGGCTCATCTGGTATCAGTGTCATTCATGTGCAAAGTAGAAACTGAACCGAACACATTATCTTTGAGCTGAAATTGGTCTCTCAGACTGTACCAGCCTCTTTAAGGAGAGGTGGCATACACTTGAAGGTTGGTTATTAGTTCCAAATGCTGCAGAAGCATCTGCTCTCGAGTAGCTAGAAATCATGTTTAATAACAAGAAAATCTACTCCAGCCAAATCCCTGTTGGGAGGGCTCTCGCATGAACAAAAGGCCCCCACTTCCCCTGATTTCCATAACAGATGTAGTATCTGATGCATGACAGCTCAGCGCAGCCCTGCGCCATTATTCTCCTACATATCCATCTGCAAGAAACGGCGCTTTCATTTTATTAATTGCTCTGGTGGGCTACATGTTATGTTTTGTTGCCCGGAGAATACTCTGTTTGTGCTTCATGCTACACTGGTCACAATAATAGTTATTTTTCTTAATGTTAAAGGTTACTAGCCTTCTTCCTTTACTTGCCTATGCATCTTCCATACACAATAAACTATTAATGCCTCCCTGGGGGGTTGACAATTTCACTTAAGTTGGTCTGGGTTCTCTCAACCCTGGTACTGTGTCTTTGTCTTCTTATTCAGCATTCTTGGGACAAACCAGTTATGGGGGGAAGTCATTAATAAGCTCCAAAGTGCTAGATGTAGTTCCTAATGCTTAAAAAAAAAAAAAAGAACAGAGCAAGAATTTTGACATTCATAAGTCAGTAGCTGTTTTAAAATCACAGATATGCCCAACTGCAGACAAGAATGTTTGGAAAGATGAACGCTCTTGATTTGTAATTATTCCCAAGCCAATTTTCTCCTATTGGTAGAGTTTTAGGTAAATGGAGAGGCTTGCTTCCTGAGGACACCATAGGTGGTTGTGACTGAGGCTCGTCATCATCTCATGCCACTTCATCACAGGATGTCATAGAAGTGCTGTATTTGAGAGCAAATGGGCACAGAGAGGGAGGGAGAGGGAACTGACACGGTGCTTGAAGGGGACAAGAAAGAAGTCAGAGTGTGGTAATAAGAGAAGTCAAAATACGGAATAAAGTAATAATACATAATCTCCATATTTCCTTTAAGTTTAGTGATTGTTTTTAAGAAAGTAGGCTATACACATAAATTTCATTCTTGAAGGAATCTGTTTAGAATTTAAAACATCATAACTGGAAAGAAAGAAATTGGATTTGGCACTGAATTCAAAACAGTCTGAGTACATGTTTTTCAGAGTGTTAAAAAAAAAAAGATATAGTTACAGCTACAGCTGAGGAAGGGCAAAGCCACAGCAACACACACACACACACACACACACACACACACAAATCTGCCAAGGTCATGAACATTTAAATATAATTTGCATGTTTGTGTTAGCCAGCCATGTAGAATTTAGACATGAACAGCAGAATAAACGAGCTATCTCTATTACCAAATCTCCTGAACAGAGTGTCAAAACATTCGAGCAAAACTGAAATGTTCCAAATGGTATTTTACAGCAAAAATGAAAGTTTTTTAAATATATAGAAAGAAATACATGCTTATATTAATCTATTCTTTTTATGGTTTTTAATGTTCTGGAAAGTGAGTATTTTAAAAAAGGAAACAAAACAAAACAAACAAAACAAAACAAAACAAAACAAAACAAAAAAAACCAGCAGAAGCAGCCATAACACATTTCCTCATGAGTACCACGTCACTAGAAATCTTTCAAGATTTTTCTTTCTCTTTGGACCTGACACAAGTCTTTACTTTTAAGCCCATGGATAAATCTTTTTTAAAAGTACAATTATGATAATAATCATTCCATTCCTTATGTTACAGTCTAATGCTTTTATATTAGACATTTTTACATGTGGTGATGTTTTGAAAAACCTGGCTTGAAACAAGTCCATACAAATAAATCAGTAAAATACTGTGCTATGCAGCGACTATATACTGTTGTTACTTTACTTCTTGGGTACCCTTGGAAGATTGCCTCCAAAATACAAACACCAGGAGAGAACATGTTTACTATATTTTGCCAAATAGTATTTAATGGAAAAAGACCAATAAATTAATTTTTTAAAGTAGATTTTGTTATTTTATAAGATAACATCAAGTGGAGGCAAGAAATGATTAATTGTACGAGAGAAGGTTGCTAGTGTTCTGATTTGTCCCTGACTTCACCCCAGAACATTTCTCAACTGGGCCTCTTAATGAGGAGATGCAATTTACTCCTCAGCCCTTGTCACTATGGATGGTGTCGCAGCTGGCAGCCAGGGGTACTCATCAAAATAGCCCTTTGTGGGATTTTGCTTCAAGTCTAGAAGGATTGGGTGGGGCTTTATGATCACTTCAGCTTCTCAGCCCAAATTTATCTGCCCCACACAGAGGCTATTCCTCAGTGAGCATTCTAGACCTGAAAGAGACTGTAGAGAGACTCCGATTCAATCCCTGCATTTCACAGATGTGGAAAAGGAGTGTCAACACATTCATTAAATAAATTGCTTCAGTACAATTGGAGTCTGGGATTCTGTTTCTGACTTAGGAAAAAAAAGCTCATGAGTATCCAATTTAAAAAACAATAAAAATGCTACTGTCTATACATATATCTGTGTGTTTATACATATGCATATGTACAGACTTTTTAAAAACATTCAACACGCTCACATGCAACCTGTTTAATATTCTTGTCACTCCAAACTCAAAGAGCCTTGGTAGTAGGCATCATTATCACAGTGGGCCATGATGAAGATAAAGGAAATATTCTGGGTCAATTAGCAGAAATTCAAGCAAAATAGAAGGGTGACAAAGAGGTGGGGAACAGTCTATTTAAACATACCAGGGAAACACTTACCGACTCCCCACTGTGTGCCAGGCACCAGGCTCTGAAGATGAAAGGCACAATTCCTATTCTTCGGGAGCTAGTGGTTCTCACTGGGGAGAGACATGCATAAGGTAATACCCAGAGCATATTTATACAGGAGGTTTTCAGAGGAGAGGAAGTGGAAACATGCAAAACCACATCAGGTTTGACAGAGGAGGGTCATTTCTTGCTGGGTACTGAAGCAAGAGTTCAAGTTTGAGTTCATTAGTTAGATGGGGGTAAGTACATTCATCATCCAAGACCTGGAGCACGGAAGTAAATGAAGGGGCGGACAGGTCATGGCGTGTTTCAGCAATGTCCCTTCACTCCTTCCTGCTCTGTTCTCCAAAATTATTTTTCATCATGAACAACAGATGGTTCCCAAGAAAGGCTTGGTCCCAACCATGCATGCTAGAGGAATCAAAGTGAGAAAATAGCAATAAGATAGGCTTAGTAAGAGGAAATAAAAGAACTGAAGCAAGGTGATATATTAAAAAAGGAGGTAGGTTGTTTTTAGAAACAACAACAAAAAAATCCTTTTTCTTCAGCAATGGTAGAGGGGTACCCTAAGATGAAAGGTGACCCATAATGGCAATAATATTTCATTAAGCTTGGCATATTTTATGCTCATTTATCTTCTTTCCTCCTTCTCTTCCTCTAACAGAAGCAGTGTCTGAAGTTGTGGCTAATGGTGATCTAAAAAGACCTGAATAACAAATAGTTAGCTCTGGGTCTGGTGGCAATCAATGCTTTGCTCCAAGAGAGAGAAGAGGTAGGTGAACTGAAAAGCAAGAGCCTGCTGGAAGGCTGAAGAAAGAGAATGAGTTGGCAAAATTCAAATGCACAGGGGACACTTCTCTCCCTCTCTTTCCGAACACAAGGTCCTACTTACCCACCCATCGTCTACCCTCACTATTAGAAACCCCTGGTCTGGATCATCTCCTGCCACCTCTTAAAGGCGGCATAGACTAGTTCACCTCCTCTGTCCAATTTCCCCAAATACACAAAGGTCTTTGGGATGGAAATAAAAACAGCATTTCATTAAGCGGGGATAAGGCAATTCCAATGGAGTCAGAGGACGGAAACTGGGGCAGGCCCTACATAAATTAATCTTGTGAAAGGAGGAAATTTCCCTATTCCACTGTTAAGCAGCATTTGGATCTGGATAGAAAATGCAGGCCTTTCAAGCCTACCAGCAGTGTTTCTTCTCTACCCCATTGTCTTCCTACCAGAGAAAGAGGCAAGAAAAACCTGAGGAGGCCATTTTGGGGTGCCTGGAGGTGGGGTGTAGTTGAAAAGGAGTTGTAAAAGGGCTTAAGTCTATTCATTTCGCCCTTTTCATTTCCCTCTAAATGGAAGCGCGACTTTCATGCCAGTGCTCAGGCCCGGGTTGCTGGCAGAGCGACTCGGCCCTGCGAGGCAGCTGAAGTCTTTTATGGTGACAGCTTTTCTCCCAATGTGTCCTGGTAGGAGTTTGAGTTGACAGACAACAAAAGATGGGGAGGGGAGGGATTCCGATACAAGCCCAACAACCACTCTACCCACCTCTCCTCCACAGCGCCTCAGCTGATGGACAAAGAACAAGCCTGGGGTGGGTGGGAGTCTGTTCCAGGCCCTCCTGCTTCAGGTTACCTCTGTGGCACACAGACAGGCACAGAGGGCTCAACGGGAGGCAGTTCAGCATTATCCCCCTGTGGGTCTACAGTGTGGGTACCTGTGAAAGGAAAAAACCCTCTACATATGGGTCTAGGATTTGAAAGAAAGTTTCTGTAGGAACATGTTAGAACACTATAGGGTGAAACAAGCTTTGGACAAGAGGTATTAAGGCTGCCTTTTCACATTGCCCACAAAGAACCTGGCACCTAGTGGGTACTTCCAAAGAGCCATGTTTAAATCAAATGATATAAAGAGAAACAGGTGTCACTATTTGGGGAGTTACCCGGTGTTTGGAACCAACAAACCTCACATTTCAACTTTATGGAACCCCTGTATTATTTAGCCACCAAAGGTGTCTCTTCTTTGCTCTGCTATGGGCCAGCATAGGTTTATATGAGATCTCAGAGAAAGGACCAGAACATTCTCCTCCACTGAATGTTAGGAAGTCCCCTCTTCCTGAACAAAACTGGGGAGCATATTGCCATTTCCAAAGTAAAGGGGATAAGAAATCATTTTCATTTGAGCTTCTGTCACATGCCTGGAAATACCCAGAGATTCTCTGAGTGTCCCGTCAGGATCAGATAATTAAGATAATCAGTGGTACCAAACAAGAACTATCACAATAGATTTTAACCTTATTTTTTTAAGAGAGAGAGGAGAGAGAGAGAGAGGAGAGAGAGAGGAGAGAGAGAGAGAGAGAGAGAGAGAGAGAGAGAGAGAGAGAGAGAAATTTTTTTAATATTTATTTTTCAGTTTTCGGTAGACACAACATTTTATTTTATTTTTATGTGGTGCTGAGGATCAAACCCAGCACCCCACGCACGCCAGGTGAGCGTGTTACCGCTTGAGTCACATCCCCAGCCCTTAACCTTATTTTTGATGAATACATCTTTGATGAACCTTCCATGCACAAGTGCAGTCATTAAGCAGAGCCTGTGAAAATGATCAGGAAGTGACCCTGACAAAGCCACCAAAGGTGTCTCTTCTGTGCTCTGTTATGGGCCAGCATCTGTTTATATGGGATCTCAGAGAAAGGACCAGAACATTCTCCTCCACTGAATGTTATATTAGGAACACGAATCTCAGTATGGGTAGGAAATAGGTTTCCAGAGAAATAGAAAGGCTCACAGACAGATTAACAAACAAGTTGTCATGAAAGAAAGGGACGGTGCAAAACCCGAGCAGTTGAGAAATGGTACCCCAAACAGGGGACCGGGCATGCTGGTGTCACAAGCTGCCTGATAACTATTCTGGGCCATTCCTTTGTGAAATCCCTCCATGGGAGGAATAAATGATGTATGAAATGAAGACGCCCTGACTCCACAGGGAACACAGAGACAGCACTCCCAGCTGTAATGTGTCTTTCCTGATGGGTTTTGGCGGTGACCCCTGGGCACAGCTTCTATACAGCTGTGTGGCACCCAGCAGCCTCCCAAATCCTGAACACCAGAGCCCACACACTCTTCTCCTTCCAGAAAAACACTCTCACCCAAGTTTAGTTGTAAATTTCCTTCAACACAGACATTTCTCCACCTCGACACCCCAACAACCAGCTATAGTGGTGGCACCTTGTAATTACAGTTATCAGGCAAGATATATTGCAAAATCTGGTGATAAATCACTTGAATTCTGTGAAATTATTGTTACCAGTGTATCCAAAACTTTTGAGAGAGAGAGGGGATTGAAGGTGTGCAGGCCCTTGAGGGTCTCCAAACATTATTTTTTAACATGACTCCAACTTCTATAATCCAGGTGGAATTGTAATTCTCTGCTAGGAAATTTATTTCTCTCCCAACGGCAGGAAAACCAGAATAGGAAGCATAACATTGTAATCAGCTAAATGTGGACTATCACCATGGTGGATTATTGTGAGAAATTATTAGTTTGAGGAAGCTCTACCCATTCATTACCAACCATGCTTGTAGAACATCTCTCCCTAAAGGCCCTTGGTATGTGTTAAAACAATTAAGAATAATATTGGTTTAATTAATGAAATGCTAATTTAAAAGGCAACACTTTAAAACAAAACAAACAAATAAAAATAAATGGGCAATATATTTCAAATGTAAGTTACACTTGGAAGTTTCACTTGGGGGATTTTTTACATCATTGATGCTTCCATCCACCAATGGATCTAATTAAGCAATTACTGCTGTGCCTCTGCCTTGGTCCTAAGTGCGGAAGTGCTTTGTGTGCACACATCCCTGAACACCACTTTTCTTCCCTCCGCCACAATTAGGCGGTTCCTTTGGGAGCTGCCATCTAACGTGATTGACTGCACTCCACCGAAGCAAGCTGAGTCTCCTACAGTACTTAGTTCTCCTGACCACCGTGTTCCACTGTCATTCTGAATCCTCACTTGGATTCTTGAGTTTGGAATCACGGCACATGTGAATTAGACTCTTTTGGCCGCAGAATTTGTGGGTTGAAGCTCTGAAGTTCTGAAGCTTTCTTCCTGTGGAGGAAGGCACACAGTTGTACAGGGAAAATAAAAGCTAAGGTCATAGAGAGACAGAGATAGGGACAGGACACTTTTTCCTGCCCATAGCCCCTTTTTTTGCCACCTACTCCAGAAAGAAAGTCAGTGACAAGTCTGAAATACATGCTTACAGGGTGATTCAAAATTTTTTTATTTTATTTTATTTTTCTAACTCAATCTGGATTAGGGTTGTAGGCTGGGCAAATAAAAATATAAGATATCTAATTACTTTGTAATGTCATGGGAAAAAACAACTAATAATTGTTTAGTATGAGCAGGATCCATGTAACATTTACAATTTTCCTTTACTATAGATTCTTTCCTACTTACCACCCCAACAACTGACTATAGCAAGGTCACATCAAAATTCAAACTTAAATTACATTCTGGATTTTATCTAGCATCCCTAGTTCAGATACATTGCCTCTTCATTTTCCCTTGGCTTTTCAGACTCTCTGCTACGTTAGGAGCTATGTATGGGATATTCTATTTGCCAGACTTGTCTTTCCATCATATACCTACCTGCTGAACCTTTATTCCCTCAAATATTTGGGCAAATGTGCTTCTCCCTGGGGGGCATCTTGTCCTCTTATATTTCACGCTGATTACCCTGCCTCCTCCCCATCACCTCTACCCTGTTCTGTTTCCTTTTCTCAATGCACATCTTACCTTAGTATATTGTACATTTTCATTATTTATTATTTCTACTTTTATTATTTGTCTCCTCTGCCAGAAGGTTACCTCCAAAAAGGCTCCAAACTTCAAGAGTGTTGAATGAATGACAGAAAATTTGCCCTTATTCTGAAACTCATTTATATTATTTAAATTATTTGAGCATGTAATTTTCCTTTTGCCTGTATGGATTGAATTAGTCAGCTTTGTGTTACTGTAACAACACACCTGAGGTAATCAACTTAAAAAGAGAGTTTATTTGGGCTCATAATTTGGGAGGTTTCAGTCCATGTTCCATTGGCCCTATTGCTTTTAGGCCTGGGGTAAGGCATATCATCATGGTAGGAAGCTGTGATATAGCAAGCAACTCAGGCAGGGAAATGAAAGAGAGAGAGCAGGAGACCAGTCCTCTTCAAGGGCACACCCTCAATAACTTAAGAATGCTCGCTAGGCCCTACCTCTTAAAGGTTAGATTCCCTCCTGGTAGCAGTAGAGACTTTAGATAACCCTTTAATACCAAGGCCTCTGGGGGACAAACATTCAAACTATAGCACTGATTCACATTCCAGACGTCTGTGCAGTCAAGAGACCTGGCCTCTGTGAAGCACTTCTAGAAGCTGGAGAGAGTGAGCACAATTTCCATTAGGCCATTCATTCACCTAAGCATGTATTGGGTATCACAGTGTTCTAGACACTATGGTAGACACTGGGAATATATAGAAGAACAATCTCCAGACTTTGCTCTCAAAGCTCTTACAACGGGACTAGATAGATTACCCATACTCCATGGGTTTCAGTTTCCTCCTGTGAAAACTGGAGACAGGAATGGTGTTCACTTCACAATTTTGTTGTATAGATAAAATGAGATGATCAAGAAGTAGGGCTTAGTCTATTCAATAAGTAGCTATACTATGACTAATACAGTACGGACAGACCTGTCACACTGGCAAATCGTGTGTTTTACAATGTGAATAGCATTTTCTGAAGTTGTGAGGGGAAAGCTTTGCATGATCATATGTGGCAGTGTCTGGAGTCTGAAAGAGACTTATCAACAGATAACCCAGGATATACTGGGACAGATACAATATCCAAATATATACAAAGTTCAAAGATGGCACAAAGAAGGAAGCGACTGACTTCTGGGAATGCAAAAGGACAAAAGGCTTTCCAGGCAAAGAAGAGCAGGTGTCAAGTCAGGAGAAAGATAAAGAGCAGGTGGAGATAACAGCAAGGCATAGTTGGAGGGGTCGACTTCTAGGAGTATTTCCTGTCGTACCATAAGAGTTTGGTACCTTGTCTTTGGGATTTTGGCAATGGAGAGAGTCATCATCAATCTCATGCTTCCAAATAGGTCAGTTTGGAGAAGGGCATAGAGAGCAGAGATTGAAGGCAGGAAGTTGAGCAGTGAGGAAGTGATTGAAGTAGACACAGAAGGTGGGCCTGGTCTGGTTTTCTAAGTTGACAACTCCTTGGTGCTACTAGTTTGTTCTCTCCTCTGAGCTTCAGGTTTTTCATAGGCTTTTGAAGTGACTTCCCTCAGCCTCAGCCTTTCTCTTTTGATAAAGATGGAAGGAGCCAACCATTCTGGGACACTTTCCTGGCTGCAAAGAAACAGCCATTTTTAGTTCAGTGCCTGCTGAGTAGGGCTGTGAGGGGATTGAGGGCTACCCCTTGGCACCCACAGAAACCAGCCTGTCTTTCACTGAGAGTAATAAACTCCTCACCCTTGCCCACTCCCCATTCTTCTGGTTAACCAGTTCACTTTTGGGTTTTGATTCCAGTGCCTAAATCAAGCTCTATGCATATAATTTTCTTCTTCTCTCCATTTTGGGCTTATGCACAGACATTATAAATAGAAGTTTTTATTCAGGGCAAGAGTTGATCTGACAGAGATCAGCCACTATCTAGCCATTTCAAAGTTGAGATTGAGGGTAAGGGCAAAGAATTTTTTTTTTTTTTTTCG
Organism: Spermophilus citellus; assembly: GCF_964194105.1. NCBI lineage: Eukaryota > Metazoa > Chordata > Mammalia > Rodentia > Sciuridae > Spermophilus > Spermophilus citellus. The sequence continues at coordinate 55,560,117 of NC_138192.1, read as the reverse complement.
CTTTTCCCAGAATAAAGGTAAATACAAGACCACAGCCTTGCTTTTCTTTTGAACAAAGGTTTAAGTTTCAGTATGTTTTGTTTGTGCTTCTCTTGCAATGGCTAGAAAATGATAGTTTATAATGTTAATATGGAAAGATTAAAATGGAAAAATGTAATTGGGGAGTAAGAACATGTCTACAGTGTATGCAAAATCTAGAAAACTAATTGTTTTGTTAATCCTTGCTTTCTGAGGTAACTGAGAAACTACATTTCAAGTTCCTTATGATACACAGCAAAACAGAAAAGACAACAAAACAACAACAATAAAAATACTCCTCAACAGATTGGTATTTCTAAGTTCTGGCTTAACAACTACTGTTGTTTGTTTGTTTTGTTTTGTTTTGTGTTGTTTATCTACTTTTTAATTGACTAGTTCTTCAGGTTTATAGCAGTCTTAGGAGGTAACTTGAGGCTTAAGCATTTAACTTACGTATATAATAGATGGAAACATTTAAACCCTTGTTTTCTCATCCAAACCATATTCTGCAGAAGAAGTCAGAGCCTGAGCACAAATGTGATTTTGTGGAATCCCTCAGAAGTTGGAGACGTATTTCAGTGGATGGGAAATCATATGGAATGATGTATCAAGACAGAGTCCCAGGAGATTGAAATCTAGAAGTGTCATCTGCTAGACCCTAATTTTTAGGAAATTGGGAAAAAATGGGAAATTGAGAGTGGATATAAAAATTCTCAGAAAAGGAAAGAATGAACATTCATTTAAGAAATATTTCAGGTACCAGGTATTATTCTGGGCGCTGCAGAAACTGAGATAAGTGAAAAAGTGCCTGACTCTAAGGTGCTGGAACTCCAGTAAGCATTTAGAATAGACACAAAATAGGATTCAGAAGAAAGCAAACTAATGTTTCTTGAATACATACTTCAGGCCATGTGCCTCCTTTCAGTGATGTGTGGTTTTCAGTTCTCACTGAACTGTCTTTACAGATGAAGAATTTATTAGAGCAAAATAGGGTTCATTCACGTGGAAATGTTGTAGCATGTTATTCACATAGAAATGTTATCACCTTGTTTCTAGAAAGTGAAATTTATAACAATACAGATAAAAGGTTGAATTTTCTAAGGCACTGCTTTCCAAACTCTTTCAGATATAGAACAGAAAGGTAATGATATTGTTTGTACAGCACCAGGAGGTGAGTGGAAGAGGGTAATCTCAGGATGAGAGAACAGACCTCTGAGGAACACCCTCTGCCTCTACTCAGGGCCCAGGGATCAGAAGCTCATGACCTAAACTCCTATGTCCTGCCTGAAGGTGGGATGCTATGGTCTCTGCTTAAAGAAACAGATGGTCAATTAAGAGATGAGAGATCATTCTCTCCTGCCTTAGTTATCTCAGCTTGCCCTGTACCCCTCAATCCCTCAGTAAAAGACAAGAGTCTCAACATATTGGTATAATGTAGGAATCAGAGGTGAAGATGAGATGAATATGACTCATACACAACAGGAATGAATTCACTGACTAAATACATAAAAAAAAGTCTAGAATAGGAATGTGCAATGACCAGAGAGATTATTTATCAGGAATGTGTTTCAAAGGAAAATTATATGATTATTTCCAAATTCTAATTAAAAAAGGAAGAATTAAATGAAAGTATTTTTCCTTAGATTTCTGTCTATGCTACTTTCTTATGCATACTTAAAAAATAAAGGCAAAAATCTAAATGAATTTTAATATGCATTATTCAGCAGCAAATCAGCACAGAGAGAACAAAGAAATGTTTTCCACTGTGCTGAGTCCTTACCAGCAAGGTGTCGATGTTATTTTTAATTATAACTTTTAGCATGCTTCCTCCTTGCTGATTGTGCAGCATGAATTCAACATGATAAGTCTTGTCTCCTACAACTGCCTTATTGCTTCTTTCATTCCAAACTGAAATTTCTCCAAAATCTGTGTATTTTGGCCGTTGAGACTGTGACATTATGTATCCGTGCACGCTGACTCAGATACTTTGGTTTAAAAGTAGCATCGATTTTTATTAGAACTTTCTACCAAAAAGTTTTCCATACCATGAGTATGGCCTGGGGACCCATTTATATGCTGGTAAATGTTGCCCCATGTTATGATGAAAAAACCTGATAACTCAGTTGGATCCTGACCCTGACCCTTGAGTTATACACTACTTTTAGCCTCAGTTACCTTCCTTATGTGTAAAATGGAAATCTGCTTTAGAAAACAGACAGTGTGGCGAATTAGCACTCTGTAGACATTTAATTAATGTTACTTATTTCCAACAGATAGTTTCAAATATTCAGGCTCTGAGAAGCAGATGAAATTAGAGAGTACGCTCAGGTGCTTAAGGTTGACAACCAGGTGCTTCAGGCTAATGACAGTATAAACCCTTCTCTCAGCAGTTTGACTTGGGCCCCATTGACTCATTATTTCAGGCAGCCAATTCAGTCCCTAATTTGTCTTGTTACCATTTTGTAGTTTGGGTCCTAATGGAAGGTTTTCTAGCATGTGGTCACAGTATACTTTGCAATTTGGTAGAAATTATGAAATGTATTCTTCCTAAACTTTTATAATTTCCTCTATCAAAGATTTGATCTATAGATGTTCAATCTCCTGACTATTAGAGAATCAATAAATCGGGTATCTAGGGAAAGGGCTTATACACATTGGAATTTTATTCAATTCAATTGTAAATAGCTCAGTTAAAACAAGTAAGCAAAAAAAATTTATTATTTTTTTATTTTTTTGTATAGTTGGTTGACCAACAAACCCAGAGTTGCTTAATTCAGAAACATTTTTGGTAGTTGAATAAAATCTAACTGGTAGTAAAGATAGACAGAACATTTTAGCAATAATTTTACCTAATTTAACAAAATTCCTGTTTAGAGAGCTATTGAGAACCTGGGAGATTTGAGGGTTTTGTCATTGTCTCTTTTCAAATTTCAAAACCTGGCTTTCTCTGACTTAAACAAGTTATCTCTTGTTTAAGTCAGGATCAGCTAGGTTGTGCTGTGATAATAAACCATCCCATCATAGAAGCATAACAAAATGAAGGTTTATTTATCATTCATGTTTTGTGTCCCACTTTGGTGGGCCAAAGCTCTTCTCTATCATTCAGGAAGCCAGGCAAAATGAGACTTGGTCATTTTGTAGCTCTAGAAAGTTGATTATAAGGCCTTCTCAATCACAATTATAGGGAAAAGGAGAAAAATAAGAAAATTGGGATGGACTTTTTATGCCTCAGACTGGAAATACTAAGTCACATCTGTTTACATTTTATTGGGCAAAATTAATCCAAAGATTCAGTATAATTGCAAAGCAACTGAGAAATATAGAGAAACAAATTGAATATTTGGTGAACATTACTGTACATTCTATTTCTCCTTCATTGGCAATTTCTAAGTTAGTTTAGTAAGATTCAGCATTCATTTCTTCTTTTCTTAATTAAATTATTTATTCTAACTTGTTATACATGATGGCATAATGCAATTCATTTCATATTGTACATATAGAGCACAAGTTTTCAAGTCACTAATTGTACAAAAAGTATTTTCACACAATTCGTGTCTTCATACATGTACTAAGGGTAATGATGTCCATCTCATTCCACTGTCATTTCCACCCCCAAGCCCCCTCCCTTCCGTTCCTTCTCCTTTACCCTATCTAAAGTTTCTCCATTTCTCCCATGTTTCCCTCACCTCCATTATGAGTCAGCATCCTCATATCAAAGAAAACATTCAGCCTTTGGTTTTTTGGAATTGGCTTACTTCACTTAGCATTATATTCTCAAACTCCATCCATTTACCTGCAAATGCCATGATTTTATTCTCTTTTAATGCTGAATAATATTCGATTGTGTATATATACCACATTTTCTTTATCCGTTCATCTACTGAAGGGCATCTAGGTTGGTTCCACAGTTTAGATATTGTGAATTGTGCTGCTATAAACATTGATATGGCTGTGTCCCTGTAGTATGCTGGTTTTAAGTCCATTGGGTATAAACCAAGGAGTGGGATAGGTGGCTTAAATGGTGGTTCCATTCCCAGTTTTCCAAGGAATCTCCATACTGCTTTCCAGATTAGCTGCACCAATTTGCAGTCCCAACAGCAATGTATGAGTGTGCCTTTTCCCCCACATTCTCACCAACATTTATTGATGTTTGTATTCTTTTTTTTAAGAGAGAGTGAGAGAGGAGAGAGAGAGAGAGAGAGAATTTTTAATATTTATTTTTCAGTTCTCGGCGGACACAACATCTTTGTTGGTATGTGGTGCTGAGGATCGAACCCGGGTCACACGCATGCCAGGCGAGCCCACCACCGCTTGAGCCACATCCCCAGCCCCAATGTATGTATTCTTAATAGCTGCCATTCTGACTGGAGTGAGATGAAATCTTAGAGTAGTTTTGGTTTGCATTTCTCTAATTGCTAGAGATGTTGAACATTTTTTCATATACTTGTTAATTGATTGTGTATCTTCTTCTGAGAAGTGTCTGTCTGTTCAGTTCCTTGACCCATTTATTGATTGGGATACTTATTTTTTGGTGTTAAGGTTTTTGAATGCTTTATATATCTTAAAGATTAGTGCTCTATGGCTAGGAGCCAACTGTGTTTTTGCTAATTCATCACTAATTAAAAGAAGCAATTAAGTTTACTTTTAGTTTACTTTTTCCCAAAAGGTACTAGGCTTTTTTTTTTTTTTTTTTTTTTGGCTCTGCATTCACTAACACAGTCCAAAGTTTCTGGAGCCTTCCACTTAAGAGCATTTTGAATCACATTTCACCTAACACTAACTTATCTACTTTGTAGAGCTTATTTTTCAGAAAAAAAAAATGCATTTTATTTTTAAACAGACACAAGTTCCCTGCAATCTGATTAGTTTGTTCACTAGGTCTATGAAAGGGCTGTCACAAATCCCAAAAGCTTCTTTTAAAGCAAAGGTCAAATAATTTTATTCCCATCGACCATCTCTGATGACAGAGGATGGAAGAGGAAAATATTTCTTTCTCTATATTAAATTTATGTCTTACACTTCCAAAGGAAGTCACAGATAATATAAATTTTACATGTTCTTGATTGTGGGTACTGAGGAAGTTGAATTTACGTAAATCATCTTTTATGAAATGACAGTAGTTCTCAGACAAGAGTTAGCTGTCATCAAGTCCCAGAGACACATTTATAGCATCAGAATGAGGAATTTTAGCTGTGGACATGCAAGACTGAGTGTAAGAAGTGTGTGTGTGTGTGTGTGTGTGTGTGTGTGTGTGTGTTTGTGTGTGTGAGAGAGAGAGAGAAAGAGAGAGAGACAGAGAGATTGTGTGTATGTATATGTGTGTGTGTGTGTGTGTTTGTAGGGGTATACATATTTGTCTTTGTGACAAATAGGAACACCAAAAGCCAGGGGTCTCTGTGCATCTATGCCAAGTTATTCAGAGTAATAAAATTTCCAAATCCAAGTTGATAAATTTTTCCCTCTTTGAACTCATTTGTTTTCCTTTTTTCTTGTCTCCCCCACCCCCAACCCCAATTCCTCCTCTACTTTTCTTGGAAGTTTTATTGTGTTACCTTCTGAAGTGTGAAGTGAGCTCAGTTGGTGGGATGCTGGTGGCTCTATGTTCAACCTGTTGACTGTGCCTGTATGTCAGTCATCTAGAGAAGATAGAAAGGAGTTGCTAGACTTTTCTGCCAGCTTTTTCTAGGGCTTCTGGCGAAAAAGCTCTGGCATTATTTTGGATTAAGAATGGATGACAGATACTGCAAATTATTTCCTAATGTCCATCCTCCCTATCTTCCTTAACGATAGAACAGACACATCCCCACGGGCCACATAGCCAAGGATCTCCCTCACAGCAACATCTGTCACTGAGTTTTGGTCAATGGGATATAATTAGAAGTGTCTTATGAGACTTGGCAGAAATTCAGTGAAGGAAATAGAGAATTTTCTGTCTTTGCTCCTTTTCTGCTGGTTGGAGTTCAGAGATGGTGGTTAGAGTCTGGGTTTATCTTAGACAGTAGACAGATTGCCAGAAGCTGAAGATGGGATGGTGAAATGACATGAAAGAAAGTGCTGGTCCCTGTGACTGTGATGTCTTCCTATTAGGCCTGGATCACAGTTTTCAGACTGTGTGTAAGTGTGTGTAACAGAAATGGACTGCTACTTTATTCACAAATTTTAATTTTCTGTCACTCACAATAAATGCAACATATGTGACTCTATTGATGGCCTTCACCAACCCAAATCTCCCTATTCCCTTCCCTAGCTATGTCCATGTTTAAACCCCAAGCTTGTTGAACATGTGGGGAACAGGTTGACTGGCATTGGCCCCGTGCTCCTTCACTCCTCGAGTTTCAAGTACCTGATAGTTGTTTCCATGATTCTGCGCATTCTTTTCATCTTTTCCCTTTAACTAGGCAGATCATCTGCCAGCTCCTCATCTTGGTTAAGAGAGCAAACCTTCTCCCCTCTGGCAGTTCTGTGCCAGAATCACTCTTTGAATGCAGGTGGGGTTAATCAGGAGAGGGGCTCCTGCCTAGAGAGGTAGAAGAGGATTAGGGCCCTACACGTCTTACCTCTAAACTGTTCCCTTGTTGGGGAGAAAAAGATGATAAGGATGGGAACATGAGGTTAAGAGAATAATTCTATAAAATGGGCCCACTGTGCTGACCCCCATATGCTTTCTTTTCCAAGTAACAATTTACTTACAGCCCTGCCTGGGTTAAGTGGCCGGGATATGTCACATTCCTCAGCAAACTACCTGTTATCTGCAGAGGAAATGCAGGTCTGAAATAATTTCGATAATGGGAACCCAAATTACTCTGAAGGGGGAGACTGCCATGTGCCTTTTCTTAGACTAGATCCTGAAACTCAGGGAGATAAGGATAATTCCTCCTACCATAAAATCTATAAGAATTTATGTTTGAGAATCCAATTAGAACTGGTTAGCATGGGCCAAGGTGAGCTAGAGTTGTCATGGCAGTGGGGACTTAAAAGTCTGGACTCGCTGCAGACTTCTCTGGGATCCTCAATAAAATTGGAGTGCAGGAGAGACACATTGTCCCACTCTTCTCTGAGAGGACACTCTCAACTCTTTCCCCTTTCCCATTCCTTCTAACAAACTCATTCCTGTTATTCTGAGGGACATGCCTGAAATCTTTCTGACTTGATATAAGAATCCATGTTTGAAGGGGGGGTCTTCACCCTGACTCAGTTTTCCAGAGGCCACAGCTCTGTCACACCCTCTGCAGTCACACTGAACCAGACTCTCATCACCTACTGTCTCCATTGTGGCCTCAGTCTCCAAGTTTTTGATCCATAATGCAGGTGGGCTGCAGATTAAGCAAGAGCAAATACCAAGCCAGTATGCAATAGTTACTCATTGACTGACTGATCAATGTTCATTTCCTGTTTTTCCAGGATGTCCCAGCAGAGCAGCTTTGGAAGGAAAGACACCTGTTGCCCACTGCCCACTGCCCACTGGTACTGCTCCACCCCGCTTCTGTTCTGCTGCCCATCCTTCCTTCTCCTCCCAGACAGGGCTTTGCCATAACTGGTATTTCTAGCCTACATTTCTAAACTAGAAATGTAGAATATCTAGTGCATCTACATACTTCTTCTCATGTATTCACGCAGCAGGGTGTGTTATCACAAATGACACAGACAAAGCGAAGGCAGGAGATAGGAAACAAACCTCAGATCAGCAAGTTTTTCTTTATTCAGTCAGTGACAGAGTCAATCAGTTGAACACCTGGCATGGCTCACTGGCAGGGCACAAAATGGCGGCAGGCTGAAGCAAGGGTCTGGGTTATATAGGCTTCCTTTAGGATAGGACAGGAGAGTAGTTCCTGGGGTTCATTGTATTGGGGTCAGCTGATTCATTAGGGTGGGACAGGAATGTGAAATGGGAATTTCCTGGGGCTTATTGTATTGGGGTCAGCTGATCCATTAGGGTGGGTGGTCAGTTGCCAGTCAGGGGCCAGTGCCTTTAGTGCCCCTTCACTCTGGCTGAGGCCTGGGATTTTAAATGACAAAAGCTTAGGGAAAATGTCCTTGGACTTATTATCCATATCCTTGGGGTAGACCCCTTACTCATCATTTTACAGAAAAGAAACTTGGACTCAGAAGGGTTAATTTGCATAAGATCACACAGTGAGTTAGCAGTAGAGACAACACGAAAATCCAGGTTTTATAAAGTCCAAAGGAGTGATACAAGGTTAAGTTTGAGGAAAACCCTAGTACATGCAGGTCACAAGAAATATCAATTAATATGGGTTCTGTTTGCTCATTCCTTGGCCTGGAATTGGAACTAAAAGAGGATTTCCAGATGGACTACTGGCTTTAGAGTCAGGCAGATGTTTAGATTCCTGTTTAATATCTTTGAGTCTCAGTTTTCTTTTCTTTCTTTCTTTCTCAAAGTAGAGATATTGATACATGTGTTTTTAGACACTCTTTGGAGATTAGGACTAGTATGTAAAGTGACAGGCACATGTTAGGAGTTTAGTAGACATTTACCTCAATTCAGTTGACGTCTTCTCATTCCCTGCCATGTTCAGGGCCCTGGGTGCTGCACAGCCACTGAGCTGGCAAGCCTCAGCATGGCCATCCTCTCCATTCTCTCCTGTCCTCTAAAGCTCCACTTGACTGAGCACATGGACGAGTGCTTGGGCACAGCTTCTCCAGATGAGAGCTGGGTCAGGCTGGGCATTCAAAAATCTTTTCCACATGTTTCTGCAATGGGCCCAGTTTCCAGAGTGAATATCTGGACTCATTCTGTAAAGTAGTTTCCAGGAAAAAAATAAATAAATAAATACAGCATTGCTTTGGGTTTTCCATTGAAACAGATGAATCCATGATGCATGAAAAGGCTGTCAGGCAGGCCGAGGGAGGCTGAATGCTGGAATAAAGCTGGGCATCTGTTACTCCACGCCCCAATGTGAGGTCTGTTCTCCTGGGTGAAGCAAGGCTTGGCCAGACAAGCAGCACCATTGTAAAGTCCTGACAATAGACAAGCAAGAGGACTTGGCTGTGATGAGGAAATCCCCACCCCCTTTGAGTGTTAAAGGAAGAGAAGCTGGGGTCCAAAGCCTGCCTTATTAGAGACAGACAAATCACCCAAACCAATCTTTATTATGAATGCCAAGCTATTGAATTTCCTCTGCTCTGTAAAGCCTATTGATTTTGTGACAGTCAAAGATAAGTTATGCTCATGAAAGTTTTTTTCTCCTCCTTCTTTTCCCTTCACAACATATTTTTTTCCGACGTATTGGCATTGGGGATTGCGAGTAAAGCCGTTATTGGTTTCTTTCGATTCAAGGGTAGGTCAGCGCTCAAGCAAAGCTAAGGATCATTTTTACAGTGGTTTTCAGTGCAAAATAAATGAGGCAGGAATCTCTAGAGCTGGGGTCACTCTGTTATGTTATTTCAATCTCCAGCAGGAATGCTGCAGGCATCCCAGGCATTTCTGGAATTCTGACATTAGCAATGATCCACTTATTCACTCTTTGTCCTCTCTCTACTACCCCACTCTCCTCTTATTGACCTCTATTCCCTTCTCACCAAGCCATACCATCAGGTCAGTCAACCAAGACAACAAAAGGCAGCTCAGGAAGGAAGCACTTGCCACAAAGACACAGTGCCCTGTGCACAAAAGAGTATATTCTGCATATAAGCCGAAGGTTTCTTAAACTGTAGGTGTTTCTTTGAGATGTGCAAATATAATTACCTTTACAAAAAGAGTCGTTCTTCTCCTGTTAATTTAGTCAGAATTCTATTATATTACCAAAATATTTTGGCAATGCATATATAAGTAAAAGCAAGATATCATATTGCCTTTTAAAGAAAATTTCTATGAATATAGTCAGATGACAATAACATTTATAAGGTTTAGATACCAACTTAAATCAAATCACAAAGATTTGTAAGATCTGCATATGTACGTATACACACACACACACACACACACACACACACACACACATATATATATATATATATATCTCCCCAATATTTCTGAATATGCAAATAGTAAATAGACACAAATGAAAGTCTACTAATATATTTAGAAGAGTCTAAGGCCTAATTAATACTTTCCAACATATTCACTCATTTATTCATTCATTCATTCAACAAATAGATATTGAATTCCAACTATGTCCCCGGCACATAATGAGAACATTGTGGATTACTCTCTCTTTATAAAGTTACAATGAAATATAAGAAACATATTCTGCATTCCAATTTTGTGATTTACTAGTTAAAAAAAAACTTGTATTTATTAACGAGAGAAAGATGAAGGCAAGAAAAGAACCGCTTTGCGGATGTCCTACTTCCCTTAGAGGGAAGACTGGGTTTTAGTGGAGTCACAGAGCTGGGGAAGATATTTTAGAAGGGCTTATAAAAGCAGTTCTCTTGAAACTGTGCCTTGCCATCAATATGCATAGAATGGCTTTTCCCAAGTGAACAGACCAAACTTTTTTTTTTTTTTTTTTTTTTCCAAACAAGAAGCATCTCATGGGAAAAAAGGTAGAGGCACCCCAGCTGGCAAGCACACATCTATTTTCAACAGGGCATAAAATCCATTTGACATTAGATCATGAATGAGAAGGAAGGAGGGTATTTTTTCCCCCTTTCACAAGAATTAGATCATTTTTCATGCTTACAGATTAATTGGAGGCTAAATGCTTGGTTGTAGAGTTATTATAAAGTTCTGCTTCCTCAAATTTACTTCTTTTAGCAATAGGTCCTAGGATCAGATGATAATATAAGAAACATATTTTCTGGGGTCAGAAATTACTTTTTCAGGAATCCTCTTTCACAATGAATTCCTTCTAATGAGAGCACTGGTGACCTGCAGGCTGTACGCCGAACAGGAGACAGGGTCATTCTGCAATCTGGACAGCTGTTGGGAAGGCAAGCACAGGAAGGGACGGCATCAGGGAGCAGTGTAGACGGCCTCTGAGTCATTGAGGACTCTACTGACTTAAGGAACAGATGCAAGAGGGACAGAAGGGCATGGGAAGGAAATTTCTTTATGATTTTGTTCAAGGCTAGCTAATCATTACCCCTTCCTATCCCATCTTTCCGAAGGGTGGTATATAAAAGAAGACTTCCAAGAAAGTTATTTCTAGCATATAGACTTATTCAACTTAATTAGGTTTATATTTTAACTATATTAAAATGATTCCCCAAATTTCTACTTCCTGCATAACTTTTTTTCTGGTCACCTCGGATTATTTTAAATCTTAGCCTTGGAGTTCTTCTAGACAAAAGTGTTGTGAAAAAAAAATACATGAATTTGAAAATGAGATTGATTAGGTTTAAATTCTTGATTTAATACTTGTCCATTCTTGGACAAATTAGTTAACTTCTCCAAGTCTCAGTATACTGATCTATACAGTGAGGTATATCTCTTATTTCTTAGTGTTACTGAAGGGAAAAGAAATCTAAAAACGGAGGAGGAGTGAGTGAGAGCTTAAAATTAATCAGATTATCATATCCAGCAATACCTTACGCCCTAGGAGGATAATACTTATCAGCCCAACATGATGTGACATATCCATGCCATCAGTAGCATACTCATGCCACAGGCTTCTAGTGTGGCTTGGCCATGTGACTTGCTTTCTTAAGTGACAGTTCTGAGCAGAGACTTTTATAAGCATCGGTGATTCTGTTTGCTCCTCTTCAGATTCTCGTTCCCTCATAAAAAGTACATCCAGTCAGTTCTCCCAAAATAGGAAGACAGGTGCAGGTCCCCCAAGTTTAGCTGGGTCCTGCAGAGTGCACCAGAGCAGGTCTAACCTCCAGACTTGATGCAAGACATACATGGATTTTGAAGTTTCTTGTAGAAAATAACAGATTTGCTGTTTTTTTACTATGGTAAAAGTGGACAAATATAGTGCTCAAGAAGTGTTTATATCATTTCTTTCTTTCTTTTTTTTTTTAACAGAGATTTGGATAAACGAAGTGATGAAATCTACATTAATTATTAAACCAGCAACTGGCACATAGTTGGTGACCTCTGTTTTTTTTCTTTTTTTTCTATTTTTTCCCTCTTGATTTCTCAAGTTTTGTGTTTTGGGTTTGGGATCCAGTTAATAACCAGATGAAGCTGTTAACTCACTTTTCTCACCAACAAGACCATTCCTTTAACTACCTGAGCCCTGTTTGGATCAATTTTTCTCTCTAGCCTTTGCCCTAATAAAAGCCCAGCGTTGGTCAACATCTCTAGTATTAGATTAGTGGTTATATAGTAGCTGTCTTTTCCAAATTCTGTTCCAGGGACAAAGATAAGAGCCCTCAGTTTGCCAGCCCAAAATATTTAGCTGTGCTCCATAGAAACTAAGAAGAAGAAGAAGGAGATGAAAAATAAAAGATCTTGTCCATGAAGGAGAGGCATTGTTTAATGAGTCTACTGGTTAAATAGACTTCATGCTTAAATCAGTTTGTTTTTTTTTTACTTTTACCAAGGTCAATGATTGGCTACAAAGAAAATCTGGGATGTGCTAAACTGGTAAACAGACTGCAAAATCAGAAGTCCTGTTGAATTCATAATCTGGAAGCAAGCTTTGTGGCAGATCCCAGGGGGCCAGTGAAGGGATTCACAGTACAATCCTGAGAAATGTCTATAGGACATTAACAATCCAACTCCTAGAATTGGGGGGAAGCCAAGGAGGGAGCCACGATTTAATTGGATAGAAGAAAGAGCAAAGGCAGAGACATGGGAGAATCAGATAAATTTTCTCTGATGTCTGTCTTTTCAGTGTGTTTTACAGTTTTATAGGAGCTGCTTGTCTGTAAGGGGATTTTAATCCATGTGACACTAAAAAGAATATTTAGGCTTTGACATATTCCAGTAGTCGAGGGATGCAGAATAGTGAGCCCATGGGACTAGAGACCAGTTTATCCTTGTAGAACTCAATAGGAAAGTTGGAATTAAGATGGTCAGGACAATAAGGATCTACCCACAAGTCTTTCCTTTCATATGTAAGGATGATTTGGCCACTTGATGTTCATCAATTGACACTGCCACTTCAGTTCAAATCAAAACCATTTCAATAACCACTAAAAATGTAAAATCACCCAGGAAGCTAACATTATTTACTTTTCTTGCATTCCCTAACTTTTTTTGGTATTTACTTTTATTGCCTTAGTTTAAGTTAGGGAAAGAATACAACTCAGTTTTCCCAGTATAATGGTATCTGTAACACAAAAAAATCCTTTGGGAAACGAAAATTTAATTAGAGAAACTGGTAAAATCTCTGGTGGGATATAGGAAGATTCAGAAGGTGAAAACTTTAAGAGACAGCATGCTTTATGAATAATGCAATAGCTTGGCTGTGCCATCCTCGTTCTGCAGATTTACATTTCTGAAAACAAAGGGTCAAAGTACATGGGAAAATCATCCGAAGTCCCAGAAAACTCTAAGCTGGCAGAACCAGCCTCTGCAATATATTTGCCGCCAGCCTTCCTGGCTTAATTCCTCTTGCACATGCTCAGAGCTGCAACACCCTGAACCATATGAGGTCTCCTGCACATGTGGATGTGTATCTCTTGAGAGCCTCCAGGGAAGGGGCAGACTCTTTGGCCTCCTACACCTGACCTCCTTCAAATAGATGTAATCTTTCCCCTTAAATTTCACAATATTTTGTTCAATTCTCACAACTTGAGAGCTTCTACTTTTTATACCAGTATATACTATCTCACTGCTACTAGACTACCCCCCCCACCAAGGACAGGGATTATATTCAACACCTCTGTATACCAAAAGCACAAAGAAGGTGCAAAGGGCAATTATTTTTAAGTAGAAATAATGAGAAGGGAAAAAAAAAACCTAGGCATCAGCTTTTTCTTTTCTTTTCTAATTCACAACACTCTTGTGTTCAGTTTTTATTAATAGTTCTAGAGCAAGTGTTGATATACATGGTTTTAAAAATTTCAATGTTTCCAGTCCACTGGGGGAGCTTGTGGCAAAACAGTAGTGACCCTGACCAAAATTTTGAGAGGTAACAACTTTCTACTTATTTTATTTTTTTGTTATCTCCATACCTTTAATCACTTGATTGTTTTTTTCTTGGTTTTACTCCCTCCTTATCCATCGATTTCTCACTACAAAAGAACTGAATTTTCTTGCACCGTCTCACCCTTCCACTGTGCTCACTCACTTCTCATCCCTTGTCCTCCAATATAATTAAGCCTTAATTATACTAAAATAATATACAGTGCTGACACAATTATGATCTATGTAGTATGCCTTGATTAACTTTAAAAAAATTTTAAAAATTTTCCCTGGAGTTAATCATGGTTCTGCCTTTCTTCGTTTTCTGTACACTTATCAGTAATTAAACCCCAAACTGTCTTCCAGTTTTTAAAATCTTCTCTCAGTATTTTCAGATGTATCAGGTTGTCAATCAACTTTCCCTTGTTGAAGAAATTTCTCCTGCTGCCTCCTGAATGGCTCTAGTCTGGACTGCATTTCCCATGTGCAGGTGGCTTGTGGAGACTCCCTGCTCCTTTGCTGGAGTCCCTGGCCTCTCTCCTGCCCAGGAACTCACATCTTTGTTTTCATTGGTTTAGTTTTGTATGATCCCTAGGCGATCATACAGAGAAGGTCTGAAAATACCTTTGTTCTGCCCTCAGATTTTACTGATAGTCTGAGTATAGGATTCTAGTTTTAGATCCATTTTCATATGGATTTTGAAAATGCACTTCCATGTCTTTTTGCTTCTATCTGTTATTGCTGAGGAGTCCAAAGCTATTCTAATTCCTAATCATTTGTATGTGAACGTTTCTTTTTTTCTCCACAAATATGTATAATTTTTACTATGTTAGACATTTTACAATATTCCTTAAGGTAAATCTATTATTGTATTTTGTGTTGGGCACTCATTAAGAAGTCCAGTGACAGGTTTTTCAGAACTATTACATATATTACACACATATAATGTTATACATATATACATAATACATATATAATCAGATTCTTTTCTTTAAATTTTTTTTAAATTTTTATTTATTTTTTAGTTGTAGGTGTATACAATGTCTTTATTTTTTTTCTGTGTGGTGCTGAGAATTGAATCCAGTGCCTCACACGTGCTAGGTGAGCGTGCTACCACTTGAGCCACATCCCCAGCCCACAATCATATTCTTTTCTAAGCCAATTTAATGTTTATTATTATAGAATTACTTTGAAATGTAAACAGCTACAATTAGTAGTAGCATAATTTTATTCTTTTGACAGAAAATACGGTTGGTTCCTATGTGTTTTCAGAAGCTGAGGGTAAATGGTAAAGATGTGTAATCAGGATATAATTACCTATCTGCACATTTGAAACCTTGAACCTGAGGAAATGCCAGGTGTTTAGCATCAGAGCTGAAAACCATGATAGGAGCAGACCAAGGATACACAGCAGGAA
This sequence comes from Spermophilus citellus, assembly GCF_964194105.1. Taxonomy (NCBI): domain Eukaryota; kingdom Metazoa; phylum Chordata; class Mammalia; order Rodentia; family Sciuridae; genus Spermophilus; species Spermophilus citellus. The sequence continues at coordinate 55,544,704 of NC_138192.1, read as the reverse complement.
GGAGCTGAAATAGTCAAATGGAAAAATCAAACGTGGAAAGATTTGAAGTTGTTTGTGTCCATTCTTGTCAGTTCATGGCTTAACCTTGACAAGTAAGAATGTGGCAGATCATTTGAAACCAGCAACTCTGTAGGATACAATTTGTAAGAAAGATGCCCTTAAGGCCATTCAACCCAGTTCCCGAAGATGCCACAGGGGCCTCCACTACATGAGATTTAAACATTTACATCAAAACAATAATAAATAATTCCTCCCACAAAAGTTAAAGTCCTATAAAAAAAAGGAATGGAGGGGAAGAGTTTTGCTGCTTTGTAAGGAAATAAAAAAGACTGTAAATTAGAGGATATGGAATTATCATCACAGAAAGTTCTGATTAACATGCCCATAAAATAAGATGTATGGTAAAGGTCACAACACCTTAACAGTGACATTATTCAGAACTGTCAAAACACCTAAGATCATTCCTCTGGGAAATTGGAGTTTGCTGGTCACAGAGCCCATCTTGCTAATCATAGAGGACCAAAGCCGGACTTGGCAGGGGTGACTTATTGTTTTGGAAAAAGACCTTATGATACAGGTGAGTACCAGTTCTCCTTTTGATCAAAACATCTGCCGCAATTGCTTCCAACAATCAATGTTCTTCCTTTCTTTGGGTCCCTCCCTTCACTTCCTGGAAACAGTGAAATTTAGGGCTCTGACCTTGAAATGTTATCATTATGTCTGTTTTTCTGTCTGTATTTCCTTCTTCATTTTCTTTATGGTTGGCTTCAACTAACTTTCCTGGAAGCACAAATCTTCCCCCCAGCTCTCCTAAAGAAACCCCAGAGCCAGATTTTGCATCCTTTGATACGATGCATAATAAAATAATATAAAAGGAGGGTGGAATGAGGCTGAGATGGTAGAAAGAGTGACATTGTGTGTAGTCATGCTTGTTAATTTTTTTTATGGAGATTATTCTTGTCCTCTAGGTAAAAGAAATATCCAAAATCATTCCTCTCAGTCTTTTGAGTCACAGTCCCTATCCCTCTATCCCATCCTCAAGACTGATTATATACGGATGATAAAAGATAAACAAAAAATATTTATTATTTCTTACAACATTTACTTATATCTTTATCAAATTATATACTCCATGACATTTATTAGATCTTTATAAAATTACATATTTCATGATAGAAATAACTTGAGATTTAAAAAAGATAAAGATAATATAAAAATCATGTTTTATAATTAGCTAAAGTGGCATCTTTAAATATTGTAATAGATTTACTGATAATAAAAAATAAAACTGTGGGCATGCGTGTGTGGGGGGTGTGTGTGTGTGCATGTGTGTGTCTGTGTGTCTGTGTAATTACTTACAATTGTGAGCCAATTTGAAACCAGACTGCATGCATATGTATGGATCATAAATATTGCATCCAATGTATTTTACATCATTAAATATTGTTTGAAAACATTACTTTTACTGAACTAAACAATTTGTTATTATTTAGACATATCCTAAAATCTTAAACTTTGTTTTTGGATACCAATGTATGTCCAAAATTCTGGCTATAATATATAATATTTTGAGTCTTCATTATATTAATCTGTATGTTTTTTCTTCTTATTTCTTTTGGATAAATTCCAAGCAGTGAAAATACTGAAGTCAAAGGTTTTGATTACTTTTGACATTCTTGATATATATGTATGTATATATATAGCCTAACTGAACTTGAAGAAGGTTGTATCACTTTTCATTCTTTTAAGAAAATATGAGAATGCTGTTTCTTTAAGCATTCTTTCCAACACAAAATACTATTATCATTTAATATTGCAGCTTCAATTAAGAAAGACACTGTTTAAATTACAGTTTCTTTGACTATGAAACAGGCTGCATTTTTAAAATATGTATTAATAACTTATATTTCTCCTTTTTTTGTGTGTGACTTTCATGTTCACATCCTTTGCCAATTTTTCTACTTGGTGTTTCTATTTTTTATATGAATAATAATAATTTATCAGGGATTAAGAATATAAACCATTTGAAAATATCTTTATTGAGTTTCAAGTAACTTAACAAACTGAATATATTTAAAGTGCATTTTCAAACTGTAAAAAGTATCACCACAATCAAGAAAATGAATATATGCCCTTTACCCTTAATAGTTTCCTCTCACCCCTTTGTATCCTTCCTGATTTCCATTTGTCCACTGCCATGTTTTCAAGCAACCACTAATTTACTTTCTATTACTAGAGTTTGTTTTGTTAAACAATTTGTGTCATATATTTGGACTCTTTTTTAAAAAAAAAATTTTTCAGTTGTAGTTGGACACGATACCTTTATTTTACTTATTTTTATGTGGTGCTGAGAATCCTATTTTACTTATTTTTATGTGGTGCTGAGGATCGAACCCAGGGCCCCGCACGTGCCAGGCGAGCGCTCCACCACTGAGCCACAACCTCAGCCCCTGGACTCTTTCTTGACTAGTCTATTTTACCCATAAAAATTTATTTTGAGATTTATCCAGGTTTTGGTATTTATCAATATTTCATTCCTTTATATTGCTGAGTAGTATCCCACCATATGGATATAAAATAATTTACATTTTATATGCTAAGGGAAATTTGTATTATTTCCAGTTTCGAGCTATTTCAAATGAACTTTTTTACAAGTATTGACATATAAGATATTGTATGTCATATGTAAATATATAGGAGTGGAATGACTAGTACATATGATATGTATATGTTTAACTTTTTAAAAAATGTAAACTGTTTTTCCAAAGTAGCTGCATCATTTTATATTTGTATTGTCAGTGCTTAAGAGTTCCTAGCATGTGTGAGGTGCTGGTTAGATCCTCAGCACCACGTAAAAGTAAATAAAATAGGAGCTGGGGCTGTGGCTCAATGATAGAGTGCTTGCCTAATACATGCGGGACCCTGGGCTCAATCCTCAGCACCACATATAAATCAACAAAATAGAGGTACTGTGTCCAACTACAACTAAAAAATAAATATTTTAAATAAATAAATAAATAAAGTAACAACTAATAAAAAATTTATAAAAGAAAGTTCAGTTTGCTTATCATTCTTGTTAACATGTCATATTGTATCCTTTTAATTTTAGTCTTTCTGATAGATATGGGTGATATGTTGAAGCAATTTTAATTTGCATTTTCCTAATGACTAATGATGTTGAACATACCTTCAAGTGCTGATTTACTACCTATATATTTTCTTTGATGTAGTGTTTATTCAAATCTTTGGCCCATTTTTCATTTTGGTATTTAGGATCAAAATCAGTGGTGCTTTGCCACTGAGCTACATCCCTATCCCTTTTTATTTTGTGTTTTGATACAGGGTCTGGCTAAGTTGTTGAAGATGGCCTTGAACTTGCAATACTCCTGCCTTGGCATTCTGAGTTGCTGGAATTACAGGCATGTGCTCCATGCCCCTTCTCTTCTGCCAATTTAAAAAATTGAAACTGCCTCTAAGTTTTATCAGTGAGATTCTTCCAGAGATGCAGGTTTAGTTCAATATTTGAAAATCAATGTAATTCACCACATGAGCAAACTAAAAAAGAAAAATATGCATAGAAGTTAAATTGATGAGATTTCATACCCTTTAATTAAAAAAAAAAAAAAAGCTCTTGGCATACTTGGTCTAGGAGAGAAGGTGTTCAGTCTGAACTTGCTTAGCTGATATCATACCTAGTGGTGAGTTTGAATTCTTTTCTAGGATCAAGAATATGGCAAGGATGTATGTTCACACCACTTCTTTCCCTAATTGTACTGGACGCCGGATGTTCTAGTGAGGGCAATGAGCCAGGAAGAAGTAAAAGCCTTTCAAATTGGAAATAAAGAAGTTAAGCTCTTTTATTCACTTTTGACATGATTGCTAACATGGAACATCAGTTGGAGTCTAAAAAAGTTATAAAAACTAATAAAGGAGTTTATCAAGAATATAGGATAATTTAATAGATAAATAAATTATAATTCTATTTATATCAACAACAAGAAATAGAAATGCATACAATAGAAATTTAAAGAATATAATAATTTTGAAATACTAAGAGCTCCATCTGTAAAAGGAAGTATAAGACTCATACCCTGAAAACCATAAGTGTTGCTGAAAGAAATTAAAGAAGATGTGGTAAATTGAAAAAATAGGTCTTGTTCAAGGGAGGAGATGCTCAATTTCTCACCATATGAGAAAACTACAAAAGAAAAATATCTATAGATGTTAAAACATTTTTATGATCAATTATTCTGAAAATGTTCTATGGAGACCACTTAATTACAATCAAGAGTCTAGCAGATATTTTTTAGAATTTGACAAGATGATTCTCAAATTCATATGGAAATGAAAAGCCCTAGCATAGACAAACCACCTTTGAAAAAGGAAAAATAAAATTGAAGAACAAATAAAACCTGGTTTTAAGAGTGATTGCTATGATAATTAAAACAATGCCTTGGGTTTAACATACAGCTTTTATGATGTTGAGATATGTTCCAGCTATATTTCTAGTGTTTTGAACATGAATAGATGCTGTAGTTTGTCTACTTCTTTTTTTCTGCATCTATTGAGATGATCATGCGATTCTTGTTTTTAAGACTATTTTTTTTTTAGAGAGAGAGAGAGAGAGAGAGAGAGAATTTTAATATTTAGTTTTTAGTTTTTCGGTGGACACAACATTTGTTTGTATGTGGTGCTGAGGATCGAACCCAGGCCGCACGCATGCCAGGCGAGCGCGCTACCGCTTGAGCCACATCCCCAGCCCTTTTAAGACTATTGATGTGGTGAATATGTTTATTGATTTCCATATATTGAACCAACCTTGCATCCTTGGGATAAACCTTACTTGTTCGTGGTGCACTATCTTCTAAATATGTTTTTGTATATGATTTGCCAGTATTTTATTAAGAATTTTTGTATCTATGTTCATCAGAGATATTGACCTGAAGTTTCCTTTTCTTGATGTGCCTTTTTCTGGTTTTGGTAATACTAGTTTCATAGAATAAATATGGTAGTGTTCCCTCCATTTCTATTTTATGGAATAATTTCAGGAGGATTAGTTCTTCTTTGAAGGTTGGTAGAACTCAACTGATAATCAGTCTGGTCCTGAGCTTTCATTTCTTGGTAGGCCTTTGATGGCAGCTTTAATTCCATTGCTTGAAATCAATCTATCTGAATTTTCTATGTTCTCCTGATTCAATCTGGGTAGGTCATAGGTCTCCAGAAATTTGTTGACAGCTTCAATATTTTCTCTCTTTTTTTTTTTTGGAATATTAAATTTCAAAATAATGTTTGTTTATTGCTGTAGTTTGGTAGTGTCCATGGTGATATTTCCTTCTTTATCACAAATTTAATAATTAGAATTTTTCTCTTTCTCTTGGTTAGCTTGGCTAAGGGTCTTTGTCAATTTTATTTATTTTTTCAAAGAACCAAGTATTCTCATTTAGTGTCACTATTCCCATTTAGCTCTAAGTATTTTTTGAACCATGATTTCTTCTGCTATCCATTGGCCATTCAATAGTATATTATTTAGTCTCCATGTGTTAGAGTAGCTTCTATTTTTTATTTTATCATTGATATTAATTTCATTTCATTGTGATCTGAGAGAATGCAAGGTATTATATACTTTTTATGTACTTGCTAACAGTTGCTTTGTGGCCTAAGACATACTCTTTTCTTGAGAAGGATCCATGTGTTGCTGAGAAGAAAGTGTATTCAGACATTGGTGGATGAAATGATCTACATATGTCTGTTAAGTCTAAAGTATTAATTGTATCTTTTAATTCTATAGCTTCTTTAGTTTTTTTTTTTGTTGTTTTTTTTTTTGGAAGTTCTGAATGATGAAAGAGGCAAATTAAATTCATCATTTATTATTGTGGTCTATATGATTCTTGAAATTGAGAAGTAGTTGCTTCATTGTTCAGGGCATATACATTTACAATTGTTATGTCTTGTTAATGTATGATTCCCTTCAGCAGTATGAAATGATCTTCTTTGTCCCTTCTTATTAATTTTGTCTTGAAGTCCACTTTATGTGTAAGAAGACAGAAACCCCTGCTTGTTTACAATATCCAATTGAATGATCCCATCCTTCTACCTTCTGTCTGTGGATGTCTTTGCCTATGAGGTGAGTCTCATGAAGATAGCATATTGTTGGGTCTTGTTTTTTAATCCAATCTGTTAATCTATGTCTTTTGATTGTTGAGTTTAGTTCCTTTATATTCAATGTTATATTAAGAAATGATTTTTAGACATTATTATTTTGATTTTTTTCTAGTTTTTAATTTAAATTAATTTCTCATTTGATTGTTTCTTTAGTGTAGCTCTTCCCTTTGCTCGTTTTCAACTTTAGTTTTCATATTTTCTTCATGAAATATTTTATTGAGTATGTTTTGTAGTGCAGCCTTTCTAATTGTGAATTCTTTCATCAAATCTGAAGCTTAATTTCTGTGGGAATGGTATTCTTGGCTGGCATCCATTTTCTTTCAGAGAATATTTTAGTATATATTATTCTAAAACCTCCTATCTTTTAGAATCTAGGTTGAGAAATCAGCTAAGAACTGAATTGGTCTCCCTCTAAATGTTAGCTGTTGTTTTTCTCTGGTAGTTTTTAAAACTGTACCCTTATTCTGTATGTTAGACATTTTCGTAATAATGTGCCTTTGTATGGGTCTGTTCTAATTTTGTGTATTTAGGGTCCTGCATTTGATTTTCCACTTTATTTGTTTAGGTTTGGAAATTTTTCATATATTATTTCATTGAAAAAAATTTTGTATTGTATATCTGAGTTTTCATCTATTTCAGTAAATAATTTTATGTTTTCCCATATTTCTTAGAGTTCTGTTCATGGTCTCAACATCTTTTTTTTTAATTATTTATTATTATTTATTTATTTGGGGGGGTACTGGGGATTGAGCTCAGGGGCATTTGACCACTGAGCCACATTCCCGCCCAATTTCATATTTTATTTAGAGACAGGATCTCACTGAGTTGCTTAGTGCGTGGCTTTTGCTGAGGCTGTCTTTGAACTCTCCATCCTTCTGTCTCAGCCTCCAAAGCTGCTGGTACTACAGGAGTGCACCACCGTTCCCGGCTCAACATCTTTTCTCTATGCTCAGCTTTATTTTTAAATATATTTTGTCTATGTTGCTTGAAACACTATTTTCCAAGTGGTCTAATCTGGTGATAGTTTCCAATAAATTTTTATATGGTTTATTGATTCTTTCATTTCAAGGATTTCTGCTTAAAGTTTTTCCAGAATCTCTATCTCTTTATTGAAGTCATCTTTTACTTCCTGTATTTTCTCTGATTTCACTCCTTTCATTGCCCTTTACATAGCAGATCCATTTAACTATGAACCGTCTAAACTCCTTCTCTGACATTTCTTTCACTGTGGTGTAATTGGATTCTGTTATTGAAGTATTTTAGTTTGTTTGCAGTGATTTTTTTCCTCTTGCTTTTTCGTGTTATCTAACAGTATGGATCCGAGGCAGTAGCGTTTCTACCCTGTGGGCTTATAGTATTCCTGAAGGTTTCCAGTACTTTACCATTTATGGGGAGACAAATAATAACAAAACTGATGCAAACAATAATCAACAATAAACCAAACAGTTCCTGTTATAATATCTATAAGCTAATTGTCATAATAAACAGAAATGATGTGATCAGTTATGGCTCACAGTAATGACAGTAAGTTTGCAAAAGGGTCTACAATTTTGAATGGTGAACAGGGAGAGAACAGAAGAGATGTAGAATGTGATGATTATGAGGGAGGAGAGAAAACAGAAGTAAAAAATTAAAGGAAGAATAAAAGAGAGAGAAATAGAGTTTGGCTGTGAGCAGAAAAAAAGGAAGAGATTCAAGTGAAACAGGTAAATGAGAGAAAAATATATCAAATAAAGATTTAAAAAATAAAATAATACAAAACAAAATAAAAATATACTAATAAAAAACCCTAGTCTTCAAAATACTGATCTATGAAAAAGAACTACCTTCAAAATATACTAGAAATAAGAAAATAAACAACTATGTACATATATAAGTATCCATGAACTATTCAGGTCACAATTAAACCAAAAAAAAAATTGCAATGAAAATTTAAAGAATTGTTTCTCTTGGAATTCAAAAAATTCTCGGCTTTCCCTCTCAGTGTTAGATGGGGTGGAATGAAGTGTGATGTCTGCTCCACCCTCGGGGTGGAATTGCTGGAGTGTGAGAGGAAATCCCACAGGTAGAGCTCCTGGAGGTAGGATTTAGTCTAAGATAGGCTCCAGGTTCTTTGTTGAATGACAATTGGTCTGAAGATTTTAAATCAGTGCACCTCCAGGACCCAACAACTGCTGGTGCTCACCGGAAGACTGCATCCTAGGGATCTCCTCTGGGTACCAGTCGTGTATCAGAGACACCAATCCATAGTCACCCAGGATCAGTCTCTAAATTCAATCATTCCCAGTCTCACCCTTTCCAATTCCAAGTCGAGCACAACTCTCACTGATGTTCCTGGAAGCCACCAGATTCAAGGGGCAAGAGAGAAGCCAGATGGGTTTCCACGACTTGTATTGCCCTGTGTAAAACCCTCTACGTATTTGATATTCTCCTGGTCATCTAGGCACACTCTATGTGATGGCAGTGTGGGTTTGGTAGGCCTGTATTTTGGGACCAGCTCAGGTTTGTCAAATTTGTTCCCCCAGCTACTGGCTCCCACAGCAAGGCTGCAAAATCTGTCCTTCCTCTGCCCTCCTTGGTCAGCCAGGAGAGATGTGGCTTCTTCCCCTCACTAGGATATTGTGCAGCATCACTTTCAGGTTACTCCATCAGCGTCTTTGATCTCTGATCTCTCAGTACCCAGTCATGCCACAGGCCTCCTAAAATTGCAGGTTACTTTAATTCCTTTACCCTTCCACTTTGTTCATGGGGAACCACTCCTGTTGGTCTGGTGGTGGTGGCAGTAGTTGTGACAGCAGTGGCATTGGGGATTTCTTTCTTATTTTATTATATTCAACCTCCTGAGTGCCTGATATGATCTGCTTTGAATGTCCAATATTAATTCCTAATAGAGTCTTTTTTTAAAAAATCCATCTTGTTGAGAAGCTGTCTATCTGCTTTCTTGGCTTCATGCTATGCAGCAGCCAGAAAAGTGACTTCCTCTATTCTACCATCTTGAAAATCCCAGAGGTTATCAGAGGAATTCTTTTTTCTCAATGTCACTGCAACAATTATATACTTAAATGTCAAAACAGATCATAAAAACCTAAATGTAAATAAACAATTATAAAACTTTGAAAAGAAGATATCATGGTAAATTATTGTATACTTTGACGAGGCAAAGAATTTTCTATATGATACTAAAAGATCTATATAAAAATAAATTCATAAATAGGACTTGATCAAATTAAAAACTCATGTGCTTCAAAAGATGACATTTAAAAATTGAAAAGCAAGACAAAGATTGGGAAAAATACTTAGAAATCATATATCTGATGAAAGATTTCTATACAGAACACTCAAAAGCCAAAGTGACAAGAAATTAACCCTTTCAGTCAATTAATTTTTGACAGGCGCACCAAGAAAACACGATGAAGAAATGACAGTTTTTCAATAAATGGTGCTGGGGAAACTACATAGCCTCAAACAAAAGAACAAAAATGGATCTTTCTCTTACCCTATGTGCAAAGATCAACTCAAAATATATTCAAGACCTAAATGTAAGACCTGAGACCATACAACTCCTAGAAGAAAGCATAGAGACCCTAAGGTCTTTTTATAATAATGTGTCTGTCTTCTGCATGAGACTGTAAGTCTTCAAAGGCAGGGACAAAGTCTTATTTATACAGTGAAGCCACAGGTATGTTTGTTGAACTGAATTCAAATGATACTATTTAAATATAAAGGAAGAAGCTATATGTTCAGCATCTAAAAAAATATCTATGATTTTATACTCTTAGGTCAATTTTCCCAGGATCATGGAAGGGGACCCCATGCAATAACAAAGCAATAACAATAAGGAAATGGAAAGCTAGGCAGCATTTTAGGAACAAGAAGGTACTGTCATTGGTCATTTGGGAGGATTCAGGCCATCAGCTTAGGAAATAAATTTAGCACTTTATTCCTACGCTTTATAATGTGTTTTGTGTATGCCTCACAAGCCTATTTATCTGAATTCTGCTTTCTATAATTTTTATTCTTTAAAGCAAAAGTAATTTTTATTGTTTTTTATTTGTTTATTTTGGTTACTGGGGATCCATCCCACAGGTACTGTACTATTGAACTCCATCCCCAATCTTTTTTTCATTATTTATTTTCAGATAGGGTTTTGCTGATTTGCCCAGCTTGGCCTCAAACTTAAAATTCTCCTGCCTCAGCCTCCCAAGTCTCTGGGATCACAGGTGTGTACCATCACACATAATCATTTTTATTGTTTTAAATCTAAAATTGTGAAAACAGTTCTGAATATATGCTGTTCTGGTCCATATTCCTCCTGCTGCCTCTTGAGGAGGCCTGATTTCATCCTATGCCCTTTTCCACACAAGGCCCAAAGAGTGTCTTCCTCTTGTGTTAGATCACACAGGAGCAATTGAGCGAGATTAGGATCGGATCTTCCTCCTAGGTAGTTTGTTGGTTACAACATCCTTCTGTAAGATTCTCTAGAAGAAAATGCTACTTTATTAGTGGAAACTCAGCAGACTACAGGATCAGTATTCTGGTGTCGGCTTGAGAACCCAGCACAGTAGGTGTTGGGAAGTCATCTCATGTCACCAAGTCCTGCAAAAACCGTACCTGACTCTATAATTTGATGAAATCTGTCAGCAGTAAGATATTTCCCCGAGGAATTTGAAGCTCAGAAGTTTGTGGTTTGTCTACTGATATATGCAATGTGTTTATGACTTCTATTAGGTATTCCATACCTTTGCTTCCTCTGCTAGCCTTACCTAACAAAGCATTTCTTTTTTCTGCCTCGTGGGTTCACACAGCTTTTAGAATCCGTTTGAGACATTTGGCTTTGAATAGCAAAGGGAAATGAATTCTAATGAGATGGATTTTTCTTATTTCATTTAGAAGCCAAATAAGAATTTACATTTTATCATCGAACAAAAATGCTATGGAGAGTTGAGATTGTTGAGGTATAAAGAGGCCTTTTTCAGAGGCTACCTTTTGTCACGTATTTTCCATCACTGTGGGTTTCCACAGCAAGCTAGACTGAGCATAGGCACAGCACGGCCCGCAGCATGTGCTTCTTGGTATACACATTCTCTACCATGTGCCTGATCTTGAAAAGAAGATATTTGATTATTGAGGAACCCCCATTTCACTCTACCCACTGTATACTATTTTTCATTAAGAGACGTGATAGAAAGATGAGGGGGAAAATCCTCATTCCATTGAGGGTGGGTGAGCTTCTGGGACTCTTTAGAAATGGTTGTATCTGAGGTCTAATAACTCCTTTGAAGGACCAAGTCTCTGCATTTTTGTCATTGTGTTCCCATCTATGCTATTTTCTGCAGTAATTTACTTGTCAGAAAGATCACAGGAAACTAGCAATTTACTGGGTGCACAAAGCATTGTGTGGCTGTGGCTGCCTTTTCTCATAGGGCTGTAATCTTTCATTTGTCTAAATGGAATGATGGATGAGCAGGTATCCCCACTTGGCATGCCTGGGCTGCTATTCATCCACGCCTCTCCCACCCACATGGCATAGCTCCTCTTGCTGCCACATCCCTAAAAAAAGAGGGTTGCTAGACCTATGAAAAGGTCTTGAAGACAGATTGATAACCACTGAAAACTAGTCCCTAAGCTGGAAACCTTTACATTGCTCAGTATGTTTTAGTCTGGAAACAGCCAAATAAAATTCCTTATTTTGCTCACCCAAAAGAACTGGTGAACACACTGGACATTTCAAAGTTGTCCAACATCAGACACAATAGAAAAGATATTGCCTATTGTGGACTCTTCTCTCTTTTCCAACTAAAGGACAATAAACAATAGCATCTGTCAATTACTATTTGAATTTAGTTCATAAAGATGCTTCAATTGCTGCCCCTATACACTCTCCACTTTGGAAGCCCAAACTCTGTGCTGAATGAGTATAAACAACATTAACAACTTTGCAATTTTCCCAGCCTTCCCTCCCATTCACCCATTTCATGTAAATGACAATAACCAAAATGAAAAGGGTTTAAAGTTTAATAAGAAGGTTTCACTTGAGATAATTATAGAGGTTTACATAGGCTTTCAGAACCCTCTTTATTATCAGAAGCAGTTTGGAGATTTCATTTCTATTTTGTCTGTGTTATTTACAGTGTGTAAGCACCAAGTCTCAGGAACTCCGTTGTTAGGGATGTGAGGAAGTGTTGAAGTCAAGGAGGTTTCCGGTATGCAAGTGTCAAGCCCTCAGGGTCACCACTGTCAGAAGCAGAGAGCAGAAGGGACATATCCTTGATTTGGCAAAAAGTCTATAAAAATCTGTAGAAAGGATCATATTTAACTCATGTTCCTACGTGAGTTATGGAAAGCGAAGTTTTTGCCAAGCACAGTGGTTACCCACTCCCTTCCCACACCATGCGTTTCTTCTCTGCAGGGCAAGACCTGCAAAGATATATCAAGCATCTACTCTGTTTTTAAGGATCTCAGGCACAAAGATGAATAAGACATGGCTCTTGCCCTGGGAGAGCTCATGCATTATTGGACAAGTCAGGCAAATCAATCTGACTCTAAAACATCATGGTACATAGGCTAGCAATAGAAGGAAAGCCCTGTGGGACAGAGACACCCCAAATACACATTTCATAATATAGAAAGATATGAATGTCTCTGTAGAGAGTTTAGGTGGTGCTTAATTGGGTCTGGTGTACAAGGTTTCTGAGTAACACATAATCCATTTATTTATTTATCTGTTCATTCATTCATTCATTCATTCACTCATTTACAACATTTTGGAGACTTTACTCCATGCCAGGCATTGTGACAGATCCTGGGACTGCAAATATGATTTTGAATTGGCTTCCGTTCTCAAAAAGCTGAGTGCTGCCTAGTAAAGTAGGCTGGGCTCTACAAGGTAGGTAGAGGTTTAGAGTTAACTCTGTAAGTGAAAGAGAGCCACGAAGATCCAGCCAATTTGTTCTTTAGCAAAGGAATGCTGTGCTGTGGCTTGATTTTTGGAAAGATAAAATACCATAGTAGATGTTGGATTGGAATGGGGAAAGGCTGGTGTCAGGGAGAAGCAGTTGTTGTCTAAAAGATAAGGGTTTGAGTTGAGATAGAAAATTATGCCTGGAGGAGAGAAATTTAGAAAAGAAAATAAAGCAGAATAACAGGGTGGATCAAGAAGTTTTGACTACAAGCAAGAAACACTGACTCAGGCTATGGGCTATGAGGGACAAGAGGACTTTATCAGTGAGATCTGATCAAGACTGGTTTGGCTAACCAGTGTGAGGGTGAGGACCAGATTTTAAAAATGGAAAGCAAACGGGCTGAGACAAGGAAGGTTCTGGGCAGGCAGATGCAGGGAGGTCTCCCATTGTCTTTAGGAGGAAAATGTAGCCCATGTGTAGTGATGCAGCTGCTACCACTTGGCACGATGCCTCTGAACCTGTGCTCCCGAGTCTGCACCTTATTCTGATGATGCTAAACAAACATGGACTTGAAATTCTGGGTACCAAGCCTGAGGGTAAAGGAAGTCTCTTTCTTTAAGTGAAAGGAGGGGAACTTGTGAATAATTCTAGTGGATTCTCCTCTACTGTTACTGGAGGAGTGTCCAGTCAATGTCCAGGCTCTTGGGGACTGGAACAAAGAATTTAGCAAGACACAAGGGAAAAGCAGCCAGAGCAAAGATTTATTGAAATTGAAAGTGCAATCTGGAAAGAGGTGCTGGCAGTGCAAGAGAATGGCTCAAGGCCCCAAGATCAGGAAACCAGTGGCTTATATCTGCCAGTAGTCGGGGTTTTCCAAAAGGGCTGGTACCTGGCCTCATTCCTCTGCCCTTGGTCCTGTCGTGCCCAGGGAGGAAATTCCCACAGCAACATAGGTGGTCCTATTGAGCTGAGGGCAAATGTTCCCATAGCAACATGGTGACACACACAGGTGCATTGTCCTGTGACCCAGGCCACATCTTGCCATATTCAGCCATCTTGTCATTCCTAACCTCCTGTCTCACTGCTGGTAAGGGAGGTTTGGATATTGAACTGCTTCTCCATGACATTTGTCTATTCTAAGCCTTTATTATCTAGGACTCCAAAGGATCTAGATTTATTGGCAGACTGAATGATGCTGACATAATTGACATAAGACATAGAACTAGAATAGAGATCCAACTAAATTTGAGCTGCTTTCGCAATAATGAAATGAAAGCCCAGAAGCTATTTTTAATCTGGATATCAGGACAGATATCAGCACTAAAGACAGAGACTTGGGACTCCACTCTCTGAAAATTTGATACTCCCCGTCCCTTCTGCTGTTTGTCCAAAACCCAGAGCCACCTGGAAGAGTTCCCTTCAGTCCTGGCCTTTGCTGTTTCATCTCAGTCTCCCACGTATGCCTGCATTTCATTCTGTTCCCTGGTCATTTGAAAGAGTGTTTAGTCCCACAGTTGGGTGGCAATTAATCCTCAATTGCCCAATCTCAACACTAACAATTCTGAGAAAAGAATGTGCCATCTGTGCAGAGATAATGCTGCAAGGGAGTTTTAGGAAGTTGGTTCTCCACAGTGTCTCCTCTGCCTTGGATAATTCCTGTTCAATGCTTCTATCTGTGTGTTTTAAGAAACTGCCTACCACTCTGCCTAGGAGACTTGACTCCTTTATCTGTAGAACACAGCTAATTCCATTCTGACACCTACTGAGAATATTTTGAAATTTCCTTCTGACAGGTGCTAAGTAAAGAAATCATTCCACTTAACTGGGTTATTGATTGAATTGAGTAATTGATTTTATGGTCTGCTGTCACATCAGTCCATACTTTGTAAAGTAAAAGACTTGAAGTGGTTCATATGAAACGGAATGTGGGAGAAGTAGAATATCCCGGAGATGAAATACCTTCCTGAAACATAAAGATTTCAGCAATCATTACTTCTGGCCGCTTTAGTATCAGAATCTACTTATCTCTGGTTCCTGGTGGGCTAGTCTAGGCATTGCCACTAATCTTTTGTCAAAAAAGCCCCCCTGGTTATGTGAAATCATTTCTCATTGATATACTCTGCTGACAACACCATCTATCACTGTTACATGGGAGGTAGAGATCCGAGTTCCCAAATGGTGAAGAAATGAAGAATTAAAACCAATGGGTGTTTTCTGAATCCCACAAAGACAAAACTAAAACCTGCTCCCTAAAAGAGATTAAATCCCACTCCTTTCAGCCCCACAGATGTAAGAAAAAAAAAATGTTATGAAGGTGCATCCAGTGTGATATGGTAGTTTGACTTGGATTGAATTCTGTATACCTTCTTTGAAATTTGGGTTTGGGGGCATGGACATGTAGCATAGCCCACAGAAATATACAAATCTTATTTCTTACTGCTGAACATAAAATAAATAAAAACATCAAGAAACCCTTAGTTTAAAATTCTGCTTTCATCTAGTATGTGGGGAAAAAAAATAGAAATCAAACCCCTTTCCCATGGTACTTCCTGGAGATGACCCTATCAGAGATCTGGTCATTACCATGGCAGCTGAGGTCAAAGTGTAAATTCCACTTGTGCAACTTGAGAACCTGGCTGGCTCAGGGATTTAGGCAACTGTGAGGCCCTGGGGCCAGGCTTCCTTGGACTTCAAAAGCTGCCTGCCTGCATAATGTTCAGGTGCCCCTGCGTTTTGAATATGCACAACTTTCATTTGTTCATGCAGATTTGGTAATTGTCTATTTAATCACCTATTTGCATGCACAATTACTCAGTTTGGGCACATCCATCCACATCATTTGCATATGTAAATCTTGACTTGGGCTACCACAAAATGACTGCACCTGCAAACTGCAGCCGGTCCCATTTATAATCCTGTGGGGGGACGCCTGTCCAGAAAGGGAATACATGACCAAATGGGCTTGGGGTTCAAATACAGAGATTTAGTTATATGTGTAATGAAATAGAATTATTTTATTTTAAACCTAAAAGAGAAGTTAGAAATTTACCAATCTTTCTCTAATGAGAGGGAAAACAATAAGATGAAAGCTTTTAATAAGAAAATAAAGAGATAAAACTATTACTTAAAAAAAAGGTCAAAACTCCTCTCAAAACTCTACTGTTAGTATCATTTCTGTCACTTTTGATATTTCAAAGAACAGAATAGAACTCTAAAACCTAGAGGCCAGAGGCTGAAATCCAGGTGGTAGCATCTTTGAAAATCTTTGAAAATGGAGCCAGGAACAAATGCTTGGCTTTGTGAAGGTTTTTCTTCTCAACAATTCAAAATTGCCTGAAGCCCTGTGCATGGTATTGCTTTCTCCATTAATGGAAAAGTTAAACTCAGCTCTCTGATGCTTCAATAATAATTCTGGACTGTTAACTTAGAGCATGTACAGAAAAACATGGGGAAGATGAACTTGCGTGCAGAGAATGGAGAGGAGCATCACCTAACTTCTTCTAGCTCCAATGCCTAGAGTCTTCTGGGCCATCAGCAAAATGCAAAGTTTCTCCAGCTTTAATTTTAATGTCTCATTTTTTAAAAATTATTTAAAGTTTGTTTTATTAGGCTATATATCAGAGATTGCATCAATACATTGAGCTCAAGAATCTACATTTTACCCAAAGTTCCAGGAGATTCTCATCTATGTGAACCTGGAACACATTCTTTGACACACTGATTACCAGGGCTTTCAAGGAAACTGGCATGTATGCCAGTCTGTATCACCCCTCTCCAAACTTAGAATCTTCAGCAGTCAAGCCAGCTTCTTCACTGATGGGTACAAACTTACACTGCACCATTTGGTTTTCAGAGGGGACTATAATAACCATCGTTAGCTTGGTAGTGCTAGTAATGGCTCTCAAAGGGTGACCTGTAAAACTATCTTACCAAAATCCACCTCCACATAGCATTAGATCTTCTTTCTTCCAAGTCCCGAGAACCCAGAGGCCCTAGTTCAGCCAAAGCAAAGACCAGCTCTCTGAAGAACAATTTTGAGCCACAAAAGTCAGGCTCAAGTCTAAGTAGAGGAATTTGTAAATCACTATGGCTTTAGTAAGTAGCTTTGATCAGAGGAACAATTATGCAATAAAATAAGTCTTTAGTGAATTTTGTTTCCAAAGAGAGATCATTTTACTTTGATTTACCTTTAAAAGTGAGGCATTTAAACTATCCTAGATCTGATTTGTTATAATGGCTATAATAACCAGAAAATAACATTTCCAAAATTTCTCTAATGGAAACAGTTTCAAAAGAAAAGGACAGCTAGATGTTGAATGTGTTTGATGGAGACTTCTAGATACATTTGTTAACTTAGCTACTTGGGAAAGGATGGAAACAACCAACTGTACAGATCTCATATGCAAGAAATGTTCAGAAATTCCTTCCAATGAGGAAACCAAGACTAAGGGGTTTGGTTGTGTGCCCAGTCAAATGGCTAAGAGCTAATAATAGAGGTAGGACTTGAATTCTGGTCTTTCTTGCCCAATGGGAAAAGCCTGCATTGCCCTGTTTCTTTCAGGCAGCCTGGGAAATTGACATCTTCATCCTCTCTTCTGTGAATGTTCTCCCAGAGGAAGGGCTGGCCATTAGTTCCCCATTCTATCACTGACCTTGAAAACCATCTATCTCTTCCTGTAATTACTTGGATGAAAATGGTGAACCCAGCTGCTTCCCTGGTGATTCTTTAGCTCAGCCTCATAAGAGCTGCCTTTGTAGAAGCTACTGCTTTTCTCTTGCTTTTACTTGATAATTCCCAAGAGCAAGATTACCTACGACCAGCTGCTCCTCTCTACATGCAAAAAGATTGAGGAAAATCAAATGCTGATTAAATCTACACATTGTCTTTTCCATTCCCCTCCAGTGCACACCAAGAGAAATCACTGGAGTCATAAGACTTTGGCTTCAAGCTTTCTCAAAACCCAACAGGATTATTAAGCTGATACAAACAAGAAACAACAGAATAGTTCTTTCTAATCTATGAAGAAGTTGTATCCAATGTTTCTCTCCATTCTTTCTCCATCTGGGGTCCTTTTATTTAAAATTTAGTAGTCTTAGAAGCATCATGGGAGAGACAGGTCTGTTTCAGAGTCAGGCTGCCCAGTAGAGACTCATTCAGAAAGTCTGTCTCCCAGGATACCAGAGAGCTTTTAAGACTTTTGTCTTTATTACACACAAAAAGAAAATTCCATACCTAACTACATTTTTTACTAATTAATTATTCACAACAGCAACATATTAGAAATATTTCACAAATAGACCTTGTTTTCCAGGTTTTTTTTTTTTTTAATCCTATATTCTCTTGCTCATTCTAAATAATCACCCAGAGCGTTTTTAAGGGTGTTCAACTTTTCCTAAGAATTGCTTGTGCCTAGAACATATATATTATTAAATGTAAAACAGGGCAGTTTCAGACTTAATACCTACAGACAGATTACATAATAGCCATTATATAACCAATGTACAGACCTCATATGCAAAATTTCTAAAGGGAATTGTAAATAACTAGTTCTCTTAAAACCTGATAAGGATAAAAGAAATCACAAAGTTGACGGGAATGGTACATCCACTTTTGAAAAGAATTTGTTAATTTCATTACAAGTAAAACATAACTTTACCGTTGTCCCAGCAATTCCACTCTGAGGAATCTACCAAGAAAAATTAAAGTATACGTCCCCACAAAGAATTCAACACAAATGTTCATAGCAGCATTATTCACAATAACCCCGAAATAGCAACATTCAAAATGCTCATCAACCTGGAAACGGATAAATAGATGGTGGTATATCCATACAAGGGAATACTACTTGGCAGTACAAAGCAATAAAACATGGTGCATCATGGATAACCTAAAAAACTGATGCTAAGTGAAAGAAGAATAATATGAAATATCCTGAAAGGAGATTAGGAGCTGGTAGAATGGGTAGTGATTACAAAGGATCTTTGGGGGAATGATGATAATGTTCTAAAATTAGATTGAGGAAGGAGATAGTTACACAACTCTGTAAATTTACTAAAAGTCATTGCACATTAGTTTACCAAAATGGGAGAAATGGATAGCATGTAAATTATTCTTAAGACATTGCATAAAAATGGAGAAAATAGAGATTTTCAATAGATCTTGGCTGTCCCTAGCCACATTTAGCTAATCCAAATTGATATGTGATTTAATTATAAAGTACACATTAGAGTCTAGAAATTTATCATGGGGGAAAATTTATAAAGTATTTCAACACTTTCTGCATATTAGATATATTTTAAAATAATATTTTGAACATACAGATAAGATATACTATCGAACATATTTTCACCTGTTTACTTTTGGTGTCTATTGGAAAATTAAAATGACCTAGGTTGGTTCTATTGTATTTTTATAGAATAGTACTGCTGGAAGGAGAGTTGTTGCTCGTAACTCTCTCTCCTCCTTGATGGGAGGAGGACAGAGTGAGCTACAGTCTAATTTCAAACTGAGCAAGGAGTTTCTTCAGGTGGACCTTTCAGTTAGTTGCTGGGTGTTTTTTGAAGTCAAGGGGATGGAAGATCAAGGCTCAAATGAGCCACAGTAACCTGTGGTAGCAGGACAAAGTCTCAGCATGCTTGTCGGGGACAAAAATGTCCAGGTGTGTCTGTCATCACACAAGAGAAGGCACTTGCCTGAAGCTGGAAAGAACACCTCAAGACTGAATGTGAGTGGGAACAGCAGCCAAGTAGGGAATGCTTGTGAGTAGCTAAGGTTGCCAGTGGCCGGGTGAAGAGAAGTACTTATTACTCATTTTATTGAAGGCAAAAGACAAATAAGAGATTCTGATTCTGACTCAAATTTTGCTTATTCGGTGTACTGATCACACCATATTAGCTTCCCTTTGCAAGACAGTTCTGATGCTTTCTGATTTCCAGGAGGGACTATTCACATCCCAGCCTAGATGAGAAGTACGTGGCACATGTGAGACTGGAGAGACCACAGGCGCTCAAGGGAGTCTGCTTTAAGCACATGCCATCACCAGGGAGTATGAGACCAGCCGCTAAGTCAATTTTGCCCCTTTTATTGTTTTAGGCTTTAAGCCTAAAGCTAACCAGAACTGGAAATGGGAAAAAAATTTGACACTGAATCAAGTTTGCTACTGATTAATATATTGGATTTGATTAGGGTTCCTGATTTGAGAACCAAGTTATGACTTAAAAGGACCATATGACTGTGATTTAGTTAGGAAGAAAGAGTCAGAAAAAAAGGTGTTAGGGGCCTGCTTGAGTTTCACCCAAGGACAATACAGTGTGACTAGATTATAACCGTGAAAACAATGAAAGAGGTGAGTTCTGATTATAGCACAGGTTGTGCGTGCACTGTAATAGCCGTTCTCACCAAAAGCAGTCCTGCTGCAGTGCAGAATACCAAGGAATGGCATCCCTTGGAATTTACAGGTATGACCTGAGCACTGCGTGCAGCAGCTCAGAGTGTAATAGAGCCCCCTCCCACCCGGCGGGGGCATGGTCAGAAGTCAAGCCATCAAGTCTAAAATTTCTTCAAGTGTTAAGAAAATTTGAAAATGAACTAAGACTAAGGTTCATTCTTAGGCTAATAATCCTAACTCCCAACCATGTGCTCCTTATTCTGTGAGAGGGTAAAGGGTCAAACACACCACATCTTGAAAATCATTCTCTTTTGTGAAACAGGATCCCTTGTTCAGAGTCCTGCAGGGCTTGGGATGACTCTTAAGATCAACACCACCGTCACTGTGATCAATAATGCTATCAGTGCCTCATTGATTGTTCCTAAGTGAGTGTCAGAGACCAGGAAAATGAAATGTACCCTACACACATCTAAATCCCATTTCCTTTGGTGCTACAACTCTTGTGCTCCCAGCGGACACTGCTTAGTGAAATTGGATACAAAGTGTTGGGCCTAGAAGACTAAGCAAACCAGCTGGGAGCATTACCTAATGTTCAGCTCTGCCTTGCAATTATGAAAACACTTTTTTGGGGGGGTAGGTTTTAATATTATGCATAACTTCTTATATAGCAATGCCATATTTATTATTTCTGAATATTCTTTTAGCTATAACATGAAAATATGATAAATGAATTATAGACTAGATTATTAAATGCATCTTAGAAGTAAACATTTCCACTTCCTTGCATAACCTCAGATTTTCATGCCTGTATCCTCCTAATTAACTTCTCATCTCTGAATTTTACCTTGCAAATTATATAAGATTTCCCTTTCGAGTGCTGGTCAAGCTGTAGCATGTCCACACATCATGCCTGAGTGATCTCATCAAGATAAGATTCTTTAGATGACAACACACTGGTCATTGCTCAGTTGACAAGTTTGTGTGTTAATACCCTAATCACTTGAAGAGGAATCAAAACAGATGTAACAAGCAATATAAGCCAAAGAACTATAGCTAGAATCCCAGTGCAGCATGCAGGGCCACCCACCTTGCTTTCCATCTCGCCATGTGTCCATCAAAGAAAGAGTAGATTTCTGTGGGTGACTCTACACAGCAGGGCCTCTGCATGTACCATTGCCTTTTCTTGAAATAGGTTTTCTTCATTCTCTGTGCATAGACCAGCCTTTCGTCTTTGAAATCTCAGATAGCATCTTGGAGATGCCCTATTGACCATCCAAATAAGTTCTTTTATTACTTTCTATCTCATCCATTTGTCTTCCTTCATAGCACTCATCACCTTCTAAAATTATTGGCATCTCTTTACTTTGGTTCCTTGTATATCATATGCTCCATGAAGGCAGGGACTCATCTCTCTTGTGACAATTATATCACTAGACCTGACTTTAGTCTCTGATTTATAATTATAGTTCAACAAACACATATTGAATGAATACATGGAAAACATTTGCAGGCATTCCGATAAGAATTTAGGTTTATTTGCTCGGGTATTTGTGAGGGAATATTACAGAGTAATTATAAATGTGAACCCCATAATTGTGGTCACCAGCTCTTTGGCCTTGGGAACCTTACATTCTGTTAGCCTGTTTCCTCAGGTGTTATGATAACACATTGAGTTAAGAGATGAGTAGTTGTGTGAACATCACTTAGCTAAATCTGGCCCCTAGTCATTAATCAATTGATTAATAAATCTTTTAAAAAAAGATTTCTAGTGAAGGAGATTAAAAAAAATCATTCCAGTTGAAATAAGTACACCTTGTTTGGGATGCTCTAATGCCACCACTAACACATACCAACTCTCTTCAAACCTTAGTTCAAGAATCCCTGTCTCCAGCAACTTTCCTGAAGCACCCATATTGCCTTGGTATCCCAAATGAGTACTTTATTGTACCCATGGTCTATATTTTTTTGTTTTTGTTTTTGTTTTATTTTTTATTGTTAGTTGTTCAAAACATTATAGGGCTGGGGATGTGGCTCAAGCGGTAGCGCGCTCGCCTGACATGCGTGCGACCCGGGTTCGATCCTCAGCACCACATACAAAGATGTTGTGTCCGCCAAAAACTAAAAAATAAATATTAAAATTCTCTCTCTCTCTCTGTCTGTCTCTCTCTGTCTTAAAAAAAATATATATTAAAAAAAAACATTACAAAGCTCTTGACATATCATATTTCATACATTTGACTCAAGCAGATTATGAACGCCCATTTTTACCCCGTATACATATTGCAGATTCACATCGGTTACACATCCACTTTTCTACATACTGCCATACTAGTGTCTGTTGTATTCTGCTGCCCTTCCTATCCTCTACTATCCCCCCTTCCCTCCTCTCCCCTCCCCTCCCCTCCCTTCCCATCTTCTCTCCCTGGCCCATCTACTGTAATTCATTTCTCTCTCTTGTTTTTTTTCCACTTTCCCCTCACTTCCTCTTATATGTAATTTTGTATAACCATGAGGGTCTCCTTCCTTTACCACGCAATTTCCCTTCTCTCTCTCTTTCCCTCCCCCCTCTCATCCCTGTTTAATGGTGATCTTCTTCTCATGCTCTTCCTCCCTATTCTGTTCTTAGAGGCTGTGATGATACCAAATTCAATAACATCGATCTGCCCTGAAGGTGTGCTCCAGACCATGCACCTGGAGTAGGAAGAAAATATTAGAGTTTCTAATTTGGAGGTGGGTATCATAAAGAAAAAATAATAATAAGCATGACACATCTGATATATTGCTTGATCCAGGCATCTTCCTTCAGTCCCTGTGTCAGATGATAACATGTCAGTTGTCCTGGTAGATCATGTGGTTTTGGGGTGAATGCAGTCATGGGTTATGTTTTCTTGGTTCACTAAAGTAACTTTTATGAAATAAACAAGAGGCTTAAAAAGACTCTTAGAGATCATGGATTAATATAAATGCTAATGATGGAAGTGTATGGGAAAAATAAGAAAATGGCAGAACTGGCACTTTTGCTCTTATCGGCTATATTAGGAAATCATATCTGTCAAGATTTGGGGGAAAGTAAAATGTGAAAGTTTCAGGACTATTTGTGATGCAGATTTATGCTCCGTAGAATAAAAGATCTCATTTTAAGTGAATGTTGTGCCTTGAGTGATAATGTGTATGTATGTGTCTGCATTCCTGATGAAACTATTTAATTGGCAAAGATGTGTAATGGAGTATGTGTGGAAGCTACTGATCCAGTCAGTGACCTCCTCCTGGGTCTCATGTATCGCATGGCCACACTGTATATTCCCTTGGTACAGCTTGTGTTCCAAAGGCCCTACATGTCAGCATGAGGCCAGATTTTCTTCGCATACTTCAACAAACAACATAACAGATTGAGTGCAGATGCAAATACAAGATTCCAGCTGTCTTCTATTAAGTCATATTTTTAAAAAATCTTAAAAAATGCCATTTTTTCCACTATTGTTTATAAAAGTTATTTTTTATAAAAATGTTATCAAAAGAATCTGCATACTAGTTTATGATTATTAATTTTGAATGAATAAATAAATAGGCATTTAATCAGTAAGCAAAGGCTCTTTGACATTCCCCCAAATTTTTTAGAGTTTAAAGGGATTCTGGAACCAGAAGGTTGAGAATGGTTGTCCTAGTGCAGGAACATACTGTATCTGTCTGCATGACTCTAGCATTTAGCACAAAGCCTGGTGCATCAGAGACTCCTATTAGAATTTATGAGTGAATAACTAAGTGACTAATTTTGCATTTTAAATCTAACAAGCTACTTGATGAATTCCTTATCTTTTCTGGGTAGAATTAGCATCTCTGTGCTACAATCCAGTGCTGCTTGTGCTTTCTGATTTTTTGCAGGTGTACATAGGTTCTTTTTTTTTTCCCTGATCAAATATATTTTTATTTTTGAAGATTGGTAGATTTCTTTTTTTTAATATTTAATTGATTTTATTTTTTAAATACATGACAGTGGAATGCATTGCAATTTATATATATATATATATATATATATATATATATATAGAGAGAGAGAGAGAGAGAGAGAGAGAGAGAGAGAGCGCGCGCACGAGCGCACAATTTTTCATATCTCTGTTTATAAAGTATGTTCACACCAATTCATGTCTTCATACCTCCTGTACTTTGGATAATGATACATAGGTTCTTAACATTCTCATTTTCTAGTTCAGGCCAAGATGTGAAGTAAATAGGTTTATTGTCTAAATGTTAAGTGGAATTAATGACACCCCCAGCAACTGAAAGTCCAAATCTAGTCCCTGGACCGATTGAACAATGAGAGTCTCCATTTGTGAAGAGGTGGATTGAACACCTCAATTCCACTCATATTCTATCTTTTTGTTTTTTTTTTTTAACCCATCATGATTTATTCTCTACAATACTTTATTAAAGAGTTCAGTGATTTGCACTCTGAAGTTATATGGCCAAGAGGCAACCAAGTGTAATGCAAAGAATTGGTCTGAAATCTTTGCACTGAAGGCCATACAGTCTCTTGCTTTAGGGAAATAAGAACAAAAAAATTTTTTAAAAAAGAACAAGTATCTCCCTGGGCTCCTGAAATCTCAATAGAAAATAACATTAACAGTTAGTGAAATTGCAGATGTTAATATATCATGGAAAATAGATCTTGTGCAAAAAATTAACACCCAAGACCTCATTTGTATACATGATTTTTTATTATAAACTGTGAAATATATATAACATTTCAACTACAAACCTTTTCATGTGGAAAGTGCCTCTAACATGAGTTGTTTTAATATTATAAGCTAAAAAGTTTAAGAACCTCACAGTGGAAACCATCCAATACTGGCAAACTCTAGTGATCAGACATCCTCTTTCAATGTAAAATAAGGACAATTCATAATTACAGAGAATGTCCTCGCTGTGGGTATTATAAGACAAGTCAGCTTTCCAGACCAAACGGCATTCACAAGTAGGATGAACCAATCCTGTGAAGTCCAGCTGATTCCATTAACAGTGGTTACCATACTGTTCAGCTCCAGCAGCTCAAGGTCAAAGGAAGCACCTGGCAGGAAACACTCCCTCTTCTCTACCACCCCATGTCCTCACAGGTACTGGCCACCCTCTTCACTGCTTTGTTCAAGCATGTGGAAGGCAGTTCAGTTCATTTGGAGCTGTCACCTCCCTATGCAAAACTGCCCTGAGGATGATCCAGACTAAGTATATCTTCCTGAGAGCCACCTGCCAGATTTCCATGAGGCCATCCTGACCATACACTTCCAGACTGCTTCCTGACTAGCTCCCCATCAGGATGGACACCGACAGTGCCCATTCCTTTCAGAAAACTACAGTTTCATTTGGCTAACTATGGAGTCCTCTTGACAAGGCAAGAGGAACTTAGCTTTCCCATTGCTGGACTTCTTTGGGTGCCTGAGGGAATATGCAGGGAGTAAGGCTTCATATTCTATCTTAATGCTTTTAGACACTAGAAACCTGAGTCGCTGAACACCAATACTTCATGAAAGAGTTCAGTGATTTGCCTTCTGTAGTTACAATACTTCAGAGTGAAAAAAACAAGGGAAAAAGCAAGGTTGGTAAATAAAAGTATTTCCATATTCCTAAAAGTACTGCTGGCCAAAGTATCATCTGATGTGCTTTTTAAAAATACAGTTAGCTTGACCCACTCCTGACCTGGGTTGAAGGCCAGCAAACTGCACTGTTATGAACTATGTAGGGTAGGGTTGCCAGATAAAACACAGGATGCCCTTTAAGTTTCTGATAACCCAAATACTTACACTAAAAATTATGCTTGGTATATATATGTAAGTCAAATTTTACTGAATTTTTATTTTTATTTGCTAATCTGATCAAAACTGTAGGGTGAGTTTCTTCACAAAAATATCTAAGAATCACTTCACTATGTTTTAAAATTCTTGTGAGGATTTGATGAATGGATTCATAAAACTTCTGTTTGTTATTCAGTTTAAAGCTGTGCCTCTTAGTCACTGGAATCATCTGAGGTGTTTTCAAATTATTGGGTCCCACTTTGCTTCTAGACATTCTGATTGGTGCACCTCACACATTTGGCATTTATAGAAGCTCTTCAGTGAATCAACATGTAACCAAAGTTGAGAACCAAGATGGAGTACAGTGGTGGAGGGACCACTGAAACTATGATTATGGCAAGAAGATGGCAGAACAAGTGGAATGTAACATTAAATGTCCTGAGTGACAATTCAGAAATCACTAAAGTGTTCAATAAATGAAGCTCTGGGATTTGTGGTCAGTGATTCTGTGATTTATTTATATAGTTCTTTATTTTGTATGGGATGAGGATGTAGGGTTTGGGCTTGTTGGGGAAGGATGATAAAAAGAGAGAAGTCGATACTAGATGTAAGGATCTCCTGGTAACTTTTTCTGAGTACTTGTACCTGACCAGTCTAGGTCATTCCTTATCCTAGCAATCTTAAAACTTTCTCTTTTCCCTCATCCTTTAAATAGGAAGTTGGAGAAACTTTATTCCAGCCATCAGTTGGTACAAGCTAAAGAGTAAGAGGGAAGAAGCCATGAAAATAGCTTTAGGACAAACTTGAAGGACGAAAAGAGAAAAAGCAATGAAATATATAGAATCAACAGAACTTCTACCTAGTAGTCTAAATGGCTACACAACTCATTAGTATATAGCAATTTCTTCTCTGCTTACCATGTGCTAAAATTTGGTGGAAGGGCTGCATTACTAGGAAGAAATAAGTAATATAAGTAATTAATAGAA
Organism: Spermophilus citellus; assembly: GCF_964194105.1. Lineage (NCBI taxonomy): Eukaryota > Metazoa > Chordata > Mammalia > Rodentia > Sciuridae > Spermophilus > Spermophilus citellus. The sequence continues at coordinate 55,517,480 of NC_138192.1, read as the reverse complement.
ATGAGTAAGATAAATGACTAGTATAAGTATTTTTTCTTAATAAAACTTTTCTTGCATAAAAGTATAATGAAGTCTATGGTGAGATACAGTCCATGCACTCAAATGCTCCTTCATTCATCACAGCTGAACTAAGGCTAATGCCTATGTCTGGGCTGTTGACCTGGGGCAGCTTCCTCATGAGTTGTAGAAAATTAAACCTCTTCTATAGAGTTATCCTGGCACCTCTCAAACCTTTTTTTCAGGCTTTGGATCTTAAAAAAAATTCTTTGTGTAAAATTTAAAAAAAATCTGTTCTCTTTTGCATGAAAATATAATTTTCAAATTATTTTTTATTTTTCTTTATTTGCTTCATATTATGCACAGGCCTGGCTAGTAAAGACTAGACTGATTATGCAAAGGCTAAATTTAGGAGAGTCTAGAAATATTTTAGAGACTAGAAGTAAAGTTGCTGTGGGTTCCAGGGCTGCCCAAGGGTCTAACAAACCACAAGGTCAATTTTAAGTGGCTACAGGGCCACTGGATCATACCATCCCCACCGAATCAGAGCAGCCTCCTCTTAGCTCTAGTTAATTGTTGTTACTATGGGAAAAATGTATTTTAAAATACTTTAGCAGAAACAAGTGATAGTCAGTCTTGGTCTTTAAAATTACCTGAGGACCTTTTAAAATATACTGGTGTCTGGGCCTCACCCTTGACCCATTAAATGAGTCTCTGGAGTTGGTGGTTGGGCATTGGAATTTTTTTAAAGCTCTCTAGGTGATTCTTATAGGCAGCGTGGCTAAAAAACTGCAAGCCTTGACAATGTGATATGTTGTGCAGGATTAAGGGTAGTTACACACCAGGTGCAGTAGGCATTGTGATCCGTGAATAATTCACACGCCAGGGAGAGTCAGCCAATAGTATATTCAAAAGACCACACTCCAGAAGTGGCTGTTACAAGTGCTTCTGCCAAGTGGGCATGAGAAGTTCAGTTAATTAGCATACTGAATGTCATTTAAAAAAAATCAGAGACTTGTTAATTAGCACGATTCGTTTCACAAATAGCCTTTTCTTGGTAGAATTGAAGCATAATTCAGAGATACTACCTAGATGTACATTGACATTGTCTAAGAATCTAATGGACCCTGTGAACTTTTGCCTGTAAAAATGCTGTCCAACACTCATCCCTGCCTCAATCACTGGATCAGAGCTTGGTTTACAGGAGATCCTGCCTCTGGAATCCTGCAGCATCTTCCTTGAGTGAGATTTTCATTTCATGTTTGATCAGAGCCCCAGAAAGTACTGAAAACTTGGTAGGGTTCACAGAATGGACAGCTTGCTGGCAAATGTTTTTTTAATAAATGCTGTACTATGGCAGGATTTGGTCTGAGACTTACTATGAGATTTGGAAGATTTGGTAACTCTGCCTGCTTGAAGGATCTTGAGGGTTCCTGTCTATCCATCAAAAATACCAAAGAGTTATACCTGACCAGATTATTTTGGATCAGAGTTACAAAAATCATAAAGGAACAATATAAGCCAGTGTTATAAAATTTTCCAATCTATGTTTTAAGAAACAAAAATGTTTCTATAAGGAAATGTTTGATGTTGCAATTAAATTTAATTCACAAAGAAACCAAAAACACTTGAGTATAAACATCAATTTCCTAGGCTAGATTGGACCTGCAGACTATGAGCTGGAGACTTTCAAGTTAGCTGTGGCCCTCAGCCATCAGTAGCAGACCAAGAGCCCAGCATCTTGCAGGAAGGAGGAGGCAAACTGGGCTTAGAGGTTAAGAAATGTGGTCACAGGAATTCAGAGGGTAAGAAAACAAGATGCAAGATACATTTTTGTCCACTGCATATCAGTGGACAGAAATGTTGAAATGAGACAATTTCTGGGCTTCTTTTCCATGTTCTCCAAATGTGGGGAAGTTCTCAAAGGCAGAGCTGGAAAGAAACTTGAAAGTTCACCAGGGCCCTGTATATTAGTTTGCTGGTACAGCTGTTCCACAACTATACGCAAGAGTATACACGTGTACTCTGTACTGGACAGTAAGCAGACACTTACTGTCTCCCTGTTCTGGAGGCTAGACACCTGAAATTGAGGTGTTGGCAGGGGTGATTATAAGTGAGAGCCATGAAAGAAGGTTCTGTTCCAGACTCCATCTAGACTTCTGTCCTTCCAGATGCTTATGGATGAATATCTTTATATTCACATGGCATCTCCCCATAGAAATCTCTGTGTCCAGTTTTCACCTTTTATAAGGACACTAGTCGTATGGTATTAGGGCCCACCCTAAAGACCTCATCTTAACTAATTACAACTACAATGATTCTTTCCCCAGATATTCTTGAATTCTCTGGAACTGGGAGTTAGTGCTTCACGTATGAATTTAAAGAGTATACAATTTAACCCATAATACCCTGTGTAAGCAAAGAAGAAGAATAGGACTTGCAAAGAAGGAGAGGTTTATTGATTTGTTGACTTTATCAGTATTTTAATTGTACATCTTCTATGCACACAATCCTGGACCAAAGCTCTACAGCTGGGAAAATGACTGAGGATTCTTGTGTTTTTAACCAAGAAAAGTCACTTAGCAGGTCCTTGAGACAAAGTAAGGAGAAATCTCAAAATTTCCCATGACTGATCAGCAGAAGCACATTTTAGAGTCTGAGAACCCAAGCTTGGAAAGACTTCTGAGAGGCCTAGGAATCTGCATACTTGGGGGACTCCTGGTCCACAATGTGGAAATGCTACTTTCTGTTGAACTTCAGCCAAGGGTTTATCACACATCATAGGTACGCAGGTGAAAGCGGAAGTACTTGCCATTTTGGGGTTTGGGATTTAGTGGAGGAGACGGACAAATACAAGCAATGGTGCAAATAATGCAACCAGAAAGCAAGGAAGGTGCAAAATGCCAAAGTGTGAAAATGACCAGCTTGAGACATTATCAGAGTCAAAGTGACTGGTCAAAGTGGTATGATTCAGATGTTAAGGCATGTCCTGTTTTTGAATGCTGACTGGTGGAAATCATGGACAAAAATCTTATATTTGGGTCAAAAAGCAGACCTGTTTGGAGGAGGGAGACAGATATTTATTTTTTTTTTTTGTTAACCATTTTTTAAAAAATTGGGATAGTAATGCATCAAGAAGGTAAACTAGACCAGCTTCTTAGGAAGGAAAACACTAAATCTCATGCTACGTTTATGTTCTGGGACAGAGAACTCTGGATGACCTGGAGCTCTGAGGTTTGTACATGAAATAGTGTTGTCACTAGACTGTTCTACTGAGCTACTGGCAAATAATCTGCCCACTGTTTCTCATTCCTAGACCACACCACCAACATCGTAGGTGAAGAAATAAATTTCACTGAACGGAAGTTGGAAGGAATTCCTGAAGTTACCTCTTTTGAGCCTCATGTTACAAATGGGAAAATCAAAGACTAGAGAGTTAATCAGTTCACACAAGATCCCATGTCAGAGAATTGGCTGGAACTGTCTAGACTCCTGTCACTGCTTATTCCCAGCTGTAAATAGGCAGCATTGGACACTGACCTTTGGTGCAGCTAAGAGAAAGTGGCAGATAATGCAAGTTGTGCATATTTTGCTACCATGTTGGGGAAAGATTGGAGACTAGTAAACATCAAACTTAATTTTTTAAGTACACTGAGCACCCATTTGTTGACTCTGACCACCATATGAGAACATATTTGCAGGAAAGCATAAGAATTCTGGAAGACTGGGTATACTTCCTAAAGTTTGTATGCCCAATAAGTAGCAAAAGTGGGGCTTCAATGCATATTTTATTTAAGTTCCACATTAGATATATTTTTGTAAAGTATTTTAAATAACAACCCCAGAATCTTACAAGGCAGAATATGGTACCAAAAGAGTGTCATGGCCCCTCCTTCCCCAGGACATTCTGAACTATAACTGAGCAGCCAAAAGCACTGACTTTGAAGTCTGGGTTTGAATCTCAGCTCTATAGTTAGAACATTTCTGGCCCCGATCACTTTAAACTCTCTAAGACCCTACATAGGAATTATTTATGCCATCTTAAAAAATTGTTTTGAAGATTAAAACGAGATAAAGCATACACATAAAAAATTTTCATAATTGCCAATAATTTAAAGGCTCGAGAAATTGTACCTAAAAATAATAAAGCAAATATGAGAAATTGTGGAAGGCTTCTCATAGGAGGCAGCATCCGGTTTGAGTTCTCATAGAGTCTTCTGTTGGTTGTACCCTTTGACAGGTATCGAATGTACACACTTGTCCCTCTCTCCTCAAGTAGCCAGAGGCATGGAAAGTGCCCCACCCCCACCCCTGCAAAGTCACCAACCCAAACATAGCAGCTGAAGATTAAAATGGTGTAAACAAATAATAGAAGGAAGGGTGGATGAGGAGTTGGTGATTGTGTTCTGGCATCCTCTAAGAGGCTGGATCTGCCTTACCTGGATCTTCATCTGGGGCTTTATACCAAGGGGTCAGGCATGTGGCTTTGGGTGGGGCCAGATGGCCCTTAAGCCTTAGAAAGTCATACATGGGGACTTCATGCTGCCTTAGCAGGAAGGCTTTGTTTTGTTTTCTCTCTCTCTGACTCTTTCTTCCTCCATATTATGCTTCAAAGAAGAATTAAAATAAAAAGGCTAGGGAAAAATAACTCTCCATATCACAAGCTCCTATCTTTTATATATTTATACCCAGAAGGGAAGGATGTAAGCTAAATGGATCCACCAACAGGCAGGGAACAAAGGCAAACCGCGTAGCTCAGAGGGGTGGGGCCTCACTTCATCAACAGGGTCACTACAACGACACCGTGAGGTGTCAGTTCGGGTGTTCCACAGGAAACTTTTGCCCTCAAAGTCCACTGATTAAAAGTCCCCGTGGTGATCTCTTGATTTGTTGCTTTCCACATGAAACACCCGGGACATACTTGTAGCCTACAAGCCAGGCACCAGTCATTAACTTTGAAGCCCTCTTGACTGGCTGGGTCAGAGCAGGCACGCGGTTTCCAAGGGGAAAAGATGACTGGAATTGAGTTGCATGAGGGCCTGGTGACACTGGGCACCGACCAAGGTCAAGTGCTCCACTAGCTGCTTCTGCTCTTTTATGACTGAGAAAAAGAAATGCCTAGAAGAACAGGAAACCCTAGGCATATGTGTTATGCTAAGAGAAGTGGGAGCAATAAAACCCTGCACCAGCCATTCTGGTAATTGTCACAGCTCAGGATATCTCCTGGTATGTTAAGCAGTGTCATAAAATTCCCGATACAACATCTGTATTGAAAATAAATAGTGTCATATAACACTTGAGGGGGGATGGCTAGAGAATAAAGATGTCACAAAAGAACAAAAACCAGTGTTGCAACACTAAGGTAGCTGAGAATCATTCATCTGTGTGTGTAATTAGACCAGCATATGCAAGCGATGAATGTTTCTTGGTACTTGCTTTATGATTTCTGGCCTTCACAACAGCGAGCTCGAACAATGTCTGTTTCTCTCACAGACGCTCTGACTATCTTCACTTGTCAGCAGTGAGGCCTGGAAACTGAGATGAACTGTGTACCCTTTTTGTTGGGTTTCTTCCACATTCCTTCAAACTGACATGCTTTGACTACATCCATCTCCTATCCACATCCAAAGTCACCACTGGGGTGTGAGGTATTGGACTCCCTGTGAGCCTCTCAAGGACATGCCCTTCAGGGTTTTTTTTTTTTTTTTGCACCCCATTTTTTTCCCACCAAAAGTTATCAATCAATATTTGCCTGATTAATAGATAAATGAGTAAACTAAACAGCCAGACAAACAAACAACCAAGAATATCTGTAAATTAATAGAGATCTTGATGATACTTAGAAATGATAGATTTAAAAAAAAGGTCTAGTGTGCTTGTAATATTGTACATGGAATGATGAATCTTGTCCCTTTCATAAACTAGTACATAAAAGGATTTTGTATTCTAACTCAATTCATTTGCTATGTCTATACCACAGCCAGAGCTAAGTCTACATGTCTACACTGTTTCCTTGATGTGGATATTTGGGATTTATTAATCTGTATAGTGATTGTTGGGAAGTGCAAATAATGTAGACACCAATGTGTACTTTGAGAGAGTATGTATTGTCCATTTAGCCTTCCTGTGGTCGCTGAGAGGCACAATTCCAAGTCTGTACTTCCTTTCTCAACATCTGCATGTGACTTATCCTATAGTAAAAAGGCCATTAATTCACAGGAGGCTGCTGAGTGAGCCTACTCGGGGTTCCCATGGCATTACAGCTAAATTTATATACTGAATTGGCCACTGGTCTGAAGGAGATATGCCCCCCAACAACCACAGATACAACACAACCAGAAGAAACTCCTTTAATCATAAATAATAGTGTTAAGAGGGCAGGGTTTATGGAAAAAAATCGTGGTACTTTTGCCTGACTTTCCTTGTCAATGAGTAACATCCAATGCAGGCATAACAGATACTTTATACTTTCCTTATAAATTTCTCTTTATCTCCCCGTTTTCTCTGAAGTAATTTCTAGCAACTTAAAGATGGATAAATGGGCAAGAGTTCAGGGTATCTGGGTTCCAGTCTCATTCCCATAGCTGACTGGGACCTATCCATTCATGTATCTATATCTCAGTTTCTCTTGGTATAAAATATCCTTCCTCTTTTGGTCATTAATGCAGCACCATTTGTTCTTAGAACCTCATAATATAACAAATATTCTGTTAAGACAAAATAATTGTGTGCATTATGATGATTTAGTTACAATGATCACTTTACTTGTGGGGAATACATTCAAGATGCCCAATGGATTCCTGAAACTACAGATAGTACTCAAATCTATCTATGTATGTATCTATATCTATCTATTCATATATATGTACTATATATATGTATATATATATATGTGTGTGTGTGTTTAATATATATAATCTATATATTCTATGCATGCATATCCATGATAATGTTAAATGTGTACATCAGTCACAGGAGGGGATTATCAACAGTAACTACTAATAAAAATGGAATAATTATAACAATGTACTATAATAAAGGTCAAGTACATGCAATCTGTCTCTCCACATATTTGATGGTGCTTTCACTTAGAGGTAGCACTTATAGTTCCTAAACATGTCTGAATGGCCAGCAAACAGCACTCTGCAGCCACTGTTAAATAAGGGTTATCTGAACACAGCACTGCAGTACTGTGACAGTTAATGTAATAACTGAGATGGCTACCAAGTGACTAATGGGCAAATAGTATATACAGAATGGATTTGCTAGACAAAGGAATAATTCATATAGTGGATGAAATGATGTGAAATCTCATGCTACTCAATATGACATGCAATTTAAAATGTATGAATATTGTACCCGTGGCTATGTACAGATGGTTTTCAGCAAACCTAAAGTATTCTTTTTTCTATGTAGGAAGAGAAAATATCGAGCCAAATATTGTCTCCAAGAGTTAGCAATTGTCTTGAATTGAGTTTCACAGTTATCTCTTTTAAAATTTTATTAACTCTTCTGCTTAAGAATAAAAAATTGCTAGTATAATGCTCTCTTTCTACAAAGCTATCACATATAGTATTTGTTTCTTAAGAGCATGTAGACTTTAAAATGATTGTAATCATTGGAGAATATTCTATCAACCTAGGTAAAATAAAATCACTGTGTCTTTTCTTGGCAAATACAACTATTCTTAATGAAATTGATTGCAGGGATACAATTTTAATTTTATTGGCTCATTGCAGTGGCTTGAACAACTTTTGTCATAAAAGTAAGAATAGCATGTTGTAATTTTAGTCATTATGTTAGAATTGCCTTGTAAGATTTCATGAAAAATAGTGCAATTTATATACAATAAAAACAGTTATACATAATTATTTATTCTAATCTATAAAATTTACCAAAAATTTTCCTAACTTTATTAAATGTGTTATCATCATTGATACTAAATGACAATAATATGATAGTACATTTTAAAAAAATTAAATAATGAAAAATAAGAATCTAATAAAATTCCATTATTAAGATGTGTTTTATACAAACAAATGAATCTTTTTAAGTAAGTGAATTTCAATCTCAAATGATAGATCATTTGAAATACTAGTTCTTCCATTAAGTGCAGTTTTGATATAGCTTTTACTAGAATTCATAATGGAGGGAGAAGGTTTTAAAATAAAAAGCATCCCTTATTTTCCCCCCAGTACCCGGGATGAGACCCAGGGCCTCATGAATGCTAAGTGAACACTATACCAATTGAGTTTTAACCCCAGTTCTGGTTTCTTTTTTTTTTTTTATTGGTTGTTCACAACATTACAAAGCTCTTAACATATCATATTTCATACATTAGATTGAAGTGGGTTATGAACCCCCAAATTTACCCCAAATGCAGATTGCAGAATCACGTCGGTTACACATCCACAATTTTACATAATGCCCTATTAGTAATTGTTGTATTCTGCTACCTTTCCTATTCCCTACTATCCCCCCTCTCCTCCCCTCCCATCTTCTCTCTCTACCCCATATACTGTAATTCATCTCTCTCCTTGTTTATTTTCCCATTCCCCTCACAACCTCTTTTATGTAATTTTGTATAGCAATGAGGGTCTCCCTTCATTTCCATGCAATTTCCCTTTTCTCTCCCTTTCCCTCCCATCTCATGTCTCTGTTTAATGTTAATCTTTTCTTCCTACTCTTCCTCCCTGCTCTGTTCATAGTTGCTCTCATTATATCAAAGAAGACATTTGGATTTGTTTTCTAGGGATTGGCTTTCTTATTTATTTTTTCAAAGAACCAACTTTCAGTTTTGTTAATTTTTTCGATAGTTTCTTTTGTTTCAATTTCATTGATTTCCACTCTGATTTTAATTATTTCTTGCCTTGTGCTACATTTGCTGTTGTTTTGCTCTTCCTTTTCTAGGGCTTTGAGATGAAGTGTGAGCTCATTTATTTGTTGGTTTTTTCTTTTTTTGAGGAATGACCACCAGGCGATGAATTTTCCTCTTAAAACTGCTTTCATTGTGTCTCATAGATTCCGATATGTTGTGTCTGTATTTTCATTTATCTCTAAGAATTTTTTGATTTCCTCCTTTATGTCTTCTGTAACCCATTGATCATTCAGTAACATATTGTTCATTTTCCATGTGATGTAGGATTTTTCCTTCCTTCTTTTATCATCGATTTCCAGTTTCATTCCATTATGATCAGATAAAATGCATGGTATTATCTCCACCCCTTTATATTTACTGAGGGTTGCCCTATGGCATAATATATGGTCTATTTTTGAGAAGGATCCATGTGCTGCTGAGAAAAAAGTATATCCATTTGATGATGGTTGATATATTCTATATATGTCAGTTAAGTCTAGGTTATTGATTGTGATATTGAGTTCTATAGTTTTTTTATTCAACGTTTGTTTGGAGGATCTGTCCAATGGTGAGAGAGGTGTGTTGAAGTCACCAATAATTATTGTGTTGTGGTCTATTTGATTCTTGAACTTGAGGAGAATTTGTTTTATGAATGTCGCAGCACCATTATTTGGTGCATAAATATTGATAATTGTTATGTCTTGTTGGTGAATGGTTCCTTTTAACAGTATATAATGACCTTCTTTATCCCTTTTGATTAACTTAGTCTTGAAGTCGATTTTATTCGCTATGAGGATGGCCACCCCTGCTTGCTTGCGAGGACCGTGTGCGTGGTATATTTTTTCCCATCCTTTCACCTTCAGCCTGTGTATGTCTTTTCCAATCAGATGTGTCTCCTGGAGGCAGCATATTGTTGGATTTGTTTTTTTAATCCATGATACCAGCCTATGTCGCTTTATTGGAGAGTTTAAGCCATTAACATTCAGAGTTACTATTGATATATGGTTTGTACTTCCATCCATGTTTGATTATTTATCCTTTTTTTAAAAAATTTAGTTTGTTTCTCCAGGATTATCTTTCCCCTCGCCCTCTGTCTTTACTGAGGCACTTCCCACTGATGGTTTTGGTTATTGTTTTTCATTTTTTCCTCGTGTAGTGTTTTGCTCAAAATGCTTTGCAATGCTGGTTTTCTGGCTGCAAATTCTTTTAACTTTTGTTTATCATGAAAGATTTTTATTTCGTTGTCATACCTGAAGCTTAATTTTGCTGGATACAGAATTCTTGGTTGGCATCCATTGTCTTTCAGTGTTTGAAATAAATTGTTCCATGACCTTCTTGCTTTCAGTGTCTGTGATGAAAAATCCATTGTTAACCTTATTGGTTTACCCCTGAATGTAATCTGTCTCCTTTCTCTTATAGCTTTTAATATTTTCTCTTTGTTCTGTATATTGGATATCTTCATAACAATGTGTCTTGGTGTTGGTCTACTGTGATTTTGTGTGCTCGGTGTCCTGTATGCATCTTCAATTTGTATATCTGTTTCGTTTTATTTCTGGGAAGTTTTCTGTAATTATTTCATTCAGCAGGTTACTCATTCCCTTGGGTTGAATCTCTGTACCTTCTTCTATCCCGATGACTCGTAAGTTTGGTTTTTTTATGTTATCCCATAACTCTTGGATGTTTTTCTCGTGATTTTTTTACCAGCCTTTCTGAGTTGGCTAGACTCTTTTCAAGATGATATATTTTGTCTTCATTATCTGACGTTCTGGCTTCTACTTGCTCCACTCTGTTAGTGATACTCTCAATTGAGTTTTTAATTTGGTTTATCATTTCCTTCATTTCTAGAATTATTGTTTGATTATTTTTTATAATCTCTATCTCCTGATAAAGATGCTTAACTTCTTCTTTTATCTGTTTATATAATTCATTCTCAATGTGTTCTTTCGCTGCTTGAATTTGCTGTCTTGTATCCTCTTTAAGGTTCCATTCCATCTGTCTAAGGTGTTCCTTGAGTTCTTTATATGACCATTTTTCTGATGACTCTAGGTCCTCCTGAATATTTAGGCTGTCCTGCATTGTTTGTACTCCTTTTCTTCCTTGGTTTTTGAAGCTGCTCATGTTACTTCTTGTTCTGTTTGACTGCTGAGTTACTGTTTACTCCTATAAATTTATTTGATGCTTGGGAGTAAAGGTATTAGAAGGGAAGGGAAGAAGTTACTAAAGAGAATGAGAGTAAGCGGTAGCATTCAAGGAAGGGGGGATAAGAGAAATGAAACGACAAAAGAAGAAAAAAAATAGGAAATAAAAAAAGAAAAAAAATTTAAAAAAAATAATAATAAAAAACTAAAATTAAAATTAGAAGAAAAAAAATTGTAAAAAAAAATTTAAAAAACAACAAGAAAGAAAAATGAAAATGAAAGAAAAACCCAAATCAAAAAAAAAAAAGAGAAAAGAAAAAAAGGAAAAAAAAAACTAATAAATGCAGTCTTAGAGTTTGATTAACTTCTCTTCCAGTATGTAGCGCTGTGCCCACCAGGCCAAGTTTCTCCTGTCAATACGCGGGAACCAATCACTGTGCAGCAGCTCCTCCCAGACTGGGCAAGTCTCCAATCCTGAGTGCCTAGGGCCTCCTCTTGTGTCTAGTCACTTCCCACTTTTCCTCTAGCCAGGCCCCTCTCACGCCAGGTCTGCTGCTCCCGGGAGCCCTGTTTTCATGAACGACTGGGCACACTCTTCCAGTTTGCTATTCCCTCAGACCCTAAGTTTGTAGAGCTTGGGGCTGAGAATCCTCAGCGAATTTTACTTGCCCTCAGGTAGCCACGCCCCCGGTAGCTGGTGCAAGAGACCTCAGCAGTCAGCCCTGGTGGGAGCGGTAGTTCCGCGCCATGGGTCCCGCGCCACCTCTGATTCCCTCGGGCTGGCTATCGCGCTCACGGGAGAGCTGGGAGGGGCCCTTATGGGAGAGCTGGGAGGGGCCTTTAAGGTTTTCCCGATGTGTGGAGAGGGAAGGCTAGGGAATTACACACCTGTATCCGCAGGTTTCAATGAAGTTATCTCCTCCGCCGCAGTCTGATGACGTCAGTTCTCTGCCATGGTGGTGTCTCTTGCAAATGGCGACAGTTCGTTTCCCTTTGCTGGGCAACCAATGCAACGGGTGGGTCCTTACTGTCTCTCCCAAGCCCCGTTTCAAACCTGTGGCCACTACCTATGAAGGCTCGGTAGGCATTTACCTCCGTAGGATCAGAAGGGCTGACCAGTTGTTTCAGCCGGATGGATTAGTGCTGAGTCACAGCTGTTTGTCTGCGGGAAGCAGGCGAATGGGAGCTTGAATTCAGCCGATCCGGGCTCAGTGTGTGTTCTGAGAGGCCCAGACTGTTCGCCCCAGATCCACCTCAGCTCAGCATTGCCTAGTGATCCTGAGCAAACAGATTTAGGTTGTTTACGACTCCCTATGCCTGCACAGCTGAAGAGGTCAGAGACTTGATCTCTCCGCGCCCGCCGCCATGTTGGAATCTCTGGTTTCTTTTTCTTGACTAATGATTTAATTATTGAATTTGCTAAACTCTCTGTTTTTTTCCTAGCCAAAGAAGTGAGACAGAAGCAGTATTAGCATAAACTTAGAATGCAGGTTTTAGCCAATGTGTCTAATAGAGGAGGTAGACAGCTTCCTATGTACTGAAGACACACGCCCAGTATATAGATCTCAAGGGCTGCTAGTGGAAGTAACAGTGTGGTACTGAGATTTACTGGGATCTTCTGGTGCAGTATTTCTCAATGGGGTGATGTGGATATTTCAGAAGGGAGAATGCTTGATCCTGTGAATTCCTGAGAGATGCAGAACAATTAGCGACTCTGGCTTTCACCAATTAAATGAAAGCCTCCCTCTTCCCTCAATCATTGTCCTACTGATTAAAAATGAAGCCAAGCCCCCCCCCCATTCATTTCCAAACATCCTCTCAATTTTGATCTTTATATACACAGGTAAGGTTCTCCGTAATGCCTGGCCTTAGGGAGGAGTGTCTGCCCACTTCTTACCTCCTTTCTCTTGGATAACCACTAGGGCACTTGGTGAAATGACATTTTCCACCACACTGCCAGTTCTCCCAACCCTATGCTATATTCTGAAGTAGGGTTCTCACAAAAAAAGTAAAATAGCTTGCCAGGAAAGCCTCACATGTGCTCCAAACATGATTCACAGGGCATCTTATTGGTTAAATATGTGGGGGTTTTTTTTGTACTAAATGTAGATCACTCTCCCTTTTTCAGACTGTTCTATAACATCAAAGCACCAGGCACCTTTGGGTGTCTATTAGTTTATTAGAGCTCTGATCACAAATAACCACTAAATTAGTCATGTAAACAATAGAAATTAATTTTTTCCCAGTTCATGAATTATGAGTGTGAAATTAAGATGTTAGCAGAGCCATGTCCTCTCTGGAGGCTCAGTGAGAGTCCCCTCTGTGCCCTCCCTGTGCCCTCCCCTAGCCATCTGGCTGCAGGCGATCCTTGATGATCTTTGTCTTGTGGCTGCCCTCCAGAGTCTGCCCCCATCTTCACAAATTCAAACTCTTTTTGGATTTAAGGGGCTCAAATCTCCTTCTCTTTTCTCTTATAAGGACACTTGAAATATAGGGTTCATCTTAAATCTAAGATGACCTCTTCTCAAGATTCTTGATTAACTTGCAAGATACTATTTTCAAATGAGGTCATATGCACAGGTACAAATGTTGGGACTTGTACGTGTATTATGGGGGCCATTATTTCACTCACTGTGGAGAGTGTGGCTGGATAGGAAGAAGAGAATTCACAAAGGCAGCCAATGCAGAGGGCATGATTCCTAAACTTCCTTAGATGGCCAAAGCCATCAGATACACACATAGCCTCAGTTTGGTCTCCTGTGTTGATATCCTGAATCTTCTTGGTATAATCTTCATTGTGTACAAAATGGGAAACAAGAAATGGGAGTAAAGGATATTTTTGGCTACAAGAAACAGAAAATAAAAGTACAATGGCTTAAATGAAAAGGTTAATTTTTTTATCATGTAATAAGAAATCTGAAAATAGATAGTGATTGGTAATGCTTCAGTAGCCCAAATTGTCAGGGTATCTTTATAATTTTCTTGGACATTTCTTCATAAAATGTTTATCACTTCACAAGATGGCTGCCACAGTTCCAGGTTGCAAATTCATATTCAGGAGAGGGAGAAAGAAAAAGACCACAATAGTTCTACATATCTTTCATATGAAAAGGCTAGAGTCTTCCCTTGAGCCCTTAGCAGACATATTTATGAATCTCATTGGCTAGATATAAGTCACATGAGCACCTCTAATTGCAGTGGTGACTTGGAAAGGGAGCTTTTGCTTCTATCTTCTACAGTGGAGGTGACACAAAAGAAGGGAATTAAGTTATCTGTTAGACTTGCTCATGAAAAGGACTCCCAGAAAGAGAGAGGACTGTCATTATTTTCAAAGTGTATCACTTCATACACAAAGACCAAAAAAACAAAGGGTATGAGGTATCCTTTTTGGAAGTGCACTAACAATCTAAAACACGTATGAATCATAAAGCATATGGAAAGCAGGCCTTTAGAGATTATTTAAAAAATTGCTGTGTCAGGAATAGAAAAGGCATAGAAAAATACAAGTTGTCTGCATACAATTCAAAGAAAGATTGAAATTATTTGATGTTCTAGGATTGGTGGGCCCATGATAGGGGTGACTTTTGACTAGAGCAGGATTCCAACTCCAGTGTGCCACCTAACTTTGACTAGAAAAAAACTCTTTTTGAGTCTCAGGTCATCTCATCTGGAACCAGGCACTGACTGACCACTGACTGACTACCCCTAACTCAGAAAGTCTATAACTCTATTAATCCATTACCAACAGGGTATTTCTTAGTACTTCTCTAATCCCAGTGATGGCTTTCTATTGATTTTGCCATGTCCATAGATCACCATTGATGGAATCAGAAGAAACTATGGGGACCATGGAGTATACAACTCTCTTATTCCATGAAGTATAGTTATATTGGTAATACTGATATAGGCAGAATAATCTTTTATTCCTTATAACTATTTGCCTTTTAATTAGGGTGTGTCAACTTGTTCAAATATAGCTGAGTCTAGAAATGCTTGTAAGCGTTAAACAGTTTATTTAAAAGCAATTGCAAAATTAAGTGAGAACCAAGTAATTTCTGAAACGTCAGGTTTTGTTGGTTGCAAATGAGCCTCCTGACTTTTCTAAAAGAATGAGCTGTGCTTCCCCAAGGGTACACCTGAGTCAATCTCTTCCAGGTTGCAATCTCTCCCTGCTGGGCTCTGGAATGTCAGAGGTTCTTTTTCTTGAGCAGGAGATGCTTTGTGCCCTACTCCAGTTTTCCTCAAAGGACTGAATCATTCGGATGAGGCTGAATAATTTTCCATAAAAGTACATGAGCTCAATCAGGCAGGAAATGAGGCCCTCAAATTAAATCAAAGGTTGTGGCAGCATCTCTATCTGCTTTTTCAAAACTCCGTGAGACAGGGTTTCATTTCATATGGTATGAAAAATCAATAAGCAAGGAGTGGTTTCAATCATTTAAGTGCAGCATAACTAAAATTGGCCATGGAGAGCGCCCAAATAGAATTCTGACAGTCATTAAGTCTTTGGCAATTTACTACTAGAATTTAAAGTCACACAAGTAGGTGAAACAGATACTCTTCTGGAACTATGCTTAAGATACTTTTTTTCAACCTGAAGTGCAAAATTAAATACTTGATTCCTGCATAGCAAATGAGGGAAATACCTTTTTCCTATCACTGGATACAGTCTTGTAGGCAAGGTCTGTTGCAACATGCCAGAGGAATGAAATGAACTACGCATAGGCCCATCTCTGCTACTTTTGCCTCTGCCCCACCAACCCCTTCCCACCCAGTCCTGATTATTAAAATGAAGCTCTCAGACCCTGCCTTTAACAAAGGGCACCAAGTGATTAAATGGTTGAGAGACTCTTCCCAAGACACAGCATTCTCTGTGTCCTAATTAGTCCAGCAGGATAGCATGAGGCTTCCTGGTAGGAGACTTAGGGAAGTGAAATTCAACTCTTTTGCACTACGAGGGGAAACAACCTAATATGTGTTTAGTTTTCATTAAAAAAGAGATGTATCCCTTAATAAAGCTTTAATTCAGCATCTATAAATTTTCACCATAAGTAGTTTTGAAGAACATACTTCTCTAAGTAGTTCAAAAGATTGTAATTTCTGGCATGTTGATAACTTTGACATTAAAAAATGAAAGGGTTATTTTAATTTGTAAAATATATCCAGTGGAATTTAGATAATTTAATTTCTTGATATTCGTGGTCATCCGTTTTTGAAATACAAGAACACATTATATCTTTATAGGAAATTTTGTATCATTCCATTTTTTTCATGATTTTATGTTTGAAAGCTTTTTATTAATCTTTCTAAAATAGTTTAAACCAAACATCTACCCAAATTTAAACATTTTAAAAAAATTCATGTGGGCATAAGTTTCTCAGTATTTAAAATATTCCATGTTGAGTTAAGATAATTTTATTAGCATGTAATTTACCAAAAAGTATAAATTATTATAAGTTTGAATACATATTTATTAGGCTTAAAAAGCAAAACTATAGTGGAGATGTATTTCTTAATAATTGAGCTCTTTAAAAATTCATTCATAAATCCATGAATAAATATTATTTATTACTAGAATGAAACAGGATTCAGTCTTAATATACTTATTAGTTCTTTTATTTTATGGTTATAAGCATTAAGAAAATTTGTTCACATGAATTAATAAATGATAATGAATAAAATGATAAATGATAATGGATAAAAATATCTTTCCAGATATATCTTAGTCCATTTTGTGCTGCTGTAACAGAATACCACAGACTGAGTCATTTATAAGGAACAAAATGTATTGGCTCATGGTTCTGGATGGTGCAATGTCCAAGACTGAAGGGCTGGCCTCTGGCAAGAGCGTTTTGTTATATCATTCCATGTAGAAGGACAAAGAAAGCTGGGAGATAGACCCAAAAGTTTAAACTTGTCCTTTTATAAGAAATCTTTTCCCATGATAATGACACTGATTGGTTTATGAGAACAGAGCCCTCATAGCCAAATCACCTCTTTAAGGTCTCACATCTTAATACTATTACAATTGCAATTAACTTTCTGCATGAGTTTGGGAAGGGATAAACTTCCAAACCATAGCATTTTTTTTCTACACTTTCTGACTTACATAATTGTATAGTGAATCATTATTTAGAAAGTCATTTCTAATGATGTATCCTAATTGGATTAGGTCCTCAATTTTTTTTAATAGTGATGATTTGGAAGCTATATTTTTCACAAAAGAATTTATTAACCACTATTTGAGTTATTCACCTTTTAAAACTGGGCTTCGTATTTCAATTTGGTCCTTTAATTGTTGGCTGGTAGTTTCATAGCCCAGACAACAGTCTTGGCCTTCAGAATCAGGAGACCAACGTACACTGGGATTAGAGCAACCAGCCAATGGCTCTTCTTTCTTGTGTTGTCTTCATAGAACTACATAAGGAAGAAATTTTACAGACAAGAGTTACTGTACCAGGGGAACCACTACTTCAAATTTCTTTTCAGTCTGGGTATCCTTTTTGGAGGTGCACTAACAATCTAAAACACATATGGATCATAAAGCATGTGAAAAGCAGGCCTTTAGAGATTTTTTTTTTTTTTTAGAGAGAGTGAGAGAGGGGGGAGAGAGAGAGAGAGAGAGAGAGAGAGAGAGAGAGAGAGAGAGAATTTTTAATATTTATTTTTTTAGTTCTCGGCGGACACAACATCTTTGTTGGTATGTGGCGCTGAGGATCGAACCCGGGCCGCATGCATGCCAGGTGAGCGCGCTACCGCTTGAGCCACATCCCCAGCCCCTTTAGAGATTATTTTAAAAATTGCTTTGTCAGGAATAGAAAAGGCATAGAAAAATACAAGTTATCTGCATACAATTCAAAGAAAGATTGAAATTATTTGATGTTCTGCCAAACAGCAAAGCTAGGATTGGTGGGCCCATGATAGGGGTGACTTTTGACTATTATCACCCAACAATACAGTGATTGGCCATTTGATAACAAAATGTCCCACCCAGCCTCTCAACCACCAGCAATCAAACCGAGATTAAGTGATTTCTCCAGGGATTCTATAGAGAAAATTCTGCATCATGCTATGGAGTGGATCAAATGATCTGTTGCTCATTAGTTTCTTCATATTTTGAGACTCTCAGTACCGTCTCATGAAGAAAGCAAAAGTGTTTCAAGACTTGCAAACCCCAACAGCAAGAGGAAAGCAGCATCAGGATGAAATGGGAAAATGTTGCCTACTCATAAAATGTGTTGCTAGTTATTTAACATAGAGGAACATTATTTGAACTCTTTGTCTAATTAAGTGGATGGATTTGCATGGATTAATCACACTCCTCTGTCTAATCTCCTTTGTGGCCAAAGGCATGCAGTTCTAAGGCTGGTGTATTTGGGAGTATTGTTTGTGGCTAGGGCATAGAACCAAGCCAGGCAGCCTACTTGGGGATCAAAGCAAGAAACTTGGCTAAGCAACTAGCTAACCACATATGTTTCCCATACAATGATTAATCTCAACTCAGGGAGACTGAACATCATTTAAATGCTACACTTGATTCCAGAACTCACAGCAGCCAAACATTTAGCTTCCTGGGCGTGCATTTGAGTGATGATAAATTTCAGAAGGCTCTGAGTTGTTCTAGGTCATCTTGAAAAACAGCCTGTCTCTGGGCTGCCACTGGCCCATTTGTGGTCTACCATTTGCTTGCATGTGCTCCAGGTATGAAAATTCATGCAGTTATTTGGTGTGCAGTTTAAAATAAACAACATGCTTTTATGGGTAAGGGTCTCACTCAACCTCATCAAATATGCCACTTCACCAGACTTCATCCCTGTTCATCTCACCATGATATTGTCCCCAGTATCCAAATGATAAATGGATAAGTTAGCCAATTTTTTTTTGTTTCAAAATTCATGTAGGGTACTTAAGATTCTATAAGAACAAACTTTAATATAAATTAAAAATTTATTTATTTATTTTATTTACAATATTTCAAATTTTAAATTATATACATTTTTACTTATGTAGAAATTTAGCCTCTGTAAAACCCTATGTGCTTACTCAAAATATCAGACATACTGAATTCTGTAAAAATCCTCACCCTCCTCTTCCCAATACCCTATGCCCTCTTTTCAGAAATAGGAATTATTAGCTACAATTAATCATTATATATCTCCTTACTAAATATGTAAAAGTAGATTTACTTTTATAACATGCTGTGATGTAACATGCATTTTTAGATTTAAGTAGCGATTTTTGTCAAAATTATATGCCTTCAGATTTTAAAGAATCAAATTGTCCTTCAGATCTTGTTAAGAAAATAGCAATTCCCAAATGTCATCCTGTTCCCCATTTTGGCTCTCCAAAGACAACCAATTTGAAAAATTTTTGTTATTTGTCTTAGTACTTACCATTATATTTGTTGGTAGTACGCTTATCTTACCATTTTTCTTTTCAGTTTTAGGCATTATTTTTTAACACCCATTTCTATATTCATAGTCATTTATGTTTATATATGAACACACACACACATGCATTCATGCACAAATCATCTTTTCTTCATACCAAGAAGTATTTAGAGTGGAACAGTATTTAGTATTTCCATCATTGTGAGTTTATTTTACATTAGTCACACCTGAGAAATGTGGGATTCTATGTTAGTCTTTCTTTCCTGCAACCCTTTTTGCTTTCCAAAAAAATTAATATATTTTTGCTGTATAATTGCTTGCTAATTTTTCTATGCCCTTATTACTAATGCATCTCATATATTCCCTCAAACAACTGTCAATCTAAACTTAGCGTGCTGAAAAATATTAGGTGTTTTGCTAAATTCATATTCTTAAAGAAATCTCATTAATAAATATGATAATAAGATATAGGTAGTATAAAAAATTGTCACTCTCTTCAGACTTGTCTTTAATTATACAGCATACCACAAAATGGTATATGTATTATATGTTAGTCATGTATTTAAGTGAAAAATGCTTTACCAAATTATGATTGCATTTTCCCCTTCCCTTTTTGAGTTATTTCTCTCTGTTTTATGAATGAGTGCTCAGTTAGGTTTCCATATGGATTCTTAATGAAGCATGTGGAAGTGCCCAATGAACAGCAATGTATTCTACCATAGTTTTGCCTAACATCATGTTTTCTGTACATCTCAACAGTAACAGCAACAAAATACCTTGAGGAAACAACATCTTTCAAAACTTGTGAAACACATTTGTATTCTGTGAAGTCCTTTGAGAAAGCTCTTGTTGAGGTGGAAGGGTTAGAATTTGAAATTATAGTGACCCTAACAGAAAGAATTCTCACTCATCTATCTCAAACAGTTTCCAAGGAGGAGTGGAAATCTGCTTATCTTTCTTTGTCATCACCCCTCTCAGGCCCATTGTGATGTACAGCTAGCAAACCCAGTGTGAAAAAAAAAAAAATAGATATTTTCAGCCCATGTTTTTAATCTTTCCAGCCCCTTTCATTTTTCTTCCTGTAATAACCAGTTCCTATTGTTGCTTTGACTTGCTTTGTAACCACCTTAAATGGGCGGTGTTACTGATCTGTAGAACTGGAGTGTCCTGGGGAAAGAGTGGAATGCATTCATTCTGTAAAAGAGCTCAAACCCAGTAACCCAGTTCTCCCAAAGTGGGATTTGGCTTTGGGGCTCACAGGACAAGGGAATGTGGAGACTGCTTCTACTCCATGAGGTGTTTTTTTACCATGAACTGTGAGTGAATTCCAACAATTCCAAAGTGAGGTTAAATTATGGAGATGGGCCACTCGCTACAATTGGGATGTTGTTTTAGACCTGCATTTTTTTTTTACATAAAAGATAAAAGAATAAAATTTTTAAAAAATATAGAAGTTTTCACATGTCTCCTAATAGCAGCCTGACCATCTCATCTCAAAAACACTTTGTATGTATTCTTGTTTTTATTATTTATATACTTACACTTTTTTATTCAAGTGTGTCTCCTTTATTATTTCAGTTATTTACACAACAGACAGCATAGCACAAGACCAATCATGTCAGATTGAGTAAGTGTAGTTGTCTTGCCACCCAACTTCATAACTTGTTTCCTAAGAGGCACCCCTAAATTCTGCTCCATGGCTGCTTTCAGCATCTGTAATGGTGAAAGACTTGGGTTTCCATCATGTATGAAGGAGTGTGAATAAATAGTTGTGTAACATAGGCTGTATTGTGATCCTTATTTAAAAGACTTTATAAGGGAAATTTAACTCAGGTATTTCAATAACTTAAAGTTATAAATTTTCATTAATAGAGTGGTAAGCATCTTTAAAATTTATGAGAGTTTAAGCTCTGGGCCTGTTTTGATTATCATTGCACGTATGATGCCTTGTACTTGGTTGGTGCTCATTTGTTATTTGTTGAATAAATGAGTCACTCATAAGTAATGTTGGTAGGAATTTATTAATCACCTTCTCTGTTGGAGTCCCAAGCTTCATAGATTCCTAAATATCAAATCCAGTGGACACATTTCAATACTTATTGGTTTCTTCTGCTGCATTTCAAATGCTGACTACTCCTCTATCTCCAATGATGTCACTTTTCAGAGCCTCTTCCCATATCCACTATTGACTTCTGATCCCTTCTCAGTCCCCTTCATGGGCTACTCTTTTACTCAATTCTTAAACATAAATATCTTCCAGAGTTTTCTCTAAGCATTTGCTTTTCCCACAATAAATTCTTTTCATTGAGCATCTCTGTCAACTAGGATTCTTATCAGTTATCGAGTACATTTAGCACACGAGTATCTGAAAAGAGAGGTGTCCACGGGACAGGAACTTATTTTTCTTTCAAATGACAGAACTTGAGTTAGGCTATCCTAAGCTAGTATGGTGGTCCAAGGATGGTAGGGATGGTGTCTGTTGTCCTTTCCCTCAAGGTCAATCAATGGGGGCTAAGTTCCCAGAGTTTTTGCCTGTGGATATTCAAGCATTGATAAAAATACAAGAGAGCATTAATCCTTTCACTTTTCTTAGAAGGAGAATTTAAAGATCTCTAATCATAACATTCACTTATAAAATTCATGGCTACACCCATCTGCAAAGAAGACTTGGAAATATAATTTGTTTTATTTTTAAAATTGTAGTTCTGTCAGTAAGGAGGATGGACTCAAATGGTATTTATCTTCTAATGGACCCCAAATTGTTGCTTTCACCCTTACCTTTCCTTTATATTTAAACTTATTCATATAAATGCTTGTTGGACATATACACTGGTAAGTCAAGATGGTCTCTAAAACTCAACAGGTCTAGATTCCTAAATTTCATCTCCTCTTTCTTTTTCTTTCCTTCATCATCCCCCCTACATTAACTGAGTCAACAACCTTTATTTTCTACTTAGTCTATGGCAGGTATCATGATAGAAGCTGACTTTACAAATATGAATGAAACGTATTACTATCTCAGGAAATATACAAATGGACAACATTGTGTACTGCCCAGATGCCTCTTGCAAATGTCCTTCTGTCCCTCAGCCACTTCGAGGGTTGGATACTTTCTCCCCTGGAGCTTCTCCCATATGAAGAGAGCTGCCTTCCCTGTGCTTAAGCACGCTTACTTGTCAGAAGCAGCTGATTGGTGTGAGGAGGTAAAATCTATGCTTCCTTGCCTTAGGATGGGGCAAATATAAAGAATTCCCCCAGCTCCAGAGCCCATTATGGATCAAATCTCAGATGTAAGAAGGGAATGCTCCACAATTTGCCTCCTCTTTGTTTAGTCTCACTTCATTCATTCGCTCTCAGATAAGGTCCCTGAGAGGGAGTGAACTTCTTAAATGTAAAATGCTATGTAAGAATATGTTTGCCAGAAAACCTGATATGCAAGAGGGAACCATCAGTGATACTGAAAGCAGAAGCCAAAATAGTATTTTGGAACTGGGTGCCTGGCAATAGACACCCCCCACCCCCGCCCCCTGCACTGCAGTGACGGTAACCTTGGAATACAACAGGGGTAAGCCAGCTGGGATAATGGTGGATAGGAATCCATTGGTGGGGCAGTCTCCCCAAACTCAGGACAGTTAGGGAAAGTGCTTAGTATGGATTAGAGGACTGTTGCTGGGAGCAAGTGATGCACTGATGGTGATGGACTGATGATGATAAATCAATAATTCAGGGAGAAGTGTGAAAGCCAGAGGGTCTCCTTGGCAGCATAGAGACCCCCATCTGTAACCACAGGGCAGAGAAAAATGAGGATCCATCCCACTATGTCATTACATGAGTAGCAGATTTCCAGAGAAGGTTGAATTTTCAACCTTAGCAATTCAGCTGAACCAAGGTCATGATGTGAATTGGGAAGGAGTGGGATTCTGAAGTTTGATTGGCTGAATGTAAGAAGAGCCTGTGGGTAATAGAGGAATGACAGGAGAAGTGAAAAGAATTGAGCATTTCTTCAACTAATTTTTTGGGATGCCTGAAAATTAAGTCTATGTATGTGCTGATTCATCAATTAATTTATTCAACATTTAAGCACAATCCATGAACCAGGTACTGAATGGGTTCTGAGGACTTAAAATCTAATAGTCTATCTCTTCTGTAGCTTCTATCAAACAAGTGAGACCAGCAAAGTAAAGATTATATGACAATATGACTTTGATCATAAGGAAACAGTGCTCAACTGTGTTTTGGCCACGTGTGTGCTGCCTGTGTAGCTTTGGTCACGTTACTTTTCTTTATGTAGGGATATGTTGGCATTTCCCTCTTAGGGTCATTCTTCAGGATAAAATGGAATAAATCAGATAAAATATTTATATAGAGTGCGCCTGCACTTTGCCAGTGCTCAGCTAATGTTTGTTATTACTGTTGTAATGGTCATTGACATCATAATTAAGTTAACAGAGGGTTTGGAAACACTGTCATCCAATTGGCTACTGATTTAGACTCTAGTTTCTGCATATTAATTAGATAACAGAAGTGCCTAAAGTCATACTTGCCTTTGATTTTAAGACTTTCAGTTTTCTATACTAAATTTTGTTCTATTTGTTTGGATGAGACTAAAAGGCCTATCTTTATATAGAATCTTCATATCTGTTGACTAATTCAGCCAATGGATTGATACACATCATTTCACTTCCTCGTGGATTTGAACTATCATTTTAATGATTACTTGCTCTCTTTCCAAGTAAAGCACCAGGTGTGGAGATACCAAGACGAAAGACGGTTCTTATCCACAAAGAACAGTAATCATTTTTATTCATACCACACATCTTCTACACTAAGGTAGAGATTCTTGTGTTGTGTTTTTAAATAGACAGGTCCATCAGGTCAAGAAGGCTAATTAACCCAACTCATGGCTTGTAGCTGGAAAGTGACAGGCACAAAATTGGGATCAATTCTGCAGACAGGTGATAATGTTTATATTTTCCCCCATCTGGTGGAGGTATTTAGATGCAAGGAATGAGCATTCTTCTTGTCATTAAGCACACCTCTCCTGATAATCTATAGAATAAAAGGAGTAATAGTTTTTACATCAATAACCTGAAGTCTAAGACACAGTTCTAATCTAAACTAATGAGGCCTCGTAGCCACAATGGCATTACAAGTGGCATTTTCAGGAAAACATGTGAAGCTATTGCTGGTGGATATTTGGTGATAATAACCAGGACTCTTCTTCCGGTTTCTCAAAAAGAAATACTGAATGTAAATAATGACAAGTCAGAATAGAAGAGTTTTCTTAATGGACCATGAGTAGGTGCACAGGCACTTGAGAGTAGACAACATGAGGAAGAGGAACTTAAAATAAAGAAAAACTCAGAATTAAGATGGGCCTGATATAATTGAAGTTGCTAGGGACATCTAGAGTGCCCCAAAGGGTCTGAGTCAAGAGAGAATGATGTCACATGGACCAGAGCAGTACCAGGCCATGTTCCTTTAGGGCCAGACAGAATCTGGAGAGTCCTTGAAAAACACTTCACTATCAAGAAAACAGCAAATAAAGAATGAAACTCGTCTATGGTTTTTGGTTTATATATAAGTTTCACATCCTGTTTTGAAGTTAAAAAAGGAAAAAAGAACCTCTCCTGGCATTCCATTATAAACTCTAAAATGGCCCTTTACCCGCTGTCTTCTCTGGGACCAGAATAAGTTACCATTAATAATCTCTGCAGAAGAACTAGGCACCAACTGGTTTGCATGACCTTCTGGGAAAGATTTTGGTGCTCAAAAAGTATAATAAAACTTGAAATTCAAAACTCATTGCTCTTTAGTCTCCCTCCTGAAAACGGCTAAAATTCTCTGTGATTTTGATAGGATACACTTTCCCTCCTGATAGTATAGAAATGGCAGAAGTCTGCACAGTTTGCATCAAGTCTCATTCTGGCCATGAAAACAACCTGTCATATTAGTTTTACTTTCCTTGTTTCATTAGGGGAAGTGGGGCCAGGAGAGAAGGGATGGACAGGATGGGAAGGCTGGGTGCAGAAATAGAGATGTATGTATCCCTTTCCCAGCACAAAAGGAAATGCCCATAATTTGATAGATGGTATCAATGCAGGTAACTTAACAGAGATCCATTCTCTGAATGATTTCTTCAAAAGAGAAGCATAATTATCTGCTGTGGCTGACTCCGCTGACTAAATTAACCAAATAATCACAAACTCTGCCTTTCTTTTTTCTGTGTGTTTTGGGCAGATAATCATTTTAAAAATAAGTGAAAGCTGCAATGTTAATTACAGTATGGTCTGAAAAGATCTTAAAGAATAACAAACCTCAGAAATGAATGCTGGGGAAGATGTGAGCAGAGATGTTTCCATACAATACCACTGCAGAAATGTGCCCAGTTCCCCCAGGAAAAAAAAAGTGTTTATTTAACTAGATTTAAATAGAGATTAGGTAGTGAGCAGATGGAGCATATTTGAGACTGTTTGGCAAGCTTTCCATTTTGACTGAGTAAATGGAGACTCTGAGGGGAGTGGTAAGGAAAGGGGGATTGGAAAGGGAAAAGCAGGGTTGTCCAGACCAAGCAGATGTTTCCAAAAAATCCTTCCTTCCCACGAGATCTTGGAACCCAGAACTGGGTTTTAAGAAACTGAAATCATGAAATATGTTTTGCCTTGCCCTATTAGCACAAGAACAAAGCAGTTGACAAAGATTGTGTCAAAGAATACCAGACCTATGAAGACCTCGGTTAAGAAGTCCCTAAGCAAAATCTAGCCACTTATGAGAATTCAGCTGACGAATATACAAAGCTTAAATCCTTCCCTTCCTTTCAAACTGCTCAGTCATTAATTCTGGGTGGAAAAAAGAAAAATTTTTTCTTTTTTGTATTTTGTTGTTTGTACTCTCAGACAAGCCCTCTCCAAGAGAACACTCCAGTTGTCCAATGCAGCAGTCCCTTGCTACCCTTGACAAGGGAGCATCTGAAATGAGTATGAGTTTTTTCTTTGTTGTAAACAAACAAAAGTTAAGACAAGAAGGATTTAGGATAGAGGTGAAAACATTAGTAAACCTGTAGCTCAGTGATATCACTGCAATAGGAAGGAAAGTTTAGAAAATTGGTATTTCTCAATGTGGCTTACTCTAAGAACTTAATGAATGAAAAAAAAGTGTAAACTAGAGAAAATAAATGCATTGTAAACATTGAGTGATGCAGACTTTGGAGGCTATGTCTGCCTAATGGTTGTTTTCTCCATGTCTTAGTCATTTGGCTGCTATGTCAAAACACTGCAAACAGAATAGCTCATGAACAACACAAATGTATTTCCGACAGTTCTGGGTGCCAGAAAACCAAAGATAAAGGCCCGTGCAGATTTGATGCCTGGTGGGGCCTGTTTTCTGGTTTTTAGATGGTGCCCACTCATTGTATTCTTCCATGCTGGAAGGGAAAATGACTTCCAGGAGGCCTATTTTATAATGGCACCAGTCTCATTTGTGAGGGTTCTGACTTCATGGCTTAATCAATAACTCTCAATATCTCTGCCTTCCAACACCACCACCTTGGTGGTTAAGGCTTTAATGTATAAATTTCAGGAGGAAAAAACATGAGACCATAGCAGTCACCAAGTACAAAAGTCAAGGTTCTCAGATACTCTTCCATACTTGTCAGTGATAAAATGCTAGAAAAATAAGAACTATGTAGAGAGATGTTCATAAAGCTAGATTAAATAACTTTTGGTGCTAAAATTTCCTCCCCTTCACGAAACTGTGGTGACAGATAATAGCACCTTTTTAATGTCCTCCTTGGCAAAACTAAGTCAGCAATACCTATCATATCTTGTATCCATTTAAATTGTAATTGGATAATAAAACAAACAAAAAATCTGGAAGCCACTAGTTTACTTTTTATCTTACAAAGGAGGAAACTGAGTACTGGGAAGGCTGATTGACTTTCCCCTCTTCACCCTGTTTCTTTGTAACAATTAATGTCTAGCTAATCTTACCTCTACCTCTCTTTCCCACACTCAGTCATCCCAACAGCTTGGCAAATGCGTGTTGAGCTTGTAGATGATGCTCACAACATACGTAATGCAATACGGTTTTCAATTTCAATTCCTGCTGTTTCGAAAAAGACACAGAGTATTAAACATGAGTGTTACTCCTTTCCAAAAAGTATATACAAAGTATACTATGAGCAAACCAATTAATCTTTAGAATCTTGTATTTTGTGAGGCAAATACTAGATGTTTCAATACTGTATATCTCTTAGGAATGAAACCAACTTCCAGAATTTTGTCAGAAATAACTTTGGACTTAGATTGGATTCTGTTTTTGGACAGGCCCACTGTGCAGTATTGACTTATTTTCAAATCTGTATCTTTGTGCCAGTTACTGAGTCTCAAACATGCATTACATCATGTCAAACTGTGCTTACCTAGTTGCTCTTCTATGTTTTTTAAGCATTATTTTTTAAATTAACAATATTTTCACAGCTCCTAAATTGACTTTATATATACAAGCTAGCTTGGTAAAAGTTATCAAAAGACCAGTTGAACATAAATTGTGGAACTTTGGCTGAAGTTTTAAAATTGCTAACCAAAACCAAATGTTAGGT
The DNA here is from genome assembly GCF_964194105.1 of Spermophilus citellus. Lineage (NCBI taxonomy): Eukaryota > Metazoa > Chordata > Mammalia > Rodentia > Sciuridae > Spermophilus > Spermophilus citellus. Next base: position 55,489,499 of record NC_138192.1, on the reverse strand, counting down.
AGACCTGAGATCTTTCAAAACCCAATACTTGTCTCTTATCTATTTTCTGCTGGCTACTGTTTCTTCGTTCATGTCCTAATAGAATTCCTTTATTGACAAATATCAGTTTCTGGGCTTTCTATCCCATTGTACTGGGTACTACTAGAAAGCAGGCTTACCAATATTTTTTCTCCTATCTGGAAATCTTTCTTTTTATTAGAATTTATCACTACAAGAAAATAAAGGGTGTGAAAAAATCACCTTACATGTTGTGCTTATTATCTACTTAGGGCAGTGGATATTGTATTAGTTAATGCAGATAGAGCATATTTTTATTACAGAAAGTTCTATTGGATGTTATACACCATGTGCATGAAAATTTTAAAAATTTTACTGTGTTACTTATTGAGCATGGTGTCACATGCCTGTAATCACAGCAATTTAGAAGGCTGAGGCAGGAGGATCTCAAGTTTCAGGCCAGTTTGGGAAACTTAGTGAGACCCTCACTTAATAAACAAACAAATAAATACATAAATAAATAAGCAAATAGATGAAAAAGACTGGGGATGTAGCTCAGTGGTAAAGAGGCCCTAGATTCAATCCCCAGTGCCAGAAAAAAATTATGTTACTTATGTAATGATTATTAATAGGTTAGTTTTAGAGCATCTCTGGATTAACAGCAAAATTGGGGGAAATACATAGATATTTCCTACATTCTTCCTGTCTCACAAGTCCATAGTTTCCTCCATTATGAAAATCTTCTATTGGAGTGATACATTTGTTGCAATCAATCAGTCTACACTGAGACTTCATTATTACCCAGAGTCTAGATTACATTAGCATTCATTCTTTGTGTTGTGCATTCCATGGGTTTGGACAAATGTATTATGACATGTGTCTGCCATGCTGGTATCAAACAGATACTAGAAATGCCCTCGAAATCTTTTATGCTCTGCTGGTTTAATCCATCTTTTCCTGTTACCCCTGTGTTCACTGATCTTTTTATGGTCTTCATAGTCTTGGCTTTCCCCGAGGATCATATAGTTGGAATCATACAGTATGTAGCTTTTCAGATTGACTTTTTTCTTAGTAATGTGCATTCAAATATCTTCCATGTAATTTCGGGACTTGATGGCCCATTTCTTCTTAATGCCAAATGGTATTCCATTGTCAGGATGTGCTGCAGTTTATTATCTTTTCACCTACTGAAGAATATTTTGGAATTATGAATAAGGCTTCTATATACATCTGTGTGCATGTCATGGTCACAAGTTTTCTACTCTTTTGAATAAAAATACTAAGGGGCATGACTGTTGGACTTCATAGTAAGACTATATTTAGTTTTACAAGAAATCACCAAAATATGTTGCAAAGTGGTTTGACTATTTGAATTGATTTTTTTTTTTATCTCCCTACAATAACTTCTGAGGGATTCTGAGAAAAAGGAGAGATTTATTCTTGGAGCAGTTATTAACTGAGCTCCCAATACAAGTAAAAAGTAGCTTGATTTGGTTTGGGGTGTTTTCTTCTGAGAAAGGGAAATAGAAAATGCCTAATTCAAATATGTTTCAAATTTAAAAGAGTGAATATGGATTCTATGTCCTAAAATTAGGAATTTCATTCACATTATGGCTAATTAATGCCCCAAAATAAAACTGGTGGTGATGGAGACATGGGGGACATACCTGTGTCATAGAAGAATGTTAGTGGAGGGTTAAGAAATCAGATACTCAGAGATGAAGGTTCATCACAAGACCTTCTGAAGGAATCAGTGGAGATCCAAGTCATTCAGAGGGTAACAGGAAGGGAAGAGGGAGAAAGGGGAGAAAAACTGCAGGAAAGAGGCATAACTAGGACTAGGACTATTTTTGATAGATTGTGCTTGTAAATTTCTGAGTAAATATTTGCTATTTTCCCTTCTCTTTCAAATTCAAAATGCATAGCCCATGTTCTCCCTAGATTGGTTACCCTTCCTGGGTGAATATTAATTACAGGGCCTCAGTGACTAAAGCCAGAAAATTGCAATCTCCTAGAGCACTTGCTGCAAACACAATGGAATCAAGGGAAGACCTTGATCTATTTTGCAGTTAATGCCCTCAGAGATATTTTGAGAGACCAATGTAAATTTGGATGTAGGAATATCTCATAGATTTCAGACACTCCTTAGAGAATGCAGGACCATAATACAATGAATAGATTACAGTATGCCATTAATAGAATCTTATCCCTCTGTAAAATGTGTTATTTTGCCCTCTATTGTTTCAATTTTCATAATCTCTTCAGAATTCCAGTGTGGATAGTTAACCAAATGTAAATGGTTTGCAGAATACATTGAGACAAATGTACTCAACATCTAGGAAGCTGACTGAGTGTAGACAATTCTGTCCAGACACACAGAATTACACAAATGCTGGTCACCCTCCCTTTTGATTGAAGTGGTCCATTCAGCCCGCTGGACAATCTCTTTATTTCCTGTTACCTCTACTGGCAAAATACAGTGTCCCTTGGCATTTGGAAACTGCTGCATAAATTATAGGCAAGTGAACAAAAAGTATGTGAAAGGAAGACAGAAAAAGAAGGAATCAGAAAGGAGAGAGAAGAGGAAGAGTGGAAGGAGAGGATAAAGGTAAAGAAGAAAGGACGCAGAAAAAGAAAGAAGGAAAAGAGAAGGAGAAGGTAAAGAAGAAAAGGAGGGAAAGAGAAGGGCAGGAAATGAAAAGAGCAACAGAAATAGAAAAGGAAACACAAATGGTTGGAAGGAGTGAACTGTCATCAATAATTACTCCAAGGACCACTGAACAAAGCCATGTACGGTGGTTAATTTTGTGTGTCAGCTGGACCAACAATTCCCCAACTAGTTCATAACACATTATTTTGGGGAGTGTCTGTGAGGGTGTTCCTAGAAGGAAGCAGGATTTGAATTAGCAGATTGAGTGGAAGAGATCCACCTCCAAAATATGTGGGCAGGGTATCCTCCCATCCATGGCAGACATGGACAGAACAAAAAGGCAGAGGAAGTGCAGATTCGTTCTAATTCTGTGTTGCTTTCTTTGCCTCTGTTTCTGTCTGTCTTTTCATTCATCTTCTGTGTTTGGAAATCAGAGGTCCTGGTTTGGGGGTTGTCAGACTCTGAGACTTAGACAGCAGCTCCCTTCTCAGGTCTTTGCCTCAGTCTGGCTGGGCACAGAATCACGAGCCACTCAAGCAGGAACAAAACTTTATTTTTGAAAAAGCCGCCAATACTCCCTACATGCCGGCAAGCCAAAAACCGGTCCACCCACGGGCGCGTCTACCGGAACCGGGGGCCCGGACCTCCCCCGGAATTCCCTCCTACTATCCTCCCCAACCAATGGGAACTCTCCAGGAGTCCCGTAACAAGAGTCCCGTAGCGGCCAAGGTGAACAGCAGGAGTCCAATTTCCATATGAATGTAAATCTTAACATAATCATATCATCTCAGTGGCTAGCTGGCGTCACCTTACAACCGAAAGTGCCATGCATCATATTATTTGCTTGTGGCTCCTAGCAGGTCTTGGCACTTACACTGACCTGACCAATAGCCTTCCTGGGTCTGCAGCTTGCTGATAGCAGATCCTGGGTCTTCTCAACCTCCATAATTTCATAAGCCAATGACCATAACAAATCTCCTTTCATATGTATCTCTATATATCCTACTGGTTCTTTTTCTCTAGAGAATCCTGACTAATATACTATGCTATATGACCTCCTTTATACATTTTCATATGGTTGTTTATCCAAGAAGCATTTATTGAGCATCTATTATTTATGTCCCTAAAAGACACAGCCCTAAAATAATCTCTTTATAAACTTGGAACTAAATTATATTAGAGTAGGCAAAAAAAAAAAAAAAAAAAAAAAAAAAAGAGGAAATAGAGCAGTTAAGAGACACAGTGAAAGAACGATGATAAAATTTTCCTTTGAAACGTTTCAAACCTAATATTCCTCTTCACTCATTTCTAATTCTACCTTAAAATACATTCTGCTTTCTCTCAAAAAATTCTGACAGTCTTTCTGAATTTTGTATCAATTACTACTTTGACAGGCTGTAATAAAGAAGCCAATTTGGCCTTCCTTTAGCTGCTTTCTACTTTATCATTAATCTTTCTTTCTTGTTACACATATTTCAATTTAAAGGGAACCAGCAAGATACAGCAAATGCACCATTGTCCAATTTGACTCCAGCCTGAAGCTAAAAATTATCATTTATTTCCATTTTTTACTTTTATTTGGCAATGATAAGGTGGCCACCCATTTCCAATTATAAATTGGGAGAAAAAAAAATTTTTTATTTAAATAAATCCAGACACAGAAAGCCCATGTGTAAGGAGGTAGAACACAACACAAAACAAAATGTAAACAAAATATAAACAAAAACTGCTTTAACCAAGTCTACCTAATCTTAACACATCTAGAACCGGGGGCCACAGAAATGCCCCTGCCACTCAAGAAGCTTTTGCACACCAGCTCATTAGGCGGACACTTTCTGCCACAGGCTGACCTATCTTTGCACTTGAGGGAGTGGGCCCCACTGCATGCTTTTCTTGGCAGCTATCTTTGGACAATTCCTTCTGTTCTGCCAGAGCTTGGCAGCCTTCCCTTTGGAATTGAAGGACAAATTCCACTCTTCCTGCTCTGCAGCAAGGAGGCAGCTCCATTACCATAAGATTACACCACTTAGTAGTCTTAATGGGCTTTGGAGCCATAGTCACACTTCTCTCTGTTGTTACTTCTTTAGATGTTGTGGCTCTTCTAGGGATCCATTGGGGGTGGCTTCCACCCAGGGCGCCAGATTCTACCGTGCTTGTTTAGGCTTCCGCATTAGGCAGACCTGAGTGGACTCTCCAAGGTGCTTCTTTGTCAATCCAGTGTTTGACCTTGGGATGATTTGTGGAAGAAAAGAAACGGGCTGAAGAAACCTGATGAAGGAGCCTTATTGCTGTCCACAGTGTGCAGTCCCCACTGAGGGCTGTCTTTTACTCTCTCTGAGCTAAAGTTTTGAAATAATAAAATCAAGATTGTAAGAAAAGAGAAATTGAAGTCCTCGTGCTACTATAAAAAATGGAATTCAGGAAAAGAACTGATAAATATTAGAAGAGAAAGACTAATGCTAAAATAGATAAAACTCTAAATTGATACAAAGATTAAATCAATTGTTGCATTGAGCCTCAAGAAATAATTCACTCCCCGCCCCCATGGACACTTTACCTCCAAGATCTTCTGAGTTTGAAATAGTTATAAAACAGTCAATTGCCCTTGTGAATAATGACATGAGGATCTTCCTCTGTACTCAATTACTTTTTATAAATAAGTCATTTACATTTTCTTCCAGGAGTTGCATAGTTTCTGGTCTAATTCCCAGGTCTTTGATCTGTTTGGAGTTGATTTTTGTGTAAGGTGAGAAATAAGGGTGGGATTCCCATCCTTCTACATATTGATAACCAGTTTTCCCAGTCCCATTTGTTAAAATGTATTCTTTCTTTTTATTTGTGTTTTGGACATATTTGTCAAGGATCAGATGACTGCAATGGTGTCTCTGTGTCTTCTATTCTGTACCATTGGTCTATGTATTATTTTTCTTTAATGTCAGTACCATGCAATAGGCAGTAACTTTCTTCATAGGATTTCTAAAACTCAGAAAATAATGCCAAGAGTTAATAAATGGAATGGCACCAAATTTAAAAGCTCCTGCATAGCAAAGCAATTAAGAATGTGAAAAAAAACCCTACAGAATTGGAGAAAAATCTTTGCCAGTTATTCTTCTGACAGAGGATTAATATACAGAATATATAAATATTTCAAAAAACTTAACACCAAAAACCAACAAAACCTCAAGTATCCCAATTAATAAATGGGCAAATGAACTAAACAGACACTTCTCAAAAGAAAAAATACAAATGGTCAACAAAAATACAAAACAATGTTCAACATCATTAGCAATTAGGGAAATGGAAATCAAAAGTACCCTGAGATTTTATCTCACTCAAGTCAGAATGGCAGCCATCAAGAATATAAACAACAGTAAGTGCTAGAGAGGATGTGGAGAAAAAGGAAACTTTTACACTGTTGGTGGGGTTGTAAATTAGTACAACCACTATGGAAATTAGTACGGACTTTCCTCGAAAGATTAGAAATGGAACTACCATATGACCCAACTATACCAGTATTTATCCTAAAGAATTAAAGTCATCATATTATAGTGACACATGCATACCCATGTTTATAACTGCACAATTCACAGTAGTCAAATTATGGAACCAGTCTACATGTCATCAAAGATGAATGGATAAAGGAAATGTGGTATGTGTGTATATATACATACAATAGAGTATGTAATTCGCAGGAAAGTGGATGGGATTTGAGATCATTGTGTCAAGCAAAATTAGCCAAACTCAAGATCAAGGGACTGGGGATGTGGCTCAAGCGGTAGCGCGCTCGCCTGGCATGCGTGCGGCCTGGGTTCGATCCTCAGCACCACATACAAAAAAAGATGTTGTGTCCGCTGAAAACTAAAATAAATAAATAAATATTTAAAAATCCTCTCTCTCTCTCTCTCTTTAAAAAAAAGATCAAGGGTCATATGTTTTCTCACATATGTAGAAGCTAGAGAAGAAAAAGGAAAAGAAAAGAAAGGTTGGGGGAGAGTCTCATGAAAATGAAGAAAACTCAGTTGAGTAGAGGAAAGTAATCAGGGGAGGGAGGATGGAAGACAAATGGGAAATACCAAGAAATGATATTGGCCAAATTACAATGTTATAATGTGTGCATATACAAATATGTAACAATAAATCCCATGATTATGTACAACTATAATGAACTAATAAAAAATGGAAAAAATTGAAATAAATAGTCTAGAATCATGGCTTCTATTTCCTTATGCCTTTTCTGCCTTTAAACCTTTCCTTTCTACTGAGACAAAAATCACCTAATGATAGCAATGGTATCAAAAAGCACTTTTCATTTATTTCTTTCACTTATTTTCTATGTATTTCTGCACATGGGTAGTGCTGCTAAGCCTGGGCCTTAGACAGCTCTCCACTGCACAACTCCAGTACTTACAAGGCCCATGATGGTAGGCAAATTCTCAAAACTTCCCCATCCTTCCTAAACTTCCTACAGTAATTGGGAAAATTAAGCAATAACATGCATGTGAAAATGTGCACCTGCATACTTATGCCCACCACCACACCAGGCTCAAGGCGGGCAAGCCAAACCTTCCCTTTTACGTGGCCTCCAATGTCCTCTTATAATAGCCTCGCATATTCTACCATAATATCATAGAATCTGAGTTTTCCTCTTTCTCTGAAAATGGTTCCCAGTCTTTTTTCTTCACTGTCTTTCCTTTTTTTACCTTTAGATATATGTGGGCTTCAAGGCAGCTTCCTGGAGTCTGCTCCCCCATGCCCACAACTGCTGGTGGCTCCTCAGATGAGTGGGTCCCACCTGGTATAACTTCAGCTCTAGCATCTCTCCCAAGCTCTCAACCATATTTCCATCTGCCTGATTGGCATCTTTTTGCGACTATCCAAACCTGATCTCCACACACCTTTATTGATGAGTTAAATGATCACATGAATAAAATGACAAAATGTGCATGAATCTGCTGTTGGAGACTGCATTGCATTGTCTTGCCATTTTTGCCACTTAACGAGGGAGACAGTAAACCAAGCAAAAAGAAGATCCAAGGCTGTTTTAACTCTAACACTCAAAAAGAGTTTTGCAGGTTTGAAATCATTATTTTTCCTTTCACACTTCAATTTCTTCAACTGTAAAAAGGGAGTGATAATTGCAACAATGACGGAGACTTAGGAAAAGATAGGACCATACATATGACGATCTTCTGTGTGCTATGATATGCTATGAAAATGAAACTGGTTCTGTGCTTCTCACAAAGCCTACAACATAGTATGTACTTAAAGAATCTTTTCCTGAATGTAATTAAAATATAAAGTACTACTATGGACATGATAGAGCTCAATCCTTACAGCGTTCCTTTGAGACACTTTCCTCCTTTTATAGATAATGACGTTGAGGCTGTGAAGTATTAAGTGACTGGATAGAAGCAGCGGAGTTTAGTAGCCTGTTTTTAAACCTAGTCTTTCTTCTGGTGTACCTTGCTCTGTATTATGTTGTCTATAAGAGAGGCATGCATATTTCAGGATAAAAATTAAAAAATAAAAATTAAAAAAACATAACAGAATTCAAGGAGTTATTTTACTTTTCTTTGTTCTTATTTACTTAGACTGTTCCAGCCTGATACTTGGTGTACAACAGCCCAAACACAAAATCTGTCAAACATTTCAATGCTTCTTCACTACTCTGTAGTGAATGGATAAAACAGTTGGTATAGTACAGACATAGGCTATTTTTGTTTGGTGTAGTAGGCTACTGTAGTTTACTACTTTATTAATTTTAGTTTTGCAGTACTGGGGATTGAATCCAGGGCTTCACACATATTTGGCAAGTGCTTTACCACTGAGCTACATCATCAACCCTTTTTATTTTTATGTTGAGATAGGGCTTCACTAAGTTGCTGAGGCTAGCCTTGAATTTGCCATCCTCTTACCTCAGTGTCCTGAGTATCTGGGATAACAGGTATGCACGACTATAGCCACCTCATAGGCTATTTTAAAAATAAACCAAACTATTTTGAGGTGTTCACAAAGAAAGCTTTGAAGAGACCATAGACATTCACTAACAGCGCATTATATACGGTTTTCCTTTTGGAAAAAATATTTCATGTAATGAAAATAAAATGAAAACAAAGTTTATGTGTATTTTTTACTCTCATGATACAAAACACATGCAATTATTCTGTTTCTTCCCATATATTCCTATCTAGACCATATTAACTGCAAGAGAGAAAAACCATCAAAGAGGGAATTTGAAATTATCTAATTAATTGTGAAGAATACAAAATCAAATCTGGTATTAAATATGTATAAACATGAGATTCTGCAATCTTTGTAATGTTTTGAACAACCAATAAAAAAATAAATTACAAAAAAATAAATAGAAACAAAAAAACAAAAAATACATTTAATAACGAGCTTTGTATTCTTCACAAGAATAAATAAAACAAGGATATATTCACATGTACTCGCTTAAATGAACTTAAATGAACAACCACACATGTTGTCAAGATATTGTATGAAAACATTCTACTTGTGTAAACTTGCAAGGAATACACAGATGGACCCATTAAATCACAAAATATTAAGAGAGATTATAAATAGTAGGAATTTGCTTGATTTTTAACAACATTTCCTATTATAATTATTTGTAATAATTATAAGTATTTGTAATAAATTTTTTTCTAGATATTTTGCAGGAAATATTTATAATTTTTAACACCAAGTTAATGTACTTTTAGTGTACACATAACAGGAACAAAACTGAATCATCCTCTTATACATGGTAAGATATAATTTGGCATATATAAAGGTGAAACAGACAGAAAATGGACAGTACCTTGTCCAACGCAAACCACTAAGGAGGTCACAGAAGAAAAAAATACATGCATTACAGTTAAAAGACAGAAAAGAGGGACAAAAAATGGAGAAAACTAATAAATTAATACATCTGTGGTTTCGGCGAGATTTTTGTGCAGGTGACATTTGTGAGTGTCCTGTGTAAATGCCAGGCTTGTAAGGTGGGCTGTCAGGCATCACTTTTATAAGTAGAAAGCATCTCCTGATTATTAGCTCTTTGCTGCTAGAGCAGCCTGTGCTTCTTGTGCAAATGCAGACACAGGCCCAGCTTAAGGATCCTGGGTTCTAAATTCTTAGAGGCTCATAATTTCTGCAATCTTAACCAAAGCAGAGCAACAGTACATTGGCAAAAGTGAAGGCATGGTTGAAAAGCATGTGCATGTGCCAACATTTATAAAGATTTAAAAAAAAAGACATTTGTGGAGAGCAAAATACCATTTTTTAGCCTGTTTTGTTGGGCCTTAATTAAAGAGGCCTTTCCCCCCTTTCCTGCCACTTGGGCTGTGGGATTGCAGCCTCTCCTGGCTTGGAGAAGTATTTCATTGGTCCACAGGCTAATTAGGAAGGACTCACACTGTTCCCCAGCCTCCTGAAAGGCCAGAACAAAGGCTGCTGCTGGTAGATTGCGGTTCTGCCTCAATTGCAGAGGCTCAGGGGTAAAAGAGAAAGAAAAGCTTTTGAATAGAAAAGCCTTTTGATGCTGTGAAAGAAATTAAGAACTAAAACAGAGGCCTAGGCGCTGCTGCACACAACCCTCCACACAGACTCATTGTGTTTAGGAACAAGGTCAACAAAGCCCTGTCTGATACTGAACACCTCACATTAAAGAGGCATCTATTTAGTTGCTGGTCCCAGGCTCTCCTGCCATGAAGTACTTTCCCAATCAGACCTGCTGGTGCCGCGATAAACACAGATAAATATAAGCAGCATCATGCTTTGATCTGTACAATTAATGCATGATTTCCTAGTTGATTGTTTGCAAATACAGTGCAAACAATTCTGCTTTCTTTTTTTTTTCTTTTTTGCCAAACAAAAATAAAGCTGGGGAAATGATGAATAATCATTATATTAGCATCTCATTGTGCCACCAAAATAGTACCAAATCCCTCTCCATATTTTAAAATAACTGTAGGTTAATCAAGTAGCATGTAAATGCACATATATTTTCTCATGGAAAATATGTCTTTAGTGCCAATGACTTTTCTAATAGCCTGAGTCAGTCACAAGTAACTGAAACTAAACATGCCCAGTGGTTCTCAAACTTGAGTTCCTTGTTTTGTGGAACAGGCTTTCACATGGAAGCCCCTTTTCTAATTCTGTGACTTTGAAGATTGTCTTTTTTCAGAACTCTACTTCCAAATAATAATAATCATCCTTTGGGCAGCCCTGTATGCCATCTACTGTACTAAGTGCTCTACATGCATTATTTCCTTTACCTCTCAAAAAATCCATGACATAAACATTTATTGTCTATAGTTTATCCATGGGAAAACTGAGGCTCTCAAAGACTAATGAGAAGCAGAGTCAGAATTTGAAACCATGGCTTTCTGATTTTCAATGCTGAGCTATTATGGAGAAATTTAAATGTTAACATGTAAATATTCATGTAGAATTACAGAATTTGAAGATACTTGAGAAATCAGACAGCACACGCTCCTTAATTTGCAGATAAGAGATTCAGATCCCAGGGAAGTTCAAGGGTTGTTTATTTTCACTCAGCTGATTTGGTGAATTAGAGTTTCCAATTTCTAGAGATTTTAGTAGGAAGATTCTCAGACTGTGGCAGGATGAAAATCATAGCATGTGTCACTTTGGTAAGTGGAGACCAGGTTATGCGCAGATTGCTGACCCACCTCCAGAGTATCTGATTCTGCACTACAGCCTGAGCATTTGTTTGCCTGCAGTTTCCTAGATATGCTGATGCTGATGGCCTTGGAACCACACTTCCAGAAACACTATCTTAGAATATGACTCTACTTCTTATGTAACTGTGAAGTTAAAAACAAACAGACAGACAAAGAAAAAGCAACAAAACAATAGTCATAAAGAGGATGAGTAGAAAAAACTAGAAAAAGAATAGCAGTGATTTTTTCCCCAATTTAATTTAATTAGCCTCAGTGCTGACTCCTTGAATTTTGTATGGCTCTTATTCATCTGATGCTCAAAGCCACAATTTTTTGTGAAGTCTAAACAAGGCAGTCATGTATACAGTGCTTCTAGTGCAAATGCTTCCTGGAGATTATTTCTGAGATCTTTATGTACATTTTCCTCTTTGAAAGATAACTGTGAAAGCTAAATTCTCAGCACGCACTGAGTTCCTTTTGCAGCTCCTTGCAAGCCCTTTCTAATTCAGAGATTTGGATAATATAGCTGTGCAATTTATCTTCCAAAGGGTGTGTACAACCTCAGTACTGTGCAGATGACTCAGCAGTGAACTGTAATTTACCAAAATGATTATGATCTGGTAAATGCATATCTTTTCTCAGGAAAATTGAAATATGTATCAGCCAAAGTCCACTTTTCTTATCCTCTTCTCCAAAATAATGTTCACCTATCCAAATCATAATTTATGGTCGCTCAAGTTATAAAATATTCCTTATTCAAACCTGTTCATTATTTGACAGGGAAATAAATGGCCTTAGAGGAAGACATGGATTGCTTCTGCTATGTCCTAATGGCCAAATGACCGGGCATCATTTCCATCTATTTGCAGATCACCAGCCTACTTGTGAAAGTCACTTGAGATTGTCATCAGGCTGAACAGGTGGCCTCATTGACATTAGTGCCAGTTTGTAACTTTTAGCATCTGTTATTTTTTAGTATCTACTTGGTGCAAGAGTTAGATAGGAGATGGGAGGAAATAGATTCCTTTAAAATGGGTAGACCCAAACGCTGTTCCAAGGAATTCTGGAAAACCTCTGAATGGACAAAAATAATTTTGAACCATGGCAAATCAACTCTATGCCTTCTTAAATATAACACTTCCCAGATGGTCTTCTTGACTGACTTCTTTCCCTGTGAGCAGAAGGCATTTCCAGGCAATGATACTATTCTAGGGCATGTTTGGAAACATTCCAGGGGATTTGAGGGGGAAGGGCTCTGCAGGTCAGCTCCCACGGTTACTATGCTACTTACACTGAAGCAGTAACAGGATCAGAGCAGGAAGTACTATAGCCATAATAATTAGAACATAGCAAACGGACTGGCAATGGAAGAGATAACCTGCAATTTAAGATTTTGCACTTGCAGATGGAGAGTTGGAGTGTTATTGGTTTCATAGTTCTTTTACAAGGAGGGCAACCAGTAGGATGAAGACACATTAGAAACAATGTGGTAGAGCAAAGACAAAAGTGAAGGACCCCCTGCCAGGATGAAAGAGATAATACCCTAGTGAGGAAAGACTAAAAGTTGACCCTGACTGTCCATTAGAGATTTTGATCTCGAAAGGTAGTTTATAAACGTATTTTAAAAGATGATTCTAAAATTTCAACCAGGGTTGTCTTAGAAAAATGCTACCAATAAAGCTGCAAGTAATTTATACTTTTATGGGTTTTAGTCAATTCTTATAAAATCTACAGAGTTTATTATTTCAAAATCCCACATTTTATCCCAATTAATCTTTTAATTACCTTCATGTAATCTGAATATGAACACCTCATTCACGTGTCATTTAGAGGAGATGTAGGAGTCAGGGAAACTCAACTAACATTTGTATTAACTATTGATACTTGCTTTAGGCAATTTAGATGAATATCATTTATATTTATAAACTTAATGATCATACCATTCATTAAGACTGTTTCAACATTTAAATAATCACAATAGGATATAGCAAAGCTGTGAAAAATGTCAATCAATTATTGGGTTTCCTATTTCCTATATCAATATCTTTTTCTCTTTCTTTTTTCAGCCTGCTGTATGCTGTTATTTGGCTGCTAATGTTTTATAGAGCAGGGGCTCACTCTGTTCTGTACACCCTAATTCTTGGGAGTGTTAATTGGAGCTCCAAGAACAAAGAGCCTCCTGATCAAGAAAGCTTGGGAAATGTGGAATACCAAATTCTCTCTTTGGAAAGTCACAATACCATTAGCATGTTAAAGGCTCTGAAAGCTCCTGCAGTAAGAAAGAAATCTCTCTAACTTTGTTTAACAGTTAAACAAACCTATTTGAATCCAGCAATTTATTAACATACCCCCCCACCACAACCAAATAAAATGTCCTTAATTCGAAGCTGGGAGGTATAAGTATTAACAAAACTTCAAGTTATGACCACTTTTGGTTTACTTAACATTTTAGTACAGTACTTTGTAAAACATTTCAGATGCAAAAGACAGATGCTGTGATAAATGCTGAATTCTTCAAATGTCTGTTTATGAAGATGAACTTTCAAAAAATACAGGGAAATATAGGATGCCATGAGGAGGAAGCCATTGATTTAAACTGATTTCCAGGCAATGTGATCCACTGCTATGTTCCCCAAATCAGGCAGCAAACAAAATAGAACACACACACATTGCACAAAAGATTAAAAAAAATTACCACTCACTTATTCTATTATCTTGGGTAATTTTTTTACAGTGTTTTTGAATGGTGTGAGTTTTAGAGACAAACAGAGCTTGAGTTCAGATCTTTGTTAGTTAGATCTTTGCCTGAACTCAGGCAAAATACTCAACTTGTGATTGAAATTGTGTTTTGTTAACTGTAAAATGAGACCAGTCATATTTGCCTAAGAATTGTTACAGGGATTCAATGAGGTACATGAACAAAGTATCTGGCATATAACATATACTCTACAAATTAAAATCTCACCATAGTCTGTTGCATCTCCCTCCACATTTTTGGAATCAGTTGAGGTCCTGAGAATGATAGAAAGCATTTTTTTTTTTCCTCAGGTGCTAATGATAAACTGTTGTGGCACTGAATAAATTGTAATAAAATTGCTGTTCTTGTCTGTCACCCCATTGTGAGCTCTTCAGAAGCAGGGCCTGTGTTTAACTTACCAGGCCAGGGTCTTCGACATATCAGGAGCTCAGTCTGTTTATTAAAGAAATTAAAAAATCTTCAAAAGCAACTCCTCCTTATCTTCCACAATCTTCCTATCTACTAAAAGATGGCCAGTGAAAACAACTTTGACTTGAAGGTAACTCTCGCAGCAATGATGTTCTATTCTGAAATAACATGCACATCAAAATATCAGTTTAATACACATAAATTAGTGGTTCATTGCACTGCAATATTAGTTAATTTTGAAATTGCAATATAGATTTCTAAATTAAAGAGACTGCCTTCCTGTCACTCATCACATACAATGAATGCCAACATCAGGCATCACCTTTTTTCCGGCTTTGCCAGACTGAAGGTCATTATCAATTGCTGTTTAATCAGCCAAGTCATGCATATAGACAAAGGTTAACTGCACATGGACCAATCTGACTTCCTTTGTCATCGCAAGACAATTTTCGGCTTAATAAAGCTGCTCTGATTGCACTTAACAACACCTGCTTTAAAATCCAGCCTCATTAATAGCACACTAATGAGTTAGGGATCTTCTGGCAAGGGCACGATCAAAGACAAATGATTTGCTTTCTGATTAAATGACCTATATAACATGAAACCAAATCTCTCAGTTTTCTTTAGAGAAAGTCTTTTAGAAAAAGTTATAAAAGCTGTTGGTATCTTCAGATATGGTTAAAATAAAAAGGAAAGGAAATAACTGTGGTTTTTGCTCTTCTAAATTGTGATATGGAACCACAGTGAACATAAAGGAAATGCAACCAACCTTTGAACTCACACCCCAAAGCACAAAATAGCCATGGAGCAAGGAAGCAAAACGATATAAAACTCATTAAATGAAATTGTATGAAACAATTTAACGAAAAGGAAATTTGGGGAATGCTTGTTGAGTAAGTATATTAATATGAAGATACTTTTTAAAGAAGAAGTTGTGTTTGCAGAATAATAAAAGTGATTTTACTTTTTTTTTTCCCCTAGATTTTGGGTATGAGAATTTATTGCATTGGGCAAATCATATGCTGCTTTGATTCAATTACCACCACTGGTTGAACTCTGAACACTGGAAATCTTTCACTTGTCTTTTTATAGTTCCTAAATTATTCTATCTGTACCAGGCATGTCGATCTTTATTGCTTGCTTACCTATGACCTTTGGTAAGGAAAACAGCTCTTCTATGACCTCTGCCACAAGACAAGTGGGAACTAGATCTTGGTAAGAGAACCCAACCTAGGAGAGCCAATCCAGAGAATGGCCAGTCACTAAAGTTTGAGGTTAAAAACTGGGTCAATCTGAAGTCATCTCAGAAATGGAATGGAATTGGAACTGCAGAGAATAAGGAGTTTAGGAGAGAGAAATTAAAATGAACACAAACCTGCATGAGAACCCACAGGAGGTTGGTTAAGTCACATTTATGATGGAGCATGAGAACAAAGTTAGTTCTTTTTTGATTGTTTTTAATCTTTTATTTAGACATTCTTTTAGGCTTACAGAAAAAAAATTCAAGAGTAGTAGATACACTTTTGACTCAAGTGTCCCAAGCATAGCATTTTACTGCATTTATTTTTTCTTTCTGTGTGTTTGTGTGTGTGTGTGTGTGTGCATTGTGTACATGGTATGTGTGTGTATGCATGTATATATATATATATATATATATACATACATATATCTTATATGCATACATATACACACACACATATACTTCTTTATGTTTATATGTTGCTCTTTTTCCTGAACTTAAGAGCAAATTGATTTTACCCTTACACCTTAGGATCTATTTCCTGTAAGCAAATAATTATTTTACAGAACTACAGTATAATTCCCCAAATCAAGAAATTAACCTCGGTGGGCTATGGTTGTAGTTCATTGGCAGAGTGCTTGCCTAGCATGTGTGAGGCACTAGGTTCTATCCTTAGCACCACATAAAGATAAATAAAGGCATTCTGTCCATCTACAACTACAAAAAAGAAGAAGAAGAAGAAAAAGGAGGAGGAGGAGGAAGAGGAGGAGGAGGAGAAATTAACCTTGGTGCCTTCATATTATCTAATCTATAAACCTTATCTCAGTTTTAATCAGTAGTCTTAACATAGCAAAAGAGAATTGGAAATCACGTGTTTGCCTCCCATTGTAGCATCTCTTTAATCTTTCTTAATATGGAGCTGTTTTATAGTATTTCTTTGCACTTAATTGACATTTTTTAAGAAAACAGGCCAGTTGTTTGCTAGAATATCCCTTGGTTGGGATATAGCTGATGGTGCCCCATGATTAGATTCAGGCTATAAACAGTGCCCTAGGCATAGAACTAACTTCCCTGTCTTTTTGTTTGTGACCCAGCCCAGTAAAATATTGCTGTCAGATTTCCATTCAAGTCTTAGGGTGGATCTTTTGAATTTCCTTGAGCAAGTAGCAAACATTTGAATAATATGTTCTCTCTTAAACCCCACTGGGCTTAAACAAACAACAAACATCCCTTCCACAGTCATTCATTCCAAGGGAAAGATAGCGCGTAGTTAAAAGGATAGAATTTGAATCTTGGACTTATCTGGGTTGAAATCCTTGCTCTAGTACTTGTTCTCTTTATGAACATAGGGAACTTTTTCTCTCTGTGGCTTAATTTCTTCATCTATAAAATGGGACCAATTATAGTACAAAATCTCTTGTATTGCTGTATCAAATAACCTAACACCTGGAAAATGGTGAATTAAAAAAATAAAATAAAAATTTCCCATAATTAGGTCTATCACTTAATTATGAAAGTGCTTAGAAGATATTTCTACTTCGGGAAAATATAAGGCACTAAACATTCAGGAGAAATATTTGTCAGTATAACATACATAATATATCTGTATGATAAAAATTATATAATAGCATGCTGCTGTACATTTCTTCCCAGTCCCATGTTCCATGAAGTTACATTAAGAGCTTGAAATTGGTCATGTTGGGAATATGTTAATCATGGGAATTGATAACACTACAAACCTCAGTTGTTTCTCTGTCCACCCCCATCCCCGCCCTCTGTCCTCTTTTCCAAAATTTGATTGCTAAACACTTACCTGCACAGCACTATCCACTAAAATGATAGGAGCACAGGATTCAAAACATCTAATAAGTTGTGGGGCCAAAATTTTTTTCTGGAGGTAAAATTTTGGTAGCCAAGATCTAAAATCGGGTAGCTAAGATCTGATGTATGACCTCACCTCAGTGGAAATGAGACAAAGTCTGTGAACCAACTAGGGAGACAGAATGAGGAATTCTCTTTTCACACTAGACCCTGAGAGAGAATACTCTCAATGACTTTAATTTAGAATTCTATCATTAGTGAAATTATCCTTTAGTAATGGAAGGCAAAGGAAGATTTTTTTCAGACAACAACAACCCAAACTTGGTCTTCATTAGCAAACAGGCATGCACAGAAGGAAACAGCAGGGTGTTCTTTAGATGAAAGAAAATTGAGAAAAAAAAATAGTCTCAAAGGTGGCCTATCTTCAGCTTTGAGAGGAGAGAAAGAGAAAAGAATAAATGACTTGAGATGTTCTAACCAAAAACCCACCCTTATCTCAGATATGAAATGCCCTACCTGTCCTAAAAATCTCTAAATTTAACTGCTAGCTTTCAGTGGTTCATAGGAGACTTAGTAAATGCAAGTGATATTTCTGTCTACTGAAATTCAATTCTGTTTTATGCCTCAAAGAAATCTCATACATAGTACTCTATGGAACGTGAACTCACCATCAAAATTACTAAATGCAAACCAGTAAACTCAAAGAAAAGAGAGACATAAACAGGCATTTGATAATAACTTTGAAAATACACATATGAAAAGATCTTGACCATCATCAATGGGGGAAGTATCCAACATTACATCACTACACACCCATCAAAGTGACTGAAATTAATAAAACTGATGACACATGTATTTGTAATAATTGGGAATAATTGGAAATCTTATAGTGTTAGTGAAGTAGAACTGAAAAAATAACAATGGCATTGACTTCTAAAGTTGAAGATACTCATCATAGGTTGATTTCTCTTGGAAACAGACATTGAAATAGAGTCAGGGATGCAAAAAATTTATTGGAGAAGAATTCTTTTAAAAAGAAGAAAAAGAAGAAATCAAAATATGTATATATAGAGATAATATAAGTATATATGGAGATATAGACAGAAAGATAGTATAAGTGTATCTTTCCTTATAGTATTTCTTTGTCAATGCACACACCTTAGAATACAAATCGTTTGTCATCTTCCTATAAATGCTATTGTTTTCATGAATATTTATTTTCTGAACTTTCCAACACATTTTTAATATTGATTTATTTATGCAATAGTTAGTTTCTAACATCAGAATCCTTTCCACTGCTGTTGCTTTTCTCCTGCATATCCAAACTGCAATCTGAGATAAGATTTTTTCTATCTGAAGAACACCATTTGCTTCTGGCATGTCTCTAACTGTTAAAGACTTTAATGTTTTGTCTGAAAAAAATTCTTCCTTTATCTTCAATTTCTAAAGGATAGTTTCACTGATGATAGAATTCTAACTTGGCAGTTATTTGTTTTCATTATTTTGAAGACACCATTCCATTGTCATTGGGCTTTCATCATTTTTGTTGAAAAGTCAAACCATTATTCAGGTATTGCTCCTTTGTTATTTCAGAAGTCCCTTTTTACTTCCTCATTCCTACCATACTTGTTTAAATAAATGTCTATATTCAATCCTCCATGATAAAAATTCCTAGATTGACTTCTGTATTCTTGAGATTGATATTATTTTAAAGTGCATACTTGGTATTTCCAATTTTTGAATCTCCTACTGTTAGTTGATTTTATTATTTTATTGAAAAACTGCTGTTTCTTATATTCTTGGTTATTTTTTAGTGCTATATGTCACATATAACAATAGCTGTATTTATACTCATAGTTATATACTGTTTTTCTATGTATATATTATGTGTCATTGTTATACATATTCTCTATGAATTACCTAACAACTTTTCAGTGAGATATAAACTATTATTTGTGTGTGTGTGTGTGTGTGTGTGTGTATTTTCTTTTAGTTGTCATTGGACCTTTATTTTATTTATTTATATGTGATGCTGAGAATCAAACCCAGTGCTTCACACATACTAAGCAAGTGCTCTACCACTGAGCCACAAACACAGCCCCTATATTTTTTATATATAAGGAAGGGAAGGCTTCAAAAAGTCAGCTCTCTGGCTCAGATTACATTGTTGCTAAGCAGAAGTTTCAGGGTTCAAGTGCTAATTTATGTGACTCCAATTACAGAACTCATAATTGCTAGACTAACTGCCTAACCATAAGAGTGCAAATCAATTTTATGCAGATGATAAAAACCTAGATACCTGCTTCCTTGGAAACATGCACTACTTTGTGTGCATATGTGTATGTATGCATACATGCGTAGATGTTTGGGCACAAAGGTCAATATCCCTTTTAAGGAATTAAATTGATGCTTGGATAAAGTAAATTAGCTGGGTGCAGTGGTGCTTGCCTGCAATCCCAGTAACTTGGGAGTCTGAGGCAGGAGGATTCCATGATCAAAGGCAATCTAGTTTCTCGCTCACATCCCATGTAGGTGAGGGAATGGGAACCTGTTGGAGGGATGAACTGGCTGTGGGGGAAAAGCTATGAAAGTAATATATCAAAAATAAAGACAAAAGGCAAAAATATTTTTAAAACAGGGGTGCGACCACTTGAGCCAACCAGAAGGTTCTCACAAAGAAGAAGCCTAAAACTTGCTTTGTTTATAGCAGTACAGATCATAGGAGTTTAGTAGGAAGTCTTGTTTAGGTGCTTGCTTCTTTGTGTGGCAGGGGTCCTGCAGTTAACAGGTTATTTGACTCTTGTTGGGTCACTCTCATCTCGTGGGCTGTGTTTGGACTTGAGCTGTGAGCTAGATCAGGGGGTCAGCAGTGAATTGGGCATTCTTGAAGCAGGGAGGTTCTTCTTGGGAGTTCCCAAAACAGCAACTTCTTTGCCTAATGGCTTAGATATCACTCAGTTCACACACATCTCATAGATAGCTCCAGGCACTAGGTAACTTAATGAAACCCTGCATCAAAAAATAAAAGGGGTAGGAGATATGGCTCAATGGTGAAGTGTCCCTGGTTCCGTCTCCAGTACTGAAAAGAAAAAAGAAAGAAAGAGAGAAAGAGAAAGAGAGAAGGAAGGAAGGAAGGAAAGAGGGAGCCAATAAGGTAAATTAATATTTCTGTGTTCGATGAATAGAATAGAATAGAATAGAATAGAATAGAATAGAATAGAATAGAATAGAATAGAACAGAACAGAATAGAATTCTCTGTTAGAGCATATAATGCTCATTTGGTCCACTGGTGAAAGGTTTTTAAAATTACATTCTCCACCCCCGCCCCCCTTTAAAATATATTCTTGGAATTGAGTTCTTTGGCTCGATACACTGGCTACAGAATAACAGGCACTTTGAAATCCAATTATCTAAGAACTCTGCTTTTCTGTTTGATCCAAAAACTTTCCTGTGACTATCTCTATTATATACCTACTTGAAATCGGACAGACTGTTAAAAATATAGAAAAGGAGTATAAAAATGTAGAATGGGATGGACCTGACTCACAATTCACAAAAAGGAAGTTTTTATGGGAAAATATTTCTTTAAAAAAAGCAAAAAATCAATATTTTCCAATATTATCAAAGGGGAAAACAAGTAGGGTAAAACTCTAGCTTGCAATCACACAACTCTAAGCAAGCCAAGTTTATTTACATTATCTCTTTGCCATTGTTCAGAAAGATCTTCCCACTGAGTAATCTGAGAAGGGCACCAGGGATGGGCCCTAATGCAGTTACCCAACAGACAGGTTTGAGAAGAGAGGAAATTAAGAAGCTGTATTTTATCTGAGATACTTTTCCTCTTTTCCTGGGATAGCTACCTACCCAATTTGGAAGATCCACTCAAGTCCTCTCTCCTTGATTAGGCATAACCTCTAGAGCCTTCTCTGACTTGGTATAAACTTTCCTTTACACTAAAAGATAGAGCCTTAAGGCACAAAGTTCGGCTGCTCTGTTTTTGATGTTTTGGAGGTTGGTAGCTCCTTTCATGGAGACACCAAGACTTTCATTTCTTCAGGGATCTTCATATATCTGAAAGAATTCATGGCCAGAGCTGGATGAATATTATTATTGTCACAGAGAACCTCCACATAAAATGCTACCCCAAGTTTCATCGTTAAAAGGAAATCAGGTCAAGGATTAGGTTAGACAACTTTTAAATATATGACAAAGACTAAAATCCTTTGTGAAAATTGTCCCCAAATTTATGTTTTTTATTTTGCAGATGAATCTAGAAGGAATGTTGGTATGCAATGGGAGCCAGACAATGTTGTTCTGGTGCAGGTCTGAAGCTTACTCACAGGGGGACAAATTAGCATCTCTGTGAGTCTTGATGTCCTCATCACTAAAGGGATAATATTCATTCTGTCACCTTCAATAACTGGGTTTCAAGAGAAGAGAAGATGATAAAATTATGTAATGCTTATTTACTTCCAGTATTCTATCATAGTTAACATATTAAATATTAGAGGTGCTGGTGTGCTAGAGCAAGTTTATCCAAGTTCATCAGAACTGATTTTCACACTGTCTAGGTCATTGTAGGCTGGTTGTTAAACACAGCCATTATTAAAAAATTAAATTATATAAACTTAAAATTAAATAAATCATATTAAAAATTGTAATACATACCCAAAACCCATAACTCATTATTTTACTTCACTCTATTATAACCTGTTCTCTGGAGGTTATTTACATCATGTTAGAGATAATATTATGCTCTACCCAACTCTGTATTCAGTGAGGCATACTGAAAGCTTGCAATTGACTGTGATGAAAGTATTTACACTGTGAAAATCAGCAAATGCTACAAATCAGAGTTTCTCTTCAGCTAGGCAGTTTTAAACATTATAATACACTGTGGATATTTAATTATTAGCAACTTGAGGAAAGTGCTAGTGCCAAACATATTTTTATATATCCTACAATGTAAGGTGTAATCAATGTTTAATCTGGTACATTGGGATTCATTGGAGAGTTTTAAAATAGAAAGAAAGTAAATTTAACATATAAACAGACTATCTCTAAGATTTTGACTTAGTTCCTCTGGGTAACAAAGATTTTTTTGTTTGTTTTTGCTTTGTTTTTATTTTTTGAAAATTTCTCACTTTATCTAATCTAAAACAGATTTAAAACCAATGACCTAAATCTCATCACTGAGAAACTATTAGGTATGGAACATATAGTAATTGAATAGAAGAGATGTATGTTAAAAAGCTATAAAAACTTAAATGTTATGTGAGAAAATATAAAATTCCCATGAGAAAAATGCTTGTTTAAAATTACATTTTTTATAGGAAAGGTAGCAGAATACAACAGTTACTAATAGGGCATTATGTAAAATTGTGGATGTGTAACCGACGTGATTCTACAATCTGCATTTGGGGTAAAATTGGGGGTTCATAACCCACTTCAATCTAATGTATGAAATATGATATGTCAAGAGCTTTGTAATGTTGTGAACAACCAATAAAAAAAAATAAAGAAAAAAAAGAGAAATAAAAACAAAGATATACAAAAAAAATAAATAAAAAAACTACTTTTTTTCTAGTTGTTCTCAAATGCTTACCCGATTTCCAGGGACTCTAGGGAGAAAAACTCAGTATTTAGAGAAAAACTGGATATAATATACTTATTTTCCACTGGATACCTTTTAATTTATACCATGAACATATGTTACCCATTCAAGATGCAAACATATTTTAAAATTATTGCTGTTATAAAGATTGTTGGTGAACAAAGAATTCTAAAAATATAATTTTGTAATTTTTTTAATCTGATTTTTTGAATTTGGCTAGTTAGCACTTTTAGGATAGAGAAAATTAATCATTTTTGTTTTGGACTTAATTGATGCTTAAGCACAGGATCACAAGAAATGGCCAAATATATATGACACATCACAGTAAATTACTTTAAAAATCCATAGTTTGAGAGAAAGCAATTCTGATTAAGGGAATATATGAATTACTTGGGCATAGTTTGGTTAAAACTTTCCTTAAAGGCAATAAAAGGATATGAATAGTATGAGATTGGATACAAGGACATATTCCAGCATTTGACGACAATAGCGCTCTAAAATA
Organism: Spermophilus citellus; assembly: GCF_964194105.1. NCBI lineage: Eukaryota > Metazoa > Chordata > Mammalia > Rodentia > Sciuridae > Spermophilus > Spermophilus citellus. The sequence goes on along the minus strand of NC_138192.1, from coordinate 55,465,824 downwards.
TCACTAACCAAAGTGTTTTCCAATGATATTTTTATGTATTGTAAGTTATACTATGAGTTTTTACATAATTGCATAAAACTAAAGCTATTTAACAATAATTTTATAAGTTAAATGAAATTCATCACGGCCAATCTCCAATTCTAATCATCAATCATATCTTTTTGTAGGCAGTATATTTACACTTATGATATACATGTAAATCTGTTTTCTCATCTGAAGATTGGGCATAATAATTACACCAACCTCTTATGGATACTGTAAGGATTTTAATCAAATTAATAAACACAAAATACATAAAAACGAATCTTTGTGTAAATTAAGTATTTAAAAAAATTTGTTAGCACTTATTTTACAGAAGATAAAAATGAACCCCAGAAAGACATAATGAATAGACAAATCAGCACACAGATATTTAATAAAAGAAAACTGAGCACATACTGTCTGAGAATCACATAATTAAAACTCTTTAACAAACTCAATTAACAATATCATAAGAAAAGACTAAAGCTTAAATTTTCTTATAATTTTTACTTAAATCTTTTTGTCCATTTAAAAATCTAATATCCTCAAGTGATTTGCATGTTTTTAGTATTAAATTATGATTAACAAATAAATTATATCAAGATTCAATTTACTATAGGATTTTCCAAGTCAATTTCGAAATGTAATGGCTTTTCATTTTTTTCCATGGAAATTGAATTATTTAATTTTAAGCTTGATAATGGCTCTATAATTAAATGATTAATGTACATAGAAAAGTTCTGTAATAAGTAAAATTTTATGTTTTGTATAACTGGAATCTATTTAAAAATATATTGCAAAATCTATCACTGTTTTCTTTCTTTTTTCTTATTTTTTGTCACACCAATTACAGCTACTGAAAGACAAAATTAAATTAAATAACATTTATGAAAATATATTTCTTCATGTGCAATGATTTTATGGGAAAAATTCATTAATAGTCCTACATATTGGGAGTTCTGCTTATAGTAATGAGACTACTAGGCTTGGAAAATGATCCACAAAAGAAACTAGAAAAGGGGCAAAAGAAAAAAAAAATCAGACTGTGCCAAGATTGGAAAGAAGAAGGAAATTTAGAGATGGGACTAACATTTGTGAGAGCTTTACACTTGAGTAGTCATTCCATTCTTGGACAGGTGGCCTAAAGTTAGGAATTTGAGGATTTCAAGGTCACAGTAGTAGGAGCATTAGGAGAACAACAACAACAAAAAAATGGGGGTTTGGGTCTTGTTATAAAGGGACTCTCAGTTTAACCTGATACGCTATATTCAAGGTCAGTGGTTCTCACCCTGGGGAAGTTTTTTCTCCTAAGTTATTTGGCAATCTCTGAATATATTTTAAGTTGTCACAACGGGGAGCTGGTGTATGCTACTGGATCTGGATTTAGAGGACATGGGAGCTGCTAAATATTCTACAATGCATAAACTTTTCCAACTCAATAGAGAATTATCAGATACAAACAGAGCTAAGGTTAAGCATCCTGTTCTAAACTCTAAGGGATTGGATGAACTAGATAGAGACCACCTTTCAAGAGGACTGAAGTCTAGCTTTAAATTATCTCCATTTTTTATTGGAAAAAGGTAGCATTGAATGGCTAATAATCTTAAATTATCCACTTATGAGACAGTAAAGAAAATTCTCTCTAGAACAGGATGTCTGCGAACTATAGCCCTTAAACCAAATTCAGCCTACTTACTGGCTTTTGATAAAATAAAGGTTTATTAGAATATATCCAGGCTCTTTCATTCATTTACATATTGTATGTGGCAGTTTTCATACTACAATGGTACATTTTAAAAGTTGTAAAAGAGAACACAAGTCTTGCAAAGCCCATAAAATTTACCAACTGGCCATATAGAAAAAGATCTTGCCAGCCCCTGCTCTAGTAGATTCAGATTCCCAAATTATCTCTGCAATTTTTTGTTCATATAGAGTTCAGGACTCAGACAAAAAAAAATAACTAGGTATATAGAAACAAACACAATCAATAAAACAAGAGAACCCACAAATAGATGTTACAATAGGTACACATTTTCAAATAACTCTACTTTATCTTAGATTTATCTAACTGGATGTTGGAGAAAGAGAAAGAAAAGAGAGACCTCTGAAGTAACAGAAATAATATTGAAGAAGGAGCCAACTATTTTACAGAAACAATGGAAGTCAAAAGACAATGAAATGACATCTTCAAAATTAAGAAGGTAAAACTGTCAACTTAGAATTCTATTATCACTGAAAATTTTCTTAAAAATAAAATATTTTTTCTCTGAAGACATTTTTTCTCTTCAGACCAATATAAACTAAAAGAATTAATAAGCATCAGATGCACATGGAGGAAAACAATATAGGGAGTCTTCAGGCAGTAAAAAAAATTATATCAGATGCTAACTTTGATATACAGGAAGGACTAAAGAGCAATGGAAAGAGACATTAATTAGGATATCTAACTGAATATTGAATTCATAAAGCGATTTAATAATAATGCATCCAGGAATCTAAGGGATATAGAAAGTGAAAATTCATGAAAACAATAAGATATATTATGGACACATCACAAATGATCTAAATATTCTAGATATTTATATTGACAAGGTAGTGAGAAAAGTACCAATTTATATTAGAATTCAGGGAGTGGTTATATTTAAGACTCTGAAATGGAACTATGTTGTAGTATGTATAATTACCAAACTATTAATATGGAATAATTCTTAAAACTTAAATTAAAAAAAAAATAATTGAAGGGGCTGGGGATGTGGCTCAAGCGGTAGTGCACTCGCCTGGCATTTGTGGGGCGCTGGGTTCGATCCTCAGCACCACGTAAAAATAAAATAAAGATGTTGTGCCCACTGAAAACTAAAAAAAATAAATATTAAAAATTCTCTCTTTTAAAAAAAGAAATAAAAAATAATTGAAGAAGAATAGAAATGAGGAAAAGAAACAAAGCAGTTAAAAGAAATAGGCAAAAACTAAATGTAAATTTAAACTCAAGTACATTACTGACTACATAAAATATGAACTAAATATCTTGAGAGTTAAAGATTTAAGAGTGGCTACAAACAAGTAATAATCACAAAACTTACAAAAATCAGGCCTTAGTTATAGAATTACAGTTATACAAAATGCACAAAAGCACAAGTTTAAAGAAAGCACACAACTAAACTAGATTATTATTGGACAAAGTAGAACTTAAGGCAAAAACATTAGTGGATATATAGGATACTTAATTTTGATAAAATTTTTAATTCATCAGAAAGCTAAAACAATTCTTTATTATTTGAGAAAAGATAATATAATAGTTTTTAAATATATTAAACAAAATAACTGAACAAAATAGGTAATTTATAATCAGAATCAATGATTTTAATACATTAGTCTAAATAATTGATAGCATGATCATAGAAAAAAATACGTTATGATGTACATGATTTGAACAGCATGATTTACAAACTTGACTTAATTGCTATGTTAAATTACAACTTAACTGTACTAAGTGACTATATAAAATGCATTCTTTTCAAGAGTACATAGAATATTTGGCAAAACTGACCACATATTTGGCTAGAAACTATGTCTCAACAGATTTTAAACTATTAAAATTATACAAAGAATAGTCTCTGAGCCCAGTAAAATTAACCTAGGAATAAAGAGAAAAAAGATAACCTGATAATCACATTTGCTAGAAAATTAAGTAACATACTTTTATTTTATTTTATTTTATTTTTTTAAAGAGAGAGTGAGAGAGGGGAGAGAGAGAGAGAATTTTTTAAAATATTTATTATTTTTTAGATCTCGGCGGACACAACATCTTTGTTGGTATGTGGTGCTGAGGATCGAACCTGGGCCGCACGCATGCTAGGCGAGCGCACTACTGCTTGAGCCACATCCCCAGCCGAGTAACATACTTTTAAATAGTAAATCAAAAAGTCACAATGGAAATAATTTAAAATAGTGTGCACTTCAAGAAAAAGGAACACCACATTTCAAAATCTTTGGGTCATAGCTAAATTCATGCCTTGGAAGGAAATTTATATGCTTTAATTCATATCTTAGAAAAAAGAGACTGAAAGTCGATGCAGAAAATCCATCTCAAGTACCGATAATTCAGGTCCAAAAGTATAAAAAAAAAAAAAGGAACTTTTAATAATAAAGGAAGATATTAACTTAGAAATAACAAGTAAAAACTAGAATGCAGTATAAAAAAATAAGAGAAGATAAACTAGGTTCCTTGGAAAGATTAATAAAATGGAAAACTACAAAATACTGGTTATTAAAAAAAAAGTCAGGGAGATACTAATAACAATGCCAGGAATTAAAAGATGAAATCATTACATATGGAGCAGTTATTAAAATGTCAATATGAATATACTATAAACAATAAATTCTTAGAACTGCAGAATTTTAAAAACCTGACACTAGAAAAAATAGACTCTAAATTATAAAATAAATTAAATATGTAAGGAAAAATATTCCCAGAAAGGAAAACTCCAGACCTCAATGACTATGCTGCTGAATCATGGCAAATACTTTTTAAAAAGTAAAAAAGAATGCTAATTTTACATAAATTTTTCCAGAAAATAAAAAAAGAAGAGACTTCTACCACCTTATTATATGAGACTTACATATCCTTATAAGAAAATTTGATAAGAAATTATAGGAAAGGAGACTGACTATAAGGCAATCATACTCACTAACTTAGATTCAAAATGATGAAATAATAATAACAATGATTTTAAAATATATAAAAAGATTGCATATCACAAAAGAGCACAGTTTTATTCCAGGATGTACATAGCATAAAATTTAATCAAATGATCAGCTTAATAGATGCCCCAAATTCACATGATGGTATATTTAATAGCAATTCATAATAAGAAATCTTATAAAAATTTGGAACAGTATGAAATTTTCTTAATCTCATTAAATTTTTCCATACCTATTTAGTAAATAGTTTATTTAATGCTGAAATATCAAAAGACATTCTTCCTGATTTTAGAATGATACAAGATGCCTGCTATTATCTCTTCAGGCTTAATTTTTAATTTTAATGTTGAGATCCTAGTCAGTACAATAATGCAAAAGAAAAAAAATAAATATTAGAAAGGAAGAAATGAAATTCACTATTGACAAATGACATAATTTCATACGTGGAAAACTGAGCATATAGACATATATATGTGCATGTATATATTTATGAAAGTTAACAGATACATGGTCAAAATTTAAAAAAAAATATATTACCATGTATTGATAACAAATCGTAAACTGAATTGTTAACACATGTATTAATGATTGCTTAAATATCAATTTTGTGGGAACAAAAATTAATAAAAGATGTGCAAAATATGTGTATCGGTGACTATAAATATGAGGAGGAACTCATATTTATAGTTAAACTCATCTAAATAAAAAGATGGATGTACCTTGTTCACATTATATACAGCCCATTCTGCTTAAATTGACTGTTAAGAGTCAGCACAATTCAAACAAACTCAACCAAGTTGTTGGAATTTAACAATCTATTTCTAAAATGTAGATGGAAATGTGAAAGGATGAAAAAGAAAAGAAAATCAAAGGAGAATTTATTTTACAAGTTATTTAAAACAATGTCTAGAAAACACTAGATATAGAAATTAAGTAATGTTGAGTCCAGCGCCATCTCAGCAACGGTGAGGTGCTAAGCAACTCACTGAGCTGTTTCATGTGGCTCAGTAGTTGAGTGCCCCTGAGTTCAATCCCCAGTACACCCCAACCCCCCCACCCCGCAAAATAAGTAATGTTGAGAGTGGTGTCAAAGCACACAAAGAGACTGCTTAAACAGATGGACACTTGAGTAACAGACCTGACAGAAGGGGCATTACCCAGTACTCAAGCAATGATGGTTTTGTCAAATCATGTTCAGTCTATTGGATATCCAATTGGAAAGGTGGAAATGAACCTCTGTTTTCGTAAGTGTAAACGGCAAAGCAATAAAGCACATAAAAGATACAAATAGAAAAATATCTTATTATTTAAAATATGATGTTCCTACCCAAGTCCCACATGGGGAGTGAAAATGGAGGTCCTCTGTGTGGAGTAGACTGGTGGTGAAATAAAGCCAAGAAAAAGAAGGCAATGAAAAGACCACACGACATGGAAGTAATTTTGAAAAGTGGGGGGCAAGACAGCTCTGTGACCTTAGCGATAGGGCTCCCACTCTGAGAAGAGAGTGCATGAGTATTCTGTTTGGTTTATTTGTACAAGGAAACTTCAAAGGTTTTCCATGGAATGTTCTTTTGCCAAATAAGGTAGGGGGTGGGCTGTTAGTTCCCAATAGGTTACATCCACCTCTGGAGCAACAAAAGCTGTCCTATTGGTAGAGAAAGCAAGGGCAGAGATCTCAGGCCTTGGGCAGTCTACACAACAGAATGCTGGATTGTTCCCAAGGGGAGCCCTAAGTCCCCCATGGCTCAGTACTGAGTAAAAGACCACTCAAGTAGCTTCACAGGTGGAGTACCACATGATGTCCTTGAAATAGATGAAAATTTCTTCAAGAAAAGTACATACAAGTAGAAACCATGAGGGAAATATTGGTAAGATGGAATATATTAGGATCAAGGTCATATAATACTTTACAAAAGAAGATAGTCAACAGCAGAAGCTCTTAAAAAACTACTCAACCTCACTACTTGCTAAATCTTCTGGGAAATGCAAATAAAAATGATCAGAAGATAATGTTACATGTCCCAATAATGTTGAAAATTTCAAAGAGTGTAAATAAAGTTATTGTGGAAATAAGGAGTGATACGACAGTTCATTCATTGTTGAGTACAATATAGTACCATCACTGAGAAAATATTTTAGTTTTTTCTATATAACCAACAATTTCAGTCTTATAAATATAGACAAAAGAAATTAATACACACTTATACATAAACACATATACAAGAATATTCATATCAGCATTATATGCATATTTCTGAAAAAGAACAGAAATGACCATCAACATTAGAATAAATATACTTTGTTATATTCATGCAGCAGAACACTATGTAGCAATGAAAGTTAGCATAGTACAATTTAGAGTAACCACAGCTATCAATCAAAAGAAGCCTGGTACTTAAAAATATATGTACATCAAATATATCATGTATATATACATGTAAAATGCATTCACTTTATATGCATTCAATATATTTATTCAAGAATTTTCAAAATTATTTTAAGGAGTTAGAAGTTAGGATAGTAGTTCCCCTTGGAAAGAGAAAGAAAGAATGCTTTGAAGCTGTATTTTCACCTGGGTCATATATACATGGCTTGTTCACTTTGTCTTATGTGAATAAGCTGGGATCTTATAAGTTTTTCTTCATTATGTATATTATATTCTAATAAAATAATTTTTTTAAAATAAAAATTTAAATTAACAAAAATACTTTAAACAGCAAAAATGTTTTAACATTTAACCACTAATTTAAATAACTCAGCTTAAAGAGGGAAATATTAGATAAAACAAACCATTTGCTCAAAATATGAAGGAAAGAACACTTATCAAAATCTATAGAGGCAGCTAAAACCTTATTTAGAGAAATATTCATCTTTATATTTTATTTTTAATGTAATAAAATTTCCATTAAAATGTGTATATATATATATATATATATACACACACACACACACATTCATGCATACCTTTTTTTTTTGGTACTGAGAATTGAACTTGGGGTGTTCCACCATTGAGCTTCATCCCCAACACTTTTTATTTTTTATTTTGAAATAGGGTCTTGCTAAGTTCCCCAAATTGGCCTTGAACTTGTGATCCTACTGCCTCAGACTCCCCAGTTGATGGGATTACAAGCATGCACCACATGTTCAGCTAAAAATAAATATTCAACTAAGTGAATTTAACAATTTAATGAACAGCAAAGACAAACAAACAAAAGAAAATACTTGGAAAGAATTGACAAATAACACACAGAAGGTAATGTGTTTGAGTTCAATCAAAGAACCTCAAGCTAAAATGAATTAGTTAACCAGAGTTAATAAGATTTTTCGAATACTAATGATTTCAGAAGCCATCAAGCACTACCTTCATCTTAGGGATGAGTCTATGCCCAAAAGGATGGACCATTTGCACACTGTCTACTAATGAACTTATCATGCAGTTTCTATTTCGGAATAATTACTATACTAGGTTGGCCACATGGTGATGTGATTGATTGTGGGCAATCAGCCATTCAGACAACTAAAAAGTAAAAGAACAAATTAATGTTACCAAGGCATTTAAGCTCTGTCATAGCAATTGCCAAATTAACCAGGTGTTTTGCAACAGTCATAGAAGACTCATTGGCAATTGTGTTACAAAGTGTAAATCAATCAAGGTAAAATAAAATAAAATACAATAAAAATAAGAGACTATATGAAGTTGCTTCCCTGGGGCCAGAATTTAATCATTTCCTCTGTTGGCGTGTGAGTTTGTGTGTTTGGTGATGTTGCATCTATGTGTATTAAACAATGACTCCATTTAGAAGAGTGAAATGATGGTTCCTTTTTATTTCTGGGAAAGCACTGGACGTCCTTCCACTTGAGACTAAAATTCTGTTTTGGATGGAAAAACCATCCACATGTATCTTTTTATTCTGCCTCTTTTATGTATATGAGAGTGTCATGCTGTCAATCTTGTTGCTTTGCCAAATCCCTAATGCTTTCAGCCATGTATTTCAATCAAATGGCCATTTAACTTGGACATTGCACCAAAGGACTAAAACTTTTGGGCACTTGATCAACTGACTAAAAAGTTGATTATGAGTCGGTCACATTGCCCAGAACAGATCTCTGTGAAAGTGCTAATCAGTCATCTCTTAGAGAAATGGATGTTACTTGATTTAAAAAAATAATCCTCCATATGCACCATACATACATGTGAACAAAAATAAACTACTCTTGTAATATTTTAAGCTACTTAAATTAAAAAAGCATTCAGGGGATTAATAACTCTAAGTTAATCTAATTAACATACTATGTAAAAAAAAGTACTAAATTATAAAAAAGGCTCTGGGCTTTTTATAAAAAGGCTTTCTTCTTGTAGTTAACCAGAAGACATGTCCAGAAACTTAGTTTCTGGGGATCTTTTTCATGGTACACATCAACATTTTTTTAAACTATATATTTATAATTTTGAAGTTATTCAAGCTATCAAAAATAAAATGTTTTCAGTATACGCATTGATAAATTCTAATTCATTAGTAATTAACTTTGGATGAACATCAATTCTCATTCAAATTATTGATTGTCAAAATGCTTATAAAGCAATAGATCTTTTAAAGTCTTAAGAGTTCCCTAACCAAGCAAACAGCTACAGATTCATTCTACAAATTATTATTCCTTCCTCCATCCTTATGGAATAAAATTAAGCAGAGTTTATATCTTTTTACAAGACCAAAAATCAATGTTTGCATACTGAGATGTCCAAGATAGCAAAAAAGAGTAGATTGAATGCAATAGTTCCATTATTTTGATTCTAGCAAAATTTTAATATGCAAATAAATGTGAATGTGCCTTTACATTTATGGTACAATTGGAGATAGCTAGGAAACTTAGTTGGGTCCATTCTTTTCTTCATATAAAATACCCCTATTGAAGGCATTCCAAGCTTATGGCACCTGAGGGAGTGTTCCTGTTTAAGGCCTAAGGTTAATGGAGCCTTTTGAATTAGAAGGTCATATCAAATTCTGTTGACATCACGAGTCACACTCTGTAGGAATTTGAATTTGCAGTGTATAAAGTTTCTCATTCATGTAACATGGTCAGCAAAAAGAAAATTGTCATGAAAGCAATCACATCATGGATTAAGGCTTTTTTTTTCCTAAGTAAATGGAATTTGGCCTTTAAGAAATAAAAATTTAGTCCTTATTAAATATTCCACTGCTTGAGCTCAGTTTTCCTCTTTGGCTTGGAAATGTTATCTCTGAGAATGCAGAGGGAAGAGAGTTTTCTTCCTGTGTCTCTTTTTACATATTCCTTGCAATACCTCATACTATGCTTTTGGAGTCAGGTGCAAAATAAATGTAGCTGATATTGCTGCCCTTCTATTTCTGAAGTTCAAATAGGAACCTGGTAAGCTGTATTAGTTTCTGTTTCACGGTGAACTTGAAGCTTGGTACAGAAATGATGAAGCAAGCTGGATGTTTTAAGCCACTTTTATGATGTTTTATGGTTCAGGGCAGCACTATGATAACCTCATTTCCAAGGTCTTCATTCAGTTATGTGACTGTTGACTATACCATTCACACCCTGAGAAACAATTGTTCTCACTCCCACCAGGTCCCCATTAACCATTGAGCACATCTCTAGCCCTTTTTAAATTTTCTACTTTTGTGATAGGGTCTTGCCAAGTTGCTTAGAGCCTCGATAAGTTGCTGAGACTGGCTTTGAACTTTCAATACTTCTGCTTCAGCCTCCCAAGCTGCTGGGATTACAGGCATGTGTCACTGTGCCCACCTGTTTCTAAATTCTTGATAAGCCTCCATGTCTGATTTAACAAACAATAGAACAGGGAATCAATCATCTGAAATAATAGTAATAACAACAGGTTGTATATGTATAAAACTGTAGAATATGTAAAAGATTGAAACTACATTCCTATCTTCCACCCTAGCAAAAGTCAACTCAAAATACACATAGATATAAAACCAGAAACTGCAACTGCTGGAAGAAATCAGAGTAAACACTCCAACACATTGCCACAGGCAATGACTTCCTATAGCTCCTATAGCTTAAGAAATAAACCAAGAATTGATAAATGAGATGGAGCACAACGAAGAAAACAATTAACATAATTAAGAGACAGTCTATAGGATGGGAGAACATCTTTACCAGTTTCTGTTGCAACAGAGGACAAATATCCAGAATATACAAAGAACTAAAATACTCAACTCCAAAATAAATAAATAACCCATTCAATAAATGGGTTTGAATATACTAAAAATGCAATACTCAAAAGAAGAAGTACAAATGATTAACAATTATATGAAAAGAAAAATTCAACATCTTTGGACATCAGGGAAAGGCAAATCAAAATTACATTGAGATTCCATCTTTCCCAGTTAGACTAGAGTACAATCCAGGAATCTTCGAACACAAATAACAATAACTGGTGAGGATGCAGGAAAAAAGGAACTCATACATTGTTGGTAGGAATGTAAATCAGCACAGCCACTATGAAATCAATAATAGAGGTGCCTCAAAAAACTAAAACTGAAATACCATATTATTCAGTGACACCAGTCTTTGATATTTACCAAAAAGAGTCAGTCAGCATACTTAAGAGATATGTGCAAGCCCATGTTTATCACAGCACAATTCACAATAGTCAAGTTATGAATCAGTCTAGATATTTGTCAAGAGATGAATAGATAAGGAAAATGTGCTATATATTAACAGCCCTAAAGAAGAATGAAATTATTCCATTTGCAGAAAAATGGATAGAACTGGAAAGCATCATGTTAAGCAAAAAAAAAAAAAAAAAACCAAAACAACAACAAAAAACAAGACTCAGAAAGACAAGTATCATATGTTTTCCCTCAAAGGAAAAAAAAGAAAAAAACAGATGTTATGAAAGTGGAAGGAAGTTCACTGGGATATGGGAAGGGGACAACAGAAAGGAGAAGAGAAGGGGAAAAGGAGGTATAGGGGAGCAAAATTTATCAAATTATGGTATATACATGTACAGATATGCCGCAGTGATACTTACTCTGCTGTGTAATTAATATGCACCAACAAAAAAATACTGGGATGGTGTTTCAACTTCTGCCTTTTCATTCTGTTAGCCTAAATAGTTCCAACTGGATTAATATTTGCAGGACTGACAATAATTGACACTCTTTTGTGCCTATAACTATGGATTAACATGCACAGGAGAATTATACTTTTTGACTGAAGGGTGTTCCATGTGTGACAATGTGAGGAAGCACAGGAAATAGGAATGAAAGGAACAACGGTTGGGTGTTGGTGAAAAGAACATTTGTTTCTCTTCTGCCTTATGGACAGGATATGGGCTTGTATTGAAAGAAGGTTTAGGGCCACAGCCTAAAGAAGTTTTGTTTATAAAAGACTGTCAGACTTTGTACTGCTGTATAGTTAAAAGCTTGAAGATAAAGTCTGACACACAGCTAGGAAGACCAGTACAAGTGGACAGCTATTATTTTTTTTCTGTCCAGCTTTAATACTCTTGGTAAAGGCATCTCAAGGAATTTCCCCTCCTTCACTCAAAATCTTTGGAGTTTTGGTAAAGCTAACTCCACACTATCTATACAGGAGACAGAACAGGACCCAAATCCAGGGCTTTTCTTATTCACATTGAGTAGTTAGTTCACAGGCAGACAAATCACAACAAGCCAATGGGACATATTTATAAGTCTTTCACTGGAGCAAGTGATATGGAGAACTTTTCTCTCTCTCTCTCTCTCTCTCTCTCTCTCTCTGAAGAGACTTAGGTTATTTAATTTTGAAACTGTGAGGGTCATCATTTGTTAAAAGCTTATCTGAGTGAAGTTTACAGAGAGGAAAACAGGGGCAAGGATGGAAAGAGACAAAGTCTCTTGACACTTTTATTATCTTTGGATACAGCTGTTTCTGAAACCAAGTACCTAATCGCTTCTAAATAAATTCTTATTTTTCCCCTTTGGTAAGAGCAAATTTATATTAGATTCTTTTGTTATGACCCAAAGAGTCTGGGCTACTACCCTATACCTTCCTTCCGTCACTCCAACCTGCATTGCACCTTTGGCATACAGAAGTCTCAGAGCACCCGGTGGAGGATGGGCCCATTAAGATAATGAAGCATTACTGTGGAAGCACTGGCAGCAGAAGCAGGGGTGAGGGGTGTTGATGAGGCAGAAGAAGATGTGTGGACTTGTTTCTTTGTTCATACTCAACACTGCTTGGAGTTTTCCAGCAGTAAATGAGGGGGGTATAAAGGGAAAACAGGGTGAGCTTGTCCTGCAAGGAGACTCAAACATTAATTGAGCTGAATGGGAACTCTGTTGTTCCACAGGCTCCAAGCACTGGGACATGAGGTTACAATCGCATAATTACTAAGAACCTACTGAGTATCAGGAGCTTCATATGCTCTTTCCAACCCTTCCTCCTGGTAAGTTTATATCCGCAGTGAAGTTAGTGAGTTACCTAAAGTGGCACAACTAGTGAAGAGACAGGGTTCTATGCCAGGTCTAGTTATTTTCATCGCCCCATACTTTCTGTCTTTGTAGTGTCTTCCTACAGCTCTGTAAAAAATCTCTTCCTAAAATCCTGTTAACAAATAAATGTCAATTTTCTACCCACCAAGAGACAATATTTGGTATAGCACTTATTAATGGATCCAATGAAGCACTTGATAAATGCTTTCTTATGATGAAGAAAAATCAATAAACTCTTGGGGTAACAGAGAAACAAGGTACAAGTTTAATTCCTTGAATTTTTTTCCAAGAAAATTCTGTGGAAAACAAGATATAGATCTCTAGGAATCAACATAGAACTTGTGAAAATGGGAAATATTCACTTGCAGGGGGTGGAAATTACCTTTGTATTATTTGTTCTTGAATATAGAAGTGGATAGGACAGATATCAGGTTGATAAATGGTATATGAATATGTCACCAGTTGTGAAATACACTAATTTTACTCAAGAGTTTTAAGTAAAATAATCTGAGGAGGTAATGAATGAAGTGACTATGTATAGTTTCTATTAAGGAAATTTTATCTGTAGATTATGACTTCTGAAAATTACCTAAGAATACCAAAATAAATTTCTATTCTAGATTTTATACTTAGGAGGATTATTGATAATTATTATAACAGAAGTCCTGGGCCGATATAGAAAAAAAACCTTAAAATTGTCATTACTAATACTATCACACAGACATGTGCTTAAAAAGCATCAAATTCATGTTCCAAAAAATATATGAAGCAGAGGTGAACCCACTATAAAGCCAATACAGGGTAGAACTGGAAATTCTTCCTGTCCATGGGTCCTTTCCAAGGCTATTTGATGATCTTTAGCCATGTGACTACATTTAAATATATAAACATTTAAAATATAAATATTTTTTGTTTATATTTTGAAGAGTCTATTGCATAGAGAGAACTTCATGAACTGGTCAGTACGAGTCTAGAAGAGGTTCCGTACTCCATCAGCAAGAGTGAAAGGATGACTTTTCCAAGGTGTTCACAGAAGCGAGACCAAGAAAATATATCTGATTGGTTAAGGTGGAAAATTCTTAAAGATTATTTGGCAGTTTCTGACTGGCAAAGGTTAAATTTTGTTTTGTTGTTTACTTTTGTTTTATTGTTTATTTGTGTACTTAATAATGTAAGGCTTTGGAGACATGTTAGCCTAATGACCTTCCAATGAAATTTCCTTTTAATATGTGCTTTGTTATACTTGCAAATTAATTTGCTCTCTTTTTTTTTTTTTTTTTTGCATTGAAGATTGAACCCAGGGGGCATTTAACTTCACCACTGAGTCACTATCCCCAGCCCTTTTTGTTTTTTATTTTGAGACAGGGTCTTGCTAAATTATTGAGGGTGTCACTAAGTTGCTAGGGCTGACTTCAAACTTGTGATCCTACTGCCTCAGCCTCTGGAGCTTCTGGGATTATAGGTGTGTGCCACTGTAATCAGCCAAGATGCTCTTTTTCTTAAAGAGGGTTTCCCTGCAGTGGACAGACACTTCAGGTCTGATATGGAATGAATATGTTCCCCATGGTTATGTGTTGGAAAGATGATTCCCAATGCAGTAGTGTTGGGAGACGGGGCCTAATGGGAGGTGGACCGGCTCCTGTGAGGAAGGCTGCTCCCCAGAGGGCCATTCTGAGACACAGCTTGCCTGCCTATCTCAGGGTAGAAGAACAGTGAGTCCCGTATAACCAGTTCAACAAAATCATGGTCTCAAGTTTTTCATCTGTAAGGTACTGTTAGGGCAAATAATGTGGCTGTTCTTTTTCAGCTCTAATTCCATGATTTGGTGTAAGCTATCTCATATCCTTTGTGAACTCTGAGTTAAACAGATTGCTTTAGGTTTCCACTGAGACTCTAGGAGAATACAGTATGTAATGATTCCAAAATCCATTTAAAATTTTTATTTACAGAAAAGTAAAGACCCCTATTCCAGATTTTTTACCCTCTTTGCAAAAAGAAAAGTTTATACCCTAATGAGTTCTAACTAAACTATGTCTAGGTACTACCAAAAAAAAAAAAAAACCACTGGATACCAAACATCCAATTGACTAAAAAATTCAAGTGTGTGTGTGTGTGTGTGTGTGTGTGTGTGTGTATGTGTGTGTTTGTGTTTAGGTATGTGTGTCACACGTACTCTGTCACTAAGGAGACAAATCATCTAGGTGGGAACTTAATGAATGTTTTTCTCTTCTTTAGTGGTGGTGGTGGACATGGAAAAATTGAGCCTATTGGAGGAAAATAAAATGAATCTTTATTTTCTCTATGGGTAGTGACAGGATTAGTAATAATGTTGCAGATTTTTAAAAAAGGAAATTAATTGGAACAAAAGTAACTGCTTTAGCACTATATGGTACACAAAGCTAAATCTGTGCCAAACTACATATTATTACTGGGAGAGAATTGGGTTGTGGGTGAGGAATAGAGAGGGAGGAAGGGACTTTTTCTCCTATGTTTAAAAAAAAATTGAAACTTTTCTACAATTAGGACCTGTTGAAGAATAACAAAGTCATCTTTTAGATACCCTACAAAATTCAAGGAATAGAGGGAATTCACTCAAGAATCTTTCAGAGGTATAACTTGCTGTTTTGTCATGCATATAATAATCCCTTATATGTGCTTTTTTAAGAGAACAGTTTGTGCATATTTTATCTTTTACATTTTAAATTACTTGGAGAAACTAGGCTGCCCTTTCCCTCTGTAAACAGATAAGCTTAACAAAGATATGGTTTTATGAATGGAGCAAAAAAAAATTCAGTTAAGTTCTGTTTTGAAAATAAGCACAGATAATGAAGTTTTGAACATCTTGTTTCAAATTACTCTAGAATAGAGCTCATCATTTCAAGATATAGATGACCAATGGGGCATGGGAACAGAGTGGAAGTGGCAGCTGAGTTGAGACTATCATAACTGTCTTTTTAAATGATGTCAGAGACTCAAAAAGCAACTCTGGATGAATCAGTCATGCTGGCTGTGCTTGAGGTATCTAGCAGAATATTTTCCTGCGTGGACAGAGCAATGGGCTAACAAAATTATGGAAGGGTCAATCCAATATAGCAAAGAAAGCCTGGCATCTTGCACAAACAAGGCTTCATGTCTAATGGTTGCACAGTAATTATTGGTTGCCTCAGCATTATTTCAAACTTAACTATAAAAGGGAGATGTTCTATTTTTCAAATAATCTGTCAAATATTAACTAAGAGCTTGATTGTCTCCATAGTAAACTGGGGAGTTAGATGCTCCAGATAAATGAGTACCACTCTTTGGAGATTTGCATTAATGACTAAATCATAGTATCCTTATTCAGAGGCTAAATAACGTTCCAGTGTTTCTGACACATTCCTGAAACATAGGGAAATTGAAAGGGGTTTGGACCATATAAGTCACTGGCAGTATTTCAAGAGAGAGAGATAGAGAAATAAAGACAGAGAAAGAAAAGCAGGGAGCGAGGAAGGGAAAGGAGGGAAGGAAAAGAGGAAGGAAACTTAATGCTTATTGGATTTGGCAGTAACTGCAGGTCAAACATATTTTGAAAGATTGGACTATTGAGGCTATTCCTTTTTACTCCCAAGACCTCAATTCAGTGACCCATTGGCTTGTTGCCCCATTCAAAAACTAGAAGTTCCCCTGTGCATCTCCCCACCTCCTGCATCAACTCCAGGGGCAGATTTCATTTCACTCCTCCTGTTCCCCATATTTGGCTCACAATTCCCACATGCACTTATCCGGAGGAACTAAAGGGAAAGACAGGATGAAGTGTTTTACTAGACTCCCACAGACACACTCTGGCTAGAACATACCCCAGACCATTGGAAACACATGCCCGGCAGCTGCTCGGGGCTCCCACACCCAGCATAGGTGTTAATACGCATCGCATGACCTTGGCATGGAGGCACAGCAGTTGTAAACATGTGGAAATGACACAGAAGCCCAGAAGAGTGCAGGCACTCACTCCAGTGCACACAAAGCAGGGCTTGGTGCACAACAGGACTTTTCAAAACTCCTTCTTTCTTAAAGGCAGCTGGTTGCTTTCTGAGAAAAAGCCTAATTTGCTCTAGTTGTTGGCTACAGCTTCCATTTCCTTTCCCCTCTAAGAAACAACTCAATACTTGTTAAATTCCATTTCTATGCATCCTTGGCTGATTTGGAATCCCAGGTGTGAAAAAGTTGGGTGGGAAGCAGAGCAGGGAAGGGAAGGAAGTCCTTTCTAATGCAGAGCAACAGGAAGACTCTTTGGTTCATAGGCTGAAAAGAGGAGTCACCTATTGCAGGGTATCTTCTTTTTTTCCCCCTAGAATCTCTCCTGCCCCTGTAGCATCCTCCACTCTACATTCTCCACTGATGAGTTGTCATGGCAACAGGGGTCCAGGAAAACAGTGTCTTGGAAGCAGGGGAGAATGCAGGGGAAGAGCATTGAGCTCTTCATACATTTTTACTCTTCTACTGTGATAACCTTTATTAGAGCACTTTTGGGAAGCATCTGAGTCTTCTTTTTACATTAATTTGTCTCTGTGGATTAAATAATAAATAATAAGAAAATGGTAACTCAGCATTAACAGTTTAGGTGCTTATTAGAACAGATGTTAATTTTTGTGCTTTTCACCTGTTTTGTCTATTCCCTCTAATCTGTGCAACAGGTTTTAAACCTTGTGCTGGTTGCATAGTATCTGATCTGACCATCTGCTTCACCATCCCCAATCTCAACACCTTGAAGGATTCTGAATTCATATCTTACTCTTGCCTGCCCCTGGCTCCAGAAAAAAAAAGAAAAAAGAAAGAATTGTGTCACATTAGATTGGGTAGAGAGAAGTGATGGGAGGGGAGGGGGGGATAGGAAGGGCAGCAGAATAAAATAGACATTATTATTGCTGTATGTACATAGGTGACTGTATGACCAATGTGATTCTGCAACCTGTACAATCAGAAAAATGAGAAATTATACCCCATTTGATTCAAATGTATGAATTGTCAAGATCATTGTACTGTCATGTGTAACTAATAAAAGAAAAAAAGAGTCAGTAACACTGAACCATAGCCAGGTGGCCAAAATCCTACTTTTGCACTGAAAGGTTATGCAGATGGGAGGGTCATCTGCAGAACAGGTGTTGAGCATATCTTATCTGTATTCCCATAGCAGCACCTGCAATTGAGATGACATATGTTTGGCCTGTCCAAAAGTTCTCTCCTCAGGGCATACTGGAGCTGGATCAGTTCCTTAGCCTTGTTCTTATCTCACTATGTTGTCTCCAAATGTAGCCTCCTCTCCTGCCCAGACCTGCTTCTGCTGTTAAAAGTCAAGACTCAAGCAGATGCTGATCCATAATGGGGAGAGGGGTGTGAATGGACTTTGGATTGTGCAGAAGGGAGTGAGGGGAAGGGAAGGGGTTTGGGGATGGA
The DNA here is from genome assembly GCF_964194105.1 of Spermophilus citellus. Classification (NCBI taxonomy): domain Eukaryota; kingdom Metazoa; phylum Chordata; class Mammalia; order Rodentia; family Sciuridae; genus Spermophilus; species Spermophilus citellus. The sequence continues at coordinate 55,447,201 of NC_138192.1, read as the reverse complement.
AAAGAAGGAAGGACAGTGGAATGAGACGGACCTTGTTATATACAGGTATGATTACACTACCTGTGTGACTCTGCACCATGTTGAGCCAGAGGAAGAAGTTGTGCTCCATTTGTGGACAATGTGTCAAAGTGCATTACACTGTCATGTATAACTAATTAGAACAAATTTTAAAAAATGATAAAAAAACTTTTTAAATTTTTTTTAAAGTTAAGACTGAGTTCCCCATCTGAGTAACTCTATTTTATTTATGAATCCCCAATTTTTCTTTTCTTTTAAAAATCTTTCCTGTGTTTAAGAAATAAACAAAACTCCAAAAAATGTTTGAAGGTCAAGAATTAAGCTGAAACACTATTTCATAAGGTTTTTGTAAGAATTGATGGACCCCAAAGATTATATCCACGAAAACAGAATTGTATTTAGCAAATCAGTTTTTGGAGCGGCCACATCTGTTCTGGAACAAAGTGAGAAACAGATGTGGAAGCTGCAGTGAAACAGAGACAGGAAGCTTGTCAAATGTGAAAACTGAGCAAGTTATCAGGATTCAGAAATGAGAGCAGCAAAAGGTTGATGCCTCCAATTAATTTTCTCTGTTTTTTTTTTTTTTTTTTTTCTTTTTGGTACTTGGATTGAACCCAGGAAAGCCTTACCACTAAGCCAATATCATAAGTCCTTTTTAGTTTTGATTTTGGGACAGGGTCTCACTAAGTTGCTTAGGGCCTGGTTATATTGTTGAGGTTGGCCTCAAACTTGCAATCCTCCTGCCACAGTCTCTCTAGTTGCTGGGATTACAGGCAAGATCCACCCTGCCCAGAACCATTGATACATCCAAAGGAGCTGGAGATAGAACTGTACAGTCATTTGGGGGTAGATATTGGTATAAAGGAATGAGTATGTTTTCCACAGACATGATTTTAGCTTTGCTAAACAGCTCTCATTAAAATCTCTTAAGTTCATTATGAATGAGTAATAAAAGAGAAAATTCAATTTTGGGCTTTAAAAACAGACATTTTACATTAAGGCATGTGTTATGTTAGTGCATTCCCGAAGTACTTATTTTGTTGGTTGTCATTGCTCAACGAAAATATAAAAATAGTCTCTCCTATGCCTAAGGATTAGCAGTATGGTGCCATCTATCTCCAAGGGACAGTTTTCATCCCAGAACCTTTGGTAAGGTTCATAAAGTTTGTGGAAAAAAACTGAAACTGGTGTACAAGAAAGCACACAGGAAACAAGGAATTCTGTGGAGGAATCAGCCACACGTGTCTCCACTGAGTCACATGAAGTCTCAGGCATCTTTCCAAGTTCAACATCCCTAGGGACACATGCTGAAGCTTTTTTCTGTATTTTTCTCAGAGATTTATGGAAAACTGTCAGAATTAGTGATTATATAAAGATTTCTCTGGAGTCTTTGAAACCATGGAAGAGATTTCACTTCCACACTCCAGGAAAGAAGAGAAAAAGAAACACACCATGCACGTCTCCTTATTTCTGTGCTCACAAATGGCCATAAACATGATAAGAGCTATTTTCTTTTGGCTATTTCTCTAGCAAACGCTCATCTTTAAATACTGGAAAACATTGTTCCAGATTCACTTTTGTGTAGAAATTTGTAGCGTTTCCTAAAACGAATAAAATAATACAGCTTTAAACAATGCAGTGGGACAAAATGTGCCAACCAGGACTTAACAAGTAGAGTGATCAGCCAAAACTCACTTAGAGTTTAAATGTTGCTGTTGAAGCAGAGGGTACCCATCCACAGGAGGTAGGACAAGTCTTCCCAGCAAATCCTAGGAACAAAGACAAAATTTAAACTGCCTTTTGGGTTCTTGATTTCAAAGATGTAAATGATCTATTTTACTGTTTGTGTTTGTCAAGCAATTTTATTGGGGATGGGAAAGGAATTGAATGACTCATTTTGCTCAGAGAAGCTAAAGAAGGGACAGTATCTTAAAGAGTTTGGGGTGCAGAGAGATAGGAAAGGGAAAGGAGAAGTAGGGATGGAGTCTAGTTTAATCAGGTTTTCTGTTGCTATGACCAAAATACCCAACCAAGAATAATGTAGAGGAAGAAAAGTTTATTTTGGCTAACCATATCAAAGCACCCAGTATGTAGGCAACTGACTCCATTGTTCTGAACCCAAGGTGAGGTAAAACATCATGGAGGAAGAATGTGGCAGAGGGAAGCTTCTCACCTCTTGGCAGCAAGAAAGGGGAGGGCAGGGAAGAACTGCCCTTCCTTCCAGGATATGTGCCCAGTGACCCACCTCCACAGTTACCAGTGACACCAAGCCAGTCCATTCAAAGTGGGATGCATTGATTAGATTACAGCTCTCACAGTCCAGTCCCTGTATCTTCAAACATGCCTGTATTAACAGAAGAACTTTGGGGCACAAACTCATGGTCAAACTAATACAGGCACTATGATCTGGATATATCCATGCTGATGAACTTGCATAAGTAAAGTCCCTAGAAGTTCTCCATCAAGCAAGCAATTGTTTTCAAAGTTGTCAATACCAGTTATTACACATCTTTTGATGACAACATACCATGTAGTGAACTTTAGACTTTTCATCAGACCTTTGACAACTGGTTCCAAATTCCTAGGTATCTTTCACTTGGAATGTGGTCCTTATGATATCTCACCCTATGTTGGGGACAAGAACTCTATAAATAAACGGACTGAGTTGAATCCCAACTGTAAAGCACTAGCCATGTGGTGATGAACTGCTATTCTTTCATCTAAAAATGTAAACAGTAAAAATACCTGTTTCATAGGGCTGCCACAAGAATTTGGTCCAATAACTGGTATAACTAAGTACCACAGACCGAGTGGCATGTAAATTTCTTTTTCATAGTTCTGGAGGAGGATAATCCAAGATCAGGATGCCAACATTTTGATGAGGGTCCTCCTTCCAGTTGTAGACGCCCTTCTTGTTTTATCTTCACATGGCAGAAAACAGGAGAGAGTGTTCTCTGGCATATCTTTTATGTGGGCACAATTTCCATTCATGAGAGTTCCACCTTTAGGGCCTAATCTCCTCCAAAGGCCCTACTTCGTAATACTATCCCATTGGGGGTTAGAATTTCAACTTATGAATTTTGGGGGTCACAAATATTCAGGAATACAGATAAAGCAACAGTACCTAGAACATGCAGTTGGCATATTGCTGTGTTCTGGAACAACTGCAGCTAAGATCACTAAATACAACTGAGAGGGCACTGAGGAGGCCTGCTTGGAATGGTGTTGCCAGATGAACACTTACTGAGCTTTCATGCAGTTAAGAAACCTCCTGCCACTTTTACATGCCTGGAAAATAGTGTTTGATGAGTATAGAATTCAGACATACACACACACACTCACACACACATGCACACAAAGAGCCCATATCCATATTTTTAAAAATCTTAAGCGTGAACACTTAACTATTTATACACTTTTCACCTGGAAGAGAATTTCCAATTAAAAACCAACTTCTCTAGTTCTAACTTATGGTAATTAAGTGGGAGAAGGGAGGTAAAGAACACATAGAATGCCAAAATAGAGTGTAAAAAGGAGAATGGAAAGGTGGACCAAGAAAAATAGAACAAAATATTTAAAATTTGTGTGTTATCTGGGAAATGCATGGTACCCATGTCTTGATGAATATTAATAGTGGCAACATGGATTATTACTAGCCAAGAGTCTACTAAAGGCCAGCTACTGCCTTGAGAGAGTGCACAAAAAGGTGAATCTAAGGGGGCTGAAGTTCAGGGCCTTCACTTGTGCCTCTTGGAAATCGCTGAGTAGCCCTAGCAAAATGTTACTGTATAATTTTCAAAAATAAGATATTTCAATCCCAATGTGATAATATTGACATTTTTCTTGTCTATTCTGACCTCCATTCCATGCTTGCTTGATGTCAGAGGCATAGTAGGCAACCTATGGAATGGTCCCTGTGGTGTCCTCTCTAGGTCTACATGCATACATTCATTAATTCCCCTGCCCTTGATTGTGGGCCACACTTACTGCATACAGTAGAAACGTGACAGAAGTTATTCAGTATTGCTTGTGCAAATAGAAAACACACTCTCTTGGGTCTCTCCCTCTGAGCCAGGCAGCTGCCTATCTTGAGAAAGCTCTTCAGAAAGGCTTACATGAGTAAATTTAGAAGTTCACATTCTGGAGCCTGCCAACAGGTAACCTGGGTGAACCAGGATGTGGATGATCCCCTGGTGGGACATTCAGACAAGAGCACAACTTTGACCAACAATTTGACAGCCTAGATATCTTAAGACAGGAGGACCCAACTGAGCAATCCCCGTTTCCTTATGCATAGCAACTATAAAGGAACAACGGTTTATTATCCAAGCTATTATGTCTTAGGATGTTTTTATTTTATTTTTGTTACCAGGGATTGAACCCATAGGTGCTTAACCACTGATCCACATCCTCCCGTTCTTTTTTTTTTCATATGTTTTATTTTTTATTTTGAGACATAGTCTTGTTGTGTAGGGCCACACTAAGTTTCTGAGGGTAGCTTTGAACTTGTGATCCTCCTACCTTAGCCTCCTGAGCTGCTGGTATTACAGATATGTGCCACCACTGTGCCTGACTCTAAGGATGTTTTTGTTGGGGCACATTAGACAACTGATTCAGGAGGCGTTGGATGGTCAGGAGCATTTTAAGGAACTAATTGATTCAGCAGAATTGTCTTAGTCCTTTTTTTTTTTCTATAACAGAACAGCAAAGACTGGTAAGTTACATTAGTAACTTATAAAAGAGGTTTATTTTAGCTCACAGTTCTGGAGTTATGATCTTTAAGATCAGGCAGCTACCGCTGCCAAGGGTCTCATGCTGCCTCCTAATGTGACAGATCACAACACACCAGGGGTGCCTGTGGGGGCATGGAAATCACAACAAATTATTTTTCAGATCATACCAAATAAGTAATTCATTAGAAGTAAATTATAAACTTTGAAAAGAAATATTCAAGAGGTCCTTGGATTGTTTGTAGAGAAGAGGCAGTCATGTGAATAAATGTAAAGAGCTTTAAATGTTTGATTTGACAAAAGGGGTTTCTTACAAAAGTTAATATAAAACATAATAAACCATGAAAATGAGGACATTGATAAACTAGCTAATGAGTGTTATCAATTCAAAGAGTGCCTAAGGTTAATTGCTGCTGGAGAAAATAGGAAATGCTCTGAAATCTTGCAAACTTCTCCATGAGCAAACCTGAGAGAATTCATGAAATTTGACAATCTGAAAAACTAACATGGCATTACCAATATGGAGTCACGATGGGAAAAAAGCTTCAAAGTCACCAAAGACCACAGTTAAGCATAGTGAGATGGGCTAGGGATGTGGCTCAAGAGGTAGCGTGCTCGCCTGGCATGCGTGTGGCCTGGGTTCGATCCTCAGCACCACATACAAACAAAGATGTTGTGTCCGCCGAAAACTAAAAGAAAAAATAAATAAATAAAATAAAAATTCTCTCTCTAAAGAAAAGAAAAATTAAAAAAAAAGCATAGTGAGATAAAAATATTAATTAAGGAAATTAAGCATGTTAAGGAAAAATTGTATTATTTAAGTGTTCTCTTTTAAGAAAATAAGATTGAGTTGTTACCTGGTCCTTTTTTTTTTTTTTTAAATCAAGTCCAGGGGTCTTGCCCTGATTCAGGCCTCTGGACTAGAAAAAGCCAGTCACAGTCATACCTCATCAGAGGCGCAGAGAAGAGTTTGCACCACTAATGACACTATCTGAGTCTGCAGGATCAGCATTTGGATTTGCTTGTCCAAGTATGAAGACTTTTTATTTTATTTTTGATACCAGGGATTGAATGGTTGAAAAGGCTGGGCAAAATGATGTCCTACATAAGGAGGAAGAAAGGATGGGTCTACTCCATGGCAAATTCTATTTCTACCAAAAAATGAAAAATATCCCTGCTTGAATAGTTTTCAGTTCTCTCTGTTTCTCCACCTCAAGTAATAGAAAAAAATGCCTACTGGCAGCTTTACAATTATAGCTTGTTCTTGGGTCATACTTAAACTATTTTTATGACTACATATATATGTGTAAATGTTGCAGTCTGGGCTCAGGAGCCTGTTGGCCGACGCTCTTCAGAGTTTACTTTGACTGCACTTCCTGGCTACATTCTGGCTGGAGCCACCGGACTCTACTGAAGGTTTGTTTATGTTCTGGTCAGATGTTTTGCACTCACCCAATAACTGGCAAGTATATGAGTCAACAGAAGCAAAGAGGAAGTTGCAGTGGAGACCTGACTAAAATCCAAACTCTGTCAACTAACTTTAGCCGAGTTTAGGTTCATTTTACAGAGTTTTGTCCTTGTAGAAAATTTATCAAGTATAGCATCGCAGTCTCTCTGGCTTCACCTCACCTTCTTAATTAAAGAAGGTATGAGATGGCTAAAGTGTTGTGGAAAGTTAGGTTTATGGTAGACATTAGCAGAAGCAGTTAACATCTTGGACTGTTTTCGTATTTTCGAGTATAGTCACATCAGAATTTGATTTTGCTCTGGCGGTTTGATACCCAGTCTCCTCTTACAGGTTCCTCCCTCCCTCATTCCCACAATAACTCCCTCCCCCATGGGCTTCCCTAAAATGGGGAGGAGAGAAGGGATTAGAAGGAAGGAGTGTTCTTTTTTTCCTGAGGTCTTACAAGCAAAGCAGAAAAAAAAATAGCTATGTAGGGCAAGGAAAAAGAAGAGGAGGTGTAGGAGGAGAAAGAATAGGAGGAGGCAAAAGAAGAATTAGCAAAAGAAGAATCAGTCTTAACCCATCAACCCATGGATCCAAATTTATCTTGGATCTGATGGGTGATTTGGGGTCTTCTTGGTATTTTGAATATCTGGAATTTTTCCAAGTTTAATAAGGGAATCCACTCATAGAACTCAAATTGGTAATTAGTACCCTCCTCCTCTAACATACTATTTGATAGAGTCATCCAAAATGTTAAAAAATAGAAGAGTCCTGATCAAAGCATTGTCCCACTCAGAAGAGCTAGGATCAGTCACAGAAGATGAACGTTCTGAAGGAGAGTGGTATTCACCAGTGGAAGTGGGCAAGCTCTGGACTGGGTTCAGGAGACTGTCCTTTGCTGGGGGAGGGGGACAGGGTGTTGTGGAGACTAAACCTTCCTGACCTCTTGAGTGTTAAGCCTACAACCTAAAACAGGAGAACCCGTTTGACTTAGCATGTGGTCACATCTGAACATACACGTCACCAAATCTCTCTCCTTTTAAAATGGAATTAACATAGAGATAATCATTGGTTGTGAAATGGTCTCTTCTTTCACAAAGCTCAGTATTTGACACTGAAGCCTCTACTCAGATTACTGAATTCCAAGCCCCATTCCTCCAGGACATGGTCAAAGAAGAAAAGACTGCCTCCAATCTGCACATTACCAAAGCTATTCACTAAGTAGTACAAAGATGCAAGAAGTCACCGATTTAGTCACCTAAACAGAAGCAACAGAGTGAGTGTTCAGTACACTAGACAGTGAGATCCAAAGGACACACTGGAAGACCAAAAAAAAAAAAAAAAAAAAAAAACAAAACAGAGGTCGGGGGGAATTAAAACATTCAAACTATGATGATGGTGGGATTGTAAATCAATAAGAAAAGGATGTAGCAGTGAATAAGGACTGATATGATTTATATATATATATATATATATATATATATATATTCCAAAGGGAAATGGTCTCTTCTTTCACAATTTTATTTATTTATGTATATATACATATATCTATATTATATATAATTTTTAATGTATATTTTTAACATATATATATGGTTTGGTCCTATTTGGGGGGAAATATGTCTGATAAACAATAGAACAAAATAATAATCAGTGGTTATTATGGGGTAGTGAAAGTTTGGTAATATTTATTTCTTCTTGCTTATATTCATTTTATGATTTTCATTCAGTTACCATCTACTATTTGTGTTATTTTAAAATATTTTAAGGGCTAAGAAATTATAGCTCCAATAATCATCTTTAAAAACAGATTTTAATTTAGAGAAGCTTTAAATTTCTAGAAAGGCACTGTGAAGATGATTTATACCTAGTATTATCATAAATCTCACACCTAGTTTCCCCTACTAGTAACATCTTACATTAACGTGTCATAATTAATACGACATGGTCATAACTAGTGAACCAATGCTGATACATTATTATTAAATGAAGTCCATATTTTATTCAGATTCCCTTACTTTTTAGTCAGTGTCCTTCCATCCCAGGAGCCCATTCAGGAGACCACATTACATCCAGTCACCATGTTTCCTTAGGTTTCTCTTGGCTGTGACAGTTTCTCAGACTTTTCTTGTTTTTAATGACCTTGAAAGTTTTGAGTACTGATTAGGTATTTTCTAGGATATCTCTGAGTGGGATTTGTGTGTTTCTATGATTGGACAAGGTTTAGCGGTTGGGGGTGGAAAATCACAGAGGTAAAGTGCTATCCTCATCATATCCCGTCAAGGGTACGTGCTGTCAACATGCTGTCACTACTGACATTCACCTGGACAGCCTGACTGAAGCAGTGTTTGTTAGATTTCTTTACAATAAAATTACCATCTTCTCCTCCTTTCCATTCCAAACCCTTTGGAAAGAAGTCAGTAAGCAAAATCCACATTAAAGGAACAGGGAAATTGTGTTCCATGGGTATGAGATTGGAACGTCTACATAAATTATTTGGAATAATTCTGAAGAGGTCATTTGCTTTTTTTTCTTTTTTATGTATCTATTTAGTCATTTATTCATATCAGTATTGACTCACAGATATTTATTCTGTATTTTGCATTATAATCCAAAACTTCTTTTTCTTGGTATTTAAATAGTTATAATGTTGACCATTGGGACCTCTTTCAGTCGGCTCTTATATCTCTTGACAAACCTCTAACGTGGTGTGTGTGTGTGTGTGTGTGTGTGTGTGTGTGTGTGTGTGAACATTCCCACATATTCAAGCATTTGAGAGGTTCTTTATTTTCTGGCACTGCAAGATTTTCCAGGCTTATAATGGTGTATTTCATGACTCAATTCTAGACTCAATCATTTCTTTAAGAATCATTGTTTCCTTTTATTGGAAAATAGAAGCAGAAACCAAAATATAAACTCTCAATGTGCCAGTTACAACCAGGGAGTTATTGCTTCCAGTCCATCTCAGTTGTCAGAGCAAGGAAATATATAAGTGCACACTAGCCACGGTCTACACACAGATCTATAAAAACCTCTCTGTGTAAGCTTTTGTGTCTGCCTTAAGCTAAGCACGAGCTCTTATTATTTCCCAATCTAATCATGATCATCATCTGGGTTATTCCAGCTTCTTCCACTGCTTTCCTGTAATTTTCCACTCCAACATAGACACCTGGTTTCCTCCACTGTCTACCTTAATTGCTCAAATTCTGTTTATATGTATGGTGATTTTAAAATTGTTAAACTATTCCTATGAGAAATGATTTTATCAAACACAATTCCTGCATATAATTCATTTTGCCTTTTTTCTTACAGATTCCACACATTCTCAAAGTCACAAGGGACAGTACCTTTTTTACCCACTCCCTTTCTTGATTCATTCTACATTCCATTCTGAGATCTTTCTACCTCCTCTGTGCTATTGTGTTTTGTATGCACACATTAAAAGTCACTTTATGTGCTGTAAAATTCTATGGATTTTGACAAATACAATGGCTGATCTGTCTACCATCTCTATATTTTGCTTTTTCTAGGGCTATTCAAGTTATTCATTTTTCCCTTCTGTGAATACTGACCAAGAAATTGGTCAATTTCATCTAAATTGTTAATATTTAATGCTATTCATTTTCCACTGACCATTGCTTTTGATTTTCCAAAAATTTTGATAACTCTGTCTACATTGAAGATTTTCTCATTGCCTCTTCTATAGTTGGAATATCATGTGCAGATTTGGTTTTCTTGACATTCATCCTGCTTAATGTTCCCTGAGATTCCTGACTGCAGATTTGTGGTTTGGTGCCTATCATTAATTGTGACAAATTCTTGGCCATTAATGTTTCATATATTTCTTTTGCTTCATTCATTCTTTTTATTCCATCTGAATTTCAGTTATGCATATTTTAAATCTATTAAAAGTTTTCTACAGTTCTTAGATCCTGATTTTTAAATTATTTTGTCTTTTGATATTTTAGTTTGGGAGGCTTCTCCTGCCCTATTATCAAACTACTGATGTTTTTCATTGTTCATATCAAGTCTACTGATGGGTCCATGAAGAGATTTTCTATCTCTGCTACAGTGTTTTTAGTTTCTAGCATTTCTTTGTGTATTTTTTTAAAGCTTTGGTTCCCCCAGCTTATAGTACTTATCTGTTCTTACATGTTTTCTACTTTTTCCATTGGAGTCCTTAACATACTAATCATAGTGATTTCAAATCCTTTAATAATTCCAATCTCTGTGTTACATTGCTGGTTCTAATGGTTGCTTTGTCTCTTCAGAGTATATGTGTCCCCCACTTCCTTTCTGGCTTGCTGATTAAATAGACCCTGAATGTGAAGTTTTATGTTAATCTAGTTATTCTTAATACTTGCTATGGCTATGGATGACTGAGCTTCAAATTCCTCTAGTCTCACATTGACTTAGACCTTCATAAACATTCCTCCTCAGCGAGTGTTGTGTCTTACACCTTTCTAATGTAACACACTGTAATTACACTGGAGTCTTGTTGATCTAGTGCTAAGGCTTGGGAGAAGGGAATGTCGCAAAGCTTCCAGTTAAGTTTCGGTCTTTTCATGGACTTCTGCCTCTGGGACCTGACCTTCACAAGTGTTTTTCAGTGGTATTCCTCCCTCCGACCCCATTTCCCTAATTTCTAGATGCAGCATTCCCAATCTGTTTTTCCTGCTGTCACAACCTCTGTTGTCTCTCTACCACATGCACATTTTAGTGAGAGAAGATGGCCAGTGGAGGATGGAGAGGGAGGAATGCCCTCTCCGGCTAGGATAAGACTCTGGAAAAATCTTTCCCCTGGAGAGTAAGCCTTTGTTATAGAGAAATTTCTGGTTCCTGATTAGTTTCCCTCTGTCCTTATCAGAGCCATGAGAAATTTTCAGTTCTTTATCACAAAAACCTGGTGTGGTTCCTGGAGTCAAAAAGGCTTGTAAAAGTGTGGGGCTCACCAAAGCTACAGCCCCAAGAAGTTTCCCATTCTCAAGAAGTTTCCACTCAGCCTCTAGCAATTTTATCAAAATAGCATGAAGTGTCATACCAGTGCTAAGGTTTGGATATGAGGTGTCCTCCTAAATCTCCTATGTTAATGCAGGAATATTCAGGGGTAAAATTATTAGATTAGGAGGGCTATAATTCAGTAGGCCCATCCAAATTTGAATGGACCGGATGGTAACTGTAGGTAGGTGGGGGATGGCTAGAGGAGGTAGGTCACTGAGGTGCCCTCAAAGGATTCATCTGCCCTGTGGCTCCCCCGCTGCTTCCTTCTTTGTTTCCTGGCTCCCATATGTGGAGCGATTTCTCTTCCCCAAGCCCTTCTGCCATGATATTCTGGGTCACCTTGGGCTCAGAGCAATGGAGTCAGCTGCCTGTGGACTGAGACCTTTGAAACAGGAGCTGAAAAATACTTTTCCTTCTGTAAGTTGTTTTTGTGGTGTATTTGGGTTACAGAAACACAAAATCGGACTAAAATTCCAGTTAATAAACTCTAGCTGCTCAATTTCTGGTCACCTGTGAGCTTCTCTAACATGTCTATTTTTCCCAATTTTGGGGTGTGGGTTTGCTCTACATCCTCCGTGTTCTGATGAGTCCAAGAAAGTCATTGATTATTAACTTGTTTAGCTTTTTCATGTTGTAAGAAGGAGAGTGACCATTTTCATGTCTTCTGTGTTTCATAGATGAAACCAGAAGTTTCTAATAATAATTTTAAAACTTGATTTTGTAGCTAGCTTCATATGAAGTAAATCAAATTTAGAATATTTGGCCTATATTTCTCGTTACTGTGAGATGTTGTATCAATGGGCTTGCTCATTAATTCGTTGATGCAGTTAAGCCTCTGGCTCAGGTTGCTGGTGAGTGCATTCTCTCTTCTTTGCTGGGAAAAAAAAAATCAAAATACTAAGTGGTTCCTCAGTTAAAAGGTATGCTTGGGCTGGGATTGTGGCTCAGCAATAGAGTGCTTGCCTAGCACAGGCGCGACCCGGGTTCGATTCTCAGCACCACATTAAAAAAATAAGTGAATAAAGGCATTGTGTTGTGTCCATCTACAAAAAAGATTCTCCCCCCCCCCTCAAAAAAATGGTATGGTAAGGATTGGGTAGGAGGAAAAGTGAAGCAAAGAGCTTCCTAGTGTTTCAGCCTCCACAAAGGGCTGTGTTGCTAGGCTTCACATTAGACACTAATGAGGCATTGTGATTGGAGTTTTGGCTCCCTTTACCCTTTGCTTTGTGCCTGTCCATAAAGAAAGCTACCCCCACTTAAGAAATCGCAGTTATTCTGTTAGAAAAAATAAGTAGCACTGGTTACTGTACATCACCCTTGTTCTGCCATTCCATAATCCATGGAAGAACCACAAATATAAACGTGACTTTTAAGCATATAAGAATTGACCACAAAGAAAAACTTCTGCTTATTGTTTGGGTTTTATTTACCTAGCTAAATAAGATAAGAAATTTTAGCTGATTTGGCTTATTTCTTTCCTCCTCTTACTCTTCCTTCTTTTTCATTAAATACCAAGTAATCCAGATAATGAGGAAGTTGGTTCTTTATTATAGACTGAATGTAGATAATTATTTCATTCTTACTGTAAAAAATTTAAAATGCTGAGACAAATAATATTAATTTGTGGGGTGATCAAGAACATAAATGTAATTATTTTCTTCATTGGTATTGCCTGCACAAGAGTGTTTAAAAATGAACCCACTTTTTCTCTGCTGTTACATGATAGCATTCCTTCAGAAATGTGAAATTTCTGACATTTTCAAGGGATCACATAACCTGCCCAGATTGCTTTAGAGTCTTAATTCTGCTCATATTATTGTAGACATTTTCTCCTGTGAACATTGAATATTTTCTACATTGGGTTGCTACTTTTAACCAAACTCTATAATGAGGAAATATGAACTTTCTCTTGCAATTTATGTGTACGTGTGTGTAAGACAAGGAAAGAAATTAGTGGTTAGAAATCCCTGCCTTGAATACTTATTCTAATGAAGTTATGACTGTGTGTGTTTGGCACACATGGGTGGTATTCATGCTAAATAAGAGGCTATACAAATTATAGTCTTGCATAAATGAATAATTTCATATATGTTGATAATTCATGCACCGTCAAGTGATCCAAAGAACACTGATACTCTCCAAAGTTCTTTTCCTCCAGTTGCTCAAAGGGACACGGTAAGAGACTTTCCTTAAGAATAAACAAATGCTCCTCCTCACACACATGCCTCAACTTGACAGACTGCAGAGTTGACCTTCAATGTGTGCCTGCTTTATGTGTCTCAGCAGACCAGAACACCAACTGTTATTTCTTCTCCTCCCCATGGAAAGATTGGTAAATGTTACCCAGATGAAAGAAGATTCTATTAAATGTAGTCTTTAGCTAATTCTACTGGGCAGCTTTATGATACTTTAGCAACAGACAGTATTGTTCATGGTTTCCTATAGGAGACTTTCTCCGGGGACCATCAATTTGGACTTCTTTGGAACACACAAACTCAGAAAACAATCTACTTAAAAGCTATTGATTCTGGGATTGATGTCCTACTTTTTAAAATGCAGCAAACATGAGGGAACACATGTTTTTGTCTATAAGGACAATCACATGGTCCGTCAGAGGTTCCAGTTTGAATTCAGCTGGCTTGGGGATAGATCTGGCATATCAGAATAACTGTTAGCTGAAGGGCTGGGTACCTTCCCATATAGTGTAACAGCAGATCAGGAAGAAGAAGGATCTGTGCACATCTCAGATGCTGAGTCAATTAAAGGTAATATTTGTGATTCTGAACATGGAATTGTAAGTCTCATTTGCACCTGCAGCTGCCCTAACACAACAGTTGCATATGTAGATTCTAGAAGTAATTCCTGATGTATGTGAAGCAAAAGAACTCAAAGTTGGAGGAACTTTCTTATCAGATGCTCTAAGAAACCAGAGTACAAGTAGGACTGTTTGGAGGAGTATTTAATAGAATGTGACACAAAATGACAAAAGCCTTTGAACTTTACCATATATAATCATTATTGGGTCAGGTTTTTGTTCTTGTTGTTGCTTGTTTTTTTAGGTTACTTAAAAAATGGAGTATTGGCTACATTTTGGTTTGTATTTATGTGTGTAAGCACTTGTAAGACTCTGAGGACCTCTGAAGGTATCTGGAGAGGACTTTGCAGAGTCCTGAAGGGCCCATATTAGCAAAGTCAGTAATAATTAAATTATTGCTGTAAATGTGGTTTCATTAATTCCTGAAAGATGGTGAACATGAGAAAATGTAGCAGTTTTTTTCATTTACTTACTTTTATGTTTCAGCTGTTCCTAATCATGTTCTCTAATCTGGATGCTACTCTGTGTTGCATGCAGACAGAGCAAAATCAAAATGTGCATGTGTTCAAATAAGATTTTTTTCTAGCTCTGGCATATAAACTAGAACATGATAATGGGAATTTTAAAGAATAAATTGAAGACAAGAAGCACAGAAGATTAGGAGAGATAAGGAATCTATTTTAAACTATCTACTTTTCTTCAATGGATACTATGATTTGGACTATTCTATGACCTTTCAGAACTATGTTCACTATTTTTTAATATAAACTGTTCCAGGCAAACAAGACAGGAAAGTTTCCGAAGGAGGACTTTGCATCATTTTCATATTCACTATAAGAATCAACTAAAGGATCAATTAGCTAAGAGTTACTACACACTTTCAAAGTACCCACTTCTGCCCTTCCCTGTCTCAATAATAGATACTGCTTTCTCTGTCAGTTTTATTTTTGTCTTTCAGCTCTGCAGTAACTTGTACAGGACCTCTGTGCACAATTCATCCATATGTGATTAAATTCTTTGCTTCAATTTTGTGTGTGTGTGTGTGTGTTTCAACTCAATAATTAAAAGCAAATTCCTGTGGTTGGAAATATTTGGAAAATGTCTACAAATGTAAGTGGTTCCCAAAGGGCAAAACCTTAAAATCATACTTTTAATTAGGGTCCCAAATGCTCATGGGCTCTTTCTAGGAGTGCACTAGTATTATTTTTCAATCTGATTAAATACTTGACTCTCACAAATGAGTCTGATTATTCCTCATATTTCAAGGGAGAGGAGACTAAAGGGTCTTCTTATTGTGAAAATGAATTATTCTTGTCCTACTTGCTGAATTGGGCTACCTTGGTACAGTAAAAGAAAAGATTAGTAAAATAGTAAAGCTCTTACCACTTACCTAGAAATTAGGGCAATGCACAAGCTCTATGATCCCAGAATGGAAATTGTTTTAAAAATGTAATAGGAGCCACCAAGGTGCTGCATACCTATAATTCTAGCATCTAGGGAGGCTGAAGCAGGAGGATCACAAGTTAGAGACAATTTTGTGAGACCTGTCAAAATAAATAAATAAATAAATAAATAAATAAATAAATAAATAAATAAATAAATAAAAATGCCTGCAGGTGTCGCTCAGTGATAGAACACTTGCCTAGCATGTGTGTGGTTCTGGTTCAATCCCCAGTAATCTTCCACTCCACACACACTCACAAATATGATAGGAGTCACTGAAGCAAAATTTCCCCTACTACACCCCCATCTGTATTTTATACTGATGAATGAGATGGGAGACATATATGCATTTTTCCATCTTAACCCAAAGAATAATAGACTTTTCTCATAATTAGTTTCTTGTGTAATTTATAGGACACATTCTGAGAGGGTCTCAGTCTTACTTGGGATAGGATATTGCATTCTATAGCATTTTTCCATAAACAACAGTTCATTTTACCAGATTTGCTGCTTGTGACCTATTTATAGTGAGTCAAAGAACTGGATTTAAATACATTCCAAGACTTATGTTAGTGCATTTCTTGTTCACAAAGCTAAAGAGCATATGAGAAGCAAAGCAATATTTTGGTCAAGTCTTCACAACAAAAATACATAAAGGTTTATTGTAGCAACTGACCAAATAACCTGAGCCAAAGATCCAGACTTTAAGTGTTAATTGTTGGTTCCTTAGACATATGTTTTTTCCCCTTGCTAACAATTAACACTTATTCCACTATGTGTTTTCCAGCTTGAACATGTGACTGGCCACGACTGTTTCTTTTCAACTGGCAGCTGTAATGCCATTTAGAAATCTAACAAAGTTTTTTCAATATCACTTTGAGTATTATAGTTACCAGCTGGGTCTTTAACTGGAGATGGAGTTGGGAATTTAAGTAAGGATATTTATTAAACCTGAAATTTGGACTCTGTGTGCTCCTTTTTCACGGAAGCCCTAAGAGCTTGGCCCCATCCTGGCTTGTGCCAGTGCTATCTGAATGTGCAACGGGAGGAAATATTTGAATGGCATCCTGTCTGTCATTCTACCGTGGAATGTAACTGTGAGAAACAGGCTGGTGTCTCTACATCCAACAACTTTTTGCATATTGAGGACAATAATATTTATCCAAGGGTTGGAATGGCTGAACAGTTGTTCCTTGGAGTCTAGTTATACCGGGATTAAATAACCAGTGAAAGAGTTCAATAATAGAAAAGGAAAATAAAGCGTGAACACTATTATACCAAAAAAATAAATAAAAATAAAAATAAAAAAAGAGACATTAATGAAAGATACTGGCTTGCCTTAAGATGACACTTAATTTTTTTTTTTCAAATTCATTTGCAAGTGACCATTCCTTCTCTGTTTATAGTTTTCACATAGTGTTATCTATGAGGTTCCTATTTGTTGAAGCTGTAGATTTTGACTTTAGTTTGCTCTAAGTTGTTTTTCAATAAAATAGTATCTGGAATGCATTTTAACCTCCAAGTAGTTTAGGTCTGAGAAAGTCAGGGTACATTCTTTCAGATTTAGGGGGGTAAAGATCTACTGACCATGGGCCTGGCAGGCATCAGCCATGGTTGAGTCCTGCTTCTGTGCTTGTCCTGGCTCTGCAAGCCTGAGCAAGGCCGGCAGCTCCCTTTGCATCAGCCTTGAATGTGTAAAATGGAGATAACAACTGTACTGAACACCAAGTGTGTTTGTAAGGATCAAAAGAGTCAATATATTAAAATGCTTAGGACAGCACCTGGTGAATACTAAAGTGCTTAATAAATATCACCCATTATTATTGTCATTTCAAGGTATGAAATATGATGACTCTCTCCTTGAGGGGAACTTGTGCTGAGCTGGCCATATTCATAAGACTCAATACATTTATGGACAAAAGAAGGTGACAGGAAAAAAAATATGCAGCCAAAACAGAAGGTACTGGAAAGTAGAACTGACACTCAATATTGGATACCGAAGTAAAGCGACTCATTTAGGCCAACATCCTGATAATTAAGCTCAATATGTCCCTTAGTTGTGAATTAAGAATTCATTAAGCTTTAGACAAAGGTATAGGAATTCCTGGGACAAACACATAGAGACAGGCAGGCAGCCGATGCCAGTGTGTTCGTGCTGTATTTTAGTTCCTGTAAAAAGTCATAGGAATAGATGGTCAGAAAGATCTTATAGAAGGAAAAAAAAAATATTTTTCTGTAAAATAATTCAATGATAAAGCCATCTGATCTGTATCAAATTGCCATGGAGCCTAGGATTTTAAAATAATTATGAAAACATGAAAAAGTTAAAGACTATATAGCATAATTAATCAAGGAAGCTTTAAGGATACTAGAGATTAACCTCTTGACTCTTTTTCTTCCCCTGACCACACCCTTGTCCTTTCTGTCCTCTTTGCTTTGTGTGCTAGCCTTCCAGGAAGGTCCTGGAGGCCCTCTTATCTATAGATTCTATCTCAGTGATCTAATCCACACTCACAGCTTCATTAGCAATAACTTCTCTCCTAAAACCCAGATGAATTAACAATTGCTTAGTGGATCCAGATCTCCTTTATGAAGCAGTGGTATTTCATCCCCATCAAGTCTAACATTCAAATCTATGGGCCTCTGTCTGAATTCCCCGGTTTCTGTAAATGGCAACTCGGCTGGTTGCCTTAGGAACTCAATGTAACCTTTGATTCTTTATTTTTCTTGCCTTTCATCATCCAATCCACTGCCAAAACCTATGGAGTTTTCCTTCACAATATCCCCTCCCTCACCTACTCTTTTCCCTTCAAATGTCATCATTATCATTCTAATATAGGTCTTTATGAATTCATTTGCAAGAGCTTTGCTTCCTGGACAAGCTGCAAATGAAAGAGCTGATAAGACATTGGATTCAATTTTAGTAGTTCTTCTTCTGTTTCCTTGTTTTCCATCTTTTTATTTTTATCAAATTCACATTCTTCTGGCAGTTGCAAGAACTGTCATTTCAGGGCAGTTACATTCTTATCCTTCTTTTGTTCAAAACCTTTAAAATGACTTATTATTCATTTTTAATGTCCTCTAAATTTTTATCATATCACACACCACGATGCTACACAGTCATTCCCAGCTTTATAATCCTATGTGCTCTTACAGGAATGAAACTGTAATACCTTTCTTTCTTCCTCAGTCAAGAAAACATAGTAAAACACAAATCAGAGGTGGGACAACTAGTAGACTATCTGACAACATAACAATTTAACTCAGAGGTTAGGAAAAAAAATCATTAAAGTGTCTAGAAATTTTCCTAGGGGCATATGGCAATGAAAAAATCTTGGCTCAAGAGAATCTACTGAATTTCAGAACAGCAAGACATGTGGCTTTTAAGCCGCATCTCACTCTCATGCTTACCTTCCATCAGCTCTGTTGTGGTAGCCAGAGCCCTATTCCCGCATATGTGTGGTCAAGAAGACCCAGGCTCCCCATTCCCCAGCTCCTTATCTGAGACTGCAGTTATACTGTGGATAAGGTAGACTACTGACATTTCCCATCCTTGCCCCTCAGCCCTCCTTTGCAGAAGTCCTACTTGAGATAGAAGCAGCCAAGGTATTTAAGTATCTCTTGTTCTATCCAGTCCCCACTTTGTAGGATGGAAAGCACAGCAGATGCAGAATACTGAGATCCTGATGGCCCAGGTTTCTGAAGTTGATCTTTCATGCCTGGGAGGGTTGCCACTCCCTCCCCATGACTAAACACAGAACTGGTGTGAAGCTCTTTTTATAAAAGTGGTCTAAGCTCTGGGGAATTGATGCAGGACTTCTACACAAGGAAAAAGTTAGTCCATAAGGGCAAAGAGCTTCACACATCTGCTAAAGAAACATACTTCATTTGGAATTAAGAGAGAGAACTTCATCCCTAAATTCATTGCCTGAAATAACGGTAATTGTTGAGAGACATTAAAATAAGGCCAGTAAAATGGATAAAGGCAAAATAACAGAGAAGTCAGAAATTCAACAACAGGACTCCAGAAAATAGATGATCAAGATGAATCTTCTTGAGATTTCAGAGGTCAGCAAAGCTGTGTGTAAGTACTAGGTGCTCTCACCCAGGGGCAATCAGAACAAGACCCAGGGCACACTTAAAAGCCTTCCCAAGAATGCTCAAGCCACACACAGACTCATCAACACAAGGAAGAAGCTTCAGGACACCCGGGGTTTAAATATAACCTTCGGTAAAACACTGACTGAACACTCTGTACTTTGACCCAGGAGACTCCCAGGAAGCCAGACTTAAAAATACCATCATAAACACTGTTACGGCCATCTATGAAAAATCCACAGCTAACATTTTACTTAATGTAAATGTCTGAATGATATTTCCCTAAAATCAGGAACAAAACAAGGCTATCCGTCCATTTTTGATATTTCTATTTGCAGGACAATTAGGAAATAAGTGTAAGTGTACATACATACAAACATACATACACATGTATATAAATGGCATCCAAATCTCAAAGAAAAAAGTACAACTATTCGATTTGAAGATGACAAAAAATCCTAAGTAATCTAACAAAAATGTTTGAAAAAATTAGGATTAATAAACAAATTTAGCAAAGTCTTGGGATACAGGATCAATATAGAAATTGCTAGCAATATAAATTCTGAAGCTAAAAGTAAGAAAATAATTTTATTCAAAGTACCATCAAAAATTAAACTCCTAGATGTAAATTGAATAAAAGAAGTTTAAGACTTAAAATGCTAAACTACTAAATGTTATGGAAAAAATAAAGGTCTAAAAGACATCCCATGTTTATAAATCAGAAGACTTAATATTGCTAAGATGGAAATATTCTTCAAAATCATCTACAAAATAAAAAAAAATCTATTACTATTTCTGTTGGCTTCTTTTGAACCAAAAGACATCCTTATCTTAAAATTCATGTAGAAGGATCCCAGAACAGATAAAATAGTCTTGAAAAAAAAAAAAAAAAAAAACAGTTGAGACTCATATTTCCAGATTTTGAAACTTACTACAAGGTTTTCTGTAAGGTTCTTGCTTAGCATCTGGATGGCCATCTTAAGTGACAGTCGCCATTTTAAGAAAAAATTTATTTTCCACTCAATGGCATTTTTAGAGAAATGTTCACCACTCCCTCATACCAACCACACCCTTAACCTCCCTCATTAGGACCCGCCCACTCTAATCTCAAAGCCTGCCCCATAAAAGTCCCAGAACTCAAGCCTGTATTGCCTCTCTCCATCTATGAAGAGATGTGCAAATAAACTCTTTTGTGTATGTCTGCCTGGTCTTCGTCTTTAATTTCTCACTTGCCCATATCCTGGTTCCTTGCTTTCCTTTCAATTTCAATAATTAATATAATAGGACATAGGCATAAGGATAGACACATAGATCAATGGAAGAGAACTGAAAGTCTAAAAATTAAGAGTATTTTTAGTCAATTGATTTCCAGAGGAACATCAAGACAAACACATGGAATGAGGGTGTGGCAAACAGTCTTTTCAGCAAATAATGCTAGGAAAACTAAACATCTACTTGTACAAGAATGAATTTGGACCATTACCTCATCATGCATGAACAAAAATTAACTATGAATGCACAGCAGTTCCAAACATAAATGTCAAAATTGTAAGATCTTTGAAGAAAACATAAGCATAATTCTTCATGATCTTAAGTTAGTTGATGATTTCTTTCACATATCACCAAAAGCACAAATAAAATAAGAAAGGAAGGAAGGAAGGAAGGAAGGAAGGAAGGAAGGAAGGAAGGAAGGAAGGAAGGAAGGAGGGAGGGAGGGAGGGAGGGAGGGAGGGAAGGAAGGAAGTTGATCACAGAAATTAAAGTCTTTTATGTTACCAATTTGACTATCAAGAAAAAGAAAAGATTCACAAGAGAATGTGAGAAAATACTAACAGATCACAAATTTGATCAATCACTTGTATCCAAAATATAAAAAAAAAAAATTGTTACAACTCAATAATAAAAAGAGGGTTAATAGAAACTAGGCAAAGATTTTGAATAGATAGTTCCCTAATGAAGATATTTGAATGGCCAATAAGCATATGAAAAGACTAAAAAATCTAAGTCATTAAGGAAACAGTAAGCTAAACAATTAATTACCAAATCACATCTATCATGTTAGGTATAGTCAAGAAAACAAATAAGCCTGGTGTGGTGCACATGCCTGTAATTTCTGCAATTTGTGAGGCTGGGGCAGGAGGATTGCAAGTTCAAGGGCAATCTCAGCAATTTAGGGAGGCCCTAAGCAACTCATTAAGACCCTGTCTCCAAATAAAAAATTAAAAGGGCTGGAGATGTGGTTCAGTGATTAAGCAAGTGCCCCTGGTTTTAGTCCCCAGTACCAAAAAAAAAAAAAAAAAAAAAAAAAAAAAAATTAAAAAAATAATAAAAATAAAAAAGAAGAAGAAAAATAAAGAATAAAAAAAAGACAAATAATCACAAATGGTGAGGAGAATGTAGAAAAATCAAGACCATTATACATTGCAAGGGACTGTAAAATGGTGTAGCCTTATGACAAATACTTTGGCATTTCTTCAAAATTGAAACATAGTGTCAACACATGACTCAGCAATTTCACCTCTACAAACAAACCCAAGAGGAATGGAAACATATGTTACTGTACTTTGATTGTTGAATGTCTTCCAAATGTCCATGTGTTAAAGGCTTTGTTAACAGGGTAGCAGTGATGAGAGATACTGTGTACCCTCAGAAGATGGCCTACTGAAAGGTCCTAGGTCACTGAGGATGACCTTGAAGGAGACCAGAGACCCAGATTTCTTTCTTTCTGCTTCCTGGTTCATGATGGGAGCTGTTTGTTCTCGCCTGTGCCCTATGCTATTGCCCTCTGTGGCTTCGCCAGAGGCCCAAAGCCACGGAACAACCTATCTTGGACTTCATGTGATACCAAAAGCTCTGTCTTTGTCTCTGTTACCAATCCAATAATGAGAACAAGGTTTTGAGAAAAAGGAGAAACATTTATTAATTTGCTTGCAAAGGAGAAATACATAGTACTTTTGTCCCAGGGATGTGATTATTCCTTGTAGGAGGAATACAGGGTTTCTAAGAGGGGACTACAAGAGCTGTGGTCTAAGTATTATCAGTAGTAAAATTAATTAGTGTCCATTGGGTATCCTTGAGAAAGCCCAGTTGCCGGGTTTCGGAGTTTCTTTATTCTTGTAGGCAGTGACGAACATGATAGCTTAGCCTGGGATGGGGAAGAATGTTACTTTTGTTTCTTCTGATGTAAGGGATGGTGAGTGGAAGAAGAACAAAAAGGGAGTGGAATGAAAACATGTCAGTTTTAAAAAAAGCAATCTCTGATGGAGCAGCAAAGTTTATATTCATAGGATAAAATAGTCCCCATTACACAAAACTTCCAGATCCATGAGCTAAGTGAACCTTTCATGTTCATGAGTTATTGCTTCAGGCATTTTGTTATGGTCATGAAAAGCTGGTGCATGTGTGTGTGTGTGTGTGTGTGTGTGTGTGTGTGAGTGTGTGTGTGTGTATTCACACAGAAACTTCTTCATAGCAACACTATTAATAATAGATAAAAAGTATAAGCAACCCAAATGCCCATAAATGATAAAAGGATAAAATGTAGTATATCTATACAATAAAATACTTGGCCATTAAAAAGAAATGAAGTAATGGAAAATAGTTATAGTATGAATTTTAAAAACATTTTGCTGAGGAAAACAATCAGTCAGGAAACAAAGAAACAAAAAATCTACATATTGTATGACTCCATTGATATGAAACATGTACAAAACCAACTTAATGAAGATAGCAAAGAGATTGGTGTTGGCTTTTGGCTAAGGGAGAAGAAGAAGAAATAGGAAAATGAAAATTTGTGAGTATTTGTTTTTAATTTTAAGGAGTGAAGAAACATTCTAAGTCTACATTTGATAATGGTGCATAATTATGAATATTAAAAAACTTGAACTTGCAGTTTAAATGATTGAACTATATGATATATGCATTTGTTTCAACAAAGCTGTTAAAATGCTAAATAAGCATTTTAAAAATTATTGAATATATAGATTTATTATCTGACTTAATCTTATAAAAAATTAAATTTAAACTTTCTCAAACATTTGAACTATGATTTCTAGTAATTTGTTAATTTATCCTTCCAAATTTTCTTGGACAATGTGCAATAGAAAATACCAGTATACAATTTTAAAATTCTCAGTAACCACATTTTTAAAAGTAAAAGAAAATAGTTTAAATTAGTTTTTTATATATATTTATTTTTTAGTTGTAGTTGGACATGATACCTTTATTTTATTTATTTATTTCTATGTGGTGCTGATGATTGAACCCAGGGCCTTGCATGTGCAAGGCAAGTGCTCTACCACTGAGCCACAATCCCAGCCCCTTAAATTAGTTTTAATACACACATTTTACTTTACTTTATCCTGAAATATAACTTCATATTACTTTAATGAATATAAAAAAATAATGAGATATCTTAAATTCATTTTTCATCTTTTTAAATCTCATCTGCACTTTGAAGCAGCTAGACCTGCTTCAAATTTTCAATAGAGACCTACAGACAGTGGCTACCATATTGGACATCAGAGTTCTAGATATACTTTCATAAAATATACTGGTGATGATAGTTTTAAATTTTAAAGCACCCTTCATTTTTCTTTTCTTATTGCAACGATTAGGACCTCAAGTAAATTAGTAGATAATAAAGATGACAAAAGTTTTCCCCATCTCATTTCTTACTTTAACAAGAATGAGTCTTCAATTTCACTATGAACTTATACTTTTCTAAATTATAAAATCACTCGAGATCTGCTTCATGGCTAATTTGACATGGTAATGAGTGCTTTTGCCTACCTAATTATTGCTTCAACTGTTTTCTTAGGGTGAGTTCTTTCCTGAGATGTCTGTATTATCAGTAGCCACTTATTCAGTTCTCCAGACAGTTCAAGAAATGATGTAATGAATTTAACTTTGGCTCAAGCTGAGACCTCTTCTACATATATACTTTAAAAAATCTTCAGTTTATATTAAATCAGAAATCTAGTATTTTAAGCAATATTCATTTCTAAAAATAAAAATGTGATGCACAAAAGCACAGAAATATCTGGACTGATGTACTTTGTGACCTTTTTATTGTCCTTTGGAAAAACAAAGTAATAAGCACACCAATTAAATTACTGTATTTAGAAAAATTAAATTAATTCTGAGCACTTCCTCCAAAGGCTTGTTTATTTTTAGGTAGTTAGGCAATTAACAAAATGTATTTACTTCCCTGAAATTGTCTTTGAAAGGAATACTAATAAATGACAACTGTCTAGGAAGACTCATAATGTTAAAAATTAGTTTTAATATTTTTTCCCATAGTGCTTATAAATTATATGGAAAGAAAAAAACCATGTTAAGCAAAAATGTTTTATATGTATACTCTAACATAGAAAATAAAAATATTTTGTATATATAAATAACATTTATGTATATTCACTAATATATGTGCAACATATATGTAACTTTTCTCTTGTTGAATTAATTTTTTAGAGTCCCTCACTTGGTGACTTTTGCTAAAAGATTCATATGGATTGTTAGGTAATAAGTTTATAGGAGACAAAAAAACAAAGTTTTTATTCATAGAATTGATAGGAATTTAATTTATAATGTCTTTTTATCCTACCAGTCATAACCCGTATTCAATGACTTCCTATATATATTAAGTGATGCTGTAGATCCTATGACTAAGAAATTAGAAAATGGCAAGATCTGTTTTATATACTCAGGAAAAAAATATAATAAACAACAATACAATCCCCATTTTCCTTTGTAAGAAACTATATCCAACTTCTCACTCAAATTGTCTCTTCAAATCCATTCAGTGTTTTCATTTTAGAACTGCTTTGGATACATGCTCAATACACAAAAAAAATAATCCACAGTTTCTTCTTCCAGGAAGGTTAAAGAAACCTATTTTTCTCCATTTCTTACTGAGTAGCACTAAAAACCCTGGACAGTTTTTTTTTTTTTTTTTTTTTAATTCTAAAATAAGTTCAAGGAAGACAGTAAAATATGGAGGGAAAGAGGACTGGCTGGAGAAATTGGGACATAAGGAAGCAAATGGTGATAAGTTCCTTAGGATTTTGTTGTTCTTGTTCAAATATCCTAAAATTCAAGCTGAAAAAGCCAGAAACATAGAAATGCCAGTGAATACCGACAGAAAAAGTCGGAACAAAAGCTTCCTGTGTCTAGATACAGATCAGAGAAAGGTGCAGCCAAGCCAGACAGACAACTTTTGGACAATGACCAGTGTACTCCAGCCAAACACCCCAGCACAAACAACAGCCCTTCTCCCATCCACACCAGCAAAGGCCAGTAGGAAGCCAAGACTCCCGCCCTTCCCAGCTACACAGGAGTTTGTCAGTCAACCCCTCCTTTGGGTGGTGTCAGAAAGGCCAAGTGAACAGTCAGGACTTTCAACACCACAGGGTGGTAGCAAGGTCATCCCTCATTCTATGGTGGCAATGGGTGCCAAGGGGAAGGCAGTCTTGATGCCCTTGTATCCAACCCAGGCAGAGGGATACCGGTGAGGAGCCTCATTATAAGTTTAATGAGCTTCTCTGAGGTGTTAAGAAGGCGGAGGTGGAACCTGGGCTTCTATGCTTTCCCACCCCTTTTCCTCCATAAAGTGGCATTAGAGAAATAAAATCCAGAATCCCCAAGCATAATATTCCAAATGTTCGGGTTAGTATGTTAATTGTTCAACTAAAACTCACTCTTCATATAAAGAACCAGGAAAATCTCAAATTAAAATTTAGAAAAGGTAATCAGTAGATGTCACCGCCAGATGCCACTAATATTAGATTGAATCGGACAAAGGTTTTAAAGTACCCAGTCATAAAAATGCTCTAATTAGCAATTATAAACACACTTGAAACAAATATTTTTTAAAAAACCACAAAGTATCAGAAAGTAATATAAGGTAAAAGAATCAAATGGATTTTTTTGTTGTTGTTTGTTTTTTGGCAATATAGAGGATTGAACACAGAGTACTTTACCACTGAATTATATCCCCAGCTCCTATTTTTTATTATGAGACAGGGTCTTACTATGTTGCCAAGGCTGACCTTGAACTTGCAATCCTTCTGTCTCATCCTACTAAGTCGCTGGGATTACAAGTGTACACCACTAAGTCCAACTTCAAATTGAAATTTTATAATTAAAAAATACAGTATTGAAATTTAAAAAGGAACAATTAATAGGTAGAAGAGCAGAATAAATAGGACAGAGGAAAGATAAAGAACAACAAAATAAATATAGACTCAGGAATCTGTGAAACCATAATCAAATATCCAACATTCAATGTCATCTGAATTTCAGAGCAAGAAAAGAAGGAGATTGGGATGTACCAGAAAGAATAATTACCCCAAACCACACAAATCTAGTAAGAGATAAATTACAAATTCAAGAAAGTAAGCAGATTCCAAACAGGATAAATACAAATAAAGTCTCTACAGTGACACACTAAGATGTATGGAAAATGAAAAATGTTGTTTACCATGCAAAAATGTTAATAAAAAGAAAGTAGGAATAGTTATTTTAATATTGTATAACTACAGTCAAATCAAAACTATTACTAGGAAAAGAGAGATATTGTCTATTGATAATTGGGTCAATCTATCCAGGAGACATGAACATCTGAAGTGTCTATGCAGAAAAGAGAAGAACCAAAAAAATATATGATGCAAAAATCTGTAGGAATAAAAGAAGAAACAGACAAAGCCACAACCACAGTTCAGGAATTCAACGACCTTTTCTCAACAACTGATATAATAACTAGACATAAAATCAGCACAACATAAAAGTTAACTACACCATTAATGTACAGGATCAAATTCACATATACAGAACACTCTATATAACAACATCAGGAAAAAACTTCTTTTTTTTTTTTTGATGTGCCCACAGAACATATACCCAAATAGGCTATATCCTGAATCATACAACAAGCCTCACCAAATTTAAAATAATTGAAATCATACAGTGTTGTCATGACAGAGCTATGCCATTAACAGAGACAAAATACATTTACGCCTTTCTGCAATGTCAGAATTCACTGAACAACAAACAATAAATTCACAAGATACATCACTTTCAGCAGTGATGATTAACCTAATACACAGGATGCTGTGCCAAGAGCACAGGTAGAAAGAGATATGAATGCAAAGAGTCAAAGAGCCATTGTAGGTGATCAGATAAGGGCTTTATTGAATCAGTTCCACAGAGTTGTCAGAATGGAGAGTCTGGACTGAGAGTGGCTTCAGTTTTAGAATGTTGCCTTGAAATACCGGCTTGGAGTGGAGTATGCATCAGAGCACAAGCAGCCATGTTGAAGCCCAAAAAAGACAGGATTGGAAGTTCATCACCTTGGTACTTTCCCTGGACAAGGTTCATGAAAGTAACCAAGTGACAGGGTCATAATGCTGCCATTTCCAGTTCCAGGAGGCTTCTCCACTTTCACAAGTCTTAGCTGAAGAGTTGTGTCTGGTGGGGTTGATAAGCTCCTGGATCTTTCTGATATGATTTGGAATGTCCTTGTGTCCAGGTATTCCTGATTTATTTTGATAAGTTGGAATGCATAAGTTATTTATAAGTTTGTGCTTTATGGTTGTGCCAGGAAAATGGTGGTTGTTTAGTTGTACAAAGTACAGAATAATTCTACCTTGGCACTTGTGTTCAGAATGAAGTAGCTTTTGGGAAACTACTGCTTTACAAAAGGGAGAAATTCAGAGTTAGGTACAGTCTGAAAACTACTGCTTTAAACATCATGGAGTAACTCAGAGAAAGGCCCATATTGCTTTTCACAAGTGTGTTCTCCAATCACAATGGAATCGAGTAGAAATCAATAATAGAAAGAAAACAGAAGTATCTACAAACTCTCCACATAACACATTTCTAAATAATCCATGAGTCACAGAGGAAGTCCCAAGGGAAATCAATATATACATGGTTCAGAATAAAAAGAGACATAGTTTGTATCAAAATTGTAGGACACAAGTGAAGTATTTCTCATTGGGAAATTTTTATTCTAAGTTTCTATCTCAATATTCTAAGTTTCTATCTCAAGAACTTAGAACACGAACAAAATAAACCCAATGAAAGCAGAAGAAAGGAAAATAAATGAAAACAGAGCTGGTATTTTGAAAATACCAATAAAAATTGACAAATGTCTAGTATGACAGAAAATAAATAAAAATAAGAAAGATATAAATTACCAACACTGAAGATAAAATGGTGGACCTCATTAGAGTCTCTAGAGATAACAAAAGGACACTATAGGAATACTATGAACATCTCTATACATATAAATTTGATAACTACTGCAAAACAATTTCTCAAGAAAAACCCCAAATAAATAAACTCAAACTACTACAACTTGTTCAATATTGAAGATAATATAATAGGACTATACTATTAAAAATATTGAATTCCTAATTTTAAAAACAAAAAAGTTATACCTAGATATGCTTTTAGAGAATATCTGAAAATCTTCAAAGAATAACTCCAATTCTAAAGAATACTAATAACTAATAACATAGTCTTTCATAATTCATTTTATAAAATTTACCATTATCCTGTATATTAAAAAGAAAAAATAAACAAACAAAACTGTGATCCAATATCCCTAATGAATATAGATGCCCAAATCCCTAAAATATAAAGGCTATAATTCAACAACAATTAAAAAGAATTTTACACCATGACTAAATTGGGGCTTATTCCATGGACACAAGGCTGGTTCAATACACAAACATTAATCAATGTAATCCACTACATTAAGTCTAAGAAGAAAAAATTACATGAGCATATTAATCATTGCAGGAAGAACATTTAATGAAACAATATCCGTTCAATATAAAAGTTTTCAGAAAAAAATAGGAATAGAGGGAATTTTCTCAGCTTGATAAAGAATAACTGGAAAAGTCCCAGTGGTAACATTATGCTGAATGGAAAATGAGTGAATGCTCCCCCCCCCCCCCAAATTGGAAACAAGGTAAGCACATCTACTGATGTCTTTCTTTTTTTCAATGCAACACTGGAAATTCTAGCAAAGGCAGAAAGGCAAAAGAACTATATAAAACAAAGATCAGACTTGGAGAGAGCAAAATGTCCCATTTGCAAACATGCAGACATGATTGCCTATATAGAAAATTACACACACACACACACATATGCATGTATGTATATACACACATACTTACATATATAATTTATCTATTTTAATCTCCTAGAAATAATAAGTTTAGTGAGCAAGGTCTCATGATACATGATATACATACAAAAATCAATTTTATTTCTATATTTTAGCAAAGAACATATGGACATATGGACACTAGTAATAAAAATATCTTACCACTTGCAATCACTCAAAAAAATAATGGAAAACAGGTACAAATCTAACAACATGTACAGAAATGCATGCTGAAAACTACAAGATGCTGAGGTAAGAAATCAAAGAAGACCTAAATAAATCAAGAAATATATCACATTTATGAGTTAGGAAAATATACCAGATGCTATCAAGGATCCAGAGAAAATTTGTTACAGATGCATTGCTTCTGGGAATGTAAAATGGTACAGCCATTCTAAAGAATCTTGTAGTTTCTTCAAAAACTAACATGCAATCACAGTATAACCTAGCAATTCATCTCATGGATAAAAATGAAAAGACATCAGAGAAATGAAACATGCAAAAATGAGCTCACACAAAAACTTGCACATGAACATTTACAACAATTTTTTTCATAGTAACCCTGAACTGAAGTAACTTGGATATCCTTAAGTGGATTAACAGTTAAATTGTGGTATATCCATACTGTGTAACAGTATTCAGGAATGAAAAGTAACGGTCTAATACATATAATAAATTTAATGATTTTTAAGAGAATCATGATGACTGAAAAAGTCAATTTTAAATGGTTATATATGGTATGATATCACTTATATAGCATTCTTGACAAAGTTATAAAAGTGGAGAACAGTTTAGTATGTGTTGAGGATTGGAAGGAAAGTGGAATGGCTAAAGAGGTCAACATTAGGGATCAATGTAGTGATAGAAATGTTATATATCTTTAACTATCAACATCAAGGATGTATTATAGTTTTGGAAGATGTTACTGTTGGTTGAACTTGATCAAAGGGTAAACAGTTTCTCGGTTATTTCTTATAGCTACATGTGAATTTACAATTATCTTAAAATAATAATTTTATTTAAATTATAAAAGAAATGTCACCTAATATAGGCAGTTTTACTAGTTGAGAAATCTAACAATTAAAATTGTGGAAGATCAAGAAAGTTGAAATAAGCATCTAAAGTTGAAAGGAAAAAAAAAGGAATGTAATGCCCTATAGGCTAGATGAAGATAAAGTAGCACAACTTTTTCTTTTCTTGAGTGTGTGCCTGTGCACATGTGTATGTGTAAGTGTACTGTGTAAATTCGTTCTAACAACAACAACAACAACAAATAAGACATGGGAAAGGAAGAAATGCAAAGTTTGAGGATGAATTCATATTCGTCACTTCAAGTCTGAGGCTTAATGTCCTCAGCTGTTGATGGCTCACAGTGAAGCCCCTCATCAAGCTGTCACTTGGGCCTGAGGGAGAGGCATCTTGCATGGTTATGCCCACGACAACCCACATCCAATGAGTAGTATAGATCTTTCGCCTCCATTCAGGACAACTCTGAGAGCATATCCCAAAATGAAACCTTCATCTCACATTTTCTTTCTGGAGAATCTAACCTAAAACTGCTGGATCCAGGTAGGCACCTATAAAGTCAAGTGTGAATGGAATTTTAAAGCTATATCACCTGCCAGATGGCTGACAAAAACTCCATCACTGGTGGTTGTTTGTATACTGTAGTGGTACAATTGTGAGCTGAATATACTGGTGGAAAGAAATGGTCTAGTTGGTTCAATATATAAGGCTTTTGTGAGGTACAGAAGCAGTGATGATAAAAATTATGGAATAAAATTACAGGTATTTAGTGTTTTTGATCAATTGCAGAATGATAATGGCAAGTTGAGAATGATTAATCATTAATTTAGGGGAAAGTGTGAAAGCCAAAAGACCTCCTTGGCAGGAGGGGGAGGGGCGCTTATTTTCTGAAGCCAAAGGACCAACAATTATGCTAAATCAGAACTCTGGCTAAGAATCAATAGAATTCTGAGACTTTAGTTGAGAACATTTGAGGTTGGTGCACTCTAGAATCTTGAATCCTAGTTCTCTGAGACTTTAAAGGTTTTTAAATGACCCATTTTTTCCTTCACAAAGACTGGTGAGACAGGTATGAGCTTTAGAAACTCAATTTTGACTCTCTCTGTTGCTATACACCAAGGCCGACAATAGGAGGCGCTACCATAGCACCAGATTTTCTAGAAAGAATGTGATGACAGGAACACAGATAACTGAGGCTAGTTGGTGACACTTTAGCATTAGAAGAAAATGGTCACAGTTATCATAATGAATGGCAAAGCCATAATGACATTCTTGGGCCCTGACCCAGAGAGCGTGTAGATGGAGACTACTCAAACATTGAGGTTCAAAGGCAAAAATAGATGGGCGATTAACAAGGGTAGTGTTTATTTATACAGTTAGAAGGAAACAAAGATGGAAAACAAGAAAGCAGAGACCATCCACCCTAAGGAACAGTCATAAATTTCTTGCTTAATTTCCAGACCTTAGCCAATTAAAATATTCAGACTCCATTTTCTGAGTGTGATCCTGAGTATAAGTAAAGAGGGACCTTGTAACACCAGAACAAGTATAGATTGAAAATATTCCCCAGTGCTCTCAAAGCTATTACACAGATATGTTGAAAAAGGAAAATAACCTAAATATTTTGAAAGTAGTGGGACACAAGATCCAAGTCAACACTGATATTAAGGGACCCAAAGTATCATCCAGGCGCCTGACAGAGAGGGAACTGGCAAGAGCAGGAGAGAAAATATGAGTTCTATCACAGGATCAGAAAATGTGTATCTCCTGGGACTGCTAACTCAAATGGGTAGACATTTCCATTGTCCCAGAATGTATAATTGGAACAATACACTGGGTATGGCCAAACCCTTATGTTGGCCTATGAGTTTGAAGAGCTTCTGTAGTGGGGGTATCTAAGTGGAAGCAGAGAAACTGCTCTCATCCCAGCCAAAATATCAAATCCAAAATAATAGCAAAGATCGGTGTCAACCCAAAAAGATTTAAAGAATGTAGACTTGATAGTTACCATCATATCCTTACATAGTCCATCATTCTGGCCATTACAGAAAAGAGTTGGATCCTGGAAGATGACTGAAAATGATCATAAAGTTAAACAATTAGTGGCCCCAATTGGAGCTGATGTGCCAGATACAGTATCTTTGCTAAAAGAAATTGAAGTGGCATTAGGGGTATTATAAGTGGACATCGATCTGATGAACACATTCTTTTTCTTTCACATCAGCAAGGAGGATCAAAAATCAGTTTGTCCAGACATACTATTACAGTGTCATATTGGCCCACATTTTAATCAATCCAGATGAGCATGGAATGGCTGACTCCTGGAGATCTTAGTAAGTTGACAGTGTCCCAGGAGGTAATAAATAATCCCTACAAATAGAAGGGTTTAGGAGTCAGTGGCCTGTGGTATGTTGGAATATTCCCTCCAAAATAAAGTTCAAATATTTTTTTTCACAACACCCAACACAAAGGAAAAAGAAAGCACAATACCATGTTACCACACTTTAGCCATAGTATTGGGAATACTGCTGTAGCCCATTTATGGCATGAGTTAGAAACTCCCAGATCTGAGTGGGTAGAAGGGGCTCTACTTCTGTGATGCAAGCAGACCTATCATTTGCTTCATGTAACCCAGCAGGTGTCTGTATAGGAAAAGATTCTGGACAGGGTTTATAGCAAGTAACTCTAAGGCTCTGGTGTGAGGTTATAGTATCAGCTGCCTAGAACTACAAACCATTATAAAATCGGTTCCTGATATGCTATTAGGTTTTGGAAGTATCTGATCACAGGTTGTCAAAAGACCACATAGACTGAACTATATGTCATAAATTGACTTCTGCCAGATTCACCAAGTCACAAAAAATGAGCCTAGTTGCATTTTATTATAAGATAGAAGTGGCACATCTGGGTTTAGGGATGAGCAAGTCCAAAGACACAAGTAAGCTGCTTGAGCAGGTGTCACAGAGCCCCCAGACATCTATTATCATTGCACTGGCTCTTGAACCTCAGGTCACACTGTGGCCATGCAGGAAGTCCCATATGGGTAGCTCACAAAGGAGGAGCAAGATCAAGGCGGTTTTAAAAATGGTTCAGCATAGTAAGTGCAAGCTAAAAATGAACTGCTCGTGAACCCCAGTTCTATTGAGGAATGAGCCTGAAAGGAAGAAAGAAGGGGAAATCTTCATAATAACTAGTTCTCAGCAGTGAATCTTGTTGTCCACTTTATCTAGAAAAAAAAAAAAAGCAGGTCCAGGTAAGAAAAATCTATGGCTATGTGGCCAGGTCCTGAAATGAGAAAGGAGATTTGGGAACAAATGCAGTACAAGGATTTATGGAGTGGGTATGAAGGATGAATACCTTTGCATCATGCGTTAACACCTACCAAAGAAGAGACAAGCCACAAAGAAGAGGAATGATTCAGTGATTTGATACTAACCAGACTCTCTTGTTCTGGCACAATGAGATTGTGTCTGGAGTAGCCACAGTAGCAGGAACGGAGCCTACACAAAAGGCCACAGCATGGACTCCCACTCACCAGGCCTCATCCAGCCTTTGGCTCTGCCAACTGTCCAACCTGTCTGTGACAAAGACCAATGCTGAACCTCCATCATGGCACCACCCATCAAGAAGATCAATCAGGTACTTGGTGACAAGTTGATTACATTGAACTCCTTTCACCCTGCCAAAGGGCAGCAATTAATCTCTGCTGAGATTAACAATATTTGCCTTTCCTGTCCACAAGACCTTGGCCAGCACCCCTCTACCAGAGTTTAGAGCTTGTTTCATCTCCTGACCTAAGATCCTGCAGAATATTGCCTTAAAACAAGAACACATTTTACAGTAAATTAGTCTGAAATTGACTGGTCCCATCACAATCTACATCACCCAGAAGCTGCCAGCTTGACATGGTGTGATAAAGGCTTCTGAAAATGCACCTGAAATGTCGACTTGAATATGTTACCCTGGGTTACAGTAGGGTGTCCTTCAAGACAGGTACACACCTTAACTCACTGATCAATTTATGGTTCTGTGCCCATGACAGGTAGCAAGCACATATCTGGGTGCCTAGGGATGAAGGTGTGTGTGGCCCTGCTTAT
The DNA here is from genome assembly GCF_964194105.1 of Spermophilus citellus. NCBI lineage: Eukaryota > Metazoa > Chordata > Mammalia > Rodentia > Sciuridae > Spermophilus > Spermophilus citellus. Next base: position 55,412,349 of record NC_138192.1, on the reverse strand, counting down.
CAGCATACCCATGAACACACTTGAGAGAGAGGTGTTTTCTATTTCTACAACCTTAACCCTTTGTGATTCTGAAGTTCTTGTTTCCAAAGGGAAAATGCTTCCATGCCACAGTTCTGCAAAGGGGAAACCACAATTTGGTTAATGTTTCAATATTCTTACATGACTGTTCAAGGCTGATGATTTTATTCATTCATTTTTTCTCAGAGTCCCCCAAGTATGTAATAACTACTAGCTGTAGCAAATATTATTGGAAAAAAATTTGAAAAAAATTGCTCATTTTAGTACCTAAGTTCTAAAAAATATCCTAACATATCATAAATTGTCAATATTTGAAGAATGAATAAATAAGTGAAAAAAGACAAGTATAGAATTGTGTGTTAAATTCTATGCTTTTGGAACCTTAGACTTCTACTGGAACTAAAAAATATAGGTTGCTACTGTATGATAATGAAAAATACAGTCACTTTAGTGAACAAAGTTAGGTCACAAATGAACTGTTTGTCTTAAGAATGCTCAATTTTTTAAATGTCCTTGTGTTATGTCATTAAAATGCAAAGAAAGGAACTGGGTGCAATGTGCATGCCTCTAATTCCAGAGGCTCTGGAAGCTGAGGCAGGAGGATTGCAAGTTCAATAGCAGCCTCAGAAAAAGCCAGGCTCTAAGCAACTCATTGAGACCCTGTCTCTAAATAAAATACAAAATAGGGCTGAGGATGTGGCTCAGTGGTCGAGTGCCCCTGAGTTCAATAGTTCATTCTTCAGTAACCCTCTCCCCCAAAAAGTAAAGAAGTGAAATAAATGTTAAAACTATAGCAATAATAAATCATCATTGGTAATATATGAATCAAGAATAAGAAAAAGTAGAAAACTTCATAGTAAAACAAGTATGACCAGGTATTATGCAATACAAAGCTCACAATTTAAAAATCAAAAGGTATGTATTCCTTTCTTCATATTGTTTTCTTAAAGGATACAAAAGCAAACTAAGTACTCATCACTATCAGCATCTTTACATTTTAAATTTTGCACATTTCTGGTAGAAAGCAGAATAAAATGCTAAAATTTTTATTTGTATTAGTTATCCATTATACATGGCACTATCCCACCACATCACGTCTGTTAGTGTTTACTTATTTATTTAAAAAATATTTAAGTAGCACCTCTTTGGTGCCAGGCAATATTCATAGCATTTCACTCAAATTAACTTATGTAATTGTCATTGCATTTAGGTAGATAACCTTCTTCACTTGACAGAAAGAAAACTGGAGTGTAGGGAGATTAACTGCCCAAGGTCACAAGGTATTAAACAAGAATTAAGATTTGAATAAAGTCAGTCTCCTAAGTCCATGCCCTTTAAGACCACATGTTTCCTAAGTACCGGATCCTAGAGTAAACTTGAGTTAATTATGTAAGAATTAAGTGGCTGCAAAGTAACTTCATGTTATTCTCCTCCTAAGCATCCATTATTTTAACTAGCTCTGTCAATCCGCTCAATAGGAATTCCACTTCCCAGCATATGGATAGGTATACATCTGCCAGTGGGAAGGGAGGATAGAAAGCTGGGGGCAGGAAAGGAGACGAACAGGGAGTGAGAAACTGAGCACCTCTCCAACCACATACACACCCCATTCTGATTAGAAAACACTGTGCCGTGCTCATTCTCTATGTGCACGTTCATAATATCTTAATTCTCACAATTTTGTAAGGTAAGGGCCAATAGTTCCCTCAATCTATACAGGAGATACTTGAGGATAGCAGGGAAATGTGACTCCTTAAAGTCATGCAAGTGTATCTGATTCCAAAAACATCTTGTCCTCTGGAGGCGGCTACCATCTATGTCACGAGAGGAATTGATGTGACTGAGTCTGTCTCTTCATATGTCAGCCAACTTCTGTTGGAGTCATGTTTGGGTTTGGGTTTTTCTTCTGCTCTGTGGCTCTGGCACATTCCCTAAACATTCCCTATTTATTCCATCCATATGGCGATTTTCATTTGATGCCACCCAGTTTGCAGTCTTAGAGGATGGCTCATGATTGCATTTTGCTTTACTCTAAAAGGTCAGGGCTCTGACCATCACTCTCTTTCCAGGTTGGGAAATAATCAAGATGCCTTAGGGGAAACAGGGGTTCTTACCGTTGGCCTCTGTGGCCTTCCCGCATGATGAGGATGTGAAGGCTGGATTTGATAATGAAGAGTCTTCTTTGTGTTCCCTCATTATTTATGCCACATCTGCCTCTCAGCATTTGTGTCAATGAGTCACTATAATTACAGCCGTTGGATAATTTCCTCCGTTTTACAACACATACCCGGCTGTGAGCGTGCGACATCAGACAAAAACAACATTTATTTCCTTGCAGCACCATGAGGCAGAAAGGTCCAGCTTTCCTTGGACATGGTTGTTAGCCAAGTCAAATGAAATGGCTTCTGTTCCTACTCACCCTAACTGAAAGGGAGACCTGAGGAGCTTGGCTGACTGTGGAGACACAAAGGATCAGAATCACTTTTCCTAGTTGAAAGCCACAGTTTTGGCTCAGGATCATGCTTAAGAATGCTGCACAAAACAGTCAACAATGCGGTCCTTGGGATGAAGAGTGAGAGTGGACGGAGCAAAATCTCTGTTCAGTGCTCTGTCACCTTTAGTCCCCCATTGAAAATAAGTAACTCCCTACAATCTAGTAAAATGTTTTAAAATAGAGACATTGGGTATTAAATAGGAAAAGAGTTCCTGAGAAAGTGAAAATTCGACAAAAGTTGTCCTGAAGGTAGCACAGTTCTGGGTAGGATAGAACCTCAGGTGTTCTCAGACCCTGGTCTTTCCCCTCTGCTCCCCAGCCACCTTGCTGCCTGGTCGCCAGGGGGGCCTGGGGATAGCTGGGCTAGGCAAGAGCTCTGCTTTGCCAGAAGACAGCCCCCATCTTGTGGTTCTACTCCATTACAGAAGGAAAAAGACCTTGTACACGATGGTTTTCTTTTCTGATTAATGCCGTGGGTGTTCAGAAGCTGAAGCGCCATTTATCATTCTATTTGTGACTTACAAGGTGAAGCGGGAGACATTGTAAATGAGCTCTCATTTAACTGTGGTTTATGTTTTTTCATGGAAAATACAAATTTCTATTTGTAACCTTAGCCCGATACTAAAGCAAATACTGAAAAGGAGGCAGGGAGAACAAAGAAATAAAAAAGGGGGGAATAGCGTAGTAAGATTCAATTATTTCTAAGATATCCAGAGCAAATGCCTCCCTTGTTGCTTTACAGTGGAAGTGATGCCCACTTCTCTACCTCTAAGCTGAATGAGCTGTCAGCTAAGATCACACAAAAACTGACCGTGAAGATCCTTCCCTTCCACTTCTCCTTGGTTCCACACGGTTAAAGTATTGCTTATTGGATGTTGTTGTTAAAATTCAACCTGGGAGAACTCACTGTCTAACCTTTCATTTCCATTAGTGTGAATAATTTCTGTGACTTTCTTTCTTCCAAAGCAGAGCACTCCTTCACAAGAAAGCTTAAGGCAGAAGCCAATTATCACCAAATAAAGAAGGATGGACATGCACTGTTTGAAAAGACCAGACCCGAGACCAGAGGGTTCCCACTTACCCTGAAAAAATGCTACCCAGAAGTGACCCTCAGCCCCATCCAGAGCCTTTCCTACTGTATGGAACAAATTTGGAAAAACACTCAAATAAGAAAGAATGACCAAACCTTCTAAAGGCACTACTAACTGGTCATCTAATGGGAGTGGAAGGAATGGATGAGCAGCAGAATCACACCAATAAGATCTGTTCTCTGGAGTCACAGTGAGGCAACTGGAGTTGGCATTCCACCATCAACACAAGTGTTAGCAGGAGGTTTTCACTAATATCTCAGGAATCCCAAAGTGTTTGTTTCCAGCATTTAATCCCATGGCTAAGTTTTGGATACCAAAGATCTCTGGTCCATATGTGATGTTTTAGGATTCCGTGTGGTCTTTTTATGCTGTTTTATGCTTAGAGAAATTGAGAAAGCAACAGAGAACATGCACACCAGGGAGGCATATCAGAGAGCAGATTAAATAGGAACTTGTCCCAATGGCATTGGGACATGCCTCTCTCATGGAGAAAGAGAAAAAAAAAAACACATGTAAGACTTTAGGTTGCACCTAGAAACTTTACCATTGGGCTGAAAATAAAATATCAGGAAGAACTCTAAAATCCCTGAGGAACTCTCAACATAGGCTTGAGTTTTAAAGACCAAAACCTTTATTTGGTAAGTAAAAGATATCAATAGCCATTTATAACACTAGGTGTGTTAAGTAAAAACTTTGAACAAATAAGGTTTTTCTCCCCACCCTCTCTAATCCAAAAGTAGCTTGGCTTTTCTTGTTGGAAACTGATAACAACTTCCTTGTGATCATTCCTGTATTAGGCAAGAATTATTTTCATGGTTGAAAAACAAAAACTGTACTTTAATTGGGGCTATGTAGACAAAAATTGCTCTAAGCAATTTTGTATAATGAAATTTCACAGTAAAAAAAAAAAAAAAGTTAACAACAAACCACTGACCTGGGCCATTGTTTTTCTCAATGCTACAGTTTTCACTGGAAAAGAGACTTACTGTTCAAGAATGCAAAAGTGTGATTCAAGAATCAAGCCTTTTCATCTCTCTCGTGGGATATTGTCCTTTTATCAGAGCATTCTTGGTGGATAAATATGTAAATTATTATGCAAAGCAGGATGAAGTAATTCAAATTGACAGTTGCCCTATTTAAAAAAAAATAAATCAAAATGTGGAAGCCTTGAAAATGTGTGTCTGCTGACAACAAAGGAAGTCCTTGTTAAAATCAACATTATTTGGTGTCATTTTCATATATATTTCAAGCAGATAAATTCATCTTGTTTTACTTTCTTCTTTAAAATGGTTTTTCTCTCTCCACCACTGTATTTAATAGAGTTAGGGTTAATAGAAAAATGTAAATATTAGTGATATGCATATCAGAGAAAATGGATTATTTCCTTTGCCATTCTCCTGGCAACTGTGAAGCTGCTATACGGCAACTTCAGTAAAGATCATCTATTCCTAAGCAATTTTTCCAAAAGAATTAATTGACTCCTCTATTTGAGGAAGCATACCATTACAATTTGTTCTTGAGCTACTACCCACCAAGTCCATTAGTTTTCCTACACTCATACCCACCAACTCTGTGACAATAGATGAGGCAGCTCTGCCCTCATCTGTGATAAACCCTCCACTTATGTTCCAGTTCCCTTTGTCATATAACTTCTCTGAGGCTTTGCTTTAGCAGAATCCCCTTTTTATTCTGGGGTCATTACTTTTTCCTTATTTTTGGAGATCCTTCCCACTAACATGAGTCTAATGTCACTCATCTTTAAAACAAACAAAGACCTTGATTCCAAACTATTTATTACCCCCATTTCTTTCTTTCCTCCCTCAGCAAAACTCCTTGAAAGATGTTCTATATGTATTTAGTATTTCCACGTCATTACCTCCTATATTTTCCTCAGTCCAGTTCAAATCAAGCTTACATTGCCATCACATCAGTGATACAGCTCAATTTATTAAAGTCTCCAATGACCCACATCCTGGCACAACTGTCAGTCCATTTTTTCTGTCTCCCTTCTACCTGATTTCTTGGAAGCTCTTGATACTTGCTTCTTTCTGAATATATTCTTCTCTATCCTTAGAGGAAGCCTTGCTTTCCTTCATTCCCAGAGTCTTCTCCCAGTGAAGTCTCACATGTCTCTCTTCCCAGACATCTCTATAACTACATTCACACTAAGTGATGAACCTAGTCTTGTGACTGAAAATGATCTCTATGCAGATTCCTTTCAAATATTTATTTGCAGCTCTTGACTTTGCTGGGCTGCTGATTTATATTCAATGACCTACCTGCCATCTCCAAGTGGAGGTCTAGGAGCAACCATGAACTTAACATTGCTAAAACAGAACTCTTGATCCCCCTCTAACTCCACTCCACACACAAACTCAAGAATTCTCTGCTTTTTCTTTTCTTTCTTTTTTTTTTCTTTTTTTTTTTTTAATATATATCGCCTAGGTGTTAAAGTCATGGGCTCCCATGGTCCTCCTACTTTGGCTTCCTGAGTAGCTGAGACCACAAGAATGTGCCACTACACCTGCCTCCTTCACCCTTTTCTTCCCAAGTCTTTGACAATTAAGTAAATAGTAATTTTATTCATTTAGCTACTAGGATCAAAATCCTATCTAATCTGTCACTGTTTCCATCCTATATCCAAATCATCAGAATAACTTGTTCTACTTATAATATTGTTTGAATTTTACTTGACCGCCATAACTGAAAAGTTAATTATCTCTAAATTGCTCCCCCCTGCCTTAGTAGTCTCTTCTGCCACAGTCCTTTTGCCTCATTATAGTCAGAATAATATAATTTTTCTTAAACCATAATTCACCCTGATCCTACATGATCTGCCACTTTACCGTCTCTCAAACCCATCTCCCGTTGTACTCCCTTCCATGTTTGATACTCTTTAGCCACAATACCTTACAACAATTATTCATCTAGCGCATGACTGCTATTTCTTCATATTCAGGTTTCACCTTAAATGTAACCTCCTCAAGAGAAGATTTCCCAAGCCAATGTGGCTAAATAAGAACAACTGAACCTCTCCCTGGTTTTCATATTGTTTTAATTTATTTATAGCACTAACATTACAGGTTACTTTCTTAAAATTTTCATTTTGTCTGTTTCCTCATATGAAAATAAGTTTCCTAGAAGCAGAGACTTTGTTTCCCAAAATCTAGAGTAATACTTGGCATATAGTATATAATAAGTAAATATTTGGCAGTGGATTAATTGAATTAATCATTCTTAGGGAATCATATTAAAATGTCCTAACAGATGTAAGTGATATCGTTAGATGATATGTTTATTTATGTAATAAATGAAGGTAAATAAAATATTTGTAATACAATATGATTCTTACTAAATATTAGAAATGTTGGGCCCCATAAAAAACTGAATTCAACAATATGCATTCTTGGTGTTTATATTTTGTTAACGGGTCATTTAGCAGACACTGAATAATTTCACTATTGACAGGTAGATAGATGACAGCATATCCTGTTGGGCACATCACCTTTCTCCCTTCCATTCCCACTCTACTCAAAGCTTATATGTGGCATAAAATGCTTGTGATTTGTACTCTATCATCTGTAGACAGTGAATTAAATGGGTACAGGTAGTAACAGGCAATTTATCTTTGATCCATAAGATTCACCTTTATTGTTGGAGATAAATTATAAGAAGACAGTTGGTACTCTGAGAAGATGCAGTGAAAAATATTTACCACCTACCAGACATGACCGTGGAAAAAATGGTGGCAGTAAACAAAGAATCATATTTTACTGAAACTTGGTTCACTTCCTATAAAGCACAAACCTTGTAACAGCTGTGTCTGTTCTATGGGAATGAAGGAGATATTATGTATTTTTTTCTTTGCTTTTTGAACTGGACAGCTTCTCCCATGACACTATTGAATTGGAGAAAAACATTACAAAGTGTTTAGTGTTTCCAGGAGAATCAAAGACATTTTGAAGGTGAAGGATAGATTTCCAATTTCTGTTGAACCAGTTTTTAGGGATAAAATTAGAGCCATTTATCCCCATTATGTTGAGACACTTCTCTTGTAGGTTTTTCTTTTAGTGTCTATCTTTTTCTTTTGTCAATACTGCTAACTAATTCAGCAATTTTCTGAGAATCAGTTTTTAATTGCAGGTGAGAGGCAGAGTAGGAAGACTCACAGGAAAAATGGGTGAGGACTCCATCAGAGATTTTGCAGAGTAGACTGATGGGGTTCTCCTATGTGTATGCCACTGTAAAGCCTCCGCACGGACTGCAGAGCTGAGCTAGGATCCATTACGCCGAGCAATTTGAACAGATCCTTACAATTATGTAAAGGTGACTATTTTATTTTTATCTTTATCTTTCATAGGAATAAACTAAGGCAGATCAGTTGTGGGGGCAAGTTGATAAGCTGCCAGAGCTAGTTCCTGGGCACGTCAACACCAATCACTATTTAAGTAAAAATGCCAACCTGTTCATCCCTCATTGTTATGTTCTTTAAGTGACCAACTGTGTACCAAGCACCTGTGAAGTGGGTTAGAGAGGACAACCATGATTTCCTTGGTAGCCATATTTTTTACACTAAGTTCAGCAACCATGGGGCTGGGGATGTGGCTCAAGCGGTAGCGCGCTCGCCTGGCATGCATGGGGCGCTGGGTTCGATCCTCAGCACCAAATAAAATAAAGATGTTGTGTCCACTGAAAACTAAAAAATAAATATTAAAAAGTTCTCTCTCTCTTTATTAAAAAAAAAAGTTCAGCAACCAACTCTTTCTTGAAGCTATTGTACTTGTAAACAACTGACATTTTATTATCACATTCAAATCTTTGCCTCAAAAGCAGATGCAAAATATCTGAGGTTAAACTACTACATGTTTTTATTATAACTTGTTGCAATAGAAAAATAATCTCAATTGACTGTGTTCTGTTGAAAACAAGGGTTGAGGATATTCATTAAACATTAAGACATGTTTTTCATCTAGACTTTATCTGTTTAAATTTAGAGTGGAATGTGTTGAATTTGAATTGGAATGGAAAGAATTCCCAAGCAGGAGTTTGGCATTCCTGAGAAAAGATAAGAGTGAATTAATGTTAGGTACATTCTGTCAGTGACAAGCTGTAGCCACCTCTTTCTTTCTCTTGTCATAAATAAGCTGCCAGTCTGTTAACCTTTGTCAAAAGATAAAATTGCAACAAATTTAGTTTAAAATCAAATTGACTTTTATTTCTGATTTTTCAAGTTGGGCAATAACTCATTTTAGAAAGTAGAATGAATGTTCCAATGAGCTGTGCCTAGGAATTTGTCTTTATAGTCAGAAGAAGAAAGGAAGGAAGGAAGAAGAAACAGAGAATAAGCAGATTAATTGTTTCAAAGTTATTTTCCTTATAGTATTACATCAGAAGGACTTCCTTGTGCACCTGTTCAGGTAACCTCGGCCCCATCTGATTGGTGCTGTAAAACTCTTATTATTATTATTATTATTGAAAACTGGCCCAATTTACAGTTCAGTTTGATTAGGTAGCACTCAGCATAAGTGTCTCCAATCTGGTGTAATCTATTCTGCTGGGGCTAGTGCAGGAGGCTGGCCAATCAGCAGCCTCCCATCAACTTGTCTGACACTTTTTATATACCTGTGCTGTTTTTGTGTCACAGTGAGCACCAATTCAAATGTTGTGTGACTGAAACAAGACACACAAGGCATCTTGCTGAACATAAAAGAGGTAACCCGTGAATTCATTGCATATCATTTCCCATTTGATTTCCACCATTAAATTTGCAAGTAGAAGGCATTTGCAAATTCATAGTAACAAGGCTGTGACTTGGGAGCTGGCCTGTGATGACAACAGTGGTGGGGACCAGAGCTGGGGAACAAGTACAGTGGGCTCTTGAACCAAACTCACAGACCCAGGAGAGATTTGGAAGTCTGTGAAATCTACTTTAAGAAATACTGGGTTATAGTACACACCTTGATTGTATAATAATTGCTTATGTTTCTGCTTTTCTTTCTAAGCTCTGAGGTCCTTAAGGGACCTTTGGCTTCTTTTGTCTTTCTGTTTTTATACTTCAGTACATTTATTAATTGTTGAATTAATAAATTAATGTGGTCTGACTAGATAGAGCTCTGCTAGATTTATTCGGGAAGAGCTATACTTTCTTCCAGGAAGATGAAAATCAACTAAGCCTTAATAAATATAAAGCAAAGTAAGAAGGAATCATTGACCCAAAGTCTACAAGAAAGGAGGATGCTCTTGGGCTGAGGGAATGGCCTTGGCCTTCCAGATGCTTCTTTGACTATGGGATCCTTCAGTGGATTTTAGGGGAAAACATCACAATGACCAATACCCACAGCATGCGTATACTCCCACCACTTGCCACCTACCCACAGTTTTAGAGATAGGAAGGACATTCATTTCCTGAATGAATGAATGAATGAATGAATGAATGAATGAAATGATTTTCTCACTAGTAAGTGGCTAAACACATAGCATGGAGTGGCACCTTGTCACCTGAGAGCAGAAGCTACAGATCACTCCTCAGACCACACACCAAGCAGCTGCCACCGTCTAAAGTGCTCGCTGGAGCGACCTCTCGGCCACTGTGCAGTTGTCCAGGGTGTATCTCATGGGGTCAGTCTGGTAGTTTGGAGCCGAAGACCCTGATCTGGACTGTGGAGTAAACACAAGAAGTGTGCATACAGCTGGCACAGCGCCAGTGCCACAACATTGGAAGTTTATTGGCAGAAAAGGCTGGTTGCCCTGGAATTTACGTATCATCTGATTTTTGGATTGAGAGGTCTCTAAGATGGGAGGACACTCAGGCCTTTTTTTTTTTTTTTCTCAGTTGCTTCCAGCATTAGGATCACTAAAAGAGAATATTGTAATAGCAGAAAAGTAAATTTTACCACATGAAAAATTCTATAATTTGCCTCCAGTGACATTATAGAATTGAAATCTACTCTCTCCCTACTTAGAGTTTTGCATACACAGCCAGAAATGTGACAGATAATTTTAATTTATCTACAGTCATACTTTTTAACTTTTAACTTGTCCTTTAAAACTTGCCTTTGGGTAAATCCTTTAAAAAGTTCTCTACAAGAACCAAGTTCAACAAAATTTGAAAACAGATCAGTATAGTGGTCTCATCTCACTAGATTCCTCTGAACTTCTCTTCTTCCCTGTGTCAACCTTAGAATTCTCTATCAGCAACGCTTAGCTTATCTGTGCATGAAGAAACGGTGATGTTCCAGACTCTGTAGTCTTGGAAAGAAATGCACAAGTTCTGCATTTCTCCTTCTTAAATTCCTGTGTTATATTCAGGAAACAGATATTTCTTCCTGGCAAATAAAGTGTCCTCTTCATCAGTGCATTTAGCAGAACCCCTGGGTAGATCTCAGCAAGAGCTCTCAGGAGGAAAAGTCATTGTATGAAAATTATGCTTCTGCCTCTATGAGATGCCTTGCATTTCATTTGGTTAATTCTTTGCCTCAACAGAAATCTTAGTTACTTTCTCAAATCTCTCTTGGCCTATGAATGGGGGATGGTTGAGAAGTGGGGAGCAAGGCTCTGAATCAAAACCCCAAGAGCTGAGCCCAGCTCAGGCCTTGGTATTGTGAGGAGGGGATTTATGTGTATGTGTCAGGGGTACTCCTCTGGAAACTTCTAGGAAAGCCTTGCACTCCTTCTGTAATTCTTTCTCACCAAAGGTATTTGTAGTTTCTATTAAAGCAATTTATGTACATATAGTATAATCTGCTTTAAAAAAAAACCTGGAGAATTTTAGAAGCTCTATTTTCTTTAATAATCCAAACAGGATTAAATAGATTGTCAATCTTTTGTCCTTGATTCTCCATGATTTGTGTTTGAGGAATAGTGCATGGGGCTTAATAAAATATAAAGTGGTTCATGCTTCCCTGCAAGACGACTCAGTCTTTGTGCTTGTGAATCTTCCCACAGGTAACACACATCCCCAAGGGTCCCCAACCCACCTCTAAAGAGCAGCAAGGCTCAGAAGCTATTTCACACATGTCTGTCTTGGAAAGCTTGAAATCAGAGCCTAGGGTATAATGCAAATAAAGACCTGAGCACGTATTAAGGAAAGCAATTTGACACTAAGAATTTCATTTCCTCCAAGTCAGCTCACAGACAGATTACACACAGAAAGGAACAGGTTAATACTTACATAACTGATTGAAAATTGGTGCTAATTGGCTTGAGGTTTAAATGAACAAGCTCCCTCAGACAGCTGGTCTTGTCTGAGGTTTCTGTATATGAAAGTACTATGAGGAAATATCATTTATCTCTATGTAATGATGTTTATTCTCTGGAAATTAGGTTAAAATTGAAGAAATCATTTCCCTCATCCTCAATTAAAACAAATAGCTAACATTTAGCTCAACTTTAACATTCAGGGCCTTGGGGATAAATTCTCTCCATTTTGTAAGTAAGCCATTGCCTACATTTTTCCTGGGACGAATGGCCTGGAGGATCAGAGTATTTTAGAAAAGGTTAAAAGAGATTGTACCACATCCAGGAAGGCTAATTTTCATGCATCAAGGTTCTTTGAGCTGAATTTGTGTAATGAGTGCACTGGAAATTGAAAGACGAGATTAAAGTGCTGTTTGTCGTGTACAGAGATTTCAGAAATGCTTATCAGCCTTTCCCAGCTGAACACAGCCCAGATTAAAAACCGATCTGACAGAAAGGGAGGCTGACTGCAACTGTGAGGCTTTACATCTACGCTAATTACAAAGTGCATATTAAACATGAGGCCGACGATGAGAGCAGCTGCAAAGGTCTTTATCTATATTAAGAGACTGTCCACCTACATAATAAGAATAATTACCAATGAGAGAATTCTTAAAAAGAAATTGCATTTAATGACCCATCATACAATTTCTCCTAATTTCTAAAATCTATTTTACCATCCTCCAATAAGGTGTGACTTTGTCTTCTCTTTGGAGTCAGGTGACATATCAGATCTGTAAGAAAAGATCTATTCACATAGATGCCTATTAATGTAAGCCTGCTTGCTTTCAAAAGTGTAAGTGTAGAAGGCTTGTGGAATCCCCATTCCTCCTTTCTAATGATCGGATAGGGAAGCAACTAAAACTTTTCCAACTTGGGTGACACCCAAGGCCATCTTAACTGGAAAATTGTCAATATCACCAGAACTGGTCTCCATCACCTCCCCCATCTTCTAACAGCCACCAACATTAGAGCTGTGATCAGATTCACTCAAACAGAAGGGACACAAAAAATCCTCCTCTGAATGCCTTTCTTCCTTTGTAAAAAGTATAAATGGCCTCTGTGGTTCATGAGAAATAAATTTAATGTGTGAACAAAGGCATCTAGCATACACTGAGCATTTCTTAAATATTAGTTTCACCTCCTACATCCTTCCTTTCCTTCCTCCAGTTCTCTTCCTTTTTTCCTTCTTTTCCTATTTTTCAATTGATATAAACCTGGATTATCCAATGTATATTCAGACCGCATACTGCTTTTTACTATTTCAATTTCAGAATAAAGAAAGTAGTCATTTTTTTTGTTTACTTCTTCTAGTTGCTCTTAAAAACGCAGGCATATAATAAATGACCAAAATCTAATAAATGATAATTGTGACATATTAAAAAGAGCACTCAAGAAATTCAGCCTTTTGGAAAAAGACAAGAAATCTAGGACCACACAAATTGCAGAAATATGCTGCTGAAAGACACTTCATTTTGCCTTTCTAAATGTAATCCAAATTCTTCAGGATTTCTGACAGAAACTCCAAATATCTAACACCCATTTAATCCATTTAATATCTGTTACACAGCTGCAAAGATATTAGGAAATATAACATATATGCAAAAATGTACATAAAAATATATGCATTATTTACCAAGAGCTATTAGACAAACACCAAACCCATCTAGGATGAGAAATGGTATGTGAAGCACCCAAGATGCCCTGTCTCCTCTGAATATGTATCTCCCTAGTTTCCTTCCTCTTCTCAAAGTTACCTTCTTCTGTTCTTCACAACTATTTCTTTGCTGTTATAAGGCTCTCCTGAATATCTAAATATATGCTTTTATCCTATAACATAAACCAATTTATTTCTTATGTATCCTCAGAAATAAATGGAAAGAAAATGTCAATTCCTAGACTTATTTTCTCCAAGCTTCTTAACTTTGGTTTCTGTCTCAGTCAGTTTGAACTGCTATAATAAAAATACAATCAGGTGCAATGACACACACCTGTAATCCCAGTGGCTCGGGAGGCTGAGACAGGAGGATCATGAGTTCAAAGCCAGCCTCAGCAATGGTGAGGTGCTAAGCAACTCAGTGAGACCCTGTCTGTAAATAAAATACAAAATAGGCCTCGGGATATGGCTCAGTGGTTTGAGTGCCCCTGAGTTCAATCCCTTGTACCTCCCACAAAAAAAAAAAAAAAAAAAAAAAAAACAACAAACAAAAAAACAAACAAAAACCATAGACTGCATAGTTTAAGCAACTGATTTATTTCTCACAGTTCTGGAGGCTGGGAAGTCCAAGATCAAGGGACCAATTGGTGTGTGTCTGGTGGGGCACTATTCTTGGTTTGCTGGTAACCACCTTCTTGTCATATCTTCAAATGTCAGAGGACAAGGATATTTTTTATCTCCTCTCTATTTATAGGGGCATGAATCTCAACATGAGGGACCTACCCTAAAAACCCAATCTATCCTTAATTATCTCCCAAAGGTCCTTCCTCCAAATAGTATCACACTGAGGGTTAAGGCTTCAACATAAGAGCTTTAAAGGGGACATAAGTACTCAGTCCAAACAGTCCTTTTTATTCTCTCTCTCTCTCTCTCTCTCTCTCTCTCTTCATCTGACTTTTGGAATCTCTTATATATTCCTTCAGGTTGTACTTCAAATTTACCCACATAGACTATCATTGTTTGAATAACCATATATACTTTTTCCACTCCTGGAGACTGAGCTCAGGGTTTTGCACATGCTAAGCAAAAACTCTTTGTCTGAGCTGTAACCCCAACCAAATAGCCTTTGTTCCCTTTGCATGTGTTTTATTGTCCCAAAAGAAAAATGCCAAGGACCTTCGGATCCTCAATGGCAGTAAAGGTCAACATTTCCAGGCTAACCTTTGCTCTATTCTGGCTTTAACAAAAACAAACAAACAAAAATCATGAAATAGTTTAAATAAGAATCCAGTAAAAGGGATCCAGTGAAAACAGGGAAGATTCCTTCCTACCTGCTGATGTCCAGATTCTTATCTGCCATTTTCTTTCTGTGCCATAATAATCACAAGAGGTACAAGAACAGACAAAGTAATTCTACCACAAAGGGAGGATGTTATCAGAAACAAACAAACAAACAAACAAAAACCTGCCTCAGGAGTGTTTCTGGCATACCTGAAGATGTCTAGCCCTTAGAGGAATTTTTTTTTATTGGTTGTTCACAACATTACAAAGCTCTTGACATATCATATTTCAAACATTAGAATCAAGTGGGTTATGAACTCCCATTTTTACCCCAAATACAGATTGCAGAATCACATCGGTTACACATCCACATTTTTACATACTGCCATATTAGTGACTGTTGTATTCTGCTACCTTTCCTATCCTCTACTATCCCCCCTCCCCTCCCCTCCCATCTTCTCTCTCTACCCCATCTACTGTAATTCATTTCCCTCCATGTTTGTTACCCCATTCCCCTCACAACCTCTTATATGTAATTTTGTATAGCAGTGAGGGTCTCCCTCCATTTCCATGCAATTTCCCTTTTTTTCTCCCTTTCCCTCCCACCTCATGTCTCTGTTTAATGTTAATCTTTTCTTCCTGCTCTTCCTCCCTGCTCTGTTCTTAGTTGCTCTCATTATATCAAAGAAGACATTTGGTATTTGTTTTTTAGGGATTGGCTAGCTTCACTAAGCATAATCTGCTCTAGTGCCATCCATTTCCCTGCAAATTCCGTGATTTTGTCATTTTTTAGTGCTGCGTAATACTCCATGGTGTATAAATGCCACATTTTTTTTATCCATTCATCTATTGAAGGGCATCTGGGTTGATTCCACAGTCTAGCAATTGTGAATTGTGCTGCTATGAACATCGATGTGGCAGTATCCCTGTAGTGTGCTCTTTTAAGGTCTTCAGGAAATAGTCCGAGTAGGGCAATAGCTGGGTCAAATGGTGGTTCCATTCCCAGCTTTCCCAGGAATCTCCATACTGCTTTCCAAATTGGCCGCACCCGTTTGCAGTCCCACCAGCAGTGTACAAGAGTACCCTTTTCCCCACATCCTCGCCAGCACTCATTGTTGTTTGACTTCATCATGGCCGCCAATCTTACTGGGGTGAGGTGGTATCTTAGGGTGGTTTTGATTTGCATTTCGTTGACTGCTAGAGATGGTGAGCATTTTTTCATGTACTTGTTGATTGATTGTATGTCCTCCTCTGTGAAGTGTTTGTTCATGTCCTTGGCCCATTTGTCGATTGGGTTATTTGTTATCTTATTGTCTAATTTTTTGAGTTCTTTGTATACTCTGGATATTAGGGCTCTATCTGAAGTGTGAGGAGTAAAAATTTGTTCCCAGGATGTAGGCTCCCTATTTACCTCTCTTATTGTTTCTCTTGCTGAGAAAAAACTTTTCAGTTTAAGAAAGTCCCATTTGTTGATTCTTATTATTAACTCTTGTGCTATGGGTGTCCTATTAAGGAATTTGGAGCCCGACCCCACAACATGTAGATCGGAGCCAACTTTTTCTTCTATCAGACGGAGAGTCTCTGATTTGATATGAAGCTCCTTGATCCACTTTGAGTTGACTTTTGTGCATGGCGAGAGGAGGGGATTCAGTTTCATTTTGTTGCATATGGATTTCCAGTTTTCCCAACACCATTTGTTGAAGATGCTATCCTTCCTCCATTGCATGTTTTTAGCTCCTTTATCAAATATAAGATAGTTGTAGCTTTGTGGATTAGTCTCTGTGTCCTCTATTCTGTACCATTGGTCCACCCGCCTGTTTTGGTACCAGTACCATGCTGTTTTTATTACTATTGTTCTGTAATATAGTTTGAAATCTGGTATCGCTATACCTCCTGATTCACACTTCCTGCTTAGCATTGTTTTTGCTATTCTGGGTCTTTTATTTTTCCATATGAATTTCATGATTGCTGTATCTATTTCTACAAGAAATGCCATTGGGATTTTGATTGGCATTGCATTAAACCTATAGAGAACTTTTGGTAATATTGCCATTTTGATAATGTTAGTTCTGCCTATCCATGAACAAGGTATATTTTTCCATCTTCTAAGATCCCCTTAGAGGAATTTTTATCTCAAAGGCAGCTTCATGCTATAAAGGTAGAAGTGTTTGCAGAGAAATTCACAGTGCATCTCAGCATTGTTCCTAAAATAGACTACGTGTCTCAATAGGTAGTTTTCCTAATGACAAAAGGAAAATGGTAAGGGAGAGGAGGCTGTGTGTTTGAGCTGGTAGAGATGAGGGCACATAAGCAGTGGATGCCAGAGAGCACCATTTTCTGCAACCTGGAAGGAAGGCAGAATAATTATTTAGCAACAAGAGGCCAAACAGTTACATCGAGATGACATGGTGATGGCTGTATTCCAAAGGGAGAGGCTTCACTTGAACACTGACCACAGGAGACTGACCACCCTCCCTGCACTAATGGAAGTAAACCTTGCCCCATATCCAAGTCCTCACCTAGATGCCAGGTTGAGTGTGCTCCCCATTCTAACCCAACACCCCAGTGATTAGAATGGCTGAGTGCACCTCCCATTCCCTCCCCTGGCAGGCCTTCACAGAAGTGAAGCCAAAGAGACCTTTGAGACTAGCTAGACCAGGCCAGGAGGCCACCTGCCTTGCCTTGTTGTCGATTTACTATTTAATAAAGGTATTTTTAAGTGGTAAAGGCAAGAACCAAAAAATATGTTGAAGTCCTTTTCAGGAGGTAGTGGCACAGCACCAAGCTGGCTTGACCTGATTGATTTGGAGTCTAGTCGCTAAATAAATTTGTAAATTTTCTCAGCTATAAAATGAGCAGGTCTGATTTAGCAAGATCCTGTCTCAAAATAACTAACTAACTAACAAAATAAATAAATAAATAAATAAATAAATAGAGCTGGGGATGTAGCTTATGGTAAAGTATCCCTGGGTTCAATCCCTGTTACAAAAAAAAAAAAAAAAACAAGCAGATCTGACAAGGTGACCCTACAATAACTTCCAGTTCAAAGACTTAGTTTATTTGAAGATAATAGATATTCTGGACCCTGTACTAAAGATTTTTTTCCACATGAGTTTGATATTTGATATTTGATATTTATGGTGAGCTATAATATATATAATAAAAAGGAATCAAGATTATTTTTTAGAATAATGAAACTTTTTGGAATAATAGAATCACAGTGATCAACAAGCAAGTCTTCATGCTTGCCTCCACCTGCATTTTTGTTGTATATGGATGACTCAGGTGGTCCTAAGAATTTCAGCATTGTAAACTGAGGCATGGTTGGGAATAAATAGCTTTCAAGTGTCTATTTTGTGGCAGGAACTGTGTGTGCTAAGTGCATTCATCTTTGCAATAATACTACAGTAAAGGCACTTCATTTAAGAGATGTGGAAACTGAATCCCAGTGAACTGAATAAGGTCACCCAGTGATCTCAGGAGGAAGTTCTCAATTTACCCCCTCATCCACACCCTCACATCATTGGCTTCACTTGGAAATTCTATTAAATTATAAAATCTCAGGCTCCACCCTACCTACTGAATCAGAGATTCTAGATTGGGGACCTAGATAAATTTTGAAGCAACTCTTAAGCTAAAGTTGAAGAAAGTAGGGAAGTGAGTTAAGAAAATAGGGATCAGTCTGATATGCAAAGTTAGATTTGCTGTACCACCCATGTTGCTTATGAAATTTCAATTCGCCTGAATCATTTTTGATTGCCTTTTTTGCATATTGTTTTTGAAGGTGGTTTCCAGGTAGAAAATACTGTAATCCCCTCTTTTCAAATTCTCAGGAAGCTGATGAGAGACTGGGAAGAGAATCATTTCAAGTTTGAGAGACTACAGGAAAAGCAAGAATTTCCAGGTAGTTTCACAACAATATAGCATACCTTGTATTAAAGCATTTCATCTGGCTGCAATGGATGGTTTGGAAGATCAATCAGGTCTCCCTCCTCTTAGAAGCTAATAATTTGATTTTACCATAATCACTCATACATTTATAACAATATGTTTCTTCCAAAAACGGATTTGAGAATATGCTATAATTTTTAAATCTCATGCATATGACTAAAGTGAGCAAAGATTTTTATTTTTTTTTTATTCACTTCTCCTATCTTCCATCCCACTATTAGGCCCGGCAGTAGATAATTTACAATATTTACTGAATAAATAAAGTTAGACTCTGTGGCTCTTTTGTAATTTCCCTTTAAATATTATAATTGTTGATGTAAAATTAGCATGAGATCAAAACCCTCAGACAGTTTCTAATAGCTTTTATTTTTTAGTACTGGGGATTGAACCCAGGGTTGCTCTACCACTTAGTCACATCACCAGCCCTTTTTAATTTTTTTTTTTTTTTTTAATTTTGAGAGGGGCCTCACTAAGTTGCTGAGGCTGGCTTAGAACTTATGATCCTCCTGCCTCAGTCTCCCTAGTTTTGAGGATTACAGGTGTTCACTAGCTGGCTTGACCTCTAATAGCTGTTTTGCAAACAAGAAAACCTGTGATCTCAGAGCTTCAATTCTCGGCAGAGTCAAAATACCAAGTACTTTCCTTTTCTTTTCTGCTTTCAGAATACAAGTCTACCTGTTTATTATCTTTTTGTCCATTCCCTTATCAAAAAATTAGAAAAAAAAGCTATTACTGAGCAATTTCATGTATTCTGCATATTACAAGATGAAAAATGGGGGAAAGGAACGTGGTGAGGCCTTACATTACTGCTACACATTTACCTTGCAGCTTCTTTTTGTTGCCTCGAGCTGACATGAAATTATGACTTTCTGCAAAAGAAATAAAAATATTATACAATGGGGGTAGGTTACAAGTGTTGACCAAGCTCATGTGTTCAAGAATCACAAATTTGCTATTTTTCACCCATTAATTTCTTAATGAAGCCAAACAACATTCTCCCAGACCGCCCCAACCCAGAATTCTGAAATAATTTAACGTTTTTACTTACTGAAATATTTTCCTTCATTTGGGGATGACTTTTAGATGAATACATACTCTAGTTCAGTCTTTTTTTATTAATTAATTTGTTGTAATTAGGTATATATGACAACAGAATGCATTTTGATTCGTTGTATACGATTGCAGCACAACTGAACATTTATATGATCATACATGAGGTAGCACCACACCACATGTGCAGTCATACATGGACCTAGGGTAATGATGTCCATCTCATTCCACCATCTTTCCTGCCCCCATTTCTCCTCCCCATCCCTCCCTCCCCTTTGCCCAATCAAAGTTCCTCCATTTCCCCACATCCTGTTATGGATCAGCATCCACTTATCAGAGAGTACATTAGGCCTTTATTTTGGGGATTGAGCTTACTTCACTTAGCATGATATTCTCCAACTCCATCCATTTACCTGAAAATGCTATAATTTTATTCTCTTTTAATGCTGTGTAATATTCCATTGTGTATATATACCACAGTTTCTTTATCATCTATTGAAGGACTTCTAGGTTGATTCCACAATTTAGCTATTGTGAATTGTGCTGCTATACACACTGATGTTGCTGTGCTACTATAGTATGCTGATTTTAAGTCCTTTGGGTATAGACCAAGGAGTGGGATAGCTGGTCAAATGGTGGTTCTATTCCAAGTTTTCTAAGGAATCTCCATACTGCTTTCCAGAGTGGTTGCACCAATCTGCAGTCCCATGAGTGTGCCTTTTCCTCCAAATACTCACCAACACTTATTGTTGTCTATATTCTTTGATAACTGCCATTCTGACTGGTTTGAGATGAAATATTAGAGTAGTTTTGATTTGTACTTCTCTAATTACTAGTCTTATTGAATTCACCAATTGTGATTTTTTTGTTTCTGTGAAATTTTCAGTAATTAAGAATATTAGAAGAAGAGGGAAAATTGGTGAAGTAGAGGGGAGTCTCATTACATGAGAAGAAACTTTATAAAAATGTATAAATCAATGATTTGTTTATTTAGAGGGAGTTTACAATCTGATAATGCTACAAAATATTTACCCCAATTATCTATTTTCTCTGTGCAGCATAACATAAAATTTTTATTCAAACCTTCTTATGTTTTGCCTTATGTAGGTATGAGTTTTTGGGGGGAGTTTCAACAAGATATTTGTGACTCAAAATCACAAAAGAACTATGATATAATGGTCCAGTGCTTTTATGGATTAGTGAAAACTGCTCCAAGTATTTAGCATTAGCCAGGTGGCATGCTGTATAGACAGACATCAGTTTAGACCCAATGGTTCAGACACTTACCACCTACTAAGTTTGGAGTAAACTATTAAATCTACAAGCCCCACTTTTCATTCCCATAAAATGGAAACACAAAACTATGCCGTTTCCAAATTTGTAAATGAACTGAATTAGACAATCCATGAAGTGCTCTAGCCCACTGTCCCACACAGTGTTAGAATTCATTAAATGGTGGTCATTATTCTTACTAGTTTGTGATAGTGTGAAATAAGAAAGTATTTGATTAATAAACTATCCGCATAAATTAGAAATAATCCCAGAATATTTATCTGGTTGGTACTTGACCTGGAAAGAAATCTCCTCTGCTGTCCTATGGTCCTGTGCTTCCTGTCCACCAAAAGCTTGTCTGCAACCAAGGGAAACCTTGGGAAGGGAAAAAGACTGTTGCTGTTTCTTTATAGTTCAAGTAAAGTAGCACTTTAAAAAAGGGAACAGTTACTGAAGGTCTCCAGTTGTGAAGAGTTCCCTCTCTGGTTTAAGAGGTCCCTGGCTGTTTGCAAAAGGGAGTTGCTAGGTACTGTTTGCATAGTGCAAATCAAAAGGAGCCCAGAGGAAGTCCATAGGTTAATGAGAGCATTAGGCCGCCTTATGATGGGAGGTAGAAAATGCACTTTGCTCTTCCATCCTCAATTTTCCATCAACCTTTATGTAAAGAAGTGGCTCAGGCAGACAAGGAGCCTGGAAAACAGGCCACTGGGCACAGAAAGCCTTATCTTGGATTTTCCAAGGAGCTTCCATTGCACTATTAAAATTAATACTATTTCTTGGTGAGGCCAATTTAATGCACCATTGCTTCTAATTGTGTGCTTAACATACACCTCTTTGAACATTTAGCCTGGGATGTAAATAAATGTTAGCATTCACACATTCACACATCTAATTAATTTCTACCAGAAAATTCATGACAATATTATGCCATATGGACTTATCTTCATTAACTGTTATGGAGCTCTTTAAATGTGAAATGTTTCCTGAAATATTGTGTGTTGGACAGGGGTAATACAGAAGGCTAAAAAGAGAAATAATAAAAGGTTGTCCTGAAAAAAAAAAAAAAAAAAAAAACCTCTGGAAACGTCACAGGGATTTGTATTTCAAACCTCACTTGACTTGATTATACAAGACACAGCACATTATGGTTCATAGGCAATCGTCTAGGAAAACTTCAGCTTTCAGTCATCTAAGTCTCAAAAAAATATTTTAATTTTTTAGCTTTACCCTGAATGTTTTTTATGTTCCCCAAATTTTAAGAGCTATGTTGAAATTTTATCTTTGTATTTCCTTTTAGTTTTGTATCTTTCCCTCAACCACAGCTTAGTGGTTATTCATTAGGCGTCTAAGAGCTTAAAGACAACCCAGGAATGGCTTAGAATCCCAAGAATGCATACAATTTAGGATTTCTTTAAGTCTAAGGCATAATGTTGCCCTTAACTCTTCTGGGCAGAAGACTATTTGACAGGGTCTTGATTAAATTGCAGATGTAAAGAATACACAATGTACTGGAAATGCTGGGTTTGAATGTCATGACCTAGCTGAGAGGAAGAGGGATGTCTTAAATTCAGTCTTCTCCTGAATGCTGTGGACATTGTTTTTAAAAGAGTTTAACTCCAAATTAAGTATGGAGGTGTTTCACTGAATGTAATTTAGGTCATGGGTCTTAAATTATCCATTTTTTCTTAATGTCATGATCATCTTTTTCTGTCAAATTTTACAATTTCTGCTGCACATAGTTTAGAAAAGTTTCAGGATATTTCTTAAGCATCATCTTTAAGTACTTCAAACATTTATTCTTAAAAGTAGTACTGTACATTATCTTGGGATTTTTGTATTTAAAACATTTCGTTATAATATTTTCATAGAATATTTTGTTGAGGTCAATACAATATTGAGAAAAAAAAATTTTTAATTTAAAAAATTTTAAAAATCTTACCTATTTGTCTGTCAGAATTTATGTGTGGGAAAACACAACATACATTTTTGCCAGATAGTACCAGATCATAAATAATCAGGGAAGACAGCCTGTGATCATCCTGTTTGCTTCCTAGAAATTGAGAAAATTCTTCTTTGCTTACCAGAAGTATATGAGGCCTCATGTTCAGTACCGTCCCAGCACAGTATTGAACAAATTCTAGTCTCCACATTTGAAATAATGACAACTGCTAACTAACTGATCAATTCATAGAAGGCTTACACATCATATGGCACATGCCTGCCTCTTGGTAGGTTCTTAAATGTTAGTGTTCATATGTTCTTTACACTGATTCTAATTGTCCAGCAAATCTTTGCTGAGAAAGTGAGATTTGGTTACAGATGGGAAAATGTAAGTAAGGTAATCAGGTAAGAATGGTGGGTGGAGCTTTTCCTATACAATGCAGGGCATGAGCACTGGGAGAGGATCAGAGACTCCACAGTGGGAGGGAGAGTCCAGCCCAGATGGGGAAGAAAGGTCAGTGTCTTGCTTCAGGATGCTCTGGGCAGAGGGGTCCCAGATGAAGCTCCACCAAGAAGGCAGTCATGTGGGTTCTTAATGCCATTAACTAGATCTTTCTGCAGTGAGTGATCAGAATGGTTTTAAGCTGATGAAGGCATTTTTAAAAGATCTTTGCTTTAAGTTACAACATTTCCCAGGTCACGTCTTAGTCTGTTTGGATTGCTGTGACAAAATACCTTAGACAGGGTGGCTTATGAACCAGGAACATTTATTTCTTTCAGTTCTGAAGGCTGGACATCTAAGACTGGAGTGTCAGCATGGTCAAATTCTGTTGAGCCACGACGTCCTGGTTCATAGAGTATCCTTTCTTGCTGTATGTTCACACAGAGGAAAAGGCAAAGCAGCCCCCTGTATCCCTTTTACATTCATGAGGGCTCCACCCTCATGAGCTAATCACCAGCAAAAGTTCCCCACCCTCTACTACTACCACAACAGGGGGAGGATTTCAATATGCAATCTTGTGTGGAGGTGGGGGCATAAGCATTCAAAACAATTCAAAACAAATCATAAAAATATGTCCTTAGTTGTTAATCATTTTCTTTTTAGTATTTTTTTAAAAATATTAAATAGCAAGCACATTTCCTAGAGAAATACCTGACCCTTAACAGGTACGTTTCTTAGGACAATCATGCTTATCTGGACTCCTTAGAATTATCTCCTTCAGTGGTTCAACTATCAACTTAAACTGTTTTGGAAGATGTAACAACTTAAGTGACAAGGATCACCAAACTTACTGTTTTGGTTGAATAAACGTCTATTCTAAAAATTGGCCAGTAAAGAGATAGTTTAAATTGCCTTATTCAATTTCAAGAAATAGACTGTGTTCAACATGTGCAGAGTCAATACATTATGTTCTTTTTATTCCCTGATTTGGTTTTCCAATATTTTCAGTAATACATTTCCTTTTGTTGGTATAGAAGAGCCCAATTTGCACAATAATAGGTATTTTTACAATGGCAGACATAAGAATTGTAACTTTCTTAAAGCTTGGGTATAAAAAAATTTACATCTGACATGTACACTAATGATTGTACAAAATAATTTTGAAGACTGCTTTTATTAGAACAATAGCAGCAATAGCTTTCAAAAAATATCTGATGCTCTTCTATGTACCTGAAAAGACCATGTCCAAAGAGTGTCTTCAAAGCTTACCAGGCATCTGAACAATAAATGAAAAATTGTGCCTCCTCCAGGAGAGAAATGCTTGCAAAATCTGAAGGAAAATTTGTCTGATTCTTACAGTGATCTTCATAGATGAAAGGCTGCTCAATTGCTGCTAGACGCATCACCTACACAGTGGTTCTCAAAGCTGTCAGCAGACACAACGTCATAGCAACATGTCAGATATGCAGATTCTCAAACCCACCCTAGACATTCTGAATCCACAGCTCTGGGGTGAGGCCTAGCCAAGCTGTGTTAATAAACCCTCCAATTTCTCAATTCTGAGTACCTCTGGACCAGGAGGAAATGTACTCTTTAAAAACCATAGCATCAGCCAGTCAAGCCCTACATTACTGCAAGTTTTCAGTGTTACAAAAGATGATGAGGGGAACCATGTAGCCAGAACCATGCCTTTCGTCTTCCCAGACCCCGTCAATCTGCTGGCTTCCTTTGTGTCACAGAGATGAATCCTGATTAGATCAAGACAATTATGGCAGCTCCAATCCCCTTATCAGAGCATGGTTCAGGGATATTAGGTCAGAGCCAATTTTGGATCATGATATGCATAAAAGATTGTTCAGCATTTGGGACAAAGAATTTAATGAGTCTTAAGAGCTAGAGATGCCCTTTTTGACTCCCACTACAAGTAAACATAGATGCTACCAGCAGCCATCAATGAGCCTTAGGAGAATGAGGCAGAGAAAGCAGGTGTGCCATGACTTGTGCAGAGGGGATCATGAGAAAGGACCTGAGTTCCTGATGACATTGCTGACCACTGGATCAGCTCACCATGAGCCAACCTTCCACCTGGCTTTTGTGTAATATATCCTAATGAACTTCCTGACTTACAAGATGTTAACCAAGGGAGCCAGTTCAGTGCCTGGACGTTCGTAATGGTCACACAGATTTTTGTTGGATGAATGAAAAAGCCAAATAGATTTATATTATATGGAGATATTTCACTCCCTTTAGCATCCAAAGTAAAAAATACAATTCAAATACTTTAAAAACAGTTTGCTTCAGAATGCCATCCTCTAGAGATTTTTCCAAACTCACAGACACAAAAATCATAACAAAGAGCGCTTTTATCTGGAATAAAAAGGAAATATCTTTATTTACATTTTCGATGTTTCAAACTTTACTTGTTCATAAGAAAAAATCACTATTCTTTTTAATGATAAAGAATGTGTTTCTTAACACATTTGTTTTGCCTTCAATTCCATTACTCTCATTTTTGTTTCCTTGTCTGGACAGATGCTCTTCATTGCTCACTAGCATGGGTGGGAAGTGACTGTAAACTTCAGATTTCATATGAATATCAGAAGAGAGGCAAAACAGGTCACACTGTCCTGTCACATGGCCCCGGGGACACTTCTGGTTTAACTTTTCAGATTTTTTTTTTTTAATGTTTGTAAAACCTCCACAGAAAAGTAATCTCTCTCCATCTGTCCTTGTGTTCTGCAGAATTGTCCCAGAGGCAGAGGGAGAGAAAAAAACTTAAGTCTTTCTCAGACTGACGGTCATGAGGTTCCAAGGGGCCCTTGCCTCTGAGGCTGAACCACCCCCTGCCTGTCTGCTGAGAGCCAGCCATAGCCCCAATTCAACAATGAAGGGGCTTAATTACTCCAGTAAGTGGGTGTTGAGCACTTGGCACATCTCAGTCAAGATTTTTAGACACATGTTGTTTGTCCATCCACCAAATGCTCTTGAGATGATGAATTTTCCCCATTCAATTGAATATAACTTCATTTCTTCCCGAATTAAGATTTCAGCTCCATTTTCAGCTACAAATACAAATCTTTTTTTATTATTGGTTGTTCAAAACATTACATAGTTTTTGACATATCATATTTCATACATTTGATTCAAGTGGGTTATGAACTCCCATTTTTACCCCGTATACAGATTGCAGAATCACATCGGTTACACATCCACTGTTTTACATATTGCCATACTAGTGTCTGATGTGTTCTGCTGCCTTTCCTATCCTCTACTATCCCCCCTCCCCTCCCCTCCCCTCAAATCTTCTCTCTCTACCCCATCTACTGTACTTTATTTCTCCCCCTTGTATTATTTTTCCCTTTCCCCTCACTTCCTCTTATATGTAATTTTGTATAACAATGAGGGTCTCCTTCCATTTCCATGCAATTTCCCTTCTCTCTCCCTTTCCCTCCCACCTCTCATCCCTGTTTAATGTTAATCTTCTTCTCATGCTCTTCCTCCCTGCTCTGTTCTTAGTTGTTCTCCTTATATCAAAGAAGACATTTGGCATTTGTTTTTTAGAGATTGGCTAGCTTCACTTAGCATAATCTGCTCTAGTGCCATCCATTTCCCTGCAAATTCCATGATTTTGTCATTTTTTAGTGCAGAATAATACAAATGCAAATCTTATCATTCTAGTATTTTTGTTTCTCTCATGCACATGCCATCTTGACACCGCTAAGTAGTGAAATCATTTCTTAAATGTTACAGGCAAAATATATACTTGGTTTTTGTTTGTTTTTAATTACATGAATCAGTAAATAAAACAAACCATACTTCTTGAGAAAAATGCATGATCCCCATCTCAGGATCTCTTCCGTCTTTGGACATGTCCATAACCCCTTCCCATTCAGAACACTGTTACAGCATTTTCTTCATTTTCCATTCTAGCATTTCAAACTCAAGTATATTAAGATGAGAATGTCTGCAGATTTACATGAGCATTGTTTGTGCAGGTTGGTGGGGGCATGTTCTCTATAAGGAGCTGTTTACTTTTGGGAGTTGTGCGAAGGGTTATCACCTTGAGTTCACCAGGGGGGCTACCTGCCCCTCTACAGGTCCCATTCCACAGGCCGCAGGGGTGGTACACACTCCAACTGTTGTGCTGTGTGCATCACCTCTGAACCACTGAGGAAGAAACTAAGTTTCCCTATAAAACCAGTGACTTTGTCTACACACCAACATTACAATGGTTTGTTAGCCATGAGCCAATTAAGACAATTAGTGCTATTTAATATGAAATGTTCTCCAATACACACCCTGGCAGGAGTATTGAAAAATACAAGTATCAAGAAGGCTGATTTATTTTCCCATTGCCAGAGCCAGCTGCTGAGTGCCAAGCAGCACTGTATGTGCTCCTGGCATAACTTTATTAATAATCTTGGCAAACAAAGAATCCTTCAACAAATAGCAGTAGCCTTTTGATTATATTGTGCCACAGATAATAATTGCTTCAAATTGAGTGTAGTGGAGTCTATTTGCTCATGCATAATGAAAAAAAAATGATCATATAACAGCTTGATTATAAAAACTAACGGCATGCTGGAAAGCTACCAAGAATTCCCCCAAATTGGACATTTTAATTGTTTTACTTTAGCTGCTGATCCAGACAAAATTCACTTAAAATATTTTTGCATGCCAAAATCCCTATAAAACAGAAATTTCCAAACCTGCTGTCAGTAGTCGCTTAGAGTTAATGAATATGAAAAAAATGTTTTTACATTACATAAAAATATGACATTATTATTAGTATTGGAATGATTTTAATGCAGCAAAATTCCAGTAAATAGAAAAATTTAAATTGGGTCCTGCAGGTTTGGAAAAGGGATTTGATTTGTACTTCACATTAGCAGTGGGAATTGTGCATGCTATATCTTTGCAAGTAGAGATTCTACAGTTATTTCAACTTAAAGATTGATTGTGCTTTGAAATGTGGTTGTGGAAATACACTTTTGATTATTTTCATTAACATAAGAATCACATTTTTTTTCTGGAATATTATGATTGAAACACTGGGCTAAACTGTTAAAAAATATCATGCAATTAACCATCACAACAACCCCATCAGCTAGTCTTTCCATGCTTTGCACACAGTAGGTACAATATAAAGATTTGTTGTATGAAAAGGGAAGTTAAATGAAGTACTTGCCATCATATGCAGTGGTCCAGCCTACATCCAGCAGTGACTCAGTAGTTTTTTCTTAGTTTCCTGGTTTACACTTTTTTTTTTCCTTTTCAAGAGTGGTGCATTAAGAGTTCTAAGCTCTACTGACCCCCAAATGGGACTAAATGTTACACTAGGATTCCTCCAGGTACTTGTTCCTCAGGAATTCAGGCAAGGTGGGGTCTGTGGAGTATGCCCCTGGTACCTACAGATAATGATAACGGTGGTGAATTTTTCTCAGGGCTCAGCAAAAGGAGTGCTCTGGTGACATTTCAAACATGCTCAATAAGAAGCCACCAACACCACAAAGAGGCAGAGGAAGAGAAGTCAGTGGGACATGGTTTGAAATCAGCTAAGGCTTGAACACTTTTGGCCAATTTTTTTTTTTTTAATGAGCATACAGTTAGAAAAGCCTTTAATTTTGAATTCTCCATGTCTATAACTGATTAGCTCAAATTCTTAATTCTGACCACCCCCAGTCCTAGGTAATGTTTTCAAGGGAATTAAGTTTTGCCTGTGGCATTCTCTATACATTCATTCTTTCAGCATCCTGTTTCCGCTCCATACCCCAAGCATCACCTCCCCACAGTTTGTTACCTCATCAGCCCATATTTATTAAAGATAATATAATTATTTTTAATAGTTTAGCCATGTCATCCTTGCTCATATGAAATCTTCTTTGGAAGCACAAATAAAACAAGCCTCTCAAGGGTGTATGTCAAGTTCTAGAATCATATTAACTCATCTCATAGCATAAATTGAGATCTTATGCCAAGGCCCATCTCATTTAAAAGACTTCTCAGATGACTGCAGTGACTCAGATGTTCTCCCCTCTGGAAAACTCTGCAGTGACCACTGGTAACATTGATCAAGGCCAATACACCTTGGCTTCTCACATGGATTCAACTTCTCTTCTCCAACTATGAACTCTGTCATGGCAGTGATAGCCCCTTTCACCTCTTTTGTGTTCTTCATGGATGTAAAAGAGTTCACCAGAAGAGCACCTTAGAAATCAAGCACAGTACATTAAAGCAAAGCAGAAAAAGAAAGACAAAACAGGGGCTGGGGATGTGGCTCAAGCAGTAGCGCGCTCGCCTGGCATGCGTGCGGCCCGGGTTCGATCCTCAGCACCACATACCAACAAAGATGTTGTGTCCGCCGAGAACTAAAAAATAAATATTAAAAAAAAGATTCTCTCTCCCTCTCTTTCTCTCTCTCTCCTCTCTCACTCTCTCTTTAAAAAAAAAAAAAAAAAAAAAGAAAGAAAGACAAAACAGAGGCACTCAGATTAGGAGACCTGCTATCTGCTCTCTGTTAAATCTCCAGCTTCTGGTAATAGAAAGAGCGATGATTAGAAGTCGAGAACCCACTGAAGCTGGAACCTAACTACCTCAATTTACTGTGAGACCATGGGCAATTATGTTTGCCTCTCTCTGCCTCAGTTTTCTACTCTGTTAAATGGACATAGAGACTTCCTTGACTAGTTGTGAGATTAGTTCTAGAATGTAAAAAGAAGACAGTTTCTCATCAGTGAAGAATTTCAGAATGGTTTTGTTGATGAATGCTTTTCATATTAATGTGCAGCAAAATTGTTGGGGATCTTGTTCAAGTACAGATTCTAGATCAATAGCAGTGGGGTGGGGAGAGGCTCCAGGTCTGCTTTTCTATCAAGCAGGAGCTGCTGCTGCTGCTCCAGAGACCTCACTTTGAGAAGCAAAGATCCAGGTAATTGCATCAAAGCAAGCAAAGCTAGTTACATAAAATACAAGGAAGAATGCTACTAGAAAGAAGAAAAAAAGAAAGCATAACCTTAGACCCGAAAGTCACCTGCAATGTCACATGTCCATCGTGGGAATGAAGAGAATGCCCATGTTCACCTATGCACTTAGACTTTTAAAAGCTTGTTCTTTGCTTAAATATCAAGTTTAGATTCTTGTTCTTGGTCTCATTTCCTATTGATCATTGGGAAAAGCTCTACTTTTCCTTATATCCCTTACACATACGCACACTTGGCATTTCACAGATTTTAAGAAATGCTCATAGCTATCCTAGAAAACAAATAAGATGAAACAACATAAATCTTAGGAGATTTTTAATACTTATTTCATATTTATGATGTCCATTGGATGCACACATAATAAGGATGTGAAAAATGCTGCGAAGGGCCGATGACATAGTGATTTCCAGCTCCAATCTAGAGCCAGATGACCAGTAACTGGATCCTGGCTCCATCACTGCACTGATGAAGGAGTCTGAGGAGTGTTATTTAACATGCTATCTATCAGTTTACTCATCGGCAAAATGAATTTTACAATAGCATTATCTCAGGAAGGCTATGAGATCACATACATACATACATTAAGAGCTTAGAACATACCTGCAAACAAGTGTAAGGTATTTGGTAGCCACAGTTATGTAACTCTTACACCATGGGCTAGTTTGATTGAGAGACATGAGCATAAGCCATGTGATCTTTCTATTACACAGGGCTGTATTTGGGGACTGGTCACTCACTCTGAATGTTGTCTTTGAATAATCACATGTCACGCCTCCTGTCTATTTGTTTGAATATGTGTTTGTGATTTTTGACAATCTTTTGGTCATATCAACTATTTTTTTTTCTTGTAGCAATAAATTTATCTATGAGATAATAGTTGCAGGGTGTGATAAAAGAAAGTGAATTATTTCTCAGAAGCTCCTGATGGAGGATAACAATGTGTAATATTTAAAAAATATTCTGAGTCCTCATACTTTGAGAGACATAGTAACATAGGGACAGGAGCAGCGTTGCCTACTCACACTTAGGGGTGTTGCTTTACCTGTACAATTGCAGCTATCAGCCATGTGACTTCACCCAGTCGCTTCTCTTGAGTTCATTTTCATTTCCTAAAGAATTATAATTTAGTACCCGCCTCATGGATTGTTGTGAGGTGTACATGAGACAATATAAATGAAGTCCTGTTACAGTTCCCATCACATAGTAATTTCCTAAGCAATAAAATGATAGTAGTAGCCATAATAAAGTTACGCCCATGAGCCTTCATAATGAACACATGCGAATACAGCTAATGCAAATGGAGAGTCTCCAACACTAGGAGAAAGTCTGTACTTCTCAGCTTCACACACCCTTCCGGCTCCTTCCAACAGCAATTCCAGCTTGCCTGGCAGAATTCACAGTCACTCCCAGGAAGGACTTTCCCAGCCAGCCCTCCACTTCATTAAAATCACAGGATCCCCTTCAGTATTTTCAAGTGAAAAAAAAAAAAAAAAGACTATGTAGGTATTATAAGACCCAATGGCCCTGAAAATAGAATTGAATTCAAAAGCTTTATTTTCTTGTGACAAGCTACAATGTCTCTGCATTACCTCTGTCCTCAAGACAAGTGTTTAAGACAGCTTGCTTTCTCTGACATAAAGATGGCAGGGATGTGGAGAATAGAGCCTAAGAAGATGCAAGGTGCTAGGCGCAATGGTGCATGCCTGTAATCCCAGCTACTTGGGAGGCTGAGGCAGGAGGATTGCAAGTTCAAAGCCAGCCTCAGCAAAAAAAGCGAGGTGCTAAGCAACTCAGTGAGACCCTGTCTCTAAATAAAATACAAAACAGGGCTGGGGAAGTGACTCAGTGGTCCAACTCGCCTGAGTTGAATATCTAGTTACCCCACCCCCGGATAAAAAGAAGCAAGTTCAAATGGGAGAAGCAGGAACTGTAAATGGGGACTAGAATCAGTGCTGCGGGTGTAGGAGAGTGACTGCAAATGTGGAAAGGGTGATATTTCAGGAAAGGATCCATTTTCCATTATTGACTTTTACCTTTTACCTCTTTACCCTTGTTAATTGCATCATGATTACCATGGCTGGCAACTAGCACTGTGGCTGAAAACAGACTTTGGAGCCAGAGTGCTTCAATTTGATTGCAGTCTCCAACTGTGTAACTTTGGGCAAGACACTTAACCTCTCTGAGCCTCATTTTCTTCCTGTGATAAAATGGGAGAGATTTTTTTTTTTTTTTTTTTGGCGGCAGGTGGGTGGGGGGAGGGATAACCTTATGAGGTCATACATAGAGAATTTTTAAAACATTACCTGGCACTTATTAAACCCTTTTGTGTTAATTTTGATCTTACTTCAGGACTATTATCATAATAATAAAGTAGATCTAAGATTCCTCCTGATTTTAACTTTAGAACAAATGAATTAATTCATGGTCTATAGCAGTAGAATTGTTTTTACTATGATTTTCTTTTGATTCCTTCTAGTGAGGGCTTTTTTATGTTAATGTGTTCTCTCATTGAATTTTCACAATCTAGTGTTTACTTTCACACATACTACTAACCGTGACTCAAAAAAACATGCACAGTAAAAATGAAAGATGATTTTATGTTTAATTGCAAGAAAATAGAGTAACTAGTAGTACAATAAGAACCTCTTTGGTGGACTCTATTGTTTAAAGGAACTGGTATTTCTAACACTATTTTAATGCTGTCTTGTAATCATTATATATTGTTTTAGCTTGATGCAATTTACACATATCTGGTGAGCAAAAGATGAAATGAGATGGGCTGTCTTAAATTGGTGGTTTAGAAATAATCACATTTTATGGATAGAATAATATTCCCATTTCACAAAGAGCACCATATGAAAAAAATAATTTTTCTAAATGCAAGATTTGAACAAGAAGTCTGACTTAGATTGTATAAAGCATATTTAGCGCCAATGACATAAATTAGAGGTGAAAGACCTGCTGGGTCATGAACGAATTCTTTTAACCAGGTACCATGGAGACAGGCTCCATAGAAACAGGTAACTCTTGAATTTTACCTTTGCCAGCCCTTACACATACACAATTGCTTCAGCTTTGTTTGTACATATAGATCCATAGGGAAAATATAATTACCTGGATAATTCCAAATTTTAAAATCACACTCCTTTTTCGCTTTACATTTTACTCAATTTAAGGGCATTTCCTTGAAAAAGGTGTGGAAAGCATGTGTGCAGATGTTAAAATCAGGTGGTTTGGGTTGATTAGTATTTAGGGACTAGAATAATGAAGGAGGCTCAAAATAAATAAATAATAGAAATAATAGCAGTTAAGGTGTCTCGTTTTCCTCTTGAAGGCCTTGTCTAATGTGGAAAGTGCCCCTAAAACATTCAGAAAGCCATATATTTTTTTTCTTCCTATAGAAATAAAAGTTGTAGATGATCCAACTCAGAGA
Source organism: Spermophilus citellus (assembly GCF_964194105.1). Lineage (NCBI taxonomy): Eukaryota > Metazoa > Chordata > Mammalia > Rodentia > Sciuridae > Spermophilus > Spermophilus citellus. Next base: position 55,378,504 of record NC_138192.1, on the reverse strand, counting down.
AAATATCCAAGATCAAAAGTGCTTCCTGCATAACCAAAAAGGGATAAAAGAAAAATGTATTATGTTTCCGTAATATTAAGGATTGAATACGGTTCCTTGAGAAGTGATAACATGCACACTGTATTTATGGAATGACGAGGTTGTTGTTTAACTAATCGGATTCCCTACGTGTTCTGCAAAAATAAGAGTTGTTTCCTATTTCCTCAGCATTCCTATTTGTCGGGTTTTATATTGTACCCCAGGATAATCTTAACAGCAGACCAGTCCTGTGGCTCCTTTTGGTTCTACTTTTTTAATCACATTAACCACGAGGTCCATCTGCTCCATGAAAGTTTCATGCCTGATGCCTCATGGTACTGTCATGAAGAGCAGTGGCCTGAAGTCACCACTCAAGGTGTCCTTAGACATCATCTCCAGCAGCAGAACCACAACCACTGTCTCCATTTTGAGGCTGGGTCCTGTGTACAATCAGCTTAAGTTCTTCCTGGCAGAAGTCTGTTGGAAAGTAGTGGAGACCAACCTGTTTCAAGAGATACAGCCTTAGTTTTGCGTAAGCATGGCTACATAACATGCATGTCCCTCAGCCTCATAAAATAGGGTAGTAACAGTTTGAGTAGCATAAATGTGCAAATGATGTGGGTTCTCCTCCGTTCTTCACTGCCATAGCATCCTGGTGCCCTCCCAATGTGTTTGTACACGGGAAGATGTCAGGAAATACCTCTTTATACATGACCTTAGCCATGCCATGATTTATCCTTATTAAGGCAAGGACTGCACTGAGATTACAGTTATTGCTCTGAAGCAAGTTGGCTAAGGGTCACTGAATCCTTTCCTTTAAAAGATCTGCTTTGTTTGCATTGAAGGAAAAAGAAATAACCATGCTTAGGGCTCCTTTGTTTGAAAAGCTTGCTTGCTTGATAAATGTCCTCTAATCTATTCTGAGAGGGCCTTGTCCCTTTGTTTAAGGTCTAGTGGAATTTCCCCTGGGTGAAGTTTAATGGGATTAGGACATGGAGACATGGAGAGACTGTGAGAAGATTTCATCATCAGCCTTCAATCTCTGACCCAGAAAGCTTATGAAAATTATAAATATATGGCCTCCTTTTGTGGAAACCCTGGTCTGAATGTCCCTCCAGAAGATCAGCTATGTGTTGTGGGCTAAATATGTCATTGTCCCTTCCCATCACCAAACAAACTGGTTCAGGTCTGAGAACCAGGACTCCTTGAACTCAGATTCCCACTTTCTGTAAAAGACTGAAAGAAAGCAGGACAGGGAATATTTAATTTTTCTGAACATTGTGTTCTATATGAAGAAAAAAGGTGTGTGAAGTCACGTGAACTGCTGTCTTCCTAGTGTTTTGAAAATTTGGTATTTATGAGATTTGAAGAAGAGAAACGGCCCATCCTCATAAAGGAAGCATTCCTAATTCTCTAAGAATAAGCCTCTTTTTGTTCTTCCCTCTCAGCATTGCTAAAGTTTCTCCACTGCTTTTCCAGTTAATTATCTCTAAGTGATATCCCTTCTGTTGATCTCTAGTTTGACAACGTTGCAGAATGAGAGTGTTTCATCTCACCATTGTCTCCAAAGCCACCAAAATGAACAAAGAGGACAAGAAATGGGAAAAGATTCCATCTTCAATGCAGTTGGGAAATAGCTCCAACCACATTGCACAGAATCAAAAGAGTAACTGTCAAATCCAACAGGGTAATCCCAAGCTCAGACACACACTTTGCTGAGCTCAGGCTGTCTCAGGTACAGCAGATGCTGTTGTCCACGTCACATTCACTCCTTTCTCCCACTTCCTCCATGGAAATACCCCTTCTCCAGCTGTATTCTTTTCCAATGGACCTTGGGTTTTGCATAAATAGTAGGGTGGCCATGAACTTCAGAGATTAGCTATGATTAGTTATGGTCCATTATCATAATTCCTCCCCATTTGAGATTGAGAAGCGTCATCATTGTAAAAAATGGACATGGCAGTGTGTGTCTGGGAAACTTTTGTTCACCTTAAAAAGAGACACAGATAAGGATGAGCCCCCTTGAGTTATCATCTGCTTGTAACTCTTGGGAATTGGGAAATGTCTTGGGAAACATGGAGGAAGTCTGCCTGAGGGAAGAGAGTGTACTAAATTCAGCAGTCAGAAGAAATGTGAAGAATTTGAGTCCTTAGCAAGGTCTCTGCAACCCTGAGCAGTCAACCTAAGGTACCTCCCTGCTGATTCTTCATCAGAGAGATGGCACAGGTCCTGGTGCTTCAAGCTCTTTTGCTTGCAGTTAAAATCATATTAATATTAGAGGGCCATCAAAAAGTAGGGCATATCTCTCATGGACCTGCCACTCCTTTGTTTTAATGACCAGAGCTGGGGGTGAAGAAAATCTTTGGAAGCACACCTTAGCCATGGTCCTTAAAACCAAATGGAGGAGAGCAGAGCTCTGGGAAGGCCTGTATATAAATAGTCTGTTCAGACGTAGCATTAACAATAAGCAAATATAAGGGCTATAGGTATTCATTAAAATATAAATGCTTAAAGCTTTGAAAATATAGAAATAACATTATTATTAACTAACTCTTGAAAGTGAAGAGTGGTGGAAAGAAATGTAATTAGGTTAAATTCCTAGTCTTTCATATTGGGGAATTAATTTATTTTTCTTAAACAGATAAATCAAACATTAGATGTCTAATAATGTATTGCTTCAAGATACAAAGAGATCTATAAGAAAAAATAAAATTAATGACGCAATCAACATCAGGAAATAGAGTGGAGAAGGCAAACAGAAGAAAATATGAGTGTTCCAGTTCATTCACTGTATGAAGGGGACAGGTTCCTTGCATTCTGTAAGGCTGCAAAAAAAAAAAAAAAAGAAATATTAAGATACTGTACTGGGCATAGTGTGCATAACAACAGCTCCAGAGGCTGAGTGAGGTAGGAGGATCACAAATTCAAGGCCAGCCTCAGAAATTAGTGAGATCATCAGCTTAGCAAGACTCTGTCTCAAAAAAAAACCCAAAAAACTAAGTGTGTGTGTGTGTGTGTGTGTGTGTATACATATAAACAATATATTATATATTTATTATATATATTTGTTTTTTATTTCTTACATATTTTTATTTATTAATTATATATTTATTTTATATATATATATATATATATATATATATATATATATATATATATATATAAATATATTTACATATATATGCTCAGTGGTAAAGCATGCCTGTATTTAATTCTCATTTCAAACTATAAGATCAAATTAAAGAAACTACAGAGATAGGCCATATATAAATCAGATAATGTAGAAAGCTGTACAAACAAATCATATAAGAGTTAAGAACTTCATGTCAGTGAATATAAATAAGGTGAACTCGGCTACCAAAAGAAAGAGGCTGAAGTTAGAGGAGAGCCCCGACACCTCAGGAGACTAACGAGATGCTGTCCAAGTGTAAGTGGGGGCACAGACCCTCCATCTCTGATTTTAGATTGTGCTTGTTCTTTTGTTTTCCAAAGCAGTACCGCTTATGCTTAGAATCTCACCGTATTTCCTGGAAACCTTCTCTTCAGCTAAAGGTTCCAACCCTGACTGTTGATTGCAACTCTATTTCAAGCTGATTTAAAGAGATGCAATGCCATGCTTCTGTATTTCTTTGATTTTTTTCTAGTCTTTTTCCCAGTGAATACAAACTTCATTTCCTTTTTTTTTTTTTTACACACTCAGAGAAAGGTCCCTGTATACATCAATTTATAAGATATCAACTGCTCACCATATTCAAGAATATCAGGACTTTGCAAAATTGGCCAATAGGAATTTTTTGATGCTTGTATGAAAAGAACTTTGAGCATTAATCCAACCCCCCTGTGCTAGCAGTGAACCATTTTCTGGCACTACAGAGCTAAATCCATCTTGAATATGCTACAGGCTGCATGTTATAGGATATAAGATTTAGGATTAGGTTCAAAAAATAACCAATATGTGCTTCTGTATAGGAATGAATGGTACTGAATTCAGATGGATACAACAGCTTCAATGTTTCAACAGATATGAGTGAGAGACTTTGCTGATATGACACATACTTCTAAAAAGCAAAGCAGGTTGACCAGGAGAAATGTTTGAAAGCTCAATGCATATATTTTGAAATTGGGTACACTGTGGATGGGCAGGTCAAATTCCACTTCTGTTTTAAAAAGCAGTTCTCTAACTCAGTAAAGAAGAAACCAGGCTGATGCAATCAGGTGTTGGGGATGTTGCAATTTGTTAGCAATAACAGTTAACAACGTCAAAGTCTGAGAATGATTTACTCAATAAAACCAAAACAGATTCAGAGGCTATCTACATAACTTCACTCCTACTAGCATTTTGATATGCCTTATTGAGCTTGAAATACAAGGATTTAAATATAATTGCTCCTCAGAGAATCCCCAATAACCTGTGTATACTCATGGAAATATGTATAAACTGTTGGATTACATGCTGATGGTTGGAGAACAATCTAAAAGAAGACCTTACAAAGTTACTGAATTTAATTCCCATTTCAAATTATAAGATCAAATTAAAGAAACTAAAAAGAAACTAAAGAGATAGACCATATATATAAATCAGATAATGTAGAAAGCTATACAAACAAATTATATAAGAGCTAAGAACCAATATAACTTCATGTCAGTGAGTATAAATAAGGTGAACTCGGCTACCAAAAGAAAGAGGTTGAAGTTAGAGGAGAGCCCCGACATGGTACAAAAGAGATGAGAGGGGCACTGAGATACTTCCTCCAGAATGCCTGGGTTTCCCTGGAAAGTCTTAAGAGGCTATAAAGTTATTTTATTTTATTTTTTTTTAAGGAAACTTAGCACCTGGGGAAATTACCACGAACAATATATAAGTCCTCATCTTTTGTTTGTGCAAGTAACTGCATTGACCCACCCCATAAGATATAAAATCTGTGGAATTTTTATTCCCTAAGATCTGGAATACAAACCCTGAATAAGTAAAGACTGCAGTCTTTCATAACCAACTATAATTTTATTGATTTTCATGTGTTACTCAAATCTTGTTAAAAGAGAAGAGAAGTCTGCCAAAGCAAATAGAAAGATGCATATACTGCCATCTAAATTTTATGTTATGGAGGCTACGCCTATTGGTAGAATTTGAAATTGGAGGTTGCCAGGAAGTCAGAAGGAAAGTACCAGAATGATATATATTCTCATTGAACAAAGAATATATATATTTTTTTCTAATTTCTACCTTATTTCCTATAGAACTCAATCCTTCTTTCGGTAATAAAATACACTATATGAAATATTTATTAATGCAAAAGAGTGATTTTAGTATCATGATTATGGCTAAATATGACCAGTCTTTGACTTGTGCTTTGCCAGCCCCATAAATTCCAGCGAAGTAGTTTAGAGTTTTATTGTAGTAAAGTTTTCCTTTTAGAATTTACATATAAAAAAATCAGTATATTTTTTACAGTTACCATCGTTTGACATTTTATTGAAAACAATTTAAATTTCTACAGATAATAAAGCTAAATCCCTTATTTTGAGTATTCTTCAGTATTTCTCAGTAGATTAAGGGTCCATACTTACAGGAATCCTGTGTAGCCAGTTTGAACTGGTGAACACTCACCTTCTGTCCTTTATTTCTATCTACATTTTTACTCTTGTATATCCTATCAATATGAACCAGATTGTCATATAAAAAAATCTCAGATATTTTTGAACATTGGCCATGACTTCCCTTGACATTTTCTTCAGGAGTCTAAAAATCTAAAGCACCTAACTTGTCCTCTATTTCTAAAACTCTAGACACATTTTATGTTTTAGGCTTGGGCATATTTTATCCTTGGATCCTCGTAATCAATATGTTTGGCTTTTTTGTTTTTTAAAGAAATGAAAATCAATTTCAAAGTTAAAGCTTTAAATTCAACTTAGTATTTATAATTAAAAGTGATAAAGAAATCATTGAATCTACCCAAATTTTGCTAAGTCATAAAACCAAGATTCAACATGGTGATTCATAGAAACAAAAGAAATTGTGTTTGTTTTTTCACTTGAGATTAAGTTCAATGGCAACTAAGCGATCATCCCATAAACGTTTGTTTAAACTTGGAGGTGTGTGGTTTAAGTGGCAAAACTTTGGGGAGGTAGGCATTCCAGGGCTGGTATGACATCTCAAAAATATGATTCAAGACCGAGATTTTTTTCTTTCTTCCTCCTCTGCTTTGCCCTTCTTTCAGCTTTGATTTCAGGGCTGCAGAGCTGTGGCTCTGCAGAGCACAGAGCCCATGCTGCAGGCAGGAAAAATCCTCAATACAAAGGCTAAGGGTTAAAGGGAGGATCCCCACCAAGGCTGCCCCCTTGGAAAGCTTCCCGACAGGTGTCGCCCAAGGACTTCTATTATCACCTCATTGGCCAGAGGTTAGTCACGTGACGAGCTCTGTGGCCAGCCTTCTGGAAAACTGAGTCTCTTTAGCTGACCCAATGGTGCTCTAAACAAACCAAAGTTTCTGCTGATGAAAAGGGAGGGGAATGACAATTAGCAGTATCTGCCACAATACATACTCATTGAAAGCCTCAATAAGCTGGTAATATGCTTTAGTGTTGGCAGAAATCAAAACACACAAATGTTATTAATTTTATTTGTATACTTTATTAAAAGGTGCTATTTCCACCATTTCCTAATTCCTACATTATTAAAAGTATCTGTAATAATTGGATGTGTTTAATGAAATGAAAACACATAGTAACTAATTTCATGATCCTTTTGAATATTGTTAGCCTAAATAAGAATTTCATTTGAAAATATTAAATGAAATTCTTTAGTATAAATATCAATCAAGTGGAAGTGGGAAATGTTGAGCAAATTATTCTTTTATTTCTGTGACCTTTTATGAAGTTGTATTAAAATGTGAGAAACAAGAGTACCAGCTAATATAATAATCTAAATAGGCCCAAATAATAGATAATTGCCTCATTGGGTTCTTATAAATGCCAGGAACTTGAAATACTTTGTTTCATTTACCATCACAGATGCTGTACATTACTATCCCCATTTTCTGGATGAAGAAACTGAGGCAGGGAACAAATAAGTCATCTGTCTGAAATCATGCAATTAAAAAGTACAGCTAGGACTTAGACTGGTCAACCCAAGATTAACCACTGTGCTACAGTGATTAAATCTGAAATGTTATAGCACTCATCTATCACTGTTTGCATGCTCTATGAACAATACGCACATATCAGTGGGAGCTAAAAATTAAGCATTTTTAATGTTTGTAAAAATCCTGCATCCAAGTTCCCAGGTATACTTGTTTTATCTGAGTTGTTGAAATATCACCTATAATAGAATGCTGCTTCAAGAAGGAACAAAATCTAAATAGGACAGGAATTATATTCCTTCATTTAGGTTCAAATATCATAATGGAATTATAGGGCGAAATTCTGATATGATACATCTGTAAAAATACTTGTATTATTTGGCATAAAGGATGTATGGCTTAAAGAATGTATGTAAAAGTGCTTTCAAAACTTCTCCCAATTTAAGTTATACAGATTTTTATCAAAAACACAATCACTCTATAAATCTATTAGACCCATGCATGCTACACGGATAGGAATTGGAATGAAAATAAAATTATTTTCTCAATAGAAATAGAAATTCCATAAATTTATTGAGCAATTACTTTGTTCCAGACACATGTTAGTAATACAAAAATCAAAAGCCATTTTATCTGTGTTCTCCTAGTACTCACAGGATAATGGAAGAGAAACCCATCAACAGATGATTGCAACAGCCTAAGAACTATGATCAAGATAATCAGTCTTATGAGGCCATAGATAGGACCCTAAACCAAACTGACAGAATCAAATACCTCTATGATGTAATAAAGTCTTGCATAAGAGTTAATCAGAAGACAAGGATACCCCAGGGCAAAGGGCATCACAAATAAGTCCCTGAGGCCAGAATCAGTGTGGTGTGTGGGGAGGCCTACCCACTTCTAAATTGCTGAACAACATCATGGAAGGGAATTTGGTGGGAGATAGCCCTGGGAAAGTGGAATAAGCTTTGCCAAAAAAGCTTATGCTTTATATTGTGGAGGATAATAAATTGCAAGAGTGTTTGAATCCAGGAACAGTCACTGTTATATTTGTGGCTTGAGGTTTTCCTAAGCAAATCAGTTTTCATAATTAAAAAAAAATTTGTTGGAGTAGATTATTTTTTGTGATCCTTTCTAAATGAAAGATTTGGAAAGTCAGATAAAGCAAGCGAATTTTACCCTTCTATAGTCATCCTTCAAGGTCAAAACCAGACAGTGCTTTATGTTGTTATATCCTTTATTCTGATACTTCTCAGCAGGAAACCTGGTGGATACCAAGAATGACTTCCAGGAGTGTGTGTGCATGAATGTGTGTGTGTGGGTGTGTGTATGTGCGCGTGTGCGCATTGTAGATGTGGGTAAGAGAAGGAGTGAGAATTACTTGAGTTCACTGCTAAAAGAGAAGTCATGCATAATAGTAGTGCAAACAGAATTTCAAAGGAAATTGCTCAAAATGCTAAAAATATTGGATAATACATGTGCCTTGCTATCATTGTTGGCTCTGGAAAAATGGCTCAAGATGTTCATAGGATGTATTTCTATGTGCTTCCTTTCCTTCCAGAATATTTTTTTTTTTCCTGTTCAAATAGCATCAGAAAACAATCAATCATTTGCTTCACTTGGCAGAATGTATGTACAGATCAACCGTCTTAGATTGTTCCTCTTTCCTGCTGCGGCTGCTGCTTGACAACTTAGAGAACAGCTATAAGTATTCATCTTCAAATATACCTTTGTCCTTCAGGGCATGTTTTCAACAATCCTGAAAGGTATCAATGCTTCAACCAGACCTCCTTTACCTTAACAAATGCATGCTCAAAACCACCTAAGAACAGCTTTTTCTCCCTCACACGCATATATACACCCACACACCCCTCCCTAAGCACACTATAAAACTGCTCTCCCAATTCCCACCACCTGACTGCTTTAAAGATAATGCAGTCGCTTATAATATTGATAACAAATGCCTTAAAATAGGAACTGATGTTCTTTATAGACCAATCAATCATTTAAAATCAAGTACAAATTGTCTGGACCACTGCTCCACACCTGCTCATTTCCTCCATTTTGTTTAGTATCTGTTGTTGTGAGAGCTTTCTAGTGAGGTTTTTGGAACTTAGTAGCAACTGTTGTCTTTTATCATATCTTGGCCTATGTGATTGTAGTAAAATTATGTACCTATTTTGAAAGAAAACACCATTTTAACTGAAGGCTTGTGAACACGTATTCTCAAATCTCTGTTATAAAATATTCCTGAGCATAGCGTGTATGTGATGGATTTAATAGAGACATAAGTCATACCTATGCCACTGAAACACTATGCATATCCCTGTTAACCATAGCTCACCATTTTATCTGCAGAAAACAGATGTGAAAATCAGTGTTTGTGATTGAAGTCCATGATTAGATACACTTTCCTTAAGGAGGCTTCTGTGATACAGGGAAATCATAATGAAAGATGTATACAATGTTTACACCTTGTGCAAATTGTGCAGTACAGTATTTGGGTTTCAGCACACATACAGTTTATCTGTTTTCATCAGAACAATGGCTGTCTGGTTATGAACTCAGTATACAGATGATCAGCCGTTCTGGCTCTGTCTTTGATCCACAGCCTTTCACTTCAGGCATTCAACACAGTAGGTGCCAAGTAATATCAATCATTCTGTTTTTGCTGTGTCCCTGGTAAGAGATGGCATTTGTTTTCCTGATTCACAAGATAAGCCAGACATGACCAAAAAAAAAAAAATGTGAACATGAAAAATCAAGCCTTGTTGAGAAATTTTTCAACTAAGACATGCTAAACATCTTTTGTTAAGTGGCGTTATAGTAAAATTACAATTATCTGAAATAAAAGGGAAAAGAACAAACAAAACTAATAATCACAAAGGAATTTAAAGTTTATTGTAAGGCCAAGCAAATCATTTTTTGTAGGCTCCTGATCTAATAATCGGATTGTTTCCTCAGGTAGCCTGGACTTCATTATGACTGTCACACTCCTTTGCTGAAGAGGCATCATGTTTATTCCACAGATCTCTTAAGGCTGGAAGCAGGTTTCCATTTAGAAATTAAATACTGTTTTTTTTTTTTCCATTTTCATACAGAAATTAAATCTGCAAATGGTTTCAGTGGATTTTTTTTAAGGAAATCAATTTTTAAAAACGTATTGAGTCCAACAATTTCCATGATCTGTTCTAAGCTGGAAATTATTCACAAGCAATCTGGGTGAAACCAAAGCATTTTTCCCAAACAAAAAGCTCGGGTGTTATGTATATAAATGTATGTGATGGAGCCTCTGACTTTGTGATACTAGAATTCAACCCTTGACCTGCAGAAACAATCTCTGAAAACCTTATTTACAGAAAAACCTCTCTAAGGTTTGCAGGGCCATCAAGTGACACCTGAGCAGGAACTCTCAGCCCGTCCCAAACAGACCATGCCATAAACAAGTCCCTACACCAAGAAGAAAGATGACGTAGCATGAGAGAGGAGTGGAAAAGTATATTTCCTGATCCCAGCAAAAGCCACAAGTTTTAAGGAGCTAAAATTTCCTTCTGAATGGAATGCGACCAAGAAGATACTTGTCTACAATTGGGCCATCTGGAGACAAGCGTGGAGATAGAATTCCTGCAAAGCAAGACACAAGGACAGCCCTGTGCAAGACAAGGGGAGATAAGACTTCATTTCCTAATGGGTGACTTGAAATGCTTCTGTGGGGAAAGGAACTTATGGAAGCCACATGTTGGGACTAGCTACCACCAAGGGTAAATAGAAGAGCCACGCCAGAGACCTACTTCACTTTGAAGGGTTTCAAGGATGTACAAAGAAGAACTGCAAGCACATGGGTGGCTAAACAGGACTACTAGATTTTATCAAAAGTGGCTTTTATACTGTGCAACTTGCCTTAAACTAGCTTAAAGAGATAGGTTGGGGAAAGTTTTGTAGTTTAATTATGATTCATCTTAAAGAAGAAGAAGAAGAATGTCTGCTATTCAGGGTTTTGAACCTGGTGTGTGACATAGAGCATTCATTGACCTCACACCCATCTAGCTATAGTGAGGCTTCCCTTGGCCTTCTCTTCTCCACCTCCCATTTGCTCTTCAGTCCCCAGTGCACAACTTCCTATGGGAAACTCCCATGCAGTGTATTAACATGTCCACTGCAACTTTCTCATAACCAAAAACAGGGACAACAAAATAGTCCACCCAAGAAAGGTAATTCCTGACATTTCTATTTCCTGTCAGATGTAGTCTCACCATGCTACTTCTTGTTAATCATCAACTCTTCAAGAAAGCAAATAATCTGCCCTTGATATCTCCACTTCATCTCCTATTTACTCTTCAGTTCATTGGGACCAAAAGTTCACTCCTAACTCTTAACCAAATTTGCCTTCTTTGAGGTGCTCAGTGGTCTCCTGATTGCAAAATCCACTGACATTTCAGTGCTCAGTCTTACGTGATCTTTCTCCTGCTTTAGACATTGCTGGGCTTTTTCCTCCTTCAAACTCTGTAATCTTTGGTTTCTAAGCGTAGTTTAACCCCCATACCTCTTCTTGTCTCTTTGTTCACTCCTCTTCAGTTTCATTCACAGACTCTTTATCTTTTGATCACTCCTTTATATGGGGGGGGGCGCATTATTGTTTCTTTCATCCTCTTCTCAATTTCTCAGGTGAATTGAATTGCTACTGAGAGTCTGCTAAACATATGCATGAAGATGTGGCCATGCCATGTGTCCTAAAATGAAATATATGCGATATTTTCCTCTGTAAATTCCCCATCACACTGCTTCCCACCCAGGTGTTAATGCCGGTACCTTTCATTTATCTTCCTGTTCTTCATATTCCATTTCAAGCCTAAGCAATATCCCTCCAACTCACTTCATGTTCATTCACGTTGTTGTGGGGCTTGGGTTCCTGCAGTACCTCCTGTGACCTGCTGTAGAAGCTATTAATATTCTTATAAGTTAAAACAACCCCAGTTATATCATATCCCTCCTTTTAAACACTTTTGAGTAGTTTACCACTGCCAAACTCTTAAAGTCAGGTCTTTCTGGGGTCAAGTAGCTTGTGTATGATTTGGACACTGAAGACCCCTCTTTTAAAGTCCTCACTCATGCCTTAGGTTGTACTAATACAAAATAATTTGTTGACTAAACACACTGTGGCTTTTAATTGTGCTGCTACCCACTGGGACACCAATTCCAACTGGTTACCATTTTTTCCCCATAAAATGGTCAAAATTAAACCAACTTCAGAGAATTGTAAATGATAAATGAATAAATATCTCTAAAATTATTTTAAGTACCTGAAAGGTATTAAGCCCTTAAGAAATATAATATTGAAATATTTATTATAATACATGCAAAGGGATTTTATTCAACTACCAACAGAAGGGAGTGTTTTTTGGTGGGAATTACATACCCCAGTTTGAAAACAAAGACAAGTACCTTTATGTTTATGTCATGGGGCAGTGAGAGGAAACAGCTCATCAGTTATCCTGACCTGTAAAGAAATCCAGTTGGTATCTGTCACTCTTTTGCTCTGATTTGTTATTCTCTCTACTGAGTGAAATGGAGCATGATGGTAACATTAGGGACCAAAGAGCAGTCAAGTCTATTTCTTACCACATGGATGATGAAATCAATCAGAAAAACCGGCAGATTGGCTTGAAGAGTTAGGAAAATTCTGGAGTCGGGGGTAGTGTCCAGTCTGCTCTACAGGGACATGTCTTACTGCCAGTGACACATTTTTCTCCAAGTTTTATTCTCAATTGTCTTCTCTTTTTGAGATGCTGGACATGGAACCCAGAGCCTTAGACAGGTGTTCTACCACTGTGACCCCAGTCCCAAAGCTGTCTCTTCTCACTCCCAGTCAGCATCCAACATCTCTGGGTAAGGTTAATAGCTGCCCTAGTTTAGACCCATTTTTTTTTGTCACTGAAATTGATATCTGTGATTACAATGGGTGATATGTGCTATTAAAGCCAGTTTGTTCCAGGTACACTTTATTGTTTTTAGAGTGTTTATAGGCCAATTGCTTTATGGCTGCTTTTAGTATTCTTTACAACCACCATCTGTAGCTAAAAATGAATTCGCAATTTTCCATTCCAAATATGCCCTCGTGACTATTAAGTGAGGAATACAGGATTTTGTTCTATGTTGACTATTCAATCATACCTAAAGTAAAACTCTAAAATATAAAATTTACAACCATAACATTTAAATAAAAACATCCTATTAATCCTTTGGCTTTTATGTTTTTATAAAAACATTTTGGGGCAGTATTAAAATCTTTCCAGAAAATTACTTCCAGTACCTAGATTTATCTTTACATGTGTTTTTATATAGCTTAATGGATTCAAAATGTACACAAGAAATAGATAAAGTGTTTGAAAAACTGATACCTATGTGAAGTTTATAGAAACTTGGATATTTTCAAGGTATGGTTTTTCTATCCAATATTTACTTTAAATACAGAAGAGTATTAAGAAAGAAGTAAAATAAATATTATAATATAGTTCATGTTGAGAACATTTGAGAGTATGAGAAGCTAAGATCACTGGGGCAGAGTAAAGTTGGGTAGTTAAAAAGTTATAAATATACTATTATAGACCTATAAAATATTGGCATGTGAGATTGTAACTATTTCAAATTGAGGTTATGCTTTACCACCTCCCTGTTTCCATAATAAAATGGACCTGTTTTCATAATTACTCAAGGCATGTACTCAGGAGAACTAGAAAATATTGCAAAATCATTCTTAATCAATAGACACAGGCACTATTAAACTCATAACCACAACTATCTGCAATGGCCGTTCTGAACAGTGAATCATTGTGTGAGACTTCTAATCAGACAGCCTCAATGTTAACCCCACCTCTGCCGTTTATTAGCCAAGAAACAGTGCATGTTAAGGATTTTAAGCCACAGTTTTCTAGTCCTTAAAGTTAGGGATAGTAACCAAGTGCCTTATAAGATACTTTAAGGATGCATATGTATCTGGTGTAAGCATCCATAAAAATTAATTATTCACCTTATTGATATTTCAAAATTATATTTTTCTTAACATATAAACTGTTTTGTTTTTATGCTATTAAGCTTCAAATATATGCTTTTATAAATTTGTGTTTTTACATTAAGATGGGTGTTTTCTGGTAGCACAAATATAGTTCATGCTTTTTATTCAATCTGACTTTGAATAATAATCTTTGTCTATAAACTCGTATATTTAAACCACTCATATTTTCAGTGATTACTGAAATTATTATCATTTAAAGTGATTAGAGTCTAGTCTCTTACTAGCTGCTTCTCTTGTTACATTTGTTCTTGGTCCCCTGTTTCTTCTCTGTCTGCTTTTCCTTGATTTAAACATTTTCATGATTCCATTTTATCTCTTCTATTGATTTATTAACTTCATCTCTTTTTAAAAAGTTTCTAGGGATTATCCTAGGGCTTGCAATATACATGTTAAACTGATATGAATCTCCTCTTTGATAATCTTACACTGCTCCATATGTAAAGTGTCTGCAGTGGAATATTCCCAGCCCTCCCCACATCCCCACTCCATTCATTCTGTTCCTATTCTCTTTGTTTCTTTGGGTAGATTCAAGTTTCTGACTCATATTAAATTTCTTCTGCCTGTCGAGCAATATGTTCCTTCAGTTTTTGTTTGCTGGAAAATGTTTTATTTCTCTTTCACTTCTCTCTCTTTATTTTTTAGTTACAGGTGGACACAATATCTTTATTTTATGTGGTGCTGAGGATCAAACCCAGGGCCTCACACATGCTAGGTGAGAGCTCTGCCTCTGAGCCACAATCCCAGCCCTCTTTCACTTCTTTTTATTAGATAAAGAATTTTAGGTTGACAATTTCTCCAAATCAGTCTCCTCCACCAAAACATTACATATTTCATAACATTTTCATTTCGCTTGGATAATTTCTGATGGGAAGTCGCCTTTAATTCTTATCTCTGTTTCTCTGTAGATAGTGTTTCTTTTTTTTTTTTCTTTTCTTCTGGATCCCTCCAAGACTTTTGTCTTTTATCCTAAGTTTGAATACTGTAGGTCTAGTTCTGTGTGTGTGTATGTGTGTTTGAATGTGTGTGGGCGAGAGAGATATTTATTCTGTTGGTTGTTTCATGATCTTCCTAAAACTGTGGTTCCATATCTGTCTCTAATTTTGTACAAATATTTCTTCAAATAGTGCTTCTGTCCCATTTCCTCCTTTCAGGATTTCAATTACACATGTTACTCTGTTTGAAATTATTCCACACTGTTGGGTCTTTTGTCTTTTATTCACTCTTTTTTTTTTCTTTCCTGGTTCAGTTTTATTATTTCCACCAACTTGTCATCATGTTCTCAAATTCTTTCTTTGGCTGTGTTGACTCTTCTGATGAACCTGTTGAAGGCTTTAGATCCACTATGGTTTGTTCCTTCCAGCATATCTATTTGATTGTTAGAGCTTCTTTCCATCACTCTGTCAAGTTAATCGGATCTTTCATGCTGTTGCCTTTGGCCTATTAGAGCTGATAAGCTATTAAGCATAATTATTTTTAACTCTGTTCAACAGACACTTTCATCTATGTGGCATAGACCGTCTGCTTGTGATTATTTCCTTGCCTCTGCAGTGTGTATAAGTGTGTATGGGGGAGTTACATGGCTAATATTTTTTTTAAAAAAATCAGATATTTTTTGTAAGTCAATAGACACTGAGGCAAATATTTTTGATGACTGAAGATGAGCATGACTTTTCTTCAGCTAGACCTTAAGCAGGGCATTCATTCTGTTTTCATCTACACAGGAGTGAAATTGAATTTGGGGTTTGTTGCTCTATGATTCCCCCAGGGCACCTCAGGCTTAAAATCCCTCACCATACCTATGGTGACAATGCAGGCTGATTTGATGGGGTTCTTTTTTGCAATGTGTGTTCCTTCCTTGGCTTTAGTCTCTCTTTGCCTTGCTCCTGATAGGGCTCTTCTCCTGCAGCTGTCTGTACTGTATTGCATGGTTACTTTTACTGGTGGTGAGGAAAGAGCACTTGTTGGTGGGCATGGTACAAGTGTTCTGCCTCTTCTCCAATACTGAGGAGCTCCAGATGGACCCAGCACATATCCTATACCCTAAAGGAAAGGTGCTGCTGCTTCTTTTTCCTTTTTCTATTATGCTGCCTCTAGATTCAGAGGATTTCTACCAATGCCTGATGGTGGCAGCTTTTGTTGCTCTTTCCCCCACAGATTAAGCCTTTCCTTCTGTAGCAGAGTAAGAGCTGGTAGGACTGGGTGCAGCTTGGGCAGTGGCTGATCTTCCCTTTCTCCCAAATCTTCCCTGTGACCACCACCAGTGTGCATGTGCAAGCACTCCTGTATCTGTAGCACCCAAAGGTTTTACACTTTCATGCTTGCTCACACTCAGCCTCTAGTACTTCATAAGACATTTCAGCCGTGTCTTCTTACTACATTATATCATATCTGACAGCGTCCGTCATAGGTAAGCAAATGATCAGGCCCCTGCAGTACCCCATCTCTCCCCATATTTTGGTTTGCTTGTTTATCATGGCCTTTTGGCAACTCCCTCTCTGCATTAATTCTGATTTTGGTGTCTAGCTTATTATGAGCCAGTATTTTTCTAAGTACTTTATAAACATTAGCATATACAATCCTCACAACAGTGCTGTGAGGCAGGTACCATTATTACTCCCATTTTACAAATGGGGAAAGTCAACTTAGCAGTGATAGAAGTACATGGTTGTGGAATTTGAACTCTCCAATTCATACAACTCCCCAATTCATACTCTTACATAATTTGTTTTCTTACCTAATATCTTTGATTGTGTCTTTGACCTGTCTGTTCCACTCATTGTTTCTTGCTCTTCTTCTTCCTCCAAAGGTAAGAATGTTCCCAACTGTAGTGGTGCATGCCTAAACTTCCAGGCACTTGGAACACTGAGGCAGGAGCATCATGAGCTCTACTCTAGCTAGCAAGACCCTGTCTCCAACACACACACACACACACACACACACACACACACACACACACCAGAACTGCCACAAATTGCTTCTCCTTCCTCTGCAGGCTCCCTTATTCCCAAGGCTTTAGTTACCATACCACCACATGTTAGTCTGCTTTTCCTTAATGCAACAAATACCTGAGATAATGAAGTTATAAAGAGAAGAGATTTATTTTGCCTCATAGTTTTAAGTTTTCAGTCCCAAGTCAGTTGATCATATTGCTTCAGGCCTGTAGCAGCACATGGTAGGAGCTCATGGCAGAGCAAAACCACTCATCTTTTTTGGCCAGGATGCAAAAGAGAAGAAGATAAAGGGGACTGGGTCTCATTATCCCCTTTACAAATTTGCCCTCAATGGCCTTAAGACCTCTCACTGGTCCCTGCCTTTTAAAGCCTCCCTTGTTTTCCAGTAATACTACACTGGGGACCAAACCTTTGGGCATTTGGGGAGCATTTTAGATTCAAACAATGGAATACTACCACGGTACTCATGAACAGGTATACAGTTCAACTATTTCTGTATACTGAAACCTGCACAAAATATCCTCCCCCACCTCCTGTCAGCTGATGCCTTGCTTATTACCCCACTTAAAAAGGAAAAGTGATCACAAGAGAATTTCCACACATCTTCCCAAAAATTCACCACACTCACTTCTTAAAAGTCTCATTAATCACTCCTCTGTGTGTCTTGTTGGCGCCTCCATTCTTGAGATCCCTACACATTGGCGCTCCCCGCATTCCAACATCGAGATTCTTTTCTTCTTTTGTTTGATAATCCCCATCTCATATTTCCAATCCAAACCTTCCCTCTGAACTTCAGACCTGCACATTTCCTGTCTCCATGAAGAGTCTCCTGCTACATGTAGTAGGTATTCTACTAAAGTCTCCAAACTGAATTCCCACTCCAGCTGACCACAAACCCTTCTCCAACTGTCAAGTCAAATCTGTTATTTTGTCCAAACCACAAAGTCTTCCTTGATTTTTTTCTCACATCTTACATTCAGTGAATCAAAAAATTAATTTGCCTCTACTTTCAAAATACACCTAGAATCAAAGTCACCATCACCTTTCATCTTAAATTTTGTAATGTCTTCTTGCGGCAAATACCAAATGACAACCAATAGGTCCTTCTTTAGCAGGCATAGATCCTGACTTTTAGCTGACACATGACATTTTAAGTAAAACTACACTTTCCAGGCTTCCTTTCATCTAATAAAGTCCCATAGGAAGGTACCGGTTGATGGTGTGTGAACGTAAGTATTCTGTGAGTTTTGAAGAAACACACTTTTGGGGGAAGATGTGGTCAAAATGGTTGAAACAAAATGTCTCTATATGTGGGGAAGGATCACCTTATTTAAAAAACCTAAAACCCATGTCTGCTATGTATATCCTGATGACTCATCACATCCACTCCATTTTACTTATATAAAATAGTGCAATTAAAACTGAGTTAGAACCAAATTTGTGCATGTAATCAAGAAGAACATTTTTTTTTACTCTTATAAGAAGGCAGAAAAGAAAGGGAGACACTGGCATTTATTAAATACCAGGAGTTGTATTATGGCCTTTTTTCATGTCATCCAGCTTAGTTTTACTTGCTTTGTGGGGTTATTAGCCACATTTTATGGATGGAATATTATCAAGTCTCAGAAGATTCTTTCAAAATGATGTTGAAATGACAGGACTAGGTTCAACCCTAGTGACTGGGGTGGGGTGGGGATTTTCAATTCACACGTGAGTGGGTACAGTATAGAATAGATTGGATTAGTTCTAATGTCCTACATGGTTTTGTGTAGTAGAAATGCAGATTCTACCCATCAGTGTCAGAGCTTTCTGGTGATGGTTTCATGATATGTGGAGACCTAGCATAGATCTGTGACATAAAGGGTTTCATTTGGGGTGGGGGGAGTTCATTCAGGCTGTCTTACAACAACAAAAAATTGGGTGATTTGCAAAAAAACAAAAACCTATTTCTCACTGTTCTGGAGGCTAAAAAATCCAAGATCAAGGTGCTATCAGATCTCTGAGGCCTTTTCTTTATCAGTGCACTAATTCCATTCATAAGGGTTCTCACCTTTAGGATCTCATCACCTTTCAAAGATTCTACATAATTCCATCACACTGGTAATTAGGTGTTCAGTTTATAAGTTGTGAGAAGATATAAATGTTCAAATTATAGCAGGATGTTCAAGAAAAGATAATTCCCTGACTTGGCTTCTCCTTCCCCATCTAAAGAGGGTTATGTAAGGGTTTGCTGAATGTGGGAAATAAACATTTGAATACTGAAATATTTATATTCTTGAAATACTTGAAATAAATAACTATAGATAAGGCATGCCATAGAATGGTATCATCAGTACTCAATGTTTATAGTGAGTGTTCGAAGTTTGTTTTGGTTTACTAGTTTGTCCTGAAAGCCTGCAGACCAAATTATAAAGGTGGTAAAAAGATCTTAAGAAAAAATGACAGCATAGTTTTCAGATAAGAATGCTTGGTATGACTTATCTCCTGGTGGAATAACAAGAGCAGGACCTTTCTCTTATACACTTCTTATGGACAGCACACCTCCAGGATGGTCCAGGACCTTTGCCTGCCTTAGCCTCAAATTCTTAGTAAATATAAGTAGTGTTCATGAGTTGTACACTTGCAAGCAGCGTGAAGGCAGAATCTCCCACCATCACCCTGTGTATTCCTTTGTGCCCTGGTCTATGTGGCCTTCCAAGTTCCAAGGGAGAAGTTCAACTAGATTTAATTTATAACACAATATGGTTTATATTCAAATTTCATCATCCCACTCAGACTTGAAAACAAAAGTGCAACAAAATCAAATCCTGTTTCTAGCTTCTGTGATTTGTTTGGATTTTTTTTTTAAAGAAAAAAAATCATTTGGCAGCACTTCAGATAGGGGGACCATTCTTGGGAAATATTCACTAACATTAGGAATTTAAGAATCCTAGGTGCCTAATTATCAGAGTGAGTTTAATTACCACAGGCACCCATCCATTTAGTTGGCCAAAAACACAAGAAGAAATTAAATGATACCAACTTCGGTTTGGCCCCAAAGTCTCATTCCATGTTTATTTATCATTTCTATAAGAAAGGTGTTCATGGTGATTGCTGCTACCTTCATGTGCTCAAACAAGTCCTTAAAAAAATCACTATAGCAAAGAAAAAAAATTACTATAGCAGTGCAGCATCCTCTGTCCTAATCAAAAGCCCAATTAAAATTAACAGGGCCCTGCATCTTCAGATATCACATATGATAAAAATGTTAATATTCTCTTGCTATTTGAGAGCAAAATGATAAGTGGTTTTGTAAAAAATCACCATAAGTCTAACGATATTTCCCACAGGGAAACATGGCAAGTGGAGGCAGAGAATAAAGGTGACCTGCAGTATCTTACCTTATCACTGTGCCTGGAAATACTGCCATGTCCTTGTTTTGCTCTGTCCCCAAACCAGGGTGTCTTCATGTGCTGGTTGTCATAGCTGGCGATCCCACTGGCAGGAGATGCTAGCTGGCATCTCCTTTTCTTTAGGAGGGCAGACAGAGGTCTCATGGGGGAAGCGTGTCCTATTTATCCACAGAGGTCCTCCTGTTGGATCCCAGGTGTCACTTTCCCTGTCACTTCGCTGGAAAGTCCTGTGCCTGCTGCAAGGCAAGGAGAGAGTGCTGCTGTCACTTTTATTACCTTCTGCTATCTTGGAGTGTCCCTAAGAACTGCCTTTCAATAGCTTTTGGAGATTCTAAAGTTGAGGATCTCTCCCTCCCAAAGAAGAAAGCACCTTAGAAACTGTGATTAAAATGATGTCCAAATCTGCAAAGAAAATGACAAGGCTGGAGCTGAGGGTTAGACGTGTGCTTCAGTCTCAGTGAACACCAGCATGGAAACAGAACCCGGAGAGCATTTCCCTACACTAGTCAGGGCTCTTCCTAAGGCCATTCTTTTTTTTTTTTCTATTTTTTATGGAAGTTTGTTCTCCTTTCTGTATTTCTCCATTTACAGGAGTCTATTACCCAATTTTATTAATATCTATCACAGCTCCTAGTCAGTGTTCAAATTATCAATTGATTCTGATTTATCACCCAGAGAACTGATAAAAGAAACACTAATTGTTTTCTATTTCAAAGTGCTTTTTGGAGGTTTAACAAAAAGTCACAGGTTGTCAAAAGGTGTCAGCCACTTAAATCAATAGAAGCACTGAGGATCGGTCTCCTTCCTGCTGCTTAATATGAGGGCAGTATCACAACTTCAATTTCCCAGACTCACCATTTACTGGAGCAATTGCCTGCACCCTTGTGGACTCCGGCATTCTGCCCTCTGGTTGGCAAGCCTTTTGATTTATACAACACTGAAAAGTCAATGGTGAGACTTACATTCTTTCTACACCACTTTCAAAAAACCTGGCAGTATCGTCTTTCGAAAGTGGTTTGGTTGGAATGAGAATAAGACTCCTGAAACTGCTTGATTTTCCAGCATGAATCTTGTTTCAACCTTAACCACAAATTATGTACCATGCAGTGTGCTGCCAAAGGATGTCGCCAAGTCCTTCCCATAACTGCTCTGAAAAGTAAGACTTAACACAGTGCCATCTCCAATCTACCTCTATTTTTAAAAAGGAATCCACAGTAACTTATTCTGGGTTACAGGTTCCATGAGTTCAAACACGCATCTCATTTTTATGTAAGAAAAACAGCTGCATCTAGGGGCTTCAGCACAAATTTTAACATAGTAAAGTAAAAATTTCTACAACAACTTGAGTCAAGTGTTGCATAATCTAGTGCTAACTCTTATGAATAATACATAATAAAACAAACA
Source organism: Spermophilus citellus (assembly GCF_964194105.1). Taxonomy (NCBI): domain Eukaryota; kingdom Metazoa; phylum Chordata; class Mammalia; order Rodentia; family Sciuridae; genus Spermophilus; species Spermophilus citellus. The sequence continues at coordinate 55,356,588 of NC_138192.1, read as the reverse complement.
AAAGACAAGACTTTCTTAAAAGATTATCCAGAATCCCATGGCTAAATTAAACCCACTAGTGCTTTAACTGGGAGGTTTAATTTCTGTAATGAAGCCAATTTCTGCAAATCATTTATGTCCTTACACCTGGGTGTCAAATTTGTCAATTTTCTTCTTCATCTTCACCTCCAACTCTAAAAGCATTTCCTAAAAGATTGCTTGCACGACCAAGAAAATAATATCTGAAAAGTACCTTTGAATACTAGGATTGGATCTAATTAACTGATATCTCAGACAGATCACTTTATATAAAAGTGTACTTTTCAGGATCTAGAGGCAAAATAGGCAAGAATATTATAAAGAGACAAATAGTGAGAGGAGGAGCAGGAGGTAGAACAGAAAGAAAAGTTATTAATTACACCTTCCTATGTCAACAGAGCAAGCTAATTATATGTTTCCAGGAGATTCAATAGTGCCCCCCCCATAGATAATAATAAACACCAACATTGGCAACAGTTTGCCTTAGCGTCAGTAGCCTTGACTTTGACAGTTCATATGCATTCTACCATGGAGCAAAGTATAGGGGATAATGCATTGGCATTTCATTTTGTAAGGAAGTAAATACTTAACTTGTTTGTTTTTTTTTCTTTTCCACCTATTAAGCACTTAAGTGAAATATATGCCACTGTTTCAGGTTGTCAAGCCAAATTTATGGGAAACCATTGTTTTGGTTAGCTTTTTTGCTGATGTGACTAAAAGACCTGACCAGAGTGATCGTAGAAGAGGAAGTTTATTTAGGGGCTCACAGTTTTAGAGGTCTCAGTCCATGGACAGTTGGCTCCTTTTCTTGGGGCTTGAAGTGAGGCTGAATATCATGGCAGAGGAGAGTGGCGGAGGGAAGTAGCTCACATAATGACCAGGAAACAGAGAGAGAGATTCCACCTGCCAGGTGCAAATTATATACCCCAAAGGCATGCCCTTAAATGACCCACCTCCTCCAGCCACACCCTGCTAGCCTTCATTCTCTGCTCAATTAATCCCACCAGGGGATTAATTCACTGATTGGGTTAATGCTCTCATAACTGAATCATTTCTTCTCTAAGACTTCTTGCATTGTCTTGCATGTGAGCTTTTGGGGGGAACCTTACATCTAAACCATAACAATCAACAAGAGAGAATATGTATAAAAGGGTGCAGACATTATGTTCTATTTACATAAAGTTTTCATATGGGTATGTGCACTTAGTAATTATAGTGAATATTTATTGAATATTTACTATGTACCAGGCACATGAACACTTAGGGAGTAATTAAAAAGCTTGTTTTGTTCTTTTTGTTATTCCACTATCCTTTTTAAAAATGTTAGTATCTTCTCCTGATAGGGCAGGATCGTGTATTTCTGTCCTGGTGTCCCAAGTCCCCTTTAGTTTACACATGTGAAAAATTACAATATCCATCATAAAATAAGTCCAACTCACTATGAGATCTAACATCAAATATCCTGTTCTTCTTTCCCAAAGTAGGAATGCGGTGTGTTTGGTTTTACTCTTCATCCCCTGGCTCCTGTCCTCTTCCCTGAATACCAACTATGGTACTTAAATTTATGCTTCAATTTGGTAAGACCAGAGCCCAGATATATGACCCAACATGCTTCCAGATGTTTCTGTAAGAGTACTTTTTAGATGTGATTAACATTTAAATCACTAGGCCTTGAGAAAGATATATTCCCCTCCTTAACATGGAGAGCTTCATCCAACCTATTGAGGGCCTTAAGAGAACAAAGACTGACCTGTCCCAATTCCAGAAGGAGTTCTGCCATCAGGCTATCTTTGGGCTCAAATTGCTTTCCTGGGTCTCCAGCCTGCCAGCCTACCTTGCAGATTTTGGACTTACCAGCCTTCAAAATCGCATGAGGGAGTTTCTCAAAATAAATCTCTTTCTTTTTCTACATGTACAAACATCCTTTTAGTTTGTTTCTGTTGAGAGCCTTAACTAATACATCCAATCAACTTTCTAGCCAGTCCTGAACTTTGAGGCCAGAACAATGGTGGAAAAGTTGGTAAGAGACAAGGGAAGAGGAAAGGTCTTCCTTGAATATCCCTCTGTGCCTGTTCAAAAACGGGGACGTTTCTTGATTCTTCCTAAGTCTCACTGCAGAGCTTGGTGGACATGCCCTCTTGCCATAACAGGTGCACCTCTATTGGGTCAAGGCATGGAATTCCTCTAACACTTTGATGCTCTCCTCCAGCTTTTTTTTTTAATATTTATTTTTTTTTAGTTATAGTTGGATACAATACCCTATTTTATTTATTTATTTTTATGTGGTGCTGAGGATCAAACCCAGAGCCTCGCACGTGCTAGGTGAAAGATCTACCACTGAGCCACAACCCTGCCTGGGCTGCATTCTTTTTTTTTTTTTTTATTGGTTGTTCACAACATTACAAAGCTCTTGACATATCATATATCATACATTAGATTGAAGTGGGTTCATAACTCTCCTCCAGCTTTAATTGCTTTGGGCCTTCCATCCATGACAGTATCAGTACCAGACAACTTTCTGTTTCCTGAGGACTTAGCCTCTAACCTACAGGGACGCTGCTGTGTTCTTTGCCCTGACAAATTCAGGCTCTTTGGGCTTCAAAGTAGCAGCTCCTGCCTCTGTTACCCAGGCAATGAGCTCCTCTTTGCTTATTCAGACCTTCTGATGGATGAAACAGGGTCAGATCCTCTTTCCCAGTGTTCTCCAACCCCAGACAAAGCATATTAAGCTCTCAAAATAGTCCTACTGAAGTCCTTCTCCACTTCAAAGTTAAAACACATTGGGTTAAATCATAACAGGACCCACAATCAACCACCCACACCAAGAGGAATTTTAGGTACTTAGAACAGCTACAGCTCTTGATTCTTTCCAAGGAAGTCTCTTTATAAATGGCCCCTCTTTTGTCCTTCTTTTTGTATTTTGTAGTTTCAAAGAATCTGGGAGTTCTAAAGTTGTGTAGCTGACTCATTGCAATTTCCTTTGTAATTTCTGAATTTAGCACTATGATCACCGACAATTTACATCTATCGCAAAGATTTCTCCGTGAAAACAGACATGAGGAGTCACATTTGAATTCCTTACTAACCGTTCTAAGCATTAAATAGGAATTGCCCCATTTCATTCCTGCAACAGGCCCATGAGGCAGGTACTTTATTTTCCCGTTTTCACATAGAATGTAACTAAGACAGACATATTAAATAACCCGCTCTGGGGCACCTGGAGAGTATCAGGGCTAAGTTGCACACTCAAGGGGTCTGATTCTGACTCACAGTCCTAACCTCTGTGACATCATACATGTCACTGCACATTTCCTTGGCACCATTCCAAAATGCAAGTGTATACACTGACCAGCAAAATTACATTTTAGTTAATTTTTACAGGGAATAGAGATGAGTACTTACAACCTTCAGAAATCAATTAGTGCTTTATAAGATCTGGACCCTTGCTATCTACTGAGTACCTACTAGAAAGTCAGGGCTGTGATCGTTTGGAAGGACAATGAATAAGATCACTCGCTTGAGATATTAAACAAATGCTCTGGATTCAGAGAGAAAGGCATGACTCTATTTGAATCTCATCCATTTTAATTTCTCTATTAAAATAAGCTAGTCTATGAAGGGGAAGACATATGGAAAATTGCACAGGGAATCATGTTATGTGGCATGATTCCTGTAGTTGGAAGACCCATTTCCCTAAAGAGAGATCCTCCACTGGCTTTGGGGGTAAGGCTTTGGATGATTAGCATCCCGCAGCCAGAGATATCCTTGCTTCAAGCAATCTTGGCTTAAAATTCTATTGCACATTAAACTGTAATGCTTCCCAGAGAGCTGACACTTCACCACAGGTCTTTCTTTGCTCCTTTCCCTGTATGTATTCACCAATTTCACTACCGAAAACAGGTGAGGAGAAGGAAAAGGAGTGACACTTGGGATAAAGTGGAGGGGAGGAAATGTTTTCACCCAAACTGACAAGTTAAAGGCCAAATCTGCACATTCAATAGTTACACTAAAGTAGAGATTATCTGCTTTCCCAGGCCGAGCTGGATGGGGCATGCTGTAGGGGGCATTCCAAGGGATACACTAAGCAAAATAAAAACAAATAAATGGTTCTTGGATGTGGTTATGGGAGGGAGGAAAACTAGTAGATTACAGTTAACTGAAGTGTGGGCAGATTGCTCTAGGAGGGCAGGAAGAAAGACACACGGTTGGGGATTCAGATTAATCATAAAACACAGGTTAGTAACACAGGGATTATAATTTCTCTATGCAATTACAAAAGAGATATTTTCAATTTACTCCTGATAGAGACTGGGTAGTTTGAAATCCTGATTGCTGTATTACGTGGCCAGAGTTGAAGGAGGGGTTTTTAAAGGGAGGAAAAATTTGTGGTCAAAGAAATCAGATCCTATATAGGCTAGAACCTGAGAAGACAGGGTGAGGGAGTGAGCAAGTGTGAGCAGCCACTCTTGGTAAGAAATGTTAACGGGTGACTGGACAGCAGTATCCGATATTTATTTTAAGTCATCTCCTGTGCGGGGTGTAGTGATGCTCTTTCTTCACTTCCAGATCTTGAGTGCAAAGCTCATGCACAGCAGTGTTTGATCAGTAACAGTGCAGCAGATGGGGAGGAACTGTGTCCATGCTCAAGTGATGGATTCAGACAAAACGATGACATCCACAAAGGTAAGATATAGAGTAGGGAAAGGAGAACGGAGTCAAACAGGCAGAAGCATCATCTTCAGGAATCTTCAAGAACACAATGAGAGGGTCCAGATATACTGTAGACACCTAAGATGGGGACCTGGAAATTGCTTTTGGCTATCAAAAGAAAAAATGACCATGGACTACAAAACACGTAGACATTTAGGTGACCTGCAGCTACTGCCACTTTTCAAATGAATGCAAATTCAATTTCATTTAATAATAATACATTTATAAATGCATATGCGAATATTATATGTTTCTCCTTAGGAACTTTGATCGTGGTTATATAAGAATTCTATGTGCAAGGAACTGAATTTAAACAAAATCCACGGGAAAGTGCAATTTCCCTGCGAACAGGACGGTTTCTCCCACACTGAGTACTATAGTCATGTCTCTTGTCAACACATGTGTTGTGAGGATCATGGCATTCCACTTCTCTACATGCCTCAGACAAGAAGCATTTATGAATCTACTGTTCTTATTTTTTATTATTTCGCTTCTAATGTTAATGCATGTATTTTCTTACATACTAGGGTGTTTAACTACAATTCCCATTGATTAACCGCCCCACCCCCATCATTACAACTAGCCCATCAAGGTCAAGGTCCCCGAGGAAGCCGCTGAGAGAACATATACAGCACACATGTGCCAAATTATTCTGCAGGCTGCGAAATTAACTAAAAATGAGTAATATGCTCTCAATTTAAACCTGGCAGGGGGGATTGTACTTTCATCCCCAAATTGGAATCAGATCCCCTCCACTGGGACTCTTCCAGCTTTTTGGCATAGCCATGAGCGAGGCAAGCATGGTTCCTAAGGCATAGTAACAAAACCGGGCTTGCGTTATAGCTCCGCAGAGCTTAGTGGAGAAGGCGAAGAGGAAGATAAATCTGATGGGAGAACCCTGGATCTTGCTTTTTATCACCAAACCAATGAGCATAAACAGAGCCTTAAATAAAAGCCAGCACAATCCATCCCTAATGCTCAGTTTTCACAATTAACACATTCCCCAAGCATCTAGAACTACGCCTGGACTCTTGGTGAGCACATTTCCTTTCTGAAGAAGAAATTCCTTTTCTGTAGGATTAAACCTATCTGTAACCAAGCATATCATTAAGTGGCTCTTGATTTTTTTCTACTTTTTATTCCAAAGGTGTGATTTCTCTTTGTCTCTCGTCTGCAATCATTTTATTACCAGAGGAAGGAGACAGGAGAGGAAGTGAGACCCAAGGAATTCGGAATTCATCATTTAACAGCTTTTAAAGTATGTCAATAAATTTTAAAAAGTACAGTTTCCTTAAGTAGAATCTGAAACTTATTGAAACTTATTATTAAATTTTATTAGATTTTATGCATCAATCACCTTGTGTGAAAGTTATTGTCAACCATGGCTGAAGACTAGAAACACTTCAAGAATGTTTTAATCTTATCAGTGTTCAGACCCAACTGCCGACCAAACAGGAGTGGCTTCTGAATACTCCAGGTGATTCTAACGTGTGGGTACTCATTGTCTTACCTAAGCTAGGTACCTTTGCTGTTTTAAGAAAACATTACATCATTTTAATCGCTATAGGTTTCCCATGAAAACAGCAACACTTTATAGATTTTACGCAGTTTTTTCTACAATAAATAATCATCAACCTCTTCCATGGTTAATTGGGAAAAACTTTAGTCAGAAAAAAAACAAACAAAAAAAGGTCACTAAATTCTTTGCACATGAATTTCATCCCACTTGGAAAAGATCCTGGTGACACCTACTGATTAGAATCCCCAGGGGGCCCTACATATATGACATGCTCTGGCACATATACCTTAAATATTTTTTTAAAGAAAGGGACAGAAAAGAAAAATGAAAGAGATTTATTTGAATAGGGCTCTTCTATTTAAAGAATATTTTGTCAGGATCAAAAAATTATAAAAATACGTTCAAAGGTATGTTCATTTAAAATAGTTGAAACTAGTTTCTAGGTGTGTTCAAGACTATATTTGGCACAATAGATGTATAACAGAAATAAAGCAATATTTCTGCTTCCTATTTTTTAATGAACTCCCCAGGGAGATTAGCCTATTTCCTGTTCTGAAATATGGAAATATAGGACCTTAATGGAACTAAAATTAGTAAATGGCACAATGGAAGAAAAATTGATTTGTGGCATATAGTACCACCATATTCTGATATGTAGTATTTTTACTATCATTCCAGCCTAATAGCCTTAAATTTTCATTTGCAAATGAATACATCAGCTGAGAATTAATGTAAATACAAGTATAAATTGTAACTTTTACTTAGCAATTCTAAGTATTTGACTCCTTATTAAATAGTTCATACGATCTCATTAAACCTCCTTAGCAACCCAGTGAAGAAAGTGCAGTTATTATCTCCATTTTACAGATTTCAGAATTAAGGTTCATTGGTTCCAATTCCATGTAAAGATTTCCATCAGATCAGAAAATACCTAAATTATTCCTGCAAATATTGGTGTAAGAATTCAGACTGGATGTGCTTCTATTTATTTCCTGTTCATTCTCCTGCAAGAAGCAATGTCATTTGCATGCAGATGTGTAGTGACAGCAAGGAACACTAGTGTTATTTGTATGCTGGAGTAATATCCCTCAGGCATGTGGAAATCTAGTACTAAAATTCTCTCTATGGCTTTTCCTTAGAAAAGTAGAGATCAGCTGCTTCCCCAGGCCGGGCTGGCTGGGGACCATGGATGGGGTATGTTCATTTAAAATAGTTTAAAAATACCTTCAAACTATCCAGTCTCTGGCATCAGGAGTAAATTGAAAATCTCTCTTATGTAATTCTCTTAAAAATAAACTCAATGCCCTCTTTCAATTTATTGATAATAGGACTCATGTGCCATTCTGATTTTTAAAAATAAACTCTAGGTGAAGGACTTCCAAATTCTTCAAAAGGGAGATACTAATGTTCTAAATCATTGGCTTGTGTATTTCATTTTATAATTTTTGATCCTGACAAAATGCTATTTAAGGTGATGGAGGGTGTGTACAACTCTACTGTGGAGGTAACTCTCAGGGATGGCAGTAGGGGGTGCGGAAAGGAGATGAGCTCAATGCCGTTTTGAAGTATCGAGGTGGCCAGACTTGCTTTAGAGTGGGGAGCCAGAGTTCCGCCTTGCGGCACGTGTAGTTAATGGATAATTAGCAAACACCATTGCAACCATGAAATCTTTTTTTACAATACCATCTTTGACTTGTCACTGTCCCTCAGATTCCGATGATTACAATGAAGTTTTACTACTGTGCCCCCTACCTTTATTCAAAGTTTTGCTTCTTGCGATATCTGTTACTTTTAGTCAATCACAATCTGAAAATATTTTGTTTTGACTCTTTCGAGAGAGACCACATTCATATCTTTTAATAGAACACTTTGATAATTATTCTATTTATTATTTTATTTAGTTTTTAATTTAGTTCCTATTAATCTTTTACTGTGAAATTTTATCATAGGTATGTATGCATAGAAAACTGTCTCATATACAAAGGGTGTGCGGTATTATCTGTGCTTTCGTGAATCTCCTGGGAGTCTTGGAATGTATCTCTCATGGATCAAGGGAGAGTGTTTTGTTTTGCAAAATTGGTAATTCATTGGCTTGTATCTCAGGTGCATTGTGTGTGAGAAAATCAATGGGAAAAAGCAAGAGAGAGAAATCCATCTTGATGCTGACTGAGACCTTCATTTTGTCTTCATTCTAGCCATGTTTAATTTCAAAGTTACTTAATCAGAGCTTTTAAGAGAGGCAAACTTACCTTTTAGTTCCCAAGCCCCAAATCCCAGTACTGGAAATGGATTCAATAGACTTCCACAATTTGTTGAGGAGATCATAAAAAATAGCTTGCTAAGTTTGCGAAAGCTTTGAGGACAGGAATGGGGATAATATAGTGATATTTGTTCAGTCTTTTCATATATCCTCTATTGAAACCACTCAAGGTCCTGGGGGATTTCTTGGCAGAAGCAATATTATAAACGGGCCGTTTATTGGCATGGAGGGCAGCGATACGAAACAGGGTCTGCACACTTTCCCCAACACGAAGTCCATACAGAAATTTGATTATGTCTGTTTATCTGAAATGATTTACCAAGTGATTCATTGCTTCTAGTTTGTAGAGAACTGAGGTTTGGCTAGGAGTGTGCAAGAATTTGGAGGGGAGATGGAATAGCAACCATGTGAAAAATAAACAGAGGACTTTGGTGAGTGGTACAAATCATCAGGAGCCATATTAATTTTGCCTTTTGATTATGCCAGAGGTACAAGTCTTATAAGAAACAAATGTCTTCAGTCGTGCTCTGATTAAGTTTAAGCTATGTCTGTGTTCTGTGGACCTTTCTGGCAACCAGCCCACATTGTGACAGCTTGAGTTTGAGAGATTCCACTGGATTAGTGCTGTATGAGGGTCACCCACTGTACCTATGCCGATGTCAACCAGGTTCCTATAGAACTTCATGAAAAGTCATGGAATTTACGGGAGAAAACCTGGTATCCAATGCCGGCCCTATCGTTTTCCTAATTTGAGATTCGGGGCAAATCCCCTAACTTTTCTGTAGCATATCAATCTCAAACATGAAAAATAGCAGTAGTAAGGTTTTTCTCAAGGAGCTTGGGCAAGCCACAAGTGAGACCACGTGAAAAGCCTTGGGAAATGACCGCAAGCTGCCTGTTAGGGGCCTCTTCCTATACCTACACCAGTCCCCAACCAATCTGTCACCACTGAACAGCCCTGGGGGAGCTAGTCCATGGCAAAGTCAATACCACATTCCCCACACAGCCCTGACCCCGAAGCAACAGCTGAGACTTGTTGAGCTTTTTCTTTATATTCTTTTTTTCTTTTCCAGAATCTTGGATTTCAGTAGAAAATGCCTTAACTAAATTAAGCTGACAGGCTGGAAACCGGAGTAGGAAATATAATGTGAAAAAAATCATACAAAAGCACACATTTCTTCAAGGTGAATTATAGGATTTTATACTTCTAAAACTTCTATTGATTCTTTCATTTTTTAAATCCTTTACCCTTTAAAATGTTGGTGTTTTGAATATTGAAAATATTTTAGAATAAGAAAGAGAATATAATGAATGGAGGTGTAGAAAAATGCAAACATTCGTGAAACCACTAACCAGATTAATAAAAAGAATGTGACTAAAGCCCCTCACCATCCCGTGTTTGTTCCCCCAATCATGGCCACTTACTTTCCCCTTACAGTTAAACATGATTGAGTTTTAGAGTAATCACATTCTTGCTCTGCTTTATAGTTTTACTAGGTAAGCATCTATCTACAAATAATAAAATTTACTTTTGAGGTCCAAATTTAGGATGCTATATAAATGGAATTATATATTTATAAAGAAATTATATGTATATATGTTTAGTCCAACAGTACACTTGAAAAAGTCATTCAGATTGTTGCATGTAGATACATTCTATGAATATTCACTATAAAATAATATTCCATTTGTTAAGTATATAGCATCAAGTCAGAAATCAAGGTGACAGTATATATTGTTCATATATTGTTCTCCTATTAATGGATATTTGTATTATTTCCAGTTTGGGCATACTAGGAACAATGATACTTAAGAAACTTTCTTGTACATGTCAGTGTGTGAAAGTCTCTCTCCTTTGCTGTGGTTGTATCTGTCAGAGGGCATATACCTCTTCAGCTTTATGGGATAACACTAGATTGTTTCTTTAAATAATTGTACCAATTTGCAATTTTGCCAGTTTTTGCTTTTTTCTCTACATTTTGCTCTATATAACATCACTTAATCTTTGACTTTTACCTTATGCTAGATTTATGAAAAATTCTTGATTCTGATTACAGTGCCTTGTTTCTCTGACGTAGCTTTGAGGCATGGTCTAAATTAAACATTGTTGGTGATCTGGGAGGGTTTACAGGCTTCCTCTGTGTATTTAGTTTTCAAGTCTGTCATAGCAAATTACCACAAACTGGGTGGCTTAACACAACAGGAATTTACTCTTTCACAGTTCTGGAGGTCCAAGTCAGAAATCAAGGTGACAGCAGGACAAGGCTCCTTGAGAAGGCTCTGGGGAGAATTTTGCCTTGCCTGTGTCTAGCTGCCAGTGTCTAGCAGCCAGTGATGCTCAGATCCCTTTGTTATTCCTTGGCTTGTTTTTGGTATGCTCTGCCTGTCTTCATGTGACCTTTCTCTTTCTATATAAAAGAGGGTCCCCTCCTTTTACCAAGACACCAGTCAATGCATGTAGGGCTCATTCTAAATGCATCTTGAATTCTTTATCTACAACAGAAAAAAGCCCTATTTCCAAACAAGGTTACATTCACAGGTACTAGAGGTTAGGGCTTCAAAGCCATCTTTTGGGGCACACAATTCAAAGCACTCCAGCCTGTGCCAAGGGAAGGAAAAAGGAGGGAAAATGAAAGATTATTAGTTTGTAAAACAATTATTGCATATACTATATAACTTTTGATTATTAACATTTCCCACAATAAAGTAGTTCAAAGAACTACTCATTCAATATAATAAATACACTTGCTTTAAAAAAAAATCCTTTGGTTCTATTAGGTGGCCTTTACAGAGAGTAAGTAGTTGAAAGAAATAGGTTAGGAACCTGAGGAGGTCACCAGGGGCACACCTGAGTCTTCTGTTGTGTATCTGAGTTCTTTATTGAACTAGAGACAACAATGGAGAACTCAGAAGTTGTCCAGCAAAGAGCCATTTGTCCTAGAGACACTTGATTTCATGTGAGTCAAAATCTTAGTATTAGTGCAATAGAAATAGAAGTCTTTAAAGGTAAAAGCTTGTCTTCTTTACTGAAGACTTTTCCTTTAACTAACAGCCCTGGTCTGCATTCTCCTATGAGTTGCTAGGACTGGCCTTGCCATTACATTCTAGGAAGGAGCATCTTCTGGTTGCAGGTACCAAGGCCAAAGCTCAGCTTTCCCCACCTCCAACCTTCACCTGACACATGCCTTGAATTACACCTTCAGAAAGAGTTCATATTTTCACAACGAGAATTCACTAAATGTGTTCTTAGTGCCTTGTTGGAACTCCAGTGTCTCAAATGGAGAGGGTCAGTGAGGAAAGGACATTGAATGCTTTACAGGCCTACTATGGGAGAGACTTTAAGAGACAATATCTTAGTATTTATCTGGCAGAATTCGGAGGTGACTATCAACCTCCTCCCCTTTATTGGGGCTGGAGAATAGGGATGGTTGAAGAAATCTAGGATCCAAGGTTGCAACTTAATCAGACCTGGTGACCTTGCAGGACTCCAGAACTTTTGAAGAAATCAGAGTTGGACCTGGTAAGTCACCATCTCTCCCAGTTAGCACCCAAGCTATCTTTTTCTTCTCTTTTCCTGATGTTTATCAGCTAGGTCTTCATCTTGACTCCCCTTACTCCAGTTCTAGTTCATGTTTCTCTAAATACTTGGTGACTTCTTTTTGAAAAAGGCAAATTACTCTTTAAATAACAACTTTATTGCTGTGTAACTTATGTACAATAAACTACATCAACTGAATAAATACAATTTCTTGAGTTTTGATAACTACACACAGCCATGAAACCATCACCACGATGGGTAGACAGAGCTCTTTAATTGCTATTTCCCCCCACAAAATTTCCTCTTGCCCCGGAAATATCCATCTTATACACACCTTTGCACCAGGCAACCCCTGATTTATATTCTATCATTATATTTATCAACACTTTCTAAATTGTATATAAATTTAAAAATACAGAATGTGTTCTTTTTTCTTTTAATCAACATAATATTTTGTGATTCATTTATGTTGTTGATCAAATCAGTAGTTCATCATTTTTTTTAACAGATGATTAGTTTCTTTGTATGGGCATATTTTAGTTTATTCAGTTATATGTTTAATAAACATCTGGGTCCTCTGCCAATTTTTGACATTAATGAAAAATTCTGCCAGTAACTTTTGTGCAATTTTTTTGTGTAGCTGTATGTTTTCATTTGTGTTGGGCAAATGCCTAGGAGTTGAATATCTTGGTTTAATGATAGGTATATGTTAAACTTTATAGGAAGCTGAGAAACATTTTTCCAAATTGATTTTACCAAATTTATTCTTCCAATTTATATTCCTCCCAGATAAGAAAATTCCAGTTACTTCAATTATCACCAATATTTTATTATTAGTAATTTTAATTGTGCTATTTCAATGATATGCAGTGGTATCTTTAATTTTCTTCCCTGAAGGCCTACGATGCTGAACACTTTTTCTTCTTATGTACTGTCATGTTCTTTCCTCTTGTCACAACTTCTGTTAAGGAGGTCGTTTGTCCTATTACTGAGTTGTGGTGTGTCCCCTTATTAAAGTTCTGTGTCACATTTACACATCACAAATATTTACACCCATTTTTTGTGGAGCTCCTTTTCATTTCCATAATGATGCCTTTCAAAGGGCAAGTTATTAATTTGATAAAATAAGATTTATCAATTCTTTAAATATATAGTTTTGCTTTTGATATATTGTCTAAAAATCTTTGCCTTATCCCAGGGATACAAAGATTTTTTTATTCCTTATTTTAGAACTCTTAATAGTTTTACTTTCAGGTCTCTATGAGCTATTTCAAGTCTATGACCTTTTTCAATTATTCATATAATTTTTATTCATTGTGATATAAAAGATGATAATAATCTTTTTCAATGCTTTTCATTCTGCAAATGACTGTTTTAGTCAGTTTTTACATCACCGTTGCCAAAATACCCAACAAGAATAACCTAGAGAACGAGATTTATCTTGGCTTACAATTTCAGCAGTTTTAGTCTTTAGATGGCTGAAGCCATTGCTTTCTGCTCAAGGTGAGGTGGAACATCATGGCAGAAGTGCACAGCACAGGGAAGCTACTCAGATCATGGCAGATCAGGAAGCAGAGGGAGAAAGGGGTAGAGGGAAGAGGCTACAGGGAAGATGCACTCTTCCAGGTCATACCTCCAGTGACGAATTTCCTCTATTCAAGACCCACCTGCCTACAGTTACCACCCAGTCTATTCAAAATAGGATAAACTGATTAAGCCATAACTCTCATAATCCAATTATTTGCCTCATTGTTCCCACATAAAGGGAGCTTTGGGTGGCCACCTCAAAACTAAACCATAATAATGATCTACAAATATTTCTATTATAACTTTCTTTGACTATACCAGGCTAAACATGAGTTCATACTGACATCTCCAATTCTAACTTATTACCATACAGATAATTCTAGCTATTGTCAGTTTTTAGATTTTAGCATTTGTAATAGGTATATGGTGGTTGTTCATGGGTTTTAATTAGCAATTCAATTTGTTTAATGGATATAAGCCTACTCAGAGTTTCTCCTTCATTTTATGCTGTTTGGCCATTTCTGTCTTGAAAGGAATTTGTTGATTTTGAGTTGTCAAAGTATCTTATTTCTGCTTCCTTGGTTCTCCCTGTGTTTCTGTCTTGAAGACATCTGATTTGCGGCCTTTGCCTACCAACTCTTCCTTTCTTCACTGACTGATTTTGCTCTTTGTTTGATGCCCTTCAAAATGGAGCCCAACTCTGGTACTCATTGCTGGCTGCAGGTTAGAGCCAATCAAAATGGATGACACTGGAAAAAAGAGCCCTGGACACCTTTACATCAGCAAAGGCTGCCTCTTCCATCTCATGGGTGCTGGTAGGATTCATATCAGCTATGTCATGATGTCACCTTTTGAGGAAAAGTCTTTATTCATTCGAAGATAGGGCCTGATTCTTCTGGTGCTGAAGGTTCATTATAACTACCACAATATTATGGTTTCTATTGAGTAAAAAACTCAACTATGTGAGTTGATGGTTATGTTGAGGTGTTTCACTGTAATTATGTCTATAGAAATATCTTGCTATGTCTATGTACACATGTATGCATATCAAAATTCCATGTTGTTCACCTTAAATATTTACAATAAAAATAAATAAATGAGCTGTATTTGATGAAAAATATATATATATATACATATATGTGTATATATGTGTGTGTGTGTGTGTGTGTGTGTGTGTGTGTTTGTTGTTGTTGCTAAATGTTTAAAGGCATTTGAATTATCATCCAATGACATGAGTAGAAGAATCACATAAAGAGATTAATGGGAAAAGTCATTGCTACATGAAGACATAGATGTTTTTGTAGAGTGAGCATCAATAGTCTATCCTTTTATACTCCCACTCTTAAAAATGTTTTTCTTAATTTATTTTAACATGGAAAGTTTTAATTAAAGATTAATTAGTCTTTGAATACCATCATGCAAAACAGAGTGAGACTGACAAGCATATTTTAATGTAAGAGCTAATGCTCTTTTTAGAAGTGAAAACTTTATTTTTTAGAAGTGAAACGTGATATCTCATTAATGATTGGTTTGTATTTTTATTAATAAATGAGATGGGGCATCTTTTATACAATAACTGACTACATGACTTTCTATTAATTGTCTTTTCATATTTTTCCCATTTTTCTACTGGTTATGTGTCATTTTTATTGGGTTGATTTGAGTGAACTATAAATCAAAGAATTTACAAATATTGCAAAATATTTTTTGCTTGGTCTTTGAGGTTATTTATATTTTGATATAAAAGTTTTAAATTTTGTTATATATGACTTCAGGAAAAAATTATCTGGTCATATAATTATGCATTTTCCAAGAAGTATTTTCACTTTTTTTCTCTGAAAATGTATCACATTGTATAGGAGAAGATTCCATTTCTTAGTATTCCAAGCTATTAGCATTCCAAGTACTTTGTCCCACCTAGGTAAGGCTGCCCAGGGGTCCTCTTGGTCTAGAGTGATTGTTTCCCAATGGTTGAAGAAAGTGCTGCTTATTTCTTTACTCTTCTCTGCTTTTCATTTAATCTGAGGAAAAATAAGCCTGAAATAAACACCAAGAGAAAGATGGAGTACTTTTGTTTTGTTTTCCAATTTAGAACTTATTCTTTAGGGGTCATGAAATGCACTCTAAGAATCTAGATTCTAAACTATGGACTCTTCATTTTGTGGATGTGTTTAAAACAAAGGTAGCTTTCTGATTTTTTTTTCTCCACTTAAGCCAGTTTACCAGCTTTATTTTGGAGCATTTTTATTCAGATAACACATTTGTCTTTTCCATTTCAAGAAGTCTGAAGAAATTGCAGAGAACTGGATTAGCATAGGAACTCTATGCACAGAAGGGATAGGAGTACGTGTTAAGATTCCCAAACTTTATTTGCTTTCTCTTAAGTGAGTAATGTGAGAGAAGACCATACCAAAAACTTTTGACATTTTATAAAAATTTTAGAGGCTACTGAAATAAAACTTTTAACTCCGTGATTGCGTGAAGAGAAATCATTGTTTTTCACAAGAGTGCAAAGAAATCTAAATTTCCAGCTCCCAGTTCTAGGCCGGGCATGGCATTGCCTGGCTATCTGGGAAGCCATGAAGGTCCTAGCAGTGCTTCTGGTCATTTCCTTATGAGCTGCTCTGATGCCTTAGGTTTGAGTCATGAAGCAAGCTGGCTTTTTATCCAGCTTGGAACCTCCAAATGGCTTTGCACAAGCATTCTTTTCATCTAGAAGAGTCAGTCTGTAATTACAACTTGGTAAGTGTCTGAAAAATCAGCACTTTGTCTAAGATGAGAAGCTAGGTTTGGTAAATTTAGTCTTTCCTTTATAAAGCCTCAGAACTCAGTGGAAGATAAATTGCAGGCAACGTGTCCTATGATCTGGACATTGTTTGTGAGCTCTGGGGTGACTTAGAAATGCTTGCAATTATTGTAGCCATTAGTGCCATTATCACGGTTGACTGGTCATAATTTTCAAGTGAGCAAAATGTTCCATTGGATTTTTCCTATCTCCCTTTCTGTATCAGTCTGGCTTCTGTTGCTATAACAAAATACCATAGACTGGATGATTTAGAAGAGAAAGACATTTATTTTGACTTACAGTTCTGGGGGCTTGGCAATCCAAGAGCATAGCACATCTGGTGATGGGGGAGGCGTTCAAGTTCATCAGAGTGCATGAGAAAGAGAAAACACAGGAGGGGCAGCCTCTCTATGTAACAGCCTGCTCTCAAGGTACTGAATTCAGCTCCCTAAGAAGGTTATTACTTCTCCTTACAAAACTAATCATTTAGTCAAAGTCTCACCCCCAACAACACAATATTACAATATTGGCAGCTCAAATTTCAACATGAATTTTGGAGGGAATAAACTGCATCCAAACATTAGTACCTTCTAACTCATAACCTATGGCTTCCTGTGTCCCCAGCTTCCCACTGAGTGGAATAAATCTACTCAGATGTGCTTCCCATGTTCTGAAGTGTCCGAAATTACCTTCCTACTTCTTCCCATCAGAAATGATTACCAAACACTTTTTCTTTTCTTTTCTTTCTTTTTTTTTTTTTTTAAATTGCATTGGGTTTGATTTGGTATTCACATTTCCTTTCTCACCTGGCTTGCATTCCACTGATTGTGCTTTCTTATTTAAATAGAGAAGAGAAGCCAGTGTGCTTTGAACCCATGCATGTTCCCTAGTGTCTCCTTCTCTCAGTAGCTGTAACCCAGTAGAATCGGAGGAAGCAGCATGGGGCGCATGGTGTCCTCCTAGGAAACGTGAAGTGGTGTGGTCTAGTGCATTACAACTCAGCTCCACAAGGACAGAGTATTTTCCTCATTTTATTTTGCTGTATTCTCAGCTCCTGGTAGATGTAGGTGGTCAGCCAACTCTTGTTAAATGACTCAATGATTTGATAGCTTTCACTTGTTCTTCAAATGGCTGGGCTTCCCTTACCCCATCTTCACTCAAACCTCATGCATTAATGGAGATTTACACTTTGTGCTTTTTTTGATACCTTAGTTTACAAGTCATGCAGTGCCACTTCTATTGCATTTTATCAAAGAGTTTTAAAAGATCCCCACATCTTGATGGAGGGAAAGTAATGTCTTGTTATGAGAAGAGTATGTAGAATTTCATATAAACACATCTCCAGGTACTTTAGATGCAGCCATCTGTCACTGAGGATGACTCTGGTTGCAGTGTGAAGACAGACACCCACAAACACACAGAAATCCACACCCGAGCCCTGACTACAGAGGGGTTCAGACTAAGGAGGGCTCATCAATTTAGATTTCAATTGCATAGGATTGTGAGGTCCCTCTGAAATGGTTGCCTTTGGGAATGAGGTTTGTCATATGCAACTGCTTGAAAAGCACTCATTCAATTGTAGTCTGACACCCATTTGAAGGGTGTTTAAAGAAAAAAGAAGCCTAAGAGTAAAAATTGAAAGTGCAAATTGCAAATGCTTCCCTTCTAGAGTGATAGGGCTATAAATACTGAGGCTGTTTCTGTTAAACAACGAATGGAAATGCTCCAGAATCAATGAGAGGTGTTAGCACCAGGGAAAAGCAGCATCTTAAATCCTTGCGCTAACAGTTAAATCAGACACTTTTGACACTTTATCTGAGACACTCCCACCAGTACTTTATTCTTCACGGCATGATTCAGAAACTCACAGCAGGTGACAAGCAGATTTTGGAGGATCATGAGTTCAGCTTTCTCAGCACTCTCCTCAAACATGATTCAATATTCTATACTCAAGCCAGGCTCATGCTTTTTGAGAAAAGGTGCTGGGTGAAAAAATAGTAAGTTTCCAGAAATCCACTCTGTGGCCTCAGAAAGCCAAAGAAGTGACCTACTCAAAACAGTTGAATATGAACTCAGAGAAAAAGCGATTTGTCCATAAGATTCCAAAGAATCTCCATGTGTCACGAGGCATCTCCACATCCTGGGAAAGCACGAGGCCTTGAGATCACTCACCTCGCCACATGTGGTCCTTATTCAGTTAAAATAAAAATATGATCACTTAACTGGTCTGTTCTTATAAAACATCTAGCTGCTAAACAATAATAAAATAGAAGCAATTAAACTTCAGAATTTTAGGAATCCCACTTATCTAAGATATCCTGAATGCTATGAGTCTGCCAGACTCTTGCCACAACTGCATCTCGAGGTTGGTTATAGGATACTGACACCAGAGGCAGCCACTGCTCGTAGCCTCCACAAGACAACTCTTTCAGCTTCTGAGCAGAGCAGGTGACACTGAAGCAGCCACTCTTTCACAGGGAGTGTGAGGCACCATGAAAGACTACTGGTTGTAGGGGCAGATGGGGCTGCATTTGAATCATGACCTACTTACCTGTTAGCTGTAGAGCTTTAGTGGGTTCCTAGATCTCTCTGAGCCTCAGCTTCAACTTAATAAAAAGAGGATGGTACAAAGCAACCCTGCCAGGAATCTGAGAGCATGGTCTAAGGAAGTACAAATCATAGAGTAAACACTATCAGGAGTAAAAAGAACTTTAAACCCTGTGTACCCACCAGGAGTAACCCTTGTACCAATCAGTAAAGGATTAGCACTCAGACTTGTCTCTGGGATTTTAGGAAGACAAGAGCATGACTTTTCTTCATTGGCTTACATTATTCCCATGCTCTCTCCTGGACTGGGTCAAGCACACACTCTTACCAGTATCATTGTGAGAAAGCCTGAAAATCTTTTGGGGGACCCTGGGGGAGGTATCATGAGAAGAGAACAACTCTTGCTAGTCCTTATATCATCTGGATGAAAGAAAAGAAAAGGCAATTCCCAGAGGAATTACCATTAATTGTTTGACAGAAATAGGCAATTAACTCTGCTTTGTCCACATCTCCTCTTTGCCATCTTGTAGCTCTGATTCATTTGGTGAAGGGTACAATGAGAGCAGTAGGCTAAAAACTCTATGTCCACAGCAATGGTCTAGGAACAGGAAGGAACATTCCCCATCCCATCTTATCTCTTCATCTTTGCTAAATTCCAGACTTACCAGTTCCAGCCCTTAGAATAAAAGTCAACTTTAGCTTTATTCAGAATTTTAGTTGATTTTCAAATGGCTTATTGAAGCTATTTTAAAAAATCAACAAAATGGAAGTCCTCTGTACTATTTTATGCAGTTCCCAAACTAAGTACAACCCATGGTGACGCAAGTATTCAGACACTGAGGAATCTGTCCTGGAGATGGAATCCAGCTATTACTGACTCAGACCACACCTGTCACTTGTTCCACAGCTGTCCCCTGCCCTTTGTGTGACGGAGCTCAATTGTTGACACTCTTTTCTGAGACTCAAAAAGAATAAGACTGTTTTTAGACTTCTTTGCTTGAATGAGGACAGAGAATGAACTGTATACGTGATGGGAGTTGCCTGGAAAAAGAGAAGACAACTCCAATCAGATGATCTTTGAATGATTCAAAACATGTCATGACATAATGCAATTGAATGGCAAAAGCCAACGTGAAACAGAGCTCAGGAATGCTGCATCCTCCTTTCATCCTCTTGAACAATGCTTTCTCGTTGGCCACCCAACCTTTCCATGTGGTAAGCATTACAGGCACAAGTATCTATAAAATCATGTAGCAACACCATTGGTTTATTGTGCAAATGTTAATTCCATAATGTTATAGCCCAGATTTCCAAGAGATCATTTTTGAGCACTTATTGTCTTCTTTAAATGGTTCAGCTGCCTTTAATCTAGATGAGCTTTATTTCCTAGGAAATGATTGTGCTACATCAACCTCTTGCATCACTGGGTTTGATTGAGCATAAGATAATAATATTAAGAACAAAGATTTGGACCCTAGATCTATGTTGAAATACATATTCCATCATTTTAGAGTTGTGTGACCTTGGGTAAAACATACAGTCCTTATATGTAAAATGAGAAAAATTAAAACATTACTCATCAGATGTTGAAGATATTAAATAAAATGACATAAAAATATTTATCCCATGACCTAATACATAAGAAGTATTCAATAAATGAAGAATGCTTCTACCATGAATATTTTTCTATTATATTACTGTAACAGCAAGCAAAATGTTTGCTTTTATTCTAACTGTTGTTTACCAGCCTTGAGTGTAGCTTTAATAAGCTATTTATATACCATGGTGTATAAGGTGTTTTAGGAATTAGGATGGCAATTCCAGGGGAGCAAAAGCTTTCATCTACTTTGTTCTCTTATGCAACTCAAATCCTACTGCCTGATATAGAATATACACTTTAGAAATATATCTGTCAAATTAGTAAATAAAAGGAGTATATAAGTTCAAAATGTGAATGGATTATGACATTACACATCAAATCATAGAAAATCAATAATAATGACTTTTCTGTACATGACAAAACTCTATTTCAAAGATAAAATTATCCTCTTTTTGATAATTATGCATGTTAGAACATCAATTTAATCCAAGTTGCTACTTTTTATGATTTCAAGTACTATGTTGGTGAGTTTTCCGTTGCTGTGACAAAATACTTGAGATATCAACTTAAAAGGAGGAAAAGATTACTCTGGCCCATGGTTTCAGAGGTTTCAGTCCATGGTCACTTGGTCTTTTTGCTTTGGGTCTGTGGTTATACGGTTTATCATCGTGAGAGCACATGGCAGAGAAGGTGGCCAACTTCGTGGCAACCAGAAAGTGAAAGCGAGAGAAAGAGACCAGTATACCAATGTTCCCTTCAAGGGCACATACCCACTAGTCCAAGTTCTTTCCTCTAGGATCTGTCTCCCAAAGCTTCTACCACCCCCCCAATAGTGTTGTATGCTGGGGACCAAGTTTTCAACACAAAGACCTTTGGGGGACATTGTGGATCCAAGCTATGACAAGTATTAAGTATAGATGGTGTTAGAACAGGGGAAGTAATTTTTTCTAGCAATCAATATTCACTGATTTATACTCTAAAATGTTATTTTTTGAGTGATTGATAAATGTTTAGTTTTAATTTTGACTTACATAATGGCAAACATCCATGATACTCAACGTGGACAAATAATTGTGAACAGAGCTTTTTAATATTCTGATAATATGGACTGCTAGTTTCAGATTGAGACATTGGGGACATATTTTAAATTTTGGCTTTTACTTATTTTCTGCCTTGTTGAAGTGAGTTTTCTGGTACTTGTTATTTTCCAGTATAAACTAGATTTATTATTCAAATTAGTAAAATCCTTTAGTTACAAAACCTGACATTATTTAAATTCAAATTTAGTGGAGGAAGCGTCAGGACATGAGTCAGTTATAGTTAGATAGGCAATTGTTGTATGGGGAATAATCTTATATAAGCTAAAAATAGCCATAAAATGACATAATAGGTCATAGATGCATCTCATTTCCTTTGTGTGGGGAATCACCAAAGGAAGTCTTTAATACAATGGAAAATAGCTGCTTTTTTTTTCATTCCACAAAAACTTCAATAGGAATTGAAAATTAAAATGGATACAGAAAAGTAATGGTTTACTTTTTCTATGTACCATCTACAGAGGGCTGGAGATGTCCTAGAGAGTTTTAAATTGTAGTGAAGAGAGACTGGGAACAGAGCTACCTTACTGAACATGATATGTGGGGCAGTGCAGCCTGGCCCTTCCCCTACTTCCAACCCACCTGCTCTGCTAGGTCTCACACAGCTGCCACACAATTTATTATTGAAGGCCCACAGCCAGGTACCTCATCTTAGTACACCTTATACCCCTGCACACAGCCTAACATGCCATTTTCAAAAGTTCTCATATACTAAACTTTTGCATCTCTCTAGAATGTTAGCCCCTTCTTGGGATAGCAGAAACGTGGCCACAGATTTTCTTCAAGATCAGTGAACAGAGAAAAGGAACAAGACTCTATCAATCCCCACAGTCAAACTTGATTTCCATTAGAAAATGAAGCAAGTGAGGAGATGGGCAAACTTTAAAATTGCTTCTTCTTGCTATTATGTAAAACATGAAATAAGTCCATGAGAATAATGTTTAGAGGAAAATTTGCTATTGAGATCATTATTTTTATTATCTCCATGATATCTAATGTTTATTAAAAGCCTACTTATTTAACAAACATTGTTCAAAGTGCTTTACAAGAATGAGATTTTTAATCTTCAAGATAACTTGTGAGAAAGGTCTCATTACAATTTCCATTTCACAGGAAAGTGAGGCATAGTGAGTAGCAATAGTTTTTCCATAGCTTACCCATTCCGGAGTGACTAGGCAGTCTGGCTTTCTGCTGGCTTGTTCAGCTCTCACTACACTGTTCTGGTTTTCTGTGTGACCACTACATACTAGCTTGTCCATCTCTTTCACACCAATAAACTGAATTGAAACTTTCTTTTCTGCTTTTAGTTTAGCCCTAACTCTTAGAACTCCACTAGCTATTTAGAAAGTAAATGTTGATTTCCTCTGTAATTCTGTCATTGATTTACCTCTGCAAGCCTTTGTTCTTGTCTCTTCCTATTCTAAGCATCGAGTATCTGCATTAATCTTGCCTTCTTCTGTAAAGGAATCTGTATGGGCTTTTAAAAGCGTGCACACAATTTGAGTTTGCACAAAGAAATGACTGGCACAAACACTTCATGGGGCTTTATGGCCCTCGTATGCTTCCCTACTGAATTTGTGCCCTCAGTCTTTCTGTGTTTTCTATCAGTGGTTTCGGTTTGCTCCCCTGGGTATCTTGCCCAGCACTAGTGCTTGCTAAATCAAACTTGCCTTTGACAGATAATTTGTATTATTTATTGGGATGTAGGAGTCTCAAAAATGTTTTTGTATCTCCAGTGACTTGGTATAAACTGGATGGTGATGGGCCAGAAAATTATTCTCCCAGCCCTGCAGAAATGACTGTGTAGCTCTCACCATGATTAACTTGGAGGCTGCTTAAATGTTGTGTTTGACTCTCCATGCAGTTTGTTGTCAACCCATTCAGAAATAATTACAATAACCTGCAGATTGGATGTGTACACTGTTCAGTGGGTGGCATAGCTGTTTCTGAACATATTTCTTCATGGAGCAGATTCCTAGCAGGATTTATATTTCTTAACTATTCTTTCTAGTAAACATCATCTCATAGCAGTTACATCGTACATGTCAGTAAAAAAAAAAAATGTGTGTGTGTATGGACACAAAAGTCCATACCTACTTTTATTTTACTTTTACTGTGTCATCTGAAGTTCTCTCATCTTGAAAGGATTAGTGATACAGAGTAATGTATCATGAAGGCACTCAGTGATAATTTAGTTAATTTCAGGCAAAATGGTTGTCTGATTCACTCATATGATTAATAAAGATGGTAATTTTTTGTTTTAATTTTCTATATAATCACCATTCTTCATTGCTACAGGTCCAAGTTCATGCTAAAGAGTATGAATTTTGTATATATAGGTGCATATGTTTGCCAGTGATTGATAACTAGTACACATTAAATGAACAAAATTAACTTTATAACACACCAAATCCTTTAGGTCTTAAAATATTTGAATTGAATGTTTCTCCCTGATTATTTTTCCCCAAAGTTTGAAAGGCCTGGGCACCATGATGTTTGGTTTGTATTTTGTTTAATCACTTCAAAATCACAAGCATAAGTACTTAATAGTTGCATTGTGGTTCTGTGAAAGATTTTGAGTAGTAATAAAATCTAGGGCAATCATGATTTTTAAAATGATTCTTAGGGGATTTTTTTCCCTGCTGCTAGAACCTCCGTGAGCATACCAGAGTGAAAGCCCAGTGGGCCTTCTGGATACCATCAGGCCTTAGAAATTTCAGTGGAAACCAGGGACACTCAGTGTAAAAGCTTCCTAAGATTTCATAAACCTGTTTAACTTCTTACAATTTGTTTTTTCAGAAGGTATGTTTATTATTTCCTCTCAGATTTCTCTCAGAATGCAGCAGTAAAATTCTAAAAATGAAAAGGACCCCTAATATTTACCCCAGGTCTTTCCTCTAAGTCCCAGATACACAAACACAGCTGTTCAGTGGCCATGTCCACCCCATGACTCTCAAGGATCCTGGTGCTCACACATCGATTGGGTCTCTGGATTTCTCACCCTCGCTCCTCTTCCAGTTTTCCCACCAGAGTAAACAGCACTGATACACTATTCCAACCCAGGAACTATACGTAAAGATTTTTATTTAAGCAAAGCCCACAAAAAAATAAGGAGCATAAACCATACACAGCTGAAGATAGAGTACACACAATAACCACCTGGCCATTTTCAAGATGCCAGCTTCTGGGGGTGGGGGGACCCTCTGGCTGTCAGGGGTTCCTGCCCTGCTATCCTTCATACTGTACCTCAAGTCTTTTCACCTTTTTCCATCCCCCTGTGTTTTCACCATGAGCACTATTCACCTGGACTACTCCAATAACTGTCGCCCCACTTCTACATTGGCCATTTGTTACCCCTTCACACTCTACTCTTGAGAAGCAGAACCCTTCATCATTAACTTTCCTCTACACCTAGAACAAGATGGAAACTTGTTACTGAGCCTTATGATGAATGTCCTTGAAAGGCATGGCCAACACACTTCCAATCTCATCTTCACTCTCCACCCCCTTGCATTCTAGTTATCCTGTTTGTGTATTTGTTGGTTGGTTGGTTTGTGTGGTGATGAAGGTTTCTCTTCGTTCCTGTCAAATGTCCCTAAGACCTTTTGCACATGCAGTTCCATTGGTATGCATGCTTTCCCTCTTCTTTCTCTCCACTCCCACCCCACATTCCTACCTGTGTTTATACCTTCTCTTCACATGGCTAGTTCATTCAGTTCTTTCTTAACTGAAATGTCACCTCTCTATAGTTTCTCTGCCCCCCCCCAACCTAAAAAGATAGCTTCCAATTACTCAGAAAGCTTTTCCCTTTAGAGTACAGAACCTAGCTACTTATATATTTAGAGTTATTTCTAGTTGTGTATTGCCTGACCTCGGCTGAGGTCTTGATAGGAGGACTAATGATGTTATTTCAATCTTGTGTCCCAACAGCTGGCACAGCACCTGGCACATAATAAATACTTAGTAAAAATTGCTGAATGAATGATCAAGGAGCCAAGAGTATGCATATTTGAGAACAATGCAAAATGGGAAAACTGAAAGGAAATGGAGAGGAAATGGAGAGGCCTCCTGAGGGCAGGTTTGACATCAGAAAGGACTTTTTTTCTTTTTTCTTTTTTTTTTTTTCTCAATGGACTGCATCTCAGAAATGGGTCCTGGTAGATGCCTGTTTTCCTGACCCAAGTGTCACTCTGACACCAGCATGTCTTCTAGAATATCCCCAGAGGAAAATTCACAGGAGTCAACTTTTCTCTGGGTTGACTTATGTGTCCTTCAACCCTGAAGCCCATTTCATCCCATTGGGTCTGAGTACCTCCTGGTGCAAGAAATGTACCAATTAGGGCTGGGGATGTGGCTCAAGCGGTAGCGCGCTGGCCTGGCATGCGTGTGGCCCGGGTTCGATCCTCAGCACCACATACCAACAAAGATGTTGTGTCCGCCGAGAACTAAAAAATAAATGTTAAAAATTCTCTCTCTCTCTCTCTCCTCTCTCACTCTCTCTTTAAAAAAAAAAGAAAGAAAGAAATGTACCAATTAGTGCCTTTCCCTCATTCCTACTGAATCATTAGATGACATGTATCCTGGATCATGGTGAGGCTGAGGAGATGGGGTGGGTAGGGAGGATTACAAAGAGATGGCAGGAAATCTTTTAAGGAAGAATATGAGGTCGGATTGCATGTGAATAGTGATTTTTGAATTTGTTTTTTTCTTTATTTTTGTTTTTGCATTATAATTCATCTCTGATCACCCCAAGCATTAATAAAAATTTTATAAAATACCATAACCTGGTGCTGTCTTTGGAAGAATATAGGGAGGATTTTGATTCAGCATTTTGGTGCCTGGCCACGTAAGGCAGTTCAGCAGCAGCCCAGGGCAGGGTTGCGATGTCGAAAGAGGTATCCGGCAAAGATGTTCCTAGCAGCAGATCAGAACAAGAACTGACAAATCACTACAGGAAAGATTTGTCCCACATGTCAGCATTCCTTAGGATTTGCAGAAATATGAGGGGGAGAAAGCTGACTTCCCATGGCTATGCAGGACAGGGCACATTCCATGTCAGTTAATATTAAGGAGATGAATGATCCCTGAAGCCTAGAGAACTTGGGGACATTTGGGTTACCCTTTTAGGGTCACATGGATTAAAATTCTCACTTAGACATGGCTACTTCAAAGTAAATGAAAACACAGAAAATGCCACTGTGTTTAGAGGCCCAAATCTTCATTTTTAAAGAGTAAAAACACTGGCTGTATTAACTGAACCATTAGTCCAGCACTCTTTGTATTAAATTAGTTCAATTTTCTTTCCTCAAAACACCTAAATTGATTAGTCAACTTAGGAAATGAGAAATGTAATGATTTAATGGAGGTAGCCTAGGGAAAGGTCATTTTGGCCCCTGGTGGCCTGTCACAGTGAGTGCAGTTGATAGGGTTTAGTTTTTAAAAATCAGAGAGTTTAAAGAGAGAGAGAGAGAGAGAGAGAGAGAGAGAGAGAGAGAGAGAGAGAGAGAAGAAAGACTGAATGCTACTAAGGGTGTAGATCATGAAAGAGGATTGGAGAATGAGAGGTGAGATACTGCCAAAGAGAAGTTCTGCTGGCTTTGTGAATTTGTTTCTGCTATATTCCTTCATCGTTAAATGAGTCAGCAATGCAGTTAGACACAGTTGTTAAAATAGCCTAAATAAAATAATCAGCCCAGCCACGTTTGAATAGAGAGGCAGGGGAGAAAGAGGGAACATTTATACACATGTGGCCTCATTCCCCACACCTCTGGCAGAGACTGTTGGACAAATGTGACTTAAATTCTGAGTAAGAAGGAAAGTCTTGCTACTTTTGTTGGGTAATTGGCTCAAATCATGTGTTTATTTCATGGGATATTATACCTTAATCTAACAGGAAATATTTAAGATATTTCTTTCCAAGTAGAGATGACTATGTTTGTCTTTCCTGGTTGCAATATGAGTGCATTGAAATAGGAACTAATTCTGTACTTCTGATTTTGAATGGTGGCTGACATTCACAGGAACTCACTTTATGCCAGGCCCTATGCTGAGAACTCTGCCTATGTATTTCCCATTAACCATCTTTTGAGGTAGGTATGGTAATTACTCCTATTCCATAAATGAGGATAGGCATGCTCCCAGTGGTTGAGAAGTTCATTAACCAGCCAAATCCTCATGATGAGTGAGGGGTCAAGCCAGAACTTGGACAAGTCTGCTTGAATCCAGAGCCAATATTCTGCTATTGGCTGCTGTGAGTCAATAGCAGCAGCCTCGCCACTATATTTACTACACATGCACAGTGAAATACCAGGAGAAAAGAGAAGGCCTTTCGTGTTGGAGATATTAATCAAGTGGTTGTAATTCATTCACAGCCACATATGGCCAACCCCAATTTTGGTATTAGATTATAGCAGAGGTGTGGAACCACAGCTCAAACCTGGAGTCATCACCCTGACATTGGCCCTGGCTCCTGCTGTGAGTCTTTGGACAAATCACTTAGGATTCCTGGACCCAGGTCTGCTCCACACCTGTGGTATGGAATTCAGTGAGTTTTTAAATAGCAGAGTTTTTACCTCCAGCATTCCCAGAGTCTCATATCATAAGAAAAGAAGAATTCCACACCCCAGCCTTATAGCACATGGGATTAATTTGCAATGTGTTCTGTGGTACTCTGATGATGCCTGCTCAGTGATGTAGCCTAAGACCAATGCATGTCTGATAAGTGGACTTTGACCAACCCCCCCCCCAAAAAAAAAAAAAACAAAAACAAAAACAAAAAGCAGTGGATTGCTTGGCAGCAGGGAAGAACTTGCTCGAAGGTAGACTAGAGGATACTTTTTAAGCATTGCGGTAGCATCTTTTCCTTTGAAGTCTATCACAGATTATATCAGGACATGAGCCTCCAGAATTTCTAGATGGAATCTGCACCAGACTGGTGACAGCTTTTCCAGTGACTTGTCTGCTAATGTTAAGAATTTCCACAAGAAGAAAAGTTTTCCAAGAAGTATTTGTATGTGAATGCTTTTTTTAAATTAATACTTTTATAAATTGAGAGAGATGAGTTTGATTCTCTCATAAATTACACAGCCAGAAAAAATACATGCTAAGATAAATTTGAATTTCATGCTAACTAGAAATAAACTAAATATCCCTAAATTACATGTACATACTTACACTAAAAGGTCATTCCTTGGTCATCTGAAATTCAAATTTAATGGGAAGTCCTGTATTTTTTATTAGCTAAATATGGCAACCATCTTCGTGGAAGGAAGAATATTTTGTTTGGCATTTTGGGGGGGATTTAGGTCAAAAGTGCCATAAACTAGAACAGAGTCAGTTTGGACTTTTATTCACGACTTTGCCAGTTCCAGTGCTCCAGTGTTGAACATCTGCCAACATCGATTTGTTTTCAGTGGGTGTACATGTATTTAAATCCCTCATGATATAAGTCTCTGCTTTTTTAAAGAAAAACACACACACATACAACATTAAACTGGTTCATAAAATCAAAGAGATTCTGACTATTGATATGAGGACTTCTAAAAGGATGTAGCATGGTTTGGCCCACATCTGTGACTGCGTTCTTTGAACTAATTGGGAACTATTGCATGCTGGCAGGCTTTAATCGAGAAATATGTTTCCCCTTAAGGGTGATTTGTCTAATTGGCTGTAGAAATGCTTTTTCTCTGCTGCAGAAAGCTTTTTCCCATTTGCTAATGGTACAGCTTCCCCAGCCTTCCCCCACCCCCAGGGCTGATGCTACACTCATTTCATTGAACTCTGTTTGGAATTCTGTCATCAAGCTAGACAAGGTTTCAGAGTGGTATCCAGCTTGAAACAAGACAGTTTGTCTTTCTGGACTGAAGTTAACTACTCTAGAAAATTTGTGGGAAAAGGTAATCACTGAGGTTGGGCAGGCTATCATTTCTAATCCAATGCAGAGATGAGTTTAGGGATGGGATGAGGGTAGATCAAGGAAGTACAGGATAGGATGTTGGTTGTGTTTTCATTTCAAGGCTCCCTATTCTCAGGCTTTTATCTATAGTGAGCCTGGGTTGCCCAAACGGTCCCTGTGCGCATTTCTTTATTCCATGGTAAGTGCTTTTCTAGATTTCAGAGAATTGAACTTTTTTTTTTTTTTTTTTTTTGCTATAAAAACATTTAGTTGTAACATTCAAGCTTATAAAAAGTTGTTTTGTCTATATGGTTATAACATCGAGGATCGAATACATCTTAAAGTCTAAGTAAAATTTCTATGTCAATGCTTAGCAAAGGAAAGGTGAAATCCATGAGGTCACACACTGAGCAGAGGAGCCAGCACAGGTATTTGTGCTAAATATGGAGAGCCAGAGAAGTGGTTAGGGCAGGAAGCCCAGTGAGTCATAGTGACTCATATTTTTGTGTCAATGCAAAGACAATGCCTATGGAAGGACTGAATGACCTATTCTCAGACTGCCTTCATTTCAAGTTTCATAACCCCCATAACCCTCAATGCTATAGACAGGACACTGATGTAATCCACAGGATGCTGCAGAACAGGTGAAAACAAACATCAATGTCCTTCCTATGCCTCACAGTTAAACCCTGAAGAAAAGAGAAGATGTGAGTCTCATTACTTCCTCTCAAAGTATCAAGTCAAAGCGATCTCATTGTATTTTCCACACATTCATTTTGGCGAGGAAATTGTTTTAATTTAAACTCGGGCTTATGTTTCATGTCATTGGAAAATAGTTAAAGGCATATGATACCTATTAGAAAGAAAAAGTTCATCTCAATACATACAGAACATTGATTTGTGGCTTCTGCTTTATCTGTAAACTGAGATTTACTTATTTGTGTGCTGAAGAGTGCATTAATCCATACACAGTGTTACTGTTCATGCAGAAATGTAATATATTTAACAATAGAAATTCTTTCTTCTGGTGAAATCCCAAATAATCCTTTTTTTTAAGGTTGTTGGGAGTACATTTGGCTCAGCCTTCTCCTGCGGAAGAGAGAAAAAGTGCAGTCCCCAGGGAGGGACCCTACTTGGTGAAGGGGAACAACAGGGGACAGGGTTACGCTTGGAAAAATCATCCCTTCCATATATTGAATGTCTCTTCTGATCAAGCCTTTCTTAAATTGGTGTGTTCTCTCTTTTTTCCCTTCCTTTCTCTGAAACTATGAGACAAGTGATTTAAAAAGTATAAAATTTGCCACATCAAGAGGAAAAACAAAAACAAAAACCCTGTCCTTTCCAAATATCATTTATCAATTACTAGATGAGGATATGTTATTGTAATTGTCTTATTTTAGATTTAATCATTTCCTTTAGAAAGACTAGCAAAAAAAAAATGTTGCAATGGCTGATTTCCAAATGAGTGTGCTCCTATAAATTCTTTCCATTTCATAAGTATTTTAAAGGTGTATCTTATGTGGTAATGTGGTTTTTAAAAAGCCACTGAAATTGAAGTTTATGGTATATGATTTTGGGTCTATTCTGAATTTCTGCAATTTTTTTTAAAAAGATGATTGCTTTTCACATATCCCACATTTTAATCTAATCAACCTATGGAAAAAGAAAAGTAACTTAAAAATAGCATTGCATTTTTGCATTCTGGATCTTTTTAGGTACTTATTGAGGGGTTCAGTACTTCACAAGGAAGCAATGATCCCTTGTCATCATAACCCATTAGCTTTGTTTAATGGATAAAATGACAAACTCACCATGATCAGAATTTTCTTTTTTTAAAATTTTTATTCATTTATTTATTTTTTTGTGTGAAGCTAGAGTTAGAAACAGAGCCTCATGTGCTATATAAGCACTGTACCCTGAGCTACATCCCAAGCCTTTATTTTTTCTTTTGTGTTTTTGTTTTGTTTTGTTTTGTTTAGAGACAAGTTTTTTGTCACTAAGTTGCCCAGGCTGGCCTTGAATTTGTGATCCTCCCAACTTCAGCCTCCTAAGTAACTGGGATTACATGTGTGGACCACTGTGCTAGGCCAAACACAATTTTCTAAAAGTGGGTGGGTAAATTTGGAGTTCCAAATTTGAGAAACAGAGACCATTTCAAAGGATTGTTATGTGACTATCTTAGGCAGAGCATTCTTTTAAACTTCTAAATGTAGACCTGAATACCTGAATATTCTTTAACAACTAAACCAGTCATAACTGTTTTAAAATTCTAAACATCCAGTACCAATCTAGCACAAGGGAAATCACAGCATTAAATTTTGTTATGATTTTATTTAGTATGCCTGGGTGTCATTATTTGGTAACAGAATTCTAAGGCAATGCCTAAGGAGACCAATGTAATATTTTGATAAATAAGAGGCTATTAAAATAAAACAAATAAAAACAATTTATTTTACATGGTATTATCAATATTTATAATAAAAGGCCAAATCAGCAAGGGGTTTATAGGTATCTATCTATCTATATGTGTGTGTGTATGTGTATTTCATATATATCTTTGTTTTCCTAAAAGGAATAGACACACACATACACACACACACATACACACAAAACAAAACAAAACTTCTAGTTAAATAATATATTAGTCCTATACCAGCAAGGTGAATTAGAAAATTAAAATCATTGGTGACTCAGATAAACCCAGGACCATATCTTCTACCTCCAAAATTAAAAACAAAAGCAAAAATAACTATTCAAAAACAAGTACCAAAATTTAGGTCTCAATCATCAAACATTCCAGATGATAGATATTGTGATAGTCAGCTTTGTATCACTGGGACCAAAATACCTTACAAGAACAACTTAGAGGAGGAAAAATTTATTTGGGGATCCTGGTTTCAGAGATAAAGTCTATGGTAGGTCAATTCCATTACTCTGGGCCTGAGGTGAGGCAGAGCCCTGTGGCAGAAGGGCAAGGAGGAAGAAAGCTGGTCAGCTCATGATAATGAGGAAGCCAAGAGGGTGGTGTCAGGGACAAGATATAGTCCCCAAGACTCACTCTCTGTGACCTCTTTCCTTTAGCCATACTCTACCTGCCTACAGTGATAAATAAGAGACTATTAAAATAAAACAAATAAATTGCCCCTACGTTGCCTAACACATGAACTTTTTTTTTTTGGGGGGGGGCAATTTTAGATCTGAGCCATAACAGACATTTTGGAGGGTTTAGTGCTTATCTTTAATTAATAGGAGAGAAATTTTTCCTTGAAATAAAAATTAAATGCTTCATTTCTTATGAAAGTATTCTTCTAAAGACCAAGAGAAACAACACAGCTAGTGTTGTTTCTAGATCACATTCATATAAATTTCATTTGCTTTCCTGCAATAATTGAAGGTGGAAAAATATGGAGGAATGAAGGAAGGCCTGATGGAATATAAGGCTTCCAATTCTATCTTACTTTCTATACTTTCTTCTCTTGTTGTTTTTTTGAATTCTGCAATTTACATGACAAATCTATTAACAGAACATAAACCACTTCTTCTTCCCATATTTTAAGATTCTCCTTATCACCCTTGGCTTTGCTTTCTCACAAAGTCTGAACAAAAGAAGCAGGAATAACCATGAGGGAAAAATGGTCAATTTTTGTCTTTTACAACATTGACCTGAATGAATTTTGTAAGTAAATGATTAGTAGGTTGGAGATCCAGTTTGGATGGTCATGGTTCCCATCTTAGGGGCATCTTCTGAACCACCACCTGTACTTTGTGCCTCAGTTGGTCTTTGTGATTCATTCTGATCATTCCAGTAATGCATATAATGAAGATAGGAGCCTCTTCTCTTTCAGAACTTAGAAGTCTGCCACACTGCCATTAGCAAGTTCTAGCTTTTGCACTTGAGCTCATTGTTCATGCTGTGAGCAGCCTGTTAAACATTCCAGAGGCATCCAATTCTTGTCTCTCAGGAAGCTCAGGGGACAACCCAATGTCTCAAGCCTCTTTTCATGTAGGCCTGCTTTTCTACTCTTCCTCCCTGAAAAAAGTCAAGAGAAGTCCTAAACAAGATTACACATTCTTTTTGAACTAAAATTGGCTTGTTTCTACACATTTTTTTTCTTTTCTTTCTCCACACATTAGCATCCTCTGTGTTCATTATACTTCAGTACTGTGTCCCTCCCCATTTATTTACAACCCATTAAAAAGCCAAACATTTGGAAGCAAATCCAGTGTAAACATTGGAAAGATTCCTGTTTCTGAGATATATTGACTTAGTCATTCAAATTTAAGGCATGCATTTTGCCACTTTGCTTTTTCTTTTTTTTTCTGAGGACTAAACTGTGTGCACAAACACACACACACAAACACACACACAAACTTAAAAAAAATGGATCTATGTTCCAGGAAGTAAAAATGAAAGTACAGTAAGGTCTTTGAAGAGATGTCACAAGAGCATATTGCTTCCAAACTGATTTCAAAATGGAATTAAGGCTCTAAGACTAAAAAAAAAAAGTGCCTGGGTGGGTGGGGGGGAGTTTCTCTTTTCTGATTATGACAATAATATAGATGCCTATGGAAAGAATTTTGAAAATACAAGCAAAAAGATCAAGCAAAATAGAAATTTGCATATAATCTCACCAGTAGCAAATATTGCTATTGAAATGTTGCTGTATTTCCCACAAATGATAAAGTAAACTAAAAAGTGCAATCATTGTAGACATTCATTCAACATTATAACCAAGTTCTTTTTTTCTTGTAGTATTTTATAATGAGCATTGTCTTTATTTTGCAAACACATGTGAATCATGGTGTAGGAGTACTAGCATATATTTAGCCATGCTAGAAACTGTAAAAATCAACTCTTCTTCCTAAGAATACAATTTCTAAGTATATTTTTACATACATGGAGGTTTCTAAAGGCCTTTCAATACTTTACCCAATTTAGATCAACTGTTCAGGAAGATGCCACCATCATCCCATTTCACAGATGAGGATCTGAGTCTTGGAAGCTTTGTGTGCTCAGCTGAAGAGGGTGGGCTTTGGGCCAGAGCTGTGGGTATTCACTTCTCCAATGCTCCTGCATTAGAGGCAAGCAGAGAGAAGCAGACAGCAAACAAACTAAAGGCCACTAACTGAGCTGAGGTCCATGCCTGGTCTCTCTCTTACTCTCATGTTTCTTGTTTTTCTTGGAAGTGCCTGCTAGGATCCAAACTTGGATGTCATCTATAACATGGACCACCCCCTTATCTAACCTTAAATATAAAACTTCCAGGAGAAGTAGATCTTTCTTGGCCACCACTGTGGCCTGAAGTTAAAGTTGACTGTGGTCTGGACTCTGTCTCCTGTCCCCATCTACCCACACTATACCTTATGTAAATTTCTTTCAAGTTGTGGACAGAGGTCCCTTCACAGCAGAATCTCTTGTTAAAAATGGATTCTGGAGCCTCATTCAGATCCACTAAAACACAAATTTCTGGAGGTAAACTTAGGAATCTTCAATAAAATCAAATAGTTGGTGATTCTTACCTGTGAGCACTCAACTGTGTTCCAGCTGAACCGCCCTCTGTCACAGGGTACTACCTATGTCTCCCCCCCTTCTATGCCTTCCTCAGATGCATCCTTCAACACAGAAAACTCCCTTCATTTTCTACCTATTCAAATCATACTCACTTTTCAAGGCTCCACTGAAATGCCACCTCTGGAGTGGCACTCCCCTAGTGGCACATCCCTGACTGACCTCACCTTTCTCTGATCTCGGGAACTTCCTGTCTAGCAAAGTTATTATCATGGCTCACTTTCCTGAAATAAATAGAAGAGACTCCAGTAGGGTACAGGAAGGGGAGGGAGAAGAAGATGGACAGGGGAAGTGGAAATGGAGTAAATTATGCTATGTGCAGGTATGAATATGTCACAATGAACCTCACTATTATGTGTAATGATAGTGCAGTAATAAAAACTTAATAAAAGAAGATACTGTACTTTTCCAGTGATATTGTCATGTATCCTTTAAATACGAAACTCTGGCAACTCTTT
Source organism: Spermophilus citellus (assembly GCF_964194105.1). Taxonomy (NCBI): domain Eukaryota; kingdom Metazoa; phylum Chordata; class Mammalia; order Rodentia; family Sciuridae; genus Spermophilus; species Spermophilus citellus. The sequence continues at coordinate 55,321,066 of NC_138192.1, read as the reverse complement.
TCATCTGGAGGAAATATGGGGAGCCACTATTTGTGTTTAAGAGCCTTAATTTGCATACATTTCGTCAATTGCTTTGGGGACATAGACATTAAAGTTATTGTCAATTCCACCAGATCCTGTGGTCATGTTTCTTCATGAAAAAAGTGATGTTTTCTGTACCCCTTCTCAAAGATATTCACATATACTTTAATAAACATCCATGGATATAAAACCCCAAAATAACCCATAAATTGTGCCTGTCTCTGTAGCCAAACCACAAGGTACTCTTTGCAGTGGTGTCACCTGGGCCGTACTTTAATTTCCAGGAGAGTTATCATGGGCAATATGGGAAGTGATTCATAAAAGGAGACTGGATGTCTGGGAGCAGGGATCACAAATTTGAATTCATAAAGAGGCTAGGCAGAGAATGAGAACAAATGGGTCAGTTTAGGAACTAAATAGTTTCACACACTGAGTCTCAGTTTCAAACTTTATTGAGGCCCAGGGGAGAGTCTGGTGGTCTAGAGAATGCATGCCTCCATCCAGAGAGTCAGATGGACTCCAGCTAATTGTCAACAAGCAGGAATGTAGGCCTGGTGTTTTAAAGCATACAACCTCTTCAAGAGAAACCATACAGATATCTTAATGAGCTATCCTCCAATTTTTAACTCGAATTTAAAACACTAGGTAGGAAGTGCAGGCCCAACATCCTTTGATGATAATTTCTTTTATGCAACACAATGCCATAAACTAGAATTCCATGGCTTTTTTTTTTTTTTTTGAATCACAAATCACTATTTGAGAGTCAGCACCCTCTAAAAAGTGAGTCTGAAGGGAAGGTAGAAATTATTTCAATGGAGTTCTCTTCCAGTCAGAAAAGAAAAAAAAAAAGGTTTTTGGAAGGCCCTAGGATTGGATATTCCCAAAATTCTGAGGTTGGTCAGACTCAAGTCATTTGTATATGAGACCTTACTTCTCGCTCAGATTCCATGGTAGTGAGAGAGGTGGTACAAAGTGGTTGTGAGGTATCTTAGTCTGTTTGTGTTGCTGTCACAAAGCACCACATACTAAGTAATTCATAAAGAAAAGAAAGGTACATTTTCCAATTCTGGAAGCTGGGAAGTTGGAAAAGGAAGAGCCATGCTTGGTGAGGGCCACTTATAAGGTCATAACATGGTAGAAGGCATCACATGGAGACAGAACAAGAGCAGGATAACTAGGCTCAACTCACTTTTAGAATAAAACCACTCAGGATAAATAACCCACTCCACGCTGTCATCAATCCATTCCTAAGGGAAAGCCCTCAGGGTCTAATGATCTCTCATCAGAACTCTCTCCCAACACTGTTGCACTGGGGACTAAATTTGCAACATGAGCAGTTTGGAGAACAAAGAATAGAGCAGGGGGTATGTGACTGTCATATCTCACCTCTCACTAGTGTAAGTAATTGAGGAGCTGCATGCTCCTGCTAATACCAGGAGTGCAGGCTCCTGGGAACCAGTTTACAGTTTCCCAGGGGTGTTCTGTGGGGGCTCTGACACCTCTGGCTTCAAGCTGAGGCTTTAGGTCCGACATTGTATTTTGCAGCATTGATGATAAAATGACAGCAAGATGTTAGAGCATCCTGAATTCTTAACAATTTGGCTGACACATGAATAAACATTGTTTATCAATATAAGTGATGTGCATTTACTAGTGTATTGGTTACAGTTGTGGAGGAAGTGCTTCTGGGCCTTGTAAACCCCAGGAATCCCATGAAACCACAGAGAAAGAGTTGGTTCAGTTTGCTTGACGTGTGTGGATTAGAGGTCGTGAGAGGAGTTCCTGTTCTCCTAAAAGCTACCAACCTCTGTTTCTGTGACCACATATGTCAATCAGACCTGGCCCCTAAGCAACAGTGACAATAAACAATATGTGCAGTGAGCACAGTTAAGTTCCTGTGTGGTGAGTCCTCAGAAGAGCCCTTCCCTCTGCCACACCTAACCTCTGTGGGACACAGTTCTCTTGTATTCATGGGTCCCTTTGATGTCATTAGGGGCTGTCCCACATCTCACCTTTCACATTAGAAGGAGCCCAAGACAGCACAGATCTGTCCTGGCAGACTGACATAGAAGATGCCCAGTAGATTCAGTACCCAATCTAAGCAAGCTTTGGCTTCCTTGTTCCATTTTTAAACTGTGCAAGCCCCACAGGACATGCTGTGGAAACATAGTGCTTAGCTAAATTAAGTGAGTAGCCAAACAAATCCCACAGGCTTTCCTATGGTGAGGAGAAAGGCACTTAATAATCCCACCTCATTAGCCTGGGAGCAGCTGCCTAGCCAAGAGGCAGGTACAGGGTAAAAGACAATTGCCTGATAGTTGCCATGACCTGACTTGCATTCTGAGCACTTGAATTATCCTGGCATCATCTGAACAATTGTTAAGTGTCTATTTTCTTCCCAGGTGCCTAGATGGTAGCAGATATTATTTTAAATGAAATAAAATAAATTAAAATGTTTCAGTAAAATAAATATTTTAGATTGTGTATCAAATACAATAAACTAATTAAAAGTCAAAATATTTTTTAATAAAATAAAATATACAAGAAATCTTACTGTTGATCAAATAAAAAAATTTTTACATCTCATTTGTGTTCTTTCTGGAGCATCAATTGAAACAACACATGGAAAGTTTCATGATGAGGCCCAGGACAAGGACCTTCTGCCTGGGTAGAGTAACCTTGCTCTGTACTTCTCACCTGCAGGAGGATGTCACAATTTTTACTTTTTCCTGTTTCCAGCCCAGGCAACAAACCAATTTAATTGCTTCCCTAGTCTTATCCATGGACCTGCCACATTTTCACAGAGAGTATAAAAACCATATTCCTCTGGACACTAAGGAGTACCAGGCTCAGAGGCCATGTGTCACTAGGTGTGAGAGGCATTGTTCAAAGCCTCTGTTCTCTGGCCTTTTCCCAGGAAAGAAAGTGAGAAACAGAAAGTGTGAAAAATTGCTCTAAGCTCAGCCGGGTGCACATCACAAATCTAACTCCCCTATCTTTGAGTGCCAAGCTTGCTGTCCTGAGATGCTGTCTAATCGTCTGCTGAAGTGAACTGTGGTTAAATAGGTTCTAGAAGTTAAGTGGAAACAAACAGCATCTAGCACTGCTGCTGCTCTGTGGCCCATTCCCACCCTGGCACATATGAGGGGTGTGAATGGACAACGTTGGAACCCCCACAGGAGGGTATTTGTCTACTTGGGATGACCACTCAGGCCATCTATGTTTTGATTTTGTCCCCCCTTTCCCTAGTATCTTTGTGAGTCAAGAGCTTCTCCTGTCCAACATTCCCTCATTCTTCCATCAAATATACTCAAGCTCCTGGGATCCCAGGAATGCTGATGTACTATTGTTTGAGTCTGGCTACTGCAATGAAGGCAAACACAACAAACAGGACAGGAAGCTGGGTTCAAGGTTCTGGATTGCCTTGGAGGACTGGGTAAGGGAGGTGCCGTTCTGAGACCATCACACTCACTATGATAAGAATGATTCCTCTTTGCTTTTTCATCTTGTTGTCATTAGTGTTGTTTTAATATGTATTAAATTGAGGTACAGGATTTTATTTGAAGAAAAAGAAATGTCTAGACAATATTTGAGTATAAAAGAAAAAATTATAACTGAACCTAGTTTACTAGCTTCCAAGCCCCAGATAGCAATTATAATTGTAATTATTTATGGTTATTTGGCATTATGGGTGATTTTTGAGGTGTAGCTTTATGCTGAAAACTGTACAGCTCTATCTTCAGAACTAACACAATTTTCCTGATAAGTTTGAGCGCCTACTATATACTAGGCACTCTGATAGATGCTGGAAGCAGAAGTAAATCACCCATTTAATACAAGAGCAGTCTACAGGAGATTTCCACCCCACTGCCTTAGTTTAGACCAAATTTAACATCTTTTTTACCTTCCTTTTTACTATCCCAACTATGCCCACCACTGAACCAGACTGGCTGATTTGTCAAGGTCTCTATTTTCACAAACACTTTTGATACTTTGTATTCTTTCCTTCCATAAGTCTCTTTTCCCAGATTAACTGTCTTGGCCCTAACCTAGTAGTTCAACAGTCCTCCATAGATTGTTCTTTGGAGAACAGAGCAGTAGAAAAGGGTAACAGCACTAAGATTGAGGGGGATGAGAGAGATGCCCCAAAAAGTGGCATCTACCAACCCGGAATCAGGAGGAGTCCAGGGTCACCTGGTGGTAGGAGAGGGTAGTCAAGATCCCTGTGTGTTAGCTAAGACCAGGCGACACTCCCACCCCCACCCCCTGCCCCCGCCAGCCCTCTGATTCCCACCACAACCAGGAGAAAGTAGATGGAAATTGATGTCAGTATTATTCTGGGAGGAAGCAACCCAGAGACAATCCAGAGAGACAACGGTTCGGTTCTGACACTTTGACCTGGATCCTCAATTGTCCCCCTCTAGTTTCACTTTTCATTGCACTCATCCTTAAAAAGCACTGCTCAAGCTGTAGTGGGAAACGAGTTAGGACAATGAGATCTGGATTATTAGTGGTGCTTCGACCCAGAGGGATAATTCCCAAAGTCTGAGCCCCAAGTGCAACAAGGCTTTTACTTTCACACATAGGCAACTTTGGGGTACATCAAGGCAAGGGAGTTGGTGCAATTCTATTGAGGAGTGCATTCTACCTACATTCCTTATATGGGTACAAGCTTGTCAGCAGCCTAGGAACTCTTAGATCATTCAGTTTAGGGACTTTTACTTCACTTAGCCTAAAGAGGGATTGTTTTGTCCCCACTACATTGTTTCCTGCTTCTTCTAATGCAGTCTGTTAGCAGCTGCAGGCTCCTATGGTTAAATATCAGTATGCAGAGCTGCTGTGTGTCAGTGTGCAAAACCACACACTGCCTGTCAGCTCTTAAACAGCTAAAGTTCCCATTCAGTTCTACCACCAAGCTGCATTTCCTCTCTGAAAATATCTCCTCTAGTATTCCCGTTTCTAACATCTTTCCTACTCCTTCTCTGTGTTTGCCAAAAACCCTCCCTATTGACATGGCTTCAGCTTTTCCTTTGCTTGACATTTTATCAGCGTTCACTGCAGACTTTTTACTAATTGCTTAACTGGCTCTTAAGAATATAAGGGAACTGTCTCTTTCCTTCTCCCCCCCCACCCCCGTGTTAGATACATAGCAGACATCCAAAAAATGTTACTACATTAATTTGCACTCAATATAATAATCTATAAGGTGTAGTATATGGAGAATCTGGCCCTTGCTACTTATTTATAAACATTTATACACATTCAAAACTACTGAAAAATTCTTTCATAAATATGGAACTAGCGAGTATCCAAAACAACCACTTAGAAATCCTTTGTGATTATGCTTCATTGATTATGGTTTTCTTAGACTTATTTACTAATCCTGTGTGTATGCACATGCACGTATGTGCGCATGTGTGTGTGCATGTGTATGTCACTGCTTCTTATATTACTTCCAAAGAGTTTCTTGAGAGAATAAGTCTCAGAATTATTTATTTTCTGTAGGGGATATCTATACATCCTTCCTTTTTCATTCACTTAAGTTTTAATCTTGTGTGCAGCAAATTGAATATGAAAACCTTGTCACTTGTGGACATAATAGAGACAGTTTTCTATGGCTTCAGCTTCCCTTCCTTCCACAGGATAGCTGGTTCATCATGACAGAGGAACACTGTCATGACCTTGAACGTTTCTCTTTAATGGGGTGGAGGGTGGGAGGAATTTCAGAGATTGATATGCCCAGTAACTCCCGCTGAGAGCTCTGAACTTCTGAATTTTGTAGTCTTTCAAGTTAGGTGACTCTATTTTGTTGACTACAAAATCATCTTATATTTATTTATTGCAAAAAGAAAGTCCTCTATAAGAAATGTGACTGGGGACTTAATCTGCAGTCTAATGCCTAGTGAAGAAAACTTTAATGAGGGTTTCGTGGTCCAATTGTCTCTTCCAGGACTTCAAAATGTCTTCAGTCACACGGGGTTAAGATAATGGCCATCAGGCTATTCCATTCTTCACATTTCTGGTCAGAGATAAATGAGAATATGCTTCCCCGCTGTGCAAACATCCTTTTTATTAATACTGGGTGAGCAAGAATGTAAGCACATTTGGCTGCAGAGAAAACTAACAGAATTGGAAATGCAGAGCAGAAAAGCTTAGAGTCTAAGATCAGGCTTTCAAAGTATAAGTAAAAAGAAAAAAAAATCACAGAAGAAGCAACACAGCTGACATGAAAATGGGACTGCATATTAAAAATGCAGACAGACACCAACAGGCCCCCAAGTGTGCCTGGTGGCCACTACTTGTTTTGCTCTTGGAGAAACAGATCTTTTCAGAAGTGTAGACTGCTCATTCACTCTGTCTCCAAGGTACACTATTGAATTTGAGTATACCCCATTCATCTGAACTTACAACATTCACTGCTTCCGCAAAAATTTGGCCATAAACCTCCAATGTCCTGTAACATGAATATTCTCACATATTGCAACTCAGCTTTTAAGTTATTATTTTATCTCTATTTATGTATGTCTTCCCGTTGCAATTCTAAGCAACTGAAGGTCAAGGACAGTGCCATACTTATTTTTACAGAACCTATCCCAATTCCTCCCACAGAGTAGGCACCAACACCACTGCACTGGAAGCTCCAATGCTGTGTTGAAGGTGCCTCTGGAGTAGTACAAAGTGGCCCTAGTAGGACACATTGAACACATGATAATTTGATGTCATCCAGGGAAGTCTAGTACAATGTAAAAAGTCTAGTGTTGCTTCAATGGTCTGGGGAGAAAGAAAAGTCCTCAAACTTAAGTCAAATGTAGTATTGCTGCCTTTCATTAAATGCTCTCTGGATTCTCAAATATTAAAGAAAAAAAAAGTCACACATATTTCTACTTCTGGATACAAAGTTGTCTCTGCATTTGTATTCACACTAACTAAATACATGAATATATAGTTGTCAACCACTAAAGCAAAGAAACAGAATTCTAAAAGGATAATTCAAAAATCTGGGAAAAAAAAGTCCTCCTAATCTAGGAAAGCATATGTTTCCAGTTTCTACATTACTTGGCTAGCTTCTCCACCCTAAAGATCCTGTTTGGGCCCAGTGTGAATTAGAAGCAATATGGATTCAGTGGAACAGACACTACATCTGGGCAGACATGGAGGCATATAGGCTTCCAACTAAGAGAATTCAGCTCATTTTTTATCCAGACGTTCTTAGGAGTTTCAGAAGTTTCATTTCATCAGGGGAAACTGAGATGAATCCCTCTATGGATGTATAGCTTCTGTTAAATAATATTAAGCATGTTCCCTTTGAAGAGACAGCTCATGTTAAAACTGCAAATGCCCACCTGTGGCCATGGATTTCAGCAATGGAAACGTTAATGGCCATTGGCTTTTTAGGAATAAAGTGGTGTGTTCAAAGCAAACCTTCTAATTAGAAGAAGGTGCTGTAATCAAGGGTCCTCATTCAGATAGCTTGAGAGATAAAAGGACCATTGGGTGGAGAATGGGTCTTGACTCTTTTGATTTGGCAAAGCGCTAATAACATTGGCTCAGCTTGACTTCTCAAGGCTGAGACATGACCAATACATTAGCAAGGCTATTGGCTTTGAGGAATGGGTATCTGAATAGAAATAAATGTATAGAAGTAAATTAAAACCTTAAGCTAAACTTGGTCTTCACAGGTCAGCTTAGCTGGGTTGGACAACATAATCTACCTGACCATTTTCTTTGTCCATTTGTCTTGTGTGCTTTATTCATTTCTCCTTCCCCGCTTCCTCTCTCATCTCTTTATTTTATCCTTCCTTTTTGTAATATGCTTCTCTTAGAATAAGATTTTCATCTTCAAATGTCACATTTTCAAGAAAATGTTGAATTTTTAAAAACTACAATAAGCTGATTTGCAATCAGTGAATGCACGCAGGCAGGCACAGGGACACACTTTGAATTGTGCTCGCCTTCCACTGATGTGAATGGCAGCATGCAGGAGCCCCCGCCTTTGTAGACTTCTGGCACTAGGAGGATAAGTAACAAAATAAAGAAAGACTCTCCATGAGTAGTGTGATCTGTGAAGGTGAGACGCAGGCCCTGGGATCTGAGTGACTGTGAAATACCCCTAATGAACTCTCTCGCTCCACTTCCTCTGAGCTCCCTTCCAGAGCAGGGAAGACTACAAAGCAAGCCATCACGCTTGGAAGTGCAGCTAGTAGGAGGAAGAAAGACAAAGTCTGAGGCTGAAGGGAGATTCTGAATTAGTGATAAGCTGCTGCATCCCACATGCGGAGGCTTCTTTCGGTTGCTGTGGAAAGCGTTTTATTAAACACACGGGTACTCCTTTGTGGTATCCTTCATTAACTTTCTTTCTTGCTAATGTGTGGTTCCTGGAAATAAGCAGAATGAGAGTTTTCTATTTATCTACATGCTATGTAAACAGCTGCTGCAGGCCAGTGAGGCAAACAGCAGGGTTATATTTGAAGAGTCTTGTTAGAGTTACAGCAAAACTAGCAAAACACTCATTGGTCACATTCAGGGGCTCACAAAAGACGCATTGGAGGGACGCTGGGGGCTGGAACACCTCCGGTGTGAATACAGATGAATCTATTTGTTTTCCCATTACTCCCCCTTGTTTTTTTTTTTTCTCTCTCTCTCCTGTGCTCCAGATTATTTTGTTTCCTCTTCAGACATCCTTCTGCAAGAATAACAATTAAGTAATTGGATCAAATCAGGATGAAAATGCTTATATCGACTCTTTAATCCCAGACCAAAAAACAAAACAAAACAAAACAAAACAAAATAAATCCAGCATGATCACCTCCAGGAAAACCAAACCAGGCATTTCACTGGGCTCTTCCTCATTGCTAGTTGTGCCCATGGGGGTCTGGGAAAGGCCTTTTCAAATGTAAATTTTCAGCAACCATAATGATTGATGTGGACCAACCTTTCTGGAGCAACATATGCAGAGAGTCAGGCTCTAGCTCACAATGAGCTCCCTCTTGCAGAAAACAGGACTGGGAACCAGGGGTGAATTACTTGCAGGAGATAATACACAATAGCTCCTGTTCCTGCCCTTAGAAATCAGGTGTCTGATGGAGGAGAACTAATGAAAATCGCAAGCACAATACACTTTTATGTTTATAGCAAACACATACAAAGAAGTGTGGACATTTAGAAAATGGATTGTTCTTGATAACTGAATATCCTACATAGCAAAAAAATTGCTGATTATCAATGAATGAAATACTACAGAGCTTCAGCATCCAATCCCACACTTCTAAAAATCACTTAATCTCTCTGATGATTTCACAATCTGTAAAAACTTTGTAGCATTTTTGGGATGTTGAACAAGTTATTAATCCCTCTAACATGTTTGCTCACCTGTAAAATGGGAATAATGATATTTACCTCAGATTGTACCCATGGGGTAGGATTATAGATTTAGCACAGTGACTGGCACAATGTAAACAGTGGATACCTACTAGCTATTGCTAGTAAGATGTTGTAAAATCTTTTATTAATAAATAACATGATTGTTAAAAGTAAAATAACACCAATGATAAGTTTCAAATTAAAAAAAATAAGTTTTGACTTTGGAATAGTTTCAAGTTTACAAAGAGTCACAAAGATAGCACAGTTTTTCTGTATATATTTGAACCATTTCCCCTGTTAACATCTTATGTAATTGTAGTACATTTGTCAAACTTAAGATACTACACACTGATTTATTGCCATTGACTAAGTTCTAGGCCTACCTTGATAGTTTAAATAATATTGGTCTTGTAAAAGATCACCTATTTTGTAGAACACTCCTGAATTTGGTTTTATCTGAAATTTTTTTCTCATGATTAGGCCAGGACCACAGGTTTGGGAAGAATACATCAAGTACACAGTGTGTACTTCATTTCAGAAGGTACATTATATCAAGGTGACTTGTTAATGGCCACTGTAGAGTTACTTTTTTTTTCTTTAAATATTGACTTTTAGGAAGCATGTTGCCACGTTTAGTTCAAACTTAAAGGATGGTGACTTAAGCTCTACATCCTGGATGATTTTTTTAAAAAAAATGTTTTTGGAATTCTTTTATAAAAAGGAATTTTGTCACTTTCTTCCCTTTTATGTTTTTTATATATTTTATCATATCAATATAGATTCATGTATATGTGCTGTGTATGTGTTGCACACAAACATGATTATATGTGTATATGTGTGTGTCTGTGTGCATATTTAGATAGTACTTTGGGTTACAATCTATCACTCCATTGTTTTGTTGCTCAGACTGCTTCAGCTTTGGCTATTAGGAAAAGAACATTAATGCACAAAATTGAAACAAACAATAAGAGTGTCTTTTGTAGCATGGCTTCAATAATTGCAGTCCTTGGAGCTGAGTGGAGAGAAATTTTGAGCAGATTTCTATAAGAGAAACTCCTAGCCATGTTGTAACAGGAAGCTACAAAATAGGGATAGATCAGAGATGGAGTGGCAGTTCACAGTGATGGTTAGATGCTCATGAAGGGAAGAAGTGTGGTATTTCAGGGGCTGGGGTACAGCTCAGTTGGTAGAGTGCTTGCTTTGTATGTACAAGGTCCTGAGTTCAATCCCCAGCACAAAAAAAAAAAAAAAAAAAAAAAAAAGAGAAAGAAACCAGAAAGAGTGGTGTTTTACTCAGTGGAGAGTTTATTTTGTACTTGATCACTTTGAAAAAAAGCTTTGTTATCAATTGTTGACAGGCTTATGTTTTAGACTATACTATTTCAAAGATGATATCTGTATAAATGAGGGAAAATGATATATTATAAAATTTTGATCTTATTATTTGTTGTTCATTGTAATATCATGAGAATCATTTTTTTTTTGTCATTAGGATAATTAAGACACTAAATTATAACTTAGAGTCCTACATGGAAACCACTAACTATAGTGAACTAATGAAGTGTGAAAAATAGGTCCTGTAAAACAATATACATGCTCTGGATTTTTTTTCACAGAGAAATAAGAAAAAATTATGGATAGTAGGGTGGATATTGGCAGAAAAATTTACACTGAACAAGTATTGCCTGAGGAAATGAAACTTAGTTACCAATATTGACCTTATTTCCATAGAAGCTATAATGTAGTATTAAGTTTCCTTGTACTGCATGTAAAAAATTTCTAGATTTAATACAGGGAAATATTCCCCTTTATTTCATATGTCCTTTGTTATTTTCAAAGGTCTTTATGCAATTATATTTTTGTGTGTGTGACAAATTTGCAGTGATCATCTGCTTCCATTGGCCATTTATGCAAATATAAGATAAAATGTTAGCAGTTGAATTGCTAAATCAAATCATTCATGTGTTCATCTGGGAAAACTTCCATATTTTTTCCAATTCGTCATGTGATAATTATATTTGTTCAGTTTTACTTCCCCATGGAAATTCTTAAAGCTTTTTTGAAAATATAGTATGCCATAACAAAAGTTAGTACTCTGGATATCATGAAATGGAGTTTGAAATGGGCCACTTGTGATTTTGACAAGTTTTCTAGGGCATGTTTTCATTTATAAAAAGAAATGTTATTGCACCATTGACATTATTTCTTCCCTCCCTTCATGGCACTTCATAATGAGTTTTTATGTTCATTACATGAATATAATAATGAATTTATTTTGAGTGATATTAATGATCCTCACATGTAGTTTCACCATTTGGTCCTCTATAAAAAAAAAAGTTTGACCTTTCAAAGACCCTTTTAAAATGTGGTACTAGAAATAAACAAAATTCATGATCCACTCTGATAAATATAATAAAGTAAGGCTCATTTGTTCTAGATATCACAGTTGGTCCAATATAGCCATTCATATGTATTTTTTCAGTAGTAGAGATTAAACCCAGGGGTGCTCTATTACCAAGTACATGCCCAGCCCTTTTTATTTTTGACTTTGAGACAGGGTTTTGCAATGGTTCCCAGGCTGGCCTTGAACTTGCAACCCTGCCTTGCTCTCCTAAATTGCTAGGATTACAGGTGTACACCATTGTAACCACTGAGTGCAATCCTATTTTGAATGCCATTATGAAGGTTCTTGAAATGTTAACACTCAAAAATGACTCAAAATAAGAGACATTACTAAATATAAGTGCACTACCCAGTGACTTGGGTGGCTACAGCAGGAAAACTGCAAGTTCTAGGTCAGCCTTAACAATTTAGCAGACCCTGTCTTAAAATAAAAAAAGAAAATGTATTAGAGATGTAATTCAGTGGAAGAGCACCCCTGGGTTCAATCTCTAGTACTAAAAGAAAAAAAAGAAAAGGAAGAAAAAAAGGGAAAATATGTGCACTATTCACTATTCTTTTAGGGCATTAAGAACTGTCTTATTTCAAATATTTTTACCCACTCTGTACTTCAACCTAGAAGGTTCCATCTCTCTCTCTCTCTCTCTCTCTCTCTCTCTCTCTCTCTCTCTCTCTATCTCTCTCTCTCTCTACACACACACACACACACACACACAAACACACACACACACACTCTGTCCTGTTTATCATTCAGAAATCAACTCAATCTTCATTTTCTCAGAAAGTGTTTCCTGGATTCACTTTTTGTAGGTCTTTTTTTCTCATAAAACACTGTTAAGAAGAAAACTTTCTCTCTACCTTCTCAAGTTTATTCCTGGGGCCTGCCAATTAAATTAACAAAAGACAGATTGATGGAAGAAAAGATGCATAAATTTTATTACTATTTACACACAGAGAGGTTTTGCAATAACACAATTTTCAACAAAGGAAAGAAGGATTAGGCTTCAAGAAAAGTAACTGTATGTGTGTAAGGGAGCTAAGCAACAGAAGGGCTAGTATCTATCGTAGGGGATGTGCAGCCAGACTCTACTGCTATCAACCGTCCTTGGTGATAAGTCACTCTTCTTTCCTTGGCACTGCAGAGGGAGGGGCACAAAGTTCACCTTTCTCCAAGGGAAATTCACATCCTGCTTTTGGGCAGATAAGTTGAAGACAGAGGACTCTTCTTGTATCAGCTAATGCTTAATTGCCTTCAACTCAAAATTGTCTCCATACCAACTGACACTTAACATATTTGGGGGCAGCAAATTTTATTCTCCTTCAACATTTTGTTTTTGACCTGGGTAGCATTTCCCACACTGTTGCAAATGGGTATAAATTCTGGACCCCTTAGATTATAACCTCTTTGATGTCAAGAACTTCTCTTATTCACCTCTATTTCCACAACACCTAACGTAGTTCTTGATCTCTTGTATTTATTTATTTATTTATTTTTTATTGTTGGTTGTTCAAAACATTACATAGTTCTTGACATACCATATTTCACATTTTGATTCAAGTGGGTTATGAACTCCCATTTTCACCCCGTATACAGATTGCAGAATCACATCAGTTACACTTCCATTGATTTACATATTGCCATACTAGTGTCTGTTGTATTCTGCTGCCTTTCCTATCCTCTACTATCCCCCCTCCCTTCCCCTCCCCTCTTCTCTCTCTACCCCCTCGACTGTAATTCATTTCTCCCCCTTGTATTATTTTTCCCTTTCCCCTCACTTCCTCTTGTATGTAATTTTGTATAACCATGAGGGTCTCCTTCCATTTCCATGCAATTTCCCTTCCCTCTCGCTTTCCCTCCCAAGTCTCATCCCTGTTTAATGTTAATCTTCTTCTCATGCTCTTCGTCCCTACTCTGTTCTTAGTTACTATCCTTATATCAAAGAAGACATTTGGCATTTGTTTTTTAGGGATTGGCTGGCTTCACTAAGCATAATCTGCTCTAATGCCATCCATTTCCCTCCAAATTCTATGATTTTGTCATTTTTTAATGCAGAGTAATACTCCATTGTGTATAGATGCCACATTTTTTTATCCATTCATCTGTTGAAGGGCATCTAGGTTGGTTCCACAGTCTTGCTATTGTGAATTGTGCTGCTATGAACATCGATGTAGCAGTGTCCCTGTAGCATGCTCTTTTTAGGTCTTTAGGGAATAGACAGAGAAGGGGAATAGCTGGGTCAAATGGTGGTTCCATTCCCAGCTTTCCAAGAAATCTCCATACTGCTTTCCAAATTGGCTGCACCAATTTGCAGTCCCACCAACAATGAGCAAGTGTACCCTTTTCCCCACATCCTCGCCAGCACTTGTTGTTGTTTGACTTCCTAATGGCTGCCAATCTTACTGGAGTGAGATGGTATCTTAGGGTGGTTTTGATTTGCATTTCTCTGACTGCTAGCGATGCTGAGCATTTTTTCATGTGCTTGTTGATTGATAGTATGTCCTTCTCTGAGAATTGTCTGTTCAGGTCCTTGGCCCATCTGTTGATTGGGTTATGTGTTATCTTATTGTCTAATTTTTTGAGTTCTGTGTATACTCTGGATATTAGGGCTCTATCTGAAGTGTGAGGAGTAAGATTTGTTCCCAGGACGTAGGCTCCCTATTTACCTCTCTTATTGTTTCTTTTGCTGAGAAAAAAACTTTTTAGTTTGAGTAAGTCCCATTTGTTGATTCTTGTTATTAACTCTTGTGTTATGGGTGTCCTATTGAGGAATTTGGGGCCTGACCCCACAGTATGTAGATCGTAGCCAACTTTTTCTTCTATCAGACGCTGTGTCTCTGATTTGATATCAAGCTCCTTGATCCATTTTGAGTTAACTTTTGTGCATGGCGAGAGAAAGGGATTCAGTTTCATTTTGATGCATATGGATTTCCAGTTTTCCCAGCACCATTTGTTGAAGATGCTCTCCTTCCTCCATTGCATGCTTTTAGCCCCTTTATCAAATATAAGATAGTTGTAGTTTTGTGGATTGGTTTCTGTGTCCTCTATTCTGTACCACTGGTCCACCCGCCTGTTTTGGTACCAGTACCATGCTGTTTTTGTTACTATTGCTCTGTAGTATAGTTTGAAGTCTGGTATTGCTATACCGCCTGATTCAGGCTTCCTGCTTAGCATTGTTTTTGCTATTCTGGGTCTTTTGTTTTTCCATATGAATTTCATAATTGCTTTATCTATTTCTACAAGAAATGCCGTTGGGATTTTGATTGGCATTGCATTAAACCTATAGAGAACTTTTGGTAATATCGCCATTTTGATGATGTTAGTTCTGCCTATCCATGAACAGGGTATATTTTTCCATCTTCTACGATCTTCTTCTACTTCTCTCTTTAGGGTTCTGTAGTTTTCATTGTATAAGTCTCTCACCTCTTTTGTTAGGTTGATTCCCAAGTATTTTTTTTTTTTTGAGGATATTGTGAATGGAGTGTTTTTCCTCATTTCCATTTCAGAGGATTTGTCGCCGATATACAGGAATGCCTTTGATTTATGCGTGTTGATTTTATATCCTGCCACTTTGCTAAATTCATTTATTAGCTGTAATAGTTTCTTTGTAGACCCTTTTGGGTCTGCTAGGTATAGAATTATGTCATCTGCAAATAGTGATAATTTAAGTTCTTCTTTTCCTATTTTTATGCCTTTAATTTCTTTCGTCTGTCTAATTGCTCTGGCCAGTGTTTCGAGAACTATATTGAACAGAAGTGGTGATAGAGGGCATCCCTGTCTTGTTCCAGATTTTAGAGGGAATGCCTTCAATTTTTCTCCATTCAGAATGATGCTAGCCTGAGGCTTAGCATAGATTGCTTTTACAATGTTGAGGTATGTTCCTGTTATCCCTAGTTTTTCTAGAGTTTTGAACATAAAGGGATGCTGTACTTTGTCGAATGCTTTTTCTGCATCTATCGAGATGATCATATGGTTCTTAATTTTAAGTCTATTGATGTGGTGAATAACATTTATTGATTTCCGTATATTGAACCAGCCTTGCATCCCAGGGATGAATCCTACTTGATCATGATGCACAATTTTTTTGATATGTTTTTGAATCCGATTCGCCAGAATTTTATTGAGGATTTTTGCATCTAGGTTCATTAGAGATATTGGTCTGTAGTTTTCTTTCTTTGAAGTGTCTTTGTCTGGTTTAGGAATCAGGGTGATGTTGGCCTCGTAGGATGAATTTGGAAGTTCTCCCTCTTTTTCTATTTCCTGAAATAGCTTGAAAAGTATTGGTATTAGTTCCTCTTTAAAGGTTTTGTAAAACTCTGCTGTATACCCATCCGGTCCTGGGCTTTTCTTCGTTGGTATTCTTTTGATGGTTTCTTCTATTTCTTCAATTGATATTGGTCTGTTTAGGTTGTCTATATCCTCCTGACTCAATCTGGGCAGATCATATGACTTATGAAATTTATCGATGCCTTCACTATCTTCTATTTTATTGGAGTATAAGGATTCAAAATAATTTCTGATTATCTTCTGTATTTCTGAAGTGTCTGTTGTGATGTTGCCTTTTTCATCCCGTATGCTAGTAATTTGAGTTCTCTTTCTTCTTCTCTTCGTTAGCATGGCTAAGGGTCTGTCGATTTTATTTATTTTTTCAAAGAACCAACTTTTAGTTTTGTCAATTTTTTCAATTGTTTCTTTTGTTTCGATTTCATTAATTTCAGCTCTGATTTTAATTATTTCTTGCCTTCTACTTCTTTTGCTGTTGTTTTGCTCTTCTTTTTCTAGGATTTTAAGATGAAGTATGAGATCATTTATTTGTTGGTTTTTTCTTTTTTTAAGGAATGAACTCCAAGCAATGAATTTTCGTCTTAGAACTGCTTTCAATGTGTCCCATAGATTCCGATATGTTGTGTCTGTGTTTTCATTTATCTCTGAGAATTTTTTAATTTCCTCCTTGATGTCTTCTATAACCCATTGTTCATTCAGTAACCTATTGTTCATTCTCCAAGTGATGCATGATTTTTCCTTCCTTCTTTTATCGTTCATTTTCAGTTTCATTCCATTATGATCAGATAAGATGCATGGTATTATCTCTACTCCTTTATATTGTCTAAGAGTTGCCCTGTGACATAATATATGATCTATTTTTGAGAAGGATCCATGTGCTGCTGAGAAAAAAGTGTAACTGCTTGATGTTGGGTGGTATATTCTATATATGTCAATTAAGTCTAGGTTATTAATTGTGTTATTGATTTCTATAGTTTCCTTATTCAACTTTTGTTTGGAAGATCTGTCCAGTGGTGAGAGTGGTGTGTTGAAGTCTCCCATGATTATTGTATGGTGGTCTATTAGACTCTTGAACTTGAGAAGAGTTTGCTTGATGAACATAGCTGCACCGTTGTTTGGGGCATATATATTTATGATTGTTATGTCTTGTTGGTGTATGGTTCCCTTGAGCAGTATGTAGTGTCCCTCTTTATTAACTTTTGATTAACTTTGGCTTGAAATCTATTTTATTTGATATGAGTATGGACACTCCTGCTTGTTTCCGAAGTCCATATGAGTGATATGATTTTTCCCAACCTTTAACCTTCAGTCTATGTATGTCTTTTCCTATCAAATGCATCTCCTGTAGGCAGCATATTGTTGGGTCTTGTTTTGTGATCCATTCTACTAGCCTGTGTCTCTTAATTGGTGAGTTTAAGCCATTAACATTTAGGGTTATTATTGAGATATGGTTTGTTCTTCCAGCCATATTTGTTTATTTATGTTAGTAAACATGGTTTGTTTTCCTCTTTGATTATTTTCCCCCCTTTACTGTCCTACCTCCCACTGTTGGTTTTCATTGTTGTTTTCCATTTCCTCTTCCTGAAATGTTTTGCCAAGGATGTTTTGAAGAGATGGTTTTCTAGCTGCAAATTCTTTTAACTTTTGTTTATCGTGGAAGGTTTTAATTTCATCTTCCATCCTGAAGCTTAATTTTGCTGGATACACGATTCTTGGTTGGAACCCATTTTCTTTCAGAGTTTGAAATATGTTATTCCAGGATCTTCTAACTTTCAGAGTCTGTGTTGAAAGATCAGCTGCTATCCTGATTGGTTTACCCCTAAATGTAATCTGCTTCCTTTCTCTTGTAACTTTTAAAATTCTCTCCTTATTCTGTATGCTGGGCATCTTCATTATAATGTGTCTAGGTGTGGATGTCTTATGATTTTGCACATTCGGCATCCTGTAGGCCTCTAGGATTTGGGATTCTGTCTCATTCTTCAAGTCTGGGAAGTTTTCTCATATTATTTCATTGAATAGATTGCTCATTCCTTTGGTTTGGACCTCTATACCTTCCTGTATCCCAATGACTCTTAAGTTTGGTCTCTTTATGTTGTCCCATATTTCTTGAATGTTCTGCTCATGGTTCCTTAACAGTCTTGCTGAGCTGTCTATATTCTTTTCATGTTGAAATACTTTGTCTTCATTGTCTGATGTTCTATCTTCTAAGTGTTCTATTCTCCTGGTAGTATTCTCAATTGAGTTTTTAAGTTGGTTTATTGCTTCCTGCATTTCTAGGATTTCTGTTTGTTTGTTTTTTATTACCTCTATCTCCCTGTATAGGTGATCTTTTGCTTCTTGGATTTGTTTATGTAATTCATTGTCAAAGTGATCTTTCATTGTCTGATTTTGCTGTCTAATGTCTTCCTTGAGACTCCAGATCATCTGAAGCGTGTATATCCTGAACTCTTTATCTGACATTCCATCTGCTGCAGCTATTACCTCTTCTAATGTTGAGTTGACCTGCATTGCTTGTGGTCCTTTCTTTCCTTGTCGTTTCATACTGCTCGCATTTCTTTCTGCTTGGTGAAACTGTTGTGTTTTTGAAATTTTCCCCCTATATATTTATATTACTCTTGTATAGTTGAAAAGTCTCCCTTGCAGGGCGGGCAGCGGCTGTGCTCCTCCTCCAGTTGGTGTGAAGTGTCTACCACGCCCGCGGACCCCTGGGGCTGTTCTGCCGGTCAGTCGCAGGTCTGCCTACCTTGCAGGCGCGGGCGGCGGCTCTGCTCTGCCCTTACACCAATTGGGGTGACGTGTCTACCACGCCGGGGGGTCGCTGGGCCTGTTCTAGGCGTGGGCGGCGGCTCTGCTCTACCCCTCCTCCAATTGGTGTGACGTAACTACCACACCGGCGGACCTCTGGGCCTGTCCTGGGCGTGGGCGGCGGCTCTCCTCTGCCCCTCCTCCATTGGTGTGACGTGTCTTCCATGTCTGCTGACCGCTGGGCCTGTTGTGCCGGTCGGTCGCAGGTCTGCCTACCTTGCGGGCGTGGGTGGCGGCTCTGCTCTGCCCCTTCTTCAATTGGGGTGACGTGACTACCACGCCTGCGGGTCATTGGGTCTGTTCTGGATGCGGGCGGCGGCTCTGCTCTGCCCCTACTCCATTTGGTGTGACGTGTCTACCACGCCGGCAGGCCGCTGGGCCTGTCCCGCTGGTCGGTCGCAGGTCTGCCTACCTTGTGGGCTCATGCGGCAGCTCTGCTCGGCCCCTACTGCAGTTGGGGTGAAGTGATACCACGCCAGCGGGTCACTAGGCCCACTCCAGGCGTGGGCGGCGGCCGTGCTCTGCCCCTACTCCCATTGGTCTGACGTGTCTACCACGTTGGCAGGCTGCTGGGCCCGTTCCGCCAATCAGCCGGTGGTCTGCCTACCTTGTGGGCTCGGGCAGCAGCTCTGCTCAGCCCCCACTGCAGTTGGGGTGAAGTGATACCACGCCAGCGGGTCGCTGGGGCTGTTCTGGACGCGGGCTGCAGCTCTGCTCTGCCCCTCTGGCCCCCACAGCACTCAGCAGGATCCGGACCAAGAAGCAGTATCCGTGGGTTCCTCAGCCCTGGGTCAGAGCAGCTCCGGGAGCCAGAACTCGGCCGCTCTGAGCTCCGTGTATGTTCTGATAGGAGCAGGCTCCAAGAAGCAGCCTCCACGGGCTCCTTAGCCCTGGGCCAGAGCAGTTCCGGGAGCCAGAATTCGGCCGCCCCAAGCTCCGTGTATGTTCTGATAGGAGCAGGCCCCAAGAAGCAGTTTCCCTGGGTTCTTCAGTCCTGGGCCAGAGCAGTTCTGGGAGCCAGAGCCCGGCCGCTCTGGGCTCCGTGCATGCTTTGGTAGGAGCAGGCTCCAAGAAGCAGCCTTCGCGGGCTCCTTAGCCCTGGGCCAGAGCAGTTCTGGGAGCCAGAATTCGGCCGCCCCGGGCTCCGTGTATGTTTTGATAGGAGCAGGCCCCAAGAAGCAGTTTCCACAGGTTCTTCAGCCCTGGGCCAGAGCAGTTCCGGGAGCTAGAACCCGGCCGCTCTGGGCTCCGTGCATGCTGATAGGAGCAGGCTCCAAGAAGCAGCCTCCGCGGGCTCCTTAGCCCTGGGCCAGAGCAGTTCCGGGAGCCAGAATTCAGGCGCCCCGGGCTCCGTGTATGTACTGATAGGAGCAGGCCCCAAGAAGCAGTTTCCGCAGGTTCTTTAGCACTGCGCCTGAGTAATTTGTCTGCGAGACGCAGGCGAATGGCAGCCTGAAATTACCTGTTCTATGGTTGAATGAGCTGCGATCAGTCGAAAACAGGGATAATGATGTCAACTCTCCAAGATGGTGGCCGCTGGCTTCCTCTGTGGTCTGACCAGTGGAGAACCGAACTGGACCCCTTCCTTCCCCCGTCTCAAACCCAGAATTCAGCACAGCTGGCAGGAGCCCACAGAATCCGCAGCGCTGTATCTTTGCGTTGCTATCTCTTGCTTCCCAGTGCGTGCCACAGATTCTAGCCACGGGGCGATTTGCTGAATAAGCGGCGTGACCCTCCATGCGGACAAATCGCTCGCGTTTGAGCCCCTATAGCTGATCCTCGTGTGATGAAAATCCTTCCACTAGGTTTTGGAGCACCCCAGTTTTGCTAGAAATTCCTAACAAGATAGTTTTTAGCTGTTCTAACTCATCATTCTTCCGAACAGTGACGCGGTACACGGGAGTGATGCACTCCCTTCGCTGCCATCTTCCCCCTCCTCTTGTATTTATTGATAAAGATAATGATGTGAGAATGAGATAACCAAGAAGGTTATTCAATGCATTAAAAAATCTTAGAGATTTTAGGACATAACTGAGATACTTTGCTTTGAGAAACACTGATAATCACATAATTGTCTATACTAATAAAGTTACTGATGGTACACCACTTTAATAAAATGTTTTATACCTTAAAAGTACTTTTCTATGTACAAGTTTAATCTGCCTAAAACTTTATCTAGAGTTCTCAAAAGTGGGAACCGAGTAAGATTTCAAGAAGTTAAGTGAATTAGTGGAACAGCATAGTACTTAGAGGACACCTGGGATGTGAGCAGTGCCTTCTTTCTAAAAAGTGAGGCAAACTCCAAGGGTCTATCGCGTCTTACCTGGGAACAGGGAAGAGGCAGCAGAAGCAGGTATGCGTAGTTTATGCTTTCTGGTCTCCATTTTTAGTTTTACCTTTAACATCATGGACACACTCCACAAATTCATGCTAATCACCACTAGAAGCAAAAATTTCCCTAGGTCAAATTTAATCATGCTTACCTTTAGGGACTGATTATTCTAGTCATGTTTACATACACAGGTTGAACAGAACTTACCTGAAGTGCTTGTGACAACAAATGTTTTGGATTTTGTATGTCACATGAGCTTTGCATTGTTGTGACCTATATACCAGACAACAACAACTTAGAGGAGGATAAGTTTATTTTGGCTCACAGTTTCAGTGGTTCAGTCCAGGGTCAGCTGACTCCATAGCTCTGAGCTTGAGATGAGGCAGAACATCATGGCAGAAGGGCATGGCATCCTGCTCCGTTCATTACAGCCAGGAAACAGCGAGCTCTGCTCCACAGGGACAAAAAGTAAACCCCAAAGGCACTCAACCTCTCTCCTCTTCCTCCAACCCCCATGATCTAATTCCTTCAGTCAGACCCTGTTTAACTACAGTTATCACTCAATTAATCCATTCCACTGGATTAATCCACTGAATAGGTTATAGTTCTTGTAATTTAATAATTTCACCTCTGAACATTGTCACATTGTCTCACACATGAGCTTTTGAAAGGATACTTCATAATCAAACCATAAGAGATGTTTTGTGTTTGGGGAATAGTTGCATATACATAATGAAATATTTCAGGAATAAGACCAAAGTCTAAATACAAAACTCAATTATGTTTCTTAAACACCTTATACACATTGCCTGAAAGTGACTTTATACAATATTTTTAATAGTTTATTACATAAAACAATGTTTCATAATATAGAATTTTCTATTCATGGCATCATATTAGTGCCCCCAGTTTCAGATTTGGGTACATTTCACATTTCAGATTTTGGAACCTTAGTGCGAGCAGCACACAATGGTTTTCCCTGGGACTCATGACCTCCCTGGGGTGCTGCTGAAGCAAGGGTGAGCTCACCGCTTCTCCTGAACTCCTCCCAATGCACACACTTACCCCAGCTGTAGAAGATTCCCTTCCTCTTTTCTCCTTGCCTCAGAGACACCCCCTCTCTCACTTCCCTCTAGGAAACTTACAGTACCCCTGCAATGAATGTAGGCATTTACGAAAGGCAAGAAGAAACAGTGACATCTGCTCCTTATGTTTCTCTCTCTGAAAATTCTCCAAAGCAATGAGGTCATAGGAATTAGTAAGCTATATGAAAGAGAGGAAAGAAAAATCATAATGGGAATAAATGTGCTATTTTTAACATAACATCCTCTTTTCCCCATGAGATAAGTAGCATCTTTTTTTTAATTTTTTTTTTGTTTTAGAGGAGAGAGAGAGAGAGAGAGAGAGAGAGAGAGAGAGAGAGAGAGAGAGAGAGAGAAAGAGAGAGACAATTTTTAATATTTATTTTTCAGTTCTCGGCAGACACAACATCTTTGTTGGTATGTGGTGCTGAGGATCGAACCCGGGCCGCCCGCATGCCAGGCGAGCGCGCTACCGCTTGAGCCACATCCCCAGCCTGATAAGTAGCATCTTGATGGTAGTAAATATGTTTTTTCAATTTTGTTATCACAGAACCTAGTATAGTCTTCAGCATAGTAGGTCTTTACCAGTTGTGGAAAGAAAGGAGAAAGAGATGGAAAGTGGAATGAAGAGAAAGAGGGTGGAAAGAAGAAAGAAAAAAGATGGGAAAGAAGAAACAAGAAATATAATTACACATTTCAATGCAACAAGCATACATTGAACACAGACTGTGTGTCAAGCATGTGACTAAATACAATTTGTAACATAAAAATACTTCAGATCTTCAGGAGCTCAAAAATTAGAAGATGCTTACATTTAAATGCATACAAATGAATCTATATAACAGCAAATGTTGAAACATAGTCTATAAGATACAAGTACTTGCTCCATGCATAGCTCCTCTTAGAGAAACCATCCTGAGGCAAATTTTGTAACGCCCAATATTCAGCCTCAGATGACCACATTAGAAGGTACACCTGATCTGGAGGTGTTTTACCTGTAAACTAAGATACAGCCTTTTGTGAAAAGATGAGCGGAGCCAATCAGAGCTTCTGTTAGAAGTGAAGTAGCTAACAGGAGGGGTTGAGGCAAATAGGTTATTACAGTCTTTATGGGTCAGGAAGAAACTAAAGTTAAGAGCAGAAATTAGAGGGAGCTGAGGCTCTGACAGAGACCCCAAAATAAGCATATGAAGAATGAGAAAGCAGTGAAATAGAGAATGGAGAAGAATAAACAGTCATGTCACTAGATGCAGGAATATTTGGGGAGAGATTTGGAGAGAGAGAGAGAGACAGAGAGAGAGAGAGAGAGAGAGAGAAAGGGAGGGGAGGGAGAGAGGGAGAGAGGGGAGAGCTCACACATACACAGTTCAGGATAAAGAATGAACTTGAACATAGCCTCTAGAAGTTTCTGGTTCTAGCAAATGCATCCTTATTATCAACTCTTTTCTTATGATGGTAACTTGTGTGGGGTCTTCCACTCATTCAGCTGAGATTCATACTACGCAAGAGCAGGGAAGAGCAAAGGGCATTGCATCCTTTTCAGAAACAATGACAGTTCCAATCCTTTGCCAGGGATCCTCAATTCTGGCAGGCACTCAGGGTTACTTTGTCATTTCAAAGCACACCGAAGACTGGAAATTCTGATAGGATTAAAATCAGCAGATGTTAGGTGGGACCCAAACCTTCACTTTTTTTTTTTTTTTTTTTTTTTTTTACAAAACCAAAGAAATTGTCAGGCTCAGTCAGAGGTTAGAAGGATGCTGCAGCAACATCTTTAACTGTGAAGCAGCCATGAACATCATTAGCCTTCACAAAAGCTCGGTTTTCGGCTCTGTTGTGTGAGTTTGGAAAATAACAGGCCCTGGCTCTTTCTTCCAAGTTAAAAATACATCATGACTTGTATTGTCTGGGTGCTAATCCTATGACTGTGTATCTATGCAGCCCAATTGACAAACTACTGCTACTTTTAATCATCTGCCTCACTCAGTGTCCCATTAGTTTTTCTTGCTTTTTAAAAAATTAATCTAGTGTCTACTATGTTTGGGGACTGAGCTTACAGCACAGCTATAGGGGACATCAAACCTATGTACAAATAATTACAGGGCAAAGTAGGAGGCTACACATCATGTAGCATGGTGTAATTTAGAGTTAATTATACAGAAGTTGCAAAGCAATGTCTGGCGAAATGGCCAAGTTCAAGATTGCTTGATTTGTTCATGTTCATGTGATTCTTGATTCTTAAATGTTTCCTTTGAACAAGCACCTCTATCCCAAACCACTGCTTGGTGATCTAAACACTGATCTAAGGAGGTATGGAGAATTTTCCCCATTTTCAAACATTTTCCCAATGATTATGTCATCAAAATATTTACCTCTCTTCACTATAATTTTCAAAACGATGGACAGTATCCTGCATTATCATCTGTATGTACCCAGTTCAAAACGGAGGCATAGGTGAAATTTTCACTTAGATGGTAGGGCATCCCTAGAAACAGGTTATATTCACATGGAGTTCCCATTCAATTTGGTAAATATTATGTGACGACCGGGAAATCATGAGACATATTGTAGCAACAGAGCAGCATGTCTCCTACAATAACCTTTTTATTTATTTAATCCAGCTCATTAATAAAGATATTCTTTTCATTCTCCTTATGTACAAATGCTCCAAAACCACAGGCTCACATTTTGACAGCTAATTTTGCAGGATATAATTTTCCCGCTTAACCCAAGAGAAAAAAGCGACGGATGATTGAGATTAATCATTTGTAAAATTATAATTCTGTCACAGATAATAATTTGCAAGATCTTTCCCTTTTCTGAAATCCCCAGAATGCACCATAAATTGTCACACTTTGTAACAGAACATGTAACACATTAGGAGACTCCTAATAAAGCAAGTCTGCTAGAAAAACAAACCAATTGCCTTATAATTGGCATGTTTCCCACGTGACTGTTCTCCTGTGAAGGAGCATTGTGCCTTGGGTGAAGAAGGGTTTAAAAATTATTATTCAAGAGGTGCTTATCACCATCTTATTACCGTTTGAGCTGTAATATACAGTATTTCTTTACTTCATGAAATCTTGTTAGAACATACAATTGTGTGCCCAGGAGGCAAATTGATCCCTTGTGGGAAGGTGAGCAAATTAAAAAAATTTTAATTAATTTTCAATTAAAAAGAGTTTCAAAGTGGACATATAAAAATTTAGTTTTTGGAAAATAGCTACATTAGTTTAAGAAATCTGGGGTTTGCTGTTTGATTAGCAGAACTTTCTGTAACTTTGCTGTATTTTTAAGTCTGTTTCCTTGGCATTAAATACTGTTTCAACAACAAAGGTAAAGAAGCATCAAGGATTTTAAGTGAGTTTGTCAGACAGTGCTCAGGTTACAAGGGACTTGTTGGAAGTGGGGGTGTGGGTCTCTGCAGTGTCTTGACCTAGACTTAGCTCAATTGATGAGGGCAGAGCGAATGAGATCAGGGTTCTGAGTTCAATGCCCATGTGGGGCAGGAATTGCTAGTTTTGTTTCATCCACAACTGCAGATCACATAGTACTCAAACCCACCATTCTCAGAAATATATGCTTCAGGGATCTAGGCAAGAGAGGGTTTAAATGGGTCCCAATGTCCCATCCCTAACTCTTATTTAAAAATACTACTATACTCCTGAATGATATGTTCTGTATTTTAAAATAACTGCATTAGTAAATTTCCAATGTCATCATAAAAAAACAACAGGAAAGAAGGTGATGAATATGTTAATTAGCTTGATTTAATCATGCCACATTGTATACATAATTAAAACATCACATTGTACCTCATAAATATATGCAATTATTATTTACCAATCAAAAATAAAATAAATATGTATTGTATATTTTAGAAAGCTAGAAAACAGGATTTTGAATGTTTTCACCACAAAGAAATGATAAATGTTGGATAAAACAGAGGGACAGCTTGATTTACACATTATACCATGCATGCGCTCATCAAAATATCACATGGTACCCCAACACATGTACTATTTTTAATGTGTTTGTGTATCAGTTAAAAATAAATGTAATTTAAATTAAAATAATTAAAATCAGTAAATAAACATTACTGAAAGGCTTACTTTCCCAAGGGCTGACATTCTTACCAGACCCATAGCCATTATTTTGAGCCACCACTGCCTTTTCCCAAGATTATTGCAATAGCTTTGAACACTTCTCCTTGCTCCACCCCTTATCTTCTTCAGATTATTCTTAAGCAACAGAGCAATTCTTTTGAAATGAAGGTCAGAACATATCATTCTTCTACTCAAAATCCCTGATAGTTTCCTGTCCAATTCAAAGTAAGGGTCAAAGTCTTTGTGATGGGCAATGAGACTCTATGTCATCTGCATACTCTCCCTCTAGCCCATTCAGTCCTGCCTCCACTCCATGGGAACCCTCTCCTCCCACTTGCTTGGACACATACAGTATAAGGTTGCTCCATAGCAACCTTAGAATTTCACACCATCCTGGATAAAAGTTATTTGCCAGCAGATTTTGCTTTATGAGACAGCATATAAGAAAGGAGACTGGGTGGCAAAAGGCCTGGTTTTCTTCTTGAAATCAGGAGCACAAAAATTAAGATAAAACCACAAACAGATCCTATTGTTTTGTTTTTCAACAGAAATACAAGCAAAATCAAAACAATACATCAATATCTCGTAAATACAATTATTCTAATACACATAAAAAGCAGTCTCCTGATTGCCTAAAAGAAAGAAAGCATGTTCCTAAAACTTCTGTAAGTACACAGCCCCAGGGAGTACAGCATGATGCACTTTAAAGCAGGAGGTAATTTAAGGAGGTTTGCTTTGAGCCCTAGTATTCAGCATTAGCCCAGTGAGGACAAGAATACACGAGATCTGAATTAGAATGCCTAGAATTTTTGCAAGATAATCGCACAAAAATTTCCTTGAGTATGTATTTATCAAACTTAATGAAGGAAGTCACAAAACAGAATTTATTTTAGGCAGTTCGCTCTCTAGATAAAAATAATGATTTACATTTATAAGCCATAAAATCTCATTTGAGTACATTGGATTCATAAGGCATTCATGCATTTGTGCACTATTTCTTGAGTACCTGGTACAAGATAAGTTTGACTCCGGGTGCTGTTTGGTAAATTACTTACCAAAATACGGAAGAGCCCTGACTTTATAGGGCTTATATTCTACAGGAAGAAGACTGTTAAAGAAATGGTAAGTAAGTGCATTGTGCACGCTGTTAGAGGTTGTCAGATAATATGGATTAAAGGGAAAGTGAACTTCATCAGAGAGAATCAAGAGTACAGGAGTTGGGGTAGCATGAGAAGCAAATGGCTGCATGTCACACACATTACAGAATAGCAAGGAGGACGTCATAATCTCCATTCCATACATCTTGGGTGACTTTCCCAAGAATACTTGACTATTACCCTGCAGAAATGTGCCTGAAGCCCAGCATTAAAAAAAAAAAAATCTGTTACTATTCTTTTTTTTTTTTTTTAATTTCTTATTACTCCTTAGGTAATGAAATAGGATGACTTTGACACCTAGACCCTTCAGTCAGGCTGAATGTCTTGCTATATAAGCATTATTCCACCCCAAGCTCTTAAGAACCAGGTCTAAACTCATACACCAGATTTTTTATTTTGTGTAGGCATCTAAGATAAGATTATTTAGGGGCAGTAACTGGCACACGGCAGTTTTTATGACTTGGGCTAATATATCAGCAGAATTTGATTTTTAGTTTAAGTAAAAAGAAATTTAAAAAAAGACTGGTATAGGACTTAGAATCTTGATCTTCTATGATATACAAAAGGGGCTTAAGTTTACCCTTTAGATAGCAACTTCTGTGTAGCCATTTTTTATTATCACTTTGTTGTGTCTCCTTTTTTACAGGGATATGAAATATCCCTGAATCTGTCCAGTCAGTGATCTTCCTTAACATCTGGATTTCTTGGACATCTTCCTGAGATCAGTCACCACTCACAAGAAGCACAAGGCTGCTACCTACTACAGACAGCATCTAGATTTGCTTAGAGTTAACTGATACACCAAGTTATCCCATTCACCCTGTATTCAAATAATTAGATGGTTTGATCTCATGGAAAAATTAGTTACCTCTTCTATTACTATCTGCAATTCCTTTGTTTTGAATTTATGGAAATTTGTGCTCTTGATTTAGCAAATGAGGCTAACTAAGTCTGCACAATCAAAACAACCAGCTGAAAACTGGAAGAGTCAATCAGCCAGGTGTTTTACCTACATGATCTCTTAAGGCTAGTTTGACTAATTGTTTTCACTATGTTGATTCTTTTCATTTTCAATAATTGTTGTTTTCCTGTAGCATAAGATAATGTGTATTTATTATGGGAAACATACACAATTCAGGAAAGCCATAAAATTGATTTTTTAAAAATCCAGAATTTCTATAATATTAACACATTTTTATATTTATTATAAGCCTTTTTTTAAAAAAAGGCTTATTTTTGGTGTGTGTGTGTGTGTGACCTGTATTTTCCCCTTATCTACAAATAAGTTTTGACCACTTGCCTACATTATTAAGTGTAATTTTACAGCAGGTATTTAATTGTTGAATAGCAATATAATATTCTTTAGTCACCTGTGTTCAGACAATGACAGTACTTCTAATTTTCAAAGTCAGAAATGCACAGAATACTGGTAAATAATCTTATACATAAACTGGAGGATATGTCAGATTATTAGTTTGGATTATATTCTGAAGGAATTTTTGCTGGAACTATACTGATCAAATGGACTAGTAATTGTGCATTGAATAAAAGAGCCTAAGTAAGTTTCAAAATAACTACTTGTAGTGATTTATTTCAGTGGGACAAGATCCAACAGAATACTATCTTAAAATTCTACACCAATGCATTCAGTAAAGGGCTTTTAAATACATAAAATCATTTTGACAGTGTCACTTACGTCATTTCTTTGTGCTTGCTGGGAGAAAAGGAAGAGAACAGGCACATCCTGGGCTGTGCTAGTCTTTGTATATATTTTCATTATGGTGGAATTTAAACAGGTGGCTGAGACTTGATTAAGATAGTGTTATGACTCAGAAAATGCAAAGTGATCAGAGGCAATTCAGAGACAGGAATATTTGAAGCTGTCTTTCAATGAATGAAAGTCTGGAAAGAGGTACATCATTAATTCAGGGAATCTCCCTGAGGAGAAGCATAGACATTAGTTGGGAAGAACTTTTACCAGATGACTATAGAGCCTTCACTTTTTATGGGACCTAATCAACAAAACAAATAATCTTTAGGATCTATACCTGCCAGTGAGGATGCCTTACATCCTCTCATCACATCAGCTGAATCAAGAAGTATTCTCCAGGTCTGTGCTCTCAACCACATATGGTCGCATGGAGCTTCTGGAAGGTCTGTGGGGTCCAACTGAGTTGCCTTTCTAGAACATCCACAGATTTATGCATAGTTACTACATGCCTCTTGGGTCCCTCATTGGGACACCTGGTTCCACGGCCTCAGTCAATCTTTCTCTCCCTAATTTAGTTCTCATGATCCCATTATTTCTGACAGAGGCTATTATTTCTCAAGGGTGAAGTAAGAACATAATTTCACCAGAATCATCCTGGCTTTCTGCTCTGTTTAAAATTTAAGGCTTTTATCTTTGAGAGGAAGCAAGTCAACCTTTATCACATTTTACCCTCTTTTGCAGAAGTCTGGAGGAAACTAAATCTGTACTGGCAGTTCTTTGTGGAAGAGGTGGCACCTGGAGAGCAGCCAGGGACTTCCAATGGATGTTCTGGTAAAACGAATGATGTGCTTGAACATTATTTGTTAACAGAGACTAGGTCATGTTCAACACAGTCCATTATGGGAGAGAATAACTATTTCATTAACAACAGAAAGTAATCAGTGAATTGTAACAAATGCTAATTATAATTTTTCTAAGTTTTTCCTAAACCAAAACTGGATAGTGTGAAAACAGAGTAAAAGAGTATGTTCAGAAACTCCTGATTTTACCTAAACTATTTCAACTAATATAACAAAAAAATCAGTAATGTCCAATGGTATTTTGTGTGGAAAGTTTTCCAAAAATTCTTCTTTTTTACTTACATTTGGACCATTGCATTAAAAGTTTCAATACTTTGAGCCATTTGGGGGCCAAGAAATGTGAAGCATGCAAAGTAAAAAGACAGCTCAAGTTTCTGCATAAATTTAAGTGACTCTTAAGTAATTAAAGCATATCCTACTTACTCTGAGGCCATCAAACTAGAATAAATGCTGGCAGCCTTGCTCACTTCCTGTGGGAAAGGATCAGCTCCACCCTAGTGTGGGGGAATCAAGAAAACCCCCAAGGAGGCCTTTGGCCTAATATCACTTACTTTGACATCCATTG
Source organism: Spermophilus citellus (assembly GCF_964194105.1). NCBI lineage: Eukaryota > Metazoa > Chordata > Mammalia > Rodentia > Sciuridae > Spermophilus > Spermophilus citellus. The sequence continues at coordinate 55,290,385 of NC_138192.1, read as the reverse complement.
GTGTAGGCAGCTGGACAGTCCAGTAAGTCATGTTTCTCAAAGAAGTGAAGACTGTGAAATGGTTGCAGATAAACATAACCACAGTGATGATGAATTGTACAAGTGAATAAAAAGGGGAAACTTGCTTCAATTTGAGTCTTGGATTTCAATTTTCAAGTTCATACAGGAGGAATTGGCAATCGCTAGAGAACAAATATGAAAGACTAAAAAATGTGCCTTCAGGTTCTTGTGATAATTTTGTATACAGTGTTCTAGCTTTACCAATGGATAAGTTTGGCTGGAAAAGTCACAATGTCCAGTTGCTACCTTTGGAAGTATCTGTTCACTTACTCTCTTTTTCCAAGATTACCATGTCTGTTCTCCCTAACTTGTGAGCACACCTTGTGTGTACATACAAATTAAATGTATGCCATTTTAATTAAACCAACTACAGTTTCTTCTACTGGACCAATCTAATAGTTATAGAATTTTACTGCACTTTTTTTTTTTTGGTACTGGGGATTGAACCCAGGGGTGGGTGCTTAACCATTGAGCCACATACCCAGTCCTTTTTATATTTTATTTAGAGACAGGGTCTTGCAGGGATACCTGGGGCCTCACTGAGTTGCTGAGACTGGCTTTGAACTTCTGATCCTCCTGCCTGAGCCTCCCAAGCTGCTAGGATTATAGGCATGTGCCACCATACCCAGCCTGCACTTGTTTTTAATAGTGACACAAAACCCAAAACTAAGGCAAGTAAACAAAAACACTGGTATTGTTTTAATAGACACTGGCTATCATAGCAGGCTACTGCTTTGAATATAATAAAAGATTGTATAATTCTAGCATGGGGTTTAGCAATTAAATATATGCCATTTTAATTAAACCAACTAAATCTTTTAGTGCCCATCAGAGACTATAAAAATAGGAAGTGCTAAATTTATTGTGCACGTCTAGGAAGGAAGATAGCATGCCTCAGAAGTAACACATTGCAATTTAGTTTGATGATTATGATCAACTGAAGTGTCGCCTTTGATTTTGAAAAGCTGAGGTGAATGGTACAAACTTCAGATTGTGAGAAGTGTTAATTTAGAACAAATAGAATAAAACAATCTTATCTGACACTGCCTGAGAAGCTAATAAAAGCAGGAGAGATAATAGATTTGGAAATTAAAAAAACAACTAGGCAAATGTCTATTAGTAATTTCAATCAAACAGTGGTCTCTACATAGATAACTTAAATAAACTAATGCCTAGAAAGTTAAAACTCTGTTATAATGTAGCTGAGCCAAACACTCCAAAATAAAAATGTTAGAATTTTAAGGACACTATATCCATCTATTCTCAATTCATAGAAATGTTTTACACATATTACACGAAGTATTAAATACCAAAATATCTATATCTTGCTCTGTCTAGATAAATTTGAATGCTCTAAATAAGTTAATACCTTGCTCTGTCTAGATAAATTTATTTTGTTATACTTCTGTTAGAAAAGAGAAGTCCTAACTTCAAGGCCTCTTGGAAGAAATGAGAGATGGTATTGACAACACCTGTGTCATTCACTCTAGTGCAACGAGGGAGGTGCGTCATTCACTTGTTGGGGAAAAGAATTCAGAGGGGCTTGTGTCACATTTGACCCTTCATTGCTTTAATCATTTTTAGAAAATGAAAAGAAGAATGCTCTCAACATAAAGATGGCTGAGAATTAATAATACTTAATACCATCTAGATCAGAAACTAAAAGACCTTGTAGAAAATTCTTTTGGCTCATTTTGGAGTTCTGAAAATTTCCATCCATGCTTATAAAATGAGCAAATTAATCAATGTAAAGAGAAAGAAACCTCTGATCTGAAGCCAAGAATGCTTCTTAAACACTTCCCAACAACCTGGCAAGATAGGCAGTATATCATCAACATCTCACCAACAGGGAAGTGGAGACCTGGAAAGATCAGACAACTTTTCAACATTCCTCTGTAGGGAGGTGGTCAAATGGGTGGCCTCATCTGCTGGCCCAACATTTTTTCAAACAGAAGAGTGAAAATGCCTATAGAGGTGTGAAAATGTGAGAGTAATGAACATGTATTTGGTTGATTAAACAAGACAGATAATTTGAAAACTGGAGGCAAAGAGACTGAAGTGTCCTTGCTACAAATCACAGCTTTATTCTAGGTAGGGAGGAGACAGGTCTCTTTTGAAGAAAGATGAGACCTTTTATAGACTAGAGATGAAGCTTGTGAAGATTATTTTTCTACCCTAGAGTAAATTAAGGTGGTGATAATTCCCCAAAATAAGCTTATCCAATGGCAAATTCCTGTTGGAATTGCTGTAATAAATATAAAGTTGCATAGTTTCCTGGATTTGGACTTGTGTTCCAAGACTCACATTTTTTTCCTGACTGTACAAACCTGTCAGGCTTTGGTGAGCTGCAAACCTTTAGTCACTGATGCTAACAAAGATCTACATATTTTTGGAACCTTTCTTTAGAATTAGCCTCAGGAATATTTTTGGAGCCGGACAACATAATTACTCTTGTTATTTTGGCGAACCATAGCTGACTATTGAACAAAAAAATAAAACTGTCATTAGTCACATTGCAAACCCTTTACCTCCCAGAGCAGTGGTAAATTGTTTATATCTAGTGACATCTTAGGATACTTTCAAAGAACAAATAGCTAACCTCGCATGCATCTTCACAATAATATCCTGTAATCTAGAAAGATAGTAAATTCCAAAAAGTAAAGAGCAATGTCAGTTTAATTTGAACAGTGACCTCTAAATTGACTGCTTGAAGTGATTTCACTCATTTAAATGGTTGAATCCAGAAGGGTTTATGAAATTAATGTAAGAATTCTTCTCAGTGGAACTTTGTTCAAAGAAGATAACAGTTTGTTGGGTCATTAATTTTGACAAAAATTTCATACTTTGCTTATGTATTATTAGAATTTACCACTGTGATTTTTCTTTTGAATTAAGAGATATCTTAAAGTCAGACTCAAATATGAGTAAGTCCTAAAGAATTTTAATGAGGCATGTATCTTCAGGTATCAACACCAAGATTAAGATATGTAACATTTCAAACATCTCATGTTTTCCCTATATTCCTTATCAGGCAGTATCTCTGGTCCAGGGTAACAACCCATCTGACCTATGATCAAGATAGATTAGCTTAGCCTTCTTTTGAATTTTATATAAATGAAATCATGTAGTTATGCTCTTTTGAGTCTGAGCTGTTCCACTTAACACCATGTCTATGAGATTTTTCAATATTGTTGCATGTAAAAATATTCCTTTTTTAAATTTTGAATATTTTGTTCTATGATTATACCACAATTCAATGACTCATTCTACTGTAATGGATGTTTATATTATTTATAGTTTGGAGTTTTTGTGATCCAGGGATTCTTGAACATGTTTCTTGATGGGATTAAGTACTCCTTTCTATTGGGTACATGGAGCTGTAGATTTGTTGGATCATATTTACACTTAGCTTTAGTGAGCATTGCCAAGAGTTTTTCCAAAGGGTTTTTGTATCAATTTACTCTATTGTGTTTCTTAAATGATATAAAGGTTGAAAGCCCCTTTGAGCAATTTATTTTCTCATATTTACCATTAAAGCATTTCTTCATGTTAGCATTTTTAAGGGAAGTTTTGAGATATTAAAATGAAATGTTGCTGTTTTATCAACTTCCTTGCTTTTTAGACTCCATCTCATCCATTAGACTCATAGTCTCTATCTTTTTCTTCACTGTGAAGTGAAGAACTTTGAAGTGATCCCTTCATGGCGTTTCACTGTGGATTTCTGTGTCAGAGGAGCCATTGGGTTAAATTGCTTGTGAGAGAGTGGGCTGTTGCTCTTCTCTCACCTCCTGCATGTGTAGATAAGAGTTTGACCAGTAATGGTGTGTGTGTGTGTGTGTGTGTGTGTGTGTGTGTGTGTGTGTGTTGGAGGCAGGTTTAGCCTATGTGTAAGCATATGTGAGATACAGGAGGTGAGACATAGGCAGTGTGATGTCTTCAACACCATCTCATAAACCTCAGAGAAGTACAGCCACAAATGCACTTCCAAATCCCACAATCGCCAGTACCTGAGCTGTGGCCTTGTCATCACTCTTCAGGACTTCATCGTTAACTTGCCCAGATAATTACCCTTTGGTGAGGTCAAGGTTCTGATTCTTAGTCAAGAAAACAAAATATCACTGGCGGCTCTTCCCAGCTGTAGGTTTTAGTGATTCCAGATGTACGAATCAAGGAAATGCTGGCAACAATGGGCTGTCTAAACAGAAAGGAAATGAAATGTGCAGACTGTTTTCTAAACATTACAAAGACCCTGGAGATGTAGCTCGCACCAAAATCAATATTTGTATTTTAGTCTTTGCTTAATTTGAACTATTAGAGCCCGCACCAAAGATAAAAGCCATTAGAGTTGGAATTTGTTTCTCCCCCATTATTATTTTTGTCTTTATTACTTTGGGGAAAACATTTTAGAGGAAGTAAATATTTGATTTAAAATGCTTCATTTTCAAAAGAAATATTCTTCCTTACTGTAAACATATACTGGGAATTCTATATAGGAAGTTTTGCTTATAATACATTGTCTTATTATGTTTTATTTAAAAGTTTTTAAAATTTTCGAGTTTAATGAACCAGAAAGACATTGAGTTGGTACTAATTTATACTAATTTCATATATGTTTGTTAGGTATATGCTATTGAGCAGCAAAATAAATCTTTAATGCTTACAAAATGCTACAATGAATATGTTTTTAATTTTTAACCTCATTACAAAATAATAATAATAGTTACTTTTATTATGAGATCATAACAACCGCCTGTGTTGCTTATAACTTAGGTCTCTGATCATTTCTTCTAACTGAAATATAAATAACAGTGAGACATTAAGGAGAAATAAATGGCCTTTTTGTAGGCCAAGTTGGCATATCAGAAGGCATAATATCATATGCTTCTTAAAACATTTCAGGCTTTTACACAGGGTCTATTTAATCTTAATTTATGGACAATTGTAACCAACTTGTGTGACTGGCTTTCAAACTCCGAAAAGAAAGAACATCAGAGTTTGAAATAATGTCATACAAAACATAAGAATAACAGTGAGAAATGATAGCTAATAGCAAAACATTTACAGAAAGCAGAAGAGAAATAACAATTACATTTTTATCATTACTGAAGAAAGTTAACCCACTATGGCTACTTTATTTGGGGATGCAGCACATTCACAGGAGATTCTTTTTATTTCCTACCTTTTTCACTTCAGTAGTAGGTGCAGTAACAGGCTGCATGTAGATGTCATTTAAAAGCCCCTTACCTGGATTGCATCATGTGATTCTCTCTTTCTGCCCCAAGACTTCTCTGGTATTAACAAATCAGATACCAAAAGGAGCCCACTTGGCTATTCTTGTGTCTAAGCAAACCTGGATTTAACACTCCTGGAGGCTGTCCTTGATCCACAGGCAGGAATCAGTGGGTAAAATGTTCCCTTTTCTGTTCCTGGGACAGAAGTTCAAGGAATAGACAATGTTGGCATTTATACTGAGAGGGTCTCTAGCCAAAATTAAACTTTGTACACAGTACAGTGAGAAGTTTGAGAATGATTTATGAACTCACTTTCCCTACTTACCAGTTTCATTCTTTCCAGATCCCAAACACTGCTTTTTGTAGTTGTTTTCCAAAATGAATGTCTTGCCACATCTTTTTTTCCCTGCCTTTGGTACCAGGGATTGAACCCAGAGGCATTTAACCACTGAGCCGCATCCCCATCCTTTTGTATATTTCTTATTTAGAATCAGGGACTCACTAAATTTTTTAGGACCTTGCTAAGTATCTGAGACTGGCTTTCACCTGGAATCTTCCTGCCTCAACTTCCCAATCCACTGGGATTACAGGCATGTGCCACTGAGCCCAGCTTTTGGAACATCTTCTACAAAGTGAGGGCAACCAAAGCAAGCAGAGTATTGGCTCAAAACCAGACATGTATACTAAGAGAATAGAGAGCAAAGAATCAATCCATACATCCATGGCCAATGATCTTAAAGGAACCAAAAATACACCCAGAGAAAGGACAGGGCATTCTCTTGAATAAATCATGGTGGGGAAAATGGGTTATCCACATAAAAAAAAGAATGGAATTGGATGTTTATCCTATATATAATAATCAACTCACAATGTGTTCAAGCTTAAAAGTAAGAGAAAAATAGGAGAACAACTTCTTGAAATTAATCTGAGCAAAGATTTTGGGGGGATACAACCTTAAAAGCAAATAACAAAAGCAAAGATAAATCAGACTACATCAAACTAAATAATCATGCACAGCAAAGGGAATAGTGATCAGAATGAAGAAAAAATTTATAGACTGAAAAAAGTATTGTGAACTATACATCTGTTGAGAGATTAACCCTGAAAACATAAGGAACTTCTGCGACTCAATAGGGAAAACAAATAGCTCTCAAAAATGGGCAAAGAACCTGAAAATTTGTTTTCTAAAGAAGACATACAAATGGCTCAATGTCACTTAAACTAAGGGAAATGCAAACTAAAATCAAAATGAAATGTCACCTCATACCTATTAGGATAACAATATTATCAAGATATTATCAAGAAGATAAGAGATAACAAATATAGCTTGAATGCACAGAAAACAGAACCTCTGTACACTGTTTTTGGGAATACAAACTAATCTAGCCATAATGGAAAACAGTTGGAAATTTAAAAAAAAAATTACCAATAGAACCTCCATATGATCCAGCCATTCTCTTTCTGTGCAAATTGATATTCCTTGACTTATAGGAGATTGCATCCTGATAAACACTTCATAAGTTAAAAATATCTTGAGGACAAAATGCATTTAACCTACCAACATCATAGCTTAGCCACACAGTACTACCGGTTATCACTTGTTCACACATGTGATTAAAGGGCTGACTGGGCACTGCAGATGGCTGGCATTTCCTAGCATGGAGAGAGAGTATTGTCTCACATATCTCTGGTCTGGGAAAAGATAAAATTCAAAATTTGAAGTATGTTTTCTACTGAATGCATATCATTTTTGTGCCATCTTAAAAATCTAAACATAAACTGAACCATCATAACTTATGGATTTTGCCAAAGGAAATGCAACCAATATGTTGAAGAGAGATCTGAACTCCTATGTTCATTATAGCATTATTCATAATAGCCAATATATGCGATCAACTTAAGTCCCCATCGATAAGTGAATGTATACGGACAAAGTTATACAGTAGCATACTCTTTAGTCTTAAAAAAGAAAAAAAAGTTACATCATTTGTGACAACATGAATGAACGTGGAGGACATTAGGTTAAGTAAAACAAGCCAGGCACAGAAAGAGAAATGTGGCATGATCTGAATTATATATGGAATATTAAAAAGTCAAACTCACAGAAGCAGAGAGTAAAATGGTTTTGAAGTGGTTACTAAGGCTGGAGGCAAAGGTAAGGTTGGGAGCTGGTGGTCAAAGGACATAGTTCAGTTAGACAGGAAGAATAAGTTTAAAGGATCTATTCTCCAATATGGTTACTAAAGTTGTTAACAACATATTCAATACTTAAAAATTGCTAGGACAATATTTAAAATATCCTCATGACAAAGAAAAGGTTAGTGTGTGAGGTAATGAGTATGCTAATTAGCTCAATTTAGTCATTCTACAATGTATCCAGATATCAAAACATCAAAACACATCACATTTACACCAAATACGTGTGTATTTATAAATATCTATACAATTTCTGTTTATTAATAAGAAAATAAGAACACATGTGTCTTGGACTGTTTTTCTAAAGAAACTACACTAAGACTGCTAATATTTAGAAATGGCCCCAGGAAGCAGAGTGCGAGCCTGGAGATTCAAGAATCAGGCTTCTAACTGCAACACAAATGGCCCTGTCACTCAGCTTACAAGGTTCAGCAGCTTCATTGATGTAAGAGGTATCCAAGGCCACTGGATGCCAGGCCAGTAAAAGAATGACGTCAGAAACACACAACAGTTTAGAGCAAGGTGAGGCCTTGAATAGCAGAAAACCACTCACTGTTGCCAAAGCAGCCCCCAGCTTAGCATAGACCTGACTCCTGACATGGAGCATCAAGTGAGTATATAACATGAGCCTCAAGATCCCACTCGACCTCCTAAGCCATGAGGTCTGGCAGGTGCCCCTGTATTCCATTGTTTATTGAGCTGGTACATGTGAGAGCAGTACACTAGCAACTCTGCAGGGCCTGAGCAAGTTGAGAAACTGGTGATCCTCCTCCCCTTTCAAAAGAAAGGCACTAATACAACTTCACACCTCTGACCTCACTGAGGTTCACAAGACCCAACCAAATGAGATTAAACAACAACAACAACAACAACACATGGGCCTGCAATAAAAATGGGTCAAATTTTTTTTTGCATTGGTGCTAGCTAAAAATAGATGGAAGGCACAGCCCGGTGCTACTTAAGAAAGGCCCTGAAAAGGTGGAGAAGGCAAATCCTCACCAGAAACTGTTCCTTAAAGGAGAGGATGGATTTGGATGGACAGCTAGCAGTCTTTATCAACTCCTCTCTCTTCACTTCCCTCCCCAAATCATTTGGTGTTTACTATGTGGGATACATTATTCTGAGCAAGTTTTTATGCTTATCTCTGCAAATTAGATACTATTCTGATATTGTGGATTTTTTTTTTAAAGTGACAGGTTATTTACTAAAAGTCATACAGATGCTAAATGGGTTGTATGCTACACTCTATGGGCCATATTCTTTCTACTGAATTATAATAACTATCTAGAATCACAGCATTTATATCATTTCCAAAATGATGGATTTAAGCCAAGAAGAATCAAAATCCATTCAGCATGCTATTTAAGGGCATAGCAGATATACAATGTACTTTAGAAAACTGTACCCCAAGTGGTCAAGATTAATAACTTGGTGTTTGTAAGTGTGGGTTTCTTAATATGAAGTAAACAACAACAACAGTTAAGAGATTTAGTGACTTGGGAATTCAAGAGGATTTAGATCTGGAAGAAGAGTTAAAGAAAAAAAAGGAAAATAAGACACCAGATCAAAGTTGGGTCTCACTTAAATCACTGATTTGCAAATCATGTTCCATAGATCTCTAGGATTGCATATTTGCTTTTTAGAGTATATTGTGGGAACAAAATCAATCTTAACAGATAGTAAATTGAGCTACATACCTCCTACAGAAATTCTGGTTTACTATTCTAAATGTTGATATTCTACCCTAAAATTACATTTCAAAAATGATTTACTGCTGAAATATAAAATTTGTAAACCACAATTGCAATGTTTCATGTATACCAAAATACTGAAGGAACATCGAAATACTGGGGTCCTCCATGTTTTGGTATGACTTATGAACTAGTACTTTGAAAGACCAAAGATTTCTAGTCCAACACTAAGTTTTTGGCATGTACCTGGCTACAGGATCTCTGCTGGTTTGTGTTAATAGGAGACACCTGGACACAAACTGTAGTTAGAGTTACAGGTACACATGGCTGTGTCTCATTTATAATCATCTTATGTAGTTATGAATTCAGAGCACTCTGTATCTAAGTCAAGGCGTGGGCCTGGCTGCCTGTGGTCATGAGAGTGGAAAGGTTCAGATAATAATTTAATATTGGCATTAGTGGAAAACCAACTGCCCTTATCTGCTTCAGTAAGAAGTACTTTGCAGAGCTGTTTCTGTGGCACTGACTTGTGCTAGACATCTGGGATCTGATTGGCCTGTGGGCCTAAGCAGCTTACAAAATGCTTCAGCAAGCAGGGACAGGCAGGTCTTTGATTTCGAGTATGGTTATTTGGACAGAGAAGGTGATGCACCAACATAGTTCAGTAGCAGGGGAGGCCACTTAAAAAACAGAGTTCATTTTTAAGCCACATAGTGGACTAAAAAATTGATTTGTATGCCAATTTCTTTGAATAGCCTTTGAGATGTTAGAAGATAGACTTTAAAGTCATACTGAGTTGCAACAGTCTTCATACTTGCTTGTTCTTTAGAGACCTTACAAAAGCCACAGCTTAACCACAGTATGAATAAGCAAAGTTTTCAAGTTCTATCAGTGCTGGATTTTTTTTTTTTCCAAAGTCACCTTTCTGTATATCTTTCCTGTCTTCCTACTTAGATTTCAGCTTTTTCTCTAAACCAAGTGAGCTTCTATTGGATAATCTGCCCAACCTTCAAGTTCAGCCAACACATGGGGTCCAGGCTGAAGAAGTTGTTACCTTTCATCAGAACCGAACCTCCCATGCCACTCTCGGTGCCATAGCTTCTCTAACTCTGAATCTTGTTAAAACGCAGAGCCTTATTCCAAGGATCGGGAGTGGGACCTGAGGCTCTACCTACTGTTACTGCTCTGTTGAATGTCCTTCCAGAGATGGTCACCAAGCATACAATCATCACAACTCTAGCAAGTTTTTACAAAAGGTGCAATAATATAGCATTTCCGTCAATATTCTGCTGAGAAACAGCCAATAGGATATATGTGTGAGAGGGAGGGAGAAGAAAGAGTGGAGAGAGGGCCGGTGGGAGAGACTTTAAGGAATTTCCTCATGTTATTGTAGGAGCTAGAAAGTGTAAAGTTTATAGGGCAGATTAACAGTCTGGAAATTAAGGTAAGAACTGTTGTGAGCGACAGAATTCCTTCTTTTTCAAAAACATCTGTTTTTCCTCTGAACACCTTCAACTGAGTGGATAAAGCCCTCACACATTATGAAGAGTAATGTATTTTATTAAAGTCAAGTGATTATGAATATTAATTACATCTGCAAAGTATCTTCACAGCAACATCGAGATGAGTGTTTAAAAAACTAGGTACCAAAGTCTAGCCAAGTTAACACATAATAACACATGATATAATATTAATCACTGTCAAAAATATGCTTTTCCCCTTAATATGTTTTGGAAGTCATTCTTCATTGATAAAGTTTTATTTTATGAAGGTATCATAATCATATAATTAGTCTTTAATTGTTGAATATTCAGTTACTCTTTGCTTTTAAAAATATTGCAGCAAATCTTCTTTTTTTTAAACTCACCAATCATTTTTAGTTTTGTTTTCTTTTTTTCTATTTTTTATTGGTTCCTTTCAGTTATTCATGATAGCAAAATCTATTTTGATATATTTATACAAACATGGAATATATCTTATTCAATTAGGATCCTAGTCTTGAGGATGTACACACCATTGAAATTCACTATGGTATGTTCATATATGTACATAGAAGTTCAGTGTTATAGCAAATATTCTTGAGGGAAAAGTTTGTAACTACAATGTGTGAATATATCTGCAGCATACTTAAATTTGAAAACATTGGTTAAGTAGTAGTAAAATTTCACTTGTCACAACAATGGATAAATTGCACTAAAATTCAACATCGTTGACTTATGTACCTAGTAAGAAGGGATTAGCATTCCTGTGTCTTCACATTGCCAATAACACATTATAAAATATTTTGAACTTTGTAATTCCAGGACATGAAAAACAGTATCTCCTTTGGTTTTTTTTTTTTTTTTTTTTTTTTTTTTGGTGAGGATAAGCTTTTTTTTTACATTTAGAAAAAATACTTGTATTTCCTTTTCTTCTGTGTATATTGCCCATTTTTCAGGTCTGGGGGGGGCTTAGTGAAAGAGTCTTTACCATGAGCAAGGTCCTAGGTTCAATCTCCAGTACTGAAAAAAGAGAGAGATTGCCTTTTTTTGGGGGGAGGTGGTCATTGCTATCTTTACCATTGATTAATTTAATCTCAATATTTTGGGGATATTAGCTTTATTTTTACATATACAATGCAAATATGTATTATTTTGGTATATTTTTGCCTTTAAACTCATTTATTATATTTTTAACCATGCAAAGATTTTAATTTTATGCAAAGATATTCGTTTTTATTTTTATCATATCTGGTTTTTAACACTTATGCCTTATTCTACAAGTGTTCCCTCCAAGAAGATAAAAATAATTATCATATTTTTTTCTACTACTTGTATGCTATTTCATTTTGTGTTATAATCTTTGAACCATCTTATTTATTTTTATGTAAAGATTATAATAAAAGCCCAATTCCATTTGTTTCATAATCCATTTTTTTCAATCATAAGTTCCACATGCATTGGCTGCAGTTATAAAATATCTGTTGTGGAAAATTTATTATAAAATATTTATTACTCTTTCATATGATATGTTTAATAGCTAGAGATCTAGTATCCTTCATTATTCATTTTGAAAAATTTTCTGTTCCAACTTATAAATTTAAATCAGTATTCTCCCCCCCCCAAAAAAAATTACTATTGCTGTTTTGATTGGTACTGAATTGAAGTTTTGAATGAACTATGTGGGAATATCTATTTTAAGCATTCTTAACAGGGATTGTATTACCCCTAAGAGACAATAACTGGCTTTCAGGAGCAAAATCTTATTCTATGTTCAAGGGACAGATATATACATAGTACAAAAACAATATTTAGTATATCTATGTCATTAAAATTTAATGGGAAAGAATGATTAAAAAAACAATGTCTAAAAAGTCTCCTTCAGAGGGAGAAAGTGAACAACTGAAAATAAGTGCTGTATACCAATCTACAGTTAACCTTCTGAATTTGTAATCATTACACAAGTATTGATTTTTCCTCACCTTCCAGTGTTCATATAATGTGTAAATAATGAAAATTTAGCATCATCCCTTCTGGCCTTTATACCTCTTATCCTATTTTGGCTAAGGATATTGGTAGCAGCTACAGAAAATTATAAGCAATACATGTCATGTCAGCATTGTTAGCCTGTATATGATTTTAATGGAAAAAAACTCTAGCATTTATTATTAAATACATGATAGTTCAATATGATGATTAGGAGATTAACTATTCATTTCTCTTTTAAAATAATTTTATCAAATGCCTTTTGGGCATATATGAAGATGGTGAATGCTGTTCCTGGAGCTATTAATATCTACACTATTTTAGCAGATCTCCATGTATTGAGCCATCCCTTCATTCCTGGTATGAATTTCATGTGGTTTTATTATATCATTATTATAAATGTGATTATGGGTTATATGACAAAACCTTTTGGTTTTTGCTATCACAACATAGGTGAGATTTTTATTTGATTTTATTATACCATGTTATTTGTCAGGTTTTGATAATGATGTCTTCACAAAGAAATATAAACTACTTTTTCCCTCTATCTCTGAAACAACTTCAAATAGAATCATTTTCTTATTTCATTCAGATATGATTGATTGCCCCCAAGAAAATGTCTGCATCAACTGCTTTTACTGTTGGTAATCCCTATTTTTTTTCATTTTAACTTTGTACATTTTCCTAAATTGTTTGGGTAATTTATTCTTTTTAATCCCATGTTTCAAATTTATTTTCACATAGTTGAACAAAGTAAAATGTCTTTGTGCCTAATTTCTCTCTTCTAATGTATAATTTTGTGCATTTGTCCTTTCTCTCCCTCTCCACAATACTTTCTTTTTATTAGTGACTAGTTTCTCTCTCTCTCTCTCTCTCTCTCTCTCTCCTTGATCCCATAATCTCTCTCACTTTTTTCCTACCAATTTATCAACTCTTGGGTTCAGTTCATAGTTTTATCATTTGTTTTCTGCTTTATAATTTGTTGATTTCTATTTTTGTATTTACATTTTTATTTCTTCTTCCTTTATATTTATATTGCTGTCCCTTTCCCAAATAATAGAATTTGATACTTCACTCTTTCTTCTTTTTGTTTTGGAGGGGAAATAGATTTTTTTAAATATATATATATTTTTAGTTGTCAATGGTCCTTTATTTTATTTATTTATATGTGGTGCTGAGAATCAAACTCAATGCCTCACACATGCTAGGCAAACACTCTACCACTGAACTACAATCCCAGCCCAGGAAATGGATTTTAAAAATGAAAATTAATTAGATGCCCTGCAGTGTTCTTAGAGATTTGTAATTAAGAATAAGAAATATTTGTTTTCATTTCAATGTACCACAACAGCAAAATCAGTCAGCATGGAACTACATATTTATTTCAATTTTAAGCATTATTCAAATTGCTTTAGGAAGATTACACTTTTCTCAACATTCAGTGACACACTGGGATGAAGACTTAGCTAAATGATCTCACAAGACTGCGAACCTTCTTTTCCATCAGTGAAGGTCACTTGATCTCACTTCTGCCCAAGGGACAGTTTCAGTACTTAGGGCTGCTTAAGGAGCTTTAATCCAATATTTAGGGCATGCAGTAGCAAGTTTTTCTTGTTCTTCTCTGAACTTGTGACACCATTCTAATGTCTAATACTCCTGCCAGGTGAATTCTTGTTCCTTAGATCTGCAAATAGACTATAATCTTAATTCTAGACCTTGGGTACTTGTTTCTATCATGTCTAATATTGTCCTCTACACAAGGGCAGGGGGCCTTAATCTCCATGATCCTCCCCCTCCAGCCCTGCAGAGAGATACCTCTGCTTCTACCACCACCTGAAAAGTCAGACCTTGTTATTCAATGACAGACTTTCATATAGGCTTTATGCATATTCACTCACTTGTTCATCAGGCATGTGTTAAGCACCTACTCTGAATCAAGCAGTGATCTCAAAATCAGAGATGATAAAATCCAAACAAACAAATTAATAATCAGGAGGATGTGATCCCTTCTTTCCAGAAGCACACAGTCTCATGGAAGGAGACCTATCAACACGGACTTGTAGTACTAAATCTGGATTCCAGGATGCTAACTTGTATCATAGCATCCTGAAACCTTTTGCTGGTTCTGCTGATTGCTTGCCTAAGTGGTCATATCCATGCTTTTTTGATTTTTTCTTTCCCTTTGTTTGAGTAGATCTGCTTTTATTTCACAATGACTGCCTTTGCTTTTTCAGAATTTAGCTCCACATACATTTTCTTTCTTCTGCAGTTACCCCTACAGTATCGTATTGTGCCACAAACTGCACCTAGTACTTCAGCCTATTAATTATATATTTGTTTGGCTGATAGAGAAAGACTATTTCAGAAAGACAAAGAAATTTATACTTTATTATCTGATGAATATATACTGCACATGTGTGTTTTTGCTTTATTATACTTAGAGGTTCAAACTCTGACTTCGTAGTTATTTTTACTTTTCAGGGAGAAATATCAAGACTCATAACACTGAGAAGTGCTATCCTATATCCCAACCTACTTGAAAATTTTCCAAATTTTCAAACATTGTTATTAAATCTATGTTTTCCCAAGAAGAGGAAAAGTAACAACAATTACAGAACAAAACTGTTGTTCCAAGTCAGGGAGATATAACAAACAATGTATAGCTCAACAAAAATGACAATGATTATACTCTATGGTCCCAGGCATAATTAGCAAATAGCAGAAACTCTGGTGGTTAAATCCGAGGATGCCAAAGATCTCCTATACATTAGAATCTCACGTAATGTGACTAAACAATGCTCAGGATGATTTCTAATATGGGCCAGTTGGTTTAGGTTTATGATGAAATTTACTGTTGTGAATAAGCATCTGAAAGGATTTATCTTGTTCTTCCCCTATAACGTGGTTCCCATCATGCCTCCCAAGGGTGGCATTTGAGTGAGACTCTGGAGTATTATTATAATGTGGAGAGGAAGTAATACACTAACAGGACTTTTTAAAACTTCTTAAAGTAGAGCTTTTGACACAATGCCAAACATCCAGATGAAAACTGAAGAAAAACAAAAACAACTCTCCAGATGTTTTCCCTAAGTCAATGAATAGTGATTACTGCTCTTATT
Source organism: Spermophilus citellus (assembly GCF_964194105.1). NCBI lineage: Eukaryota > Metazoa > Chordata > Mammalia > Rodentia > Sciuridae > Spermophilus > Spermophilus citellus. The sequence goes on along the minus strand of NC_138192.1, from coordinate 55,274,624 downwards.
CTTTTGGGGAAGTTGGGGGAGAATAACTCTGCAGCATAAGAGAACAAGGACCAGATGAAATGTCAGGGTCAAGAAAGGCCAAGTTAATCCCATGATGGAAGACAGCATGAGTGACCAGGATATCACAAGGTAGTTAGTTGCCAAAACTTACCATGGTGGGATGTAATTTTTATTCCAGATTTCTTTCCCCTCTTTCCATCCATGCTTTCAGTTATTAAACTTATATAACCTTATATTTCTCCTACTGCAAAGTATGCTTCCCTGACCCTTGATATAGAGCTCACCACATTACTTGTCTCCATCAATGGGACACTAGCAGGCAGGCACGATTCAAATAGAAGCTTCATGTGCTCGTGTAGTTGGGCTTACTCACCTGCATTTGTGCGATGGACACAAGAGAAACTACCCCAAGCAGCCCACTAGTCCAGGAAAGATGAAAGATTCCTGCAACATATCTTGTTCTAACCTGCATCTTGGAGACAAGCCCAGCCCAGATGAACCAGTTCCCATACAACACAAAGAAGTTTGAGAGAGAATAAATAATTGTGATGAAAGCCTGTAATTTTGAAGTGTTTTTTTTATTTTTACATAGAATTATTGTGGAAATAGTTGACCTATACTGTAGAACCAAAGCAGATTGGAATTGAATGGATATCTATAAGAATCAACATGAAGAAGCAAATTGCACCAAAGATGCAGATCTCATTCTACCTGTCTCCTGCTTGATTGCTTACTATGCTCCATTTTGCCTTTTTAGTCTATCTTAATATTCTCTCTCTAGGTTCTTGGAAAGGCCAAGCCCCTCTACGCCTCAAGTTCTGGCATATGCTGTTTTCTCACCCTAAATTCTCACCACCCCCACCTCCTGAATTCCTTCACATAGCCATTACCTTTTCTATGAACGGAACACCTTTGTTCTCAAGGTGTGTTTCCAGTGGGCTTAGAGGGAAAATTCAAAATATATTGACCTGCAGATCAACAACAGCTGTATTGATAGAAACATACTTTATATAATTACCATGAAGTTTGAATATGCTCTAAATGAACAAATCTATATGAGTACAGTTTCATGGTAAATACTCAGACCTTAAATGAAGCACCATTTTAATGTAACTGGGCAGGACTTTAAATTGACCAAATATCTTTTGGTTTTCTTTGATGAGAGAGATAATGGGAAAATTGCTAAAAGCTAAATTAAATTATTACAGTTTATTATACCAAAGGTCTGAAATTTTAGCTTTTGATTGAAGCCTGAATTCTTATAAACTTTCTGGTACTATGCATATGTAGAAAATAATATGACTTGCTAAAATAATCCTAAGTGTCCAAGAAAGTTATGTTTTTGTCATCTTTAACCAGAGAAATAGACTGGTATAACTTAGAAGAATTTTATACAATTAGGGCTAAAAATGAGTTCATTTGAATTTGTCCCTTAACTACAGAATTCCTGTAACATTATCAGTGGTGGTTTAATTGTATCGTGATAATATAGGCTCTCTCTATGTGTCTGTGTGTGTGTCTGTGTGTGTGTGTGTGTGTGTATGTGTGTGTGTGTGCGACAAGAATAAGGACTAATATTGCATGAATTAAAGCACAGTATTATTGAGACATTAGTCTTGTCAAGAACTTTGCTGAGCAATTTATAGACATTATCTGATTTTTTACTCTATAAGATATCTCATGCCAACTCAACAGCTGTAGTAAAAATGCTAATTTGGGTATGAACAGTTTAAAAGCAACACTTCAGGGCAGTGGATCTTAGCCTGACAGCATATTGGACTCATTTGGAATATTCTGAAAATCCCCATATCCCAGCCCTACCCCAAGACATCTGAATGGGAATGCTGCAGGCAGGATGCTTCAAGCATCAATGTCGTTTAAACTCCCCAGGTGATTTCAACAGACAGCTAAGTAAATCTGTGAATCTCTGGTTTATAATCTTAAGGATGAATTGAGAAGCTGAACACCCAGTGATACATCCATCAGTCGTAAACTTAGCTGCGCTTCTCTGCTCCAAGAGAGAAGTTAGTATCAACATGGGTAATCAGCAACCATGTGAGAGCTAGAAGAGCATCCTCTGTGCCTGCTCCAAGTAATTCAGACACAAATTCAGAGTTTCCCTCAAAAGATCACCAGGACAAAGATGTTTGAAAGCATTTCCATGATCTTCTAAAACTAGGACGAATCTGGTACCACTTTAAATAGCCTTCCCAGTTGACATATTCCCCAGCCAAGCAGGAAAAATGGTGTTCTGCATTTTATATACTCTGTGTCAAACAGGGGCATTATGTCAAGTCCAGATCACTTTTTTCAAGATGATGTGGAAATTTCAGAGTCATTTAAATACACTTAAAATGTCTGCTCACTCCCAGCAAGGTACTGTTCATCTTCTGAGTCCTCTGAAGCCACTCCTTCTTTGGTCACTTTAAATATCTGATCTTTCTGTGCTACCTCGGTGGCAAAAATGCTATTTTCTTCTACAGAACAGATTCTTGGGGACCAGCCTTTCACCAGGAGGCTGATTCCAATAGTATTTACCTTTTTTCTTGGTTCCTCCCCATCGCCTGGCATCTCCATAAGCTGATGTCACAGATTATCCTTTCAGTTACAATATACGCTGCTTTTTAAAAATTTTATCTTTTTGTTTCACTGTCTTATTGTAAACACATTAGATAAAGTGTTCTTGAGCCTCTTTTTTGGCTCTTTTGGCTTGTGGATAGCTGTCTATATTTGTTTCTTGTGGGGGGACAAAGGCTGGTATTCTCTGTCATCTTGGTCTAACTGTAGTTATTTTTTGATATATGGTTTGTATGAGTAAATAGGTGAAAAGAATTTGTACAAAAATATATGCACATTTTAAGAATTATATATCTATTAACTTTTATTCACTCTGCATTATTTTATCCATAAAATTATTTATTAATTTCTTTCACTAAAGCATTTAGAAATTCCCTCTATGTGTCAAACATAGATTAAGGTTAGGTAATAGAATAGTGAACAAGATAATATGGTCCCTAAATTCTTAAGGGATGAGAGAAAAAAAGACATGTACAATCTATCCAGTGTTAGGTAGGTCAAGGATACCTTGGTGGGGAGAGGGCATAGAAGGAGCTCATGGGAATCACTACCATAGAATTCTCTTACATATCTGATAATGGATAAGAGTTGATTCTTTAGATTTACTGTCCTCCTAAAATACAGCTCAACATTGAGACAGAATTGTTTATGTTCTCTTTGTTTTTCAAATGGTGTGTGATTCCAGACACACCCTCTGTCTGGCTTTGGACAAACACTGGTCAGTTGACAGTATTTTCCACTGTAAAGTAGAAACAATGCCAGCCAGCTACCTTGCTAAGTTGTTTCAGGGCTGTTATATATCAAAGGTAAACAACTTAGAGCTCCCTATTAATATAAACACAGATCACCATCACTGTTCAAATCTGTTAACCATATTGAAATATAAACATTTCTATCTTTTCTTGTGTTTGTATCAATTAGTATTATTGCTGTGGCTCTTATTTATATAATACAAGGAAAGGGAAATCTGGACAGTGACTTATCTCAGACTTTACAAAGGTATTTAAAAAGATTTTTCCCTTTGATGCAAAATCAGATTTGAAAGTTTAAAATTAAATACAAATGAACACTTTTTAAAAAAATCAATAGCAGGACCACACAAACAGGAAAATGCAACCCACAAACTGAGAAAGTATTCCTAAGTCATATGTCCAATAAAGGTCCAGTATCTGTAATACATATAGAGATTCTACCACTTAAAGGAAAAAGACAGCCCATTAAAAATAAGTGAAGGGGCTGAGATTGTAGCTCAGTGGTAGAGTGCTTGCCTCCCCTGTGTGAGGCACTGGGTTTGATCCTCAGCACCACATAATAAATAAATAAATATGTAAATAAATAAAGATATAAAAAAGTGAAAAATCTGAAGACTTTTTTTTTTTCAAAGAAGATACACAAATGGTCAATAAGCACATGAAAGATGCTTAATATAGTTAGAGTTCAGGGAAATGCAAATAAAGACCATGATGACATACCTCTTCACATCTCCTAGGAGGAACTTGAACATGACAAATGTTGGTAAGGACTTGGAGAAATTGGGTCCTTTGGGAATTAGTGGGGGTCAAAAGTGTACAGCTGCTGATGAAAGTTTTTAGTTGCTTTAAAGATAGACATAGTTACTGTATTATTCAAGAATTTCACTCTTAGGTATAGACCCAAGGACACAGAATATAAATTCAGAACAAAATCTTGTATATGATTGTTCACAGCAGCACTATTCATAATGACCTCAAATTAAAATAATCTAAATGTCCATTAGATGATGTTCGATAAATAAAATGTGGCATACTCATACAATGGAACATTACCCAACCATAAAAGTAATTAAGAATTGAGATATGTTACAACACAGATGAACTTCAAAAACTATTAATAGAAGCTGGGCATAATAGTTCACATATGATTCTATTTCTAGAATAGACAAATTTCTAGAATAGACAAATCAGTGAAGACTGAAAGTAAACTATTGGTCGTCAGGGACTAGGTGATTGAGAGGGACTGTTAAAGAGTACAGAGGTTTTTTAGAAGGTGATGAAAGTATTCTGGTATTAGATAGTAGCAACATTTGTGCAAACTTGTGAATATATTAAAAAATACTCAATTGAGCATTTAAGAATGGTTATGTTATGGTGTGTAAATTGCATCTCAATTCTTAAAAAATACAGAATCTCTCTAAGAAATTTTCCACCTAATGTGCTTTATAAATCTCCAAATATAGAAACAGAATTTCATGTTTTCCATCTTATTTAGCAAGGAAACTTTTTCATGGGTAGCAATATGAGAACTGCTATGGGAAATATTGCTCTGTTGTATTCATTCCAAATAAATACTCAAGCAAGAGCATCTAGTGTTTGAAGTGCTTGATGTAAATGATTCATTAATGTTGATTCTAGGTCATTGCTATTTCTTTATTTCATTTTGTCTCTGTTGACAATATTCTCCCCTATTATATGGTAAGCTTTTGCTGCCCTGACTTTAATTTTTCCTAGTATGAGAAATATACATTCAAAAACCACTTTTAAAGATAAAGCAATATCCTGAAAGATGAGCACAAAGTAACTAAGATGATTGTAATAGGATATGTGGACCTTACACTGCACATAGCATTTTTTATCCAGCTAAGGTTATAATGCACAAAGCATGACATTTTAAATCTATTATGTCATTCCAACAAGATTAGTCTTCAGGTAAGGTGTGCTACTCTGGGGAATGTCGTCACAATGTCATGGGGATATTTATGTCAATGGATCTTATGAATACACACTAGTATCTATAAGTCACTTGTCAGAACCTTAAGAAAAATCTTGTTTTAAGTTATAAAAAATCCAATATTGACCCATGCTTTCTTTTCCCTAGTTATAAAATAGGTAAACATTATTATCTATTATAACTTTGCAGAATACAAAAATAGTGTCAAATTATACAAACAAATGGGGAGATGGAAGGAAAAAGAGCAGGAGAAGGAAAAAGAGAGGAAAAGAGAGATGAGAGAAGAAAAAGTAGCACAACAACACAAACAACAAATTATTTTCAGGATCCCTGCTTCATCCTGTGACTGTCATGAGCACTGTTTTGATTACATGAACAAATAAAGTTTTTGTGAACAAATATAATTTCTAATTGTGTTGTGCATTACTGATTATTTGTTTTCTATTTGTTAGTAGCCATAACTAATTTTATTTCAGACAGCCTTAGATTCTAAAAGTATCATATATGAGAAAAATAGACTTTCTGCTGATGTGGAAAGCAAAGCCTGATGTCATGTGGACCAGATGTGCTCCTTTGGATGGAGTACAAAAAAACCATGAAGATTTGCAACAACTTTTTTTCTGGGCTCATAAACTGATGAGAATATCGGTGTAAAATGTGCTACTCCTAAATAAGAAATGCATGGATATCTTGCTGCCTATGTGTGAGTGAGTGACAAGGTAATCATGCCCTTTAGTAAAAAGCCTTACAATCCAGGGTGTACATCACATCCCAAAGCATGCCTTCCATTTTCCCCATCGTGAAAATTACTGTTGGATAGAAGTCCAGCTGCTCCAAGTGGTGCTGTTACCCTCACAGGACATTCTTCAGACAGGCCTTATGTGATGACAAAAGCCCTGCCTTTTGTGGCCCTTTGGGGAACAAAGGGGTTTCTCCCTTTCTGCTCTGCTCTCACGTCTATCATGCAAGTGCCCATTCAGAGACTACTCTGACATGGTATGTGTTTCAATGAGTTCTTTTGAATGATGTTATCCTTGTTAAGAGTGTTCAACCTCTCATATCTGTGTACCCTGCTTCCCAAACTAGACTGCAATTTCTTTGAGAACAAGACTCATATTCTGTGCATCTTGCAACATGTCTATACCATCAAAATAGAGTATAATGCAACTTTCCTTTTCATTTAGAGAGGATTTTACTCCCAGAGAATGTATAGTAAAATATTGAGGAAGTATAAAATGGCTTGATTGTTTGTTAATCAAATATCCATATAGATGTCAGTCACCAATATGTTACTATGTTTGAAAAATCAATTAAGTCTCATAATTATTGAAGCAATGGAAGTATATAAATTCTATTGCTGTCATTCCCATTTTACAGATGAAGAAACTGAGATACAGAGAAATATTATTGCCAATAGATAATAAATAGAAGATCTAGACTTCAGAACCAGACAGTCTGGCTATCAAATTTTCACTTGTTTCAACCCCCGAAATACTCCACTTCCTTAGATGGTCATGCCACACTGACTACTGTATTTTTTCTTTACTTCATGTTAGTCTTGGTTACAGTCCATTACATGTAATCTATGGTATGAAATCTGAGGTGTTTTGGACCAGTTTGTTCCTCATCCAACATGGAAAACTTTATGAAAGCATTCCAAGCGATCTTACCATCTGCCTTGTCAAATTCTTGCTAATGACTGCCATTATTGCTTTGATACTGCTCCACTCTTACAGTGTATCTCACAACAGTGGCTACTTACCCTGTTCCCTTTTAATTATTGTTTAGTTGTTGAGGATAAACATTCCTGCTCTGGTTTATTTTCTTCTGCTCAATCCTGGTTAGTGTTGATACTTTTTGGTGGAGAAGAGAATGCTAAGAACTTTTAACTTGGTATTAGTTTTAGGTCCTATAAAAACATGCCCATGTCAGGATCTCTGTGTCTCTGCATTACAGCGATGATGGGAAATCATCATCATATCCTTAGTCCACTTCCAGAAGCTACTCACAGCTCCAGCCAAGCTGACCTGAGACAGGAGTTCACCCTGAGGATCTGCATCTATTAAAAGCCGTCTTTTAAAAATCTCCTCTGTGATAATAAACAAAGATCCATTGTAAAGGCATTTGCACTGGAAGCAGAGGGACAGTGTTCTGAGTGAATGTTGCCATCTCATTCTCCTCGGCCAGCTCCCCAGCCACAGGCTGCCTTTCTCTGTCTCCAATTGCCAGGGCATCTGGGTAATGCAAGCAGATCTGATGTGAACCAGGGGAAGAAAAGGGGCCAGGGGATGGGAAAGCCATTGTAGAAGAAACCTTTTAGCATGTACCCCCTGGTGAGGGTGGAAGAGAGAAATGATCAAAGGACTCACAAGAGGCTAAGTCTCCTCTAAGAGGACATGTAAAGGACAAAGATGCTATATTGAAATATCTGAGCAACTCTCAATGCAGCATGGAGAAACTGAAGATCAGCACAATGCCTTATTTATGCAGGCCAGTCTGTTTTGTTTAACAGCATTCTATCTGCATTTAAGGTCAATCAGTTTTCCTGGCTATCAACTATAAAGGCTATGTGAAAAAGCAGAATTCATGTGAAGCTCGTGCCTAAGCAAGCCCTGCCTTTTGTGGCCCTTTAAAGGGAGTAATCTTAAATAAGGGTTGGTGTGAACACTTTTCAGAAATCTCATGTTTTCTAAAGTTGCTTATGGCAACTCATCACCTTAACTTGACATTCCTGTCAAGAACGGGCACAGAGTCTAAGGCTGAGAATGGACACAGCAACACATCATATTCACTCTACCACTATTTATTGGGCACATATAGACTTCTTTTGAGAAATTTCTGATATCATCTATTATATGGAACAAGAAGCAAGGTCAGATGATCATAATACAATGTCAAAATGCTGTGCTTCAGATAGTAATGCTGCTGGGGTTAATGGATAAAAAAAAATAACAGGTGTCCATCTCAATCAGGAGCCAGAGGAAGGTCAGGGTGGGCTTTATAGAAGACTCAAGTCTATGAATTTACCATTAGTGGATACATTCCTAACATGGATCCCAGCCTGGAGAAATTATAGTACTAAACTTTTGATGTGTTTAACATCTTGCCCTTGTTATCTTGCTTGCGGTCCTGATCCCATCGTCGGCATGTCTTTCTTTCTCTAAATCCAGTTGGGACTATTTTTATCCAACTCTCAGTTATACAAAGAGAAAAACAGGCCAACCTCATGGCACCAGCTTTCCAACTGTGAGAGCGCCATCTTGTCCCTGCACACAGTATTTTCTCTGCTTGATTTTCTTGCCTTATTTTTGTGTTTATTTCTCCTTATAACTTTTCTTCTTCCCACCTTTTTTTTACTCCAACTTTCTATCTCCTCTCTCTCTGTCTCTCCCCCCCCCCACAAACACACCCACACACCCACACACATACATATACACCATACCTGGGTGATTATAGCTACAGTGGATTCTACTCATCCCTTAAACAGTTGTTTAACATTAAAAAGTTAACTTAGAAAAGAGGGGAGAGTCAATAGGGTTACTTCAATTTCAGAAAAAAAGAGTTTTGGAAACAGAAATAATAGCTGCATTTGGATTCCAATTCCCACAAGTTTTTGGCTGTTGTGTTTATAAAAATGCTCAAGCTATGGTTTCCACTGTTGTCCCTGGTGAAATAAAGAGGCCAAATCAGAAAGGAACAAGGGAAAATAGGGTCAGTACAGGAAATAAGTAAAAAGTTTAGTTCATAATCCAAAGAGCCAATTGCCAGGTACTGTTTTAGGTCTTTTGTATACATTAAGACATGAAATTCTCAAGACTGCCTTTTTTAAAAAATATTTTTTTAGATGTTGATAGATCTTCATTTTATTCATTTATCTATATGTGGTGCTGAGAGTTGAACCCAGTGCCTCACACGTGCTAGGCAAGCGCTCTACCACTGTGCTACAAGCCCAGCCCTTGTGACTATTTTTTGAGCCATGATCATCCTCATGGTGCGGGTGATAATATGAGATAGGAAAGCTCGGGCCACTAACAGGGCTTCCCACTCCAGGGCCACTAACAGGGCTTCCCACTCCAGGGCCACTAACAGGGCTTCCCACACAGCACAATGTCAGGGACATGGAGCCTTGGACCATGAAGGGAGCCTAGATCAAAATGCCACTTTCAGAAGATTCCACCAAATGCCTTTCTCCATACCCATGGCTATTTTGTTTTTGTTTTACTTGAATTTTTTGTGCTTATGCTATTAAATAAACCTTACTATTTACCCTACAGTTGTAAGGTTACTTACTACTACATTGTAAAAAAAAAAAAAAAAAACAACCTCATGAGGAGGGAAGGCACTGTCAAGAGACACTGACGCTCCCTGGAAGAAGGGGGTTTCTAGAACTAAGGACTTAACACTAGAGACCTTTAATCACCTGCACTTTTTCTGAACATCTGGCCTGCTTTCTTAAATCAGCTTAGAGCTCAGAAAGCCCAAGGTAATTTCTGAATATCACCCAGCTGACCATTTTCACACTATTGAAAAAGATCTTTATTATTGTCTTCAAAGTTTGGCGGAGTTATTTCTCAAGTTGGTGTATTTTATTTTGGGACACCTAGAAGAGTTAGAGAGTTTATCTCTGTATTGAATAAACTCGAACACCACATATAAAATAGTAGTTATTACCTCATAAAAGCTATTCAATGTTAGCTTAATTGTCATTATTGTTATCATGCTAGTTGTGATTAGATGGCACCATATAGACACACCTTATGTTTTCAGCAAAAAAAAAAAAAATTAAGTGCATTTTTTTCATCTCTTGATTGTTGACCTACTATTATATTAGCCAGCTTTTATACCATAAGGAAATTTATCTGAACAACACACAGAAGACATTGTTTGCTGCTGGGTGACAGATGCTGCAGTCAAGTTCCTTCTAATTAACCAATATCAAAATCCACTCATTCATAAACCATCACTGTCATTATCAGGACAAATATGTTTCTCAAGCACAATGTTGACAATATGCCAATCAGTAATGCTCACATCACGTGACTTTAGCTTGACCAAACAGCCCCTCCTCCATTCAGAGCAGGTAGAACCCCAACTGTGCCCATTAGGGCCACTGGGACCCTGAACCAGGAACCAGAGCTGCACAGTGCAACACCTCTCGGATTTATTGGAAAGAAAAGGAAAGACAATTTGCAAAGGAATTTGACATCCTTCACAAAAAGAAGCTACATGGAGACAAGAAGGATTGGAAGAGGCTGAAGTACAAATGCAGTGCCCCTGTCTGATGATCCGGCAGAAATAACCCAGGAGTCTGAATTATTTATCATCAGCCCTGCTGTGCCCCGGGAAGCCGCTTTGCAATGCACTGATGCTCCTTGTGTTGGTTGCTGGAGAATCAAGCAAAGAAGCTGCTCTTCTTAATACTAGTCTGGAAAATATTAATTTCACTTTGGGAAAAGACTTTTTAAATGGCCATGAGGAATGTGTTTGAGGTGGAAGGAAAAGATGAATTGAATAGAACTCCAATTTTCACAGTTTCCTATCAGGAGAAGAAAAACAAAAGAAAACATTCTTTTCTAAAAAGCATTATTTCATTGTGATTGTAATGAGCAATTCTGGCTGTTTTGTTTTGTGGTTTTTTTTTTTCCTCCCTGCCTAGGGGCCACCTTTTGTCACAGTGTATTTTGCATATTAAGTAAGGGAAAAAAAACCTAATCTTAATAACTGCACAAAAGAATATGCTTTTGATTGGAAAGGGACATCCATGCTTAGAGTTTATCATGCATTTAAAATGGATATTTAACCTTTACATTTAGCCTTATTTCATTATGAAAAATTATCTATGCCTTATACTTTTCACTTACATTCCAAATCTAATTTCAAAGTTATGTATAACATACACACACACACACACACACACACACACACAAACACACTAGATATTCAAAGTTCAGACCCATTTCAACTAGTGGCATATTTGAAGACTTCACACCACTATTATAACGCTGAAATGTTGCTGGCAAGATTTCCTTAAGTATTGACCTTGTCTTCCAGAAATGCTTTAATTTAGTTCTCACAATTTAGGGTCTTCAATTATTTTTCTTTAAGTTTAGCATGCATTATTAATAATCATAACCATAATAATACATGCCACTTACAGGGCATTTATTGAGTCGGACACCAAACTAGACTTTTTTCATACCTGTAATGTTCATGATAGCTTGAAAGATCACCATTATTAAATTCCACTTAAGAGTCAAGGACAATGAAGTTCAGAGAAGTTAAATAACCAGCAGAAGGCCTTACAGGAAGTTAACCTTGTGGAAGGATTGCCAAGGTTACCTAGGTGTTTCCATAGCCAGTGCCTATTGAACCACATTCCACTGTCCCTTCTGTCCCCTATCACAGCTTGTCATTGCTGTGCCTGCTGTCTGTAATGAGAGAAATGTTCTCAGCTTGCACCATCAATGTTAATCATTCGACATAGGTAGCTATGGAGTGCTTGGAATGTGACTGAGGAAACTTCGGCTTAATTTTAATTAATTTCAATATAAACAGCTACGTGTGCAGAGTCATTAATGTATTCTACAGTACAACTGTAAATAAACAAGAATTTGGAAGTCAGAGAGCATCTTAGTATGCCACCTTACTCTTTTCTGATGAAGTACACTCATTGTTCTCATGAGGAGAACTTTTCAAATTTGAGGGAGTGAGCATCCAGGAATTGCCCACCACCCCCAATTGCCACCCCGAAGGCTACAAGCAGACCTGGTTCATTCTGCTGCATTCCCCATTAGCACACATGTGCACAGTCCCCACCCACCACCCATTCTTCTCTCCTGTGCACCAAAAACGTACCATATACGCTTAAAATTAAATATCCTGCTCATCCACACAATTAGTTTTTCAAATGGTAAGATACCTCAGAACTACCTGTCAAAGAATTTATCATTTCTCCTTCAAAACATTATTAAATATTATTTGCCAGCACCAGGGTAACATCAGGTTTCACACAATAGAACTTCATGATGTGCAGAACAATCATTTCTCAATGTCTACTGAGTCAAACATCCATCTCCTTTAATGAAGCCCAGTCCTGTGAGGTAATGTTAATAAACTCCCCACTTACATGTGAAGAACTTGGGTTAACCTTGAGGTCCTAAACTCTTTCCACCTCTCATTAGCTTCCATATTTGTTGCCTCCTGTCTCTGCTGCATATTCGTCTTGGTTATGGGACATATATATGTCTCACAAGGAGAAGCATGCAGACAAATGTCAATACAAGAGCAGCAACTTGTAGAACCTGCATCTCCTCTAGATCCATGTTGGCTGAACAAGGAAAATGTGTAGAAGTTAAAACCCAATTGAACTTATTTGGATTAAAAATAAAATCTGATTACTGCTAAAGATAAACTGCTGAGACCACATCTATGACAATAAAATTAGATTAGCAGAAAGATGAGATTTGATTAACTACTTAGGATCATCCATCAAGATATCATGTGTGAAATTCGATTCTATTAGGTAAGAGAAAAAAAGAAGAAGCCAGTATAAAGTCATGCTCCTAATGTGTATCCCAGTGGCACAACATTTGTTGATCACTCTAGGTTAAACCTAAAGGTCTAGAAAAATGCTTTTTCAAAAGATCTATAATAACAGGGAAGAAAGCAAAATAATATTTCATCAACCCACCACACAGTTCTCAAATTTATCTATTTGAACCTGGAAAAAGTTGCATTTGTATTTGGATTGAATTCTTCTAGGATTTCCAAGATCTTTTCAAGAGAAATATGTTATGAAGAATGTGTATCTCAGCCCTGAGTCCTCAGTGTTTTTCTTGTGAAAATGAAAAGAAAGCAATTAGTCTTTGGGTTTTAAGAGGTAGCACAACTACAGATTCTTTTCCCACTTGATGTTTTACCTACAGGATGTTATTTAATTTCAAACATGTGTGTGTGTATCTGGGTCCTTATGTATGTGTAAATATGCACTTTTTAATCCTAAGGACCAAACTCAGACCCCCTAAAAATTGACGTATTTGCAACCATAGAAACTGCATTTTAAAAATTGAGAGATAGGAGAAGATTTTCTGCCTTGATCATCCTTGTTCTATTTTCTCATAAACCTTCTTAGCATGAGTATGAAATTATATTAACTATTTTTCAATCTCATGGTTTACATTTCCAAAGTGTAAAACTTCTTCCCTTGATCCTAATTTCCTGAACAGTGATAAGAAGGCATTTTTGAGCACTACTGCCATATTTTCTCTCAGTGCCTGTGACATTGATTTCCCTACATACAAACTAATCTCATTTTTCCCAGAAGTCTGTATTCAACTACATGGCTGCAGCTAGTTATTGCTTTGCACCCTTCTTCAGATGCAAAGGCTCCTTGTCTGGGAGCATGCAGGGTCTGTCTAGGGAGCCATTGCAAATGAAGATAAATTGACATTGCGCCTAGGGAGCTCTGGTCAGAAATGCAATTTTCAAGAAGATGGTGACTAGCCTCCCAAAGTATTCACATCAATGAAACATGACAGGTGTCACCAAGAACAGAGATCCTGGGCACAGAGAAATTAGAGCCTCTCATGTCCCTACTCATCTGTGGTTTCCTAATTGCAGTTGTTGGCGTTAATTGATGCTGGTGCCATTTTTGATCAGGTGGGGCTGTCTTGAGTGCCTTGCATTTCCAAAGGGCTTGACATTCTGAGAGCCACAGCATGTTTGGATCAAATTTGCTTTCAACATGCCATGTTCAAGAATTCTCTCCCTGAAGGCCATTAGTGAAAACGGCTTGGCAAATTCATTGCCCTCTGAAATTGTGCATGGTACTGAGGCACTGTTCATGGTGTATCTTTAGTAGTGCTATTAAGAGTTGCAGAGAGGGTGATGATTTTCAGTGTAGCTGTGGAGTTGTGTAATCACACATATGTTTCTGAAAGCTATCCTCTCTCCTAAAAGATACTAGAGTGCTCTTTAGGCATGCTCTGCAGGGAAAGTGCATTTAATAAATGTTTTTTATTGGTTTGAATGAGACAAACATAATTTGGGGTTACAAATAAGATTTCTTCTTTAAGCATAGAGTAGCACAATGATTTTAGATGAAGCATGAAAGTAGTCCATCTAGCTTTCTCTATTGATCTTGAATGTGGTTAAGCAAGAAATTTTGTCCTCAGATTTGTTGGTTTTTCATGAATCACATAAATGCAGACCTGGTGAAATAGGCTGCCCTATTAGCAGTGGGTGACCTCCTGTTGGGTCTATTGAAGTTTCACAAAATTCACAGGACTCACTTCCTTTTCTGTGCTGGGAGTTTATGGATTAAAATCATTTCACTGTTGCAAGCTTCATGATGTTAATGAAAAGCAGGAGTCCTGGATTATAACAACGTTCCTGTTGACCACTGACAATCCATTTTGAATCTGTTTTGTTTGCCTTTTAATATGATAAAGAACCACAGATAGATCCATCAGTAGCAATAAAATCAATTGCCAATGTTTTTATTATTATTATTATTATTATTAACATCAAAATTGTATTATTGCCAGCATCATTATATAAAATTTTATATATCTTTTACACATTATCTTTAGTTTAATCTTACTTTGTCATCTATTCAATACAAACAGAGCACACCTTTGGTCATTTTGATTCAAACTTGTTTGAGATATTTAATTGTGTAAACAGTCATGATCAAACACCATTTTTTTTAAATATTTCTTTTTTAATTTTTTTATTGGTTGTTCACAACATTACAAAGCTCTTGACATATCATATTTCATACATTAGATTGAAGTGGGTTATGAACTCCCAATTTTACCCCAAATGCAGATTGCAGAATCACGTCGTTACACATCCACAATTTTACATAATGCCCTATTAGTAATTGTTGTATTCTGCTACCTTTCCTATCCCCTACTATCCCCCCTCCCCTCCCCTCCCATCTTCTCTCTCTACCCCATCTACTGTAATTCATTTCTCTCCTTGTTTATTTTCCCATTCCCCTCACAACCTCTTATATGTAATTTTGTATAGCAATGAGGGTCTCCCTTCATTTCCATGCAATTTCCCTTTTCTCTCCCTTTCCCTCCCATCTCATGTCTCTGTTTAATGTTAATCTTTTCTTCCTACTCTTCCTCCCTGCTCTGTTCATAGTTGCTCTCATTATATCAAAGAAGACATTTGGTATTTGTTTTTTAGGGATTGGCTAGCTTCACTAAGCATAATCTGCTCTAGAGCCATCCATTTCCCTGCAAATTCTATGATTTTGTCATTTTTTATTGCTGCATAGTACTCCATTGTGTATAGATGCCACATTTTTTTTATCCATTCATCTATTGAAGGGCATCTGGGTTGGTTCCACAGTCTAGCTATTGTGAATTGTGCTGCTATGAACATCGATGTGGTAGTATCCCTGTAGCATGCTCTTTTAAGGTTTTCAGGAAATAGTCTGAGAAGGGCAATAGCAGGGTCAAATGGTGGTTCCATTCCCAGCTTTCCCAGGAATCTCCAAACTGCTTTCCAAATTGGCCACACCAATTTGCAGTCCCACCAGCAATGTACAAGAGTACCCTTTTCTCCATATCCTCACCAGCACTTGTTGTTGTTTGACTTCATAGTGGCTGCCAATCTTACTGGAGTGAGATGGTATCTTAGGGTGGTTTTGATTTGCATTTCTCTGACTGCTAGCGATGGTGAGCATTTTTTCATGTACTTGTTGATTGATTGTATATCCTCCTCTGAGAAGTGTCTGTTCAGGTCCTTGGCCCATTTGTTGATTGGGTTATTTGTTATCTTATTGTCTACTTTTTTGAGTTCTCTGTATACTCTGGATATTAGGGCTCTATCTGAAGTGTAAGGAGTCTGATGACGTCAGTTCTCTGCCATGGTGGTATCTCTTGCAAATGGCAACAGTTCAATTCCCTTTGCCGGGTGACCAATGCAACGGGTGGGTCCTTACTGTCTTTCCCAAGCCCCGTTTCAAACCTGTGGCCACTACCTATGAAGGCTCGATTGGCATTTACCTCCGTAGGATCAGAAGGGCTGACCAGTTGTTTCAGCCGGATGGATTAGTGCTGAGTCACAACTGTTTGTCTGCGGGAAGCAGGCGAATGGGAGCTTGAATTGGGCTCAGTGTGTGTTCTGAGAGGCCCAGACTGTTCGCCCCAGATCCACATCAACTCAGCATTGCCTAGTGATCCTGAGCAAACAGATTTAGGTTGTTTATGACTCCCTATGCCTTCACAGCTGAAGAGGTCAGAGACTTAATCTCTCCGCGCCCGCCGCCATGTTGGAATCCAGCCAGTTAGGCCTGGTACCTTTGTCAGAGGGTCAACATCTGATTTGGTGATTCTTGCCTCTTGCAAGGATATGAAGCACAAGTCAATGACAAAATGCAGGCTGGGGTTGTGGCTCAGCAGTAGAGTGCTTGCCTAGCATGTTCGAGGTCCTGGGTTCCATCCGGATTAGACATGGCCCTCGGGGATTTCCTCCAGAAATAAAGATGATTCTACCTAGAGTCTAATGACTTCATGAGAGACCCCGGATCTCAAGAGTTCTGGCCTTCCTTACCCACACGAGCACCGTCCCCGAACTCTCAAACACCATTTTAAACACACTTGTTTTTGTTAGAATAACATTATGTTTTAACAAATCTCTTTTAGGACAAAGTATATACTTTGTGAATCCAAAAAGTAACAAAAAATAGCATCCAGGTAATTAAAAAGTGCACAGATATAGGATATTTATCACTTAGAAGAACAGGTAGGAACCATGGAAAGATTGTTCAGAAGGATTGGCCAATTCTCCCAAAAAACTAATCTGGCTGACATTATATCGAAGATATCTCTTACATGAACAAAGTCTACACATTTCTTTTGAATGCCCAACAGGTGACTTGAAGGATTGCTCCCATTCCTGGTCACCAGAGATGCATTTACATCTGAGGTAAGTGATTGTTTCTGTAGAATTTCAGGTTCTTGCTCTGATTTCTCTTCATCTCTAACATCCATTGCTCTCAGAGACTCCCCTGGTATGTTAGTCAGCTTTCTATTGTTGTGATGAATACCTTATATAAATCAATTTACAAGGAGGAAGGATTTACTTGGGCTTATAGTCTCAAAGATTTCAGTCCATGGTTACCTGACTCTATGCTTTTGGGCTTGTGGTGAGAGAGAATATCATGGTGGGAGCATGTGATGGGGCAAAGCTGCTTATTTCATGGAGAGGCCAAGAAGTAAAGAGAGAACTGAAAGAAGTGGTTGGCTCCCAACATCCTCTTGAAGGACACACAGCCATGACCTAACTTCCTCCCACCAGACCCCTCCTAAAAGTTCCACCACCTTCCATTATCATCACAAGCTGAGGACCAAGCCTTTAGAATATGAGCCTTTGGGAACTTGTAAGATCCAAAGCATGATACCACCTCCTTTTCTTTATCAGGGAACTGAGCTGGAACTAGTACATGCCGTCCACAGAGAGGTTTCCAAGAGCTAATGGAAGAACTACATGGCATGTGTTTAAAAAAAAAGGTAGTGACAATTTTATAAGCAATAAAAACATTAGTGACAATTTTACAGACACTTTTAATTAGAAAAATAAGGCCCCCAAATCTTAAAGTGTAGAATAGAGAGAGATGTAAGATTCAATGCCTTTTCAAATTGTATCCATGTCCCCTTTGCCCTCAGATAAGGCAAAAACACAGTGTATCAAACACTTAAGGTATATTTACTTCAAAAGTGACCAGGGAGAGAGAAATCGGTTAGGGAGTAAATGGCATCCATGAAAGAACCTCATTACTCATCTGTACAGACAAATGAGCTTTGTGATAAGGCATTGAGTACACATCTGGGTCCACCAGATGTGCATTCCAAACCCTTCTGAATATAGGGGCCCAGTATCCCTGAGTATTCTCATTTATTTATACTTATTCATAGAAGAAATATTTTCATAACATTATGTTTTAACATTTTAAAACATACACCTACAGAAATGAATTATGAAAGGATGAGATATAAATAAGTAAATAAAGGAGCTCTGATATTTTACTACTACACCTAAATATATCACTTTGTACACGCTTGGGATATTTATTTGTATCTCATACATTTTGGAACATTGATGCCTAAATATTTTTGTGCTATTCGAGTCACCTTGAACTTTCACTATTTCTCATTGTATTATTGATTTTTTAGTTAATGCTTGGTGACTAGTAACTAATATGATTTTTTTATGTCTTCCAAATGGTTTGTTAGCACAGTCACATTTTTACTCTCTTCTAATGATATTAAGACTCCATGACTTATCTTATATAAGAAATTCTGTAGTTTACCATTTTGCAAAAAATATATATATAAAGAAAGAAAGAGAAGAAAAGAAAAGGCAAGTGGAGGTTTTTGGGAGAGGGAGGGAGGGAAGGAGGGAAAGAAAAATATTAATAATCCCCAAAACTAAATGTTTCTGAGTTGAATGCAAAGATTCTGACCATTAGAGTCTGGAAGGAGCTTTAAGTGGAGTATTATAGTGACCATTATAAAGTGCTTCATTTCTTACTCCATAATGGCACAGAATCTTTTAGAAGTTTTCAAGACAGCACAACAGTAGCAGAACCCAAAGCAAGCGGGGTAATTTGTGAAGGAGTGTAGGGGAGTAATGAAGGTCTCTGTTGATTTTGCCAAGACTGAGTAATTGTGAGTATAAAAACAGAGCATGATATACACATACTTATGCTTAGCCAAGTTGTTGAATATGAAAAACTAAATTGTGTTGGTAGGAATCAAAACAGTGAGTATCTGTGGGGGTGTTGAATTGGAAGAGACACAGAGGAGTTGTCTTCGGTGCTAGAAATGTTCTCTTTCTTATTGAGTTAGTAGTTACAAGGTAGTATGAATTTTCAAAACTGTCTTGTACTCCAAAATCTGTGCATTTTATTCCATGTAAATTATGCCTCAATTAAAAGCTTAACCAAAGCAAACAAGAAAAAATGAAGAAAGAAAGAAAGAAAGAAAGAAAGAAAAGAAAAGAAAAGAAAAGAAGGAGGTTAAGATTGCAATAAATATAAACAAGATAATAAAACAAATTGGGAACAAAAGTGGATAGATAGGTCCAGGTGCCATTCTGGTGTAGGAAACTCGTCTTTTCTCTTTTGGACCTGAAGCACGCTCATCTCCTGTGGCCACTGGACATGCCTAGACTTTTATTCCTAATAGGTGAACTGAATATATACTCCTAGTCCTATGGATTTATTAGTTGTTACCAAAATTGTTAAAATTATTAAGGACAAAGAAAACTACTGAAATGTGAATACAAAATCCAGGTGGTTCTGATTCTATTAAAACCTGTATTAGTTGCTTTAAATAATTCCAATCCAGGTTGGCCACTCAGACACTATACGTAATCTATGAATCAATAAGAAAGAATGAAAAACTAACTATAAATTGATAACTCTGTCAGGCATTTAACAAAAAAAGAAAAAATTACTAACTTGAAAATTCACGCAAGCTTCTTCATTATCAGCAAAACATGAATTTGGACCACAATGCCATGCCACCGCAGGAATACCTGAATGGCTGAAATACAGATGACTGATAGGACCTAGTGCTAATAATGACGGGGGATGGACGCAGAGTAGTTAGCCCTTTACTCGCTGGGTGTACAGATTAATACAACCACTTTGGAAATAGTATGATGAAAATTGTATACCTTGTGATCTAACAATTCCATATGAAATACGTATCTAAGACAAAGGCGGTGTGTTCAACAACAGACATGGATGTGTGTAGGAAACAGCCCAAAGCCTATTGCTGATAGAATGGAACGGTGGTTTAGTTATAGAATAGAATGGTTCAGAGGAATAAAAATGAGTACCACAGGATTATACCAAAAAGCCAGTGTGAATCTCACAAATACAAGTTGGAGCCAAAGAAGCAAGACACAGAAGTGTATCTTCCACATGATTCCATTTAAAGAAAGGGCAAAAACAGAGGTGATCTCTGGAGATACAAGTTAGAATACTGCTCACTTCTTTGGAAGATGGAAGGATAACAACAGGAAGGAGGCACAGGAGAGGCTCTTGGGATGTTGGCATCATTCAATTTTGGAATCAAGGTAATAGATAAAAAAGTGTGTCTGTTAGGGAAAATGTTCTAAAATTTATATTCACACTTGTGTTTTGTATATCTTCTCCTTATAATCATTTAAAAAGCTTAAAGAGAATTACTTTCAAATAAGTTTTGAGAAAAATAAATAATAAGAATGGGCAGAAAACCTAAACATAACATAAACTGCCTGATCCAAAGTTTTGTTTTCTGCAGTTTCAGTCACCTGCAATGAACTGCACTGGCAGAATAGTAAATGGAAAGTTCTAGAAATAGTGTAAATATTCTTCAGTTTTAAACTGTGAGCTCTTCCGAGTATTATGATGAAATCTCATGCTATGTCTCTTTGCTCCACCCGCTAGAGATGTGAATCATCCCTTAGTTCAGCACATACCTGCTGCATACATTACTTACCATTAGTCACTTAGTAGCTAGCCCTCTTGGTCATCAGATCCACTGTCCCAGTATCATAGTGATTAGGTTCAAATGAGCCTTATATTACTTAATAAAGACCCTAAAGCTCAGTAGCGGTGATGCAGGCAATTTGGATGTGCCAAAGACAAAGTTGTGAAGTGATTAAGTGAAGAGTTCTCAAAAAAGGCAGAGAGAGAGAGAGAGAGAGAGAGAGAGAGAGAGAGAGAGAGAGAGAGCGCGCATATGCTGAGGTTGCTAAGATATTTGGTAAGAATGCATCTGCTTGTGAAAATGTGAAAAAGGAAAAATAAATTAATTTTAGTTTGTTGCACTTCAAGCTGCAAAATGTTACCATTACAATATGTGATAAGGTATTTATTTATGTATAGAAAAATATAGTCTATATAGGGTTGGGTACTATCCATGGTTTCAAGCATCCATGGGGATCCTGGACCCTATACCTGGAGATAAGTGGGAACCACTGGTAGATGGTTGCACCACTGTTGAGCAAGTTTTCACTTCACTTTAAAGCCAGTGGAGTTGGCAAGGCTGAAGATTTATGTGAGAGAGAGAGAGAGAGAGAGAGAGAGAGAATAGGAAAACAATCCAAAATCAGAGAAAAACCTATAGAAATACCTTGACTATTACCAAGTGCATATATAAAAAGATATTTTACATAAATAAAAAGTAGTTAAATTATTTAAAGTATATATGCTTATACCTATTTATATCTCTTGTTTTATATACATACATATGTACTGACCAACCAAATACCAGACCTAAAAAGCAGATGTAAAAGCTTTTCCTGTGTTAACAAACAGAAATCTATAACCTCTGAAGCCTCAGAAATCCTATCACTCCAGGACTTTAAACACTTTCATAAATGCAATTATTCTCTCCTAATGAAGGGGGTGTAGTTCTTTGCCTTTGACCTGAAGATTACTAGGTGCATCTCAGTTTGGCATCTTTCTTTCCTTCTACATCTATTTGACATCTGCTATCTTTCAAGTTTCTTAAAATGGTAATCTACACTTTGGAAATTAATCCAGAAAGAAATTTGTAACCATCTAAGACTTTATTAGTAAACATGAAATAAAATAAACCCCCGATAACAGATTTTGTAGTGAAAAAAAATACCAGATAACCAAGTGCAAAAGTAAAAAACAAGTTTAAATTTGTATCATGATAAATGCTCAAAATAAGTTGTTTTCCTGCAGTATATTTGTGTGAATGACTTTTTTTTAAAGTTGAAAAAAATCTATAAATAAAATTGGCTTTCTCTCTCTGCCATCCTCAACCATAGCTCCAGTCCCATGTCTCACAGAAAGCTTTCTCAGAATTTCTATGAATTTCTCAAGCTTGTGCTGCCATGGTCATATTTCTCTCCTCCCTCCCTCCCCCATTCTCTTACTCTCTCCTCTGAAGCTATTTTTCTTTTGTGGAGTACAGGCTTATGGCAGAGCCCCTTTTCTCATTTCCTCCAAAACATACTTTTAAAAGTCAGTTTATCACAATAAATATCCAGATCTTGACCTCTCAGGTAGTCCTCCCTCAGGGTATTTTTTTCACCGGGCAGACTTTTCTTCTGAAGTCTGATTCTCCCATGTTGGGGTATCCCCTCCACCTTCTGCAGTTTGCTCCCCTCTGAAGTTGCTCCAAAATGGCTCCATATGTTTTTTTTCCATAGACAAAAGTTCCACTTCCTATTTCTCTTCCTCCTTCTTTCAGCTCATCCCAGAACTGCCCAGACAGCCTTACGCCCAAGCAAATGAATTTGCCCTAAAACATGTTCTTAAACTGACAATTTATTTCCTAGAGGGAATGTCTGTTGACAGGTCTGAAAGCTACACTTTTAATCTAATGGAAAGTACAGAGGCGCCATTATTCCTGTGATTGTGTGAGGAGGCCTCCCTCTGCTGCCATTCACTCCTCCAGCTGCTGGTAAGCCCAGCACCCTGGGCTGACTTGCCTCCTCTCCCTCTCCCTCCTCCCTCTTACCTGTCCCTCTCTCCTGCTCTCCCCATCAAGGAAAGGTATGACACTTTGTTCATTAGCCTAGCTGTTCAGTCACTTGATAAAAAAAAAAAAAAATGGTCCTGGAAATAGGATTTGCATACGTCCCAGACAAAGGTTGAACATGTTCTGTGCTGTGGTGCTCCTGTCGATGTACTATGCTTCCGGTGGGTGGCAGAGAGGCAAATATACAGCTTTCCAGTTTCAAATCCTGATGGAAGGGCAAGGAGGTATCCAGTGTTTGATCCAATGGATACATCAAAATAACAAATAATCTAAGTTCTAGAAATCTAGAAATGAAGATAGACTTTGCCCAAGTAGAAAAATATATTTAATTCTGACATTCGGATTCAGATTATTCAGAAGAACATTTCAGATGATGAGCATTATCAGCCCGTCTGAAGCCAGGAATCTGGAAAAAGCAATTCATGTAATGTCTGGAGAAATCTTGAAGGGACAGCTGGTCCCTAGAGATTCTGAATACTTTCAGTTTTTCCCTCTAGGGTTAAGGTTATAGCACCAGTATGCATTCTCCTCTGAACAGTGACTCTTTGCATCACACCAATAACATGCTGTCTTTTTGTTCCTTCTTGAGGATTCAGAAACTGTCTTCCATCAGCCTTGTCCTCCATCTCAGAGTTGAGCTGTTTTTTAATTATACATTATCCCCTGTACATCATTTCTTCCCATTTCCTGAACTGACTTCCCTGTGTCATACTGAAAGCTATGTGGTTTTCTATGCCACCGAAACGCCTGCTTTATGCCCTCTCAGTTCCCTTCAAATCAGGCTGAAAGCAGGGAATGATGGCACTGCTGCTCAGAAAACCACCATCACTAATAACCAATTACAGTGTTAAAAGCCAAATCTTGTAAGCTTCCCCTTCTGCCCCACAGGGATACAGAAAAGAGCCTGGTGTGTGGAAACAAAACAATCATTTAAAATGTAACAAGACGCATTCCCAAACTAAAACCATGACTCACCCTGCACATGCAATATTGATATTTCAGATTATGTATAATTGAACTGAGGTTGCAGTTTATTTTCCAAACTCAAACATGTGTTTAATTAGAACAAAATGTGCATCTCTATAACACTGAATTTTAAGTACCAAGTTCTAAAGTTTATTGATTGATGATTATTGTGGGGAAACATGAGCTCTTATGCATAAATCTTTTGACAGGAGCTGTCTGTCAAAAATAATGATCCTTTTAAAACTCATGAATAAATAATGATGCAGGTCCACTTTACATAAAAATACATACTCATTTACACTCTGTCCACTGAAATGAAATATGGTTATTTAAAATAATGACTCTGTGATGGGTGAGTAATGAAACATTATTAATTTAATACACATGGTATTTTATTCTCACTTTCCAATTACATGCATCTATTTTCAATATTAACACATTAAGCCATTTTTAAAAAACCTTTAACAAAATGTCTGGTACAGAAAATCCTTTCATGGATGAGATGGTGAATTTTAATTCTGCCACACTGGGGTCTCATTTTGGTCACAAGCCGGAAAGTAATAAACCCGCTGTCACTGTGGTGATGTTTTATTGTCTTCGCTGACTTGGAGCATTCAGGAGGAGCCACCTCCTTTTCCTCCCATAGGAAAAAGCATGAATAGTAGACAGGGAGAGCCAGAATGCCATTTGCCTTCTTCATTCTGTCCCATCTGGAATTCAATTCTGTTAATGTCTTTTCTCTGTTCTTTCCTTCCTTTATCCCACCCCCAATTTTCCATATGCATGTTGAGTAAAAGTGAGGAGATGAACATCGTACTTGGCAATTCTCTGGGTGCTTTCACCAGTAATTCAGAAGCAGAGGGATAAGAAACTAGGAAAATTACATTCCAATTCCATTTTTTTCCTTTTAGAAGATTGAGGTTCACTCTCCCCCTCCAGGACTTTGCAGTTTTTGTTTTTCCTGCTCCTTTCTCTTCTCGCCAGTCATGATCCAACATCAGAAGTAATAGTGAAGTAGATCGGAGCCAACTTTTTCTTCTATCAGACGCAGAGTCTCTGATTTGATATCAAGCTCCTTGATCCATTTTGAGTTAACTTTTGTGCATGGCGAGAGAAAGGGATTCAGTTTCATTTTGAGCCCTAATATCCAGAGTATACAAAGAACTCAAAAAATTAGACAATAAGATAACAAATAACCCAATCAACAAATGGGCCAAGGACCTGAACAGACACCTCTCAGAGGAGGATATACAATCAATCAACAAGTACATGAAAAAATGCTCACCATCTCTAGCAGTCAGAGAAATGCAAATCAAAACCACCCTAAGATACCATCTCACTCCAGTAAGATTGGCAGCCACTATGAAGTCAAACAACAACAAGTGCTGGCGAGGATGTGGAGAAAAGGGTACACTTGTACATTGCTGGTGGGACTGCAAATTGGTGCGGCCAATTTGGAAAGCAGTTTGGAGATTCCTGGGAAAGCTGGGAATGGAACCACCATTTGACCCTGCTATTGCCCTTCTCGGACTATTCCCTGAAGACCTTAAAAGAGCATGCTACAGGGATACTGCCACATCGATGTTCATAGCAGCACAATTCACAATAGCTAGACTGTGGAACCAACCCAGATGCCCTTCAATAGATGAATGGATAAAAAAAATGTGGCATCTATACACAATGGAGTACTATGCAGCAATAAAAAATGACAAAATCATAGAATTTGCAGGGAAATGGATGGCACTAGAGCAGATTATGCTTAGTGAAGCTAGCCAATCCCTAAAAAATAAATACCTACCAAATGTCTTCTTTGATATAATGAGAGCAACTATGAACAGAGCAGGGAGGAAGAGTAGGAAGAAAAGATTAACATTAAACAGAGACATGAGATGGGAGGGAAAGGGAGAGAAAAGGGAAATTGCATGGAAATGAAGGGAGACCCTCATTGCTATACAAAATTACATATAAGAGGTTGTGAGGGGAATGGGAAAATAAACAAGGAGAGAAATGAATTACAGTAGATGGGGTAGAGAGAGAAGATGGGAGGGGAGGGGAGGGGGATAGTAGGGGATAGGAAAGGTAGCAGAATACAACAATTACTAATAGGGCATTATGTAAAATTGTGGATGTGTAACCGACGTGATTCTGCAATCTGCATTTGGGGTAAAATTGGAGGTTCATAACCCACTTCAATCTAATGTATAAAATATGATATGTCAAGAGCTTTGTAATGTTGTGAACAACCAATAAAAAAAATGTAAAAAAAAAGTAATAGTGAAAAGGGACCTGGTTAAGAAAAAGGAAGTTGACCATTTTCCTCTTCCCATCTTTTCAAATTCAATCAACTTGTTTAAGTAACTCAACCAGCGTCATTCATCTTCTAAAAAGTTTCCTCGTTTGGAAGAGAAAGTATTAACATTTATCCAGATTGAAATCAATCTGGATTTAAGGAGTTTATGAAACCTTTGTGATAATTTAGATCCCCTGTATGTTGCAGTAGAAAGTTTCTTTTCTCTGTATTTTTAAGATGGGCCATTGGAATCCACAGCTGGTTTCCAAAGCCTATGTTTTAAAAAATGAGGAAGGCTGATGCGGTTTCTATCACCATTGTGTAGATGGGGGAAAGTGAGTTCTAATGAAGTGATGTGTGGTGTCCACATGTGCACAGAGGCATTCCAACACTCAGATAAACCTTCTGGAAAGATGCACAGAACGTTAAATGGCATCCTTTCCAAGACTGATGATGAAGACCTTCTAAGCATTGTTCCTTGGTGCCACTCTTCCTACTGTGTCAAGACAGGGATCTGTTGGCTCAGTCACATGCCATTTTCCAAAGTGAGAAATGTCCATGGGTTAAAAAAGGACCTTGGTTAACACCTTCTCATTCTATTTCTCTCTTTTTTTTCTTGATATCAGGGATTGAACCCAGGGGCTCCTTGCTACTGAGCTTCATCCCTCTATCCCTTTTCATTTTGAGGCATTCTTGCTAAATTGTTGAGACTGATCTCAAACTTTTGATCCTCCTGTCTCAGCCTCCCAAGTTGCTGGGATTACAAACTCCTGGCTTGCTTTATGCTTTCAATCAACTTGTTTAAGTAACTCAGCAAGTGTTGTTCAACTTCTTAAAAGTTTCCTCATTTAGAAGATAAAGTATTGACATTTATCCAAATTGAAATCAATCTGGATTTAAGGAACTTGTGAAACCTCTGTGATAATTTAGATACCCTGTATGTTGCAGTAGAAAGTTTGGGAATCCCGAGGTTACCACGGAGATTCTAAAGACAAATAATGAATGAAATCAATTTTAAATCCTTGGCTAAAGTCAGACATTTCTTAAAATAGACCTGAAAAATCTTACCTTAAATGTCTTTCAAATGACTGTTTCATGCAGAGAGTGATTCATAAAAAATATACATCTGCCAATTTTATGTTTAGATATGCCTCTCACACTTTTAAGTGTGAATTTAAACATGACACAGACATGGTGTCAGGGTTGGGTGAACTTCAACTAGCAAATAATTTTCCTTTTAATCATTTCCACACAAGAACTCTGAGCTGAGAATGAAAACTAAATTGTTTCTATGTGTGTCCTGTTTTACATGCTTATTTATATGACTAGAGTGGCTGTTTTTCTGCTATTATTTAATTATCTGCCAAAGTTACCCTTTTCTACACTTTATACATGTATAAGGTTTTATTGCATCTTGGGCTCTAACTTTTTGGGGGGAAAATTATATATTTTTATAGATGTAACCAAAGTTATTATTCTAATGTGTAATCAGGTTTAAGACATGATTTTAATTAGGCATTTTATTGGGCAATATAATGCCTCTGAAATTAATTTAAGTCAACAATTAACAGAATTTGGAATTTGTGCCAAGTGCACCATTGAATAAAAAGATAAAAAGAAAGATACATTATAAAGATCAATCACAAACCTGAAAAAAGAACATTGCAGGACTCTGCATTCACCAATATTCCCCAAAGAGGAGTAAGCAGCACCAGGAAATTGAAATATTATCAATTTGAACATTTCTTTTTAAGAACTTTAGGAATCCCTAAAAGTGTATGTTATGTGGGAATATTTTTCTGTTTGTAAATGAATATGCTTTAATTTATACCTTAGAAAGATAACTTCTGTTACTAAGTTTTGTTTGTCTCCAAAAATATACATATTATTAATATTTGAATATTGAAGGAATGATGGTACAAAAGTAAATCTAAACAACTTCCAGGCTAAGACCATGAAAAGCTGCTTGACTGGCGAGTGACAGCCAGGATGTGGCTGACATGGCCTTCACTTTTAGGGCCTTAACACTCTGGAGTCAATTTGCTAATTTTTTTGTTTATTTTCTCAGCTCTTTTTACTGCCACATTGATCATCACACCAGTCTGTGCAAAAGTGAGAATTTATTAGAGTCAAACCTTTAGAGAGTTAACTTAACCTTCCATATCTTGATTGAATAGAAAAAATCAAAATAGTTTAAAGTGATTATTTCTCAAAACAATAATTTATTTCCATCTGGAGTGCATGTGAAAGTAAACGGACAAAATTTGACATTCAAGCTTCTTACTTCACATACAGCAATGAATTATTAACTTAGATGTTTAATTTTACTGTTTTTATATCTTCACTTCTTTGTTTATTCATACAATTGAAACAAATATTTTGAGATGAAAACATGTTTTAAAGACTTTCTTATGGAGGGAAAAGTTTCTAAAACTCAATGAGGGTCAAGAGCTAGGGTTTCTTTTTCCCTGCTTAGCCATCATTTGTGTGACAAGTTACTGTCACAATCTGGGAGTCATTACTGGAAAATCTTAAAGTTGAACAAAAGAACTGAAGCACAAAATAGTAAAAGAGTAAATACTGCATGAGTCTAGTTATGTGAAGGACAAAGTCCACACTATTCGAAGTAGGACAGCAGCTACCTTAGTAAGAACTGGGAGTGATGTATTTGGAGAGAGTGGGAGGGGACTTTGCTTTCTGGGAATAATTTTTTTTAAGAGAGAGAGAAAGAGAGAGAGAGAGAGAGAAATTTTTAATATTTATCTTTCAGTTTTCGGTGGACACAACATCTTTATTTTTATGTGGTGCTGAGGATCGAACCCAGCGCCCCGCCCATGCCACGCAAGCACATAACTGCTTGAGCCACATCCCCAGCCCCTGGGAATAATTTTTTAATGCATTTAATCTGGATGCTGGTTATTCAGTGTGTTTATCTTTTAATGTAATGAACTTGGCTATGATAGTTTTCTGTATGGTTATTATATTTCATTTAAAATAGTAAAAGAAAAAAGAAAAAAGAAAGGAAGTGTAAATTAATTTTTCAGTGACTTTTTTCCCCAAAATTCTATCATATGAAAATTGCCTTATTAAAAATATGATTCCCACCAGAAGTCAATCACTTTTAGATGACTCAGCAACATTATTTTCAACATTTATGAGTGTCCTGTGCAGGAACAGATTTCTATTTGCATTTTGTATTTTTCTCTTTTTTATTCTTTATACCCTCTCTTGGGACTGTCATTATGTGTGCTTTCCAATAACCTTCCCAACCTCACTCTTCATTTTCTCCTAATCTGCTGCAGGCTAGAGAAGAAACAGATAATCAAGTTTATCACATTCTTGATAAGCTTGATTATCCATTACTGTCAAATTTTGCAGTAAAACCCAGTGAAGATCTATATAACTGCATTTTGCAAGCTTAAAATTGCCAGGAATCTGACCTTTGGATAAATGAGAAGGTTCTGTCCCCAGCTTCAATAACCAGTAACTTCAGAGAGGAGCTCAGATTTCTATAGTGACCTTCCACATGTACAGGAATTGTTTTGACAAGATCCATAGAAGATTTTGTTGTTATTTTAGTCTCTTTTTGAATACTTCCAAAGGTTTTCTAAAACAACTGTTGCTAATCAAATATTCTATTCCCAAATATTTTTTGTTAACAAGACTATTTATGTTTTCTTTTTTAAAAGCTTATATCTACCTCACTATCATTTCTACCAAATAGTCCTAAGACTTTCACTTAGGAAAAAAAAAATAGGTCTCCACTGGTGATTCTCAACTTTAGCTTTGCATCAGGGTCATCTGAGAGCTTTATGCCAGCACAGAGGTACAGGTCCCACCCTGAGAAGCTCTGATTTGGTATGTCTGGAGTGGTCTCAATATTTTTGTACAGCTCTAACAGGTGATATATATCCATAGCCGGCAATGAGATTATGTCTACACTGTCTTCTATATGACAACCCTTTTCTTCTTATATTGGTACGTGCCCATCTTGTTTTCTTTCCTTCCCAAGCCATGTAGCTCTCATTTCTTCAGCTGTCGAAGGACTTGGTTTCTACATCTCTTCTCCCTCTGGCCACCACTGCTGAACTTGAATTTCTTAATATGTTTTGTAAAACTAGCTTCCACGTGAACTCAAAGCTGCAGATGTGGTTTGACTTGAGGTAGATTGAACTTTTTCCCTTCCATGGTCTAGACTCTAAGCTTCTGTTGCTGTAACCTAATGATACATTTGCTTTTAAAAAAGTTATATGGACTGCTATCTTATACTGCAGGTGTGGCCAATACAGGACGTTTTACCTGTTTGGTCATTCCTACCTATCTCCTAACATCTCTTCACTCCTTCAATCAGTAATTACTGAGTATTGCTTGAATTTGGCTCTGGAAATTCAATAGGAAAAAAAGGAAAGATGCAGTCCTTGCTTTGCCAGAATTGAGATTCAGATAAACAAATTATATCCTTATAAGATATTTCTTACCTGTGCTGCACTGTTATAACTGATTCATGAATGATCCTAGCTTAGCCAGAAAGGATTTTACTGTGGACAGAATTCTTGAAGGTGTGCCGCTTAACTGATCTTGTTCATATGCAGTGCCAGAATCTTGGCTTTCTTAGTTGGGTATCTTCTGTATTTCACCTGGGTATCAACAGTTAACAAGGCCTTTACATGACAAGAGGATTTAGTAAGAATGATCGGACTTCAATTATGTAGAGAGATCTGTAAACATTTAGTTATATGGTCTTATTTTCTCCAATCATGATTACCAGAGTGGCAAAGTAACCATCTCTTGTTCCCTGTAATGAAGTTCCTGGGCTGTGATTCCATATGTATCACTGCTTTCAATGAGTGGCTATTAAAGGAATTATTTGAAGAATCATTTTGTAGCATTAGACTTTGCTTTTCTCCCAAACCCTGAATGCCTGTTAGCCAGGTAGGAGAAAAAACTGCAGGCTATAACCACCACTTGAAAACTGTTTTGCATCTATCTGCCCATCACTGATCCTTTCTGAGGTTTGATTTATACAAATCAAATATATTCCTATACTTAGGTGGGTGTCTTTAATTCTCATTGAATGCAAGGTCCACATATTCAATGGTGTCCCAAAGCCAGGCCAACACATGGAGCTCTGACATTTCCACAGGAAACAGATGAAACACTTTTTGTCAGCAGAAGCCTGAGGTCTCCCTGCCTAATCCCCTGACAGCCAATGTTTTGTA
The DNA here is from genome assembly GCF_964194105.1 of Spermophilus citellus. NCBI lineage: Eukaryota > Metazoa > Chordata > Mammalia > Rodentia > Sciuridae > Spermophilus > Spermophilus citellus. The sequence goes on along the minus strand of NC_138192.1, from coordinate 55,243,341 downwards.
TGTCATGGATACATTATTTCCTCTTTTTGGTTTGGAGCTAGAATTACAAATCTGTCAAGACCATTTTGGATCTTGAGTCTGTCATCTATCTGAGTTTTAAACTGAAAATTTCATAGTCATGGCTTCTTCAGTGTCAGAAATCCTGAATCAATGCACCAAACATTTCAGATTAAAAACAGAGAAGTGAGAACACACCAGACACCCCAAGGTGGATGGGTGTCAATGCACTAGTTAGTTCTCTTTGGTTGTCTCTAATCAGCCTGCCCATATGCTTTTTTTTTCCCTTTAACACTTTATATTGTGAAGTATCTAACACATGCTGAAAAGTACACCAAGCAAAAGCATTCAGCTTAATAAATTATCACAAAATAAACTGCATAAATCCTACCCACATCAGGAAACAGGAACCCTTCTCCCAACATTACTCAGTTGTTACCCTCTTCTGTCTCTTACCTCATAAAGTCACTCCTTTACTTTATAATTTTGACCCCTCAGTATGACAGTTAATTCTATGCATTTTTTAAAGTTCATATACATGAAATAATACAGCAATTTTTTTTATTGGTACTTGAGATTGAACTCAGGGGCATTCAATCACTGAGCCACATCCCAAGCCCTTTTTTTTTGTATTTTACTTAGAGACAGAGTCTCCCTGAGTTGCTTAGAGCCTCACCATTGCTGAAGCTGACTTTGAACTTGCCATCCTCCTGCCTCAGCCTCCCAAGCTTCTGGGATTACAGGTGTGCACCACCATGCCCAGCCAGCAGTGACTTCTTTTGTGTCTAGTTTGCCTTTTTGGTACACCATGTGGTATTTTTTGATGAACAGAATTTTTTTATTTCAATATAATCTAATTTATCAATTTTTCTCTCATGGTAACACTCTTTCTTTATCCAGATCATTAAGATGACCTCTTATTTGACATTTTAGAAACTTTACCTTCTTTTACTTTTTCATGTAGGGGGCTAAAGTACTTAGAATTAATTTTTTTTTTTCAGGATGAGAGGCTGAGAGGCAAGGGATCAAGGTGCATTGTATTACTGAACACCCCACATCTCTGGGATTGCTTCTTAGGAGTCAGGCTTTCTCACTGCTCTATTGTTGCTACAAACAAAAGCATCCAAGTATGCGTGTGTGTTTGCTGGGTGTGTGTGTTTGGGGGCTGTATGCCCTTCTGATTTCTTATCTGTCTACTTACCTACTTTTCTTTGTACAAAAATATGTGTCTTTTTTATAATTAGTTGTTCAAAACATTACAAAGCTCTTGACATATTTCATACATTTGATTCAAGTGGGTTATGAACTCCCATTTTCCCCCCTGAATACAGTTTGCAGAATCACATCGGTTACACATCCACGTAAAAATACGAGTCTTATTTACTGAACTTTACCATAAGACTTGATATTTGAGAAGACAATGCATCACATCTTTCTTTTCTTCAAGTGTGACTTGTATAATCTTGATCATTTGCATCACTACATAAATTTTAGAATCAATTTTTCAAAACAACAGTGTTTCTAAAACAACACAAACAAATGAAGAAATCACCTTGGAATTTTATTTAACATTGTATTTAATCAACATGAGGAACATTGATTAGGTAAGTTTTCCCCTATCTCCACTTTGCAAAACATTTACTTTTTAAATCACAAATGCATGTTATAAACGTATTAAGTATTCCCTCTGTATCTCTTAAAAAAGAAAAAAAGAAAAATTTTTATTAAATTTTATATTTAACAAATTTACATTTATCTATTTTTATATTTAACAAATTTACATTTATCTATTGAACAGATATTTTTCTTTCTTATTCTATACACTGATTGATGTCTTATTGTAAAATCAACCTTGAATTCCTAGACTAAACCTAAGTCCTAGTTTATTATCCTTTGTATACATTACCAGATTCAATTAGTTGACATTTTGTTTAGGATTTTTGCAACTATGTTCATGAATGAGTATATCTCGTAAGTTTCTTTGTATCATATTCTTTGGATTTAGAATTAAGTTTATATTGACTTGATAAAATGAGTGATAATCTCTCTCCAAGATTAATTTTATTATATTCTTTAAATATTTGATACAAGTCATTAGAGAAGGAATTTAAGAAATTTTCTTTGTGGAAGTACATTTAATTAGAAAAATCAACCTATCAAATAATTGTAGAACAATTTATTTTCTATATTCTCTATTTTGATTTAAATATTCAAAGCTAATTAGCATATGGTTTATAATATTCTCTTATTTTCCTTTTACTGTCAGTAGTGACACATCTGGTTTTCAATCTGCATCACCATTCAAATTTTTAAAACATTTTCTAATTCATCTTTTAATTTTCATGTATTTTTAAAATTAAATGTTTGAAAATATTTTCAATATTTTTAAAATAATACTTTTTACATTGGAAACGTAAAATTATATTTTATTAGAAAATAATATTTTCTAATACTAAGAAATATTGATTTATTTGATTCATTGATTAGGTAGCTTTCTAGATTTCCAAAAAAAAAAAGAAAAATTTTTGTTAAATTTTACATTGATTTCTAGATGAATTTTATCATGATCAATATCATATGAATCCTTAGAAATTTGTTGACCACACATTTAACCAATAGATATAGATTGACAAAACAGATTAATAAATAGACACAAAACAACTAAACATTAGAAACTTGTAGGAGCTTGTTTTATTGATATTTGTTTTCTAGACCAACATATTTTCCCCCTAAATTTCAAGTGTTACTTAGAGGACTTTTTGTATAGTATTATGTTCACTTGTATATGAATGTCTATTAGTGAAATTGGTTGTCAAATAATGTCAAATCTTTATCCTTACTGTTTCATTTACTTGATTGATCAGTCTAGAAATAAGTGTTTACACTGGTATAGAATAGAGGACACAGAGACTAATCCACAAAGTTACAACTATCTTATATTTGATAAAGGGGCTAAAAGCATGCAATGGAGGAAGGATAGCATCTTCAACAAATGGTGCTGGGAAAACTGGAAATCCATATGCAACAAAATGAAACTGAATCCCTTTCTCTCGCCATGCACAAAAGTTAACTCAAAATGGATCAAGGAGCTTGATATCAAATCAGAGTCTCTGCGTCTGATAGAAGAAAAAGTTGGCTCCGATCTACATATTGTGGGGTCGGGCTCCAAATTCCTTAATAGGACACCCATAGCACAAGAGTTAATAACAAGAATCAACAAATGGGACTTACTCAAACTAAAAAGTTTTTTCTCAGCAAGAGAAACAATAAGAGAGGTAAATAGGGAGCCTACATCCTGGGAACAAATTTTTACTCCTCACACTTCAGATAGAGCCCTAATATCCAGAGTATACAGAGAACTCAAAAAATTAGACAATAAGATAACAAATAACCCAATCAACAAATGGGCCAAGGACCTGAACAGACACTTCTCAGAGGAGGATATACAATCAATCAACAAGTACATGAAAAAATGCTCACCATCTCTAGCAGTCAGAGAAATGCAAATCAAAACCACCCTAAGATACCATCTCACTCCAGTAAGATTGGCAGCCACTATGAAGTCAAACAACAACAAGTGCTGGCGAGGATGTGGAGAAAAGGGTACTCTTGTACATTGCTGGTGGGACTGCAAATTGGTGCGGCCAATTTGGAAAGCAGTTTGGAGATTCCTGGGAAAGCTGGGAATGGAACCACCATTTGACCCAGCTATTGCCCTTCTCGGACTATTCCCTGAAGACCTTAAAAGAGCATGCTACAGGGATACTGCCACATCGATGTTCATAGCAGCACAATTCACAATAGCTAGACTGTGGAACCAACCCAGATGCCCTTCAATAGATGAATGGATAAAAAAAATGTGGCATCTATACACAATGGAGTACTATGCAGCAATAAAAAAATGACAAAATCATAGAATTTGCAGGGAAATGGATGGCACTAGAGCAGATTATGCTTAGTGAAGCTAGCCAATCCCTAAAAAACAAATACCAAATGTCTTCTTTGATATAATGAGAGCAACTATGAACAGAGCAGGGAGGAAGAGCAGGAAGAAAAGATTAACATTAAACAGAGACATGAGATGGGAGGGAAAGGGAGAGAAAAGGGAAATTGCATGGAAATGAAGGGAGACCCTCATTGCTATACAAAATTACATATAAGAGGTTGTGAGGGGAATGGGAAAATAAACAAGGAGAGAAATGAATTACAGTAGATGGGGTAGAGAGAGAAGATGGGAGGGGAGGGGAGGGGGATAGTAGGGGATAGGAAAGGTAGCAGAATACAACAATTACTAATAGGGCATTATGTAAAATTGTGGATGTGTAACCGACGTGATTCTGCAATCTGCATTTGGGGTAAAATTGGGGGTTCAAAACCCACTTCAATCTAATGTATGAAATATGATATGTCAAGAGCTTTGTAATGTTGTGAACAACCAATAAAAAATTAAAAAAAAATAAAAAATAAAAAAAAGAAATAAGTGTTTAAAGTCTCCCATTACGATTACAGACCTGTTTATTTCTCTTCATGCTTTGATCAATTTTGACTTTTTGTATGATGTTATTACATGCAAATAAATAAGAATTTATTTTCCAAGTGAAATCAAAACTTTGTCATTATGGAATGATTTTTACCTCTAATAATACTTTTTTTCTTGAAGTTTACTTGCCAGATAGTAATATAGTGACACAAGTCGTTTTCCTTGTTTTAATTAGTATTTACATGTATTTCTTATTTTATCCTTCAACTTTCAACTTTCTATGTGTTAGTTATAAATATGACTTTTACTTTTCAGTTTGACAACCTTCATTCTTTATAGAACTTAGTTTGTTTATATGTAATGATTGCGATTCTATGTTTCTTTCTCTTCATTTATTAGCTTCTTTTTTATTAATATCTTATTTTTGTATTCCTTCCATGATTACATAGAGATTACAGCATGCAGTTTTCACTCATCAAAGTCTAAATTAATTGGTACACTAAAGACCTTCAGAAGGAATGAAAATAACTGAGGATTTCTTTTTCATTTTCTTCTGTTCCAACTTATTGTCATGTGTTTAAATTCTACATACATATTAACCCTGAAAGCACTTATTGTTCCAGAATGCTGATATTTACTTTGATATATCTATATTTTTATCCTTTGCATTATTTTCATCTCAGTTTTTGCATCAATTTCCTTCTATCAAAAGGAAATCCACAGGGTTTATTTTTATATTAACCTATAGGTGACTATTTAAATAAATGCTGTTTCTCTGAAAAATATCGTTATTTTACTTTGTCTTTGCAGTACTGGGGTATTGATCTCAGGGTCGTGCACACACTAGGCAAGAACTCTGCCACGGAGCTACATACCGAGCCCCTTACTTTAATTCTTGAAGGATAAACAACTATAGAAGTTTATACATAGGCAATTCATGGGTTTCTGTTGGTTCATTTGTTTCAGACTTTTAAGATATTATTCCATGTTTTTCAAGTTCATAGTATTTCTTTTGAGCACTGAATTGCTAGCTGAATTTTAAATTATTAAATGTATTCTTGTTTTTGCTACTTTTAAGGTTTCATCATTGACTTTTTTTCCTGTTCTTCGGAGGTTGTTTTTTGTTTGTTTGTTTTGCTTTGCTTTGCTTTTGTTTTTAGAAGCTTTACTTTAATCAGTCTAGCTGAGGACTGCTTTTTGTTTTGAAATTTTGCAGGTTTCCTAGTATCTTCCATTGCATTTGGAGAATCCACAGCATTATTTCCTCAATGTTGCTTCCACTCAGTACCGTCCTGTGAGACTCTAATACACATAGATTTAACCTTCTCTTTACATTTCTGTGTCTCTTCCTCATTCTGATTTCCATCCCTTTGCCTCTCCTTGTTTCATTCTGGATTTATTTATTTATTTTTCTCTTATATCTAGCTCATTAATTCTCCATCTGGGTGTAATCTAATATTAACCCATTTCTTTAGTTCTTATTTTTAGTTATTATGTGTTTCAATATTACAACTATAATGAGATTTGCTTTTATAGTTTAGTTTACCTGATCTCTGTTGGAATTGTTAAGTCAATCTTTGTATCTCTAAACATCATATTAATTGTTTTAAAGTCTTTTTTCTATTGGCTACAATATTTGGAGGTTCATTATTTCTAGGGTTCCAATATTCTTTCATGATTCAGATATTTGCAAGTAAAATTCATTCAGGCTGCCCAATGTAACCTTGAAATCAAATCCGTATCTCACAAGATTAGAGAGACATTCAAAAACATCATTTTTTTTCTTAGACTTCTTGTTATTACCTATGAAATCAAAACTTACCAAGGGGATGAACAACTCTAAAATACTGGCTTTCTCTCCAAGAGCATGGTTTTCTATCAGATCTTAATTGTAGTAATTCTTTACTATTTTGTTATCTTCTAAATGCCATGAAATCAATTTTAAATATATTTTGTCCAGCATTGCTGGTAGTCCTAAGCAGGAGTCTTGGTTGGATTATCTATCCACTCTCCTATTACCAAACAGGAATCTCTAAATTCACATATTTTCCCTTTGTCTACAGGTACAGCTACAATTATTTTCAACTACTTTCTGGTATCAAGAGACTTGTTGATAATTTTCTCTAAAATAAGTTAATAGTTAATTTTAACAAAAAGAGAATTTACTGGTCTTTATAAAAAGTACTTTTATTCAAGTTCTACTCATGATTCCATGTGTCCTGTGTATTGTGTGCGCATATATTGTGTGTTTTGGGTGAATGCATACTCATTCAAGATTTTCAAGACTTTATTCATTGAATCATTCAACTTTTTTGTTTGAAGCTCATTTTCCTTTCAAGTTGTGGTTTTACTAACAGAAATATACTACTCACACTACAACTATTAACTAGATTTCTGCATGATTCATTAGATTCATTTTTTCTGCTACATTTATAAACATTGGTGGTCAAATAGAAGTACTATGAACTTCTGTGAAATTAAACTACAGGGATATTTAGTAAAGGTATATCTTGAGAAAGCATTACTGAGGAGAAAGAATGTAGAAATGTGTTTCCCACAAGTTCAGTTACTCACTGTCATGACAAAAGAAACCCATACTTGGTAGTTTAAACTATATGAATTATTTAAGCTATATATAAATATATATTGAGATGGACTCCGATAAGGAAGTTCAAGTGTCAATCATGATGCATGGGATATGGCAGCGGAGAATTCCTGGGCTGGGAAAATGGGGTTTATCAAGTTTTTCAGGGAACATTATTTTTAAACTGACGTTATATAGAACTGCTGTAGTATTCAAATAATAAAAGGAGGTATGACTTGGAGTATGATTTCTTATTATAATCTTAAGCTTTCCCCTGATAATACATTATCTTAATGCTCTCCTTGGGATAAAGCACACCTGATCACTAGAGGATAAACTAAAGAAATCTGAAGACCATCATTGCTATTCTATGGTATGATTTTAGTATTTAAATAATAGAATGTATTACAGCACAATTAATCAATATGAACGTATTTCAAGCTTTAAGTGAATAAGTATCCTGATCTAATTAACATAACCAGGACAAATTAGTTAAGTCAAAAGAAATGAGTCTTTTCAGAATAACATCCCAATGGTACATGCAAAGAGATCTTTATTAAGATTGAGATGACCTTTTAGATCTTTGATATTTGAGCCTCAGTTTCTTCATCTAAAAATAACAACATTTATGGCTTTTTGACTACTTCACAAGCTAGTTATAAGAATAAAAGATATAAAGGAAATGAAAACTCTCTGAATATTGAAAATCTGTGAACACCATAAGCCTATATTTTATAATAATAGTGAACAAAGGCATAGTAGGATTCTTTTAACATGACATTTCATTCATATTAAATTGTTACCAAAAGCTTATATGGAATAGTTTAATTTCATATAATTTTCTTCATATCATCTGTTTCCTAAAGCTACCTCATTCTTATTCTTAAAAAAATTATACAAGCATCTATATTCATCCCTCTAGAAAATAATCAGTTATACCTATCATCTATTTATTATCCTGGTATATGCTAAATGAACAAAATAATATACAAATGACTCTCTCAGTTCCCCCACCATTTCTAGTTTTTCTAATAGACCTTGAATGATCTAGACTCAATGATTGTTGTGCCTCCAAAAACTAGACCTATTTCTTTGACATGCTCATGTAACTGAATTTTAAATTTTTGTCATCTATTATTTAATATTAAAATTTATACCTAGGAAACTTTCATTTGTTCTATTGTATTTACAAGTTTTATTTGCATGTTTACTACATAATATTTTATTGTCCATTGTTTTTGATGAGAAAAATAAGATATAATAGAAAGATTTGATAATAAAATAGATTTACTCAGTTTAAATTACAAATCAAAGAAAAAATGGAGAAAAGGCAAATAAAACACAACAAAGATTTTTAAAGCTTTATCAGTTTTTAAATTTTGTAGCAGGTATGAATTCTCCAATAAAATTGTGGAATTGTTGGCTTTAATAATACATATCATTTATAGAATGAATAAATGTTATATAGGAAATTTCCTGTCAGTTATTTAAAGGAGTATACAGAGATCATTTTCTTTTTTTAAATCAAGTTTATAGAACAAGATCTTCAGAGTAGTAGCAGGTTATCATTTTCTTACAACTAAAGGTATGTGTGTTTATGTGAGTATGTGTGTTTCTCTTAAATCTACTTATTGCTGTAGCCAAGACTGCTATTTAGATTCTGGGTTGGTTTTTTTTTTTTTTTAACCATTTTTCTACCAGTTTTCCACCTGATCACATACACTTACCCCTTTTAAAAAACACACACACACAAAACAACACATGGATTTTGAGAAATCAAATTTCCTGCTTAATGCCTCAAGGGGTTTCTTATTATGGGACTGAACTATTTCAATATCTTGAGTGTTTGCCAATTTTTGTCCAATGCTTTTAGAAAAATTTGTCCAGTACTTGTGATAGAACTCTTGTAGATCTCTATTTAAGTTCTTGGCTAAACTTATACTTCAAATAGAAGTGTGAACATGTTTTAGTTTAGTAAGAAAATAAACAGGTTGAAATTAAAGATCACTTTTGTGAAATTAAGAAATCATTCTTGTTAAAGATCCATGCAGAGGTCCTTATCATGACAGGTGCTATAGCATTCAGCATTTTGTGTAAACTTTCAATAGCCACTAATATTTATTAATATACAGGAGACAAAATATATCTCATAATTTAAAACTTAACCCTTCAGTTGAGAAAGGAACTCCATCTACATTAAGAGGCACATATTTAATGGGGAAAGATGGAATATACAGCCAAATCATTGAGATCAGTGGTGTGATCCCATCTTATTACTTACATGTTCTGTTTTGAACATACAATAACTTTCTAAGCATCTATTTCCTCATCTGTAAACAAGATTATTAAATCAGTTAGACTTTAAGGTCACAGTTTGTTTTCAGGCAAAAAGGAAAGATATTAGGGAAAGTAAAAGGCATAGCTAAACCGTTCCTCTAATTAAGTTTGAGCAGTTAGACTATTCCCTCTTTGCTGGCTGTATAAACCAGAGATCTCCAAAGAGTTTTGATGACAAAAATGGCTGAAAGCCACCTGGTTGTGGAGCCAAATATGCCTTTTGGAGAGAGAAGTTTGACTTTTTTTATTGGTTAGTGGAAATTGAGTAAATTGAAGAGGAATCTGCCAAATTAAGAATTTTGAATATTAAGCATTGGCACAAATTCAAAATATTCAAGAACTGCAGAGGAAGGCATTTCCTTTGAAATGTTCTCTAGAATCATTTGTATTTTAACTCTAATATTGTACCATATTAAATAATATTTAAATGATACTATAAGGGTTTTTATTTTTGTAAAAGGAACTTGTTTTACTTCTCTTTTCCATTCCTTGATCAAACTTCTTCCAAGTGTGGCCTTTACTCTTCATCAGCATCCCCTCCTCCCGTACTTCAACCCACTGCCCTGCAGGGTTTGCTAACACCAATTCACTGAGGCTGTTGTTACCAAATTCACCAGTGACCTATTTGTTGCCAAATGAGATAAACATCTCATTTGCAGATGGCTTGGACTTCTCTGCAACACTAATAACGCCTCCTTGAAGTTCTCCCATCTTGGTTCTCCAGGTACCACTCTCTTTACATTTTCAGATTGTTCTGCTACTTTTCCGACCTGCCCTTTTAAGCCGCTTTTGTGGGCTTCTTTTCTTTTTTTCTATCACTTAAAAGTCATTCAGAATTGTCTCTTTATCACATGCTTTGTCTGGAAAACCCCATTTACTTCCAAGGCTATAATATGGACTGTTCCCTCTTCTACTTTTCACAGATTTGCCTCTGAACTCGAGATCTTTACATCCAACAGTTTGCTAGATATTGCCACTTGTATTTGCTACCAATGCAAGTGCAGCATTGCCACATAGAACTCATAAACTTTTCACCCAATCTGGGCCATCTTCCCATGAGCCAACCAGGAGCCTGGGTGTCCTGCCCAGCAGAGCTGAATATTTACCAAGGAAATGATAACTGAATATTTGTTAGGTATATCTTAAAAAGCATTTACTCCTTTGGTCACCTTTGCCATCACTGCCTCCATTGTCTCTCACTGAGGTTGTTATTTTTTAATTTTAATAATTGTTTTGTTTTTATCTAATTTAATTTGTTTCATTTTTGTTTTATTTTAAATAAACCAGATTTTTAAAAATATAATACAGCAGAAGCTTGTGTTCATCACAAGTTATTGTTTTTAACTTTGTGGATCAGTTTATTGGAATGATGAAAACAATCTTTTGAATGCTGGGAACACAACTGGTTGGCCAACATAACTGGTTGGCCTGCCTGCTATTGTACTGTTCTCTCTATTCCAGTGTGGAGAGTGATGATTTGAATCATGGTCCCTCTGACTGCCTCATGGCTGCATTGTACTTGGGAACTTTCTGTGCAAAGGTGCAGGTCAAGATGGCCCAGTTGCTATGGTGACACCTGGCCAGAGAAGGCTCTATGGGAAGTGCAAAGATGTATCATTCGGGACTTGGAGCTCAGGCACCAAATCCTGTGGATAGAGAATTCTAAGCATAACAAGATAACCCTAATGTCTTGCCAGTCCTGCGCCCTTTAAATTGCCTGCTTGGCTAAAACTTTCCCACAAATATCTTTTGATGAAACCTATATAACAAAGGTGCTGTACTAGCTCTGGGTCATTATCTTCCATCAGAGGGTAATGTCCTCCCTGGCCTGAGATCTTTCTCTCTATATGTGTCTGTTTGTCCTTTCTCAATCCCCCATCAGCCCTTGCCACTCTTTTCCTAATTAATGGCCAAGACTGAGACATGGGTTCACAGCATTCCAGTCATTGCAATTTCTAGAATACATACATAATTCCCTTCCCATTATTCCTAAAATAATGTCCAAATTCATTAACAACTTGAATAAGTCCTTGCCTGGACCCCGCCTTGTTTTTGAGCCTCATTTACCACTCACTTTTCTGCTCATCATACCGACTACCTCTCACTTTTTCCCTCTCCTGCATCTTTTGGCCCGCATCCTTAAACAGAATAATTTCTCTTCCAGAGCTTCCATTTCATTTCCTACCCTGTCAAGTCTGGCAACTCACACAGAGGCTTCATGACTCAAGTCAGCAGCTCTTCTTGATACAGCCCTCCTGGCCCCAATGGCCAAGCCTGAGGAAGGTATCTCTATGAGGGTAGGGACAGTGCATATTTTGCTTACCTGTTATCCCTCACCCAGCAGGATGCCTGGCCGTAGTAAGTGCCCAATAGCTATGCTTTTGTTTTGTGTTGTTTTTATCTAATTTAATTTCTTTCATTGTTTTATTATAAATAAACCGGATTTTTAAAAATATAATACAGCAGAAGCTTGTGTTCATCAGGAGTTATTGTTTTTTAACTTTTTGGATCAGTTTATTGGAATGATGAAAACAACCTTTTGATTGCTGGGAACATACAGATATAGACCTAACTGTTGTCTGATAATAGGGACCATTCAGAGCAGGCAAGGCAAAAATGCTGATCATATGTAATATGAACAAACTGTGATTTTATGTATTGATATTGATGATGATGCTAATGACAATGATGGTCATAGTAAAATAAATGTCCTCAGAGTGCTAAAGCCCTAACACAGGTTACTAATTTAAACCTGGCAATCAGCAACACTCATATAATTTCCAGAATATAGCAAACATAACACAAGACTCATTATCCTAATCAAATCATTAAAATTCAGAGGCATTTTAAAATCTATTTTGTGGCTTCCTTAAGCACATTCAACTCCTGGTTTCTCTCTCTGCTGCTTCTTTAAGTGGCTGTGAGCTAAAAAGAATATGAGAAATGAAAGGAAATGAAATTTATACCTCATAATTTTTCTTAGGGTGAATCTAGTTTTTAAAAGATCAAGGTAGGGTGGGAAGGGATAAGATATTCAATAAATGAGTTTGGGAGACTCTTTGTGGAATTCATTATGTTCTTTCTATCCTTTATCAGAATAGCCAACCATAGTTAAGGTATAAGCTAACTATTTATACTAGCACCTCCAAATGTGTCTACATCATTTGAGGGTTTTTTGTATGAAATTCAATGTCCTCTCTGAAAAACAAAAGGTAAATTATTGCTCTTCACTTCTTTTATATGATGGAAATTTGTAAATATGACATGTACTGCCTAAGAATTGTTTCTTTATGAACACTGAATATGAAAGAAATACATAGTGAAAACCAAGCAACTCTGATATCAGCTTCCCATACTGGGATAATACCCCAGATAAACAGCAATAAGGAGAACAGAGTTGCTGGCTCAAACTTGTAGAGGTTTCAGTCCATGATTGGTTGGCCCTATGACCCTTAGGCTCCATGGTGAGGTAGCACACCATGGCAGGTGTGCACAGTGGAGCAAGAGGCTTACCTCATGGTGCCTGGGAACCAAAGAATGGAGAAGAGAGCAGGGTCCTACAACTGCTTTCAAAGGCACACCTCCAATGACTTAAAATACCCCACTAGGTCCCACATTATAGAAATTCCAACACCTTCCAATATCACCAAGCTGGGAACTAAGCCTGTAACACATCTTTGGGAGTGTTTTAGATCCAAATTACAGCAAAGACTATCCCAGAACTGAATATAATTAAATTTCTTAAGGATGCCTGCAATGGAAATAGTCAAAATATATAATAGTAACAGATTTTCTCATTAAAAACAAAACTCATTTAACTTCATGTGTGTGGGTAGTACTTTTGATGAGGTTCACCTGAGACCCATCAACTTGAAATTGGAACCAAGTCTTGCCTTCTGTTACCTAATGATAACGCATGAATGCTTCAACAAAACTCATGCTCTATGCAAACCATTGCAGTATTAGCTAAAAAATGCTTGCAGGTATATTTTTACCCTTGGAAATTAGTGTTAAAATATTCACAATGACCTCTTAGAGAAGCCATTTGCTGTTTATGCTCCCTGCACCAGAGAACATCCTTAACTCTATAAGAATATGAGTCAAAAATTAAAAACAAGCAAGTTCTAAAAATGCTTAGAACTTGTCTCTAAATTTTTCATTTTTAATAATGTAGATGTAGATGAAGATTTGCATCCTGAATCTCCAGAGATTACTTCCAAAATAATTACTTCCTTTTTATTTTAAAGCACCAATGGAATGTATATATAAGGGTATAACATATTCAAAAAGACTTTTAATCTTGATTCTCACTTGGAACACATCTAAGGTTCTTCCCAATTGTTCTCATATGCTGATTTATGTAAGCTGCAGTTAATGCAGTGATTGTGGGCTCTTGTCTGTGTGACTGTTTTTAAGTGCAATAAATGACCTTCTAGTTAATCACACACCTCTGAATGTTATGACTTGGGAAGGGGAGTGCCCATATATAGGTGTTATCATTGCTTTTCTTTTTGGAATAACTTGTTAACTTGTTCCTTTTTATCCTAAACATCTCATATATCATTCTGAGGGTCTCCATGATCTTTGAAAAGACATTTATAATTGAATGAAGATACAAAACCAAAACTTGATATTTTAGAGGTAGCATTAAATAATAGTTTGTGTTATCCTATAGAACTATTATCATATAATTTCAATTTATAATGACAATTAAAAATACATCTCTATACATGTTCCAAGTAGAAAAGTCATAGTCCAAGTGCTCAATTGTGCCTTTGTTTTTTACATTAAAATCCTTATATTTTTCCACCATCCACGCTATTCCCCTTCTCCCTCCCTTTCACCTTCATCATTATACAAAATACATGTATGAAGATGTGAATTTGGTGTCAACATACCTTATATGCAATCAGAAATATGATAAATTGTGGTATAAAGGTGTATTAAGAATTTTAATGCAATAAATAAATAAATAATAATAAGAGGAAAAAAATAAAATCCTTATATTTTTAAGTGACATTGAGCTAATAAGATGCTGTTAGGATTCCAAAAAATCTGATATTCTGAAGCAATATTCAGTTCAAATGGAGCTTCAAATATTCATCTTGGTTATTCATAGATATCCTTCTTATTGATTAAATCACTACGTATTTTTAAAAGGTTTCTCCTAACAGGATGTAGTGCAACCTCTCTATTTCAGGCAGGTTGAATTGAGATTCAGGCAGCCTGAAGAAGATTCACAGAACCATAGGGAGTTCTGACATGTCTTTATTCAATGGGTGGATAATCTGTACAACAGAAAGTCCTATTCCGTTTATATACAGAATTACAACAAAGCCAGGAGTATGCCAAACATGACATCATGTGGTTATATACGAATGCACATGTGTTGTTGTTCCTGACTGACCTAAGACATCTCAATCATCTTAATCATCTTAATCATCCAGGTGAGGGAAACTCATGGACTCCATTTTTCTTACATTTCCACCCTTCTGGGTTCCTTACCATACAATCTATGTGACAGGCATCATCTGTGAAGGTTCCTTGGTGAGGAGGGCAGAGCCCTGTATCTACAATTCATGACAGCAATATAAGGCACAACAGCAAGTTACTAATACACAAACTGTCCTCCACCAACAGAACAAGATCTATCTCCATGGGGCAGCCAGGGTGTCCAAACCATTCTTGTAGGGACAATGTTCAATTTGCTGAGTTTCAAGGGCTAGGGTTTGCAGCATATGGCTTACATTATGATGTTCACCTAATATATACAACAGTGAGTGCCTATGAGGACACAGAGTGCATCACAGGAGGTAGGCAGTATGTCAAGGGTCATCTGAATTTGCAACACTACATTCCATTTGGTGCCGTTCTTCATTTAAGAGGGCAAGGACATGAAGGGTTCTGGACAGTGCCAGTAGTAATCTCCATCTTATTATCAATGGTAGATCCATGTGGCAAGAACAATGCTAATGAGTAATGCTACCACAAAGTACATTACATGTGATACTGTTACTTGAAAGCATCCCAATTGGATGGCTGCTCAGTTAAGGTTTTTTGAAACTTTGCTGAGGCTGTAAGGCCTTCCCTAAATGCATCAGTCTATTTGGTAGGTAAATATGACCATTCATTTTGTCCATATATACATAAAAACCCTAAGGGGATGGATAAAAATGACTACCATTTTGTGACTTCCAGGTGTTAGAACTATTAACTATTATAGTTCATAAAACTTACAAGGTCCACTCCATAGATATTCACACACCTTATTTTCTACACACTAGGGTACATTTTGGTCATGCTCAACAGCTTCAGCAGGGAGCCATCCTCATCCATCCTATATTGAATAACCAATAATGGATTGTCAGAGATCCACTGGCTATTGTACATCTTTAAACATATGACTCTTCTATAATTTCATTGAGAATCAGTCATGTACCACATTCACAAAGTTCAGTTAAAGGTTGTTGGTGGATTATTTCATCATGGCAGGTCATTTGCAATGCTAGGCAGCATTTCTATGCATATCCAACATGCAGACTGATTGGCAACAGTAGCATATGTGTTGCCCAGTTAACCAGCATATTGGCCCATACATGCCTATGGGCAAAAAAGGACAAGGCAGTTGTAGGTACTAACAAAGGCAAATCCCACCCTCTGGTAAAATACAGAATTTGCAATTGGATGGGTACAACAGTTTGATGCAGCAAGGCTTCTGTTGGGGCAAGGTCACTTCTTTAACTTTGTTCATTCAAAATGCAAAGTCTTTTGGTCCAACCAATTAGTGTGGGAGTCTCAGCGGCACAACACAGTCCCTGTCTTAAAAGGCCATCCCACTGTTCTACAGGTTATATGGCACATGGAATGACTAGGTGATGCCTAGATGCTTGGCCTATTCTTGTGTGTATACACCAGTGAAATGAGTCCCTTGGTTACTCTCTATCACCAAGAGCCAGTCATATGCTGCACATAAGCATTCCAGAGCCTATGTCATTGTTCTTTGGTTAGGATGTCATGCTGGGAAAAGTGGCCAAGAGCCCAGTTGCAGTATCTATCTACACAAGTAATTGCATACTTATACCATTCAAAACTAGGCATGGGTCCTATAATGTTCTTTTGCCACCAGGTGAGAGGCATTGACCCATATGTCACCTGGCCCATGTTAGCTCCCAGCTGTTGGGGATGTTCCTTGGAGTAAGCTATATGATATATATATATATATATATATATATATATATATATATACACACACACACACACACACACACACAAATACATCTTGTATGTCAGTCACTGTTACTGGTACACCTCAGGTCTTCATTGTGGCTTACATAATTTTTTTTGACTGATGTGCAGAAACCATATATGCAACCTTCAGAGGACTTCATGTTCAGTGTACAAAGTATCAGGGCTGTTTCTAGCTAGCTGACTTTTGCCAGTGTCATGCAACTTCATCATTGCGGGGGAGGCCACTGGTGCATGTCTTGTAACATGACACCTGTTTCTGGTGGTCTAGCTCCTGGAGCTCCTGCCACAGCATTGGCATGGATGATGCATGACTTGCTAGTTATTTAACTGCCTTGTGGAAATCCCCAGTGCAAGTCCCTGATACACTGCCCAGCTATCAGTACATATCATTATAGGGGATACCTCATGAAACCACTATCCAGACAGCGTATAGCTCAGCCCATTGGTTATTCTGTCCTGTACTAGTATCAAATCAGATGGTGCCCGTCCACACTGGCAGTTGTCCATAACTGAGCTGTCAGTGTACCAAGCATTGAATGGTATAGGTAGCTGATCTTCTAGGTATGGGCTTGCTTCTGGTTCTGCTTCCTGTGTTTTAGGTAATGAGCCCAAGCACCTCCTAAAGTTCAGCCTGCAGATGGCTGGTTGACAGTGTGCTTTGTTATTGTAGGCAGGGTCCCCATTTTGTAGGATTGATGTCTATAGTCCTACTCCAGGACCATGTAGCCCAATCATACACTCAACACATAATGGGATATGGAGTAGTCATGATAATAGGGAAGGTCGTGGTAATAGCCTCAGTGGTTAGTACGGCAGCACATACAGCCACTAACTGATTCTCCATTAGAGAGAATGCTTCTATCCTTCTACCCCTTTCTACAGTTGGGACCAAAATCTAGTAGTTTGCTTTAGCTTTTCAGATTTTTGGCATATTCCCCACCCAAATCCTTCTTGGGTGATATATATCTAATTTTCAAGGTCATCCAGGATCAATGACATGTAGCACACAGGTGCTCTGCGCAATGAGTTGGCCCCCAGGTGCTTGATCCATTTTTGTAGTCCAGTCCCATTTTGCCATTTCTTCACTAGACCAAAAAGGAGTCTCATCATTTGGGCCAGATGGTGTATAAACATTTTCCAATGCCTGACAATCACAGAAAGGTTCATAATTGCTTTATGGTCATGGGAATGGAGTAGACCTGGATCTTATTAATAGTTGCATCTGGGGTAACCTTTGTCTTAGCCAACCAAACAACTCCCAAGACCTTGACAGCAATCCATATCCTTGCACAATTTTCTAAATAGGCTAGCTGAGGTCCTCTTCTAGTGATCATGCCCTAGCTTCCAGGGCCTTTTCTTTATCCTCTTACATCTTGCCAGCCTCCCACAGAGGTGCACGGGGTTCCACTCCTGGAGCTGTAAGAAACACACATCCAAAGGCCATGTGTGCACTGTGCTTTTCCAGGCTCTCTCTTACTTGGTTTAACACCTTTTCCAACCCCATAGGAATATCATCAACAACTGCCATTCCTGGGGTGGGGACCAGGTATCCAGGAGGCTTGATTCTGGATAGCACAGGCTTGTGGCTGTCCACCCTCCAATACCCACTCTGTAGGTGCAGAGGGTACCACACAGGTCTGCTGTGAATCATGCCAACTTTACCAACTATAATGCAACCGCTGTATCTCAGGCAGGTTGACTTGAGACTTGGACAGACTGAAGAAGATATACAGAGCTATAGGGAGATATAACATGCCTTTATTCAATGGGTAGACAATCAGCTCAGCAGAAAGTCCTGCTCAGCTTATATACAGAATTACCACAAAGCTGGTAGTGTGCCAATATGAAATCATATGGTTATATAAGAAAGCACATGTATTGTTCCTGAGTTACATAGTGCATCTTAGTCATTGCTTCCTGGACATCCGGGTGAGGGAGCCTGATGGACTCCATTTTCCTTACAAGGGAATTTTGTGTGCTTTCCAAGATGGGCTAAGTAGCTGGGAGACAAAGTTAGGAAGAAGAGTTCCTATAGAAATTTTGTACTTCTGATATTTGAACCATGTGGGTATTACATACTTAAAAGAGATATGAAATTTAGTGGAAAAAAATCAGCTGCCTCATTTTATTTTTTTTTTCAACTTAAAAACATTTTTATTAGAGTTATGAAGTTGTTTTATAAATGCACATTTTTTTTCTTGATAAAAAAGACCCACATGTTCTAATGCTTAAAATCACTTTCTGAAGGGAGGAAACCATTGCCAGTGGAAAACCGTTGAGAATTTAGATCCATTTTCCTTCTCTTCAAACCCTAGAAATAAAGACTATAGAAATTGTTTCTGTAACATTAAAAGTAAAGTTGTTTGCCTCTGATTGAGATGTGCAGTTTGATTGGGAGATGAAAACGACTCCCTGACCTGAGCTCAGAATCTCAGGAAGTTGTTGGGATTATTGTACATTATCCATGAGAGAGGGATAAAAGGATAGGGGCTCCCAGGACAAGTTCCGGAGAATCTCCAGTGTGCTTCTCCTGTGGCTGGCCTCTGGCTTGCTGGTCTCCCACATGTGGTCTGCATTATCACTCCAGGGCCTGGAAGCCATAAAGAATAGTAATGCATACAGGAAGTGCTTTCAAAAAGATAAGCAAAGTGGCTCAACAAAAGAAAATCAAATGCCCCTGTTTATTATTATCATTTGGGAAGGAAACAAGGACTAGACAAATGGAAACTGGTTTCTATCCACAGTAGGTTTTCCATAAGCAGACTGCAAATTAATTTGCATGATTTAGTGGTCATGACAAGATGTTTGTGAACACTGACCTATATTAGATACATATCATATGCAAATTTGTATGGGGAACATATGAGCCCTTTCTATCTCGATTATAGGCTTTGGAGAGGAGGTAAGATGACTTTGGGGAGTCAAAAGTATACACTTAGGATCAAATCCTGGCTCCACTAGTTAGCAGGTAGAAAAGCTCTTGGGCCATTAGTTTCCTCTTCTGCAAAAATGGGATAATAATAGTACGTCCCCCCACCCCAGTAGTTTTGAAGTTTAAATGAATTAATATTTGTAAAGCACTAAAAACTGGCTGGCACATAGAAGGGTTAAATCTGTGTTTGTTAAAGAAAAGCACATATAGGTAATACAGCAGAAGTTTGCTTAAGTAAACTGCATTCAATTCTCATAGACTCAATATGCTATTGCCTTTGAAAACCATCTTCTGAGGTCTTAGGACTTGAAATGTTCATGGTTGTGAGGTCACTGCTAGTTCACTCTTGCTCCTACCAGGAGAATGGTCTGCTTATCAAGCAAGACTTGGTATGTTTCTTCCCTGTGTATTTTTGACAGTTACTTTTGTTTAGTTTTTGTATATATAAGTCATTTTACTAAGTCTATTAAATATGCATTCAAAAGAGTATTGTATGAGAACTAGGTCAAAGGTTTTGGAGAAACTTGATAAAGAGAAGTCTTGGATTAGTGTTTATGAAGCAAGTGAACAGACTGAGGAAAAATCATAGATATCTGGAAAGATTTTATGCTGAAAATTTCTTTTCATATATCGTAAGTTCTGGCTTCACTTAATACACACTGATCCTGGAAATTGTAGAAAATGCATTGTGCATTGTGGGTGTGATTCGTGTAAAAATTATTTGACACAGCATTCCAAGGGAATGACCCATATGGAATAGCAAGGCGTAGCTCTACAGCAACATTTGAGCAAGTTCATATGAAATTAATATTTCAGCTAAAAGAAAATAATTTAATTATTAAGGAGCATTATAAATGGCTATTTGCATTAATAAAATTTTCCATAAGTGACAGTGAAGGGAGGCTTCTGAAATTTGGAATACCTGTCTTAGATTTAAACCCAAGTTCTGTCTCTTACTAGCTATAAAATCTTGAAAAATGATTTATTTAACTTCTCCAGGAGTTGAATTCCTTATTTCCAAAAATAGGGTCTTGATGGTGCCTATGAGGTTATTGGGAGGATTCGGTACAGTATTGCATTGAAAGAAAGTACTCAGCGCAACGCCCAACACATGGTAGACATTGGTCACTATTTCGATTATGATTTCCTGAATTCCATTCATCACCTAATTTAGCATCATATGATAGTTGTTATTGAATATATGTTCATTATTTTTAGGTAATGATAATGGTTACATCATTCAGGCAGTAAATGCTAAGCATACCATTTGTCAAACACTAAGAAATTCTGAAAACATTCAAGAATTCAGATGTAATTCTGACCCT
The DNA here is from genome assembly GCF_964194105.1 of Spermophilus citellus. NCBI lineage: Eukaryota > Metazoa > Chordata > Mammalia > Rodentia > Sciuridae > Spermophilus > Spermophilus citellus. Next base: position 55,222,438 of record NC_138192.1, on the reverse strand, counting down.
TTCAGAAACTTATGGATGAGCTACATGTTAGATTAGAAGTTGGGATGAACCTAGCCATTTTTAATCTTGTCTTTTAATCAAACATTTAATAGAAAAAAAAATCTGATATTGATGACTATGCCTAAGGACCTAGCTGTGAGAGTTACAGGTTTTAGCAAATACTCATTCATCCTTTTGCTCAATAAACATGTATTTATCAGGATATATTCTACAGGAAAATAGAGTGAAGGTGGACAATGGAATAACTATACATAATGAATATATTATAGAGGAACTCAGAAAAGGTGAGAAATGACAGTAAATGATAAAAAGGTGCATCATATTTCTAAATATTTCTACTATACTTTATCCATATATAAATCTATAAATCTAAATAGACTGGCCATAAAACCACACTTGATGTCAAATAGGATAAGGTCTTCGATGTTGATGAAAGTGTGTGTTGTGGGTATGAGTGTAGAACGAAGATTGGAATGAAGATTGGAGTGAAGACGAAGATTGGAATTCTGACTCTGCCACTTACTAGATGTTGGACATGGGGAAATTTACTAAATTTATTGAAATTTCCAGCTACCTGGATCAGCATTTGACAGGGAAACTCTGCCATCCTTATAACTGCTGTTGTCACAATAGGTAGAATTAATGCTATGCACAGGTTGCATGGCAATTGCCAAAATATATTTGGCAAATCACAGGCTGCACAGGCTCTTCCCACAGACTTCCATGGAATTTGTGGCTCGGCCTTGTGTTGTGCTACTACTAAGTCAATTTCCAGTAGGACACTAGTTTGTTGTTTTTGTTGCTTTTTGGAGGGGGCGGGGGATACCAGGGATTAAAACCAGAGATGCTTACCACTGAGCCACATCCTCAGACCTCTTTAAAATTTTTAATTTTGAGACAGAGTCTGGCTAAGTTGCTTAGGGCCTTGCTAAATTGCTGAGGCTGGCTTTGAACTTGTGATCCTCCTCTTCAGCTGCCTGAGTCACTGGGATTAGAGGCATGTGCCTCTGTCTAGGCACAGAAAGCTGCTTTTTTGTTTTCATCTCTTCTAATATTTAGTAAAAGTATATCTTCAAATTGTATGCCTCAAGAAATTAAACTTACTCAATGAATCGTCTCTGTACTTCTAAATAAACTCTTCTGATGTTTTTGTTTATTTCTTTGCTCTGTTTGGTTCTGTTTGGGGATGTGAGGGGACTCCTGATACTGTATTGCAGGTTTCTATAGACCTTTTGTCTGTCGCTCCACAAGTTATACAAAAACAATTTAACACAGACTTTTTCACAGGATAGTCACCTCTTTTGAATACCTCCTCAATAATTAGCTAGAATATTTGATGATTATTGAAAACGTTTAAGCTAAAATTCTTTCTCTGTGGATTAAATACTCCAGCACCAATTCCAGATGCCTTGATCAATGAATATTCGTTAATTGGTTTATTTTGCTGAGTGATTGAACTCCCAGGCCTCATACAGTGTCCTTATGTACAGCTGTGTAAACTCTATTAAATAAATCTGAAGCCTGACACATTCCAGAGGCAATAAGGAACAAGAAGCCAAGAACCTCATCTCCAGCATGACATCTTCCAAACAGCCGTAGCATCTTGCTGACATAAAAGCAGCTTCAGGAGATTATGGACAGTATGACAAAATAAATAAATAAATAAATAAATAAATTAATTAATTAAATAAAAAAAATTAAAAAACCCAAATCACATACTTATAGGATTAAAAGAAACAAATAGTAAAAGTTCCCAAATATCATTATGTAATAATAAAAAGAGGAGAGGGAGAGAGAGAGAGAGAGAAATCATTTTCAAATAGCAAGCAAGAATTAAATGCAATTTCATCAAATCCCCACCAGTTCCAGCTTCACCAGTACAAAATTCCAAATCAACATCTTAGGAGATGGATGTGCTTAAATCTGAACCCTGGGTATGCCTCTGAGTGTAATAAGTGACCTTATTCCTTCAGACAGACACACAGGGAGGATGAAGAATTGCCCTGCAATAGCCAGTGTGTGACAACTTTAACTACCTTTGCTCTGATTCATATAACACAATCATAATTGGAGGAAAACTGGAAATTGCATCTCATCACATTAATCTCTTATCATACTTGCTCCACAAAATGATTTTGGAAAAATTAGCTTGCATGTTAGGTTCTCGGAAACTCAGCTCTTTTTTCACTTCTAACTTGGAGATGATTAGCTAGCTTTGAAGATAAATTGATTGATTCTCTACACCTCTACATCCTAAGCACTTTTCAATTTATATCTAAACTCATTGCTTTCACTTATCTGTGACAGAAGGAAGCAGAAATGGCATTATATATGCTCTGTTTTATCTAAGACCAAAAAAAGCCAGATGAGGTGAAAGAAAAAAGAATACACCGAAAAGTGCTATTTCCTGCAGGGTTTTTGTTTGTTTGTTTTTGGTGTGTGTGTGTGTGTGTGTGTGTGTGTGTGTGTGTGTGTGTATTGTGTTTTGTTTAGGGCTCCCCAAAGACTCTTTCCTTCTCCGATTTTCTAGCTTTTTGGCTATTTCTTCAATTAGGGTCCAACCAAACCCCTCAAACTTCTCTGTCTTACTTAAAGGGAGAAATTCACTTGGAAAGAAAGGGAAAGACATAGGAAAAGAGAAAGACATAGGAAAGCTGTTCCAATGCCACATTATCACAGAAGCTGTCCAGAGCTAGAGAGTAGATTCTGCCAACATCAATAAAAATAGACATTCATTCCTTGTATTGTCAAGGGGCCTTGCCCTTGTTTTATGGAAATCACACACTGGATGGCTTTGGGAGGCTGGGAATGAAGCATTGAGGAGGAATACACCTTTGAATTTGCAAAGTACTCCTCCTACCCTCTCGAATTCAATTCAGCACAAAGGAAAAAGCTGACATTCTGTGTTTCAATTCACAGTCTTTCCCTCACCTAACAAGCACTTAATTCACAGCAAATGTAACTCATGTCCTTCAGGGATGCACAAATGGTGTTTTGTTTTTGTTTTTGTTTTCCAGCTCATCCATGACTATCTCCCTGTCCCACCCTCCATAAGGAAGAAGATCTGAGAACCAGGCATTTTCCTTGGGTGATTCAAAAACTTAAATGGAAAAATATTTTGGCTCTAAGACTAAGTTTTAAAGGTTGCACTTTCCTGTAGATGATGCCACATCTGCTTATGTGTGCACGCTTGCACAGGCGTGCACAATCACACAGAATGAGGGCTGTCCCATTTCCCCTATGCCCTCTCTGTTTCTGACTTTCTTACACACCCTCCTTCCTGTCTCTGCATTACTTTCACCGACTCTTATCCGAAGGCACTTGATGAACTAAGCTTGCTGGCACTATCTGGCTGACAGCTCCACGTGCTGTAGCTAAAAAAGACGATTATCCTGAGAATAAAGTAGAAATACACTAAGATGTCATTGTGTTGTGAATGGAAATTCCCATGTGTGCTTCAATATGCTGACAATAATTAATTCATTACAATGGGATGATTTAAGCAATAGAGAAATTAAAGTTTCTAATATGCAATACATTATTTTAAAACATTGAGAATGATGACTCTGTCAAAATAAGGTGTCTGGAACATATTGTGTGTTTCTGTCCCTTCCAAGGAGGAGTTTGTGGAGAGGGAATTAGAAAGAGAAACAGAAAATACTCCTTTAGTGATCGATATGATTCGTCAATTCATTCACCATATAGTTGTTCATTTAGCTACTATTTTAATATGTATTGCAGGTCTGACACCATGCCAGTCAGCACTAGGTCTAGGGGCAACTATATCAGGCATTCAGCATACTGCAAAATTTAAGAAGATACCAACAAACACAACACAAAACCCAGTCATCAAGATAATTAATATCACAATGCAACATTTTAAAAAAATTAATGTAAAAACTCAATGATGAACAAAATATCAAATTTTAAAAACAGGATATGATAAGGGCAGAATTAAGGTGTACAGACAATTTGTGCAAGTTCAGATCAGATCTTGTCTTCATTGTCTTTATTTTGTTCAACATGGATTTTTTTGGCATTAATTTTTATTTAAAAAAGTATTGAATCAAAATGTTGTTTATGTTGATTGCTGAGATTTGCTGCCCCCTTCAATGCTGCTATCACGGTAATTATCTCACTATTTCATGTTAATGTGGAGTTCATTCCAACTCCCAGGATCAATGGTATCCAGAGTTTCTCCTGTGTAAAGCATTGCTGGTTGCTGGGAATGTACCCTCTGATTTCCATTCTTTCCAGCCTTTTCTGAATTCCTCACACCATATTTAATGCTAAGAAAATATTGTTTCTATAGTTAAGCAATTTCTCTGTCCATGATTGTAGAGAAAATTTCTCATTTCAGATATAATTTCTTATCACAGCCTTCAATATACTCACGGGTTTCACAAAATGTGCACTGAGTTTGGATTAAGGCAACGCTTGCCATCTTCTGAGCTTCTATTCTGCATGGCACATTAAGATATACCATTTACAAATTCAAATCGTCACACATGTACTTTCAAAACCTGAAGTGGTCAGAAGCAGAAAGGTGCTGATAGATGTTCAGTATCCTCTGCCTCTGACATTCATTCTGCTGGAGATAGCTTGCCTCTCCTTCTGAAGTTGCAGAGACTTCCTCCAGCCAAGTCAGGAACCTTGTAAAAGCAACACTGAATAATGTACTAATTTCAAAATATGGCTTTAAGATGCAGATCCGCTACTGCAAGTTGCGGTGATGTTGAATTGCTAAGTAATCCCAATTGACCTCAGTTATGACACATGTAAATGAAGCTATTGTCATAAGCATATGCTCAGGAAATGTCCAAAGCTACCATTCTGCTGGGATCTCCCATGTGTTTCAGTTACTTATGATTGTTCCCACTACCTTCTTGCAAGAATTTTATATTTTTAAGGAGCAAATTTTATGGTTAAGCTTTGACTAAGCATAGCAGAGGAAGAGTCCTTTAAAATATGGGCTGCTAAGTATACTATAGTTAAATTAGATCTTTGCCCCACTAGTGAAGACATCAATTTTAAACACTAGTACACTGATGTCAGAGACAATTCAATAAGGACTGGATAAGCGTTTTGATCCAGATGCTTATTAAACTTGAGTTTCCCTGCTCCAATTTAAGGATAGAGAAACACTGAACCATTACTAAATACAGCTTTTGCATTTCCTCCTTTCTAAAAAGTTGTGTTTGTTAATACTACTAAAGTAATAAAACTTACTTTTAGAATTCCTCCTATTTCTAGAACTTTCTATGGTTTTGCAAAGGGTAATTGAAACTTCAAAATTAAAGTTTCTTAATTTTATACTATTTAATTTGAGACTTAATCTCTTGGTAAATTATTTTGTCAAAATTAAAACCATCAGGGGGTATACTAGGATGCATTAGTACCTGTGACTATTTAAATGTAGGCTTTTGTAAATGGGGAACAGCTTTTCTCCAGTGGTGAGTTGTTATTGCTGCATATGCATAATGTGAACACATCGTCAGGGCTTTATTATGTGTCTCAGAAGAAAGCATTTTCCTTTTTCTTCTAAGTAAAGACATATGGTGTCATATTAAACAAATAGAATGGTAGCCAGTGGAGTATGATCCCTAGAAATACCCATTTGGAGGTAGAAGATCCAGATACTTGAGTCAGCTCCAAAGAAGTGATTCTAGGAAGTTCCTGTTCTCAGAGTACAGTAATCCCTGTTTAGGCATGCAGGATTAGTCCTAAGACCCCACTGGACACCCGGAACAACAGATAGTACTTAACCCTCTATATGCTATATTTTTTCTTATATTCCCTTTGCCACATAGTAGCAAAGTTAATGTGTTCTTTTTCCCTAGTGTCTTTCTTGCATAACCACCCTTGCACTTTGGGGTCATTATTAAGTAAAATAAAGGTTACTTGAACACATGCACTGATATATTGTGACAACTGATCTGATAACCCAGATAGCTTCTGGGTAATTAATGAGAGGGTAGCATGTACATAGTGGATACACTAATATAGGGATAATTCACATAGAGTGGGATGGCATGAGATTTAATCATGCTACTCAAAACAGATGCACAATTTGAAATTTATGAATTATTTATTTCTGGCATTTTCCATTTAATGGTTTTAGACTATTCAGTTGACCTCAGGCAACTAAATCCATGGATAAGGTAGGACTATGTCACAGCAATATATGTTCATTATACATTTTTAATTACTTACCTTGGAATCTCCCAGTTCTATTAGGAGAAGATTGTCAAAGAGCAAAAAAAAAAAAAAAAAAAAAAAAAAAAAAATAGCATTCAGGCATATGTAAGAAAATCACATCTCTGAGCACAGCTTGATTTTTCTCACACCTGGGTGATGAGGCTGTGTGCAGAGGAAAACAAACACATGGTCAGGTATGCAAATGTCTAAAATTTGTTATTTTTATATTTGTAAGGGACCTATTTATTAAAAAATAAGTTTATTTCTAACTTTTTAAAACATAAAAATAGTACATATTGATGGGGTAACATGTTATGTTTCAATACATGTATAGAGTGTACAATGTTCAAATTAGGATAAACATATTTATCACCTCAAACATTTATCATTTCTTTATGTTGAAACCATATACCACCTTTCTTCCAGCTTTATTAAATGTACAGCAGCTATTGTCTCTTCTTACCCTACTGTGCAGTATAGGACACCAGAATTTCTTAGTCCCATCTGAGTATAACTTGGTATCCATTAGGCATCCTTCCCTCATCCCTCCCCTCCACTCACTCTCCCCAGCCTCTGGTAACTACCACATATGAGTGAGATCATGTGGTACTTGTCTTTCTGGTCCTGCCTTATTTCTGGTAATATAATGATCTCTAATTCAATCCATGCTGTTGCAAATGACAGGATTTCAATCTTTTTATGACTGAATAGTATTCATCTGTGTCATGTATCACATTTTCTGTATTCATTCATCAGTTAATGGACACTTAAATTGTTTCCATTTCTTAGCTATTATAAATAGTGCTACAATAAACATGGGAGTGTAGATGTCTCTTCAACATACTGATTTCATTTCCTTTTAATATATACCAAACAGTGCTATTACTGGATCAGATGGTGGCTGTATTTTAAAATTCTTGGGCTAATGTTCATACCATAAGATCTCTTTACTTTGAAACAATTTTACTGGTCCATCACAGCCCAAAGGTAAGATGACAGTCTGTAAAGTCTGTCACATTAAAAGTTGGAAACTAGAAGATATGCTTAGTGATTTCTTGGAATTTAATTTTCAAAAAGCCTCCACAAAGAATAACCTTCTCTAAGCCGATTTCTTTTCTCTGTTGTTGGTGAGAGGATATTCAGTCAGGAAACATCATTCTAACTTTGCTTGAACAAGCACTCTGTCTTGTCTTTATTGCCTGAACCCTAAGACCAGATAAAAATTTGTTTGCTAATTTCAGTTGCACATGGTGGTATTACTGGGTGATGAGGTACACAAGGTTCCTCCATCCTCTTCCCATCCTTCTGTTAATGCTTGAATGGAAAATCTTGTAAAAATTTTTATTCTTTCCACTTAGTATCCTAACCACAAAAATAGAAACAATGCTATTAAAATATAATAATAGTTTGAAAGTATTATAACAACTAGTAGCATACCTGCCACTCAAATTGTCTGTCTCAGAGAGGTCTGCTGAAGCTCTTTTTCTGGGCTATTTTAATTCAAGACCAATAATCTTTCTAAAGTCTAAGAATAAAAATTGATTAGACAGCTTTTCGTTGGACAGAGAAAATTTCAGAATGAAAGAGATTTCCAGCTATTCATAAACCACCACTTCTTAGGATTTATATCAAATATTGGTATGATTTACTCAAATGAGAAGAGTAAAATTTGATTTGGAAGTCAATTTATACTGTGAGATTTGGATCAAATAAATACATCTAATCCTAGATTATCATTCATAAAATGAATATGATAATGTTTACTTCAGGGTTATTATGACTAGAAAACAGCAAGCATTAAATATAAGTTAACAACTCAATTACCTTTATCTTTTCCTTTAAGCTGACATTGTACTTTAAAGATTTATCACATAATTAAAAAAATAGCAAGGAATATGATGTTAATGAACATATTAGTCGTGGTCCAGGTAAGGAAGCAGAAATCCTCTGAATATTTCAAATAATGGCAAATTTAATATAAGAAATTTTGGTTGAGTAGAAGAATAAAGAGCACTATTCAAAGTGGAGAAAAATGCATTTGCTATTAAAGTTTCCATCAATGTCACTGGAACCCATGCTCAGCTGTCCCTCCCCACACTTGATTCCTGCAATTCTCAGATCTACAGACACTGATGAGGTCATAGTCACTCCTGTGTCCTAAGATGTTGGCCACTTCCCCTGAAGAATCCAGAAGCAGAAAGATACTTCCCTCTATGTCCATTCAATCCCACTGACTTCCTATTGGCAGAACTTAATAGTAAATTGTTACCAGGAGTGTTTGAAGAATGTGGTTTCCTGGATTCTAGCTTCCTCAAGGCAGAGGAGGGTACAAAAGGAGAGAAGGGAATGGATTGATCACCAGCAAACATTACCCAGAAAAATAAATGATCATGTTTATTAACACTTCAGCAATAGAAAACAGGCAATAATTCTGTTTCAAAAGGATGGAGTCTGTTTTTTCTCTCCTTTCCAAAACCTCACATTTTATTGTCCCAAAATACATAATGAATATGCAAATGAGAAAGGTATCTATGATGGTTAATTTTATGTGTCAACTTGACTGAGTCACAAAGTGCCCAGATATTTGCTTACACATTATTCTGGGTGTATCTATAAGGATGATTTGGGATAACATGAACATTTGAATCAGTAAGACTAAGTGAGCAGATTGTTTTTCCTTATGTGAATGGCCCTCCCCCGATTTGTTGAAGATCTAAACAGATCAAGGGAGAATTTGTTCTCTCTGCCTCACCATCGTTGAGCTGAGACATAGGTCTTTTCCGGCTTTAGGACTTCAGACTTGGACCATCTGCTTATACCATCTGCTTTTCTAGGTATCCAAGTTGCTGAATGCAGATCATATATGTATCCTGTTGGTTCTATTTCTCTGGAGAAACCAGAGTAAACAAGATCCATCAGCAAATTAGAAATTTTTGTTAGTTCCTAAGACAAAGAATGTAGATAGGATAATACTGATGAATATAGAATGTAGGAGAGAAGAATGTACCCTGAAGAGGCCCTAAAGTCATATTGGAGGGGAAGATGTCTTTTCTTAGAGGTACCCAGCAGGTTCAATTGATGCCAGAGCCAGAAAAAATGAGCGATAATCAGAACAATTACTAAAGCTAAGTCTTTGGAATAGCTTGGGTCAATTGTTCTTCCCCATCTTCTGTATTAAAGAAGACAAAACATTGTTCAAGAAAGATATGGCCCACCTATGAAACTTGGCATGACTTTATTTCAGTATGGAGTATACAACAAGAAACTCTCCCTTTGACTTTGAAACAAAACATTGTTATTTAGCTGAAGAGCTTAATAACACAGGATCCCATATCTTTTTTCTATAAAAATAATCAGAGTTCTTGGAAATGTAACTATGTTGTAAATAGTACTGACTTTTAATAAATTTAAAATGAAGAGTTTCATTGCATTTACAGAGCAGAATACATGAAACCAATTTTGGCAATTGAAAAGCAAAAGTATAACTGACTGAAGTTGGGAAGGAGAGAAGTAAGAAAAGATGCTTGTGCTTTTATTTCCTCATCCAAGATAGTGTGAAGTCAGTGAACGCTGTCTGAAGTTGATGGGTCAAGAAACAGATATTTATGTGTGTCATATAAAGCTTTAAACTTAACCTTGATAAGAACTTAAACTAATAATACCAGGAGGAGAATGAAAGAAGTGATTGAAGTAAGGCAAGATACATCATCTTTCACATTGAAAGTAAATAAGTCTAAAATTGATAAATGAATAAATTGAGTTACAAATATGTAATTTAGTGCTGTAACTATAAACTATTTATAGAAAATAAAATGAAAAAAATAGTTAGAAATTCTTACCTGTTATGAGTAAGAACTGAGTTTGGCAAAAGGAGATTGCTTTTACCCTTTTATATTAATTCTCTTTTGCCATTTGATTTTCTTATCCTGTGTACCTACTATAATTTTGGAATAAAAATAGGGAATAAATAGCATTCCTTCTGGGGTGGGGGAGAGATTCTCATAGGCTCTACACCCTTTTGCCCAGCTCAATGTTCAGTTATAGTGATTTTAGGAATGTAGAGCAGTTAGAAATATAAATTGAATATACAGATCAAAGGTACTATCTGGTGAAACAGGCCCATCAGCATAGATGTTGCCAAATGCTGTGTAGCTACCCAATCATTTGAGAGTAAAACCCCTCCCAGGGAGTTAGCTGTCAAAGTCACAAAGAGTTCTCAGGCTGGTTTAATCCTTTCCTCTTCTCTTCTCAATATTGAAGTCAGATTTGAAGTCAGAAAGAAATATTGAAAAAATAAACATGAAAATTTATTAGTGCAAAGTACTCCTCAGTTCCTTGTAGAAAAAAAAGTCATTAAGTAAATATATAAGTAATTATATTCTGCCTGACAAAATTATATGGTCAAGAAGTCACTCCAACTTCAAGGGACAGATTGTGTTGGAAGCACTTTTGTCACTTACAGTTAAGTATGCATAGTTTGAATGGAAATTTTTCTAGTATTTTCTACAAGTCTTCACTAAAAATAAGGTAATAATTATTATTTGAAATGAAATTCCATCTTCTCCTGGACTATAAGAACCATGCTTCTGTGCACACTGAAGTTTTTGGTATTTAGACCATGCCTCTCGCTTCCTAGGACCTTGCAGTTGCTGACATTCCTAAGGCATTCATTTATTAGCTAATGTGTGAGAAACCTGTGCACAATCTCACTCAGTCCAGAATTGCCATGAGGCCAAACTCTCATAGTCAAAATGCTAGGGTTCAAATGGAAATTTCATCTCTTTTTCTTGATCATCTTCCTATCCCTGTTGCGTTTGCTTCCTTTAGCTAAGCCTTAATTCAGAATCTGCATTTGCAAAAACATCTTCAGTTCCTCCTTTAAGATAAAAGCCCAATACCACAAAACAGTCTCATGTTACTTTTCACCAGATATGTAATGACCTTAGGATTAGTTTTCCAACTAAGATCAGAGTCCAGAGCTTCCATTTTGAGTGGGTTTAATTATCTGAAGTTTTCACAGGGGTTTCCAACCACATCAAGAAAACTTGCACAGTCAGAGAACATTTGGAAATTCATGTACACTTTTAAAAAGCAAAGTCTTTCTGTTTAAAAATGAAACAGACCAAAATACAGCCTATGCTAACCCATAAGCAAAATAATCTAAGTGCCTATGTATGGAGACTTTCCAACTTCTGAGATACTGGGTTTTCCCACATGGTTGAGATTAGTGTCTTCTGCTCCTTCTGACTGGCTCCTTTTATCCCCTTCTACAAGTAGAAGTAGAACTTGGAAATAAGTCAGATGAAGATATTTCCCTGTGGATCATGGTTACCAAGCCAGCTGTGTGCAAAGTCACTTTTACCCTGACACAGTTGAAATATTGCTGGTTTCCAACAGGCCTAACTATTGTACCTAACTTGTGAGCTCTGGGATTTAGGTCAGACTATGGGAACTTCGGGAAGTTTGCTGGCCAGTGAATAAGAATGCTTCTGTGTACCCTAAGGAACTTTCAGCTTCAAGACCCAAAAGTTTCATCTCCTTGTCAACACAGACACAAACCTTTGAACTCCGCCATTTATCAGAACACACACAGCAATAGCAACTAACCACAATACTTAGAGAATTAGGAGTATAGGTTTCCATTTAATTTAATTTTCTGGTTGACTAAAGATTAAGCAAACAAAAATAAAACAAACACTTTGTTTATTCAAACCTTTGGAAAGGGTCAGAAACTAACATTTATTGACTATTGTGGTAAATGCACTATATTTTTAAAAAGTATTATTTATTTTTAAATAAACAACCCAACGGGGTTTGCATTTTTTTTCACAATTTTATAGAGGAGAAACAGACTCAGAGGGTAAAGGAGGTTAATCAAAACCACAAAGTTAGAGTGAGGAAAAAGTAAAATTGAAATTCAAGTCAGTCAGTTTCTAAAAGATCATGTCTGCCTAATACTTTTACAACATAAAATTGTATTTCCTTCTATGTAGAGCTTTAAAATGACTAATTTAGTTGCATTTTTATTACTCAACATTTTGGAGCATTTATTAAATGTTCATTTCTGGGTTCACTATAAAAGGTGGGAATTCTACATAATAATGCCTTCAAGAAACTTTCAACAGAATAGCTACTGCTTAGTGATAAACATTTAGAATGCAGAGTGTTTATTTCTATGGAATAGTCGTTTTCATGATACCATGGGGACTAGAGAGCAGGAGCCACTACTTATAGCCAGGAGTGGAAGGATGCCATCAAAGCAAGCTTAGACAAGAACACAATTTAAGTAGAGCTTGTCAGTGGAAAGTCAGGTGGGACCAGCACCTGCATTGGGAAAGAGATGTGGAAGCCTGTAGTATAGCTGAGACTCTGCAAGTGGTTCAGCACCCTTAGAACAAAGGGGCCTATGGGACATTGATGGCATGTGAGCAGTTAGAAATATAAATTGAATATACAGATCAATAGTACTATCTGGTGAAACGGACCCATCAGCATAGATGTTGTTAGGGATGGCACAAATGCAATACTAGGTTCTAACTTGTACCATGGGGGTGATTAACACTGACAAAAATGGAAAGGTGCCAGGCATGGTGATGCACACATGTAATCAGGAGGCTGAGGCAGGAAGATTTCAAGTTCAAAGCCAGCCTCAGCAACAGCAAGGTGCTAAGCAACTCAGTGAGACCCTGTCTCTAAATAAAATACAAAATAGGGCTGGGGATGTGGCTCAGTGGTCTAGTACCCCTGAGTTCAATCCCTGGTATCCCCACCAAAAGAGAGAGAGAGAGAGAGAGAGAGAGAGAGAGAGAGAGAGAGAGAGAGAGAGAGAGATCAGATATGTATTTTAAAATAATATTTTCAAAACAGAGGGGAATAATTTAAAGTTATGTAGAAAAGAAACTGCCCCCAGTTGCAAGGCTTCCAAGTCTGAGAGAGGGAGTTTACTGGTTTAGATGAGGATTTCACACATCTTCAGTTAGCTGTGAGAGTGTCCATGGTTATTGGAAAAATGCCACTGGTGCCCAAGACAGATGATACTGCATTGAACTTCATTGTCTCCAAACATACACTAAAAGTTAAAATTTTTATAAAATATATTATTGATTAGGAAGCTAATATTTGCTGTTTCAACAAATGAGGAATGCAAAAAAAACTCATCTGAGCATTTGCATTCATAAAGGTTTTACTGAACACTTAAAAAGAATCAATTCCTATTATTGCTTCTGATCCTGTTGGCCAAATCCCCTGTGAAAGTGGATCTTGCTATTTATCTACTAAGTGTCCCTAATAGAAAGAGGGTGGATAGTCACAAAATTTCTGGCAACAAGTCCAAAAAATCTTGTCACCACTTGTTATTTCTTTGGAGATAATTTTACTTATGTCATGTGAATCTTATATTCTGTTCCATAATGTGTCCATTATATGTTCTACATTTTTCTCTAAACCTCTTAAAACATTTAAGATGCCAGATAAACACCAATGCTTATTGGGTGGATTCTTGTTCTTTCTCTGGCATAATTCCAAGAGTAAGCATTCTTTGTGTGGAAACTAACTATTCTGTTAGACAAAAGGAGAACCCTGTATCATGGAAACTAAATGAATATGGTGCAAGTCCTCTTTCTCAAACTTCAAAATTCACAAGTGTGGGCTTTTCTTTAAAAATTCAGCTCCCCAGGATTCATCAATGAAGATTATTTAATTTAATATGTTCATGTAATTGACATTTTTTTAAAAAAGGAACATAAGTTATTTGTCTATACACTAAGATACTCAGTACCAGTGGAACCCTAGACTGTGGACAATACCACATGATTCAGGATCACTATTACCTTCCATACACTGTCTAACACACTAACCCTGAAGCTATATAGAACCTCTGTCCCTGCAACATTTAATAAAAAACAAGTGGACCTCCCAAGTAAAGCAGCCAGAATGTTCATACCCTCTGGATCATGAGTATGAATGCACTCAGTTGAGAGCCACAGGCATTGGTAGTATACTATGAAAGCAAATTATACTGACTAAACAAATATTTTAAAGGCATATAAAAGTCTATTATAAAATAATGCAAAATGAAAAAAGTCAAGGCAAGAAAAAGAGCAAAGCAATTTAAAAAATAAATTGTTATGGGGCATCTCCAAAAATCTGTTAAGCTGAGCCTTCCAGGATCATTTTCAATCAGTTAAGGAGTGTGAGGGGAACTGGTAGTTATTAAACTTGCCCACTGTCTATCAGAGAGAACCAGTAATGAGGCATGAATGTTTTCCTATTTTTTTTCCAAAGAGAAGACAAAGGCTTATTGAGGTAAGTTTATAGAGTTGGATGAAACAGTGTTGAAACTCTTCCAAACTTATTATTAAGCTTTCTCCATGAGCACTAAGATGAGTTTGTAATGCTGAACTTGGCAACATTTGCTTCCTTTGGGGATGTCTATTCACATCTCTCAGCCACAGCTTGGAGCTCCAGAACTCCAAGTCACTTCACCCTCAGAGGTCAAAGGTGAGTGATGGCAGATAACCCCAAGACAGTCATTCATCACTGGGTATGTCAGTGAAGTCTTAGAGATAGGGGCATCATGCCAGTCTCTCAGCCCAGACCCCATGCCTGCACCATCCTTACCTCCCTGTGCCATCTCACCCCGAGGTCCAATGTGATTACTCTACTTCAAGAGCCAAAGGTGCAAACACATCAGTCACTCCAGCCCAAGTGTGACAGGGAAATGTCACAGGATCTAGGAAGAGTTCACTCACCAGTTAGAATCCCAGTCAGCTTTCAAAATGTAGTCACAGCATGAAGTAAGTATGCATTTTCATGCCCAATTCTCCTTCCTGTTTCAGTTATAGAATGGGCTAAAATGGAAGTGGAAAGGAAGACCTAAATGCTGGCTCTCCATCAGGAAAGAGACTTGGATGTAGGACTCTCCCAGAGGACATTAAACCAGGAGATTCCTTGGTTTTCTAAGCATTGTGCTCAGTCTTAAGAAAAGCCCCAAGGTCTAGCAAGCAGAGTCTGCACCCTCTTTCAAACTTGCAATATCAGTGTTTTTCTTCTGGACAACCTTCTCTGCCCCACAGGTATTGGCTCAAATTCACTCAAGTGGCAGGTTGGGAAATGCCAAAGTCATGCCTGATTGGTTAAACCTAAAATACTGTTCCTTCCTTCCTGTAAGTAAAATCTTGTTATTACATGACTAAGTAGCCTTACAGTTCAAGGTAGCATGGATTTCAAGTCATGCAAGCTATGCACCCTTTTAATAAAATTGACAAGCTGGGCTGCACTGCTCAATAAGTTTCTTTCTTAGCCCTCTTGCTTCTGGCAGGGAAATCTCTGATGTCAAAGTCACATCTGTTTCTCTTATCCCAGAGAAGAGATGTGGTAGCTATTCTTTGAATAGTTGTTCTCAGTTCCCTCATTTTATAGTACCAAGTGTCTGTCACTTGGGCATGATAAGGCTTCAGGGAAACGGGGTGCTGTTGTTCTCACACTAGCATTTTACGCTGCTTCAGAATCAATTACAGTTTGAACCCAACAGTACAGTTTCTGAGTTTCTGATATGCTCTGTTGGGTTTTGCTGAGCTAAGTAGAAACATTTCAGTCCTGAATGTCAAAGGAATGAAGAAAAATGAAACCTACCAGTTGCTCACTCCAGCATAAGAAGCAACTTTCAGCAAATACATGAGAATTTCATGCAACTCTAATGCACACACCCCTAAATGTGGTCAGAAACCGAGTTTTAGTTTGCCACATACAGACGACATGAGACTCAGGTTCTAGATCTAGCAGTGTGATCATGGGCAAGCCAGTATCCACCCTTATTAAATAAAAAAATAGAGAAATCATTTCAAGCATATTTTTTTCTGGTAAAATTTTTAGGATTCTAATGAAGACTTGTGTATTGGAAAGAAAACAGAATTAAGAATAAGAAACAAATGGTAATAATTCCTTACAAGCAAACATGCTGCCTCATTGAATCCTTTCCATAGTTCTACAAGGCAGGTTCCAATGTTCCCATTTTCACATGAAGAAACAGACTTGGAGATGTTGAAGAGGCAGCCCAAGGTCACATTTAGTAAGTAGCACAGCAGAGATTCAAACTGACGTCTACCTCAAGCTAACATTCACTGCACTCATGGCCTCCTGCCTGGCTCTAAAAAGTTGTGACTCTGTACAAAAATTACTTTCCTTCCCTGAACATTAATACTCCTTTACACTTTACCCTGAAAGAACAAGGATTTACCTCAAGCATTTCAAGTGTGGAGAGAGTATGGGAGGAAAGAAAAGAGAAGTCCTCATTTCTCCTTGCCTCCCTCTTCTTCTCCAGAATAATTCAAGTCTTAGACATTTCACATCAATCTTCTTAATAATTTTTGGGGGAAATATATTGGCAGTGTTTTGAAAAGGGAAGATAAAAGGAAGGGAAGGAAGAATAAAGAAGGTGAAAGGAATAGAAGAAATTTAAAACCACTGTGTGACTTTATTACTTCATCTCTTAAGATTTGGAAAGCTTTAACCCTCTCTAAAGGGGCAAATCAAGAAGAAGTTGTACTTTATGAACTGCTTTATAAAAATGCTTCATTAGCTAGTTGGCATCACCCATCGACTTTTAGACTGGGATTTCTAGACCACAGCAACTTGCAGTGACTAATATCTATTTCTCATTCACATTAATCGTCCTACACAGACTTTGGTCTCATGCTGTCTTTATTTCGGGACCCACATTGATGAGGGAGCTCCTATCCAGGACGTACAGTATTATGCCAGAAAAAAAAAAATCCACCCTACATCAATTCAATGCTCATTGCATTGTCTAAGATAAGTCGCAAGGTCGAGTCCAATAGTCAAATGTGGGGAGAAATTATCTTCCTACATGCTGTGACAGCAAATGTTTGTGATAATCATCACGACACTAATGTTCCTTATAAGTCTTATCATTCTCACTTTTTTAAATTCTTTAAATAAAATATACACTCTCCCTCTTCCAGGAGGAGATTCCAAAATTCAATCCAATCCAATTATATCATGTGGCTCAATATTTTATGTTATTTATATCAGGATCAGGTGGAGGTCTATTGATCTAGAGCCCCATAAGTTTTAAACAAAAGTTGCCTGTGTCCCTCATCACACA
Source organism: Spermophilus citellus (assembly GCF_964194105.1). Classification (NCBI taxonomy): domain Eukaryota; kingdom Metazoa; phylum Chordata; class Mammalia; order Rodentia; family Sciuridae; genus Spermophilus; species Spermophilus citellus. The sequence continues at coordinate 55,205,115 of NC_138192.1, read as the reverse complement.
GATGTAGTAGTTTAATAAGGGACAAGATAACCATGGTAGTGGCCCCATTAAGAAAGGAAGAGGCACACAGAAATCACTGGTCGATAGCAATTCTGAAAATTTTCAGTAACTTTGATCAAACTTTTCAAGATCCTCCATACTGGGTATGAGGAAAGTTCCTTGACTAAGCCCTGGTTTTGCTCCCTGGGTGTCACTCATTGGGCATGTACCTAATGGGCCCTTGACTCCATGTTCTGAGAGGACTTTTCTTTCCCATGATCATCTCCATGTCCAATATGAAGTCAGCATTGGAAAGTTGCCTTTGGAGGGCAATGCAGCTCCCTGAGACTGTTTCCTATTATTAAAGGTTGGGAGAACAAAGTTGTTTTAAACCTCAAATAGTCACAATGATAATCCAAGTTGGTGGTTCTTTTGATAGTTCAATTTTCTCGAAAACATAGTTGGCTATTCATCTACTTGAATCTGGAAAGTACCAGGTGTACAAATAGCCTTCCTTATAATTCTTTTTGAAAACTCTCCCAGAAGACTTTAATATAACAAATAACTGTGGATGATTGTGCAACATACCATGCCAGAAACATCCCATAAGTTATATGGATGATTCAAGTACTACAGTCTCTTTACAGGTAGGAATGAAGTATAGAATAATTCAAAAAGCCTTTTTATATATGTGGTCAATTAGAATCCTCAGCGCTGGCATGGTTCTTCTTGGGGTGTGTGCCTGCCTGCATCCCTTTCTCTAATAAGCAATATTTATCCACTGTCCTATATCTGCTACCTTCTCAGAGAATTTTCTTCAAATGCTTGTAATAACAGAACAGCTGCCTAAATGAGACAATCACCTTATTCAGAATTTACTGGACTAGAGATTAGATGAATTCTATATAGGGAAAAGGTGTGGGAGGAAAAGGGAGGGGGCAGGAGATTAGCAAGGATGGTGGAATGTGATGGACATCATTATTCAAAGTACACGTATGAAGGCTCAAATTGGGTGTCAACATACTTTATATATAAACAGAGATTTGAAAAATTGTGGTGTATATGTGTAATAAGAATTTTAGTGCAAAAAAGTACATGTATAAAGGCATGAATTGATGTGAACATACGCTATATACAGAGATGAAAAATTGTACTCTATATGTGTAATAAGAATTGTAATGCGTTCCACTGCCATATATTTAAAAAATAAAATCAATAAAACTAAAAAAAAAATATTATCCAGAGTACAGGTATGAAGACACGAATTGGTATGAATATTTTACATATATAACCAGAGATATGAAAAATTGTGCTGTATATATGTAATAAGAATTGTAATGAATTCTGCTGTCATATATAAATAAAAAATTTTAAAAATTAAAAAAAAAGAGAGACACCTGATCTGTGGAGTAAATCCCAATTTCTTTCTGAGAATTTGGTTTGGGATTCTGAGACTATATTTAGTCTCTGCTGGAGGTTTGAACAAGGAGAACATCACTCAGGTTATGTTATGGTGGGCACAGAGAAGCCAACAGTCTGGAAAGAAAAAAAGAATAATAAAACATACACACTGTTGGAAGCAGGGAAATCTGTCTGCCTTGAAGCTTTATGACATATTTCTATTCAGAAAGTTCTTTGCCTGAGCTATTTGATGTGGGTTTCTGTAACTTACAATCAAATGATCACTCAGAACACCTTTGAAACTTTTCAGTTTCTTTTAACAAATTCTTCATGAATTTCAGCGTGCATGATACTAAGAAAGAATTTCCAAAGAATAAAAAGATGCGTAAGACACTTCTAAAAGGACTCAGTGTTTTAGAAAGCTTATCAGAGAGTGCTACTATTTGGATCTGGACTGTCCTCTAAAGGATCATGTACTGAAGGCCTCAGTACTATAGTGTTTAGAGGTGGGAATCTTGAGAAGTGATTGGGTCATAAGGATTCTAACCTCATCAATGGATTAATCCATTGATGGATTAATAATTTGATGACATTATTAGGAGGTAGTGGAAACTATAGGAAGTTGGAGGAAGCAGGTCACTGTGGGCATGTCTTGGAATGGTGCAACTAGTCTGTGGCCCCTTTCTCTCCCCCTTCCCTGCTTCTGCTTCCTGGCTACCATGAGGTGAGCAGCTTTGATCTGCCATACCCTTGTGCCATGATTTTCTGCCTTACCCCAGGCCCTATGGAGCCAATCAACTATGGACTGAAACTTCCAAAACTCTGAGCCAAAATAAAACCTTCCTCCTATAAGTAGTTTACATCAGATATTTTGGATACAGTGATGAAAAGCTGACTTGCACAGAGAAGTAAGTACACAAATCTCCACAAGAAAATAATGCTAGAAGTACATAACTGTAGGAATTCAAAGGATGGTGTGATCAAATCTTGTTGAAGGACCGAGAAACTTTGATGAAAAGTTGTCATGGTGATTGAGATAAAGTTCCAAGATGAATGAAATTTGAGAGGAAGACATGACAGAAAGTTTTAATTGAAGTAAGTGACTGGATGAAAGAAATTGGAAGTGTAATTTGGAATGGCATGGAGTATTATTTGACTGGAGCATAGAAAACACATTGAAAAGAGGAGTTGATTAACTGGGAAGGTGGTTTGGGATATTGTTACAAAGGATAATGGATATAAATATGAAAAATTCAATTAGAATGATAATAAAAAACATTGACAGAAATTATGTAATCATTCAAAGCAATGTATATCTGGTAGGTTTGTAAACTATAGACAGTCAAACTAATAGACCACTGAAGGAAGCCATGATGTCCTAACCACTCCCAGGGTTAACACAAGTGTACAGCTGAAAAGACTGTGAAGTCAGAAGCAAAGGCAAACCATGCAACGGATTGGATTTAAACACAGGAGCAAGGGGATTTAAAGAGGAAAAAACTTATAGTTCCATGGAAGGAAATTGGACAAGGATGAGGTACTAAAGGGAAAAGGAATTTAGTTTCAAATTTGTTAAATTCAGTACATCTGTGGGACATCCAGATGGAGATAGATATTAGGCCATAATATATTACTGGACACTAGAACTTCAATCTAGAGAAATGCTTAGAAATCATTCTTTGTGACGGCTTCATTTTCAAAGACAAGAGAACTAAGGTCTAAGTGTTTTGTCCAAAATGACAGTTTGTAAAGCTATTTCAGGAAGTCTGTTGATACATATTTAAGCAGCGATAATTCAGGGTTCAGTGGGACCCACAGATATCCCAACTGAGCAAGAAGCACAGACAGGCTATGGATGACGACTCTCCATTTTGTCAGTCTGTGCGGGAAGTATGTAAATGCTGGTCACTGGCAACAGGCGTGCCTGCTGTGCACTAAGTACCACGCTAAACACTGTGCCATGCTTCAGGAGACATGAACAATGCCGGCTCCATGGGCCTGGGGACGCGCAGTGCTCTAATTGGGAGGGCAGTCCAAGGCCATGTGAGCAGACCTTGCTGGAGCTTTCCAACCCAGGATGCCACAGAGACCTGGAGCCCTCAGCAGGGGTCACAGAAGAATCATTCTCAGTGTTCCCAATCCAAAATCAGACCAAAGGAGAAGTTTTTATAGGTCTTAATATCAAAGCCAAGATTTTTAATTTTCTAAATGAATTTTATCAAGGATCTTATTGTCACAAGTTGGCAGTGACTGCTTTTTTCATTCAGAGTATTTAATGTGCTGGAAATACAAATTTTCAAGTTAATGAATTCAAATTAATGCAATAAATATCCTGTATTATCTGTACACTTTATGTTTTAGAGATATGCTATGGTGTTTCTCAATAAGAAACTGGTATTTTTAAGACAAAAGTAGAGAAGAGAATATTTAGTTAAAATTTGTAAGTATCTAGGCATGTTGTTTTAAAATAACAAAACTTGGGTATATTTCTTTAGGAGATCTGACTATGGTATATTCATATGATTGGCTTAAATATATATTACTAAAAAGCCTTACACGATAAGTGAAAAAAGTGTTGAATCATGTAGTAGTAGAAGCATTCATGAAAGATACAGGTCAATTTCTAGAATAACATTCAGCTTTTCCATTTCGTCTCTTCTGACAGTCATCACATCTGAATGGAATAAAAAAAGATAAGAAAGATAAAACTGAAAAAAATTCTCAGTGATCATATGGGCACTCCTCCTGCCTCTCAGTGTTTACTTTGACCTATTTACATGCAAACGGAGAAGGGCCTGTCCACTTTAATTTGGAACTTTTGCTTTGACAGCTGGGATTTGCATTCATTATCAGGCAGCATGTTATTATTCCCAGAGCTTCTGCAACTAGACGTCTAAGGCCTCCTCCACAGGTCAGCCTCTCAAAGGGCCATGCCAAAGGGCAAGAGGAAACACACCTCAGACAATATCACCACAGAGAGAAGCCAGTGGGAAGCCAAGTTTTCTCTTAGGGGACAAAGCTTTTCAGGGCGCCCACATTTCAAGAGACACACAGATGTTGCCACTCAGACCTGAATAGAGCATTCTTCACAGTCCCACAATGCACTGCTTTCAGAAGCAGCATTTACAATTCTGCAGGTTATCGGAATGTCAAAAAAATGTTTGGGCCGGAAACACCTACTCAAGCTCTCACATGGAAGGAAGAACACACACAGCCTACTTCCTTGATCAAACATATTCTAAATCTTTTCTTTTTCTTTTACCGATACTAATGACTCATTTTCTTCATTAGAAAAAGAATCCTGCCTCACAAAGGTCAGTGTCAAAATATTGAGGTAGGTCTGCCAAGTAGAAAACCTCCTCCAGGAAACATCTTTATCTTCTTTCAGAATTTGCAGCTACAGAATAGCTCCAAGGTCACCTGGAGGGAATGCCAAGCAAATGAATTATTATGATTATTATTTTAACCAGTGTCAAGAAATCACAATGGCATATGTCCAAAGAGCAGTTTACCGAAAGATGTCAAAGAATGTGGGAGTTGAATTTAGCTGTAGAGCATTGATATGATCTTCCACTCAGTATATTTGTTATTTAATAATGGATGAGTGGCCTATAGACTTTATTATTTTATTAGTAAAATAAAAAGAACATTTAAGAATGACTTCATAATATAAAATAAAGGAATACTTTTAAAGTCTGTGAATTATAATTAAAAATTGTGGCTGAGACATGCTCCTGATGTGAAATGCTGGCTGATTTATATCTATGAATATCCGATTCTTATTGAAATTTTAGTATCAACTGGACCTATCACACAAATGACATTACCAAATTCAGCAACTTAAGCCAAAATTGATTTGCTGAAATAAGGGAGCTTTAGAATCAACTAAGAATCCAGAGACTCATGTTTGGAAACAAAAAGAGAGCAAGAAAGATTGAGATATGAGAACCCAGGAAGCTGCTGGATTGCCACTGTCCCTGCACATTGGATACTAAGTGTTGCCACCACAGTGACCACCCTCCCCACAACACAATGCCCCATCCTTGCTTCTCTGGGAGTACTTAGTATTAAAATCAGATTCCTTGAAGAATCATCTGATTGGTCACAAATGGACCATTTGCTTCAAGCCACCTTCCAGAGTTCTGGGAGAAGGACTCTCAGTCTTCACAGCTACCTCAGAGGGAGGTTCAGCCCAGCCTTCCAATAGGGGTCACTTGGGACAGATTTGTGAAAGGGAAATTCAGGTGCCAGAAATCCCCACCCCATAAACCACTACCTCTTTTTCATAAGATTGTTTTAGGAATAAAATTATGAAGGGAAGAAGTGAGTGTTAGCTTTGTTGCAAAGAACAATTATACTTAGGAGACCAGATTAAGAAAAAAATATATATTTATATTTTATGATACATATAAATTTATATAACTTTATAATATATAAGTCCAAAGTAGTTGTTATACTGTTGGTAGGATGGTATTAATAGTGCTTTATCTTTTCTACTTTACTGGCAAAAAATAATAGTTTGGTCCAATCTGTCATGGATCTAGGTTAGGGACTCCTAATATATAGTAGGAAAGCAGAAGTTACAAGGAGTGCTAGGTGTGGAACAAAAGTGGAGGTGAAGTTGCAGGCACTGTGACAAAAAAAGAAGTGAGGCAGCTCCACACGAGGTTTGGCTCCTACAACTGATTCCTTGGGAGACATGAATGTCCAAAACTGAAGGAGGCTGGCAGGGACAAGAGGATGACAGCAGGCCTGGCCCTAGGACCTCCTCAGCTGTGGATAAGAGGGGATATCTGGAGCTGGGAGAAACAGGGCAAAGGGCACCTAAGTTTAATTCAAGAGGGAGAAAAGTAGGTAAAGAACAAGGACTGCATCATTGAATTTGGGGGAAACGTCTTGTAATGAGATTCAGGACAATGGAAAGCCATCGGAAAGCAGCCACTTTGGGAACTTCCTGCGGGTGTTCGTCAGCAGAAGGGACATAGCCATGTGGTGTTCTGATGCCAGGTGTTTTAGCCAGCTTTCTTGCTGCTGTGACTAAAAAAGCCAACCAGAACATTTTTAGAGGAGGAAAAGTTTATTTAGAGGCTCAGAGTTTCAGAGGTCTCAGTCCATAGACAACCAGACAGCGAGCTCTGTTCCTTGGGACTCAAGGTAAGGCAGGACACTATGGCGGAAGAATGTGGCAGAGGGAAGTAGCTCCCATGATGATCAGCCAGCAGAGAGAGAGATTCTACTTCCCAGATTTATACTATACCCTAAGGCCACACCCCCAGGAACCCACCTCCTCCAGCCACACTCTACTTGCCTTCAGTTAACATCCTGTTAATCCCCATCAAGGGATTAATTCACCAATTAGATTAAGGTTTTAATAATCCAATCATCTGTCATCTAAACTTTCTTGCACTGTTTCATACATGAGTTTTGAGGGACATCTCAAATCCAAACCATAACACCAGGAACATGAATTTTGGGGAATCAAATAATTTCTAGTATAATGGAAAAAATATTGATTTTTCTTTAATTTATACCTAAATCAGTGGGACACTAATTTTAATTTAGTATTTTAAAATAACACCAGTCTTAAACAGTGTTGACAGAGTAGTACAAAGAACTCTGGGATACCTTCACCAGAAGTGTTATAGTTTTACCACAATCTTACTATCTCAACTGTGCGTATCTATGTATCCAACCAACCTTCTCCTGGTACATTCAGTGTAAGTTGCATGTATCAAGAAGACTTGCTAAGAGTATTTCAACAAATATTTCCTAAGACAAGTACACACTCTAACATAATCACAATGCAGTTACTAAATACAGGAAATCTGACATCTATAGAGCACCATTATTTAATATACTATTCACATTCAGATTTTACCAATTATCTCAATAGTGCCCTTTATAGATCTTGTTCGTATTCCATATTCAGGATCCTATTAAGGATAGCACATCATACTCAATTGTTTGGTCTCTTTCGTCTTTTTGTCCCTGGAAAAGTTCCTCAATATTAATTTCTCTTTTATGATATTGACTTTTTGAGAACAGCTTCTCTCAATTTGGATTTATCTAATAGTTTTCATGATTAGTCTCAACTTGTTCATTTTTAGTAAGAATGTGATATATGCAGCATTTTGTCCTTAGCACACAGATTGATTTTGTCCTGTGATTGTGGAGGGATCACCAGTTTACTTAGTTGGTGAAAATGGTGTCAACCAGTGCCGCAGTCTTGGCTGGGCACAAAATCACGAGCCACTCACAGCTTTGTAGATTCAAACAGCAATTCTTTATTCCCGAACTCACACCAGCCTCTACACACGTTCTGGGGAAATCCAAGTTCTGCCACACAATTCACGTCCCAAATACTTTCTCAATTCCACGAGAACTCAACGGGAACTCAGGCAGCAGGATACGCCCTATTCCCAGCAGCAATAACCTTAAACCTGGAACTGCCTTAAACCCAGATTGTCTTAAACCAGGAAAGCCCTAAACCCAAATTGTCTTAAACCAGGATACTTCCTAAAACCTGCAGGATACACCCTAAACCTGGATCCACCCTCATCCTTGAGCAGGGTCACCTTTCTCAAACACGCATGCAATGTCACAGCAAATTTCCAAGGCAAGTCCATTTAACATGGGGTACGCTGGCAAGGAAATTTCGATGCGTCATTCCTATTTGACAATGGCCCTCAGCAAACCAGTTTTGCTACAACAAAGTTACTTTTTTCTCTTATAAAGAGATATACTGTAAAGATATACTCTAAAACTAAGCAAGTACTCTGTTCCCTATCAGACTTTCACCCACTGGTTTTAGCACCATTAATAAGTCTAGGATGTACCAGTTATTACTATAATGTGTATAAAACACAAACATTTCAGTCTTTATTAATTGGTGTTCTACTGTAGCAAAGAAATTTCTCTTCTCCTTCATTTATGCCCTCTGTGTACATCAGGTCCATATATTTTTATTTTAGTGAGTAGGTCATAATCCCTTAATGTCATTATGGGGAGATAATTTTACATGTATATTATGTAGAAATATCATGTTTTTAAATATGAAAGAGCAAAATAAATTGTGGAGACATTGCCATGTGTTAAATAAACTGAGTAAAACCAGACAGATCCGGACTGTGATCAGAAGACAACAATGCTGGACAAGACTGAGCAGAGGACTAGAAGTGACCATCTGTCTGGAATCCTTTCCTGTGGGAAAGAGGCACTGCACATTGGGCCACCTTATGCCAACCATGAAGACGACTCTAAGCAGTATTTCAGTGTGAGTCACATCACACCTAATAGCCCCAAGTGTGGTAAAGAGAAACACAGAAATGCAGAAATATCACTTTGTGTTCCCTGATAGATGAGGAAGTGACATCCTCCTAAACCCAAGAATCTCCAGCTGCTGGGTGGACCACACCCTGTACCTCAAGGTGCCACTCACGAGGTGGGTCCCCAGAACATTCTCATTTACCACAGAAACCCGAATGGAAAAGTGACGATCTAAAAAAAAAAAAATGAAATAAACTCACAAGTGAAGCAAAAGATAAGAGGCATCTCACAAGAGTCAAGAATAAGAAAGAAAGGGACGCCACTGGAAAAGAGATCACACTTTTAAAAGATTAGAAAATGGAGAAAAACCTAAAGAAATGTAAACTATCCTGGAGCTGATGGTAATAGAAGACAAGGAAAGGCTTCATAACAAGGATCTGGGGAAATCAGAGCAAGAAGTTGGCCATTTCCCGGAGGAGTCCTAAGGAAAGGAAATGGGAACTGGGCAAAGATGACTCAACTGGAGAGGGAGAGCTGGCTACCCAGGGGTGCTAAGGACCCTCAAGGGCTTCCAAAGCCAAGAGCAGCCAGGACAGGTCTGAGGACTGAAAACAAGACGATCTTCAGATTTAATATATAAAATAGAAAAGTATGCAGTGAGTTTCCATGACTGAATACCTTTGAGAAAACAGCAACCAAACTGAGAAACAGAATGTCACCAGCACCGGGTACCTTCTTTTTTCCTCCTTCAATCACTGCCCGGTTCTCCTCACGGCATGGGGGAGAGTGACCTTTATTTCTATTTAATGTAAATGGAAGCACATCCTCTTTTGTATCTGCCTCTTTTTGTTCCACACTATATTTGTGAGATTCATGCATGCTGTTTGTGGAAGTGTTGTTTCTGTATTTTTAGTGCTGTTTAGATTTCTGGTGTGGGAACATGCCACAATTCATTTATTACTAATACTGATGATAAGCATTTGGGTAATTTCCAAATGAAAGTATTACAAATAAATTGGCTGTCTTGTATATTTCTTTTGCTCCAGTATATCTCTTTTGGTGAATATATGTTTGCATTTCTGCTTATTAGATACCTAAAAATGGAATTGTTAGGCAATAGGTATATTAGTAGATACTGACAAATATTTTCATGGAGTAATTGTACAAATTCATAGTCCCTCCAGTCCCATTTTCTCTTTCTTCTTTTTTTATTGGTGCTGTTATTGAACCCAGGGTATCATGTAAGCTAAGCAGACACTCTACCACTGACTACACCTTCAGCCTTTCGTGCATTTTTGAAACACAAAGGTTAATGATAATAGTTATCACTGAATTAAATTTCTTTCCTGGAAGTAAAGAAACAATAGCATTAGCGATAGCATTAATATGCATGGATTATAATGAAAACACTGACAAGCATATATAAGATTCTATAAGACAGCAAATCTGAAAAATAAATTCTTATCTCACAAGAGGAATTTCCTTGAATTGTCCAATTTTGTAATTTCTCATTTTATATCTTCATAAAGCCTGGCATTAAAAAGTGGATTGAAGAGAGGTTTGCCATTTATAAGATGCTATTTTTAAAATCCTATAATTTATATTGCATCATTTAAATTTCTTAATGAACACAAAGAAAGAAAAGAGAGCGTAAAACACTGTGGTTCAAAAAAGTTAAGCAATTTGTCTGATTAAAAGACATAAAAACTGAAAAACCAAGTCTATAGGACCCACAGTTCATACTCTGCATGGCAGCAATAATATACTTGGCACGTTACTGGAGAAATTAATTACTAGGTTAGACATTGTTCCATTTTTATCACATGATATTGAAGCAGCAGTTAATTCTGAGAAATGAAAAACTTTCACAGAAGGAGCATTTGGAACTGTTTTCTTCTAACCCAGTGGTGTGAAATCCAGAGGCCGCCATTCACATTATGTTCAGTCACTGCAACTTTGGTGCTAATTTCATACTGAGTACTCTGATCTGTAAAATGAGATTTTAAGGTACTTTCCAAACACTGAAGAGCTACATAAAAACCAAATTTTTTTTTAAAAGAAATCAAGCAAAATGAGAACTTAGAGAACTGCACACTGAGGGTCCCCAAAAGGTGGTGAGATACCTATGTGTGGTGTTTTCAGGAAAGGACTCACAAAGAAAGCAGAGTTGATATTGGGGCTTGGCTGGGGGGAGGTGGGCAATGGAATGTGAGTATGTAGCAGTTTGGGAGAGCCATTTCAGTTCAAGTGACAATGTGACCAAAAGTGGAGATGGAGGTAATAAAGCATGTGGCTGCTCAAAGGACAATGAGCAGCACTCCCACGCTGAAGCAGATGGGCTGAGACCAGACTTAGGCAGCAATTGCACAATCCAAAGCCCGGGAACAGGACAGGCCTTGGAATCTGTGGCATTTGCATTACTGTTAGTGGTTCTGGCTCAGGCAAGCCCAGATTTCTGTAAGCAAGAGAAACTTGCTAGCACACCCAGGCTGCCACCTTTAAAAGTTTATCTTAAAATGTGGAAGTTACTTCTAGCTGCTGCAAAGGGGGATGTCAAGGCAAAATTGCTCAGATTTGTTACATGACAGAACACAGTCAACCACCTCTAGATGTCACGAAGCTCTGGAAGCTTGAGGTAATGTTGAGGGTCAGATGTGCACTGCACTGAGATTGAGCTATAGATGTAAATATGGAAAGAGATATGTTTCTGAGAAGGTTCTCCATTCAGAAAAGATGGCCATGAATACTCATAACTTTTAAGGGCCTCAAGATGGGGTCATGACAATTTCCAAGAAGAGCCATTTCAAGAAGATGGGAAACTGAGCAGAGAAAAACAATAGATCATGCCAAGAGTCTGCTGGGGTTAGAAATCCACCATCTGGGAAAAGCACGATTATTCACTTTGAAAAGAATTTTTCTTGAACATTTAACACATGATCCATTTTAAAGTTTAACCTTACAACAAAGACTTTACCATTTTCAATTAAAAGGAATGTGCAAAATATCATTAATTTGCATAAAACTACCTGTATGGAATGTGGGTTCTCAGTTGCTGGAGTTGGGAAATTTAATGGTTTTTGCAATGATTGGGCAAAACAGTGTTTCTCTGCATTTTAATTAATTTCATATACTTTAAATCCCATGTACAGACTGTTGCTTTTCATACGTAGTTTTGTGCATAGGTGAGGATATTTTGAAATGTAATCTTAGAAAAACAACAATGAAAGAGTTATTGAAATTTAGTGGGTTTTTGACAGGGTGAGTATTAGTGGTTGCTTAACAATAATATGTGAATAACAACCTTCAGAAAATTAAAGTTCTTATTTTATTTGGAAAGTGTTTAATATTCCTTTGGGACATTTACATCTTAACATTGCTAACTATGACCAAAACTTTCCCAGACGTCAGTAGCCTATGGCTGAAAGTGAGAATCTATTGATAATGATGTCCCCATGTTGTTGGCTCTGAGAATACAGCTGTATGCTGGTCTGAGAGTCCTCCCCTTCCCTGGTCCCCTGGTGCTCTGTTCTCAAGGCATTTCTTACAAGGTCACGGGAACAAATCCACAGTGTAGATGCTTGCTGCCTGATGGAGTTTAGAATACATTTTTTCCAAAATATGGCATGTAGGTCCTTGAATAAACAAGAGAAGCAGGGAGATGACTCTCACTTTCCTTTCCCCCTTCTCCTTTGAAGTAGGCTATAAAACTGAGGAAGGTGGTAAGTTTGACAGTTGTGACTAAACTTTCTTTCCCAGTTTCGATTTAGCAAAAAGCCCCTGCTACTTGAGCATGCATACATCCTGCAACATAAGGCTTAATGACTTTCAAAGTGTACAAATAATTTACAACAGAGAAGAAACAAATGGAGTTGCAGTCAGTGTATGATATTTTCCACCTTGGAATGTGTGCATGTCATTCACACTGAGAAGCCCAGGCAGGAACATGATAACAAACTTCACAAGGTCTACAATGTCCACTCTCAGACTCTGTCCTCTCAACAGTTGTCAACATGACTCAGGAAACCTAGCTCTTGGGGCTGGAAACTGATCATTTGGTATCTTGGACAAGATGGCTACTTGATCTTCTTAATGTAGTTAGGTTAGGTATTTTTAGATTTCTTCTGGGACAAAATTCTATCATTCCATTTATCTAAAGAATTTTTTTGAAGCTTTTTTATCCTTTAAGAATTTTCTCTTTTGATATCACAAGAGAATGAAAATGCTTGGGAATAATAATAATAAAAAAAAAAACCAGACAAAGATAAAGCATTAATAAACAAAACTCATGCCAGCATAAAGCTAGTGACATAACCTTGGTATCTAAGGAACTATCGCTTCTTTAAACATGAGCAACCAGGGCTTGCCAGAAATTCAGTGTCCACATTTTTGTGGTCTCCTTTCTCATAGATTATTATCTTTGGATGTTTCTTTGGTGGGTGGTCCCCTGTGCATAATGGAGACAGTCGAATCTGCACAAGGGCTGCTAAAGCAACCCCAGGTTTGGTATTTTCTAGTACTTATTGTGGATCTCTTTATAAGCACCTCCCTATTTTATTTAGCCTATAAAAGTTTGGAGTCCTGCTGGTAAAGTATTCTCCCTTTTACTTGGGAATTTTTAGTTGTCCATTTGAAGAGACTTAAGGAAAATATGGGGCACTTACCTTATACGTTATTCTCTTAGTTATAGAGGGAAGCTATGTTCTGGGCCCTCTTTGAGGACACTGATTCATCCTGGTTATGATTACCATGACATGGATTTTAGGTAATGACCTCAGTGAACTAAGCTCCTCTCTCCTGTAAGTTAAAGAAGGCCAGGCTTGGCTACAGAAATAATCACAATGGCCTTTTTTTTTTTTAACCTTATGTTACTTTCAAAGTATTAGGGAACTAAATTGTGAGTGAGAAGGGGTTGCCCCCACTCTATTACAGGGTTTGGCAAACAATAGCCCATGGCCCAAATTGAGTCTATAACCTGCTTTTGTAAATAAAATTTTATTGAGACATAGCTACCTACAGGTTTACATATTGCTTATAATATGTAATTTCACACGATAGTGACAGAGTTGAGTAGTTTCAACACAAATTATACAAAGTCTAAAATGTTTATTTTATGTTCCTTTACAGAAAAAGTTTGGAGTTTTGTTGCTCTAAAACAATTCCACTCTGGACTACCAAATAAACTAGAGGCTGCAGATTGTTTGTTAAGCTCTGAACAATACTTAGTTGTGTTTATTATAAACAGTGTTGTCCAAATTAAGTGCTTTAGAGTACTTTCTAGTTCTATAGAATATTACTAGCTGTAAGAAAAAAAATTGTGGTCAAATAATTTTGATATTTTCTGAAATAAGCTAAATGAAACAGATCTATTTTTTGGTAGCCCTTTTCAAGTTATTTAATGTGCTAATGTATATGACATCTCTACAAAATACATATTCTACAGAAATTGCTGAAGTCATTAGCCTTAGAAAACTTTTATTTTCCTGGGGAGTCTCATGGAGTTCATGTTCAAGGAACATACTGTGGGGAAAAATGGCTTATTTAGAGTTGACAGATCTGATAATACTATATCAGATCAAGAATTTGTGTGCTTTCAAAAATGCTTAACTTTCAGGATAGCTGGATAGCAGGAAAAATTGCCACATGTTACATAATGAATCTAGGTTTACATAGAGTTGGACCCTTTCAGTAACAGTTAGCTCTTCATGCAGAATGTATTAAGGCCAATGCTCTATTGCCACTGTTATGACAGCAGAGTAGGAAAAACTCCATGCACAAGACTTTCATTCAATGCAGAGAAATTCTTTAGTTCCTTTCTTCACTTCCAAAATTTTAGAAAAACAGAGAGTGTGAAATAAATGTTCAAATCACAGCCCCCAGTGACTGCTGCTCACCTCTGACCTGTTGGCACCTACTATGTGAAAATTATGTGGGCGTCAAGAGGTCTAGGAAAGCCTGATGTGTCCTTTGGGGAAAGTTGTAAAGAACAATGGAAAAGTTCCTGAATATCGGGAAATGTTTTCTCAAGATCGAGAGATTTATTGGCATGTGGGAGAGATTCCAAAGCAGTTGCCCAACATATTTCAAATTAATCTTCTAGAGGCCAGAATCAATTTTGTGGAAGAGAAATTTTAGTACAGTGGCACACAGGACCCAAACTACCTAAGTAATTTAGAACCCATTAAATCCTGTTCATGTTTCTAAAAGCAGAGTTTTTACAACCACACATAGTTTTTAAATTCCTGCTGATATTGTCACCTCAACAGGTGAATGTTATTGACAATATGCCAGGTATTTGTTTGTAGTAGCCAAGTGGGACTTGGGAACCCAAACAATTGCTTCCTAGTTCAAAAATTGTTTGGCAGCTCCAGCGAATGACTTCCACCTCAGAGAGTTCTAGGAACCTGCCGGCTTGTTACAGGAAGCCAACTCTTTCACTTGGCTGATCATTTTGAAGCCATCCAACTCTGAGAAGGAAATTAACCCTTGCTCAGCTTGGAGTAAGGATCTGAAAGGAATCAGAATATACCATTCCACCTGGGGAGAATGGAGGAACTTTGGATTGGGCAAAGGAGAGGAAGGGGAGAGGAGTGGGCATGGGGGTAGGAAAGATGGTGTAATGAGAAGGACATCATTACCCTAGGTACACGTATGATTGCACAAATGGTGCGACTCTACATGGTGTACAACCAGAGAAATGAAAAGTTGTGCTCCATTTGTGTGCACTGAAACAAAATGCATTCTGTTGTCATGTATAACCAATTAGAACAAGTTTTTTTAAAAAAGAATATACCACCCCAAAATATGCCACATTGACATAATCATTACTTTGAGCTGAAGGCAAGTAAGAAATAGGAAGCCCAGGAAGGTTTTTCTGTTTGTCCTTTCTGCAGGGAATAAATGTCCTTTCTGCAGGGAATAAAGTTCCCTTTATAAAGGTAGCATACATGTACCTTGGTGCAAGCATCCCTTCTCCCTTCTTCCATACCAGGAGGGTAGAACCACCCTTATCACAGGAGGCACAACACATGAGATAAGTCTGTATAAACAAACCCCAAACAACTTGTATCTACGCATTTCCTACTCACCTTCTTTTTTTTTTGATTTTTTTTTATTGATTATTTAAAGCATTACATAGCTCATGATATATCATCTTTCATACATTTGACTCAAATTGTGTTTTGAACTCCCATTTTCACCCCAAATACAGATTGCAGAATCACATCTGTTACATATTCACATTTTTACATAATGCCATATTAGTGACACCTTCTTAAAACTGAGAGGACTGTGGAATCCAGATCTTTTGTTTCTCTGTCACTTCTCCACAATTTACCATCCTGTGTCAAGATGGCATATAAGGCATGTGTTCTAAAAACTCCTTGAGTTACTTATCACTGAGTTCTGTGTGTATGTGCATTGAACAGGTAAACAAACTTTGTTTTTGTTACTGTTGTTATTAATCTCATGTGAGCTTAATTCACAGAGCAGAACCCTAAATCTAAGAGAATAGAGAAAAAGACGCTTTCTCTCCTCTGCAAAACAGAATAGGAGAATGGCATGACAGAACATACTTGATGAAATTTAAACCTTGCCAATATTGCACTTTGCAAACATTTGAAAACACTTACAAGGGGTAGTTTCTGCTCAGGAATTCTTTGTCTAAAGTCCTTACCAGGTGCATATTATATCATAGTCCTTGACTGGAATATAGGGGCCTTTCGGATCGTGGCCCAATTCAGCCTTTCAAAAATAAATAAACTCCATGAAACCAGACCAAAGATAAAATAATAGATGGGATTGTTTAAGAATAATCAAAATAATGACATGAATTATTGTCATTTAGATCTAGATCTATTATTGCATTAATAAATGATCTCCAATGTTTGCATTCCGAGGAGAACACTATCAACAGTGTATTTGTTATCTCAGTCTTAACAATAACCTAAGAGGTAATAATGACTAAATCAATTTTTCAGAAGAAACCAAAGCTTGGAGATTGACTGTTTTGCCTTACATTAAGTGCGATTTAAACATAAGTCTGCTGCTCCAAGATGTAACATCTGCTACCTGTGTTTTGTAGTAATCTTCTTGAGACCCCAGTACCTTCACAGGAAGAACCTCCATCTGAATAGAAGTTCACAATGAAATAACAGATACTCATTGATTAATACATTCATTTAGAAAATGTTTACCAAGAGCCTTACATATATCAGACAATGTGTATAGTGTTAGGCAAACAGCATTGAACACAACAGACAAAACCCTTGTCTTTAAAGAGCCTTCAGTCATGTTGGGAGGGATAGGTGTTTTATTATATTATATTATATTATATTATATTATATTATATTATATTATATTATATCATATCATATTATATTAGCTATCTTGTATTTGCTATATTATATTATACTATATTAAACCATAGATGAGGAACAGCAAATGACAGAGGAATACAATGTAGAATAAGATCCTTAGAGAAGCAAAGACTCTTTGGGGAAGCATTTGAGGAAAGATCTGCGGGAGGAAATAAAAGGAGCACAAGAATAGAAGGGAAGAGGGATCCAGGCAGGGGGAACAGGAACGGCAAAGTCCCAGAGGTAGGAGCAAGGTTAACATAGTTGATCCGGAAGAAGGAGGCCAGACTGACTGGAGTTGAACAGATAGAAGAGTTGA
Source organism: Spermophilus citellus (assembly GCF_964194105.1). NCBI lineage: Eukaryota > Metazoa > Chordata > Mammalia > Rodentia > Sciuridae > Spermophilus > Spermophilus citellus. The sequence goes on along the minus strand of NC_138192.1, from coordinate 55,187,796 downwards.
GGCAAAGAGATAAAGTTTCCTTTTCCACTGCTGCCCTGTGCCCTCAAGGCTCCGTTCTCTTTGGCCCTGTCTCTTTTCAGTAACTCTAAGCAAACTTAACACTTCTAAGCTATCTTCCCTATCTGGTGTCAATAGAGTTAATATTTCACCTTTTCATCTGTTATGGTTTGGATGTGAGGTGTCTGTCCCCCAGAAGCTCGCTGGTGAGATAATGCAAGAAGGTGCAGGGGAGAAATGACTGGGTTGTGAGAGTCTTAATCCATCATTGAATTAATCCCTTAATAGGGATTAACTGAGTGGTAATTAAAGTAGTAGGGTGTGACTGGAGGAGGTGGAATTGGGGGTGTGGCTTTGGGGTATATATTTGTATCTGGCCATATATTTGTATCTCTCTGCCATACTCTTCTTCCATGATGTTCTGCCATGTTGCCCCAAGGAACGGAGCTGACCTTCTATGGACTGAGACCTCTGAAACTGTGAGGCCCTAAATAAACTTGTCCTCCTTAAAATTGTTCTAGTTAGATGGTTTAGTCACAGCAGTGAAAAAGCGGAATAAAACATCTGTATGTGTTTTTCTTTCTCTAACCATGATTGCTGCTCAGCCAGTGGACAGCTTGACCACTGTTTCTGGCCTTACGATAGTCCACATTCAGAAAACTCCAAACAATAATGCATCATTGCCTTGCATTTGCAAAGGTATTGAGTATTTAAAGTCTGGAAGTAGACTAGGGCTTCATGAAGAAGAGATTAGTTCTCCAGGGTTCTTGCTAGTTGAGTTCCTCTTCCTTCAGGGCTTCTCTCACTCTACTCCAGTGATACAGTGGGAGAGGGGTCTACAAATCAGAGACCATGAAAATGTAGTCTTCTTAATAAAACATGGCTTCCTTCAAAATTTAAATACCACAATACCTCCACCTACTTTCCTCACCTCAAAAATTTTTTTTTTCTTTTTCAGTCATTCTTTAAAACGTTAGCTGATGATTATTTTCATTGTTATGATCTAGTAGTTAAATGTGGGTCTCTGAATTAGCACATGAAAATTTTTATCCTTTGGTAGCTGAGGCTGTCCTTGCCTTTCCCACACCTTTTAGAATTTCCAGTTAATTTTTAGTTGCCAATATCTACACCTCCATAACTTAGGTCATCCTTATCTGAGAAAGACAGAAGGCACTCTGTCCACATGCAGTTAGTTACCAGGGAATTAACTCCCCAGTGAATAGCCCATGACCCATGACTCTCAGGAGCTGGTATATAATAAATACTCCAGCTCCATTACCCCTCCATAGAGATAAATTGAAGGCATGAGTTTTACAACATTTCCCTGTAGTTGTAAGCACAGGCTTTTCATGGCAATAGTTCACTTTTTATTGGTTCTTTCTCCTTCAGTTACCATTTCCTCACTCCAGATTAATTATGTGCAATTGAACCCCCATTTTAGTTTTTGCTCTAGAGTAGTCTAAGTCATTTTCACACTAATCTATGGATTATAAGAAGGTATATATGACTTGCACAAAGACTTTTCGTTGATTGGGGGAGATAACTACTAGTTTTGTTTTTTATTTTTATTTTTTATTATTGGTCCCCCAAATAAGTAACTAGAATCTAACCATAAAAATAAAAAAGAAGCAAGTTAGAGTACAGCAATAATGCTTAAATCAGATTGGCTATGTCTGTTCAGAAAATATTGGTGAGAATATATGTGAATTAGAATGTATGCTCTTAAATATATTGGGAAGTAGAATTTTTTTTAATCATACGAGGGCTTTAGAAAGACAGTTATAAATAGCAAAGTACTGAAGAGAGAACACTTTGGAGCATAGAGACCTGGGGGCTGTCTCTGGATCCATAACTCTCTACATGGGTCTTTCTTGTCAAATTATCCAATTTTCTGAGCTCATTTCCTCAGTCAATGATGAAATCAGACAATGTACATAAAATGCTTATCACAGGCTTGGCATGTAGTAAGTACTAAATAAATTTCAATTTCCTGATTGAATCAGGCAGGTATTACTTAGTGGAGCTAGGATACCTGGGTTCTGGACCAACTCCACAGCCACAACTTTCCTGATGCCACACAAATCACTGGTGATGCTACTGGTTCTAATCTGTGATAGCTCTACAGTGGACATGTGTCAATGGACAGATAACTTCATCACCCCTGACAACTCTCATCACTTCTGTGCTCCTGACAGCACAGAAGGGCCTCAGCAGGTAAAACAGCACATTACCTCAAAAATAATTTCCAGCCATGCTTCTAATTTCATCATTTCTTTCCTACTCTGAACTCAAGCAAGATCTTTGAAACTAGTTGCCATTTGTCAGCATTTATGCTGTAGCTGGAGGGCATGGACCTCCTCGAACATGAACTTAGAGTAAACTGGACAAGAAGTCTTCAATGCAGACTTTCTTCAGAAGTTCATTGAACCCTGCTCTGTAGTCCTGCTTCATGGTTAACCCACATGGGTCTTCTACTTTAGCCTTTCTACCCACAGCTTCCTTCCTAAGTAATTTTACAGATCATTAAGTTTGTAGTATTGTGCGGGAAAAGCTATTCAGAAGGGATTGATATAGTGTTTAAAATCTGCCAGGATTATGTGATGATCGAGGTCATTTAATACAATGAAAATTTTGATCTAGTTTCAGCTTTGAACTTGAGAATATCAGATACCAAAACTATAAGCTGCTTAGGTACAAGCCAGATGAGAAAACATGCTACTCATTTGTCCATGTTTTCTGTGAATATTAAACCTCAGACCTTGAAATTATGTGCTATATATTGGAAATTATAACTGGAGTGTTTCATGATAAGGTGACTTTGTGGACTGAGTTATACATGTGTCCTGTGGAATTTACAACCACTGGCTTCAACATTCTCTGCAGGTGGTCAGGCTTAGCTTTCTCTCAGCATGGCTGCTGTAGGTGCCAGGGTACAGGCCTTTGGAATAAGGTCTGCAAACTCATAGTGAGTTGCTTCCCCCAACCCTCAAGTATCAGTATAAGTAAGGCTGTTTTGTTTTGTTTTGTTTTGTTTTTTCCTCCTCTGTGCTGCATTAAAATCCCTTGTCTCCCACACACTTTATTCTTAGGTATTTAGAAGGAAGTTCATCCCACCTTCACCTAGAGTTCTTCCTAAGCAGCCTCGGAGCTCTGTGACTTTACTAGTTAGCTCAGACTACCACAACAAAATACCACAGCCTGTCTGATCTAACCAAGAGATTTTTTTTTTTCACAGTTCTAGCGACTGGAAATCTAAGACCAAGACCCACAGGACTGGATTCAGTCCTGATTCACAGGTGGCCATCTTTTCTGTATCTTTTTGGTGTGTATGTGCCTATGCCTCTGATATCCTTTTCTTTGTCCCTCCTAATCTCCTTTACTTGGAAGGACACAGTCAGGTTTCATTAGAGCCCAATCTAACAGCCTCTTTTTAACTTAATTACTTCTTTCCAGGCCCTGTTTCTAAATATAGGCACATTCTAAGAGACTTCAACTTAGGAATTTTGAAAGGATATAATGCAGCCCACACAGCAATGTTTTCATATAATCAGCTTTATGACTGCATTCTGGAAAAGGTGCACTTCTGTGAAAATCAATGGCAAGAAAAGATAAAAAGAAAGAAAAATGAATCGCTGCTGTATACTTATACATTTATTTATTTGTTATTTTAAAAATTTGGCACTGCTTTTACCGACAGAGCCCTACTTCTTGTGAGTACGGCAGCGTGTGGAGTGCTGTTTGAAAGCAGTGTACAGCTCCCACCTGAAGTCATTTCCACTGCCCTGCCTGTCCACTGGGTTCAGAACTCAGTAAGCACTGCTGGTTGTAGCTGGCAAGGATTTGAGATGTTTGCTGTGCTTTAATGTTTACTATTCACCAAAATGAATTTTGTTTGCTTGTTTTTAAGAAGCTCATTAAGCACTCATTTTTGACTGGTCTCTCTTATAATTGGGCAGAATGGAGGCTTCAGCACAGAAGACCAAGAATCCACAGTGCTCATCTGAAAAATAGAATCAGTGAATCCTTCATTAAAGGGCCATCAACAATATATGAACAAACAGGACACAGTGTTACATGCCTAAAATCCCAGGAGCTCCGGAGGCTGAGGCAGGAGGATCGAGAGTTCAAAGCCAGCCTCAGCAATGGCCAGGTACCCTGTCTTTAAATAAAAGACAAGATAGGGTTGGAGATGTGGCTCAGTGGTAGAGTGCCTCTGAGTTCAATCTCCAGTACCATACCCCACCCCCCAAAAAAATACATGAACAAACAAGTTTGCCAAAGAGATAACTGATGGCTAAAGTTTAAACTTTGCGTAATTGATTATATTTTTTTTTCATTTTTCTACAATGAGATTCTCCAAATATATTTTCCTGTGCAGTATTTCATACTGAATTCTTTTGCACAACTCTTGGGTCAGCTTATCTAAGCTTATCTGCACATTAAGCCATTCATCTTCAAGTATTTTCTGAACTTTAAAAATGATGGATTCAATTTGGGCCATTGCTATAGATATTGAAAGGAGCTTCTGAACAAAGTGGGGAGAGACTCAGATGCAATATATATATATATATATTTACAGATTTTTAAGTCCTTATTTCATTGTAACATTCTTATCTTTAACATGAGCTATAATCAAAATTTGAATTTTGAGCACAATTACACTTAATTTTTTAGTATTTGAAATACTCTCAGTCCTTATCTTTTAGTTTATAGGAAGATGTTTCATTTTTCAAAGCCAATGTGTAACATTTATTTTTAAAAGAAAATATACTATTTTTTGTTAAATTAAAGCTACATAGTAATGTGGTTTTTTTTTTCCTTGCATCGCTTCTCACCACTACTCCCGCATAATCCTCTCAACTTCTTGCTGCAGAGGCAATCACTGGCAATCGTTTCTTACAAGCCCCTACAAATATATCCTACACATATACACACATATCTTCCTTATGGAAATGGAACCCAGCCCTGCATATAATGCTATGATTTTTTTCATCACATCATATATTTTAGGTATCTTTCTGTGTTAATATTTGCAGATAAAGCATTTTAAGGGCTATACAGCATTTTATTAAATACATATATTACCATTTATTTAATTAGCTTCCTGCTGATGGATTTTTTTCAGTTACAAACAATGCTGTTGTTATCATTCTCCTTTCCCCTCTCTCTCTCTCCCTCTCTGTGTCTGCAAAATTATTTACTAGATAAATCCCTAGATATGTAATTGCTTGTCAAATAATAATCATAATTTGAATTTGGGGAATCAATACAAAATTATCCTCTACATGTCTCTATACCTGTTAGAATGACTAAAATCCCCAAAACCTGGCAATGGCAATTGCTGGTGAGGATGCCAAGTAACAGCAACTCCTTGCTTGTGGGAATGCAAAATGGTTACAGCCACATTGAATGACAATTTGGCAGTTTCTTTCAAAGCTAAATATAATCTTACCATGTGCTCCTAGGCATTTATCCAACTAATTTGAAGACTTATGAATTTATGTCTACACAAAAACCTGCATTTGAATGTTTATAGCATGTTCATTTATAATTGACACAAACTGGAAGCAGGAAGATGTCTTTTAATAGGTGAATGGATAAATAAAATGTGTTATAAAAGATAAAAAGAAATGAGCTATCAAACCATGAAAAGACCTGGATGAACCTTAAATGCCTATTGCTGAATGGAAGAAGTCAATCTGAAAAGGCTGTATACTGCACAATTCCAACTACATGACATTCAGGGAAAGGTAAAACTTCAAAAGAAAAGAAAACAAAAAATTCAAAGAATGCAAGATACTTACAAATAATTTATGTAAATGCCTATAAAAGAAGTGAAGCTTGGGCTGGGGTTGTAGCTCAGTGGTAGAGTGCTTGCCTAGCACAAGTGAGGCATTGCATTTGCTCCTCAGCACCACATAAAAATACATAAATAAAATAAAGTACACACACACACACACACACACACATACACTAAGCTTTTCAACTCCTTATGTGTGAACTACAAAAAGTGAATTTTCTTTTTCCCCAATAAGAACACAAGAAGGAAGAGAGAAGGAGAGATTTTATAACTGAGAAACCAGCTGGGTCACCATCAACGGTGCCAAGTTTTGTGGATAGTAGGTACCCTTGATATGATATTTTAGAAATGGTACTTTGTCTCTGTGGTCATTCTCCTAATGCAGGTCTAATCCCAAGGGATTATCAGAAAAATTCCATTTGAGATTCACTCTAAATATACCTCACCAGTACTCTTTAGAACATTCAAAGCCATCTAAAATAAGAGTCTCAGACTGTCACATACAAGAGAAACCAATGGACATTTAGTAAATAAATGCAATGCAGTATCCTGGATGGGGTCCTGGAGAATAAAAAGATAAGAAAACCAAGACAATGTGCCTACAGTATGGGAATTCAACTTACTATTATTAATGTATAGATTGTAATCAAAGCACCATACTGAGGTTAATTTTCTAATAACAGGAAAAACTAGGTGCAGATCCATGGGAACTGTTCACTATCTTCAAAATTTTTTTTCATATATCTAAAACTTTTCTAAAATTTAAAGACTTATTTAAAAATGTACATAAATTTATATACCTGTCAATATTTAAGCAAATTTCTATTTCCCAAGATCTTCTATAACATTGACCACCATTTTTTGCCTGATAGTTTTAAAAATATTATTTCATTGTTCTTATATTTTAAGCCATTAAATAATAAAATTGGGCATCTTATCTTTTTTGGGAAGCACTTTTAGTTGTTTACTTTAGAAAGTTTTGGATAAACTGCTTATTTCATTTTCTCTTCCCTTTTCTCTATCTGATTGAAATTTTCTTCCTTATTATTGACTTGAGAAGACCCTTCATATGTAACAGAAATTAATTCTGTGTGTTTTATTTATGATGCAACTGTCTCCTCTAATGTGATACCTGGTTTTTGACATACTATTATGAAAAAGGACTTGACTTAATTTTCCCTAAGTTTCTAATTGTCTTGATTTTCAATTTCTATTTTCCCTTTTTTTGTGTGCATTTTCTATCTTGTATAATTTGAAAGAAATATATCTTGAGATTCATCCAAATTTCTGGAAGGAAGGATTCAAACAGTTAGTATAATCATTTTCTCCCTTTGCAATGTGATGTGCCTGGTCTAAAGGAATAGAAAAAAAAAAAAAAGTCAGAGACCTGGCCAGAGGCTTTGTCAGTTAAATCTCTATATAAACAGATTAGTGAAAAGGAAAAGCCCATATCTACAGAATGCCATTTTCAAGATATCTCTAGTCAAAGGATTATGTGCAAGAAATAAGCTCAAGATCTACAGGTTTTGAAGTATGGCTCTGTAGAGAATAACATATCAACAAATCACTTCTCTGGGGCATAGAATGGAGATGTTTCATAACTGAAACATTCTCTGGTATGTAAATAACTCCACAAACCTCAGAGACTTCCTCTTATTCTGTGTCAGTTATGTGCAACCAACTCAGAAGAAAGAGCTCAGGAAACATGTAGGAGGTTACATTCCTCTCCCTCCTTCATTCAGAGTTTGCATGATTGCCTGCATCCTTGAAATTATTAGGAAAGCTTGATAGTAGTTAAAATCTCTGATCTGCATGAGTCTGATCTGATAATCCAATCCTGTGTGCTAGTTCCATATTCATCAATTAAATCTTCCCAAGTTCTATGTGTATAACTCCCTCTTCCACACACAGATTTCCTTTGCGTTCTCCCTGTCCTCTTGCTATAAGACATAATGAAATCTCTCCAGGTATGCCATAAATGAAGGTTAACTCATAAAAAAATTAATCTCCAAAGTGTTCACTTAGTACACAACATATTTGCCAAATTTGCAAAATTTATAATTCATATAATTCAAAGACATTTAAAAATATTTTTATTAACTATATTAAACAAATATGACATTAACCTCTTAATTATTTAAGAATAATGTAAATATTTTTAAAATATTTATTATGATAAAGAATAAGTTTTAGAAAACATAGATATGTTTATCCAGATTTGAATACTACATGATGTATAGATATATCCAAACATCACATTCTAGTTGTCAATTAAAAAATACACAAATAAGAATGTGCCAGAATTCAAAAGTGCGTTAAAGCACTTGATGCTAGGTAATTTTTAATATCTTGAACAATTCTTATAATTATGCTATAATACTAATATATTTAATCATCTTAAGAAAAGGCTAATATTTACCAGAACAAATTGTTAAAGGCACTGGAATATCTGTACAATTCAATGGATTGGCTAGTTTGAAAATAGTAAAATAGTTTAAAAATAGTAGTTTCCAAGAAACTGACTTTCAGCAAAACAGCCATTGCATATACTGATCAGCTATAAATATGGACCATTTGCTTTATGCTGAGTGCTAAGTATGATAATTGATATTATAAAAGTGCTATGGTAAAAAGTCACTTCTTACTAACCAACAGTCAGAAATACATAATAATATATTATCAAATATTATAGAATATGACTACACAATCTAAATTCTGTACATTAATATTTCCATATTTGTAAGGAGAAATGGTAAAAAGTTTATCAAAAGATACTAAATAAATGGTAATATTTGAGGCTATAGATATATTTAACCTGGTTTAAACATTACACAATAAATGCATGAATCAAAACATTACATGATATATATATATATATATATATATATATATATATATATATATATGTTTTGTATTTGAATAAAGAAAATATTTATAACTATAAATTAGAAATACACATTAGTCTATTACATTTCAGAGCTCATTTGAATTTGGCACCAAATCTATCATACAGCAAGAGCTGTGAATTATTCTTAAATTAAAAGTGAGAAAACTGATTTTAGTGAGTTATCTGATTTGCCTTAAGTTGTTACACTCAGGAGCAGCAGCAAAATTTCAACCTGGGTCCCAGGTTTAGCTCTCTAGAGAATCTCTTACAATTCATATGTCAATATATTATTTGTTGTTTTAACTAATACTACATTAAAATAATTTTTGTATTTACAATCAAGAATTTAAAAGTTTCACTTACTATAAAAGTATTACTCATAAAGAATTTCTCTAAAACTTATATGGAATAAATACAAATAAGATGTATCTATGTTCCCATATCAAAACTTTTGTTTTAAAAGATCAGCTACTCTTTAAGAACTTCTTGTGTAATCTTCTTTTATTGCATTTCCTTAATTTCTTCTAACCAATAACTTGACTTTGTATATTTCTTCTTTTTATTTATATTTTTACACTTATTGACTGTTCTATTTTCTAAATCTATATGAATAGATTCATAATCTGTGTATTCTCCTATGAGTTGCTTTTCCAATGAGACATAAACTTTGAGAATTACCATGTTGTAGTTCATTATTTTTTATAGCTGTGTAGTTTTCTTTGAAATTACTATAACATAATTTATGTTCACCCATTTCATTGTAAACTTAGACTGCAATAGTTTCCAATTGGGGATTTTGAAAATCATATTCTTTATTTGCTTGTTTCATCATGAACTGTGAAGATTCTTGTATATCTCACAGGGTGTACATGTAGAAGAGTTTCAACAGGATTTCCAGATGACATTTGAAGACTATGCCCAGAATTCTCACCAGTGACTATAGAAGATAATTATAGTACCTATCCATGTGACTGAGCAGTTCCTTCTGAGTATTAGAACAGGTCTTGGACGATAGAATTGGAACAATCCTGAAACAGAAGATGTTCCACTGTTCAGTAAGCCCCTTTCTTGATTTTTCTGCAGTCATAATGATACTTGATATACAACTAAGAATGAATTTGATTTTGCTCGATAGTGCTTATGTATTAATGAATGCGTACATGTCTTTCCTACTAGTGTTTAATTTCTCCTCTCTTAGAGAAGAGCCTACTATAATTTATTGTAGTATAATTTTAAGTCTCCTAAAACATTTGGAATGAAACCTACATTCTAAATATTACTTCCAAACACAAGAATGTGAGCAAAAATCTTTTCCACCAGCAAAAATATATTTTTGACAAATTTTTAAAATGGAACTATGGGGTACAATTCTACCAAGGCCATTAAACAGTGAAGTTTGTGGCTATTTCTGTCATGGAAGAGTAATAACCACTATAAACTCATCCCACATGAGAAATGAGTAATGTTTTATTACTTTATATTTCCCAAAGAATCTCTGATCCACCAGAAATGACTTACACATTTTGGGGTTTGTATAATTTCCACAATTAAAACAAAAGATTCAAGTATATGGATTATTTTTGTCATGATAAATTTTGGTATTATAATATTTTAGCACCAAAAGTACTTTTCAACAGGCTACTCTTTGAAATAAATCATGTATACATGTAAAATGACCCCCAAACAAAAAAGTGGCACAAACCCATGACAGCTGGCTCTTTGAGTATTACCAAAATACCGGACTTGGTCAGAAGATTTACAAGAAGAATATAAATCTCATTTGATTAAAAAAATGATGAATTACTACAAACACATTATCTATAATACTTCTTTATAAAAAGATATTTTAACATTTATGCATCCTGACAATTTTTTAAAGAATACAAAGTTGAAGAGAACAATTGCCTTTGAAACCTATAGAGTGAAGAACCCAGTGCAACATGTTATTTTGCCTACCTAACCAGAGAAAGATAATTTATAACACGCAAATAATGCATGCCACTCTATGGGCATTTTCTAGTGATTCTTATATTTGAGGAGCTGTATATGAGGACTGATTCTTGATTCTTTATTTCAAGGACCTTACAACAGGATGGGAAAATGAGTCATGTGCACAAAACACACATGTTTAAACATAACAAGGAGACTAACAAATGAATTTCTTTGATTTCACAAAAAAAAAACTTAAAAAATGAATTCATACATTAGTTGAAATACTCAGAATTCTCATTTTTATAGATATCCCATCCATTTTATAGATATAAATATTCCTATTTTGAAACATAAGTGTATCAGGTGGAAAAACAAGATAATTTATCCAAGAAAACTCATAATTCCCTCTCTAGGGAGCTCTTCAACAAGTGTGCAAGTCACTTGTTGCCAAAGATAATTCCTCTTTCCCTCCATCAGAGTTACTCTTGAACACGTGAGAGGACTTGAAGGACTTAAAGAAGGGTCTCTTCAGGGAGGTAGAAAATGAGGCCTTCACACAGAGCAGCAGAAGACATCAGAATCCATCAGAAGAAAATATTTGTCAATAAGTAGACTATGCTACTGAATTTTTCAACAATGAGTGTCCTCCTTTCTGAACATATCTCATCTAAGGAATCAGGGTAGTTGGGAAGAATAAGAACCAGATTAAAAATCCAAAGGTGGAATTTTTAGTCCTTGAATTTTACTCACTGCTTGCTCTCTTGGTTGCCTTGTCAATTAAATAGGAATTAAAGTATCTATTCATGGTGGAGATTGTGAATATTAAGAAAATATTTATGAATTTAAATACCTCATATAATGCCTGAAAAAAAAATGTACTCAAATGCCACGTTTTTTTTATCCATTCATTTATTGACGGGCATCTAGGTTGGTTCCAAATTCTAGCTATTGTGAATTGTGCTGCTATGAACATTGATGTAGCAGTATACCTATAGTATGCTCTTTTTAGGTCTTTGGGGGAATAGTACAAGAAGGGGAATAGCTGGGTCAAATGGTGGTTCCATTCCCAGCTTTCTAAGGAATCTCCATACTGCTTTCCAAATTGGCCGCACCAATTCGAAGTCCCACCAGCAATGTACAAGTGTACCCTTTTCCCCACATTCTTGCCAGCACTTGTTGTTGTTTGACTTCATAATGGCTGCAATTCTTACTGGAGTGAGATGGTATCTTAGAGTGGTTTTAATTTGCATTTCTCTGATTGCTGGAAATGGTGAGCATTTTTTCGTGTATTTGTTGATTGATTGTATATCCTTCTCTGAGAAGTGTCTGTTCAGATCCTTGGCCCATTTGTTAGATGCCAATCAATAGATGAATGGATAAAAAATGTGGCATTTGTACACAATGGAATATTACTCAGCACTAAAAAATAACAAAATCATGACATTTGCAGGGAAATGGATGGCATTAGAGCAGATTATGCTAAGTGAAGTTAGCAGATCCTTAAAAAACAAATGCCAAATGTCTTCTTTGATATAAGGAGGGCAACTCAAAACACAGCAGGGAGGAAGAGCATGAGAAGAAGATTACCATTAATCAGGGACGAGAGGTGGGAGGGAATGGGAGAGAGAAAGGGAATTGCATGGAAGATGGAAGGAAACCCTCATTGTTATACAAAATTACATATAAGAGGATGTGAGGGGAAAGGGGAAAAAAGAGAGAGAGAAATGAGTTACAGTAGATGGGGTAGAGAGAGATGATGGGAGGGGAGGGGAGGGGAGGGGAGGGGGGATAGGAAGGGGATAGGAAAGGCAGCAGAATACAACAGACACTAGTATGGCAGTATGTAAAATCATGGATGTATAACCAATGTGGTCCTGCAATCTGTACATGGATTCATAAAATAAGAATTCATACCCCACTTGAACCAAATGTATTAAATATGATATGTCAAGATCAATGTAATGTTTTGAGCAACCAATAAAAATGTACTCAATAATTATTTAATAATAGATTCTGATCATGTACCAAGAATCTTTAATAAACATTTTACTCTCTTTGATGCAAAAAAGTATCCTTCTGGAAATATTATGTAAGATTAAATTTATAAAAGTAGAAAAAACTTTATTTACAAAGATGATTAAAACTTAATTTATATTAACAATAACTTTTAAATAATCACAAAGCTCCCCAGAAGAAAAATTATTTTATAAACTCTAGTGGTTTTAGTTAATGGATGCTTTTAAAAATATAAACACACACAATGAACATGAAAAGACAAGGGAAGAAAGTGCCCCAAACAAATCAAGATACCACATTAGAATCCATGGCCAACACAGCAGAAGGAATGTCAGAGAAGGAGTTCAGGATATACATAATTAAAATGTTCTGTGAATTCAAGGATGATGTAAGAGAGCAAATATAGGCAGCAAAAGATCATTTTAATAAAGAGCTACATAAAGAAATACAGGAATCAAAAGATTACTTCAATAGGAAAACAGAAGTTCTTAAAAAAAAACCATAAATCCTTGAAATGAAAGTATCAATAAACCAAATTAAATGTTCAATAGAAAGCATCACCAACAGATTAGACCACTTGGAAGGAAGGATCTCAGACAATGAAGACAAAATATATAATTTTGAAAAGAATGTAGACCACACAGCGAAAATGGTAAGAAACCATGAGTAGAACATTCAAGAAATATGGGATAGCATTAAAAAGAAACAAATTCAAGGGCTATTGGGTTAGAGGAAGGCATAGAGTTCCAAACCAAAGAAGTGAATAAGCAATTATAAGAAATAATATCAGAAAATTTCCCAAACATGAAGAATGGATTTGGAAAACTAAATACAAGAGGCTTACAGGACACCAAATGTACAAAATCACAACAGATCCACACCAAGGCACATTATAATGAAAATGCCTAACATACAGAATAAGGCGAGAATTTTAAAGGACAGGAGAGAAAGGAATAAGATTACATATAGGGGGAACCAGTTAGGTTATGGGCATATTTTTCAACTCAGACCATGAACTATCCTGGAACAACATATACCAATCTTTGAAAGAAAATTGTTGCCAACCAAGAATCTTATATCCAGCAAAATTAATCTTTAGATTTGATGATAAAATAAAAACCTTACATGATAAGCAAAAATTAAAAGAATTTACAACTAGAAAACTGCACTACAGAACATCCTTGGCAAAATATTCCTTGAAAGAAAGTTCATTGTATAGAGTTCATTCCTTACAAGAAGAAAAAGTCAACAAATAAATGACCTAACATTACATCTAAAAGCCCTAGAAAAAGAAGAACAAATCAACACCAAAAGCAGGAAAAGACAGGAAATAATTAAAATTAGAGCTGAGATTAATGAAATTGAAACAAAAGAAACAATTTAAAAAATTGACAAAACAAAAAGTTGATTCTTTAAAAAATAAATAAAATTGACAAACACTTAGCTATGCTAATAAAGAGAAGGAGAGAAAGCTCAAATTACGAACATACATGGTGAAAAAGGAAATATCATAATAGACACTATAGAAATACAGAAGAAAATTAAAAATTATTTTGAAAACTTGTACTCCAATAAAATAGAAAATATTAAAGGCATTGACAAATTTCTAGAGTCATATGAATTGCCCAAATTGAATCAGGATGATATACAAAATTTAAACAGATCAAATTCAAGCAATGAAATAGAAGAAATCATCAGAAGCCTATCAATCAAGAAAAGCTCAGGACTGGATGGATACACAGCTGAGTTCTACAAGACCATTAAAGAAGAACTAATACCAATACTCTTCAATTTATTTCATGAAATAGAAAAAGAGGGAGCATTTCCAAACTCATTCTGTGAGGCTAATATCACCCTGATTCCAACACCAGGCAAAGACACATCAAAGAAAGAAAACATCAGACCAAAATCTCTAATGAACATAGATACAAAAATTCTCAATAAAATTCTGCCAAATTGAATACAAAAACATGTCAAAAAGATTGTTCACCATGATCAAGTGGGATTCATCCCAGGGATGCAAAGTTGGTTCAACATACTGAAATCAATAAATGTAATTCATCACAGCAATAGACTTAAAGATAAGAATTATTTGATCATCTCAATAGACGCAGAGATAGCATAATGACAAAATGCACCATTTCATGTTCAAAACACTAGAAAAACTGGGGATAACAGAAACATATCTCAACATTGAAAAACTATCTATGCTAAGCCCCAGGACAACATCATTCTAAATGAAGAAAAATTGACAGCATTTCCTTTAAAAACTGGAATTTGAAATACTGGCCAGAGCAATTAGGCAAACGAAAGAACTAAAAGGAATACAGATAGGAAAAGAAGAACTCAAATTAGCTATATTTGCTGATTATATGATTCTCTACCTAGAAGACCCAAAAAATTCCACCAAAAATTTCTAGAACTAGTAGATGAATTCAGCAAAGTAACAGGATATATAATCAACACTCATAAATCAAAGAAATTTCTGTAAATCAGTGACAAATACTCTGAAAGGGAAAAAAGGAAAACTACTCCATTTTCAATAGCCTCAAAAAAATACTTGGGTATCAACTTAATGAAAGAGATGAAAGACCTCTACAATGAAAACTATAGAATGGTAAAGAAAGAAATTAAAGAAGACCTTAGAAGACGGAAATATCTCCCTTGTTCTTGGATAGGCAGAATTGATATTATCAAAATGACCATCCTAGCAAAAGCACTATACAGATTTAATGCAATTCCAATCAAAATCCCAATGACATTCCTCATAGAAATAGAAAAAACAGTCATGAAATTCATCTGGAAAAATAAGAGACCCATAATAGCTAAAGCAATCCTTAACAAGAAGAATGAAGCAGGTAGCATCACTATACCAGACCTTAAACTATACTACAGAGCAATAGTAACAAAAACAGCATGGTTTTGGCACTAAAATTGACTGGGTAGCCAATGGTACAGAATAGAGGACACAGAGACTAAACCATTTAATTACAATTATCTTTGCCAAGAACACATATTGGAGAAAAGATAGCCTCTTCAACCAATGGTGCTAGGAAAATTGGAAATCCATATGCAACAAAATGAATTAAACTCCTATCTCTCATTATGCACAAAACTCAACTCAAAGTGGATCAAGGACCTAGGAATTAAACCACAGACACTGCTCTATTAGGAAAAAAAAATAGGACCAAATTTCCATCATGTGGGATTAGGGCCAACTTCCTTATTAAGATTCCTATAGTACAAGAATTAAAATCAAGAATTAATAAATAGGGTGGATTTAAACTAAAAAGCTTCTTTTCAGCAAAAGAAACAATCAGTAAGGTGAGTAGAGAGCCTACATTTGGGGAGCAAATTTTTACCACATGCACATCAGATAGGGAACTAATCTCTAAGATATATAAATAACTCAAAAATCTAAACACCAAAAAAAAAAAAAAAAAAAAAACAACCCAATCAATAAATAGGCCAAGTAACTAACTGAACAGACAGTTCTCGGAAGATGATATACAATTAATCAACAAATATATGAAAAATATTCAACATCTCTAGAAATTAGAGAAATGCAAATCAAAACTACTTTAAGATTTCATCTCACTCAAGTCAGAATGGCAGCTATTAAGAATACAAACAACAGTAAGTGTTGGCAAGGATGTGGGGGGAAAGGTACACTCATACACTGCTGGTGGGACTCAAATAGTATGGAGATTCCTTGGAAAACTGGGAATAAAACCACCATTTGACCCAGTTATCCCACTTCTTGGTCTACACCCAAAGAACTTAAAAATGGCATACTACAGCGACACAGCCACATCACATAAACATAGCAGCACAATTCACAATATCTAAACTGTGGAACCACCTAGATGTCTTTAGTAGATGAATGGATAAGAAACTGTGGTGTATATACACAATGGAATATTACTGAGCATTAAAAGAGAATAAAATCATGGCATATGCAGGTAAATGGATGGAGTTGAAGAATATAATGCGAAGTGAAGTTAGCCAATCCCCCAAAAAACAAATGTTGAATGTTTTCTCTGATATAAGGAGGCTGATTTATAATGGAGTTGAAGGCGGGGGAGCACGAGAGGATTAGATAAACTCTAGATAGGGCAGAGTCACAGGAGGGGAACGGCAGGGGCATGTGAGTAGAAAAAATGGTGGAATGAGATGGACATCATTACCTGAAGTACATGTATAAAGACATAAATGGTGGGACTCTACTTTGTGTACAACCAGAGATATGAAAAATTGTGCTCCATATGTGTAATATGAATTGTAGAGCATTCTGCTGTCATATATAACAAATTAAAACTTAAAAAATCATGTGTGGAGACATGACACATCCTGTGGAAATAAATAGCACCGTAGGTCTGAGTTTGAGTCTTGATAGAGGGACTCCTTTTTTTCCCACCTGAATTCTGAAGTTTTAGGAATAAAACAAAAGATTTTGTTGAAAAAAAAACTTAGTGTTTTTAGTTAATGGACTCTTTTTAAAATGTAAAAAAAATTTATGGTTCTTTAAAATGATGTTTACAAAGGACTCATAATAACATGGCTATCTGCATATGCTGCCATAAAAACAGCAGTATTGAAATCTGATACACACAAGAAATAGATCATAAATACCTGAACCAAATGAAGAACATGTATTGAAGAACATGAAATGAAGAACATGTGATATAATAAAACACACACACTAGAGATTAATATCCCAGAATGGTTTTTGTGGAATGAGGCCATGATGATTTTTTTTCTATCTAGCTTTCTTTATTTTTGAAATGCTTTATTTTAATTGTTACAATTATAATAGGAGGAAAAATGTTGAAAATTTTATAATGGGAGAAGAATTGTTATTTTACTTATGCATTCTATTTCCTAACAAAACTTAAGTATCTTGAAGGGAAGAATAGCATAATTTACTCCTTTGAATCATAGCATATTATTGTGCCTACATTTAGTGTCCAATAAAAAATTTCCAAGGAACAAATGATTGATGGCTTTTCTCTCTCAATTCAAGTACTTTCTAGGACATCATGAATAGAAAAAACATGACTCAATGTGTTTTATTTCTTGGTCACATCCAAAAGTCTCCATTTATGACCAAATTATGAGGCTAAAAACTAGGTTGTTGTAAACTGTTTTGAAAGAGGAATTTTGTTTTTTTTTTAAATGAAGAGTCAGTTTGCTAAAGCTGTAGGAATAATGTGGCATGTGCAAGATTTGGTGCCTCCTCAAACTCAGAAAGCACCAGATACCCAAGACCAAAACTTTGCCTTTTCCTCAATAAAAGGAAGAAATATCTTTTACTGAGGAACTGAGAGATGAGGTGGAAATAATGAATCAGTTGGTTGAGTATTTCTAGCGAAAACCCTGTCAAGGACCAGGGTTGATAGAAGTACATGGTCTCTGAGCCTCCCACACTTGGTTCCATCTGTTTAAATGGCACCATGCCTAACTGCCAGATGGTGCACTGGCTTCACAGGGACAGAGGCGCCAAAAGATGGCTTTAGAAGACATTGTTAATACCACCCCTTGGGCCTCCCTCCTTGGTAACAACTCACCCTTGTTGGCGACCCTGTCATATCTCACACAGCTTTTATAATTTCTAGAAATGAGCTGTTCCACAAGCTTATTGAGTCACTTACTTGAGCTGCCTACTGGTTTCTGATCTTTCAAATGTTGAAAAACAATACCAAAGTGGGGTGGAGAAAGACTGAGAAGGTCCAAACTATGGAAGTTTCCAACACCCGTAGCTTGTGCCCAAGGCCATGAAGATAATGTGATGTGTCAAACACTATTATATGAGGATGGAATGTGGACACACTGGTTATGAAACTAAATCCCTCTCCATGTGAAAAGTGCAGGTCTGTGAATGTGTAAAACCAGTTTATAGGGCTGGGGTAGAAAGCTCTCTAATAGAGTATTTGCTTAGCATGCAAGAGGCCCTGAGTTTGATTCTCAACAGTTTGCAAGGTCCACTCATCCTAAAGAAAAAAAGTAGCTCTAGATATTTAGGAAAAAAAAAATTCTCATGGAGTCAATGAAATAATAATAATAAAATTTCAAAATACATATATTACTGACTTGTATACTTCGAAAACTGGGTAGATAAACAGGAAATGAGTGTAGTAGCCTCTGTCAAAATATATTTTTTAAAAATTAAAGACAAATATAAATATAGAATATAGAAATATCACTGATTTGTCACTCATTAATTCTATGACCACTATAATAACCAAGTTGATCCAAAGGACAATTGAGGAACCAGTTACATGATATTTTAAAACATGGACATTAGTTGTCTATTAAGATACAAAGCTTGGGCTAGGGTTGTGGCTCAGAGGTAGAGCACTTGTCTAGTGTGCTCTCCTAGCAGGCATGAGGCACTGGGTTTGATCCTCAGCACCACATTAAAATAAAATAAAGATACTGTATCCACCTATATCTAAAAAAATAAATATTAAAAAAAAGATACAAAGCTTGTTCAGGTTTAACAGGACAATAACTTGGTTCACCAGGTTCAACAACTTTTGGGGTAATATTTTAAATGGAAAGATAATCAGCAAATATCATACACCTTCAGAGTTTCTGGGTTCCAATCAAGTAGTAAATAATACAGTCCAATACAAATCCATTCTTCAAGGGAATGAAGTAATCCCAGGATTGGACTGTTAACAAATTAGCCCACTGTGTCATTGAAGGAATATGCTGTACTCTTGTCTTATCTCCAAATTTTGCATTAGGTCCTGTTTCTACATTTGAATAGAATCTCTTTATTTTGGAGGAGGGGGAAGGCATCCAATCTGACAAATCATAGGAATTTCATTCAGTTACAATAGAGGCGAGACAAGTTGAGACAAGTTCTCACTTTGCTGGGTTACTATCATTTTAATTTCTAGCCAGTAATTTTTTTTATGGTGCCCTATTCCCATGATCTCCTTGATCACCAAGAAGGTCAGTTTTATTTCATGCTGAGTGTCTTCACCTTTAATTTTTTAGTGAATTATCTCAAATGTTTAGCTGTCCTTACCATACACATATATACTTTTGTAATCCGTGATTAAATGAAAAAAACAAAAAATAAATTTGATGTTTATAGATTGCATCCTGAGCACACATTCCTCTTTTTCTGCAAGTTACTCTACTCTAAGATCAAGTGGTGTTTAAAAGAGGTCTTAAACCCTGTGGCTGCTACATGAACCCTGAGTCTAAATAAATCTGTCCCCCACATTCTTGAACTTGTATTTTTGTGTGAATACACATACATATGCATATATAACTACACATATACACACATACAGATTCATTTAAATATATGTTCAGGCAGGTAGTTATTTAGAGAACAGTTCTAAGGTTTTTGTTTGTTATATTTACATCAATTCAATTCGTGTCAATTCAATCATTCATTCCATTGGGCAGTATTTTCTCAACCAAGTATATTGTTTCTATGTTAGACTACATTGGACACTTTCCATGTTAGATACTAGGCTAGGTTCTGGAGATAAAATTTTGAAAATAGAAATAGACACAAAGTCTTCTCATGGAGCTTAAAGGGAAAGACATGAAAAATACATTTATCTATTTGTCATCTATCTAGAAGCCATTCAACTGCCTGTCTATGAGTAGGAATGCAAGGTGCTGTGAGAATGCAAATCAAGGAAAAATTTCTCAGAATCACAAAGGCTTTCCTGAGGCCGTGACAAGAATGCTAATAAATGAATAAATAAGAGTTATTCAGTATTACCTGGGCCACGATTGCAACAGCACTGGAAATAATTAGATAAGGTTATTATATCAAAAAGCAAAGAGCCCTGTCTTCCATCGTGTCCAGATGTCGGTGACCCGTGAGGATCTTTTCTTTCTCTTCTGAGTGGTGTAAACCCAACTCAAACTTCTCTAAGGAAGGGAATTTATTGCCTCATGTAAGACACATGGTTTCACAGATAGTTTATTGTAGGGTTCAAATAATTTCTTTCTTTACTTTTTCATTTTCAGGCATGCCTTTTTGGTGTTGGATCCATTATCCAGCCCAAGTGATTGTGAGGACAGTAGCTTATACTCCTTAGCGCAATATTCTTCCACATTTAAACCAGCAAAAATATCCTGTCTCCTTGGTAAGCATTGAGATTCGGCCTAGACCAACATAAGTAATTTGCCACTCCCTGAGAAAGTATCTCAACTACTAGAAAATAAAAAAAATTAAAAGAAAAGAAAAACATAAAATACAGGCTCAATTGTCCCTCTTTGATACTATTAACACATTTTTGGCTGCATGATGGCTTGTTTTCTTTATTATAATTATTGGTAGATTAGAAATATACCTTTTGATCATATAATTAATTAGTAATATTATGTTATTTTTTCAGATTTCCATATAGGTGAAAACTGATCAAATATTTTTATGATTAAGTTAGATTTGGATAGGTTTTTGTATATATCTCTTACTGGGTTGATATCTTACAAACATATTTCTCTTAGCACCACAAGACATTTTCACACCTACTGCTTTGTGTCATGACTCCAATGATTTCAGTGAATGACAAGAGTGTTCTTGGAAGCCCTTTTAACACCATAATGAGTAGCAATCACTTAACTATTCATGGCCAGAACAGTGAATCATATAAGTGCATTCCACTGAAAGCAAAGTAAATTATCTCAACTACTTGGAGCATCTATCAAAAGCAGAATTTTGGAAGACAACGGTCCTTTCACGAGCAAATGATTCAGGTGAAGCTTTTGCAGTATATTTGAAAACCTGAAGAATTTTCCCCCTTAAGCTTAGAGGATACAGGGATTTCTGAGGTTTCAAGGATCCCCAGCCTGTCCACCTAAATGTTTCCATCTCAGGACCAAGGATCTTGCTCTTTTCTTTTCAGAAGTACCCGTGACTTTTACAAAGTTGACCTTTGAGATGATGCACTCATTCTTCTTGGCAACTCTTCCACATTTATAAGTAAATCACATAAATGCTATTGTTCATGGTGTGCACCACAGTCATGGGAGAAAATGCTTTCTTTCCCTTGCCATAGGAGACTCTGGTTTTAAGGTATACATGGAGTTGAACTTGACTAATCCACTTTTGTTATTTTAATTTTTCAAAGCTTCCAAACTAGATAACAAAATAATCAACAGTTTAATTGTTAATTACTATCAGCTCCATTCTATTCAAGTGCCATATCTGTGATGGAACCCCATGTTTCGCCTTCCTCCAGGATGTGTGCGCTGTCTAGCTGAGGTGAAAGTCCTGGCCATTGTGATGATACTGCAGAGCTGAAGTTGTGTCCACCTCAGTTCTTGGCAATAGTTGGTTCTTACTGTCAGTTCTAAAAATCCCATCTGAAAGCTTTCAAGGGCTGCCTCTGTTTTAATCTGGGTTTCCATAAATACAGATCCCAATACAAAAACTTGTTTGCAGATAATTTTGGTTAGAAAAATTAATCTGGAGAACAAAAGTGAGAGAAAGGGAGAATGAAAAAGGAATGAACAATGAATCATTTGTATCGGACACCACTGCAAGTAACTAGTGTTAGTGCAAATTAGACTTTTGGGGGAGCATTAGTAAATGAGTCACTGAAGTTGTCTCTTGAGGGAATCAAATGCAATGCCTTTCCCCTTTAGATTCGGTTTTTCATTGGTCAAGGATGACACAGAGAAGTTCACATTTTATTGCATGAGTGCCAGGTGAATCCCCACAGATATCCACAGATATTCTCCACATTGCTGGAGAAGCCTTGAGGCAGGAAGTGAAGAGTAAGAAAACTGTGTAGACCAAGAGAAATTGCATCAGGTCACATCTGTGCTAGGTTGGTCAAAGTAGGTACAGAGCCTGTTGGGGCAACAATGGCTGGAGAAAAGTTAGGATTTCAAGGAGTTGAAGAATACATACACTATAAGGGGAAAATACTTTGACTAAAGTCAATAGAATTGCCAATTTTTTAATATAAAAGGCAGCTAATATTCAGATATATTTTTATTTAAATATGTCATATTCAAAGAATAGGCTTTATACATGAAATGTTATATTATGGAAGTAAAATATTCCTTCCCATTTCTCTTTGATATAGTTTTGGTTTATTGTTGCTATTCACAAGTAAGGGAAGTAATACCTTCATTGAGTGGAGTGGGTCTAGCTGACTCCACAAAATATTATCTAAAATAAATAAGTAATAAGCACATAAAACCTTTCAAGGAAAAAAATTTCTGAATAGACTCTAGTTGTTTTTTTTTTTTTTTCATGTATATATTTCCACATGTCTTCTTATAGTGGTATTGTATTGCAGATTCTAGCTCTCTAAAGCAAGCTAGATTGAAATATTCATACAATAACTCTAAATATTTTTTTTGTGTGTCTCTTCTAAATCCTCTATATTTAAAATAAAAGAAAATATAATCATCCCTACTGAGTTAGATTTTTCTTACACCTAAGTGGACAATAAATTCTTGGTTGGAAAAGGTGATTTCCTGCCCTGGACCTGTTTCTCAACCATTACAGTCATTTGTGAAAAAGATTAAAAAACACCTTTGACATTCTCCTGTGGCTTTGTGATTGCTATGTAGCTATTCATATTCGTGAAGAAATTGAATGAATGAGTTACTAGCATTTGACAAAAAAGAAATCCCCATGTGAGATTTAAAAAAAAAAAAAGAAAGAAAAGCTAGGAAATAATTGGAAAAAAACACTAGACTGTAATCTATTTAGTAAATAATTGTACAAACTATAGTACAATGTAAATAAAAAGGAGAACAAATATATTTGCATGATGAGATATCATAAAACTTTGCCACTGAACAGCTGAGAAATTTTGTTTTCCTATTCACATCAGCTAAAGCATTTCTTGTTTAAAAAAAAAAAAACAGTTTTAAAAATGGGAACTTTCTGTAGAGTTCTAATGGGTTTCTTTATTATGCTATTTTTGCTTCCCTCTCTGTGAAAGCATTCTTTTAGAGTCCAAGGAACCAGGTAAATTCCCTAATTTACTCTAGAAGTTTTTATGTGCTAAAACAGGAGAAAACTGGGAACATCTTTAAAAACATAGATATGTATCTCAACCTATCCAGGAATACAAACAAGTTGGTAAATGTGTCCTTTTAAAATTATTTTAATTAGATAAAAATTCATGTTAATTTGAAAAATTAGAAAATACAGATAAAAAATAATTGTTTGCCTATAATCTTAACACCTAGAAAGAATAACTCAATATTTTGATAGTTTTATAATTTTAATGCCTAAGTATGCCAATAAAACACACAAACACATACACATGAAACTTCAAAACAGATGGTGTTGTTCCTACTGTTTTATAGTTTGCTCGTTTATCCCCAAAATCCATTTGTATTAGTAAATGGCTTATATATTTGGATACACACACACACACACACACATAAATACTTTTCTCATATATATAAAATATATATTAGTATATAATATATATAAAATACATTTCTCATATGTTCATATATGGTGTATACTCTGTCTAAAGTAAGTAAAAAATCAGAAATCCACGTTAATATATCTAAAAAGATATTTGATTTTGAAGTAAAAATGATTCCTTCTCCTAAAGAATTTATTCCAAGTAAAATTAAAATGGACTAAGAAGAACATTTTTTTAAATTCATGGCTACAATATAACCAATTTTTGCTTATTGATGGTGTCTATGGCATTTTAAATCATGTTTATTTTATTTTTGTTAAATGTGACTTTTATATCTGTATCATTGTTATATTTTTTATTTTGTATGCTTTGAATATATTGTTCAATTTCTAAGTTCTACCAGTTCCTTTCATATTTTTCTGGAATTATATAATTTATTCTCAGAAACTTTTTACCTGTTCTCTCATCTCTTCTTTAAAAAATAATCAGTACACACCTATAATCCCACCAGTTTGAAGGATGACAAGTTCAAAGTCAGCCTCAGCAATTTATTGAGGCCCTAAGCAACCTAGCAAGACTCTGTTTAAAAATAAAAAATAAAAAGGGTGGGAGTTTGGCAAAGTGCTTCAGCATCCCTGGGTTTAATCCTTGATACAAAAAAAAAAAAAAAAAAGAAAGAAAGAAAAAAAGAAAGAAAAAAAAATCATTAGACCATTATTTGTTTGAGAAATGTTTCTTTGAGTTGTTCCTTTTCTTTGAAAAATTCCTATATTGTTCTTGTAATATATATCTGCCTTACCTCTTATTTCATCTTTTCCATTCCTTTTTGTAAAACTTTAATATTTGCATAATTTCCTACAATTCACTTAAACTAAGAAGGTACAGTTCAGGGGTAAGAGTGCTTTGTCAATAAGGGTTCTGCAGCTGTCTCCCCCTGATGTCATGCTGAATGATCTCGGTTTCTACTGAAACATGTTCTGGTTCTTTAGTGGCTCATTCTTAGTCCAAAATTCTTTCATTGAAGTTACTTTAGTGACTTCTTTTTCAAAATTGTGTTGACCCCGAATGAGATATATCAGTTCTTGCACTCTTACTAATTTTGGTTTCTGTATGTCACTAACTAGAAAAATGTGGTATAAAATGTATGTTTGTGGTTCGACCATGTCTTTGTTTCATTGAAGATCATATTCTTCTTTGTTCCTAGCTATTCTTAGGTGAAGGGGAAAGACAATGGAAGGCATTGCTAGCCATTTACCACTACCTTTCTTCTTCCTGTTGGCATTTCCCATATTCACTTGCCTTTAGGAGTGGTCATATAATCAATTTGTTTTAGTTGGTTCAGGTGGCTATACAAAAAAATATTTAAATTGAGTGGCTTATAAAAATTTATTTCTCACAGTTCTGCAGTTAGTTACTATGAAAGTGAATTGATATAAAAAGAGAAAACAGTGCTTGAATCTTTCTGGTTTTCTTTCTTGCTATGTGCTTTATTCTATATGTGTTCTGCTAGTGTGATGCATCCACCAGGAAACCCTCACCAGAAACTGAACAAATAGGGCTACCCAATCTCTATAGCCTTCAAAGCTATGAGATAAATAAACCTCTTTTCTGCATAAAGTTTCCAGTTTCAAGTATGTTGTTGTAGCAAGAAGAAACAGATTAATCTATCACTGTAACAAAAAAATCTAAGCACTGAATCACAAATAGTTCTAAATTTTTTCTCTATTGTATTCTATACTATATGCTTTGTATTCAAAGAAAACTAAAGGCCAGAATTAGAGAAAAAAAAAACTGATATGAAGAATAGAGATAAAAGGTGGCTGATTTGTTCCTGAGTCTTGGTTATGATTTCTGATTTTGAAATAATAATAACAACAAAAGATAACTGTAAAGAAATTGTAATCAAAGACAAAATTAAATATCCAATCACATAGGTGTCAACAGTAGGTTGTAAAAAATCTCAAAATCTCCATCTTCCTCTTCTCTATGCCCTTTGCAATGTGACTTCAGAGCTCTTCTTATCATTTGCTGAATTTAACTCCTCCAATCCTGGATCTGAGATATTCTTGCATCTTGCTTTGACCACTAGAATTTAGTATAAGTAACATTGTAACAGACCTCAAGAGGCTTCTGCTTCTGTCCTCTCTTCTGAAACCTCCTCACCACTATGTAAAGAAGTTTTGGGTAGCCCACTGAAGGATGCATATCAGAGAAAATCATCTTACCTAAGGCCAAACTTAGTGAACTTCATCACAATGATTTCCAGCACCTGAGCAATTCTAGAGAAGAGAAGCCACACCTTGTCCAGATCAGCAGAACTACTCAACTGGCCTGAAGTTACTTAAGTGATAATTAAATGCTTATTAAATCTCTAAGTTTGGGGGTAGTATACTAACACATCCATAGCCACTGATACAATAATTACTAGAGTGGTTCAACCTTATCCCTGCCACAAAGAATAGAAATATATTTACACTTAGATAGAAGCATAGACTAGGTAGAATAAAATCTAGAATAACTAGATGGAGGAGAAGAAAGGAGAAAGCACACTAAAATGGTTACAAATCTAGGTGATCTCGTATCTCTTCTCTAAAACTTCAAGTGCAAAGACAAATTCAAGATAAAAGTGTGGTTGTGAGGGGAATGGGAAAATAAACAAGGAGAGAAATGAATTACAGTAGATAGGGTAGAGAGAGAAGATGGGAGGGGAGGGGAGGGGGGATAGGAAAGGTAGCAGAATACAACAGTCACTAATATGGCAGTATGTAAAATTGTGGATGTGTAACCGACGTGATTCTGCAATCTGCATTTGGGGTAAAATTGGGGGTTCATAACCCACTTCAGTCTAATGTATGAAATATGATATGTCAAGAGCTTTGTAATGTTGTGAACAACCAATAAAAAAATTTAAAAAAAAAGATAAAAGTGTGAAAAGTTTAACACACACACACAGAGAAAGAGATAAATCTATTACACTTAACCACATTTGTTCATTTAGATGGCAGAAAAATATTTTATAAATTCAAGTATATAGGAATTATATTCTACATTTTTCTTGGAAAATACATAACTGAGTATATATCTTTTGATGTTATGAATTATAAATAATACCACAGTAGTCTTTAAATGGAAACTATTTTGCCAACTTAAAATGCTCTCTCATGCCCTTCAGAATAATATGAAAGTAAATAAAACAGTTATTAAATGACTACTCTGTGCCAAGAACTGCTTGTATCTCATATAAAGAATATCCAAATTCTGTTTTGAAAACATGAAAATTAATGTTACTATCTCAATTTGATAAGAACAACAAGGATGGAAAAGTCATGACATAAACCAATTGGAAATCAGCATTGACACCAGATAAAAACTGATATGATCAAATAATTGTTGTAATTTCAGATCTAAATATGATACCAAAGCTAAAAATTGTTGCTCAAGGAGATGTGGAAGGTAGCAAATAATAATGGTCAAATTCAAAAGCTGACATTATGTTAAAAATCCTGGGAAGTTGAGCTGGAAGAAAAATAATGATATGCTAAGTTCCTAGTCATTTTTTCTTTCATTTCATAGCAAAAAAATAATCTCAAAAAATCACAATTAATTAAAAGCATAATGTGTACTTTTAAAAATTGCTGAATCACTAACAGATCAAAGGGGAGATTATTTAATTTATTTTAAAGTGTTTCAACATTGAGATATATCTTAAAAGTAAAATAGAAATATCACCTAAAGCTAAAATGGGAAACAATTTACTACATGTATATTATAATAAGTAGTAAAAATATTGCATTCCAGTGATTACTTCCACCAATATTAAAAAATGTCCCATAAAGTCAGAAACATTTATGCAAAGTAAGTCAGAGCTTCTGATTATATGTGGAAAAACTCTTTAAGAGGGCTGGGAATATGGCTCAGGCAGTAGCGCGTCTGGCATGCGTGCGGCCCGGGTTCGATCCTCAGCACCACATACCAACAAAGATGTTGTGTCCGCCGAGAACTAAAAAATAAATATTAAAAATTCTCTCTCTCTCTCTCTCTCTCTCTCTCTCTCTCTCTCTCTCTCCTCATTCTCTCTTAAAAAAAAACTCTTTAAGAAAAATTGATAGCATTGTTATATTCTAAGAAATTTAATGCTTTTTGTGCCTTGGGAAATGATCACAGGGTTTGTATTTTTCTAAAAGTAAAGCAATCTGAGAGAAAGTATTTGGAAATAATCCAGAGAAAGAATGGGAGTTTATAAGGGTTAAAAATCTACTATTCAAGAAGTTTGTTGTCAAATTCCTCTTTGTGCATATATTGATAAAGGCCTTGATAGCATTAGAAATTACAAGGGATGGGTTAATAAAGAAGACTAAAACTTGCTATAATGGCTGTGAGCTCAACTCACATAACCATGGAGATGCTAGAGCAGAAAGAAGGAGGCTGATGGATCTCAAAATCCCACTCAGTATATAACCATGCAATCAAGAGGAAACCTTAAGAAGACTGACAGAATATGTTCCTAGTGGGGTCACAGCAATCAGGGTTGGTGAGGAAGTGTGGCTGGGATCTCCCAGGAGATGAGCAAGAAGAGATGAGGATGGGAAAAGGAAAGACCAGAATTAATTAGACGTGACTTTCCTATGTTCATATATGAATACATGACCAGTGAAACGCCACATCATGTACAACCACAAGATTGGGATCCTTATTAGAAGTAGTTATACTCCATGTATGTATAGTATGTTGAAATACACTCTACTGTCATGTATATCTAAAAGAACAACTAAAGAAAAAGAGCATTCTAGTTGCAACCATTTTTTACCCAGGTTAGGCCCGTATAATTGTTTCAAAATCCAAAGTCCTAAATGACTCCCCATTTATTTTGTGCTGTACAGAAAAGTGACAGCAATAGTGAAGAGTGTAGGTGGCATCAGGACAGCTCAAAACTGAGCCTAAGTTGGAAGCCCTCCCCAAGAAGTCCTGGTTGTCTAACCCGACTCCAAGTAGACCTGTTCCTGGATATTACAAGTAGCTCTCCGGGCAAGGGCAGGATTGAAGTGCTGGGAAGTATTCCAGTGACCAGACTGACTAACAGAGGGAACTAGTGAGTGAGGCGATGAGGAACTAGGAAATGATCACCCAGATTGCAGTACTTTAAGTCTTGAGGTGCATTTCCAGAATGTTTTTAGGAATATGAATCAAGACATAGACTTTTGCTGTTTTTTTCTATCCTTTCTCAAAAGTAATATTACCACCCAATACTCATGTAAAGTCAGGGTACCCATGAGGTTAAAAAGAAAAAGCTGCCTTACAAATGAACACCTTGTACTCAGAAACCAGCCAGTGGAAGGCCCAAAATAGATGTTCAAAATAGCACACTACTCACAGAGAGATAGGAGGAGATGCAGGTAACATGGTACAATTACAATGCAGTTTTGGAGGGGGTTTTGTTGGTATGAAACATATCATTATTGAAACGGAGAACTGAATGTATTGAATAGAAGAATATAAAACACGAAAAAGTGAGTTAGTAAGCTAGATAGTTAAATTGAAGAACTCCCACAAGGCATCATATGGGATAACACATACACATGCACATACTCAGGCATACATACTAATGTATATTTACATATACATACATATAAAACATCATACATATCATGTGTATATGCAAGTATACATATACAAAGAGAGAGAGAGGGATAAAGAGAGGATAGAAGTAGTAACATTACATGATTTCATAAGAGTCTTAGAAGAAGGAAAACTGTACAGAAGGAGGAACGTGTTGAAAAATAATGAACTGGAATTTTCTAGAATTAAAGAGACATAGCAGATCACCAGCTGCACAAATGCTTAGAGTGCCAAACAGGATAAGTGAGGAAATTTTATGAACTCTAAAAATTTAAAACCTCAGCTAAGCACATTATAGTGTGATTTGGAAATAGGAATATAAGAGAATATTCTAAAAATTTCTGCAGAGAAAAAAGAATGAAAATGAAAATGAAGCTAGACTTTTCAAACCATAACACTGGATATATAAAAACAAGAAAGTAATATCATCTGGACAGACTCATTAGAAATTTCCTAAATTATTTGTTAATTTAATTTTGCTTCCTCAGCACCTAGCAATGTCAGTATTTCTCCACTCAGAGTTTAATGCAATACCCTTCAGATTCTCTGTGCATTCGTTGTGTTATGACCATGGACATGGTCCCCAGATAGTGGTGAAAGTATTATTCCAAATATCAAAAGCTGAGCTTATTGCCAACTAAAACTCATCACTTTTAGGAAAATGACTAGCATCCTAACATGGTTTAAGATGCTGCTGGTCCAGCATCATTAAACACTGGCTGGACTTGGGAACCGTTGGTGTGATAGTTATCCTGGTTGTCAACTTAACAGGATTGAGAGACACCTAGAAAATTGGTAAAGCATGCTTCTGGGAATGACTGTGAGGATATTTCCAAAAACTAATTGGCACATGGGTCAGCAAACTGAGTGGAGAGACCTGTCCTGAATATGGGCAGCACCATTTAATAGGTTAAGGATCCTTCCTTTACAAAAATTAGAAGGGGGAAGCTAGCCCTCATGTGCAAATTTGATTCTTCTTGAGCAGGTGCATTTTCTGCTGTTGCCATCACCTGTAGACATGAGACTCTAGATTCTTCAGACTTTGAACATGGACTTGGACCAGTGACTCTCCAGGGAGCTTCCAGGCCTTCAGCCTTAGCCTGGGGCTGCATCTTTGATCTTTCTTGTTCTGGACTCCAGTTTCTTGAACTAAGCAATTACTGGTTTCCCCAGTTCTCCAGCCTCCAGATGGCTAATGTGGACATACCTAGTTTCTGATCATGTAAACCAATCTAATAAACCCTTATATATACATTTTATTGGTTTTGTTCCTTTAGAAAACTGACTAACATACCTGGAGAGCTTTGTGTTGCTGCTAGGATTCTTTGTGGGAGCTTCTCTTTGAATAGGTCTGGGGTGGCTCCCAGTTCCCCAGGTGACTCCCAAGATAGCCCTGTCCCAGAAGTCCCTGTGGTCTTTCTGGTCCCACCACACCCTTGTTTGTTTCCCATCAGGTAGAGCTCCTGCTGCTTGGATCTTCTGTGCCTTAATCATGGGGTGCTCCTTCCCGCTCCAAGGCTTTGAATAGGTTTTCCCACTTTGCACAGAGTTCCCCACACCCTTTCACCAGGGTCACTCCTGCTCTTCAGTTTCTGAAGGAACCTCTGTCCCTCCTCAAATCGCTTCCACAAGCCATAGAGACTCAGAGCAATTCATGTGTCTTCTAATAGCACTTATGATATTTGTTAAAGTTTAACTATTGGATTCTTCCTGGAAACTCTTTGTCCTCTATGTTGTGAATCTGTATCTATAGGATTAGTTGCTTTTTCTTATTCAGTATTGTATAGTTTTCAACTAATGCAGTCCTGCCTAACATTTGTTGAATAAATGAATGCATGACACCTACACACCGAAAACCAGCAAACACCTTAAGTTCACACATGCCTTGCTTGCAGTTCATATATACATTTATATTATTTCACACGTATAAGATTACAAAGATACATGAAGCTAGTGAGTAGATGAATTAACAAATGACATGATGCTGTATTTTGAGCAGCACACATATTGTTTCAAAGCTATTAAAAGATCATAATTATTTTCCATGGTTGCTAAAAAAAAATAACATATAAACTTTCCTTTTCCCATAGAAGTCATGATTGCCAACTTAGTGATCTGTGAACTCAAAAGCCAGAAACATAACTATTGAAAAAATATTTTATTTTACTGAGAATGATTTTTAGCTTTTTCTTCTACAGTAATTTTTCTAGTGTTGCTTTGATACAAAATGTCATTTCAAGATCATCTATAAAAGAGAATTAAAAATGCTAATTCTTTTGTAAAACAAGAATTAAATGAATAACCGACTCATGAAGTGCTTTCAGGGGTGAAAAATCAGAAATAGCAATGAATCAAAGTGAATCATTAACTTTTCCAAAGCCAGAGAAATTTAAAGAAAAATCTTCAATTCAATTACCATCACACTTTTAAAAATAAAGGTAACTGCAGCCTATTGGAATGGCATCTGTCCTAGATTGCACATGTCCTTAGTGACAGGGAAATGACAGTGAAAACATAAGGGTAACAAGCTAGAGGACCAACCTGAGCAAGCACAGGATAATGGTATTCAATGGAGGCTATCTTACCAAGGAAAATTGAGCAAGGCAGAGCCACAGTGTTGTGTGATGCCTAAACCTGAAATGTCACTGAATCCTCCAAGGAAGGAGCAAGTTATTCTCAGAAAGTCATCACACACAAAACTATAGATCTGCTTGCCAAAGCAGAACACCTGTGCTGGAAAGACTTCAAAACCATGGAGCCGAACTGCTCATCATAAACATTATATTCATCTAGTCATATATGTAAAATGGTGGTGTGATTTTTTTTATTTATTTTTATTTAAAGTATATTGTATATATTCATTACTACATGACTTATTTTTCACTTGAAAATTATTCTTTCTAATCATTAGCTTATGCTCACATAACTTAACACAAATGGACAGCATAAAAATATTTATATAAAGTCTTATTTTTTGCCTGTATAACTTTCCTTCTCCTCTTCCTCCTCCTCTCTATCCAGGACTTCCATACATGGTTCTGTGTATCTCTAACTGCAAACATCAGATCAAAGTGAGATCATTGAGTTATCTAGAGGTGCATACAACATTGCCACAGACATGGCAGCTAAACAGTACAAATTATTTATCTGACAATACCTGTGGGTCAGGAGTCTCTGCTCAGTGTCTGCAATCAAGTGTCATCCACAGCTGTGTCATCTAGAGCTTGACCAAGGAAGTAGCCACTTCCCTCCTTGTGTGGTTGCTGGCAACACATGATTCGTCATGGTTGTAAGACTGCGAGTCCTCATTTTGTGTGGAGCTAGAGGCCATAGTTGAGTCCCTAGAAGTCACTAGAAGTTCCTTGTCATGTGGATTTTCCCAATATGCCTACTTGTTTCCTAATAGCCAGCAAGGAGAAGAGAGATCAAAGATGGGTGCCATGGTCATAGATAATATAATCACACGTAGTGCATCACCTTTGCTGAATCCTAATGTTTGAAAACAAGCTACAGTCTCCACATACATATAAGTGGAGGGTTAAAAAAACATGCAAGAAAACAGAGGCAGAGACCATCAAGGCCACCTGAATGTGGCGTGTCCAGCACAGGTGATATGAATAATACCTCTGGAATCATTCAGTGCATGCATGTCCTCTTATCAGTGTCAGCATCCCCTCATTGCCACCAAGTGATTCATGGAAAGGAACTGGTGTGCCTCTTTCTCCACTTTTACCTTGTTCATATAATTGTATACACCTACATTTTTCTTATTGCTTGTTTTACAAAATAAATATTGAACTACTCAAACTTTTCACTATCTTGCTTTTCTCACCTAGCAATATTTCATGGAAATATTTACAAGTCAACTATTATAGCATTATAATATTTTTTTGAAAACTGTACAATATTCTAAAGTGTGATTATATAATAATGTATTTACTTCTTCTACTGCTGAAAATATTTATTTTGTTTTAATTTCCCTCCTAAGGTGCGTGTATATATGTGTGTGTGTGTGTGTGTATACACATATGTATATTCATATGTATATATGCCTATATATTCACATGTTTACATATTTATCTATAAAGAATGTATGGATGGATCACTGAACATGGAAGGTGGAGTTTCAGGTGCTGTATTGCTGGATTAAGCATATTCATAATATTTATTAAGATAGAGTCAGATTCTTTCCAAACTGGCTTGAACAAACTACATTTCCACAAACAATATATGGGCACCACCTGGTCTCAATCGCCTCTCTAATAATAGATGTTTGGATTTTCAAAAATCAGTACCAGAATAGTGACTGTAAAGCTGTATCTCTTTTTTATTTTAATTTGCATTGGTCAGGATACTCTGAATTAGAGAATTTTGTATATGTTCTTTCATTTGGTTAAGAATCTGCACTGAGTGCCTATTGTTTTCCCATGACTCTCTGAACAAGGAACACAGTAGTGAACAACTCAGGCCGAAATCCACCCCTGCTCTTGTAGAGTGTGCCTTCTATTGCTTACATTCTAGCTGTCCCAACAGAATACATATATATTTATTGACGTTTGCACTTACATGAATTGCCCATTTATATTATCTGCCCACATTTTGTAAATGTACACATCTTTTTCCAATTAACTATTAAAAGTTCTCAATATAGTATTTATTTACATAAATCCTACTCTGCCATCTACATGAAAATTTTTTGCTCCATTTACCATTTGTCTGTTGTCCTCACTTATGACAATATACAGTACTCCTCACAAAAGTTTTAGATTTCAGTGTAGTTAAAAACCCACAGTTATTGTTATAACTTCTGAATTACCTAAGCCTGTTTCCTTTAAATTCTCATCTGTCATACAGTCTTCTAGATTCTCTTGGAAGTTTTTAATAATTTATTTTTGGAGACCTTTCAAAATAAAAACCATCATTCATTTAAAAATAAAGATGCACAGTTTTACTTATGCAATTGTATGTTACTTCTCATAGATACTGAGATTTATATTTGGATTCTCTGTTGGATTTCTCAAAAATATCTGTGTAGCATACACCGATTTCATAGTTGGTTACAATAATTTTATATTTTGATACTTTTAATAGCAAATGCACCTATTGTACTCCAACTTTTCACAGTTTCTTAGCTATGTCAATTTTCTTTCCATGTGAATTTTAAGAAGTTTCTATCCACTTAAAAACACGAATGAAATGCTAATTAGAATTACATTAAATTTATATATTTATCTTTTGTTTCCATCATTGTAAAATTTGGCCTCTTTTTCATAAATAAGATATACATTCACATTTTTTTCTGATCTTGTTTTACATTCTAGTAAGATTTAACAGCTTATTATACAAAGGTCTTAGGCTCTTCTTGCTCATTTTTCTTAAGTATTTAAGGGGTGTTGCTTATTACTATTTCATTTTCCAACTGCCATTTTAGAGACTTCTTATTGCTCTGTGTAGCCTAGCATCTGAAATTTTTCAATTTGCTGACCAGTTCTTTGTTACAGTTTTCCTTTATTATCTGCTTAATTATTGTCGCCACCACTACCAGTTCTTTTCTTCTCCTGGAAGTCTTTTGTTTTAGTATTCCTGGGGTTACTGAGGCTGTTTGTCAAATTCCCCTTGATTGGTCATCTCTTTATTTCTTTGTTCTGTGCTTTAAAATATTTTTTTCTACTTGATATAATGTGAATAATTCAGGTCATGACATTGATCATCCTCTTGATTATTTTTTGTAGCTGGATATTTTTTTATGGTTAGAACCAGAAGGTGGTTACTTTATTGTACTGAACTGAACTTCATTAAATTCTCTTATTACTTTTTAATGCAAGTGTGTGCTGCCTCCAGAAGCCCAGTCTCATCAGATCTTGTTCTGAGAGCTTTTATGTTTGCTGCTCTTACTGTTGTCTGCTTGGCACTGGGGCCTCCTTGGGTGAGTTACTCTTCCTTTGATCACTGGGACTGGGGTTGGGCTCTGGGTTGCCTTCTGTAGAAGTACAGTGATCTTTGCTTATAATCACTGGCAAGTAACATCAGCTAGTCTAAAAATGCCTAATTTAGACAGCAGGAGGCAACTTTTGCATCCCTGTCTTTTCTTGCAGGCTTAAGTACTGAGAGGACTTGGGCCCTTGCTCAGTGTTCCTCAGTTCCTACAGGTTCCAGTCACATGGGTTGACTGATGATCATCTCCAAGGAGCCACTGGGAACCAACATGTTTTGCTCCTCAGCACAGACTTTCTGACAATGGATGTCAGATCTCCATCCTATCCAGAGATGACACAGTTCTTCATGAGCTTTCTTTAAGGAGATGCTGCAAAAAAGCCCAGGTCTTGGCTCTCAGACTTCACTCTCCCTTAGCTTGTTGGCCCCAACAACTGTTTGGCTCAGAAGAGTAAATTATTTGCTGTTGGGAAAAGGTAGGTTTCAGCTTCTCCCTTTGCAGAACAAGTTGTACCCAATTTTCAGCCCTTGCCTCCTATCTTTCCTTCATTAGCTCTAGCATTGCTATGACCTGCCCCACTGCCTAACCACCCTGGTTTTCTATGTTATGGGGGGAAATGAGATGACTGAAAGTCATCCAAATTTGCTCTGCACTTCTCACCACTATCCCCATATCTGTGCCTCTATCACCTCTCCCAATTTCACATGACCAGTTGCATCTCACCCCATCTCTTGTCCCTCTGCTCAGCCTTGAGTCTTTGACGTCCTGTGTCCTGTTTGCAACATCAAACAGACGCTTTAAAATATTTGTTAAATATCTTCTTTAGCATAAAGGCAAAAAAAGAGAAGGAAAACCACAAGTGAGAACTACTGTTATCCTTGCAATTTATGTGTCTCTAAATTCACCTATCTTGGTTTCCAAAAACCAGAGAAGAACCTTTTAAGAGTATTTATTATTATTTGGGATGCTCACAGGAGTTTTTCTTCCTTTACATAAAATCTCCAAGTGACACTAAATACAGAAGTCTTTCTATGGTTGAATTACATTTCCAGAAATCTCCCTCATGTACAAGTGAGACCTCTGCCTAGCTTATTTTTTATTAATTTATTCATGATCACCATCACTAATAGTACTTGTCAGTACATTGGTACTGGCCTTCACTTGCTCTGTGGTGGGTGAGGAGATGGACCTTGTGTGAGAACATCCATGATCCATGTTATCTACTTCCTTTGTTGCATATTCTCTTCCCTGAGTCCCTTTTCATTTTGTGATGGGCTGTTGCTTTCACATTTGAGGTCCCTGGTGATAATATTTATATAACCCTTAATCTTTGCATCTGCAAATACTCAAAACTCATTGTAAGTGCTCACTTCTTGAAGGCTTTATTTTTTTTCTGTCATGCTTATTTTATACATAGGGATTTCCCGATTTTCTTTTTGTTCTTTGGGAAAAAATTTGGTCACCTTATTTGACCCAGCAAATATTTTGTTTCCTAAATTCTTCTCCCTCCAGCTTCAATGTCTTTGTCCTCTCTGCAGATGATGCAAGGGGAATTTTGAATTCCTTTCTTTCCCTTCTTGATGTCAAGCCGAGAAAGACTTCTCACATTGTTCTGAGACACACTATTTCTTATGTATCATTAATAAGTTCTTCCAGCTAATTGTCAGCAAAATGATAGTCCTATGTAATTATAACCAATATTATTTTCAATACACATAACCAGGTACTTCTGAGAGACTTTTCTCAGCAAACTTTCTGTGAACATATTAACAAAAAGCTTCAGATGAAAGGAATGTCAGGACTTTTTATCTTATTTTGATTCTAAAATGGCAATAGACACTCCTGAAACTAAGAAATAAATAATGGATTTTGGAATTTATACCAGGTTTTCTTTGCTCTGTTCTTTGTCCTTGGTAATTTTTCTTAGCTATTAGGTAGCTCACTACCTATTCTGTATGCAAAGCATTTAAAAGAAACTGACTGATTCCCTAAGAATTCAAAGCATAATTCTGAGTTTGCGGTCTTTGCAAACCATCCCTTCCAGAGTTATGGGCAGTTTGGATTCTACCAAACTTTAGTTCTCACTGTCAGTAGGGAGTTCTGAAAGTTGGCATATTCCAAATGAAAACTGGAAAGGGAGTTTCAGTAGACTCATTCCTAAGTCTTCTCTTCCTTCTGCCGAAGAGCTCAGAAAAGCAATAAGTCACCTGAACTAACGTGTCTGCAGACTCTAGTGTCACTAGGCAGGGTATGAGAAAGAAAAAATGGAATGAGAAAGAAAATAAAAGAATAAAACAAAAGGACTAATTTTTACTGAGTTCTCTGTGTTAAATGCAAATGAAGCCTTTAATAATTATGGTAAGCTCCTCCTCAATTATTTCCATTTTCATTAAGAGGAAATAGTATAAATTGAATGGATTCAATGTATTTTTTCTCCAGTTTTTTTTTGAGGGAAATTGACAAATAAAAATTCTATATATTTAAGGTATACAACTGTTTTAGTCAGCTTTTGCATCACTGTGACCTTAGAGAAGGAAATTTTTATTGAGGCTCATGGTTTCAGAGGTCTCAGTCCATATACGGCTGACTGCATTACTCTGGGCCAAAGATGAAACAGCACATCATGGCAGACTCAGTCATGGTGGGGTTAGGAAGCATGGGGCAGATGGGAACCACAGGGAAGATGCATCCTTCCAGGGCATGCCCTCAGTGACCATGCCCTGCCTACATCCACTCTAGTTAAAATAGGATGAAGTGATTTGGTAACAGCTCTCATAATCCAGTCACTTTAGCTCTAAACATTTCTTCATTAATGCAGGAGCTTTTATGGAACATCTCATATCCAAACTTTACCAGCATTTTGTTTTTATATACACATACACTGTGAAATGACTGCCATACCCAACATATTACCTCACATAGTTACTGTGTGCATATATACAAACACACACATTTGTGTGTGGTGAGATCTACCCTTTTAGCAAATTTCAATTATATTATTGTTAGTTAGCTTCATCACTGTGACTAAAATACCCATCAAGAACAAATTAGCCGGGTGCGGTGCTATACACCTATAATCCCAGCAGCTTGGGAGGCTGAGGCAAGAGGATCACGAGTTCAAAGCCAGCCTCAGGAAAAGCAAGGCACTGAGCAACTCAGTGAGACCCTGTCCCTAAATAAAATACAAAATAGGGCTGGGGATGTGGCTCAGTGGTCAAGTGCCCCTGAGTTCAATCCCCAGTACACCCCCACAAAGAAAAAGAGCAAATTATAGGAGAAAAAGTATATTTTGGCTCACAGTTCCACAGATTAATATATGGTTGACTGAGTCCATTGCTTTGGACCCAAGACAAGGCAAAACATCATGGTGGAAGGGTGTACTGCATGAGTCTTGCTGCATTCATGGCTGCCAGCAAACAACAAGAAAGTGGAGAAGGGACCTCAAGGAAAGTGAACTTTTCTACAGCACGCCCCCAATGACCTACCTTCTCCAGTCATGCTCCACCTGCCTGTAGTTACCACACAATGGGTCCATTCAAACTAGGATGGGCTGTTTCGGTTATAGGCTTCAATCTAATAATTTCTCCTCAAACATTACTGCATTTACACAGGGGACACCTCATTGCCAACCCATAACAACTACACATTATTAACTATAGTCACCATTCTGTACATTAGATCTTCAGAACATATTCATTTTATGACTGAAAGTCTGGAGTCTTTGACAAACATTTCCCCATCTCCCCTACCTCATAGTCTCTGGGCAATTACCAAATGCCCTCTGTTTCTCTAAGTTCAACTATATCATGTTCCACATAAAATAAAATCATGTGGTATTTGCCTTTTTAGTGACTGGCTTACTTAGCATAATATCTCTCCAGAATTTTTCATATTCTCACAAATGGAATAATTCCCTTCCTTTTTATTATGGATTAGATATAAGATGTGCCCCCAAAAAGCTCATGAGGCAATACAGGGAGGTTCAGATGTGAAATGATAGATTATGAGAACTGTAACCTCATTAGATTAATCCATTTAATAGATGAATAATTTAAATGGGTTACTCGGTGGTAACTACAGGCAGATGGAGCATGGCTTGAGAAAAAGGGTCCCTGGGAGTATACCATGGCAGATTAGACTTTGTCCTCAGATCCTTACTTGCCCTCTCTGCTTTCTGGCTGCTCTGAGCTGAGCAGCTTTCCTCCACTGTGCCTGCTACCACGAACTCTGAATTACCTCAGGCCCAGGGAAATGGAGCTGAGCATCCGTGGACTGACCCTCTGGAATCATAAGACCAAGATAAACCTTTTCTCTTCCAAGTTGTTCTCAGTGGGTAACTTGGTTGCAGCAAAGAAAAGCTGACTAACAAATGTTTTTGGGCCATCTTCTTAAATTAAGACTTCTCTTGTCTAACATATAATATATCCTGGATCACATGCCATATATTCTTGAGAAGAATGTACATTCTGTTGCTTTTGGATAGAATGTTCTGAATATGTCAGTTTTGTATATTTAGTTAGAAGTGTAGTTGTAGTCTAATGTTCTCTTATTGATTTTGTTTCCATTCTGATGATATATCCCTTATTGGAAGGGAAGTTTTGAAGTTTCCTAGTATTATTTTATTGCTGTCTATTTCTCCCTTTATGTCTATTAATATTTGACTTATATATTTAGGTGCACCAATGTGGGGTGCATATGATTTATGATTGTTAAATCCTCTTGATGAAATAGCATTTTTATCATCATATAGTGACCTTTTTGTCAGAAAAAGTCTCACAGTTTTTGAAGTAAGTCTCTGTTGTCTGATATAAGTGTGGCTATTCCTTCTTTTTTTAGGTCATCATTTGCACAGAGTATTTCTTTTTGTCCTTTAACTTTCAATCTATGTGTATCCTTAAGGTTGAAATGAGTCTCTCATAGGAAGCATATGGTTGGGGAGTATTTTTTTTTCCTTTACAGACATTCTAAGTTTTTTGATTAGAGAAGTCCACCAACTTATCTATTTTTTTTTTTTGGCTTTTCTCTTTCTTTTTTTTTTAATTTTATTGTTGGTTGTTCAAAACATTACATAGTTCTTAATATACCATATTTCACAGATTGATTCAAGTGGGTTATGAACTCCCATTTTTACCCCGTATACAGATTGTTGTGTCACATCAGTTACATTTCCATTGATTTACAAATTGCCTTTCTAGTGACTGATGTATTCTGCTGTCTATCCCATTCTCCACTATCCCCCCTCCCCTCCCCTCCCCTCCCCTCCCCTTCTCTCTCTCCACCCACTCTACTATAAATCGTTTCTTCCACTTATATAATTTTTCTCTTACCCCTCCTTTCCTCTTATATGTAATTGTGTATAACCCTGAGGCTCACCTTCCAATTCCATGCAATTTCCCTTCTCTCTCCCTTTCCCTCCCGCCTATCATCCCTGTTTAATGTTAATCTTCTTCTCAGGCTCTACCCTGTCCTTGGTTACTCCACTTATATCAAAGAAGACATTTGGCATTTGTTTTTTAAGGCTTGGCTAGCTTCGCTTAGCATAATCTGCTCTAATGCCATCCATTTCCCTCCAAATTCTATGATTTTGTCATTTCTTATTGCAGAGTAATACTCCATTGTGTATAAATGCCACATTTTTTTAATCCATTCATCTATTGAAGGGCTTCTAGGTTGGTTCCACAATCTTGCTTTCGTGAATTGTGCTGCTATGAACATCAATGTAGCAGTGTCCCTGTAGCATGCTCTTGTTAGGTCTTTAGGGAATAGACCGAGAAGGGGAATAGCTGGGTCAAATGGTGGTTCCATTCCCAGCTTTCCAAGAAATCTCCATACTGCTTTCCAAATTGGCTGCATCATTTTGCAGTCCCACCAACAATGAACAAGTGTACCCATTTCCCCGCATCCTCGCCAGCACTTGTTGTTGTTGGACTTCTTAATGGCTGCCAATCTTACTGGAGTGAGATGGTATCTTAGGGTGGTTTTGATTTGCATTTCTCTGACTGCTAGCGATGTTGAGCATTTTTTCATGTACTTGTTAATTGATTGTATGTCCTCCTCTGAGAAGTGTCTGTTCAGGTCCTTGGCCCATTTGTTGATTGGGTTATTTGTTATCTTATTATCTAATTTTTTGAGTTCTTTGTATACTCTGGATATTAGGGCTCTATCTGAAGTGTGTGGAGTAAAGATTTGTTCCCAGGATGTAGGCTCCCTGTTTATCTCTCTTATTGTTTCTTTTGTTGAGAGAAAACTTTTTAGTTTGAGTAAGTCCCATTTGTTGATTCTAGTTGTTAACTCTTGCGCTATGGGTGTCCTATTGAGGAATTTGGAGCCCGACCCCACAGTATGTAGATCATAGCCGACTTTTTCTTCTATCAGACGCCGTGTCTCTGATTTAATATCTAGCTCCTTGATCCATTTTGAGTTAACTTTTGTGCATGGTGAGAGAAAGGGATTCAGTTTCATTTTGATGCAAATGGATTTCCAGTTTTCCCAGCACCATTTGTTGAAGATGCTATCCTTCCTCCATTGCATGCTTTTAGCCCCTTTATCAAATATAAGATAGTTGTAGTTTTGTGGATTGGTTACTGTGTCTTCTATTCTGTACCATTGGTCCACTCGCCTGTTTTGGTACCAGTACCATGCTGTTTTTGTTACTATTGCTCTGTAATATAGTTTGAAGTCTGGTATCGCTATACCGCCTGATTCACACTTCCTGCTTAGTATTGTTTTTGCTATTCTGGTCTTTTATTATTCCATATGAATTTCCTGATTGTTTTATCTATTTCTACAAGAAATGCTGCCACCAACTTATCTTTAAAGTAATTATTTAAAGGCAGGTTGTACCATTGCCATTTTTAAGTGATTTTAGAATGGAATATAAATCCTCTGTTCTTTTCTTCCTCTCTTGCTATTTTTCTTTCTGATTTGATGATTTCTAAAGTGGTGTGCTTTGATTCCTTTCTGTGTATCTTTTGTATACCTACTACACATTTTTGCTTTATGGTTAGAGACTTACATGAATTGTATTATAACAGTCTCCTTTAAGCTAATAGCAACTTCTATTGCATCCCAAACTCTACACTTTCACTTCACCCATATTTGATGTATTTAATGTTATAATTTATATATTTTATATTACATATCCCAAAATATCACATATTTATTATTTTTAATAATTTTTAACCTTTTTATTAGACTTATAAGTGATTTACACACCATTACATTATTAGAACATTCTAAATGTAATAATATACTTATCACTTCCAATGAGTTTTATACTTTCCTATGTTTTCTATGTTACTAATTAATATCCATTCCTGTCAGCTTGAAGAATTTTATCATTTCTTGTAAGGCAGGTCTAATGGCAATGAATCTCCTCAGCTTTTGTTGGTTTAAGGAAGCCTTTAGTTCTTTTTTATTTTCTTCATTTATAGTTTTTCCAAGTTAAATATTCTTGCCTGGGTTTTTTTCTTTCAATACTTTGAACATGTTTCTCCAGGACTTTGCAATTTCTGCTAAAAAAACAAAAAACAAACAAACAAAAAACCCTGATGCTAGCCTTATAATAGTTCCTTTGTATAAGCCTTTTTTGCTTAAAGCTTTCAAAATTCCCTTTGTCTTTGATTTTTGAAAGTTTGATTATAATGTTTTCTTGATGACATCTCCTTTGAATTGAACCTGTTTGGAAACCTTTAAATTTTATATATTTAAAAAATGTCCATATTTCTCCCCAGATTTGGAAAAATTCAGTCCTTATTACTTAAAATAGGGTTTCTGCCCTTTTTCTCTCACTTATCCCTCTGGGATCTTCGTTTTTCATTTTACTCTCTGTATTAGTCAGGTACAGAATTTCTGTTTACTTTTTGTGATTTCTATTTATTCACTTATCATTTCCTTCATGTATTGTTTTTCTGATTTGGCTGAGTTGTGTGCTATATTCTTTGGTAGGTTGTTGTGCATCTTTGAAACAATTATGTTGAATTCTTTGTGAGACAATTGACTGACATACATTTGTTTGTTGTGGATTACATGAATATTAT
The DNA here is from genome assembly GCF_964194105.1 of Spermophilus citellus. Taxonomy (NCBI): domain Eukaryota; kingdom Metazoa; phylum Chordata; class Mammalia; order Rodentia; family Sciuridae; genus Spermophilus; species Spermophilus citellus. Next base: position 55,144,196 of record NC_138192.1, on the reverse strand, counting down.
TTCATTCCTTTGGTGGTGTCAAGTTTTATTGATTATTCAGATTCCTTAAAATCTTGCACTGCTATCTACACATTTGAAGAAATAAACACTTCATCCAGTTTTACTTACTGTATTGAGGGGAAAAATCTTCACTAACAAGCCCCATTAGATTCTGAGGCTCTGTAAGACGTTTTCTATGAATGTGCCCATTCTACTCCTCTTGTTCCCTCTTGGGGATGAGTTCTTTAGATTGTATGTTTTCTTTCAGGCATGCAAAGCCAGGCTAGGTATTGGGAGTCTTCTGTTTATTTCCCTTAGATGGTGTCCCATAATTATCTTTATGTGTTTTTTTTTTTTTAAATCCCACAAAGTTAAGCTGGCCATCTATGTGAGAACTCAGTATTCCCCGTGCTTGGGAACCTACGGGGAATCTATCCTGGAAGGTGGGTAAGGAAGGTGAATTATTTAGAGTGTCCATGAGCTGGTAGGAGAGATTCATAGGCAAGATGCCTCAAGTGTCCTGTGAGCTGGTTTCCTGATATGTTCCATGGAATAGTTTTCAGCATTATTTCCTCTTGTCTCTGTCCCTAGCCTCTCCAAACCACTCAACCATTCTGTTTACCTCATATTTGGGGTTTGATGGGGGGAGCAATTAGAGCGTCATTTTGTTTGTTGTTTTATTTGCTTAACATCTGGGGGACCTGGGCACTCATTCAATATTATCTCACTTTCTTCTGTGGAAAAAATTGTGGGAAAGTTGTGCCACTTTGGAATGGTGGGGGTTAACAGAATAAAATGAAACTGCTCTTTTTAACCTCTTTAATTTGTTTAATCCTTCAATTTTTTTCTCCATATGCCAGAACTCTTCCATTTGACTCCCCCAAAAGTACTTTCCTTTGTGAGTAGTTGTCAAAATCAATGCTTCTACAGAAAGATATGGGAGAATACTCTTCTTCTACCATCTTGCTAATGTCACTTCCCAGTTATCTCTCCCTGTTGAAAATGTGCTCTTTATAAACGATTCAATGTACTTTTAACCACTGCATAAACTTTCCCCCCAAATACTATTATCCTAAACTTTGTGGATAACAATGGGGTTGCTGCACCAAATGAATAGTTTTCTATATAATTTATGTGCTAATTTCAATTTCAATTTCCACTGTCAATCCCACCTGTTCTTGCTTCAATTCTAAATTAATGAGGCAAGTTAGAGCTGGAAATGTCAGATCATCCGAGGGCATCATTCTTTTCTAAGGTCATATAAAATGAAAGAGTATGTCTGTCATAATTCAACAACCTATTCAATTTTACAGAGTCATAACATGTTAGAGCTGGAAGGTTTGTAAAATAGTATCAAATCCAGATTTATAGGTAAGAAGACCTCAGTTTCCATAAGGTAAGGTAACCCACCCAGGGTTTTCTAACCCATTGTTCCTTGTCCATTTTTTCTAGCTTTAGGAGATCTAAACTAACCTTTAACTTACTTGCCTGCTATATTCTCCTACTCTTCATAGGCAAGGTTAGGGACTTTCTGCCTTTCAAATACTCCTGTTAGAGCAAAGGAGTACTAGGATTGCTTTAGAAGTTGTTGTTCTAAACACCATTCACTCCAGCTTGCTATGAGCCAATTATTGTGTTAATTGTTTTATCAGAATTATTGCATTTAATCACCACACAGATTTAAATAAAAAAACACTTAAGCTTTAATTATAAGCCCAAAGTAACACAGCCATTGAGGTAGGTGGAAAGGCACAGTTCAGAGTCTTGGGGACTGTCCTCCTAGCCACTGTGCTACATGGCCTCATTCTCTGATTTTAAACATCTCTGCTATGCTGACCTGCACCAGAAGATTCTGATCTCTGATCTCAGAATTCCATTCTCCTCTAATGGTCTTATTTTATTAGAGGTTCTTTCCAACAAGAAAAGATGATTCTGAGCCAGAATCCTCTTTAGAGGTCCAACTTGGAGGATTCATTGTCTCTTTTGATTGCCCTCTGAATTCCTGCCTAGAAATTCTGTCTCACTCCCTAGCGAAAAATTCTGACTTGGCATTTTTGCCTGTCTGCCTTCCCAGGCTCCACAGCTTGAAGGTTGGCACACCACTGCTCTAAGCAGAGCCCAGGCAGAGCTGCTGACTGGGGAATTAACTTGGTGATAATTCAGGAAGTGAAGGAAAGCACTGTAGGAAATGGGGCTCGAGATAGAGGAAAGCCAGGTCACCACCATTGCACGTGGCATGCTGAGGAGCTTGTATCCTTCCCAAGGTGATGGGGAACAACTGTTAATCTGTCATCAGGAGAACAACATGTCTGCATTTGTGGGATCATCAGAAGTAGAAAGAGGCGTGGAGAAAATTTAGTGGAAGATGAAGCAGAATGACCTCTCTCCCTCTTGCCTTGCCTCTCAGTCTTTCACATTCCTCAGAGTAGAACTCAACTTCATTTTCTGAACTAAAAACCTTCATACCATAGTGCCTACAGTGAACTCTCCCCAGAACTACTAAATACTATAGGCCCCTGAGAATGACTTGTAAATTTACAATAACTGCAATGTGACAATCCTTGCACTTTTTACAGTCTGGCTCATAGCAGTGATATTTATTTGTAATAAATATTTGTATAATATAAAACATTGTTAAAACAGATATATAATTATAAAAAATTTAATGATATACATATAATTGTGTTTCTCTCTATAGTCATATATATATATGTGTGTGTATATATGTATACGCATATATATATATACAATTTCATTCATTTATGTAACCATCACCAAACATAATAGAACATAAGTTTACCATCCCAAAGAGTTTTCTTGTGCTTCCTTGCATGCAATCTCTTCATCCCTGATGGCAGGCAACAATCTTATTTCTGACTTTTAACATTTTGTCTTTCCTATAATGTTGCATAAATAAAATTTTCTACTCTGAAGCATTTACTAGTTTTTAAGTTATTATTAGTGCATCATAGTTATACATAATAATGGAGTTCATTTTGACATAACCATACATGCATGGAGTATAATTTCCTATATTTTAGTCCCCAGTACTTCCTCTTTCTTTCCATTTCTCTTTTCCCTGATTCCCCTTTCTTTATTCTACTGGTCTTCTTTCTATGAATATATTATTTTTTAAATCAGTACTTTGTAGCTATACAACAGGGTGTAATTCACTGTGGCATATTCTTATCTGTATATATCATAATTTGGTCAGTTTCATTCCACTGTTCCTCCCTTTCTTCATCCCTCCTCCTTCCCCCTCAATCCTTTTCCTCTACTCATTGATCTCCCCCTTATTTTCATGGTGTACCTCCCCACCACACACACACTTTCTCCCCCACCTCACCTACCTACCTCACCTACCTACCTCACCTCACCTACCTACCTACCTCAATGCTGATTTCAGTTTTTTGGGATAAATACCAAGGAGTAGGATAGCTTGGTCATAAGATGGTTCCATTTCTACTCTTTTGAGGACTCTCCATCCTGCTTTTCAGAGTAATTATACTAATTTTTAGTCTCACCAATAATGTATGAGTGTACCTTTTTCCCTACATCCTCACCAGCATTTATTATTATTTGTATTCTTGATAATTGCCATTCTAACTGGAGATGGAATCTCAATGTAGTTTCAATTTGCATTTCCCTGATTGCCAAAGGTGTTAGACATTTATATATATATATATATATATATATATATATATATATATATGATATATATATTTTATTTTAAATATATTTGATATATATATATAAATGATATATATATTTTATTTTAAATATATTTGATATATTATATATATATATATCAGTCGTTTGTATTTCTTCTTTTGAGAAATGTCTGTTTAGTTTTATTGCCCATGCACTGATTGGGCTATTTGGGTTTTTTGTTTATTTGTTTAGGCATTTTTTAGTTCTTTATATAGTATAGATATTAATCCCCTGTGAGAGGAGGAGCTGGCAAAGACTTTCTCTCATTCTACAGGCCATCTCTTCACATGCTTAATTGTTTCTTTTGCTGTAACTTGCCATTTCAACTTCCCTTATAATATCTTTCAAAAGTCAGAAGTTTTCATTTTTGTAAAGTCTGATTTATTTGTTTTCTTTAGTAGTTCATGCTTTGGATACTGATAAATGTTTTTCTAACCCAAGGTCACAAAGATGTTTTCCTGTTTTATCTTCAAGAAATTTTACAGTTTTAGTCCTTATATTGAGATCTATGATACATTTTGAGTTTACTTTCACAGAAAGTGCTAGGTAAAAAGGGAGATTTACTATTTTGCATATGAATGCTCAATTAGTACAGCTCCATTTCTGGACCTTTTCTTATCTATTGAATTTCCATGAAACCTCTGTCACTTGACTACATATATATGGATCTACTTTTAGACTCATTATTCTGTTACATTTATCTACAAATCTCTTTATGACAATCTCATATATGTATCTTTTATGTAATCCCTGCTCTATTTTTTACCATGTTTGTGTACAGAAAAGAGGTAATATTGCAAACTTAGTATTGATATCCTTAGAGAAATTTTCTTGCAAGTTTAGCCCTCTGTGAGCATCTAGCAATGATTTTCAGGGATTTTCAGGAATGTTTCCACCATTCTTAGCAGATAAGAGTGGCTTACCCTGCCTAACATGTTTGTTCAAATGGTATAGTTAATGTTGAACACCTGATTCCTTTATGGCACTCTGGGATTTGAGTAGGTGCTAGGCAAAGAAAGCCTATTTGACCAGTCTCCAGTGAAATTCCAGAGTACTGAATTTCAATTACTGAACAATGAATTAATGAATTAAGAGCATCCCGAATTACTCCACAGGAGAGGACTTGTGGAAGCGTATGACTGGTTTTCTCTTAATTTTGCATCATGAACTTTTTGATTTTGCTAATTCTACTTTGTATGCTTTTAGTGTAATGAATATATAATAATTAATACAAATATAAACTGGGTCTTTTATATCCTAATAACAAGTCACAGAAACTGGGAATGGTTTGGGGAACACTGTCACAATGTTTGCCTTGCCTACCTATATAAATTATGAATTCTTTCTAGGATAGATTACATGGCTTAATCATTCTTAAAATCTGCCCATAGTGCCTTAGATATGGTAGATGTCTAGTAGATGTCTGGTTTTTTGAGACAAACGATCTAGAGAGATGCAAGCAAGGGAGATTCATCAGGTCCTTTGTTAGAAAAATTAAACTCTAGAGAAGTATATCTGTGGACCATAGATGAAAGTATTAAATAATTACTGATTTGCAATTATTCAGAAACAAAACTTTGCATTTGTTTTGTTTGCAAAGTACATTTTTCCAAACAGTTGAAGAGAAAAAGCAGCAATAAGGCAAGCTTCTGCCTCACCCCATCATGTCCTCACATAAGTAGTTACCAGTCATGGGGCACTGATCCCTAAAAATTCCTGCCCACCAATTCCCATTTGGTGGTTTGGGAATGTGCTAAGAATCCAGGTAGCTAATAAATAAATGGGCACTATTTTCTCTCTGGACTCATTCCAACTTTCTACAGCTAATTAGCACAGGGACTGATGTAGAGTAAATCTACCCTGTTATTTTTTAGATATGAGGTATTCCCCTGAAAGCTCATGTGTGAGACAATGCAAGTAAGTTTAGAGGTGGAGATGATATGAGTGTTGAGAATCATGGCTGAGTCCCATTCCCCAGACATGGAAGATTGAACACCTGAGAAATGCCCAGGCAAAAGCAAAACATTTAATTTAAAGGATAGGAGGGAGGGGGGGGAGGGAGGGAGAGAGAGAGAGAGAGAGAGAGAGAGAGAGAGAGAGAGAGCGAGCCTGAGATTTTCCCTCAGAGAGGAGGGGGTCCCTCTTGGTGCCTGAGGGGGTGGGGGTGTCTGGCCTTTTTTATAAAATTTGAATTTCCTTTGTTCTCAAGCCCCCTCCACCTCTTATCTTGCTAGACCAAAAGGTTGCTTAACCTAGGGCCGGATAGGAGCCCTTCTAGATATAGGCACAAGGCACAGCTCTTTGATGGGAGGAATAGTTCCCTGGAGGCAGGTAACCTTAGTAACCAGGGAAGAGGAGGGGGAAGTCCTGAAGGTATTAGAATTTTATTTCCTTTCCTTTTGAACAAGCCCACATCTTGCCTATCTGACTGATCATTCCTTACCTACACTGACAGTCCTTCCCACCAACCCCATCAAAATGATTTGCTTATGAGAGATTTAACCTAATCAGTGCATTAATCCTCTGATAGTTACTAACTGGTGGTAACATCAGGAAGGTAGGGTGTGGTTAGAAGAGGCAGGTGATTGGGAGTCCTGTGTTTGGGGTATTTTGTGAGCAGAGCTTAGTCTCTCTGTTTCTCTGTCTCTCTGATGTCCTGAGATGCCTTCTTCTGCCACACCCTTGCACCATGATGTTCTGCCTCACTTCAACCAAAGAGCAATGGAGTTGACCATCTAAGGACTGAGACATCTGAAACCATGAGCAACAAATAAATTCTTCCTCCTCTAAAATTATCCTTGTCAGGTCACAACAACAACAACAACAACAAATGACTAAAACATACCCTATGAGCTAGGATGGCTGTGGCTCAAAGTTGGTAAAAAGAGGAGGATAAACATAGTTTGTAAAACTATCACAACCCTGACACATGCAATATTAAAATTGTGGTATCCTGTTAAGACAAAGCCTGTTAACTGAGAGAAGACACTGCATTGTTAATCTCATCTCAAGGCTATTTTTTTTAATTCCCTGACAGTAACGCACAAATGAGGAAAAGGCAAAAGAAAAACATCCTGATTGCATAGCTAATGGGAATGTGTGCTGAGTCAAAGAATAAACAACCCACTCTATATTTGGATCATATCAGAAATTATTAATCACTTGTTAAGAATTACATGCATCAGGAAAACCCAAAATATTCTCTCCTGGCTATTCTCTCCTTTATTTTCCTCTCTTACTTTTTATAGAAAATTCAGTTTGTCTCTTCCCATTAAAAAAGCCCTGTGGCATGATCTAGAAATCTAAATGTGTTTCTCATAAATCATTATGAACTTTTGTTTTGCAAACAAAAGAAGCTATATTGGCTACAAATAAGAAAACAAACCAGAGAAGATTAGAAGTCAGTGCAGAATTCAAGAAGCTGAACAAAGTTACCTTACAATTTAAGGACAGGAGAAAAAAAAAGTCTTTCAAACATACACATTTAACAGAACTAGTAAAGTTTTAAAATTTTTGTTTTAATTTATTTGTTATTATTGTTTGTAATTATTGTTAAACTAATGAAGTAGAACAAAAAGTAAAACTTTTCATATAAGGAATTACCAAATAACTTTTTCTCTAACACTATCTCAATTCAACAAATAAGAGAAAAGCTTTTTGAAAGATTAATTTTAAGCTGAAAATAAGATATTGGCTCAAACATACATCTTAAGTTAAATACAAGTAAACTTTTTATTCCAAATCTGTTGCACCAACTGGCATAGAATTTAGTTAAAAACTAGTTTTGTGTGTGAGTGGTAGCTCCACTTTGGGTTTTCCTGGAAACATGGATTAGGATCTCCCTTTTATTCCAAAAAACTGCAGATGTTGTTATTCACATTTAAATTGGCAAATGTTTTCTATCCTGCAGGATTTCATTAAAATGCTTGGAATTGTTTGTTTTTTTTAAGAAATTTATTCATTAGAGAAACATAGCTGTGTTAAGAATAGTTGGAATTAAGTTAATTCTTATTTGCACCTAATAATAAATATAAGCTCTCACATATAGTATTGATTCTAAGCTGCAGAGCATTTTTACATAGATGTGGGCAGTTGGGCAGCATACAAAATTTATTTTTTCATGAAGCATGAGGAAATTTCTTTTAGCACATAGCTAATAATCAATATCCTAGAAACATGAATAAAATTGAAACATTTCTTAAAGTCAGGCTATTTTAAGTTTGCCCTTTATTAAATTCTTTCATAGTACAGTTAAGCATCACCTTGAAAAATTAAATCATCTATAATATTGTCTGCACTAAGTAGTTTTCCTGAAAAACCACTGAATTTATTCCCCTAGTGTCAGCTTTTCCATCTCTGCAAACTATTCAGCTGTAAATTGTATATATTGAGGACTTCTGAGTTATAAAATGCCAACAGTCTATTTTACTTTTTCAAAGAAATAAAATGATAATCACCTTGACTGCACATTTAAAAATTTTTCATTTGTGGTTTCTGAAAACATGTTTAGAAGGCACTGCTAATCCATGTATGGACTTCCTAGATTAGAAACGTGGTCTATGTAGAACTTTGCAGCATCTATGGTCCCTCAGCTCAGTACTGAGGCCAAGTTAGGTCAAACACCCTTGCATTCTATCTAGTAAGGCTGAGTACTAATGGCCCCGCTAAGAGAATTAAAATTCCAACAGGAACTTGGTTGTATTCCTTCTAGTTTTAAAGATTTTGCCCTTCTCTGTTTCATAAGAATGAGCTGAATTACACAGGAGCCCATCTTACACAATGGAATTGCTAGATTTGGGAGCATTGTTCTCGAACTTTCAAAGTGCAGAAAAAAAGAACAACAGAAGAAAGAATAATAGTGCTGGTAGTAAAGAGGCCAAGAGGGCTGGGGTTGTGGCTCAGCGGTAGAGCTGCTTGCTTAGCATGTGCGAGGCCCTGGGTTCAATCCTCAACACCACATAAAAATAAATAAATAAAATAAAGGTATTCTGTCAAACTACAACTAAAAAATAAATTAAAAAAAAAATAAAAAAATAAAGAGGCCATGAAAAGGTTTCTACAGCATAGAGTAGCAGTTTCCTTATTGAGGAGTTCAGAGCTGATCTCAAAGGAAAATTGACTGTCTTCCATCTAGATTGACATGTCCTCTCTAGTGTGTGACAAAGTCAAGGGAGAAAGTTGACTAGTGGGGATCAGTTAGGTTGCTAGCATCTTTAAGTAAGTTACTATGTGATGTTTCATTAACCAGCATGGGGTTAACTGATACTTTGTTTACCAAAATAGAGGTAATTTTACTTTCTCTGCCTATTAAAGAAATCCACGCATCCCGTAAAACGCTGTTTCTAAAAATCGAAAAAATCACCCCCAAAATAAGCATTGAAGACAAAAGCAGTATTTTTGCTCAGTTTGCTGTGTGTGAGCACACATTTTAGAAAAAAATAATAATATAATACATATAGCTTGATTAACAAATGATTTTTATTTAATATACTATGACCTTATATCTATACCTAATATGGCTTTGTGATCTAATAACAAATTTTCACTTAATATACTGTGACCTTAAATCTATATTTATCATGGTTTTTAAATTTGTATGAGCATACTATCATTTATCCAATCCTCTATCTCCACCTTTTAATTAAAAAATGTTAGAATGAGCTTCCTTGTATAATTAGCTTTACATATTGTTCCATTATTTCTCTAGAAGAAATTCCTAGAAGTAAAATTCTTGGTTCATACAATATGCAGATTTTCAAGATTGTTGATAAATGTGACAAAATTGTCTTTCAGAAAAAGTTGTAATCATTTTCATCTCCACCAGCATTTTATGAGTGCTTATATTTTGTTTTCTCTTTTTAACTGGGTATGTCATAAGTGTTCCTCATTTTTTTTGTTGTTTGTTTGGTACCAGGGATTGAACCCAGGGGCTCTTAACTAACTGAGCTATATCCTCAGCAATTTTTTTTTTTAATTCTAATTTTCTTAGATAACATCTCACTAAGTTGCTGTGGCTGGCTTCCAACTTAGCAACCTCCTCCTGCCTCAGCTTCCTGAACTGCTGGGATTATAGACAGGTGTCCCCTCACCCAGCTCATCATTTTTAATGCTAATTTAATAGAAGAAAAATATAATTTTACTTTCATTTTATTTGCTTATTATTGAGATTTGTTACTGATAATTTTTTTCTAATTAATTATTTATGTCTTTTGTCTAGTTTTCCCTTTAGTCTCCTCTCTCTCTTATAATTTGTGTTATTTATGAATGATATTTTCTTTTGTGTTTTATATATGTTGCAAGGTCTTTTTCTACTATATTCTTCATTTTTTAACTTGACTTTTTTATTTTTTAATATTTATTTTTTAGTTATAGGAGAACATAATATTTTTATTTTATCTTTTGTTGTATTGAGGATTGAACCCAGTGCCTCATGCATGCTAGGCAAGCGCTTTACCTCTGAGCCATAACCCCAGCTCCTACCTTGACTTCTTTTAAATGATATTTTGTAAGCAATTTGGAAATCATTCCTGAATGAGGTGATAAATAAGCAGATATGTACAAGGACACAGAAAGTAGAACAATAATTTAATCCAGGTAGTTTTATTGTAATTTTTGTTTTTGTGTGCTAGCATATATTTCCCATTAATATAGAGATAACGCTGAGCATGGTGGCACATACCTGTAATCCCAGCAGCTCGGGAGGCTGAGGCAGGAGGATCGCGAGTTCAACGCCAGCCTCAGCAATTGTAAGGTGCTAAGCAACTCAATGAGACCCTGTATCTAAATAAAATACAAAATGGGGCTGGGGATGTGGCTCAGTGGTTGAGGGCCCCTAAGTTCAATTTCCAGTACTCCTCAAAAAAAAAAAAATATATATATATATACTATTTGAATACGTACTCTGTCCTGTCTAAGGACAATGTTACTCTCTTCCATATTCTTGGGAGTTCTAGATCATCAGAAGTAATGTAATTTCTCTGCACACACAAGGTCAAACCTCAAAACCCAGTGGGCTGAAGTCAAGATACTTTTTTTTATCATGGAGCAGCAGTTGCTTTACCACACCAGGTTCCATCGTAATAGCTGTGGGAAGATGCAATCCCTAGCTTCAGGGATCTCTCAATCCAGTTCATGTATTTGTGAATCTGCATATATGCACACCCTGAGCTTTCATAGAAATAGAGAATAATTCTTTGAACTTAGCAGTCATTCCTCTTCTTATTTGCTTAACAAATATTTCTATACAATTCAATTTTGTGGTAATAGTTAACCCATTGTCATATGTTCTCCAATGTACATTATATTTATTATTTACCTAATCCTTAGAGCAACTCTGAATGGTAGATGCTAATATGCTTTTGTTTTATTTAAGAGGGCATTAAGGTACAGAGAGATTAAGTAACTTGCCCACGATGGCACAGTTTGTAACTTGAGCTGTCTAGTTCCGTTTGCCTGGGCTGCCTTCCAGCCAACTGCACCTTCACAACTTGATATGTTGGAATGGAATGCATAGACTTACAGGGCCTCCCTAAGCCAGCCTTCACACCAACCAAAAAACAGTCCATTCCACCTGGAGTTTGAAAGCCACACATTCAGAAAATCTCTTTTAGAGAAGAGGTATCTGAAGAAATAAATAAGGAAACATGGGTTTTAGAAGCAAAACAAACAAACAAAAAACCCTTCAATTCTAAAAATGCAATACCTGATAAATAGAATATATACCTGTGACTTGTTTTGCCAAGTTTTCCAGCCTCCTGGGGTTATGATTCAATTCCCTTTAGTGTCTCAAAGAAAAAGACTCAGCCCTTACCCCACATCCTATGGAAATCCCAGTGGCTCAACATTCTTTTATTCAGAATTTCTGAAGAACTGGCGCTTTCCTGACTGTCACTTGTTAGATTTCTTTCTGACTCAACTCCAACAGCTGCTTGTTTTGCTGTTTCCTCCAACTGCCCTCAGCCTTTCCCAAAGGAAATCTAGTAGATGTTACCATCTTATACCGAGAGATGAATATAAATGAAGGGAATGCAAGAAAGTTTCAAATTAAATTTTAGACATCATGGTGCTTATTTCCATAGACTTTACATCCTGATATTCTTTCTGGTCACTTGTCATCTTGGGTTGCATCTTTTGCCAAAATGCAGGTTCTGTAGTGTCTACAGAGCATTTTCCTATGGCTCAGCCATAAAATGTGCCCATAAACAAGCCCTTCCCTAAACCAAAACCCATTCTTAACACAGACAGCCTCAGCCAAGTGCTAAGAATAGTTATCTAAATCAGGTAATTCATAGGAAGGAACAATTGTTAATATTGTCATTTATTTACAATTATTTCCTTTTAAAAGCAATATTTTAAATATTTCCAAACCAATTTCAATGTTGTAGAATTTCAAATTGGATCAAAAATTTAAATTTCTTTTAAGTGTGTGAATGAAGATTATCTCATAAAGAGGGAGATGAAGAGCGCAGCAATAGCAAAAATGAGCAAGGTGTGAATGCCTTGGGTCCCCAGTGTGAGGTTGAACAAAGCATCCAGTTTTCTGGGGGTTTTTGTTCTGTTTTGTTTTGGTTTTATAACATTATTCTTAGAGGAGGCATCAATTCTTTGGAGAGTAGAGATTGTTGGTTTAGGATGAGTTTCGTGCTTAGATATTTTGAAGGCATGTTTATTGCTTAAACGAAAATGTACCTAACAATGACAAGAGCTAAAGTATTTTTACCTAATTATTTCCTTCCCCCTTACTTCCCTGTATTTATGGTACACAACATTCCGGAATTCAATGTAAGCATGGTGACATAAAAAGAGAAAAGAGCCCTGGAGTTCAAGCAGGAAGACTGCATTTGCTCTAGATGTAGCCTTAATTTAGAGGCTTCAAAGTAAGGGAGAGAACACTAATTGGTCTCTAAGGCTCCTCTTGGCCTCCAACATTCCTTAAGATGTCATCTGTCTATTAACAGCCCAAACAGGCCACAGTGCACTGACAGATCCCTCTTTTAAGCTAACTTACTCAGTCCCCTCCTGGGAATGGTGCCAGCTGAGCCTAGCTCTGGAATGCTCTTCAATCAAAGGAGAGTATCCCTCCTTGGAGGCAGCCTGATTCCAAAGACTGGCCAGTGCAGGAGTACAAAGTTCTGACCCCATGCCTCAATTCAGGACTACTCTAGAGCTACCCTGGCCCCAAGGTTCACTTGGGATCAGCTGAGGCCATCCTTGTAACTGTGTTTGAGTCTCATTTCTGTAAAATGCTGCTTCCTCACTTTCTTACACATACAGCTTCTCAGAGGGCTCCAGGAAACCTCACAAATAAGTCCACGTCTCCTCTCAGGGTTTATTTCCCAGGGAACCCAGTAAAAAGGTTGGTGCCAAGAGTGGTTCTAGAAACAAATCCTGACATGGAATTTTGAAGGTGTATTCAGTACTAACTGGAAAGGAGACCCTATCAGGTGATATTAAATACTGATAGTCCAAGGCTCTCTATAGCAGTACAATCATTACAAATTTCACTGGTGATAAACTGGGATAGGACACATTTGGGGGGATGTGGTACAATATCACAAATGTGAAAAGGCTCAAGGAAAATAGCAATTATAAGGAAAGTGAAATTTGAAAACTTTTGTTGCATGCCAACTATACATTAGAAAGACTTGAAGAAAGTCTGAGAGTGATTAATGACTAATTGAAGGCAAAGTATAAATATCAAAGGGCCTTTTGGCAATATATAAAGACTCTGATCTCCATAAAGGCATAAAAAGCTTTGTGTTGGGCTCAGGACTTAATGATTACGTGTAGTGGAGCATTGGGGAGGTTGGATTTGCATTACCAGTCAGTCAGCTAAGCCAAGGTATAGGAGACCAAGGGAGGAACAACGGAAGACATGGGAACCTGAGACAGCCGTTGGAATATCTGGATCCATGTACTTAGTGTACTTGAAATCCCACAATTTTCCAAACTCTTTGGGTACATAGAAATAATTGACATTTCCTGTGAAAGACTAGCACTTCTCTTTGGCTGAAGGCAATACACAGATTGCTGCCCTGAAACACATCCCTCCCCCTTCTCCTCTCCTATTAGAATCTTCTCCCCTCTTCTCTCCCTATTGCCAGACCAAGTTGGATCATGTCATAATTTAGCCAAGCTTAGGACATGCTGGTCCTAAGCAAGGGGCAAAGGGACAATAAATTGAAGAAACCATAGGATCTAGTCAACATATATTAGTAGAAGCTAGGAGAGTGTTATAGAACAAGATTCTGAAGGCATTAGGTCAGGGTGGTGTGGAGTGAGGCACCTAAAGTTGAATACAGCAGACCTCATCATTTTGGGAACACTCTCCTGCATTATTGGCTTCCATACCTTAGCAAGGGGGACCCCAGAAAATCAGGAAGACATGCTACTTGGAAAAAAGTGATGGAGCAACTAAGTAAAATATTGTAGAATGGCCATTGTACAGATGGTAGAACAAGGAATCAAATGGCTCAGAGAAATGGGCACGATGAGTGCATATTCTACATAGGGCCCCAAAACCAGTCAGTGGCTACTTTGTATCAGAGGACTTGGAGGATATCCCATTTACTAAAAGGACAAGAAGTACTGACAGAGTACTGACAGTCCATGGCACTGTACAGTGATATCATGAGAAAGATTACCAGTAGCTAGTTGTAGAGATGCTGATACCAAACTGATCAGCCATGACAGCAACATAGATTACAGCAGTTTTCAAACTTTGCCACATATGGGTTTTTTTTCAAAATTACAGGTACCTGGTTCCCACCTAATTAATTCAGATAGGTTGCAAATGGGGCATCAAAATATCAGATTTTTTTCAACACTTGGTGATTCTAATACCTAGCAGAGTTTGGGATCCACTGGATTAGAGAATATTAATTAATAGAGACCAAGTCCTAAACTTACCCATCAGACACAGTGAGTGTACTTACCATAACAATTAGTTTATAGAGATACCCAAAGGGGTGTGAGCCAGAGAGCTGTGGACATGACTAGTAAAATAAGATGTTCCTAGGGACAAGATGCACAGGCAGGCTACAAGGTACTGCTCCAACTCTCAAATGAAGTATTGATGAACTATAAGAAGAAAAAATTAAGGCAGTCATTCAAATAAAAAGCCATGATTCTCTGATAAAAATCTTCTGGATCTGAACCAGTGCCCCTGCCTGCCATTAAATTAAGGGGGAGCATCTAGGAATCAAATAAGTAGAGTCTTGCCTTAGGTTGAGCTCACAGTAGTTTGTTGGGTGTGATCACCCTCTCCACCCTCGTGGTCTTTTCCTGGGTCCTCGGGTGCATCACTGGGAACACACTTGCCTGTTTGGCAATGGTATCATCCCCACACTGTTTCTTGTGATTTCTAGGATTAAATCTGTAGTCACAAGAATGTCAAGTAGAAGCCTCCAAAATTACCTTCCCAACTCCTATCAAGTCAAAAAAAGTCACATAATAGTAGATGCTAAGTGACATTCTAAAGGACCTACTGGAGACAAAGATCCCCATCATATCCTAATTTAATTTACCAGTATGCCCCTCAAAACTGAGTGACACTGAAGACCTGGCATGAAGTCATTTAAATAACATCTTCACGACAGTATGTTGGATTTATATTAACATGATCCTCAGCACATTGGTCTGGGGAATGTGCTTTTTCCTATACCCTATCAAGAAAGAACACTAGAAACAGTTGCATTCGAAAGATTTACAATCTTGTCCCAGGACTGTATTATTTACTCACTGTCTATTGTAATGCAATCGGAAAGGACCTAGACCATCCATCTGTGCATTCCACAGAATATTCTTTTGGCCTACTAGCCAATGAGATTTTGCTAATTATATTGGGTGAGCAAGAAATGGCAAGAATACTCCAAAACTTTGATGAGATATGTGTGTTACAGAGAGTAGAAAATAAACTTACAAAGATTTAGTCTTTTTTTAAAATATTTTTTAGATGTTGTTGAACCTTTATTTTATTCATTTATTTATATGCAGGGCTGAGAATCAAACCCAGTGCCTCACATATGCTAGGCAAGCTCTCTACCACTGAATGACAATCCCAGCCCCAAGATTTACTCTTAATACATCAGTAAAGGTCGGTATCCTTGGGTCATGCCAGAATATTCACTCTAAAGTAAAAAAAAAAAGAGTAATGAATCTCATTCTTTTCACCATAAGAAGGAAGGAAGCCCAATACCTGCTAATGAATAAACCCACTTTTATTTTCGAAGGCAATTTATTCCCAATTTAACATCCTCCTTCATTTATTAAGCAGCAGAAAGATCTCAAGCTAGAAATGTAACACAGGTCAGAAAAAGGCCCTGCAGAAGGTCTCCCCCGACAATAGGTTTAAGTATTAAGGTCAAGAAAATAACGTGGAGATGTGGGCAAATGGCAAGTATGTTAGTTCCAATTGGGCATTCAGTGATTTTTCTTGGATTGGCATAGGCATGGCTAGAGGGTACAGGAAACCAGTGAGCTTTCAGAACAGCTACTCAGACTCCCATGACACCCACCTCTGGGACTTCTTCCTCCATTCACACCTGTGACTGCATGGGTGATACTTTATTACTAATCTATAGAAGTGGGACCAAAGCTGAGCTTGATTCACAAATGTGTTGGTTTATTATATGGGTACAAGATAAGAAGGTACTATTCATGGATGACTCTGAATTACAGCAGTGAGGGAAAGTGCTCCCATCAACCCTAGCTTTGATGCACCTGATCATCCACATTGTTTGGAAAGACAAGTAGTGTAGGAATGTATAGATGCTTATGGACAATGTGATGAATGGCATAGCTTACTTAGTTTTCTAGAAAACATCACAGATTGGGTGATTTTAACAACATAAATTTATTAACTCACAGTTACAGAGGCTACAAGTCAAAGATCAATATGCTATTGAGTTGGTTTTACTTGAGACTTTTGTCCTTATCTTGCAGATGACCACCCCATTGCTGCCTCTAAACATGGTTGTCCATTTGTGCATGGACACCCTTGGTGTTTCTTTTTCCTAATCTCTCCTTCTCATAAGGACACCAGTCAGATTGGAGGGCCCAATCTAACACTGACATTTTAACTTACCTCTTAAGAACCTTATATCCAAATAGAGGCATGTTCTTTGGTTTTGTAGCCTTGGAATTCACCATTAGATTCTGAGAATAGGGGAAAGCAATTAAGCCCATGCATCTTCTAGGGGCCTTAAAGGAAAGAGACTGAGAGACCAAGATGAGCAGGTCTTGGGAAAAAAGCACATGGATGGACATTTGCAAATAGGCACCAATTATAAAGATTTTTTTTTTTTAGTTTTTTGCATCCATGCACCCAAGATAAAGCATACACCATGTAAAACACTACATAGGCACCACATTTGAGCCAGCATCTTTCATTGCTACCCAGCACATGGATAAATGATAGCAGTAACCATGGTAAAGCATGCAATTACATATGGTCCAACAGCAGGAATCCTTTATTTAAAAATCTAGCCTCTCTTCTGTTACCACTGAATGTTCAACCTGCTAGCAACAAAGATCTATACTGAATCCCTGATATGGTAAAATTTCTCAAGCAAAACGAACAGCCACTTGGTAACAAATTGATTACACTGGAAACCTTTTACTCTGAAAAGAATAGCCAATAGGATGCAGGCAAAGCAAGTTATTACATGTCTCTTCATAAGATGTCAACCGTAGCCCTAACTTAGGGTCTATAAAGTGGTTAGTCCATCCACATGAGATCTTGCACTACAATATATCAGACCAAGGACACTGCTATCCAGCAAAGAGGAGGTACACGAGACCCCTGGATCCAAGGCCCTATCATGAACAGCAACACTCAGAAGCTAAAGTCCTGGTAGAACAGTAGAATAGACTTTTAAAGGCACAACTGAGATACCAGCCTGAAGAAAAAACTCTGAAAATGAGCTACCCTTCTTAGGGCCCTAAGCTAATAACCATTGTGTGGCATATCCACAATAGGCAGAACACAGGACCTGGAACAAGTGGTGAAAATGTGACCCTCCTGCCATCATCCCTGGGGAACTGCTTGTGAAACCTGAGCTCTCCTCTGCCCACAGCTCTGGACTCCCTGGTTTGGGGGTGGGAGGGAAAGCTTCTACTAGGGTACACAGACAGTGTCTAATTAAACTTCAAGCCATGGCTGGCTCGTAATCACTTAGGGATCCTAAGTGCCAAAAGATAAGCAAGCAAGAAAAGGAGTTAGTGACAGGGATAATGGACCTTTATCATCAGGAGGAGCAGGAGGTAGGGCTATTGTTCATGAAGGAGCAGACCTGAGATCTTTTACTTTTGTTATCAAAATTTCCTTTAGTAGCCTTGCTTGCTACATCGCCATCTTGATTTGTGATTAAATGAATAAGTGCAGTACTTGTGACTTGACAAGGTGATCAGGGGCTCATGTCAAGTATTTTGCTCAAATATTTTTCAGTGGAGTTACAGAGCCAAGGCAGCCACAGAGGTTCTGGAAAACATTTGAACAAAAGGCACAGCAATAAGCAAAAGTTTGTTAGAAAGGATAAGAAAAGGGTAAGTGGTGACACTCTCAAGGGAGAGAGTGGGTCCTCTCAGAGAGGAGGACAATGTGCTCCTCCTGCCCTCCAGTTTTACTAGGGGTCCCAGGGAAATTCCCAGACGATCCGGCTCAGGTCCACTGCTTGCTGACCAAAGGTAGGATGTTATCAGACTTTCAAGTTCCCACAGTGCATGGTAGAGATCTAAGGCAATTCGGAATCACTTTGACCCATGTTATTGACTTGTTCTAATTGGGATTTGTTCTTACAGATTTTACGGTTAGGGGTATTTGCTCCTAATTATCCTGTCACACCAAATTCTGACATCTGATCTGTGTCAAGGTCACAAAATTTCCCCCTTTCAGTGTTATGTGTGTTCTTCTTATTGGAAGAGAGGAGCCTTTTAGGCCTGCATTTGTCCTGTAGATAATAGGTTGTCTGCTGAGGAATGAGCATATGCTATTGACTTCAGCCTGGCAGGGCTGCAGGTAAATTGCTTTTCAAAAGAAAGTATGTGGGAGTCAGCACAGTGGAACAAGTTTACAATCTGTTACATGACCCTCATGGATGCCACTGGAATATTCTACCTGAATAGAAGAGGTAGCACCTAAGAGGCAACAAAGAAAGAAATCTAAAATGAGCAATAATGTCATTAGTTACGGTTCCAAGAGTAGCTAGTGTTAGGAGCAGTGTATATTGCCCCATAGAGTTTGGGGGCTTTTTGTTTGTTTATTAGTTCACTTTTGGTTTTTGGTACTTGGGATTTAATCCAGGGTCAATTTTTCACTGAGCTACATCCCCAGTCTTTTAATTAATGAAAAAAATTATATATATGTGTGTGTGTGTGTATGTATGTATGTATGTGTGTGTGTGTGTGTGTGTATATATATATATATATATATATATATATATATATATATATATATAATAGCCTCCCGAGTGTGCTGGGAAATATCCGTAGGAAAATTTGAGCTTAAGAAGAAAGAGAAGCAGATTCCAAACCCTGTTTCAACTGTGGATCCTATCTAAAGCAGTTTCCAAGTTATGAAGCCTCTTTCCTACCATGAGTTTTCTTTATGGCTTTTTTTCTTATTCTTTTATATATATATTATCTTGACACAGGATCTTACTAAGTTGCTTACAGCCTCACTAAGTTGTTGAGGCTCTTGAACTTGCAATCCTCCTACCTCAGCCTCCCGAGTTGCTGGGATCATAGGTGTGCGCCACCATGCCTGGCCCAACAGATTTTCCTAAATATGGAATCAGATGGAGGGAAATTATTGGTCCAAGTAAGTGGAGTCAGCAGCATAAAGATGAGCTGTATAGGACATCAAGATACATGACTTCATCAATTTTCTATTGCTAATAACACAGTTGTAAAAGAAAAGAGGTTTATTTTGGCTCGTGAGTCTGTCCAAGGTTGAGAAGCCACTTTGGACAGAGTTCTAATGTGGCACTTGACTTCACATGACATGAGACAGAACACCCTCATAGAATACCCTCATGAACCTAGTCACCTACTAAAGGTCCCAGAATGGAGATTAAATTTCAAGATGAGTTTTGAAGAAACAAAACATATACAGACTCTTATAGTGCACTATCCAGATCCCCTCTCTAAAGCCTGAAGAACCCATTTCCCTGGCTGGCTGCCAGGTGCTGCCAGTTAAGGACTCACTGCCCAGATCTGTCCTCAGGAACTTAAAGAAATTGTCCTTGCTCAGATTTGTGAATGAGGCAGCACACACCCTTCAGGACAGCTCTGAGCTCCCTGATGGCCAGCTACCATCTTCACACACACGCAGCACTTCACCTCCCTGTGCCCAGAGCTCCCCCCTGGTTTCTCACAGGTATCATTGCTAGGAGCACATGCCAGTAAGCTTTATTTATCTCATCTCCTTTGTAGAGTCTGTTTTCTGAGGAACCTAAGGAAAGCATGTGCTAACTTTAGGGGCTTAGGGTAATGGGGAGACAGGGGAAATGTCCATGGGAAAATTTGAGCTTAAGAAGAACCCTGTTTCAACTATGGAGCCTATCTAAAGCAGTTTTCAAGTTATGAAGCCTCTTTTCTACCATGAGTTTTCCATATGGCTTTTTTTTCTTATTCTTTTTTTTTTTTTTTTTTGAGGCAGGGGGGTGGTGCCTGGAGCTAGAGCAACCAGAGGAGTTAACAGACTCAAGCTTCTATAGGCTCAAGTGAGCTGATATCCTTTCTTCCTCTGAGAAACAGTTCTCTCTCTCTCTCTCTCTCTCTCTCTCTATATATATATATATATATATATATATATATACACACACACATACATATATATAATATATAGATATATAATATATAACTATGTATCCATAGATAATATATGTAAATACATACATATATAATATATATCAATATAGATATATTTATGTCTATATGTATATATATATATATATATATCTGTACATCTAGCTATAAAAATAAATGTAGATGTAAATATACATATCTATATCTACATATAATATATACATATTATAAACATGTGTGTACATATATATTTAAAAGAGAGAGAGGGAGTAAGAGGGAGAAAGAGAGAGAAACTCACACTTAGGATAATAAACCCACCTAGATGTACTTGGTAACAGATCACCAGTTTACTAGAATTTGTAGTCAACTGAATGCCGTTATACAAGGAATTGTTATATGGGAAAATTCAGAATTAAACCAGACAGGCTTCTGCGATATATCCAGGGGATTTCTGTACCAGATCCCATTAAGTCTTTCTCATTAATATCCTACAAGAGCTGTCCCCATGAAGAGTTTAAACATCTATTTGCCCAAGCATGATTCTGATAGGTTGTGTGAATAGTAAATAATCCCCTTTGAGGTAATGAGAGGCTCAATTCAAAGAGGAAGGAGTCTGAAAGGAAGATTCCTAGAGTTTGAGGATAGAAAAGTGAGTGGATAAAAGGAAAAGGACTAAAAGACTCTTTCAGTGGACATGGCTTCATGCAACCAGGAGAAAAATGAGGTTAAGTGGACTAAGGTACACTTCTCAGGCCACTTACATCCCCCCAGTGAAGCCAGGTATCTCTAATTTATAATTCTTCTTGAATTAAATTCTTTTCTGAAACCCACTGTTCAAGAAGGCATGCAAGTGAGAAAGCCTCAACAGACTGTAAGCAGACCACTCAGAACTTAAGGAACTGCTGGCTGTTTAAATACCTGTTCCTTACCTGTGGCCATCCAAGTGTCCTGGGTGCCATTGAGGCAGCCATGCTGTCTTGCCCCATGAATTAACCTTTCCACAGCCTAAAGAACAGGGTAAATAACAGTGTTAACCATCCACTCCACCTGCTTCATGTCTCTTTCTCTACTGCCCTTGTTGTAAATGCATGAGAGAAGAAGCAGCTAGATCTCGGTTCCTCTGGAGACCTCCATGCCAGCTCCTGGTGCTGAATGGGAAATGCAGCAGCTTTCATTTGGTGCTTATGTGCCATTATGCCAAACCTTAGGCAATGAAAGGCTTTATAGACAAATGTTTCCTAGATCAGGGCCCTCTTAGCACCCACAGAATCTGACTGATAGACACAAGATCTCTACAAGATTCCTATTATCCATCGCTCGCCAAACACAAGTTGCTTCTGTGACTGAGTTGGGTAATAGATACATAAAGAAAAAGGAAATACAGTACCTTCAAGGGGTTCATTCTGGTAGAGGCAGAAAAGTGCTAGGAAAAGAACAGGAGGGACAGCAGTGCATATCTGGGGACTGAGGCTCTATGTGATGCACACCTGAGATCAAATTCCTGCTCACTGTGTGTTTACTGTAGAACCATTTTCCAAGCTCCCTAGCCACTTGAGTCTTTTGATTTTCTAATCTGTAAAATGGGAATGATGCTCCCAGAGATGTTTTGAAATTAAATAGGGCAAAATAGAAACTTAGCATTGTGCTCGGTGTGTCAAAAATATCCAATGAATATCAACTACTTTCATAATAATTATTGAGAATGGGAACAGACAAGTCTCAACTGAGACAGTGTCAAAAGACATTTAGTCAAATGTGCTAAAATGTGCAACAGACAAGTCATCTGGTGAAGGCCATGGAATAGTCGTGACTCAGACTCATGCTCCACACACTAAGGTTTCATGTGCATAGGTTATCACCTTTGTCACTTCTCAAGATTCCTCCAACATATGAAGAAACAGAGAATAAGCATAGACCTGATAGTAGAACAACCAGGAGAAGACGCAGCACCTGGGCGGCAACAGGGTCCTCATCCTGAGCTGGCTACAATATTATTCTAATCTGTAAATAGGATTAATAATATAAGGAAAGCAGATACCATGTTATCCCCAAGAGATGAAGTGTTTTCATTTTAACAGTGACCTTCTCAAAGCCCCCAATACTTTCAAATTATCACATATAAAGAAATTTATGAACATCAATGTTTTGAAAAGTTTAGAGACTGCCAGAGATAAAGAAATATTATAGGAAATACAGTTCTGATATGTCAGCAATCAGTGTTTTGCTAAGTTTCTCACAGGATATACAATGATTATGTTAGATATGATAATTTGACTGAACTATATGGTAGTAGAAGAAAACTTACTTCAACCTAGATAGCATATTTCACCAGGAATCCAATGTTATAAAGGATAATTTGATGTTGGAAGAATTCAGATGCATTAAAGTTTTTTTTTTTAATTTGGCTTCAGCATTATAATTAAAATGATAACTGTCATAACAATAACAGGTATTTCTTTAAGGCTTCAGAGCATTTGCTGGAAAATGATTATATGACTTACTAATTGCTTTAGAAAGTCCACCAAAATGTATACTTTGAAAAAGAGCCCATGTCCAGATCATAACCTTTAAAAGATGAGAGGAATAATCAGAATCTGTAACAGCACTGACCGCTGTGCTCCAAAGTATAAATATTCCTGTCTTTGACTGGCATTTAGCATTATAAAAGAAGAATGATGTCCTCTATTGCAGCAAGAAAGGAATCATCAATTCCGTTTACATGAAGATTTTCTAGGTCCTTATGTCAATCATCTCATAAAGTTATTGATTAAAAGAAATAGAAGAGGAATGAAATGGCATAAATAATAGAAAAAATTGAAAACCTGCACACACTCAGTATTTTGAGCTTATGATGCATATCTCAATTTAAGTTTAACCTTCAAACACAAATGTCATGAGATGCACCATCATTTACTGAGCATCCAAGGATCAATCAATTACTTCCATCTACTTAGTACACAATTAGACACCCATTACACAAAAAGTGAAAACCTGCGATTCACCTACTGATTTTTCTCTTCATCTGAGTATTAAAAGAGGACACTTTATATACATGTACCCTGAAGAATTTTCACAAAATGAACATCAGATAGAACGTTATTAGTCTCCAGACATATTCTGTATATTCCCTGTGAATAAGTAGTTCCTTCTCTCTCCTCAGAAGTAATGGTATCTTGTTTCTAACACCCACAGGTGAACTTTGTCTCTCTGTGAACTTTGAACAAATCAAATCAAGTACACATTGTGTGCCCAGCTTCTCTATTCAACAGTAGAGCTTACACCAATAAGGAATTATCCAAACTACAAATCAAAAAAGCAATCTCATTTATAATAATCACTGAAAATAAATTATATATTTAGGAATTAATTTAATTAAATAAGTGAATATCTATCATAAAAACCTATAAAACAATGATGAAAGAAATAATGATGGTACACACCCAAAGTGGAAAGATGTCTCATGTTCATGGATTAGAAAAATAAATAGTTAAAATGCCCATACTACCCAAAGCAATGTACAAATACAAAGCAATTCCTGTCAAAATACAAATGACATTCTTTATAGAACAAGGAAAAATAATTCTTAAATTTGTTTGTAACAACCAAAAAACCCTAAAAAGCCAAAATCACTTTAAGGGGGCAATTGTGGGGATAGGGGAGCAAGTCAGGAAGCATTTCATCATCTGACTTCAAACTATGTTACAAACCTGTTGTAATCAAAACAGCATGGTGTTGGCATAAAAACAGACTTATATCCCAATGAAACAGTGTATTAAATCTAGATGTACACACACATATCTATAGACAACTGATTTTTTACAAAGGTGCTAAGAATATGCATCAGAGAAAAATTTTTTTAATAAAAGGCTCTGGGAAAATTGTATATCAATATGTGGAAGAATAAATTTGACTCCTATTTCTCACCAGTTCCCAAAATCAGCTCAAATGATTAAAGACTTAAATGTGAGGTCTGAAACAATATTTTTAGAAGAAAACACAGAGTAAAAACTCTCTGCTGGGAACTCAGTAATTCTAAATAGCTTTCCAGAGAGGATTTCTCTGCCCTATTTAATGTATAAATAGTCTAGCATAATGAGCACTTCCTCTCCTCCTTTCCTTGTTTAATATTCTCTTAGTATTTATCATTCACTAACCTACATATGGTATTTATTTTATTAGCAGTTTCTCTCCACTAGAATGAACTCTCTCTGTTGAAAGTGATTTTTGTCTCTTTTATTTTTTTCTATTATGTCCTCAGTATCTAGTGCAGTACTGGGAATATGTCTGGAACTTTGTAAGTATTTACTTAATTACCTAATAAGGCATATCTTTTAAAAAATGATACAGTAATTCAAATATTAGGACCAACTGGATTTATCAAGGAAGGCTTCTAAGAGTAGGTAAACTTTTAGAAAACTCGGTAAACTAATTGGAATTATATTTTTTAGGCATCAAATGTAAACCAAAAAACTACAAAAGTCAATGTCAACAGTTGAGGGTGGGAGGTTCAAAGGCTACAAGTGCCATACTTGCCCTTCCTCTCCAACATATGTATGCATTTACCTACTAACTTTCTCCCTTTACTCTAAGTAGATTTAGAAGAACAATTTTGAAAAGTTATGTAGCTTTCTGTGTGTATCATTGGAAGTTTCATGACATAAGCATTGGGCTCCTTTCATGTTTTTCCTACATCTTTCTTTAATCTTCAAATTGCACATATACTTTTTTAAAAGTTTACTATCAGCTTTTAAAAGTTCTAGATATTATGTACTATGTCCAGTGCAAACAGGAAAATTATGAAACAGCAGCGAACAACAGATCTCAATGGATTTGTTTGGGACTGGTCTTCTTAGTAGAGGAAACAAAGGTAAATAGTTCTACCTTACATTTACTATGCTGTACACAACCTCATTCCTGAGGAAAAAATGTTAGATATTATAGGAACATATTTTTTTGTTCATTTCTCCTTTTTTTTTCAATTTCAATAGTAAATATTCACATAATGATAGAATTTATGATTCAAACTCATATTGATGTTTAAGTGGTTGACCAGACAGGGTGGATATTATGGGTGACCAGTTTTGAGATCCAACCCATAATGTTGAAAGTGAGTTTAAGACTTAAAATCAGCATACTACAGTGACAGAGCCATATCAATGTTTACAGCAGCTCAATTCACAATAGCTAAACTATTGAACCAATCTACGTAACTTTAGCAGATGAATAGATGAAGAAAATGTCATGTACATACACAATGGGATATTTCTTAGTCATAAGAAAGAATGAAATTATGGCATTTGCTAGTAAATGGGTGGAACTGGAGACTACCATGTTGAATGAAATAAGGCAATCCCCCCAAACAAAATGCCAAGCGTTCTCTTTGATATGCCAATGCTAACACACAGTAAGGTTGGGGGAGAATAGAAGTTCTTTGAATTAGAGGGGAATGAAGGGGAGGAAGTGGGGATGGGCAAAGGAAAGACAGTAGAATGAAACAGACATAACTTTCTTATGTTCATATATAAATACACAACCAGTGAAACTCCACATCGTGTACAACCACACAATGAGACCCTAATTAGAATAAGTTATAGTCCATGTATGTAAAACATGTCAAAATATACTCTATTGTCATATATATCTAAAAAGAACAAATTTAAAAAGAAAGTGAGTTTAAGATGCTGACAATGCTGGAATTTCTACCTCATTATCAATTAACCATCCTCCTTAGAACAGTATTTTTATTTTTTTCAACCCTGATAAGAATGGTAAAAATGGGCTAATATTTCTTCTTCCTTTGAAGTGGCATTTGGTGAATTTGTTGTACTGTATAATTTGCAAAGAACCATTTCATGAATTAGCTCCCTTAATTCACAAATCAACTCTCAGCTTGATGAAATTGCCTGCATTGTACAGAAGGGGGAAAATGAGCCCTGTAGGAGCTCATTGAGTTTTTGGAGAATAGCAAGAAATCTAAAAGCCATGAGTTGAAACTAGACCTGTTAATAATAAGACCACAGATCTTCTCATTCTGCAAGATGTAACAGTCAAAATTTAGGAAAGTTGCAAGTTAAATAGTATAAGGTAAGGAATGTTTTTCAAGTTTTTCAGACTAAAGTTTCTTCATTGTTAGTAGTGACATTTTGATGCTTAAATAAACAAAATAAATGAATTAATAAGTAAAGCATCATGATTCTCCATCATATACCTGGGTATCTCCCTTTTCCCCTTGTAATCATGTTAACTTTGGGAATTGATATAATCATATTTTTTAAAAAGTAATGTCAGTTTTTGAATTTTACAAATCCATTATTACCATTATACATTTTGGGGTTGTGAAACCTAATAAAGAAGCCCTAACAAATTATGATATTTTATTTATTTTTGTCTTGTATTTCTAATTGAATAAATTGCTAATTACCAGGACAATGAATGAAGAAGGCTGACACACAAAGACTGCCTCCTTAGGAGAATTAACCATTTACTCTCCGCATAAGCAGTGGAAGGCTGACTTTATCCCTCATGGCTGCCCTCAGGAACCTCACAGCACCCATTTGTAGAGAAAAAAAGGATAATATCATTAGTACAAAATCATGTTAGAGGTAACTGTGACTCTTCTTGCTATAAGAAGGAAGCCAAGGAAATTATGCTGACTGAAATCACTGTGCTTTCATAAAAGCCTCCAGAGAACTTTAGGCATTGCTAAAAGGCAACTTGAACCTCACATTGAAGAATTTTTCACTTCTTGAATAAGGGATTTAAGCAAATCAAAACCAAAGTAAAGTTACTTCAACTCAATATATATATATTACATAAAAAAGATTTTTTTTCATTCCAACTTATCAGGGACATTTCAAAATTTGCCAAGTTTGGAAAACTGTTGCAACTGGCAACATTATTGTTTTAGGCTCTCTTACTGGTACTCTGTAAGACTAGATATATGTATCTTGATCATTAAAGTCATCAAATTTCTTCTTTACATTTCTAGAGTACTGCCAAAATCAACAGTGACTAAATTTAATAAGCAACATACCAGACCTGCAGTAATTGTTAGAACAAGTTGAGATCCTAGGAAATATTATCGGTCATAGAAGAGATTATGGTATATTGTACTACTCCTATCAATTTAAGAAATCAAAACTATCAGCAGAAGATCAACACCATTTTAAGATTATATGTCTCTTAAATATTTCCTTTTCCTATATTTATGTAATGAGAATTACTTATTCTGGGTCTGTATTCCACAGAAACCATACTCAATTAAACTAATCATGAAAAATATCTCAGCGTTGTTAATGGGCTTTAAGAGTCACTGATCTCACTCATCAGTCTCATAATAGATGCATCTCTCCCACAACCTTTCCAAACAGCTTAATCAATGTTTGAATACCTCTACTGATGGAGAAGCCCTCTGTAGAGGCACCTGGTGTAACGGGCCCTGTGAGGATGGGTGGGAAGAGAGTTCTAGCATGAATAGTAAGTATGTGTTATACAGTAAAGTCCCCCGGGTTGGAGGCTGCATGGAGAGTAGTAATTCGATGGATTAAATAATGCCAAGTGCAACTGGGATACTTAGTATGGAGCAACATAGGCTCGGATGAGTTTGCAAAGATGAGCAGGAGCCTGAGCATGCAGAGTCTTGAGAGAAAGTTATAGCAATGATTTTGACCTTCTCCTACAAGCAATATGAAGCCAGAAAAGAAATTTTGGTCATCCATGGAATAATCAGTATTGCATTTTCAAAAGGTCACTCTGGCTTTAGTGTAGAGAACAGATTAGAATGAGGTGAGAGGACTCACAGGAATGGATTGGGAAAGTCGCAAGGAAGAGACGGATATGACTTGAACTATGGAACTGATGGGAGATAGAAAGAAGATGAGAGGCTCATGAAAAATAAAAGCAAGCATTGCCCTCCTCTCAGACCACATCCCGGGCACTAGCATGATGGTCATTTTGAGTATTGCCACTAGCTAAGGTGTGATACTCTTATAAGCTCAGAATCACTCTTCATGGTTATTGTCTATAAGTAGAATTTGCTAGTTCAGGTCACGCACGGTGATCTACACTGCACTCAACTGATTTCATAATAGGCAGGACAAGACCAGCTAGGACTGTGTCACCATGTGTGCACTTTGCCTCCTGGAGCTGGCACATGGCAGGCTGTGGGAGGAATGTCGATGTCAGGAGAGCACAGGTATAAGGAGAAGGTCTCATTCACTCCCCATGAGCCCTGAGTTTAAATATTTCAAACATCTGCCAAATCTGCTGCCCTAACTAGCCTAGTGTGACCCAGCAGACATTTCTCCCACCTGCTGGAGGGACTATTACAATCAATAAGTAAACAGACTCAATCAAACCATTCCTATAAACAGTACCATGAAATGCATCGTGTCCTTAGAAAGAATGCATTAACCTTTTTAAATGCAGTATCAATAGCTGGACAAAAAGCTCACTATAATTATCCTCTGAATAAATGATAAGTATGGGGATGGTAAAGAAGTTTTTATATTACAGAACTATCAGAGTCTTGAAGTAAGAGGAGAGGAGTATAATGACAAATGTTGTTTTGCATGTTTAATATTTGATGTGCTTTAGCGGACTAAAGTGGGCTGGCAAACTGCAACTTGTGAGCTGTATGCAGTCTCTCAATTGTGTTTGTAAGTAAAGTTTGATGAGCACATAGCCACACCCACTTGTCTAGATATAGCTTATGGATACTGTCATGCTACAACAGAAGAGTTAAGTAGATGCAACAGAGACTGACCCACAAAGCCTAAAATATTTACTATATGGCCCTTTAAAGAAAGGTGCACCACCCCTGTTCCATCTTAAATAGAACTTTGTTTAAAAGAATAGTAGATTTATTTCAGCAACTTTTACACCAATTTCTTGATGTCCGTTAATATAGATACTACTCACTGAGAAATCATAGACTCTCCCTGTAATCCCAGCAGCTCAGGAGGCTAAGGCAGGAGGATTGCAAGTTCAACATCAGCCTCAGCAACTTAGCGAGGCCCAAAGCAACTCAGTTAGACCCTGTATCTAAATACAATATAAAAAAGGGATGAAATGTGGCCCAGTGGTTAAGTACCCCTGGGTTCATTCCTGATAACAACAAACAAACAAACATTCAATCCAAGATCCAGTTTTATTTCATCTGATGGAATAATTTAATTATTTAAGAGATGGAAATTTAAATTGTTGATTTTTTAAAATGGATATATACCCAAAGTAAATGAAATCAGCATGCCAAAGGGATACCTACACACCCATACTTATTGTGGCACTATTTACAATAGCTAAGATATGGAATCAACACAGGGCCCAGGAGTTAAGGGAGTAGAAGAAGTGCGGATGGATATGATTGATGTGTGCTGTATGTAAGTATGGAAATATCACAATGAACCCCATTAACATGTACAATTAATATGTTAATTTAAATTTTTTAAATTAGGCCAAATGTTTCTGTTAGAAGAGCTATTTGGAGGTGTTTGACTAGCATAGACTTTCATTTTTAAAAGTGCTATTAAATTAAACCCTCTTTGAAATAATAATGACATAAAGAGAAAACCGCTTATGAAAAACTCTAAAAAGACTTCTTAAAGCTAAGCTCTCAAATTTTCAAGCTCCATCCAATTGCCCTTAGTTCCCCCAAATTCACAGCCCTCAAATAAAAATATGTTAAGTAATAAGAAACCCATATGAAATGCAGTATTTCAAGTGACCTTATAAGATCTATTTACTTTAACATGAAAAACTCAGCTTCAATCAGCCTACTACCTTAGGCAAACTGTAATTACATTCCTACTTAACTATTATTGTGCAAAACCAGCCATAGTCATCCAGTTTTTTTGCTTAGAAACTGACACCCCCAGCTGTCTGACAGACTGGCTCTTTGACCCAGTGAACATCTTGAACCATGTTAAATTAAATGTTTTCAGTATTGGAGCACAGGAAGCTGGTATGAATTTTGATTTGTTTTCTAACATCTTCTGAATAGTCTGAGAAAAGATAAGACAATTTAGGGCCAGTAGAACCCTTATGGTTTAGTGATTTAACAATGGAGACACAAGTAGTATTTAGCAGAGCTAATGAGAGACAAAGAATCCTAACATTGATAGACATTAAAAGTTCTGAAAAGGTCAATGTGGAGCACAACAGGGCACAACTCTTACTCGCTGTTGGTGGAAATTCAAAACCTGGTACATCACTTTGAATACCACCTTGGCATTATGGTATAAGTTGAGTATGTGCATATCTGGGTCCCAGCAAGTTTTCATCTGGGGATATACTCAAAAAAACTCTTACCCATGAAATTTAGGAGCCATCATCTAAAATGTTCACATCAATATTACAACAGCAAAAAAGAAAAAGAAACATGTCAAATATTGTTCTATAGGAACAAAGGGATAAATAAATTATAATCTGTTTACATGATGGAAGTCTACTTAGTGGAGAACTAGAAATATAGTTTGGAAGAAACTCCTTCCTCCAAAATAAATTGAGTAAAAGAAAACAAATCCCACAGGAATGCACATAGTCTGATGGTCAATCATATGTGTCAGTGTTGGATAAGCTATGGGAGACAGTTTGGTCAAACATCAGTCTTGATACTGCTGTGAAGGTAATAATATAATTAATATTTAAGTCAGTAGACTCTAAGTACAGCCTGATACCTTCATAACATAGGCAAGTCTCATTCCTTTAATTGACAACCTTAAAACAGAAGATGCATAAGGTAACACATAAAAGAAGTTCTGCCTCCAGACGGCCTCTACAGGGGACTTGCAACAGAACTCATCTGCTGTGGCCTGCTCTGCAGTTTCAGACATTCCAGTTCCATAACTGTGTGCCAGTTTCTTCAAAAAAAAAAAAAAAAAAAACACCAAATATCTATCTTCCTACTTACTTACCTACATAGACAGTTTTATCAGATGCAATAACAATCACAATTCCATTTGCTAGCCACCCCCCCATTTGCAATTTGGGGGGTGGCAAGCATGATTTTTGAACTAATATGAAGTAGAATTAAGTCTTCAACCTAGCAATTTGTTGTATGATTTTTTAAGTCAATAAGTTTGTAAATCTATTTCTCCTCAACAAAATGAACATCACAATTCGGTTGTTTGAGAACTAGATCATATAATGTACAAATATGACCAATGTGCTTAAAAACACATTTACTTTTTCTGTAATATGATCTGAGATCTTATTTAGCAGGTAAAATTACTATACAAAATATGTGTGTAAAGAAATATAAGCCTGGGCTGGGGATGTGGCTCAAGCGGTAGCGCGCTCGCCTGGCATGCGTGCGGCCCGGGTTCGATCCTCAGCACCACATACCAACAAAGATGTTGTGTCCGCCGAGAACTAAAAAATAAATATTAAAAATTCTCTCTCTCTCTCTCTCTCTCTCTCTCTCTCTCTCTCTCTCCTCTCTCACTCTCTCAAAAAAAAAAAAAAAGAAAGAAATATAAGCCTAACAGACCCAAAGACCACTCTAATTTAAAACCAGTATTCCCAGGAAACAAACGTCTCACTATAGCCTTCAAAAACTAGGTATTATTTTTTATTTATAAAATTAACAAAATTAGAAGAAACTGGACACATTCAATGCAGACAATGATAAGAGGAAGAGCATACTCACACCCTTAGTTGTGAAAGCAGGGATTGGTACAAACTTCTTGGGAAATAAGAAAACTATATTCACATCCAAAATTAAAACCAACAATGTGTCAGGTATATGTGAAAAGATAGATATTGCAATAATTTTTGTAGTAATAAAAAACTGAAAATATATTGACTGTTAGTAGTAGAAAATAGTAGCAGATGAGGGTACATATACATACTATATAATTTTCTACAGGGATTAATGAGTATGATTATACTGTATCTACTTACCTCAATAGAGGTTTATTTATAAACACATTCATGTACAAAAAATATGTTTGCATATGATTGAATAAACACAGAAATGTGAAAATAAAGACAGAGCATAGTGTTATAACAAGAAGAGTTGAGAATATTAATGTCTCACTTATATATATTTTTATTGTTTAATTTTGAAAAATAATCATCTGAGAAAGTGAAACAAATCCAATTAATAAAATGAATTGAAAGATCCTGCTGGGTACCTAAGTCCTCTCACTGCTGTGTGTATGGACTTTGATTATAATCTTTCTTCTTGATTATTGGCCTTTAATCTTTAATTGGTATCAAGACCATTTCAAGTGGGCCTACCAATCTTTCCTGCTCACTGGAGATTGAAGGTAAAGCTTTTGTTTAAAATTTCCCCCAAACTGCTTTTCCTCCTCATCTCTACCATCCAGAGAAAGGAAAATGTGTTTATATTTTTTGCTAACATGCCTCTAACAACCTATTTTTATCTTCACTTCTCTTGATGTTCACTAAGAAAATAAACATCTGCCTTTTTTTTAAAGAAAACAATATATGGAAATAATAACTCATTTTAAATCCCTAGGTATTATTTTAAAATTTTGTTTATTCCTACTCATTGTTAAGGAAGCATAATAAACTATACTTCTCTCATTTATGCCCAATATCTTAAGCTAGGAGTCGCTTAATTTTAGCAAAGTGACTGTAATTACCCTTAAAGAAGTGTGCATACTCATATACACAAGATTAGTTGAAATTCTATTTTAAAACTATTAAATAGTTACATACAAATATGGCTAAGCCATCTGATCTGTAATGACTGTTTTGAGTTACTTTTAGAAAGCATAACTGAATTCATGTTGATTCATCACATTTTCTCGCTAGTTTTCATCTTAGAAAATGAGATCCATATCTAAACATTCATGACACTCACATACTCATAAAACCCTTTGTTTTTGAAATCTGTCTTAGACAAATAATTCAGATATGAGGATGTGTTTTTCTAACTTTATCCAGGGTTGTACCTGGAGAAGAATACCCTATTGTCAAGATTTCTGTGATTATTGGCAAGTGCTCCTCTTTTTAGTCTACTTGCTCATACCAGGTGCAGATCTTGTTTGTGATTCCACCTCTATGACCTACTCCTAGAACCAGTTGTGGTTACTTAACTTAAAGCTACAGTAATTTCATGTATAATCTATGTCCTCCTTGAGATGTGGAATTTAGCCACTGTGAGCTTGTCAAAGATTCCAAACGACAAACTGATGTGATCTGAGCTCAGAATAGAGGTTCTTCCCATTGAAGAATTATCAAGCTCTCTGGGCCCACAATAGAGACAAATAATCATCTAGAAATTCCAGGCCAATCTGACCTTCTACTCTAAAATCAACATCTCAAGATTCTCTACATTTCTCAAATTATGAATCTGTTCACCTACCTACCTACTTACCTACTTATTTCCATTCTTCCTTCCAAGAAAAAAATAGAAACTGTCTATATTAGTTTTCCAGAGTTTTCATAATGAAGGTTCATAGACTGAATGGTTTAGACAACGGGAAGTTATTTTCTCACATTTCTGGAGGCTAGAAGTCTTGAGATCAAGGTGTTAACAGGGTTACTTTCTTCTGAGGTCTTACCCCTTGGCTCTTAGAAGGTTGCCTTCTTTCTGAATCTTCTTATGATCTCCAAACCACGAGAAGACCACCTTCTTAAATATGATCTTCCAACATCCATGAAACATTTTCTGAGTATTTGTTTCCTAAGCTCCTCTTCTTAAAAGGACATCAGCCATAGTGGATTAGAGACCACCCATATGACCTCATTTTCCCTGAATTACTTCTTTAAAGATCCTAGCTTCAAATTCAGTTACATTCCATGGTACTAGGATTTAGGACATCAACATATGAATTTGAAAGAGTCATAATTCATCCTATAATACCATCATGCAGTAACTCCCTGAACTTCCCAACTACAGACCTACATGTGTATCACATTCTTTTCTTCTCCTTTCAATTAGTTTAAGATCAATTCTTCTAGCAGGATTCTTAATCTTCCCTCATCAGAAATTCTACACTAGTAACTATTGCTTCAACCCATATTTTTTTCCATTTTTTTCTCTATGAACTGGTCCTATTAAAAAGTACTATTTCTCAAGCAACTTCCATTTCAAAATAAAGAGCTAAAACTGCAAAACACTTCAAAAAATTCGAGTAAATCTTTGGGACATCGGTTTAAGCAAATCTCTATTATTTTTGTTATTCCACCAAAAGCACTAATAGCAATGAATAATAGATAAACTTGGTTTCTTCAAAGTAAAACACTTCAGTTTCTTAAAGGAAACTGTCAAGAAAAACTATAATAACAATCACAAAATGGTAGAAAATATTTACAAATAATATGTTTACTAAAGGACTAGTATTAAACATATAAAAATTCCTATAATTAATAATAAAAATATAAATGATCCAATTTTAAAAATGAGTCAAAGATCTAAATTTTAAAAACTCTCTAAAAATGTGCAATCGAAAATGAATGATTACATGAAAGGATGCTCAAATCATTAACCATTAGGAAAATGCAAATTGAAACTATAAGTGAAATACCACATTATACCTACTAAGATAGCTACAATTACAAGCAGAAAATAATTGTTAAAAATATAAAGAAAAATGGAATCCTCATATATAGTCAGTGGAGATATAAAGTAGTAGTTACTTTGGGAAACAGTGTATCATTTCTTCAAAAGACTGGGAAAAAATTGCCAAATGATTCAACAAAAAGCTATGTTCATACAAAAACCTGTATATGAATGTTGTTAACATCATTATTCATAAAAGTCAAAAAGTGGAAACAACTCAAATATCTATTAATTTATGAAATAACAAATAAAATGCAGTATATCTATGCAATGATATATTTTTCAAAAATAAAAAGGAAGGACTAATACATGCCACCACATACATAAACCTTGGAAACATTATGCTAAATAAACGAATCAATACTGAGCTTCATGGATATTTCACTTACATCATGGGGAGATGAAGTTCTCCCTCAGGCTCTGCACTTGAAGGACTCTTTTGATCTTCTTACATGATTAATCCTCTTGATAGCTTTCCTAGGTGTTTCAATCTCTCAACCACTCCCCTCAACCCCAGGATCAGTAGCTGTGCCTGTGATGCTTGCCTCTTTTCCAAACTGGTGTCCTCTTACTTTATCACAACTTTATAATAGTTCCAAAGACTTTAATCTAATTTTTTCCCTATGTTTATGCAGCTTTTCTGAATGGTGGGAGGATTTGCCTAAATTGTCCTGACAACTATAATTGAAAACCTCTTCTGGTACAGTCTTCTCTCTCTCTCTCTCTCTCTCTCTCTCTCTCTCTCTCTCTCTCACACACACACACACACACACACACACACACAAATGAAAAATTAGGTCATTTTTATCATGTCATCCCCGTTTTAGTGACTTTTCATTGTCCTTAGGATTACTCTAAGAACCTTCCAATTGTTTTGTCCTCTAGTGTCAACCAAAGGCCTCACAGATGTTCTTCCTCACATGCTACCATATATGGTCATGGCTTTTTTCCAGGTTCTCCAATATGACACATCTTTCACCTGAGTACTTTCACCTAGAACATCTCCTTAATTTTATTTCCAACCTTTTTTAACGTGAAAATTGTGCAGGTGGTAGCCAGGGTTTCTTATTAACGTGTGCATAAGTTGAGATTAATGATAAACCAGCAACTGATTTTTCTGAATTTATAAAGTTTGGGCTAGTTTCAGGAGATATCTGATGTTTTATGACCCTGTGATCTAGAATACCTGTTCACCATTTCCCAGGACAGAAATCCTTTCTGCACAGGGCTTTCCAGAATCTGGGTGTTAGGTGGGTAAAAAACCACTGGTGGTATCCATTCAGAGTATCAAACAGATGCAATGAACATTTGTTGTTTTGGGATTATAGAATATCCATTCCCTTTCTGTGTGGTGCCAGAGCGCCAACATACTTTGGAGGAATGAACTCTCTCCATCAGAATACATTATTATTGAACGGTTGCTCAAGTGCCCCACCATCACTATTCAAGGAAAGGAAACATGCTCTAAGCCACTTAGACTTCCAACTCTGAATCTTTGAATCACCATCTGAGAGATGCAAATTGTCTGTGGAGAGTAGAGCTGATTCATCCAAGTAATGATCTTTGCAAAGGACTTTATGATGATCAGTTCATGTTGCCTACTTTATGTCCTCTTAACACCAGTTTTTCTTGCCTGCAACCAAATACATCAAACAACAATAATAGGATTCATTCACAAAATTAGTAATCAATTTACAATTATCTCTTAAACTATCAGACTACATCAAAGAGGATCAATTTTACGATAACATGACTTTAAAAATTCCTTCTACACATTTTAATCTCCCTTTCTAAAAAGGATAAAATAATAAGGCTTCAATCTTAGAACTCTGAACAAATAAAATTGTATCCTGCTCAAACTTAATTATATTGATTGGATTATAACTCCTTTTATACTTATGGTAACGAGTATTATTGTATCTCAATTTATAGTATGTCACAAAATTGTTTTAGAAGAAATATAATTTAAATAAAAATATAAATTTTAAAAAATAAAAAGCTTTGGTTGTTATGGGAAAAAAAACAAACAAAAGTAAATGAATCTGGGGAGGCACAATTCAAACAAAGGAAATCTGGACAGTAGCCAGTTCAGTGGTTAGTCTAACCCACGCTTTCCACAGTCTCACAGCCAAATTTTCCTTCTTTCCAATTTCTCTCCCACCACCAATTTCAACTTTTTAAAATAAAAGTAATTCCCTGCTTTCTTAAATTTCTTTCTTGATCATCTTTTTTGAATTTCTCATATTGACTAAGTACATAGAATGCAAATTTTATATAATGGAACAGTTTCTGGTATGGCATTGCTAAAGCAGCAAGCCTTCTAAAAGACATCAAGAAGCAAAACCTTGGGCAGTTTATTATTAAAATTTTTATTTTTATTTTATCTTATTTTATTTTTATTTATTTATTTATTTGCAGTGCTTGGAACTGGGTTCATCCAGGGCC
The DNA here is from genome assembly GCF_964194105.1 of Spermophilus citellus. Lineage (NCBI taxonomy): Eukaryota > Metazoa > Chordata > Mammalia > Rodentia > Sciuridae > Spermophilus > Spermophilus citellus. The sequence continues at coordinate 55,106,722 of NC_138192.1, read as the reverse complement.
TCACACATGCAAGGCAAACACTCTACTACTGACCTGTATCCCCAGCCCACCAGGGTAATTTATTTTTAATGTATAAAGTAGTCACAGGAAAAATGATTTTAAAAATGTTTTTGTGTCCACAAGACCAAGCTGCCATACTAGATGAATCCCATCATCCAGAAATAGCTCAGGTACATCCTTGTCATTGTGAAACCCTCAAGTTCACTTCAAGACAGGTCCTGGGCTTGGAATCCAAAGCAGCTTTTGAAATGCAGGTGGCTAAAGGCTCGCTCTTTCCTACTTATGGAAAGCTCTTCTCACAGTGCCTGCTTTTTATACCCTTTGTATAAAATTTCTCTACATTCCTTCTACTCTTTCCACACTTTCTGCTGTGTTTTTATTGGCTCTTGTTCTTCTACAGTCCTTCTGGTTCTCATTTGTGGTGATGAAATCAATAATTAGACTATGATGTGAATCCAACTACAGTTGCCTTTTTTTTTTTGATTAAGAGAATAAAACCAACACTTTGTTTTCATTTATATTCCTCAACAGTCTTTAGTTTCTCTTCATCAGTGAAATTTTATAATATCCTATACTGATAACACTGCCAATCTTATTTTCAAACTTGGGGCTTTTTCATGTGGGCTGTGCTTGGCACTGTACTTATCGTGATTTGTATTTCATTTAATCACTTTGTCTTCAAATGACATTAGGGGGCAAAGAAATCCAACAGTCTGTGATAAATTTGCCATGGGACCACATGGCAGAGCAGAAACAACCATATAAATTTGCTGATGAAAGACAAATTCACCAGTAGGCAGATTGCAATGACCTGCCCCAAACAACAACTAATCTCCAGAGAAAAGCAAGGCTGAGACGTAAGCATGGAATAAAGACGGTGCCTAAGAGAAAGGTCTGTGCACTTTTCCTGAGATACCCTTTCAATAGATCAGGATGCAGTGCACTGCCATGAATAAAGGAAGGAAGACAGTATGACTAGGTAGAAGTAGCACTGGGTTAAAAGTTATAAAAACTGAGTTTGAGAAAAAGTTCTGCTGCAATTGGATAGTCATGTTTTTCCAAGCATGCCATGCAACACCTGAACCTCAGTTTCCTTTTCTGTGACTGGGAAAAATAATTATTGGCATGAAAAACTCAGAAAAATTGTGAGGGTCAAAAATAAAATTTTTTTATCAGAATTACTTCACAAAATGTAAAACTTTGTATGAATAAAAAATGATCTGATGGTCATATGTTAAAATTATTTTTAAAAATAAACACCTTGCCCCTGAGTTAGGCAGCTATTAGTGGTCAAACAATGTTAAGTATGAAGGAAAATTTCACTGGCGTCTAAATCTCAGAGGAACTTCTTGTGCTTCCATTTTCAAATAAGGTTTCTTCATTGCAAATCATTATTGAAGAGTTTCTCAAGGGGAAAAAATAGCTAATATGGGAGAGATTGAAATAGAATAAGCTGATCTTAACATGCAAAAGAGTTCTCTCTATGGTTATAAAGATACCCTCTAGTTCTTCTCTAGCTGCCCACTAGATATTATTCTTCCCAGAGAGATGCATTTACTTTTTGCATTTTAATTATACTTCCAGCTTTCTGAACAGTTTTATGATACCAGGAGAGTGGGATATGAAATCAATAGAAATATTTATGAAATCTAGACTTGCTACTAATAAAATGTGAGAGTAAATAGGCACACTCAGAACGGGTATATACTAATCTTAAAAGGTCTTTTCACATTGAAAGAGGAGAGAACAACAGAATCAGGCATTAAAAGAGAAGAAAGCAAAACATAACTATGCATGTAGAATAATTTGGCTGGAGTGACTGAAATAGTCATGAGATAAAGCACAAAAATGTACTATCAATTTTACTTAAAAAATAACGATGTTAAAGTCAGTTATTACAATATTCTTTGTGTGTGTGTGTATTAAGAAATGGTTTTATTCCAACATTAATGAGATATAATTTCTTATTTTGTTTTGCTTTATAAGTCCAGTTGTAGTAGTATTCTGCAACAGTGGATTCTTCAAAACTAAATCAATATTCAAAGAACAGACCTTGAAAACCATTTGATTGCTCATGAGCAGGTTTTGCTTCAGACTGCTTTGTTTGGTATTAATATCAATAGAGCATCTTTCTTTGGTTAATGATTCCTTCCTTTTTTAATTCAAACTTTCTATGTTCTAATCTGTTTTCTATCTTTCTAATTTTGTTAGCTTGAGAATGTTACATAAATGGAATCATACAGTATGCAACCTTCTGAGATTGTTGTTTTAATCAGCATTTTGATTATTTCTAAGTTTTGGCTATTTACAAACAAAACTACTATGAACAACCATGTGTAGATTGTCGTGTGGACAAACATTATCATTTCCAGAATAAATGTCTAGCAGCTCAACTGCTGGGTAAAATGTATGCTTAATTGTTTTTTTAAATGACTGAACTATTTTCCAGAGTGACTATGCCATATTACATTCTCATGTGTGAGAAATTCCATTTCTTTACATTCTTGCCAGCATTTTATGTTGCAGCTATTTTCGAATTTTTTAAATTTTATCATGATAAAAACATTTAGCATGAGCTCTACCCACTTAACAAAATTTTCAAGTGTACAAGATATTATAGTTTTCTATGGGTTCAATGTATTCACATTGCATAATTGAAATTTTATACCCACTGACTAGAAACTCTTCATTTTTCCTTCTTCCTAAGCCTTGGCAATTACTATCCAACTCTAGGATTCCATGAGTCTGGCTAGATCAATTACTTCATTTAATCAGGATCATGTAATATGAATATTCCTGTGACTAGTTTATTATGCTTATCATAACATCTTCAAGGTCTATTCATGTTTTCATGCTGCAGGATTTTCTTGTATTTTAAGACAGAATACTATTCTGTTGTATATAGATACTGCATTAGTCTTTACCCATTCATCCATCCAGGGATATGTAGATTGCTTTCAATTTTGGTTATTGTGAATAGTGCTACAATAAACATCCTAATATCTCTTTATGATCTTGATTTCAGTTCTTTTGGATAAATACCCAGAAGTAGGCTTGCTGGATCACATAGCAGTGCTATTTTTAGTTTTGGGGGGGGGGGGTGCATCTCTTTTCTACAGCAGCTGCACTATCTCATATTCCTATCAACAGTGTACAAATGTTCCCATTTCTCAATATTCCCTCCACTGCATTTTCTTTTGTTTACTTGATAATAGCCATCCTAACAGGTATGAAGTGATACCTCATGCTTATTTTGGTTTGTATTTCCCTGACGGTTAATGATATGGAACACTTTTTCATATACACGACAGTCATTTTTATGTTTTTTTCTTCTCTCGCTCTCTCTGAAATTTGTCTATTTTAAAAATTGATCTATTAGGGTTTGGGAAACTATTTTTTAATCTTATCAGTGCTAATAGGTATATAGTGGTATACCATCTTGTTTTTAGTTTTCACTTATTTTCCCTAACAGCTAGTCAGGTTGAATATCTATATATGTGCTTATTTTTCATTCATATATATCCTGTTTCATGAAACGTCTCTTCATATTTTTTTCCATTCTCTTTATTCACACAATTTTTATTGATGTATTATAGTTGTACATACTGATGGGATTTGTTGTTAAATATTCATACATACATACAATACCCATATATTGACATAATTTAGCCAATATTATTCCCTAGCATTTCTCCTCTCCTTCCTCACCTCCCACACCTTGGTTCCTTCTCTCTATTGTTCTCCCTTTGATTTCCTGAGATCCACCCCTACCTTTCTTTTATTTTTTTTTCTATTTAACTTCTACATATAAAACATACAACCCTTACCTGAGTTTGACTTATTTTGCTTAAAAGAATGAACTCTGGTTCCATCCTTTTCCCTGCAAATGCCATAATTTCATTTTTTTAATGGCTGAACAAAACTCCATTGTGTATACATACCTCATTTTCTTCATCTATTCATCCACTTATGGATACCTAGGCTGATTTCATAATTTGGTATTGTGAATTGTGCTGCAGTAAACATGAGTCTTTTTTTCCATTTTTTAATTGGATTGTTTCTGGGTTACTGTTAAGTTTTAACAATTCTTTTACATTCTAGATAGAAATTATTTGTAAGATATGTGAATTTCATATATTTTCTTGCAGTTTGTTTTTTAATCCTCTTTAGTGGTCTTTTATATAGCAGAAGTATCTTTTTTGTTTATGATGTTTATTGGTAAATTTTTTTATTTTCTGGTTCTTACATTTGTTTTCATGTCTGAGAACTATTTACCAAGCCCTATGTCCTGAAGATTTTGTCTTGTTATCTTCATTAAGATTCATAACTTTACATTTTATTCTATGATCCATGGCCCATTTTCAGTTTATTTTGCATGAGATTTAGGTTTTTTAAAAAAATTATTTTGTTTACTTTTTGCCATGATAGGGAAGGACCACTATGGATTTCCAATGGGTTCAGCACCATTTGTTGACAATGTTTTTCTTAATCCATTGTATTTCCTTTGAATCTTTATTGCAAATCTGTTGGATGTGCTTGTATGGTGGTACATCCGGGTTCTCTGATCTGTTCTATTAATTGAAGTGTCTCTTTGCAAATACCACAATAGTCTTACTATCTGTGTCTTAAAACTCTGGAAATCAGGTAGAGTTGTTCCTCTCAGTTCTGTCTTTTTAGTATTGGTTTAGCTGCAGATTTATCTTTCTACATAAAGTTTAAACATTAAACACATAGCGTACTTTTTCTTACTAGTTGTCCCACATGCTCTATTTTTGGTTTGATTTGCTTTTCAGGACTCCTCCTCCCCCTTTCCCCCACCCCTCCCCCTCCCCCTCCTCCTCTCTCTCTGTTTTCTTACTTTGCTGCCTGCTCACATTAGCTTGAAAGTTATATGCTACTTAACTCTTTTTTTAGTACTTATCCTGGAGCTTATAAAAGACTAACTTCATTGGGACCCTTTTTATAAATAATGTACAAATCTTAAAAGACTTTATTTAATTCTCCTGACTTACATGTTATAGACTTCATTTTTGCTTTACAAAGACTATGTTAATTTATTGAATATTATAATTATCAATTTTATTCCTCATAGAATTACATCTGAGCTTCCAGTTGGTATGATTTTTCTTCATTTTAAAGAAGTACCCATAATATTCCTTCCACTGTGATACTGTTAGTAAAAACAAAATTTAATTGGGGGTTGTTTCTGTGACTCTTTATAAACTGTTTTTATGATCTTGTCTTTTTTTAAAAGCATTTTCCTCACCAACTATTGCTTTATGGATAGCAGCTAGTTTCTTTCAACATTTTAAGGGCAGCCTTCATCCTGACTGACATGGTTTCTGTTAAGTTCAGTTGTTAACCCTTAGTGTGGCTCCTTTACATTTACTTTATCTTTTTATCACCAAAACAAGCCTTACCATATTTTTTATTTGCCTCTCTTATTCAGTAATTTTGCAACTATGTATTGACATATGCTTCTTTTTTTTTTTTTTAACTTATGCTACATAATGTTTTCAGGGCTAATTGATGCATTTTGATTTCTTCCATTAGATTTTGAAAGTTCTTAGCCATTCTCTTTTCAAATACTTTTGTTTTTTTCTTTATATTTATTTTTATTGGTTATTTTTAGTTATATTTGACAATAGAATATACTATGACATAATTATAAAAGCATAGAATATAATTTATTCTAATTCAGTCCCCAGTATTTCCCCCTTCCTTTCCCTTACTCCCACCCACTGATCCCTTCCCTCTACTCTATTGGTTTTTCTTATACTTGCTTATAGTCTTGTTTTAAATTAGTGTATTGTAGATGTACATGATGGTGAGCTTCACTATGGTATATTCATATATGTACATTGAAAATTCAGGTCAGATTCATTCTACTGACTCCTTATCCCATCCCTCCTTCCACATTTTCATTCCCCTTTGTTTACTTTCTGATCATACTTCTAATCCTTTTTTTTTATCCCACCTCTTCTTATTTCACATATCAGAGAAAACATTTGACCTTTGATTTTTGGGACTAGCTTGTTTTATTTAGCATGATAGTCCCCAGTTCTATCCATTTACCAGCAAATGCCATAAAGTCATTCTTCTTTATGGCTGAGTAATATTTCATTGTGTATATATACCACATTTTCTTTATCCATTCATCTGTTGAAGGCTACCTATGTTGGTTCCATAGCTTAGCTATGGTGAATTGCATTGTTTTCAACATCAGTGTGACTGCCTCACTATCATATGCTGATTTTAATTTCTTTGGATTTATACTGAAGAGTGCAATAGCTGGGTCATATGGTGGTTCCATTTTTATTTTTTTAGAGAAATCTCCATACTGCTTTCAAGAGTGGTTGCACCAATCTGCAGTTTCACCAACAATGTACCCTTTTCTAAACATTCTCACCAACATTTATTTTGTTATATGTATTCTTGATAATTGCCATTCTGACTGTAGTGAGGTGAAATCTCAATGTAGTTTTAATTTGCATTTTTCTAATTGCTAGAAGTGTTAAACATTTTTTCACGTATCTGTTGACCATTTATATTTCTTCATTTGAGAAATGTCTGTTTAGTTCTTGCTGAGAGCCATAGCCAAGTAGGAATGACACATGGCATTTTGGGTTGAAAGGTGACGCCAGCAAGCCATTGAGATGATAATGATTATGTTAAGATGCGCATTCAATTGGAGATTAGACATCTGATGTCCCCTTGACCTGCTATTTTGGACTCCTGGAGAGTTCCTATTGGTTGGGGAAGTGCGGTAGGAGGGATTTCCGGAGGAGGGATTGCCTGTTGGAGTAGTGTGTCCTGGGAGAAGGCCGCGTGTGTGGCATTTGCAGGAGTTTTGGAAATAAAGTTTATTTCTGCTTGAGTGGCTCGTGATTTTTGTGCCCAGCCAGACTGCGGCAAGTTCCTTTGCCCATTTATTGCCTGGGTTATTTGCTTTTAGGCATTAAGTTTTTTGAGCTCTTTGTATATCCTGGATATTAATGTCCTAAGGTGCAGGTAGCAAAGATTTTTTTCCCATTTTCTAGGTTCTCTCTTCATGTTCTTGATTATTTCCTTTGCTGTAGGGAAGTGTTTTAATTTGATGTCATCTCATTGATTGATTTTTAATTTTACTTCCTGTACTTCAGGAGTCTTATTAAGAATGTCAGTTCCTGCGTTGGCATGTTGGAGTGTTGGGCCTACATTTTGTTCTAGCAGGTACAAGAGTTTTGTTCTGATTCCTCTATCATTGATCTACTTCTTTTCCTATTGGTATCCCTTTAATTTCCTTTACTTTTGTGCAGAGTGAGAGATAGGGGTTAAATTTTATTCTGCTATATACATATTTTCAGTCTTCCCAGCATCATTTGTTGAAAAGGCTATCTTTTCTTCAAAAATATGTTTTGGCACCTTTCTCTAGTATGAGGTAACTATTTTGGGGGGTTTATTTCTGTGTCTTCTATTGTGTTCCATTGATCTTCATGCCTATTTTGGTGCCAGTATCATGCTGTTTTTGTTACTATACTTCTGCTGTGTAATTGAACATCTGGTATTGTGATGCCTCCTGCTTCACTTTTCTTTTTAAGGATTGCTTTGGCTATTCTGGGTCTCTTATTTTTTCAAATAAATTTCATGACGGCATTTTTCTATTTCTGTGAAGAATGTCATTTTAATTTTTTCTCTTTTTTTGTGGGAATTGCATTGAATCTTTATAGCACTTTTGGCAGTATGGTCATTTTTACAATATTAATTCTGCCTATCTAAGAACATGGGAGTTTTTTTCCATTTTCTAAGTCCTTCTTCAATTTCTTCCCTTAATATTTTATAGATTTCACTATAGAGGTCCTTTGCTTTTTGTTAGATTTATTTCCATTTTTTTTTTCAGGCTGTTGTGAATGGGTTGGTTTCCCTAATTTCATTTTCAGAAGATTCATCATTGGAATATAGGAATGCAATTGATTTATGGGTGTTGATTTTGTATCTTATTATTTTTTAATTTCATTTATGAGTGCTAGTAGAAATTTTTTGGATGTTCTAAGTATAGGATCAAACAGATAATATGAAGTCTTCTTTTCCTATTTGTATATCTTTAATTTCCTTTTCATGCCTTATTGCTCTGGCTAGAGTTTCAAGGACTATGTTAAATAGTAGTAGTGAGAGTAGTCATCCTTTTCTTTTTCCTGTTTTTAGAGGAAATGATTTCAGTTTTTCCCCATTCAAAATAATGTTGGCATTGAGTTTGTTACATATAAATTAATATTAGCATTGGGTTTGACATATAAGAATAATATTGGCATTGGGTTTGTCATATATAGCCTTTAAAAGGCTGAGATAAATTCCTTATATTCCTAGTTTTCTAGTGTGCAATAGTGTTGTTAGCTGCTTTTTCTGTATCTATTGAGATAATCATTTGATTCTTGTCTTTATTTATGTGGTGGACTACATTTATTGATTTCTGTATATTGAGCCAACCATTCCTGGGATGAATCCCACTTGATCATAGTGCATTATCTTTTTGATATGTTTTTGTATGTGATTTGCCAATATTTTATTAAGAATTTTTGCATCTGTGTTCATCAAGGATATTGGTGTGTTTTTTTTTTCTTTCTTTCTTCACACGTTTTTGTCTGGTTTTGGTTTGGTCAGGTTTCATAGACTGAGTTTGGCAGAGTTCGCTTCCTTTCTATTTCATGGAATAATTTAAAGAGGATTGATGTTAATTCTTCTTTAAAGGTCTCATAGAACTTGGATGAGAATCCATTAGAGCCCTACTTTTCTTTGTTGGTAGGCTTTTGATGTCTGCTTTAATTTCATTACTAGAAATTGATATGTTTAACTTCTCCATCCTCCTGGTTCAGTTGTATAAGTCATATGTCTCTAGAAGCTATGCCCATGTCTTCAAGTTTTTCTAACTTATTGCAGTATAAATTTTCAAACTAGTTTCCGATGACATTTTGGATTTCTGTAGTGTCCGTGGTGATATTTCCTTTACATTTTGGATTTTGATAATTTAAATTTTTCTGTTCCTTTTAGTTAGTTTAGCTAAGGGTTTATAAATTTTGTTTATTCTTTCAAAATACCAACTCTTTGTTTTATTAATTTTTTGAATTTTTTAATCTCAATTGCATTGATTTTGGTTCTGATTCTAATTATTTCCTGTCTTCTACTAATTTTAGTGTTGGTTTGTTCTTCTTTGTCTAGGGCCTTTAGTTGTAATGTTAGGTTATTGATTTGGTATCTTTCTGTTCTTTTAATGTATGGACTCAATGCTATGAACTTTCCTCTTAGAATCATCTTTGTAATGTCCCAGAGATTTTGATATGTATCACTTTTCTCATTTAAATTTAAGTACTTTTTAAATTTCTCCCTTTATTTATTCTACTATCCATTCTTCATTCAAGACTGCATTATTCTATCTCCAAATGCTAGAGTGGTTTTTATTTTATCTTATTATTGATTTGTAATTTCATGAAGGCAAAGTACTATCTCGATTTTTTTATATTTGCTAAGATTTGCTTTGTGCCATAAAATATGGTGTATTTTAGAAAATGTTCCATGTGCTCCTGAGAAGTGAATTTAGTCATTGATGGATGAAATACTAAAGATATCTGTTAGGTCTAAAGTACTGACTATATTTTTTTAGTTGTATAGAATCTTTACTTAATTTTTGTTTGGGTGATCCATCCATTGATAAGAGAGGCATATTAAAGTCACCCAGTATTGTTGTATTGTGGTCTATTTGATTCTTAACATTGAAAAGGGTTTGTTTGATGTACATAGATGCTCCATTTCAGGGTGCATAAATATTTACAATTGCTACATCTTGCTGATGTATGATTCCCTTAAGCAGTATGAAATGTCCTTCTTTATCTCTGAAGTCCACTTTATCTGATATAGAATGGTAAACCCTGCTTATTTATGAGCTCCACTTTAAGAGATACCACTGAGCACTATTTACTGGAATCACTTCTGACCCAAGCCTCACACGATTCAACTGTATAAGAACAAAATCTTGTTGCAGTTGCTCTCTACAGCTCTTCAAATTCAATAAACCTATAACAAAATTCTGGAACAGGTAAAAAAATTTAGTAAACTTACTGTAACCTTAAGTGAGTGCTAAAAGGAGAAAGGAAGAAAGTTTATGGGATTGGGGGAGGGGGGAATGAAGGACAGAAGAAAGAGAAAGGGAAAACTGTGAGAGAGGAGAGAGAAGCAATAAGATGGTAACTTACTCCAGTGTAAAAAGAATGAATAGATGAGTTGGTGTTATTTGATGTAATAGTGGATAGTGCAAGAGGATGAGTAGTATGTAAGAGAAGCAGGGACAAACTAGTGCTAGGAAAACAAAGATAGGAAGATAGGTTCCAATTAATGATTTAAACCATTAGATGAAATACATTCAAATGTATTGGAGGTACAGTGTTGGCTATTGGGTTATCAATTATCATCCAACCTAAGGAGCTATTTATATTATTAAAGTTGACATTAAGGTTGTTTATATCTCAGAGGGTATATATAGTGTGGTGGGTTGGCTGATTCTAATGTTGCACAAGTTCAGGATGCAGGCTCTGATGTTGTCCCTGTGTTTGCTGTGGGTCTCTGGTATACCTGTTCCCCTCTGCTGAATTCTTTCTGTGGTAGTGAAGATCCTGGAAGCTGTCTGTGTGAGCTGGAACACTGGTTGTGGGTTTTCCCCAGGTGTTCTGTGGTGCAGTAGTATTCCCCCTGCTTCCTCCACTCTGAGGTGCTATAGTCTCTAATGATTCACCTGGACTCTAGTTTCCATTGCCTCAGGTTATGAATAGTGGGTGTTGATTTCCTCTGCTTAATAACTCTGGTGCAAGGTCCTGCAAGTATCCAAACAATACCCTGTTGCTTGCCAATTGCAATCATGGTTCAGGCTGTGATTCAGGCTGGTATCCAAGCCTTTCTGCTGCCCAGCCTCTGGCAACCTCCCACTGGGTCTGTATGTCCCTGGAGTTCCAGGCAGCTTCCCTCTGGTATGGTGCTATGATCCTGAGGACTGACTCTAAGCTTCCCATAGTCTCTCTCCAGGGCCAGTGTTTGAGACCTGGTGAATCAGCTTTCCTTTGTTCAAGTCCAAAACTGCTTTCTTGTGGCCTGAGTCAAGCAAGTCTGCCCAGAGGTTTGCATCCTTGCCTGGGTTGCAGAGTCTGCTCAGAGCTAGACCTGCACTTCCTTTGACCCAGGTCCCCTCCAGCCTGAAGGAAGGAAGAGTTTCTGAGATTTGGGGTAGTTGTGGTCCTTCTAGAAGTTCTTTTTGTTGGCATTCTTAAGAAGACCCACTGCAGGGGGTTTCCCTCTGGCTTAATTTGCAGCTGTCTGAGTGTGGGAAAATGCCATGCTAATTTAAGTGAGTGACTGGATGTCTGTGGGCTCCACAAGATGGCTGTGGGAGCCTCACTTAGCTTTCTTTTTATGATTTGTTTTTTAAGTGGTTTGAGCTGTTTTAAGGAGACTCCTGTGTTTTAAATTTTGTCTTTTCAACAGTTTTCCAACAGTTTCTAAGTGGGTATGCTTAAGAAAATATCTGCTCCCCTCTTTTCCTTCTCTCTCTAATGCCCCCCATCCACAGGTTTGGGTGAGGGTACTGAGTTTTTTTTCCTACTCTAACCTGTCTTTCAGTCTTTCCAGGTCTCAGATTATGTAGTATCAAGTCACAGAGCATTTACTTTGTCACTTACCTCTCAATTCTGCTGTCATCTGCTGCTTCCTTCCTGTGGTGTGAGAAGATTGGGGACTCGTTGCCTGGTTCCCTCCTGCCATTTCCCTTTCTGTCTCAAATACTTCTTTTCCCTGTTTTCTCTTTTTCTTCTAGGATTTCAACTACATATATTTTACTTTCTCATTATGCCCGCTCTGATTTATTTTCTCTAAATTCCCTTCCTTTAATCTCACTATTCTTCAATTTGAATATTTTCTCCTAACCTCTATTGCATTTTTTCACGTCTTCCTTTAGTTGCATCTAATCTGCTACTAAACCTATCCATTGTGGATTACTGGCTTTTTTATAACCTAGAAGTTGGACAGTGTTGCTTTATGACTTTTTTACTTTCACTTCCAGAATTCTCCATACTGTCTCTTTTCTGTCTCCTTGGACAAATAAGGTGTAATTATTCTCAAGAGCTGTGTCTGATACCACCAATATTTGGAATCTAGAAAATCCTATTTCTACTGTCTGGTGTTTCCATTTATTCTCATTCATATTATCTTATTTCTTTGTGTGCATGGATTTTTTTTCATTATGGGCCAGGCATTTTTTGTAACACTGCTTACAGGAATAAATTGAGGACTAAGATGGTGTTATATCGCCCATTATAAAGTATGTGTGTTCATTTCTGGTAGGTCCCTATAAGCACCTGCAATCTGGGATCTCCTCAGTTCAATTCTGGAGACTAAGAGGCTCCTAAAATGAGCTTCAGTTTCTTTGAGAATTTGTTTACTTTTAGCTCACCCTTTGTCCTATAGCCCTTTAAGAGTTTCAAACACTAAAAAAATTAAGTCCACCACTATTTGCCCCTTCATAGCATTCAGACTCTAATATTTGAATTTTTAACCCTTTAAATCTGTGAATTGGACTCTTAAGCCTCTCACCTGACCATCTGAACTAGCAAAATTGGCTCTAAAGATTGTCCTTTTGCTGTCTCCTCTCGTTTTTCTCTGTGTCTAATCCCCTTAGCTGGTAGGCTCATTGTCTACTTCACTCACAGAACTTTCTCTCTTCCCATCAACTACAATTCGCACTCTCCATTTTGCTTCTCAGCTCATCTCTTTCCCATTTTTATGGTTTGAATGTGAGGTGTCCCCCAAAAGCCAATGTGTGAGATAATGCAAGAAGGTTTAGAGGAGAAATGACTCAGTTATGAGAGTCTTAACCCAATCTGTGAATTAATCCCCTGGTGGGGATTAACTGAGTGGTAACTGTGGACAGGTAGGGGGTGGCTGGAGGAGGTGGGTCATTGGGGGCATGCCAACTTACCAGATATAATTTGTATCTGGTGAGTAGAGTCTCTCTGCTTCTTTATTATCATATGAGTTGCTTCTCTCTATGATGTTCTGTTTTACCTCAGACCTGAGGAATGGAGTTGGCTGTCTATAGACTGAGAACTCTGAAACCATGAGCCCTAAATAAAATTTTCCTCCCTAAAATTGTTCTTGTCAGGTCTTTTAGTCACAGCAGTGGAAAAGCTGACTAAAACACCCATACTTCTTCATGTAAGGAGGTGTTGATGTGATGTGAGTTTCAGGGAAGGTACTTGTGGATTGTGATTCCTTGCAGAGTTGGCTGCTGTGCAGGGGAGCACTGTGTTCTGCTGTCCCAATCCTGCAAGAAGAGTGCCTATGGTTTTGTTTTGGTTCAGTTTTGCAGTACTAGGGATGGAATCCAGGGAAGCTTTCCCATTGAGTTACATTCCCAGTCCATCTTAACTCACTAGGTTGCCAAGACTAGCCTTGAACTTGCAATTCTCCTGCCTCAGCGTCCTCAGTAGCTGGGATTATAGGCATTTGCTACTGTACCTAGCATGCCTACAATTTTGAATGCTAGATTGAATTCATTATGGAGGGTAGAAAAAGTATTGTAAATCCACTTGGTAATATGTTAAATTATATACTCTAATGCAACTTTTTATCAAAAGTGGCAGTATTATTTTGGTCTCTCTTTGTTTGACTTCTGTCTTGTTTTTCAATGTGTTCCCAACTCAGGAGTGGGGGGTGGGAGAGAGAGAGAGAGAGAGAGAGAGAGAGAGAGAGAGAGAGAGAGAGAGAGAGAAATATCGATTCCTTAAAAGCCCCCAAGTGACAATTGGCCAAAAATTTTCTCACCATAATTCATTTGGTGGAGGGCTCTTTATTCTTAACTTCATGAGTGTCATCCCCACTGAGTCCTACCTGCAGCATGAATCAGGAATAGAGACATATCCACCCATGTGGTTTCTCTTCCCCACTGTCATGTTGTATTCACAGCCGGATATTAATGACTTGTTAAGATTCATAGTAAACTGAAAACAAAATATATGAAGCAATTTTCTCAAGGACACAGGGACAATAGCATCATGGAATAAAGCAAAAGCAACCGAACAGTCTGGAATTCTGCCCCAAGCCATGATATCAAAGTTTACTTTCTCCAGACAAAATAACCAAATTATTAACTGTAGGTTACATATTTTATTGTTTATGTATTTTTAAAATAAAATTCTACAGAGGATAAGGATGACCCTCAATGGTAGATTGTTTGCCTAGACCCTGGGTTCAATTCCCAGTACTAAAAAAATATAAATAAAATAAAATATTACAGAGCCACCAACTGGGATTTGATGTCATCTCAGCCAAGAGAAAAAAATTCATTAACCCAACTTTAACAAAGGTGCCTAAACACTGTGAAAAATAGTGTGGACTTGGTCCCCGAACTCACAAATTGTGTCTATGTAGATATATTCATTGAAAAAGCTCCTTTTATCTCAAAATATTTCCAGAAGCTTTCATTTTCCTTTCTTCTTTCTTTCTTTCTTTCTTTCTTTCTTTCTTTCTTTCTTTCTTTCTTTCTTTTTTTAATTTACAACTATTTCTGGGCACAACAGCACTTCAACAGACGGTTTTAGCAACGGTCCCCATTGTGGTCAGCAACTCTCTGCAGCTGGGGTCTCTTAAAAGAAGTGAGTAGCATTTGCCTCACAGTGTTCCAGAGATGAAACAAGCAAAACTTCCATGGGAATCTAAAAGTCACAGAGCTTCCCCTTTCTCCCCTCCCACTCCTCCCAGTGACCAAGGAGGTCAGAAGCACTGGTGCACATTTCAGCAAGCAGGTGCCTCACAGGGACACATGCACAGACATCAGTGACCACGAGGCCCAGCAAAAGATCCTGGGTAGCTTCACCAACTAAAGCAATTGTAGGACAAATAACCTAGATTTCCCCAGGGTGCAGGACTTGACACAGGTCAAGACTGTACCCTGAAACAACGGCTAGCCTCCAGATGGGTATGTCCTATGTGTGGTGGTGTGTGTAGTGAGAACCGGGTCAAATAAGAACTTGCCCACAGGCAACAAGGTCATGAATGGAATGAATATAAACATAATCATCTAGTGTGGCCTGAACTAAGCAAACCAAACAGAAGAGCATCACACACACACACACACACACACACACACACACTCACACCCAAACACACAACTTTTAATGGGCCAGAACACAGAGGTAAAGTAAAAACCTCCAAAGTAAAAATCACAACCAGCCTCTTAAAATATGCAAGACTTGTCTTGCTAATCCACCTTGAAGAAAAATCACTACAAAAAGTCAACTTATATATGTGAAAAGTGCTTTTATACTTGTAAAAATGAGATTATGAAAATATACCACTATCTAAAATTCAACCTAATACCTCCCAATGATGCCATATGCTAATAATGTTCAAGGAAAATAAACAAAGAAATTTTATTGAGTCGCCATAATGTTAAATAAATATATTAGACTCATAGGGATGGAAACACCTGTGAGAAATAGCCTTTGAAAAATAGGCTGTGGGCTTTTTATTGCCTAAACATAACAATCTTTTATTAATAATATGTTCATATGATCCTAAAAAATCTTTCTTAGTGTTGACTCCATACTGCAAACATCTGCCTTCGCTCTGAGGACCTGGTAACGTTCCCATGAGCAGTGTAGGTCAAGGAGCAGCACACACTTCCACTTTCGATGAACAACAGTTTTTGAAAACCACATTAGGCAAAAGGGCATTTCTCATAAGAAAAACAGGCTGTTTGCTTTGACAAAGGGCTATTTGTGAGATTGCCTTCTTTGTGAATCACCCCAGAGCAAGACAGATGCTGGAGAAAAGGAAGTTCGAGAATTATCCTAAACCAGATGCATTTTTGGTTACTTCCTCTGCTTGCTCCCAACACAGCTGCAGAAAATAAGACAAAAAGAGGAAATGGGGACACCCAGACTCGATACTACGACTGCCTTCTGCAAAAGCCTTTGGAAACCCTCTCGGAAACCTGTGATAAAGCGGAGATGTGTCATCTTCCTTAGAGAACTTTGCTCCAAAAGCAAGATTTATACAGTTTTGTAATGCAGGCAGCTGATGCTGAAATACAGCTGAGGTGCAAGACGACAGTTTAGGCAAAAAAACAACACCCAGAATAAGTTCTTACAGGAACTAAAATTCAGTGATTTACTCAACCAACTCTCTTGAACCAAATAAACAGCAAGACGTAGTAAGCTTTGGCTCAGAGAAAGAGACTCAAAATTTCAACTGAGTCTTTGGAAGACTTTGTATTTGAATTAGAAGCTTTGTATTTCAATTCTAGCTCTCTGAGGCTTTGAAAGAGCTTTGTCAATTCACTTTATTCCTCTGAATCTTTGTATCCTCATATATTGAAAGGTCATTGGACTTGATATTTACAAAGTTTTGGGACGTCTGTGTCTAATGAACACATGAAATTATTACATTCAGCTTTAACTCATTATCTTTACCCATGCTCAACTAATACTCCTCTTTCTCCAAATTCTTACTTTCCATTGAAGTCTAATTCCTCTGTTTTCATAGCTCATATCTGTTAACCTTCCTCTCTCCTATTTTGTGTAATAGTCTTCCTTCTTTAAGTGTTTCAATATTTCACTAGCATTTTATCTTGCAAAAATCTAGTCCTATCAGTTTAGTACTGAATCTATTGATGAAGTCAGACCTGTAGCTCATATCTGTGCTCTATTATCTAAGCTTTTTGCAAGCACCTCCTAGCTGCTCTTCTGCATTAGGTTGCACTTCAGTGTCTTCTTCAAAGGTGCCCATCCTGCATTCTTCTCCTAGTAAAAATGCTTCCATTATTCCCCACTGAATGCAGAATAAAGTCTAGCTCCTTAGTATAATTGTACAGGATCCTTCAGTAGTACCATTCCACACAAATACTTAACCCATTCTTCAAAAATGTCCAATTTTCAATATTTACCTAGATAATTTGAACCTGGCAGTGAGCCATTTTAAAGACCTTGTTGTTAAATCTTTGAGAAGTAGAAAAAGAAACTACCTAGAAAGAGTGGTGAGGTGACAACCACAATTTCTTTACTGGGGCTTGTTCAAAGACTTCTCAGTAGGTATATATCAAGAAAGAAATATTACAACTTCATTGTTAAATATCATCTAAATATGATAGCACTCAAAAATAATTCTTGAGGTCTAGGAAATTAGTGTAATTTAGAATTTATGGATGCTAGGGAAATAAAATTAGACTCATTAAACTGTGTTCCTGGGAGTGCTCCTGCTGTTGTAATTAGCCTCTGGGAAGCCACAGGGAACATTCCTAAAGATTCAAGAACTAGGGAAAGGGTAATTCCAAGAGATGAGGGAAGTAGAGTGTGTAGGTTAGTTTTCTTGTGCCTCAACATTCTGATTTGAAAATGTAGGGACACAATCAGATGATGAGAGATGGGTGGGGCAGACAATGATTCTACTACATTGTGCCAGTTCCAAGGTAACCTTTCTCCATACCTGGAAAAAGACTTGCAGAAGTGTTTCCTTAACTATAGAATGAAGGTGTAAGTAGGGTGCCATATCTCCAGTTGTCTTAATATGCTGGGGATCAGCCTAGTTATGTCTGTTTTCTAAAACAATATTTTTAAAAATGCCCCCTTAAACTTTTAAAAAATGTTCCAGCTCAGATAATAAGTTATATGATATAGCATGAATTAATTTCCCCTGAAAATCATTAGAAATCATGTATTTTTCTGGGTTTTGTACATTCATAGGTTATGGGAGGTGCAGGAATTTAGAATTGCACTAGACAACTGTTCTTCCCCTTTAAAACCTATTTCTTCTTTATGAGTCTCAGTCTTTTAACACAACTCAAAGATTCATAGAGCCCTTTTAAAATACTTTTCAGGTGTTATTTACTTTGCATTAAGTTTACAGATTCCAGTGAGATTTTTATCTTTCCTCAAAGAATATTATTCTTATTGAACAACCCAAATGAAAGATTCTTTTCTTAGGGAATTCAACAAAATATATACATCGTTTTACCATCTGCAGGGGTGGTAGCATTTAATTAGAAAAGTCAGGAGCACTGGAGGACGTTTTCAAAGCAGCACCTCAGGTAAGAGACCCCCTCCCCACCTCTGCTGCTGCTAATGGCTCTGTGACTCATTTCATGCTCATTGCCTCCCAGAATTTCCCCTAGAGAACACAGAATTCAAATCGGATGAACAGATGCTCACAAATTAAAGTACTGTATCTATGCACCTGCAGCTCTCATGACGGGTAGGTAGAGAGGAGACAGGAGCAAGGAAGAAACAATGACTTTTGAAATCAGTAATTTCTGGGCTTTTCTCTCATCAATTCCTATCTCCATGGATTCCCACCCCTCCCCTCTTCCCTCGGTGCTTCCCATCATTACATTATTTCTCCTACACCCTCTTCATTTCCAAAAGCAGAGAGTTCCTCTCTCAACACAGGCACAATTGAGTTAATGAAAGACATGTGTTTTCAGATGCCAAAAGTCAATCTCTTTCTCCTCCTTCACAATCATAAAACTTAGTCCCAGGAGTTTGACTGGGAAACAGAACTTATAAGTAATGGAACTTTGCTCTTTTAGTTTATGAGTGAACAATCCAAGAAATTGGCATCATCCTAAACTGATGTGTTTGTGAAACAGTGCTGTTCTCCCCTTCCTTCTGCCCTGGCTGTTTTTCTCTTTCTAGACCACAGGCTTGGATTCAGCCTCCTTATTTGAAGATCAGGAAAACTCACCTTCACCAGACCCCAGACTCCAACCTCTGTTTCCCAGCTGACTCCAACAAAATGTAACCCCTCTACTTTGGAAATATCCCACCAGGAATCAAATTTTCACCCAGGAATAGTTTAAACTTTCTGAGCTAATGTGCCTGATACTATTGCACATTTACATCTCATTATTTTATACTAAAAACAACCGACTTCCCTTCATAGAAATTAATCCTTCTTCAGTAATAT
Source organism: Spermophilus citellus (assembly GCF_964194105.1). Taxonomy (NCBI): domain Eukaryota; kingdom Metazoa; phylum Chordata; class Mammalia; order Rodentia; family Sciuridae; genus Spermophilus; species Spermophilus citellus. The sequence continues at coordinate 55,087,747 of NC_138192.1, read as the reverse complement.
TGCAAAGATCTCAGGGAGTGCTGCCTCTAAGGATTTTATCAGTCTGTATGGCAGAGTAGCTGTCACTGGCTTATAAAACACAATCACAATTTGCCAATAAACTCATTAAGGAATACATATTTTGCCACAGTTTTCTTCTCCCAGCTTCTTTCCCAGTTGAATTTTTAGAAATAAATCTGATTTTTATTAAACAACCTAATGATGTGTAATCTTTTTTAATAGAGAAATTAGAAGCACCCAAGTGCTTGTCTGTCCTCATCATTCTGCACGTCACATTATGTCACTCGTTCCATGATGCTTTAAGTGCCCCACATTTATTTTTCCTACTCAAGTTACAGCGATCAGCATTTGTCTGGAGAGAGCCATTCGTCATCTGCCTTATCTGCTTTTGAGATCCTCAATGGTGCACTTGGCTGTGTGACCACAGGAGGTAAGGTCACTCCGGCTCATCTTGTCAGACTTGTCATGGCCCTGTGATTCCACATCACAGAATTTCCCCTCATGCATTCTTAGCAATGCCACACAACAGGAGGATTTTAGAATTCAATATGTGATATATTCTCTAACCTTTAACAAAATGTCCAGCATGTAATATTGTAGAACATAAAAAAAAACAGAAAAATAAAATACTGACCTACTTCACCTATTCTATCTCAATGTGGAAAATTCAATTTATAGCCAAGTGAAAAACAAAATCTTTTCTCACTATGGTAGGGGTTGCGAGCAAAGGGAGGATGTAAGCACAAAAACCACATTTGCTCTGGCCATCCTGAAAACATCTTTGTTTACCATTGTCATGTTGCCATGGCAACACCAGCTACTTATGACATCACATTGAGATGCTATGGCTGGCACGATAGCACTGTTGTTTAAATGTTATTCTGCTTCTCCTCCTTTCTCTGTCTTCTCAATTCCCCAAGGGAAAGGCAAAAATATCCCTGGTAGCTAACAGTATAATAAAAGAGGGAAATCAGATGATATATTTAGCTACCTTTGGATCATTCCTACTTTATTTGTGCAGAAATAGTGGCAAATTAATTGTAGTTTGGGGTTAACCGATTCAGTATTCACACATTTATGCCTTAAACTCATCATCACCTGTCTACTCTTTCCCAAAAATCTCAAAAAGAAATATTGGATTTTGTTTTCAATGGAACTAAAAAAAAAAAAAAAAGGAAACATTTCAAACCTTTTCCTGGATCTCTTCAGGTGTTAAGGGGACCCCCTATATACAACTCTGTTATCATGGCCTTCTTTATGGGTTTGTCTGGCCTTGGCTCCCTGTGATCACAAAAACCAACAATAATGGAATGTGTCCCTCCCTATACAATTGGCCCTCCATGTTCATACCTACCTCAGCTTCCTGCTCCCTAGATTGATCAGCTGAAGATTAAAATATTTTTTTAATATTTATTTTTTAGTTTTAGGTGGACACAATATATTTTACATTTATGTGGTGCTGAGGATCAAACCCAGTGCCTCATGCATGGTAGGCAAGCACTGTACCACTGAGTCACAATCCCAGCTCTTCAAGATCAAAATATTAAACAGAGTCGTGTCTCTACTGAATACGTACCAACTTTTAATTTTCATTATTCCCAAAATAATACAGCATAGTAATTATTTGCATGTAATTTATGTTGTTAGGTATTATAAGTTACCTAGAGACGATTTAAAGTACACAGCAGGATGTGCACAAGACATGTGCAGAACTATGCCATTTTATATACAGGACTTGAGCATCTGTGGATCTTGGTCTCTGCTGTAGGGGGACCTTGGACCAACACCTCATGGATACTGAATGATGATTTTTACATGTACAGTCATCTACACATCTACACATTCCCTGTAAAATTCCTTACAATATTCCTGAGAAAAACTTTCTCTCCATCCCCTCATCGCCCCACCCCCACCCGCTGCTGAAAACGTAGAAAAGACTTCAGTGTGCTGCCAGGGAGAAGTGTGAGATGTGATAATGTCCACAGCATGTGCAAGGGGCTGAGGGCCAAGGGGAGTAGCTACAAGGAAGTGCCGGTGAGCTGAGGCATAAGGTTCTGTGAAGACTCCGGATCCACTGTTTGTTGCACCCAGACTTTAACAGTTTCAGATTGGTTGGAAGTTTCTGGCACTTTTTCAAGAAAGAAATTGCTTATATCACTATTTGGCTCTCTGAGGAAAAGCCAGTTTATGTAGGAGAGGGACTTTCCCTTATTTAGTTGGCACATTGAATGATTTCAGTCTATTCTAAGGCCACAGAAAGGTCTATGCACATATAATTGTCCTCACAGTCTGTCATGGTGGCTGGAGGATCTCTCAGGGTACTCGGTTTCATAGAGTCTCAGTACAAGATCCAGAGGAGAGGACTGTACAAAAAGAGAAGGAGAATTGTTTACAAAGCATCAAATGCAGAGGAGGAACAGATTTTGAGAATTTTTGCATACCTAAATGACTATAGTCAATACTAATATATATTTCAGAACAATTATGAATAAGTTCCAGTGTCTCACCATAAAAAAAGATAGAAAGTCAAGATGATGGATATGTTAGCTAGATTTAATCATGCCACCTACATATCAAAACATCACATTGCCCCTGATAAATGTATACATTTATGATTTAGCAATAAAAAATGTCATTAATAGAAAAGATCAGATAGTCCCAATGATCTGAAAATTGTTTTTGGTTATTGAAAACCAAGGAAAACTGTTTCAGTTTATTTGATAAGGCATATACAGCTTTGCTATCTGTACCTAATATAAAGACAGTATGAAAAACAAAAGTGATAGAAAGCTTTAGGTAAGAAAGTTGGCCTGCCAGGCATTTGAAAGATGAAATTTACTTCAGAGGGGTACATGATGTTTTAGTAAATAATCATGAAAAGTGGGAACATACACACAGTGATGAGATGCCAACGGACGGTCAGTGGTGGAGTCTCACTGTGTTATTTCTTAAAGTACCAATACAGCTGGATGTGGTGCTTCTCTCCACCCTGCAAACCCTTCACTAGGGCAGACCCTGCTCAAGATGTGCAGCCACCACTCTATCTTCACTGAGTTCCCCCTTGCCAGACTGGATATTGCTGGCACACTTATGGACCTCCTTTTGTCCATGCTCACCTCCCTACAGAGGTTTTCTCTCTTTCTATGTCATGTGAAGAAGAAGTCATGTCAGCACACAGCAAGATGGCAGGTGTCCCCAACCCAAGAGAAGAACCTTCTTCAGAAATCAATTATTCTGGCTCTCTGATCTCAGGTTTTCAGCCTCCAGCACTATAAGAAAATAACTATATTCTGTTTAAGCCACACAGTCTATGACAGTAATCCACAGTCCATTCATATTCAAATTTTTCCAATTGTTCCAATAATATTCTATTTTCTTTTCCTTGGCTCAGGATCCAACCCAGGAACATATATTTTATTTACTTCTCATGTCTATTAATTTCATTCAACCTGGTACCTTTCCTTTGTTTTATCCTTTATGACCATGACAGTTTTGAAGAATGCACATCAATTATTTCATAGAAGATCTCTTGATTTGGGTATGTCTGATATTTTCTCATGATTTAATTCAGGTGGCTTTGGCAAAGTTAATGATGAAGTACTAACTCATCCTTCTCTTCATTATGTCTGGTGGTATTGCTATTAGTTGTCTCAATATTGATGTTTACTTGAATATCTGCCACTATGTCCACTATTTGTGTCTTTATAATTAATAAATATTTGGGGGATTTTAAGTCTATGCAGAAATCCTGGCCCCCTTCAAAATGTTATCCACCACTTTTAGCACCCATTGAGGATTTTCTCACTCCATCATTCCTTCTACATATATTTGACTGGCATTTTACTTCCAAGAAAAGCATTTTCCATTCTCTTTTCTTCTGTTTTGAAAATTAACATAGAAATGGATTCGGGAATTCTTATTTTCATTTAATGAATTGTGATCGTTACTATTATTGTTGTTATTATATTTCAATGCTCAAATGATTCCCAAATCTATCCAGTGGAATATCCTTCAATCTGCTTCTATTTCCTTTTTGGCATGTCTCTGTCACTCTTTGGACACTGTGTTAGTCAGCTTGTTGTCACAATAACAAAATATATGAGATAATTAACTTACAAAGAAAAAAGGTTTATTTGAGTTCACAGTCCTAGAGTTTCCTTTCCATGACTGAGTAGTTCTATGACTTTGGTCTACTTGTGAAGGCAGCATAGTATGATGGAAAAATGTGGCAGAGCACACCACGAATCTCATGAACCAAGAGGCAAAAGGGGAACAGAAAGGGATGAGGGCCCCACAATTACCTTTGAAGGTATATCCCCAATGACCTAAGGACGTAGGTCACTTCTTATAAAGTTTTCACCACTTCCCGATAGTACCACCCTGGATTCCAAGCCTTTAATTAATGCATCTTTGGGGGACACTCATCCAAACCATAGCAAAGACTTTCTTACTATCTGCTACAACAAAAAGTCTTCTGTAGAATTAACTTGTAGAATCAGCCATCACTCCAAGAAGCCCTGGCCCTAATTCACTTCAAAAGGGTACTATGATTAGAAATTAAGATCATTTGGGTAAGCCTTGCTTTTTGCTATGGGTGCAGTTTTGCTTCATGGAATCTCAACAAAGATAAGCCACACACAACACACACACACACACACACACACACACACACACACCACCACCACACCTTTTCTATATCATTCAAAGATTGAGAGTTAATTCATTTCCTTTCTCCTCTCCCTTTTTCCCTTTCTCCTTCTGGCTATCATTATTTATATTTTCCATTCATCTGTTTTCCCCATGTCTATTCATAGTCTCTTTACTTATAGTCAAGAGAAAAGAGCCTCTGAAATTTCTGAAATAGAAATCAAGTAGTGCTCTCCCACACTGAAGGGAAAAGAGGATAAATAAAAGATGTGCCAAGAAGTAGAAGTGTCCCAAGGAAAGATATCAACCCACCAGCCTTTAGCAGCATTCTGTGACCCACCAAGTCCCTTTTCTTGGGGAATGTTGTTCCTTTCCACCATTCTCTGTAGCATCTCTCAATCTGGTGATAGTCACCATGGAAAACTAAGAGGAACCAGGGCTCAGTGTTAAAGAACATCATGGGCCCAAGCCTCCTGAAAATCACCGATAACCCTAACAATAAGCAAATAAATATATTTTACAGTTTGAAGTAATTATACCAGCCACTTTAACTTGTTTTATAATACTTAAGTAAAAAATTTATAGACTAGAGCTGTGCTGAAAGGAAACGAAATATTATTTAGAGATTCATAATTTGACACAAAATAGTTTTCTACCTTCACTTCCTAAAGAGCTAATTAAGAAGCATGTTTATTCTTTTCTTTTCCATAAAATAATGTGTTCTAACTAACTGTGTGAATATAAAACATGCACATCTGGTACAACTCCAGGACTCACAAATCAACCTTTCTGGTACAAATGCAGGGCTCATAAAACTAAATCCCCAATCTGGTACACTTCTCAAGAATATTCCAGTAAAGTGTTCATCTAGGTTGATTTGTCTGCTTTAATCTTGGCCTTATGGCTTTTAAAAAGTGATGGACTCATAGAATTTTATAGTCTGGAGGATCCTTCAAAATCATGCAGCTCTATCATCCCCTTCTACACCTACTTCTAAAGGAATTATTTATTATGGCAATTTTAAAAGGCAGAGACTATTTAGAATTTTATATCACTTTGAATGAAATTCTCTCAGTGCCTATCATAAGGTTATAAGTCAAGTAGTCTCCAAACATTTCAAACATTCCTTTAGTGGATTTATTGAAAACTTGCCATGTGCCAGGAAATGTGCATATGCTATGGATATAGCTGGCCGGTGTTTGGAGAATAGATGGGAAGAGGCCGTGAATGCAGAAAGGAGACTGCATTAGTATTCTAAGTAAAAGATACATAAGATATCAACTATGATAGGTGAGGGGGTGGACTTAGTCTCTATAACTGTTAGAATTACACTGATGGAAAGGATGCACAATGTGGATGAGAAAGCAAGAGACTGATGATGACGTCAGGATTGAATTTGGTTTTTTAAACTGAAAAACTTAGAGAATGAAATTTCTTTTAATATTAGAATGAGAAAGACTAAAGGAAAGAAGTTTGGGGTGGAACAAAATTAGTCTGCTTTGTGGGCAAGGTAACTTTGTATATTCAGTCTCAAGTGTAAGTATTCCAAGTGGATTGCTTACATAGAGTTCTACGGAAATATCGAGACTAGAGAAGTCATCACCTTATAAATAGGATTTTACAGCATCAGACTGGCACTCAAAGGTATATTTTTACCTAACACTATTGAAGGCTTACTGTTTCCAGAAACTATTCTGAGCACTTACCTGCATAGACTCATTTAACTCCCACAGAAATTCAGTCCAGTCAAGTGTATTCTTTCATTATTATTATTTGCAGATGTATAAACTGAGAGCAAAGAGATACTATGAAATATGCCCCCAAGTTGCATTATGAGTAAATATCAAAGCAAAGGAAAATTTTTTTCAGTTCTGGGAGCATTGTGTTGAGAGGCAAAATCCATGGCTTTTTTCCTAGTTAACTCTCTGAGGATCCCATCCAGAAATGGCATTGAGAACCCTTGACCTCACTGAGATGTTGGTATCAAATAAGGTGTACATTAACATGCTCTGAAACTCCATAAAACACTTTATTTAAAAGAGAAGGAAGAGAAAGAGAAAGAAGACAAGCAACTTGCTTAGATCAAGTACTTCTTGGATACCTGGCAGGGTTGTTGATGGATATTTTTTCACTATCTAAAGTTGCCTTCTTGACCTACATTCATCTCATTAGCCAAAACTAGTGGTAACAAAAGTTACCCCAAAGTGAAATTTGAACTCAGCAGACTGACTCCACTGTTCTTATCCATTATGCTGCTCCTATTTATGTAATGTGATCCTGTCCAAAAGAAAGTTATGATTTAATTGAACAAATAAAAATAACACTTGGGAAAAACTAAAGATGAGTTAAGTAGTAAACTGTCATGACATTGACTGTGAGGCTATGAACTTCCAAAATAATAGGACATAGCAATAATTAGCTTCTTCCTTGTGATTAAATTGCACACTGGAGATTTGAAAGAATTTCCTAGTCTACATAGATATCCAATTTATAGGCATAGATCAGCTTAGTCATGGGTATTATCAAGCTCATAATGGCTCATCATTTAGATTGTGCACACCTTGCCCTACTGCCTAGCACTATCATAAAACCCCACTGTCATTTAAGTCTTTCTTAGTCAACCTTCTTCAAGTGGCAGTAAAGAGAGCCAGTATAAAGTTCATTTCATTAACACCTTTCTTCTAAATAGATGACTATAGCCCATGTTCAGTTGATTCTACAAACTAAGCAAGAACTTAAGAACTTTGTGGGAATCCCACTGAGTTCAACAGACATTTATTGAGTACCAAATTGAGAGTGGTAATATACTTAGCCCTGGAGAATGTTAAAGTTTTTGCCCCGTGTTTTTCAAGCTTTTGCCAAATTGCTAATTGATTTTCCTCCTTTGAAAACGTGCTCTCTACCTTCCTAATGAAAAGGTCCTCTTATTTTTCCTATTCTATAATAACCACCTAACTTCTAGAACCCTAATATAAAAGGTTGTCTTTGCTGACATCAGTACTGAAAATTTATATGGTGAGAAAAAAAAAACTCCTTGAAAATACTTTTTCAGCTTAATGAATCATCTAGAGCAGCAAGATGAATGTCTGTCGTCCTGTGCTCTAGGTCACCGTGGAACATGGCCATGGCTTAATCTATCCTGCCATTTGTTCTTGTATGATCATAAGCTGAAAATGGTTTTTCCTTTCTCAAATAGTTGGAAAAAATATTTTAAAGAATAGTATTTCATAACATATGAAAATTATATGGAATTGGCAGTTCACTGTCCATAAAGAAAGTTTTATTGGAACATACTATTCACTCACATATTGTCTATGGCTATTTTTACACTATCTAAAATGGTAGAGTTGAGTATTTGTGACAGAGGCCATATGTTCTCCAAATCCTGGTCCTTTAAAGAAAGATTTCTCTAACCCACACTTTACACTTTGAAAAAAAAAGCTTTTAGTTATAACATATTTTGGAATAGGGAATAGATGTTTATTTTTGTACTTCTGTCTTGAAAATCATATCCCTATCCATATGACAGAGCTTATTCAAACACAAGACCATCTTTATCTATGAGAGAGAAAGTAGAACAGCATTTATGCAAATCAATAAATCATTTTTAAAAATTAAATTTGATAACAGTGCCTAGAGAGAACAAAACCAGAGTTACTATTTTGCTACCTTTTTAATGACTGTTCCCTTTTCCTTTAAGAGATAAAATTTCAAATATTTTACATGAAGAATTCAGGGCTCTGTTCACATGTATCATTATTGAACGCTGTCTGTTGAAGAAGGTAGGAAGGTAGGCTTTTTTGTCTAAGAACAGAGTCTTTGGACTTAACAAAAGCAAGACACTTATTTTACAACTGCATAAACATAGTATTTAAAACTTTTGTCATCCCTATAGCAACCTTGTTGAATGGAAAGGTGGGTATATGTATCCCCTGTTTTAAATGAGGAAACTGAGACCTAGAGCATTGCTGTTAAATGAAAAAAAAAAAAAAAGCATTGTGCTGAGAGGCAAAATCCATGGCTTTCTTCCTAGCTAACTCTCTGAGGATCCAATCTAGAAATGGCACTGAAAACCCTTGACCTCACTGAGATGTTGGTATCAAATGAGATGTACATGAACATGCTCTGAAACTCCATAAAACACTTTATTTAAAAGAGAAGGAAGAGAAAGATAAAGAAGACAAGCAACTTGCTTAGATCAGGTACCTCTTAGATAGCTGGCAGGGTTGTTGATGGATATTTTTTCACTATCTAAAGTTGCCTTCTTGGGCTGGGGATGTGGCTCAAGCAATAGTGCACTCGCCTGGCATGCATGCCGCCCAGGTTCAATCCTCAGCACCACATACAAAAAAAGATATTGTGTCCGCTGAAAACTATAAAATAAATATTAAAAAACACTCAACACTCTCTCTCTCTCTCTCTCTCTCTCTCTCTCTCTCTCTCTAAAATAAATAAATAAATAAAGTTGCCTTCTTTACCTATGTTCATATCATTAGTCAAAACTAGTGGAGGTGAAAATGGAAAGAGTTTGCTATGGAAGCTTCTTCCTCTCGCTATCAAATGTTTTAAGCTTAGTTAGTATGAATTTCACACTGAAGGGACCTGTAATACACAATTGCATTGCTATTGTACATTCCTCTAGCAAGTAGAAAGACAAAAGCTGTATACTTACTGTAACAAAATGCCACCAATTGAAGATTTTGTTTTAGAGGGCAGCTGCTGATATCATGAGTGTCAATACACCAGTGTTTCAGATGTCACTCAATCTATGTAGTTTTTAATAAATTGCAAATTTACTCTACTGAATAATATAATTGATAAAATCACCATATCTGTGGACTTCAGTGAATTGTTTGTGTGAGCATGTTGTTCTTCATTACATGCCTGGATGCACTGATTAAGCTCGGAGAGAACAATAAGCTTAAAAAAGCACAAAGATGGTGCAACTGCACCAGCAGGAAGCAGAGATTTCAACCACCCCGGGATCTGGCAGGTCTATTGCCTGAGAAGGAGAACGTTCCAAGCACTACATCTACATTTCATATGCAAGAGGTGATTGAGCTTTTTGCTCTTTAGTGAGGAAAGAGAATTACATATCCTTGATAACAAACATAAATCTGAGATAGCAAGATTGTTAAACTGAGAATTTTTCTGTTTCTCAAATTATCGACACCATTTGCCTGCATTGTTTAAAAACCTAAGCTCATTTTTAAACTCATTTTCCTTCAGGCTGTGTATACCCTTGTCTTAAAATAGCACCACACTCTTGGGGAACTTCTGAGGCTATTTCATTCTCTCCTTTCTGTCTGATGGCAAAGAATGCACTCAGCCAGTTTGACAAAGTCTCTGTACAAGGTCGATGCAGCTTGGTCTCTGCTGCAGAAACAGTTTCTGAGACGAGTTTGGCTGACATAAAGGGTTCAAACAGGAGCTCATTTTTCATAGTTCCCATGGTTTAAACAAATAAACATTTGCTAATCCATTAACCAAATATGTACTAAGCCCTGGAATAAACTGTGTTCTTGGAATGAAAAGTGGACAGAAGAGATAAAGTCTCTTTGATGGTACTCCCACTAAGGTGGGAAGGAAGGGACAGACAACAAACACAGCATCCAACATGACAGATTTCTATATAATATACTATTGTGTAGTACGGTATTACGAAATCCTGGGGAGAAGATATAATTCAATAGATAGATAGAGTAATAGATAGAGTTGGAAAAACTGTCTCATAATACTGTGCTCTGGGCTCCATCAATAATAATCTCCAATAATGATTCTGGCTTTCCTATTCTTCAAAAACACAGAAGCCTACCTTTCTATGCAAGTTTCTTTGACCAATGGGTGTAAATGATATGTCACCACAAAGCTAAAGCATTTAAGACCCAAAGTACAATTCTCTAAGGTCTTCCCCCTGTAGAACGAACTTTAAGTCTCATGATGCTACCACTTCTGGCTTCTGGTCCTGCAGGAGAGGATCTTGGAAATTACTGCTATCCATAAAACAACAATTAAAAAAAGGTGATCAAATGAGAAAGTGGAAGCTGTACATAGATCCTCTGAGACCTAAGGTCACAGGGTAAACCACTGCCCCCAAAATTGTAGAGATACAGACAGGTGGATACAATATATTACACCTTATTGAAGCAGAATCCTTCAAGTAAAACACTGCCACAAGAAGAGTACTGGGGTTGGAAAACCTAAATAGTAATTAATGGAATCACTAGAGGCTCTATGTGGACAAATGGAGACTTAAAAACTCCAAAGGAGCTCAGGGTTTGGGGACCCCACACTTTAGTGAGTTTTACTTTCAAAATCCCTGCTAGCTTTGTATATTTAAAGTTTAAATTAAAAAGTTCCTGATGCCTCTGACTATAGAAGAGGAAAATTTGGCACTTAAAATAATCTCAGAGCATTCTGTTCTTATTAAAAAGAACTGCCCACAAGAGAAACTATTTTAACTGAACCTAATGGACTGGGATTTTGCCAGAAACTAAGTAACTTAGAGAAAAGGGAATATCCAACTATAGCCTCCTCTAATCTTCTTGTCTCAATAGAAGGGAAAGACACTGAGAAGTACTTATGAAGGTCACAGTCCAAGGGCACAGGCATAGGCTCACTAAAACTCAAGACCAAAACATAGAGCTATAGAATGCTTTCCTTCCTCACATGCCTTACCACATCAATAGGTCTCCTGTATAATAGAGGAAAATGCAATAGAAATAACTGCATGCTGTGGACTGCATTTAAGAAGAATTTTCTATGGTGGTGCATGCCTATAATCCTGGTGGCTGGGGAGGCTGAGACGGGAGGATCATGAGTTCAAAGCCAGCCTCAGCAAAAGTGAAACACTAAGCTGAGACCCCATCTCTAAATAAAATGCAAAGTAGGGGTGGGAGTGTAGCTCATTGGTGGAGTGCCCCTGAGTTGAGTTCAATCCCCAGTAGCCACCCCACAAAAAAAGACTTTTCTAGGCAAACCCCATGACAACAAGAGAGATAAAAACAAGAAGATCAGAAGAGATTTTAGCCTCTGCTACCTGCCAACATTGCAAAGAGTAAACACAGCCCAACCCTAGCCAAATAAACATAAATCTGACACTAAAGTTCTGCTAACTTCAGTGCCTTTTACCCAGTATGTCATGTCTGGTTTATAACAAAAAGTTACAAAGCATACTAAAAGATGTAAAATAAAACAGAAAGCATACACAGATTTAAAGACATAGAAATCATCAAAACACAAAGACACAGACATGTTGAAGCATCAAATTGGGAATTTAAGACAATGATAAAACTATAACTGAGGGCTTTCAAGTAAAAAGTATATAACATGCAACAGCATAATAAAAGCAAAGACATGGAAATGCTAAGAAAAAAAGCAAAACACAAATATAGAAATAAAAAACATACTAGAAATTAAAATGCTTTTTATGGACTCTTCAATGGATTGGATATGGCCAAGGAAAGACAGTAAACATGAAGAAATATCAATAAAATCTTCCAAAATGAAGTTAGAAGAGACAAAAAGAACAGAATTTCTAAGACTTATGGAAAAACATAAAATGTGTAAGTATTTATGATGAGAATGTTAGAAGGAGGAGAAAATGACAAAAGAAATACTTCAATCACTAATGACTGAGAATTTTCCCAAACTAAGAATCCAAACCAAATATTTAGAGAGCTCCAAAAACACTAAGCACACCCTTCCACACACACACGCCTACCCAACGAGGTTTATCATATTCAGACAACAGAAAATCAAAGAGAAAATCTTAAAAGAAGTCAGAGGAGAAAACCCTTTGCCTGTAGAACAACAAGGATATGAATTATTCAGAAATTATACAAGCAAGAAGACAGTAGACTAAAATATTTTAATTGTTAAAAAACAAGACAAATTTAAAAAAAAAGAAAGAAAATAAAGAAAAACCCACCAACCTAGGATTCTGTTTAGTAAAGCCAACATTCAAAAATGAAGGAGACATATAGACTTTCTCTGGCAAACCAAAATTGAGGAAGTTTGACCTGCCTTGTAAGAAATACAAAATAAAAATTCTTCAGAAAGAAGGAAAATTATATGTCAAAAATAGGTCTACCTACATAATAAACAAAAGATGAAAAACGGAGAAGGAATAAATGAAAATAAAATAAAATCTTTCATTTTTCTTATTTTTAGTTGACATAATAAATAACAGGTTGCTCAAGATAATAATATCAACAATATATTTGGTAATTATAGTTTACATACATATAAGTAAAATAAGGTAATATTATAAATATTATATAAAGAGTAAAATTGAGAATACTTTGTTATGTGCTTCTGAAATTAAGCTGCTTGCCTGATGTTTCCTTGAGGCTGAATGTTATTCCATTGTGTGTATATATGCCACAATTTCTTTATCTGTTCAAAACCTTGATGGACTTGTTCCTTATCTTGGCTATTGTGAATAATGCTCCAATGAAAACAAGAGTACAGACACCCACCCCTTCAGCATACAAGGCTGCTTTCTTCCAAGATAGCAGGAGAATCTGGCAGAGAGCAAGTCTCTGACTTCTGGGAAGGCCTAGGTCTCTGTGAAGAGCTCAGCTGATTAGCCAGGCCTACTCACAGTAATTTCCCTTTTGATTAGCTCAAGTCAAGGCTTGATCTGGGTCCTTAATTACATCTACAGAATTTATTTCACCATAAAATGGTAATAATCCTGAAAGTCAACTCCAACATATTTAGAAGTCCTGTTCACATTCAAGGATTATCCTTTCACATAATCACATGCGCACAGGTGAGAGGCTGAGAATCTTGGGGACATCTTAGAATTCTTCTTACCACAGAAAGCCATTTGATGATGTGGGGCATGGGTGGAACAAATCAGACCTATGCTTTGAATGAATCACTCTGGCTGCTGGGTAAACAAGTCTATCATGGGACACGTGCAGAAGCATGGAAACCAGTAGGACGCAATTACAAATATTCAAGAAAGAGATATTGGTTTAGCCTAAGCCCTATGAGATAAGCCAAATATTTAAATATACTATAATTTTTAGTATATACCCATCAAATAATGAACACTTCAACAATATGTGTTCTAATTTTAAAAACAATTTCAAATAAGCAGCTGTATTTTGTATATAATTCTACAGAAAATGTTGAAAGTTACTAAACAGTTCTTAGTACACTGGACTATGACTCTCTCTACCCTCAAGGTATAAAAAAGATAAAGGCTGAAGGAACAAAACAGAAACTCTACTTTCCACATGTCCTGGTCTTTTGGCAAATAATTGAGCTCTTACATATGCTGGGAGCTATGTGAAACCAGGACTCCTTTCTACTTTACAGTGGATAACATGGAGATGTTTCCAATTTTTTTAATATGGGATATAAAGGACAGATATAGCCACATATTTGTTTCAATTAAAAAGAAAAAGAAAAAAGTTATTATGTTTCCAGTTACTCAAATAGCAAAACTCCCTGCCCAGGCTTCTTCTTCCTATAAGAATACCATGGAGGCAGGAAGACCCAAGAGTATGATGCCAAGGAAACTATGGATATCTGAAAGTGGTCTGGTAAATTCCAAAGGAATAAAGTCTGTTCATTTAGCCCAAAATTGCTCAAGTGATCACTGAATTTTCTTATTTTACATCTATTAAAATTCCACATACTATGGGAAAGTCTTCCAATTTTTTGGTTCCTTTATACACTTGTTGGACATTTTTACTGCATGTTCCCCTTCTTTTTTTTTTTTTTTTTTTTTTTTTTTTTGAGAGAGAGAGAGAGAGAGAACGAATTTTTTTAATATTTTTTTTTTTTAGTTTTTGGCGGACACAACATCTTTGTATGTGGTGCTGAGGATCGAACCCGGGCCACACGCATGCCAGGAGAGCGGGATATCACTTGAGCCACATCCCCAGCCCCATGTTCCACTTCTTAAAAACTTATTTACATAGCAAAGACAGCTTGGCCAGAGTTAAAACAAAACAAAACAAAACAAACAGCTAGGAAAGTTTCTGGAGTTAAGTCCTTGAATTCAGAACAGTACCAAAGAACTTAGATCCCTACGAACCAGAAAATCAAGTCCCATTAAGGTAGAAATGGGCACAAATATGTCTATCCAGAATAAAAGGGGCATTTCCATTGAGCAAATGCTCTCATGACTGAAAACAAGCCTTTGTTTTTTGACAGCTAACTATTGTATCTTAAAGCTTTCTCTGTTGGTTGGCTACTGCCTCCTTCAGATGAGGAAATGGCTCATGGAGAGAGAGAAAAATGAAGATAAGAAAGCAGAATAGTCCATCTAATTAAAACTGGTGATCTGATTTAATACAGCAGCGTGGGAGGGTCTCAAGCCAGTTACCTGACAGGGAAATTGTGTTCCAAATCATGATCCTTATAATCAAATGTTCTCAGTAGCACTGACAATTCTATATTCATTCACAATTTTTCTTCTTGTGAAAATAAGGACCTAGATTTTTCTATATGCAAATTAAGCAGAACGTTTTTCTTCATGTATAGGTTGGCTTCTTAGAAAAATGCTATTCTGTTTTCTTGTTGAATATACTGGAAATTTTTATCACACATAAGCAACAAATGATAAATCTAAGCATTCGTTATCTATTTTTCCAAACTTTCTCCTTTTTGTCACTGCTGGAATGACTTTGTCTTCCTTTTCTCCATCCTAAGACAATCTCATGAGCTTGAATTTTTTAATTTTTAAATTCTGAAAATTACTATGCTTCATTTTAGCCTGTCCTATCACGGAAGTCAAATGAAGTTCAAAATATGTGTACTTATGAGTGCTTTGACATCGAGATATCATTTGAAACATATTATTAAACATCATATTAAACATTTATAGGACTCGGCTATTCACAAGGCACTAAGATTCAGACTCTGTTGAAAACAAACATTTGAGATAATTCATTTTCTGCTACAGACTTTATTCCCATTACAGTCTTTACTTCCTCAAGGTGAATGCAGCGTGTTCCCAAGTCAGGGACAGCTGTTGCTCCTTCCTCCCCCTTTAGAACAATTCTGTTAACATCTCTTAATTATGTGGCATCCCAGGTGTAGTTTAGCTAGCCCACGTGCTCTCTTCATCTTCTTTGCTACAAGTGGCACTAGCTGCATAGTTCCACCCAAGAATTCTTAAGGGAATCAAATTCCTAAACTATCATTTCTTCCTTCAGACTAAAGTAAACTACAATGTTAGTTCCACAGAATTCTCCATTTGAGGATGAAAAATTGGGCCTTTAACCTCTAGCTGCTGAGGACCTAGTTTTTTCAGAGCCTGCTCCTGGTGGTTCCATGTTGCCTAGAGACAAAGTGGGCATACACACATGCACTTGTACAAGGGGCGGGGATGCTTAATGCTGTGAGGGCTATCATTTCTTAATTGCTAGAACAATGGAACTGTTCTCTGGCTCCATTGTAATTGCACATTCAAAATTGTGAAATGTTTCCACCTCTCAGAGAAAAGACCTTATCATACCCCTCTGAGATTTTCTCTTCTCTTAGCAATTAAAAAGTATCAGAAAAATACTTTTCAGTTATGTCAAAGCCTCAACTTAACCTTATTTATTTCTTTAGCTGTGATTGAAAAATTTTGCCACTAATGCAAGGTGCCATCCAACTAAACTCTCCTAGGCACATTGTATAATTCCACCTTTGTCTGCATCTCCAGACTGCCTTTTATTTTCTTTATCCCACATGTTAAAGTTCCTCCTTTTAGGTAGAGAAACCAAGAAAAACCAGCACAATAGTTAATCTACCCATACAGGGTGATTCTACACAAGTAACATGAACAAAAGTGAAGTTAGCCCTCCATATTTGTGAGTTCAACTCGTGGATTCAATCAAACGTGGATTGAAAAACTTCAGAAAATGAATTGTGTCTGGGCTAAACATATATGGACATTTTTCATCTCACTATTCCTTAAACAATAGGGTATAGCAAGTATTTACATAGAATTTGCATTTTATTAGGTATTATAGAGATGATTTGAAAGTATACAATAGGATGTGTGTAGGTTATATGCAACCATCACACCACTTTATATAAGGGACTTGAGCATTACATTTTGGTATTTAGTCCCCTTCAGATAAGAAGGAATGTCTGTACATCTAATAGACCCAGAGTTCATTTCAGTTGCTTTGTTATTTGGCTACATTCCCAAAGACCCTTGCTATTTATTTATCCAAATCACCTTCTTTTATAAATAAGAATTTTGAGTTGTTGAGTAATTTTCCCCAAACCCCACAGCATAATAAGGATGAAGCAGGACTCTAAAACAATTTGCCTTGCACAGTTTATATATTACTCATGTATTTGATCAGCCTCTCGCACCAAGAACCAATTAAGTACCTACATCCAGAGCAAGTAAAAAAAAAAAAAATCAAATCTGGAAAAGGACCACATTCATTTAGGAAAAAGTCCTGGTAACATATCTATCCTTATGATGATCAACAAATACATATTTATAGTTGGTTACTCCATGTGATATTATAATTATCGGACTCTTTAGGAAATAGATCCTTTAAACAAGGGCTTGCTGGAAGCTGCAGAACTTAAAACCAACTTTTTCAGCCCCAAGATGCCTCTAGCATTACCATGTTGGACTTCCATGACAGATGGCACTGGTTGCTTTGTAACAGTTCGCTAAGCAATATCACAGGTAATAGAGATGGAACCAATGGTCAAATCGCAAGTGACAACAATAAGCTATAGCATTTCAAAGCAAATTTGTGGTATTTTTAACATTTTTGCAGTCACAGTTCTTGGTTTAATTTCCCGGATTCAAACACATCATGTTGACAATTCCTCCAACCTTGTTCAAGTAGCAGATAATCTTATTGAACAGCAAATATTTTGTTTTCTGCATTTGATGTTCTAGTTTAATGAAGTGTGCCATATTATCTGGATGACATGAAGTCTGTGAAATATAAGGTGATAGTTTCCTATTTAACAGCAAATGAAATGGGATTCATGTGCTTATTTGCCCCCCCCCCCATTTTTTTTTCTCTGAATAAGATTCCTTGTTTGCTTACTCAAAGGTGGTAAATTTGTTTTAAACAGATCTTAGTCCAGATTATATGCTATAAGAATTGACCTTCAGTCTAAGGCATCATAATGGTGGCTCTGCAGAGAAGAGATATTAACCGGAGCACCACTGTAATAGTTTGGGGTAATGACACCAATTCTCCCCCATATTCATGTACTTACAGCATTTGCCATATAATGTATAATACCCTCCCTTCATGAGTGGGCTTTTTACCACATTCCTTGCTTTGGTTGATTCAATGCAAGTACAGTCTTGAAGTGAACTTGCACATCTGGGCTGTCCTCTTAGCCTCTGTTATCACCATGAGAAAATTGCATTTTGTAGCCTGCTGGCCTCAAGAGGAGGATCAAAGTCATTTGAAAGTCAAGATCAAAGTCAGTCTAAGCTCACAGATGCCTGAGTGAGCTGCTGAATGGCAGACACTTATGTGGGTCCAGTCAGCAGCCAGCCCACCCCTCAAACATGTGAAGAAGGCCTGCTGAGATTCACAGAGATATCCATCCTATCCTGCTGACTCAAGAAACATAAATATAAGTACCTACTTGTGACACAGTGTTATTGTGGCAACAGTTGAATGATTACCCCGTGAGCCTTTTTGTCTCTGCATAATCTCTTGGCAATGCATATCTCAGGACCCACTCTCAGAGATCTTGCAAATAAGAAAGAAAAGTGTTGTTCAGTACTGGCCATATTTCCAGCACTGTTGAAAGATATCCAAGAAAAGCAAAGCATGATCAATATGCTCAGGAAGTTTACAACTCTGCTAATAAAAAAATAATGTAATCAAAAGAGATCACTTTTATCAGTGTGTCTATACTAGGGCTTATATTAACTTTGTTGAAGAGCTTTACCAAAATGTGTGTGTTTGGGTACCAGCCCAACACTATAAATCTACAAATTCTGGAAATTGAGCATAGGGACTTATACTCTAGGAAAGCGCTCCAGGGAATTTTAATGTCATCCCCTGGTTGATATCCAATGGTAAAGAGTAAATACATCAAATACTACATTTGTGCATACATATAATAGATTATAAAAGAAAGATAAAGTCAGTAAAGACTGGAGTTGTCATGAAAGGATTAAGTGGAGTCTCACCAGTTCTGGAAGGATTTTAGGATCTGGATGAATAAAAAGAGAAGTGGAAATCCAGGCAGAGAGAACTTATCATAAGTGCTAGCATGCAGATTGAAATTACTAAGGCATATACAGACCAGAGATTTTTTTCATTTATGAATTTATGAATTCATCAAGTACTTCTTTAGCATTTACCTTGTATAAAACATTAGCCTGAGTTCTTTACAAACATTAAGTATTGTAATATTAACAATTTTACCTAGGGCTGGGTAAAATTGTTTGATTCTAATAAAAATCCCCCTTTCAGGACAATGTCTACATAGTTGTTCCATTTGTAAAGGCACAGGTGTAAAGTCTTTTCTCAGTAAGTGAAAAAGATGCAGGGATTTTGTTTGGACAAGAAGTATTCCTATGCCAAGTAATTTGCTAAAAAAAACAAACAAACAAAAAAAAAAAAACTGTTCAATGGGTCTCCAAGCTTCACAGTAGATTTGATGTAATCTACTGAAAGCCAATTTTAATTAATCAAATTTCATCAAACTCTGTATAAATAAATATATGTAGGACATATGTTTTCTTACTAGGGAGAAGATATTTTTCCCTATAATGAAGTTTTGAAAATCATTCCAACCTCTTACATTCCACTCTGAAAATCTCTAACCATGTTACTTTGCATAATGAAGATTGTAAATCCTGACATGCGTCATATATACTGCTCTATTTTCCAGAATACCCTCTAACTCCTTTGGGTCCAACTGATTGATTTCTATATGAATAAGTATCTAATGATTATGAAGTTATGAACTCATATTAGTGGATGTAACTTGTAAGTTTATCATGCTCGAATGACCATCTATAAAGACACATCCAATTCTAAGTAGAATTGTTAAGGCACTAACTTAACCAAATACCTAACAGTTTCAAGAAAAAGAAGATGTATAATTTCCTCCAGCAATATATTCTCTTGGTTTTATAATCATGTAACAAATGCCACACTAAAAAATAGATGAGGGGATGGGGTGTAACTCAGTGACAGAGTACTTGCCTGGTGTGTGCAAGGCCTGGGTAGTCTCCCCAACACACACATACAGAAAAAAAGAAAAGAAAGAAAAAGTAGAGAAAATGTGCAAGTATTCTGTCATTGTATTTGAGACTGCAACACTGTTGAAAGCTAATGAAGGACTTAATCTTTCTATATAACTGTATATTGGTACCCATTAGCCAATCTCCCTCAGCACACGAGGGTGATTATAATTCACAACAATTTATTATATATTTTATAAAAAATTAGGAAGAAAAAGTTTTTGAAGATTCCTAAAATAAAGAAATGATAAATGTGTAAGAAAAGGGAAATATTTATTATACCGGTTTTATCATCATACACAGTATACATTTATTGGATTATTATAAATTCATAAATATGTACAGTGTCAATTTTTAAAAAATAAACAATGAGGGAGATTTATCAAGCTTAAAAAGAAACCTCCTGGAAAATACTACTTTTTTTTTAAAACTAGCAGTTAGTTTATTTTCTCTTGAGGATACTGTGACTATGAATAAAAGATTATTTGTATGGATTATTTGACCCATATCTCCTTTGTGCTGTGTGCTTACAAATCCATTTCTCATTCTTCCTCTGCTCTGTTCTGTGTCACAGGGAGCCTCACACTTGCATGGATATGTTCCCCAGGCCTGTATATGCTGGCTCCTGGCAGGGTTTGGTCTAAAGGAGGTTCCAACAGTAGACTTGGGGTGGAGAGCAAGGATAGTGGGGAGAAGGGGAAAATCAAGATATTTCCCTCTCTGCCTTCCCAATTAGTATTTCTGGTGGTGTGTGTTGCTGCAACTTCTACCAAGTAGGTAAACAACACAGCCTAGGCACCCAGTTTGGTAAACCCCCCTTCCTTTCATTTTAACCCTTTCAACCTAGATATGAAAGCTGCTTCCTGCTGCTACTAATCTCTGTGTTTCTTCTGTTCCCTGTTCACCTTTTAAACTCTTCCTTCACCTATATTTTGATTACCTGTAATAAATGCCCTGTATTTGAAATGTCTGTTTTCCTGACTAAACTCTGTTACAAATTTCAATAACTTGTCTCCAGAAAGAATTTGAGGTAGCTTACTAATGTGCCTTTTAAAAAAATCACAAGACCATTAAACTAAAAGAAGTTGAAATTTTTCTAAATCAAGAGTTAAATATGGTGGTCAAAGGATAGAAATAGAAGGTTTGAAATCCATGAGTTAAATTGTTTACAGTGAGAGTTTTTCATCTCAGTCACTTCTTCCTTAATCTGAATATTTCATGAGGACATTTTAAAACATCAGAAGGATATGAAATGAGACTATAATAGTGGAGACGGTGTCTGTAGGTCAATCAGAGAATCTTTTAGGACTGGTGGGTCAGTCCTAAAGACTGATCCTGGACCAAGGTCTAGCACATAGCACATGTGAGCATCATCCATCATGGACAAATGCAAATCACTTGGGCACCCCACTCCCATAGCCACGCCTAGGTTTATGAACAGTTTCATTCCTTTCATTTTCTTTCAAGAAAGTATATCATAATGCTCCAATGGATAATAATTAATGGTCTCATTATCAGGATAACCTTGAATCCCTTTTAATTTGTCTTAGAAATTAGGTCATTTGCAATCTTCGATATGTTATTTTAGTAAAATAATTAATTGCAGTTGAGTTAATAAGCAATCAAGTACTCAAAAATATGACATATAGAGAATTTCTGGCTTACAGTCATTACAGACACCATATAATTACCAGAGTTGCTATCTCACTTTAAACATATAGGCATAACTGGTATTTTTATAGACATTATCATAAAAATAAACTAGAATTATGATACATCCTATGCTGATAGTCATGGTCACATGTGCTTTCCATGATAACAATGTCTAGAAGTGAAATGAGCAATAATACTGTCATGCCTTGCAAACGATGAAAATTTTTTCTTTCTTTTGAGACTTTAACCAGATTAATTATATCAATTATTTGACTAATGCATTCCATATTTATTAATAAAAATACCCACAATAAGTAAATGCAAAATGCCTGATTGGATCTCTATAAAAGTAAATTTTAGAAGATTAGGCTGATATACTTTTAAATAATCAGGAGTTTCTAATAAATTTTCAATTCCACAGGACCAGGAAAGGAACCCAATTAGTTCTGCAACTGATTATTCTAGGTATTAGAACAAATAAAGTCAGTGCCATATGTTCAATCTTTCATAAGTTAACATCATTGCAGACCCCAACATTAGGTAAAATTTAACAACTGTCTCAAAAAGCCTTAATGTTATCACAGCAAATCTGAAAAGACAACATGCATGGTTCGACATGAGCACATCCTAAGCAATAGAAAAGTATCTTAATGGCATGAATTGCACAAAGCTATTTTCCTTTTGTAAAATAAAGTATAGCATGAAAAAATAAAAAAATCCCAGAATTCTGTATTAGTTCCTTAAAGAGAAAGTCCTATGAAAATAAAATACTCGTGTTTTGTTCACTCTACCTCATAAATGCCTTGTGTCTGACTCTTAAATGATGCTCAAAAAATATTTACTGAAAGGACAAATAAACAAATAATACTATAATTCTAATTTTAATGTGTAGGGTATTTAATGATTGTGTAACTAGCTAACTTATTAAGAATATTATTTAAATTAGAATATATGAATGAAAATCCATACAGTTTCATCAGAGACTATTAAGACTGAATCACTACTACAAGATCCCTCTCATCTAAGATGGTTTTCCCCACCACTTGGTATACCTAATGGGGACAGACCTTCTACTTGTGGAATAGAGAGTTTTCCATTTGCTGGATCTCAGAATTTATGTATTTTCAGACTCAATCTCAAAATGTTACCCCTTGTCTTCTTTGTATAAAGAGTTTCTAATATCAAAGCAAGTACGATGATTTCCGTGGGTAGACATTGCTTTTGGCAATCTACACTAGAGCCCAGGAACCCATGTGTTGTGGCTAATCAAACTTTCCTGGAAATGGTCATCAGACATAATAGAAAACTGACCTCATTTCTACCATTTTCATTCCTTTCTAGGAAAAAACTCAAAACTAGCCCTTATGCAAAAGTTCCCCTGCAGCATTGCCTTACAATTAATCTAATTCTCTCCCCATAAGGAAAGTGAAGAAACATCAACCCCATAACCTTGAAGACACTAACCATATTGCAGAATCATTGAAATTTAATAGTTCTTGAAACCAGGCCCAATTTTAAATTTTATACCTTTCACCACCTCTACTTTAAGGAACCCCTGACTCCTATTCAAATATTTGGTAGAAAACTATAACCAAAAAAATCATGTTGTGTTTTCATACTAATTATTCTAATTAAGCACCAGGGTAATCATAGCAAAATATATGGACAAACAATACTTATATAACAGAGACTAACGGACAGAATTTAAAGTATTAGAATGTGTTCAATCCAAGCATTTGCATGCTATCCATCTTTCATCTGCTGCAAAAATGCAGACTCCAGTGGCAAGTGACTATAGCAGAACAAATATCATTTGAGGCTCTGCCAGTATTACTATCACCAATTCCATATTGTGCTCTTCTTCCTCCTTTCTCTCCTTCCATGAAAGAGACAAAGGGAACAAGCAGGATACAGCCTGCTGGGCTCCCTGTGAGGAGACCTCTCTTTCTATAATCAAACTCAACAGAAACAGGCTCTTGTTTCTGGAACATCAAACACGAAGAGGCTGTTACTCTGCAGAAAATAAATAAGAAGATATCAAAGATTTATAGAAATTTTGATTAGGGAATATTCTCAGGCTTTCCACACAGCAGACACTGCTCTGTTGACACGTACTGTAGCTAACAATGAACATGGGGATTGTGATTTTGGCCTTTGGATCCTGTTATTAACTTGGACCCTGAGAGAATGGATTAATAAAACAATGATGATTTTTGGATATCAGATTCAACTCCCAAGACTCTACACAAAACTAGTCTTTGCATCAGAATCCTCATTCATGTAAGACTATTAAAATATTTTTGTCATTCACTACTTCATTCAACAACAAGATTTAAATTCCCTAAAAAAAAATTTGAGAAATAAGTAATTCCTATTCAAAAACTATTTTGTTCTTGTGAAATATCAAGACAATGTGTTCCTTGCTCTAGTTTATTTATAGCACATATTGCCACAATGCAAAGAATGCCCAGGAAAAGAAGACTAAAAGAACAAAACCAATTTTGCCTTATTATTTCAACTATTCATTTAAGTTTAATGAATGAGTAGCCAATCCTCAAAGCTATGCATAAGAATGTGAATGCTCAAGAATATTAGACCCCTATGGGCACAATCCCAATCAAAGAAACTTGCATAAAAATATACTTAGAAGGCAAAACTGTAGGGTAATTTCATAGAAAAGTAAAACCTATTTAAAAATGAAGAACTTAGTAATTTATGTATTTTGATTCAATTTATTAATTGCTCTCATTTCCATTGTGCTTTGAGGCCTGGCTGGGCCTGCCAAATTTCCTTCTCCTTCTCCTTTGGATGTCATATTCACTCCCAAGACTCTATGCCCCTTGAAAAATTTGGCCTGGATTACCTAAATGTTCCTAAAAATATTCTCATGATTTTCCTCTGGAAATTCATCCATTTTCATGTCACAAAATTAATATAAGTTCTGGGCTGTGGTTGTGGCTCAGTGGTAGAGTGCTTGCCTAGCACATGCAAGGCCCTAGATTTGATTCTCAGTGCCACATAAAAATAAATAAATAAAATAAAGGTATTGTATCAACTACAACTAAAAAAATAAAATATAAAAAATTAAAATAAAATTAATATAAACTCTTTTGATAGTAGAATTTACAGGTACTATAACTGGGTATCAAATTATCACACTAAAATTTAGAGTTAAGTATTTATAAGTGAAAGCTTTTATTTTTACTCTATAATCTTGGCTTTTATAAAAAATTTTATAAATTTTATAGAGAATTGTTTGTTGCTACACAAATACTGCCCTAGAAAAGATAGTTTCCGATTAGAACAAAGTGGTCTCTTTAGTTCATTTTAAAGAATAAAGACCAATAAGGTAAAATAGAAGTTGTGAGGAAGAAAACTTTTTTTTTTTTTTTAAAGAGAGAGTGAGAGAGGAGAGAGAGGGAGAGAGAGAGAGAGAGAATTTTTAATATTTATTTTTTAGTTCACGGCGGACACAACATCTTTGTTGGTATGTGGTGCTGAGGATCGAACCCGGGCCGCACGCATGCAAGGCGAGCGCACTACCGCTTGAGCCACATCCCTAGCCCCGAGGAAGAAAATTTAAAGATTCATTTATCTCTTTTAATTAGTCCATGCTACCATATTTAGTCTTTGAGCAATGTGAACATCTATAAATGCCATGAGTCATCCTGTATACCAGATCTCAAGACTGCAAAACAAAACATCTTCAAAGTTGCATTAAAAAAATGATTAAACAGTAATGAATTCATCAAAAAACTTATTATAGAAAATATACAATTCTAGATGTGACCCATATATAAACCATTCAAATTATTCCCACTTTTATTCATTTGTCTTATATTGTAAATGTGTTTTTCAGTAAATATTAAATATTAAATATATATAGTCTAAAAATAATAGCTCATATTTCTTGAGGATTTACACAGTAAATATATTGCCTAGTAAATTCTATGAAAAAAATTCAGGCCATGACTGAATGCTCATAGCATCAGTGGATCCAACATCTGCAGATGTTAAACAAAAAGGCACCACCCAGTTGTCTTACCACAAATCACACTGTAAAAACTTCAGCCTCAATCAAGAATGTTATAGGTAACACTTTCTGATTGTATGGTCCTCAACGAGTCCAGGTCAAACACTATTGTACAACATTACATTTCTTAGCCGATTTAAACTTAAATGACTCAATGGATTCAAAAACATACCTCACAAATACAGAAATGCCCAGTTGAGCCCTTAGCAGGCATGATGAATCTCCCAAAGATCTAAAGCATGCTGACGTTTCTCAGGCACTGAATCACACGTTGTCAAATGAAGCAGCCTGGGCCAGCTGAATCTACTGTCTATGTAAAGGTCTGCTTATATCACATGTGAATGCTGATTTTCCCCTTGGAAAACTCCTTAGAAATTTCAAATGATTGAGTGGCTCAAGAGTCCTCCCTCTATCCAATGCCTGGTTTTATCTGGTCAGCCAACCTTTTATAGACACAAGACTGCTCACCAATAAATCTCAGCATGTAATTATTCACCAGCACTTCATAAGCCCTAGTTACCCCTTTCATATCCGCAGATGCTTTGAAGTGCTGTGAAGGTCCATCTTTAATTTAGATGAAAGATTTTGTTCTGCAGATTTCTGAAATATATTCAGGGGAAGGGTGGGTTCATTTACTGCTAGAGCCATTCTTCATTCACTTCTTGGTTTTACACGTGGCATTGAAACAACAGTATTTCGAGCTCTCAAATCAAGGGCATGAAAGAGATTTCACTTGCCTCTGTGGGTGTAACTCAGAATGTGACTTTTTTGGGAAGTGTACAAATATAGAGTTGTGAGTCCTGGTGTCAGTCAGATCCAACAAGGAATCCCTCAACCAAAAATAGAAGGATCATAGTATGAACCCAAAGCAAATCAAATGGGCTGTGAGCAAAGGAGAACTTCCCATGCAGCAGAAAAATCAATCCTTGGCTGATTCACATAGCTCATCAATAAATTAAGGAGGGGCTAAGGGACATCTACAAGACTGGTTAAGCGCTAAGGAAGGATTTGAATGTCAACATGTGCATTCTCCTAAACCAGTACATTTTTCTGTACCTCAACTCTGACCATAGAGTAGTTTCCTAGTGGCTAACTAGCCTTTGGATTCCAGCTTAGACATCTCACATCACAACTTTCCTCCACCCTCCAAACTAGATTGGAGCCCGTGTTGTGTGTTGCCATATTAGTTTTCAGTTCTTCCTGATGCTCATTATAATGCAATTAAAATCAATTATGCAATGAACTGCTTAATTCTTATCTACTCATTGGATATAATGCTTCAGGAGACAGCGACAGCATTTATTCTGTTCCCTGATACATAGGAAGTGACCAATATTTCTTTATTTTGAATAATCAGTATTTGGTGATTGAATCTCAAGATTGACATCTGTCAGAACATAGGCCATTAGACCTAGATCAAACATTAAATTACAATTGGCCCAGCCTCTATTCTGGTACAGAATCCCCTCCCAAGTACTTAATTGATCAACCACTTGTTCCTTGAACATTTTCAATGAAGGGTCAGTAAACGATTTATGAGACATGGTATTCTATCATTCACCGCCTGTTAGAAATTACTTCTGTCAAATGCCTCGCTACAACGTATATCCCTGTGTCAGTTCCAATATCAGGAAAAAAAAATCAAGAATGAAATCCACTCCTTCTAAATGAGAATACTTAAAATATAGCCAGGGAGCCAAATATGCTATAAGTCTTCCTTTCTCCAGGTTTAAGTCCTTGATTCTTCTAACTGCTCCTCATACAATCTGGCTTTGATTTTCTTTGCAATTATTGTTTCTTTACTCAACTTGTTTCCCAGTTTGAAATGCAGAGCTCACAACATTCCAAATGTGGTATGACCCAGGCAAAGTACAGTGATGCCATTATCTTTCTTGATCCAGACCCTGTAATTTTGTTAGAATAGTTTAACTTTGCATTTCTAGCGGTATCCTATAAACCACGTGAAGTTGAATGCTATTGGGCTTGGCACACACTTAGTGAAGCTGAGATGTCTTCTGAAATTGTACGAGTAACTTTTTTGCCATATGTGTGTAAGTAGCTATATTTAATTCTCATTGCCTTGACATATGTATGTGACATCGTATATATGGAAATGTCTTAAAGAGGACTTATCCCATAATTGGCATAAGAAAAGATATAAGGGTTGTTGATTTTTTTCTTCTTTTTCTTCTTCTTCTCTTCTTCCTTTCCTTCTGATTATTTTCATTTGCCTCAGATCTCAACCAAATAAATCCAGGTCTTTTTGTGACACATGGTGATCACTCCAAATGGTTGAATCCTAAACAACTGCCTTGGTGCAAAGAGTAACAATGTGGTTCTAATGGCAGTGGTGCCATATTCTCCAGGCTGTTAAAAATCATGTTCAGAAAGGATGCAGTACATGAAGCCTCTGAGTGGATAGTGTCTATGGCTCCTACTACCCCAACAACCTTGTGGTGTCAATGCCCTTCCACTCCCAGTCGGGATCCATCATACTAGCCTCATCCTGCTCCCCATTAAGTCTATGAGCACAAAGAAACCTGCCACGTTCATGGATATCTTCCTGTTATAGGCTTGCAAGCAACACGATGTATATTGCTCCAGAAAAATGTATCATCCTTAATCTATAAAATGTCCATGTTTCTACACTTGTAGTTATTCTTGATGCTTTCTTCTTTTTTTTTTTTTAATCTTTTCTTTTTGATATTACTGGGGATTGATCCCAGGGATGCTTTACCACTGAGCTACAACCCCAGGCATTTTTAAAACAAAGTCTCACTAAATTTCAGAGGCTGGCCTCACACTTGAGATCTTCCTGCCTTAACCTATGAAGTCCCTGGGATCACAGGCATGCTTCATGATGCTGACTTTTACCAGGTTCATATGGCTCAAATTATTTTTCATTTTTTTTCCCTTTTGGTAAGGAAATGAACCCTTAACACTTTTGCCGAATTTGTTCTTATACCAAAATGTTGCTGAATTTGCAAGTTCTTTTCCTATTTAGTGACATCTGCAGGTTACCAAGTAGTCTTAAGACAAAAGGAAAATTTTTATTCAATAGTCAGAGAGGTTGTGCTCTAAAGGCTTCTTCTCCCCAAGCAAGTCTGGGGTCTGGGATTTCTTTAGTACTGAGCTATGGGAGGGGTCGGTAGGCTGCTGTCTTAGGGGTTTGGAGTTAGCAGTTGACTCCAGGTGTTGTGGGTATCCAGTCTTGTTTTCCATGAGCTAGCAGCACTCAGAATCAAGCAGAACCAAGATAACAAGTTACCAGTTGGTTCTGGGAGGGACTTGTGGTGACAAAGGTAATGCAGACACATAATTTTAAAAGTCAAATACCTTTGTAAGAAACAAAGTTATCTTCTCCATTCCTCTATATTCCCAAGCCCTAACCAGCACAAGTAATCTTTTCTATCTTTACTTATTTTTTCTGATATCCACCTCTTCATTATTAACAAAATATTATATTCCGTGTCCTGATTCCTCGTTTTTTATATTATCTGATGCCTTCCAATAATGCCAGAAGAGGCTTGAATTCTGTTACACACTATTCTCTCTTAATTCTTCTTCTTCCTCTGTTTCAGTCTCGGCCTTTACTCTTCTCCCTCTCTCTCAGAAATTTAAGGGCTTATTTCTTTATTTCTAATGCTCTGAAATTTCATGATCTGTTTTACCAGCATTGGGGTTTTCTCACTGACTTTTATTTCTTGATTTCTGGCGAACGCCTGCAATCTGAAACCTTACATTCATCAGTTTTAGGAATGATGTTATGTTTCTGAAAACTTTTAATACTTTATTCTATCCTCTTTTTTGCAACTCATAATATTCAGTTATATCTTTGGAAAACATTATATTCCTTATTTTTTCCGCCAGTTATTCAACTTTTGTCTTTTTTTGGTGTTACTTCTGGGAATATTGTCTCACATTTATTTTGCAAACATCAAATCGATGTTAATGTTTCTGTTATCCTGTTTATAGCTTGCAAATGTTCTTTCTTGTTGTTCTCTTGTTAAGTGACCTTGTTCTTGTTTCAAATGCAGTATCATATCTTACTAAGAAGTTTAATTACAATTTATTACTCTCTCTTCTTTATCAACTTAGTTTCCTCGAGTTCTTCTTTTCTACTTTTTCCTTTTGGTCTTCCTTCTTTTACATTCGAAATTTCAAGTATTTGAATTTTCCTGGCCAAGAATTTATGTTTAAGGGAAGGGTCCTAAAAAATAATTGAAGGTTCTTTGTGTTAACAAAGGCTTTGGACTAACAGCCTTGGCCACAGTGATACAGATAGGGACCATGTTATTTCACTTGAGGCTTCCTCATGACAGTTTTTGTAAGACTTTTGTTTTGAGACAGTCTTTTGACTCAAGCATGGAATCATCTAGACTCCTGCAAAATTAGGCTGCCATCAGCATTCTGAGAGCCAAAAAAAGGGGAAGAGGGCCAACCAGGGCACTCCCTGCATGGAATATAGACTTTTATTCAATCTTCTTTTCAATGCAAGGTCACACCCTGCCTTTAGTTCTCCTGCTGAGCCTCCCTGTATCAATTTTGCAGGAACAATATGGAAACTTCTCTTCTTGGATGAGACACAGCATTCTGAGTGGGTGTGCAGACTTGGGGAAATGATCTGGGTATCTAACTGCTCCTTAAATAGAACTTTCCAACCATCTTCCTGACTTCAGCTTCACCTCCTAAATCTGGCCTAGAAGTACCTAGTACCCTAAATTTCTAGCATGCTGAGAATTTTGCAGGATGAATTAATTGATTGGCTTGTTTTTGGTGTCATCTCAATAAATTCTTCTTACTCTCATGTAGTTAATCAAATATCATTTATGTTTTGTATTTCATAAATGAAAGACATCTAGGACATACTTGCACTTAGAAACCAGTTATTATTTATCCAAAGTTCAGATTTCACTGAGAGTCCTATTGTTTCTCCTGCAACCAAAATATGGAGGAAAACAGCATAAGAAAATGTTGGGAATGCTCATCCTGTCACTCTACAATGTGAGGACCAGGGGAGTGTGTGTGGATTCCACAGAACAAGAAATTAATACTTCAAAAGTACTACTTATCTTTTCAAGGATAAATGATGAAGTTTTTACTCAAAACACTTTTAGGAGTGGGAACAGGATGCAGGAAGTGGTGTGACTAATATCTTCCACTGTAGTAGCAGAAAAATCACCAACTTCCCACTAACATCTCCAGTCCAGAAAAGCTATTCAACATGAAGGTGACCACCAGAAAACAGAAGGAGAAACAATGGAACAATGATTGTCTCTGGATACATGGAGGGCATTCTGAATTTCCACTGTAAGCCTATTGCAACTTTTGCTTTTTAAAATGTCATTAATTTAAGTTAAAAACCTTAGATGGGCTTTTTAAAAGTACTTTAGTTAAGTAATCTCACTTTTAGTGCAGTGTTTATTCTCATGCAAAAGCATCATGCCCCGAGTGTCTACATCTTAAATCTGGAAATGTCAGATTCAGAAGAGCTTAAGTTTCAAGGAAAGAAGCCTACTGGAGAAAACTGGATTTTCCTTTTCCTAGTAAGCAGAGACCTTTTACCCAAGAAAATGTTGAATATGAAAGCAAAACTCCCAGCAGGTGATAATAATCTTGCTTTCATGAAAGAGCAGTCAAGAAAAACACATTCATTTGTCTACTTCCAAAGGCTGCTGCAGTCACTGTCAGATATCTGAGCAATGTTCCCATTTTCAGTAATGATTATATAAGTAATTGTTTCATTAGTCTTAATCTGGGGGTTTACTATAATCTAGGTTTCATGAATAAGCATACTATTTGTCTGATTAATTTCCTTCCAGCAGTAATTTCAGTTAATAAGAGTGATAAAGGCAATATACAGAAAATGTAACATTGCTGCAATTACTAACTAAAGATATGAATGCAAAAATATGCAATTTCCAAAATGAAGAAGAATGAAAAAGAATAGAGTAGCCTCAATTTAATAAATTTGCATAATAATATTAAACAAACTTGATACATAATGTATGGTCAATGAATCTACTTCAAGTAAAACTAGTTGACCTCACACACACACAAAAAAATGCTGTTGTAGCCTTCATGTTCAATATTGTAAGGTCTCTGACTGCATTTCTTTGGTATTAAAAAAGTAAATTACTTCATATCCACTACACACCATGAACTTATAAATAATTGGTACTTCCTAGGAGCAAAAACGTATTCATTTGTGGACATCCAAATCTATGGTGAAAAGAATATCTATAAAATATTGAAACCAATTTCTACAAAGCACACATAAAATCAAATGTCGATACTTTCAAGTCACACATTGAATACTTCTCAGCTATATTTACAAAAGTACACTTCCATGAAATGAAGAAAATGATAAAATGCTGTCACTCCAACAAAAGTCAAGATTTGCATGAATTATTTATGCTCAAAGGTTTATCCTATTTAGGATTCATAATATACCTTATTTTACAACAGAAAGAGAAATTATGGCTCAATTTACTCAAATAATTATAATCATAATCACATCTGCTCTTGAAGACTGTCAAACATCTCCAGAGTGTACTGCATACACTTCCTTTACTAGATTCCTTGCTTTATGAGTTAATTAAACAATTTCACAGCATTATTTGTACAACTATTCTGCATGGCATATTGTTTGTGCAGAATACTCCCTTTAATAGCTCTATTCAAACAGATGTTCATTTAAATTTTTTCACAGATTTTATTTGAAGAACAATTGATGCCTTGATCCTACTACATTATCGCCTTCCTTTGGATTTGAAGCAGCTTCTCACTACCTTATGGAAAGTCTAATATGGCTTTTCAACTTTGGAAGGGTGAAAAATAAACAAATAAGCACTTTAGCAAATGTCGCAGGTCAGTGCACAAGTCTATCCAGCAAATTACCCCCAGACAGCGGCTACTCAAAGTTACCCTCATCTCAGAGTACAAAGTCAATAAAAACTTTTTTTCAAACACATGGGAAAATAAAAATGATGATGGCACATTTCTTCATTCTATTCTTTGTTTTTATTGAAATGTTTTCTAGCAATTCAGACAGGTCGGATTCACTACAAAACTGGAATAACATGATAGATTAAAAAGAATGAAATGGATGCAAAACCCCATTTAAGTTTATTTATCAGACAATTGAATTATTCCTTCCTTAAGATACATTATCCTGGGAAAGTGATGCTAAACAGTTATGAGTTTGCTTATCTTGCCAAACAATTTTAAAGGAAGGGCATGTTATCCACCAGACACACTGGGGAGGGAGTTTCCCTCCAAGCTTGACTCAATTCAAATTTTATAGGGTTTGAGTCCCTGACCGGGTTTGCTTCGGCAGCTCACTCAGTGGCTTTATCTCCTCTTTATTCCCTCTGTCCTAGAAAACTTCCAGAGAAAGCTTTATTCATCAATGTAGGTGTTGCATCTCACATGAAGAAAGATCTTCATTTCTGTGAATAATCTCGCTGCAATAAAGTCAGAATTATACTCCTTAGCTCTTGTTTACATTTATGGTGACACAGGAATACATATTGCCCTTGCTTTTGAACTATAAAGTAATGAATTATGAACACCTATCTACCACTTTGAAAATCTAATCTGCATTCACTTAGATGGAAATGTAGTGTTGAGACAAATGAGGAATCCATATGTATCCAGAGCTATTCTTCTAGTTCATTTTCCCTCTTTCTTTCTGTTCTTTTTAATTCAAACCAGAATTTGGTTGTACGAGAAAACCTGAAAAATTGGAACATGATTAGGAATTTAAATTATGCTTGTGAAATTAAAGCCTGAGAGTATTTAGGTTAAAATTGTCCAAAAGATTATTTTAAAAATTTTAAGCAATTGTATCAGTGTTCCAGCCTCCTCAACTAGCACAGGAAAGATTAAGTAATGAATCTTTTAAATTATTTCTTTACATAGACCTTCTAAAATCTCCAAACAGGAATGGTCTCCAGCCACATTATTTCAGAATAAGTTTATAAAATGCCATTTGGGCAAAGAGTTCTCAGATGATTGAGATCCTTGGGTGCATTGGGAGGGCACTTCTCACTGTCATCTGAATAGTGTGTGACTGGCAGTGAGTGATGGTGGAATGGGTCATGTATGACAGATTGCCAGAGGTGGAACACCACAGGATTTTTAAAGGGAGTCCATGCAGCTACTATTTAGAATGGCAGCAATTTGAAACTGATCTAAAATGTTTAGGTGAAGGTAGTTTTAAAAATGGGTTATAATATATCAACATAATAAAATGCTTTGACTATTAAAAATGATACATGTTTTCATTTATTAGTACTAAATACTGATTATAAGGTATTAATCTGGCTCAATTTCCTTGAAACACATATGGATATTTAGACTGTGTCACCTTTGGTAAGTGTTGTATTTCATGAACTTTTTCCACTTCTTGGGATGATTAACATTTTCTCAATTGATACAGTCTAAATCTGGAATGTCCCCCAAAGGCTTATGTGTTGAAGACTTGGTCCCCAGTGAAGCAAGGTTCAGAGATGAGGCTTTTGGGAAGTGATGGGATCATGAGGCCTCTGAGCTCACCAATGGGTTAATCCATTGATTGATAAGTTCATTGTTGAGCAGACTATTGGGAGGTGGTAGAAATTATAGGAGGTCCAGCCTAGCTGGAGAAGTAGGTCACTGGGGGGTTATCTTTTCCCTAGTTCCTCCCTTTCTCTGTCTCTCTTTCTTTGCTTCTTGGATGCCATAAGGTGAGCAGCTTGGATGCCATAAGTTGAGCAGCTTCTGCCATACACTTTAGCCACCGCAATATTCTTCTGTCTCATCAAAGGCCAGAATCAGTGGAGCCAGCTGACCACGGATGGAAACCATGAGCCAAATTAAATTTTTCCTCCTTGAAGTTGATTTTCTCAGGTATCATCTCATAGTGATAATATTAATATTAACTTTTTGTGTGTGGTGCTGGGGATCGAACCCAGGGCCTTGTACATGCAAGGCAAGCACTCTGGCAACTGAGCATATTATATCCCCAGTCCTTAATATTAACTTTCTTTTTTAAATTTTTAATTTTAATATTAACTTTTAAATTTTGTTAGTATCCTTATTAACAATGCTTAAAAGTTGCTGGCATTAGCAGTGTTTTATTTTCTCTTTGTTCTTTGGGTCAGTTATACTAAGAATTTTAAATTTGGTCTATTGGTTTTCTCTATTTCAGATTTGTTTTCTATTGCATTGGTTGTATTTTTAATTTAACTTTATTATTACAAGAACCTGATTTTATTGATTTCTTATAGATAGAATTTAATCTTTCTACTTTTTCCTGGCTTTGATTTGCTCATCTTTCCCCACATTGTTAACATGGAAGTTTAATTCATTTCAGCCTCTTCAATAACTTTCTACAAGAGGATAATGATTCTACTTTTACATAATTTGCTGGAAATTTTTTAGATATAAAAAATTGGGGGGGGGGGTTAACCAAGAATTGAATTCAGGGCACTCGACCACTAAGCCACATCCCCAGCCCTATTTTGTATTTTATTTAGACAGGGTCTCCCTGAGTTACTTTGTGCCTCACTTTTGCTGAGGCTGCTTTGAATTCATGATTCTCCTTCCTCAGCCTCCCAAGCTGCTGGGATTACAGGCATGTGATTACAGGCATGTGCCACTGTGTCGAACTAGCTATAAAATTTTAACCACAGAAAGAGCAATAATATTAATATTAGATGCTCTAACAACTGACCCTTATGCAACAAATGTCTCTCGAGTTTTTACTACAAAGAGCTGAAGACATAATGGTGAATGGGACACATGCTTCATGCTCATGGAGCTTATATTAATGGGACTCTACAGATAATAATCACTTAAAACCTGAGGTGATGCATTTATTAAGAACCTACAATTTTCACGAGGTGATGCATTTATTAAGCACCTACATTTAACCAGTGTTAAATGGTTGCGATTTTTGTTTAAAAATTTAAAAGGGCCAAGGATGAACATCAGAATGCAAAAAATATATATATTAAACAATTACATAATTATGCTAGAAAATTGGCACTGTTAATCTTCATCTTATGATGGAGACAACCAAGACTCACAAAATCAAGGAAACAGGTTTATAAACAAGGGACAAATGGAATCTTCAAACATCATGCTCATCTCCTTCATTAAGGCTTCTTTCAGAGAGCCATGTATTCTGTTAGGGCTTCCTTCCCTCTATCCTATTCCATTGTACAATTCAAAGATTGAAAACAGCAAACAGCAGCAGATATTTCCAGTGAACAATTCAATTGGCCTTTTGGTAGTGAAAGTAACATTTGAGATTTGATTTGCAGAATCAAAATGGAAGAATATAATTACTGGAGGATGCTCAGAAATGATTTTTAGTTACTTCTGTTGTTAACCAACTGGTCATAAGCAGAATGGGAGGCAAATGTGTGAATGATTAGTGTAAAACTACAAGAAATAAAAATAGAGAACAAAGTGTTCACCTTTGAGAGCAACCATATCTTCACAGAAAGCTCACATTATATAAATGAGCATTTCCCGCAGTCACAAAATTTAAAATGTTGTCATACATCCCTTTCCTCCTTTCCTAAATGGCTCCTTGTTTCAAGCTCCTTTTTATGCATACTCCAGCCTTTCCCCATGAAAATTTCCACTCGTAAACAAAGACACTGTATGGGTTCCATCCACAAACAAGCTCCTTGCAGAAATTTCCAGGCTCTGCTGTTTGTTTCCCTCTGCTTCACAGCTCCAGGCACACACAGACAGTCGGCCCAGCTTTTCTGCCTTCAGCAGAAGAGAGTGAACAAAGGAATCCCAGGGCCCAAACCCTTCAAAAGATCTTCTGCAAATACTGCAGGGCCAGTGAATTTTCAAAACCGGTGACTTTCGCATGAAAATTAAAGAGGGCCACAGTCGGGATGCTGGAGGGTAGGGAGAGAATGACAGTGACTGAAGAGGCACACATATTTCTGCAGCCTCTTGAGAGGTTCTGAAATGGGCAGGAGGGGCCCTCAACTTTGAGCAACATTGTGAAAGGCAAAGAACCGTTGGCCCATCTTGGCATACACACACTCGTGCCTTTCAGATTCTGTTCCAGAGGTGACCAACCTCCCTTGACAAATCATGCAAATGACTAACACCCAGCATTCTCTCGGACCCATGTGTCTATATGGTAAGTTCTGTTTAGAAACCATCCATGTGAGAGAAGAACAGAGCCCAATTAACACTTTCCTAATACCTCAGCAAATAAAAATCCTGCTGGGGGAGGGAAAGAGATGCATTCACACTTCCTTATCAAATTAGGGCCCCCCAAATGCTCCTAATTAGGTAAAATCAATTAACGTTACAGCAAAATGAGTGGATTTATACTGTCAGCTAAAGGTACAGTCCAGACAAGTATGTCATATATAAAAAAGCTGCTGAAGTAGCTTAAAGGAGTCAGCGAGGTGTTGGTGCCTAGAGGATTCTATCAATGATACCAGAATCTGAAGGACATTTACTTCAGAAGGAGCATCTATCCTGCACCAGCAGATACCTGAGATCATGATGGAACTGGGGAACTAACTGATTACTCATTAAATCTTGGAAGAAAAATCAACCATGGTCACACAGATCTTGGCACTTACATATATGATCATACATAAAAATACATGCATGCTTAACAAAATAGGTGCTTTCATTGCTTATTAGAAGGCTCTTTATGAATTAGTTTCGCTATATATTTTGTAAAGCTTACATGGTTAGTACCTATTTAGCAACCCTTCCTCTAGCACTGTGCTCAGTTTAAAACTTCCTATGCCAAAAGGACAGAAAAGTTGTCCTTGCCAAATAGCTTCGGTTGGAGGTCTATGAATTACCTTGTTTCCATTCTTCTTCAACTGTGGTGTTTTGATTATAAGAATGCTGGGAAAATTAAATGGCTTGAGAGAAATGGCTCACTAACAACATAATAAATCAACAGTGAAATGCCTACCTTGTGATAATTAAATGTGATCCAGAATAACAATAATCACACTTATCATGACCTCCTTTCATTCTAGACCAAGTATTTTATTTTTTATGGGCATTCAGGCACATCACACCACAAAGTTTTCCATTTTCTCTAATTACAACTCATTCTCACAGAAATCATCAAAGATTGCACTGATTCCTCCCCATGTCGCTGGCTCTCCCCTGCCTATGGACAGTGTTAGGATCCTGGGGTGTTTGTTTACTTAATGAATGTCTGGAGGCCTCTACTGGTGTTTAGGAAAATATCAACTGAGAACAATAATCTTAAAAGGAATTAAAGCAGGCAAATCTCCTTTCCATGTGAACTTCATACAGAATCTCGATTCTACATTTTTTATCATTCTGTCATTCCTGTAAATACTGGCAAGCTGATTATCATCATTTCCCAATGTCACCTTTCGCAAGTGCACTGCCACCACAGGTTACCCTGTGTTCTCTGCAAATGCCATCCAGCCCAGTGCATCATAGCTGCACTCACTTATCAGCCTGAAGATTATTTTTTTTTCACCCTCTGTCAGCTTACATCACATCTGAACTCACTGTTCTCCAGGGATTAGGGAAGCTTTTCCATCAAACCAACTGTTTGCTCCCCCCTCCCCGCAGCAATGGCAAAACAGCTTTGTTATAAATTAACAGTGTCCACATCAGATGGGGTAAAATCAGCTTCTGTTTTGTGTCTGCTGTATTTCAGTCTGGCTACAACTGACAAAACATAAAACACAGTGAGATGCTGCCAGCAGGAGAGATAGGTAGGAGACAATAAAATCTGGAGCAGGCAGACATAAAAGTGATTATAAAATCCTTTTCAAAACATACGAAAAGAAAGAAGGTGATCACCACTCATTGTGGCCTTGCTATGTATCAGACTTCTGGTAATCACCTCAAAAATACCAATGATATGAAACATTTCTTTCCACACT
Source organism: Spermophilus citellus (assembly GCF_964194105.1). Lineage (NCBI taxonomy): Eukaryota > Metazoa > Chordata > Mammalia > Rodentia > Sciuridae > Spermophilus > Spermophilus citellus. The sequence continues at coordinate 55,049,295 of NC_138192.1, read as the reverse complement.
CACAGCTTGTGGAAATTCATTGCAATGTAACGTTCATAATATATAACCCTAGTCTCCCTCTACCCTTTCCCTCCCTCTAGAAAAGAAAAACATAATCATAAAATTTAATGGAGATATAGATATTTATGTATCTCAAAACTGAACCCAGGCCCACTCTGTAAACACAGGCATGGGAGATCATTTCTGTTGGTTAAATTGCAATGGGTCTTAGGTCCAGTTGCCTAACAGTAAAACTGGAGACTACAATTCTTCTGCAAGTTATTTTTTGAGGGACTGCTCCCAGAAGAGACCAGTGAGAATGAAGGAAGCAAGATATGAAAGCAGAGAAGCTAAGCAAGGAATTCATTTTGGATGTACCTACCCTGGACCTGGTCCTATGAGATTGCTTCTGACTGCTATATCCTTCCTGAAAGCAAGGCAAGGGTTATTTGGTCCCCTAATAGTCAGGAGAGGACTCTTCATTATCCCCAGACCCTTTTGATGCTGTAGCTCCAGTTGCCCAAAGGATTTCAGGTGTGAGTCATTCATTTTCAGCAGCCACACCTTCAGTCTAAGAAAGGAGCTGAGGTTCTGAGAGACATACCAGAACACCATGCTAAACTGTGTGATACTTTTATGGCATTTACCTAGAACCAGTGTTCAACTGTATATGAAACAAATTTTGGAGACAGTCTGGTAAACTTAAAGGCTAATGAGATCCTTTAGGCTATTAAGACCTGTGGAGTTAAAAGACTGAGATTTTGTTGACTATCCCACCAATGCTACCTATAAGCCTATTTTTCTACAAGATGTATATAACAATGATTAAGAAATGACAGTTTCTTTTAGCAATGAAATTAAAATATAGCTTTAAGTATAAGAAATATAAGACTATCATGAATATTAGCCATGTGGCTATGCTTTTGGCAAAAAAAGGTAGTTGTAAATGACATTTGGGAATAGCTTTTCCTATTTCCCAAGGTTTCAAAATACTCAAATTCCATTCTGTTTTTGCTAACTTTCATGTAAAAAATTAGAATATTGGTAATTTATGGAATTTTAAGGTTATAGAATTTGAATTGGGTGGAAGAGAAAAGCTGAGATTTCATTTATATCTCTTTTGAGTTTTGATAAGGAGATCTGCTAACTCATGGAAACAAGAAAATGACACTCATTTTAAAGTCAAGTATGCATCTGCCATAGTTGAACATGTATCATTTTAGGCAATGTCACAAAGGATTTCTGAATAAGTCCTCACAGTGTCTTACATGTCATATCATATGAACAACTGTTCAGGGCATGGTACCACCTCTCTAAACATCCTTCTAAATGGGCACTAGCCACCCTCACTTAATGCAATACAAGATCATGGTTATGGATTTAAAAATGCTTGGATTTAGTACATGCTCTGATATTTACTACCTTTGTGATCTTGTCTCAAAGATATGCCTTGTAATGTCTCCAAGTTTGAGCTTCATCCTCTGTGATGTGCTTGCTATAATCCCAGCTACTCAGAAGGCTGAGGCAGGAGGCTTCCAAGTTTTAGGCTAGCTCCAGAAACTTAGCAAGACCTTGTTACAAAAATAAAATGAAGAATGGGTTGAGACTATAGCTCAGTGTTAAGAGTACCCTGGGTTCAATCCCCAGCACTGGGGGAAAAAAGCATGGATGACATTATCTAACATCCTGAGTTATTGTAAAGATTAAATACTATAAATATATGATGAAGATAAGCACATAGAACAACTCTTCTTTTCAAGTGCCAGAAAGGACAGCACATATATTTTCTAAAAATCCAAAAATAATTAAAAACAAAGAGTTTAATTGTTAAATCTCAAATTTTTAGTTACTCTTAGAAAACGGAAAGCTTTCCTGGCTTAATTATCTTGAAATTCCCTCTGAGGGAATACCATGAGTCCCTTCACTCAGTGACAGAGGACAGAAGGAATAGGAATGACTGAGAAAAAGTTCCTCAGCCCTGGATTTCCATTAAAACATTTGAGCAGGTTCATGTAAACACAAGAGCTCAACAGCAAACTGTTCTATGACATTGCTCTCATTCAAGTTGTATTACCTTGCATAAGAGCAATTTGGATTTCAGTGAGTAGGCAACACATTTCAATCCATAAAGTGGAGATGAAAAACACAATTACCGAGAGATGGAAGCACTTCAAACAAGATGCTTCTAGACAGTGTAACCCTGCAATCATTATTGTCATTAAAACAACGTGGAGTTTTAAAAAATAGCTTAAATCTCTTTCTGAACAAAGAAAAACAATTTAAAAATTTAAAGTCTATGGAAGATTCCTACTGCACATATCAGGTGTTTTCATAACCAGTTTTTATTTATTAATAAAATTTGAATTTTATTATTTATTCAATTAATAAAAATTGAATTTCTAATGATCACCTGATTTAAATATCAAATCAAAGCTACCATTGTATTTAAGGATACAGGGGATTGCAACATTTGGAACTAGTCCCAGGAGAGGAGATACCAGAATTTCCTTACTGCAATAAAGAAATTAGCATTGAAATTTTTGTTTGTTTGTTCTGCACACACTATATTTATTCTATTAGTAAGAAATTATTTATTCTTGTTTTATCCTCCATAGAGATACTAAAGATTTAATAACCATATTTTGAAAAAAAAATTCACTTGACTAAACATGCAAATCAACACAGTTTTTTGCATCATTGACTCACAATAGTTTAGCAAAGTTAAACCAGTAGAAAAATATAGGAACAATTTAAATGTTCCTTGTTTACTTTCTTCAAGGCCACAAAAGTGTTTCAGTAAAGAAAACCAAATAATAATAATGATGATGATGATGATAATAATAATAATAATAACAACAACAACAACAATTTTTAAATTGTGGAAATGGTAGTAAGAATGCTCACAAACACTTTATTTTTTATTTCAATTTTTTTTAATTTAAATGGACTACTTAAATATCCATCTTTAAAGATTTGATGACAATTTAAGACTATAACATTCAATTACCTTCACTTTAGAGCTGCTGTAAATCAAAAGATTATAATTCAAATGTATACTAATTTATTCTTGACCTTGGAGTTAATTACTAACCATCAGCTGCCTTAATTATTATTGGCAAGGTGGGAATATATCAAAATAAGACCTGCTGAAACAAGAAATAGAGATGAGGTTTATGGGCACTAAGAAGTTTTAGAAAAGTTAGTAAAACGAAAGTAATACATTCAAGGGCACCCTGATATCAAAACCTGATATGGAAATTACAAGGAAATATGAATGATAAATCACTGTCCCTAATGAAAGGCAGCAAAAATGCTAAGCACAATTTTAATAAGATGAATCTAATAATATGAAAGTATAACACACAATGACTTGGTGAGATTTAATGCCAGAAATGCAAGGTTAGTTTAACATCCAAAAATTCATCAAAGTACTTCAGCTGATTACAAAACTAAGAAAAACCATAATCATCTCAACAGATATTGAACAGTCATTTGAAGAAATTCAACAAAATACAAGGCTGATATTTAAAAATTCTCAATAAACTAGGAATAGAAGGAAATGTTCCCAACCTGATAAAAGATGTTAATGAAGAATCAGTAGCTAATATCTTATTTGATGGTGAGATCATAACCCAAGAAAGGAAATTAATAAAAACTTGGGTCTCACCAACTTTAAAAACTTTGGCTCTCCAATAGATGTCGTTGGTGACATCCAGTTGTGGCCAAGATGAATGAGCCCCACACTTCCCAGCTCCTCCCTCTTGCCTCCGACAACAATCATAGAAAAACTCTGAGAGGTGGAAAGAAGGACTCTCTAGAGACCCTGGAGCTTAAGGAGCAACAGGGAGGTGAGTTCCTGGTTTCCATGCTGACCCCTCACCCTGTGTCCCAGACTGGGCACTACAGAAGTCTGCACTCCAGAACTTCCAGTAGGTACAGGTCTGAGTAAAAACTCCAAGATAAGCCTATTCTTCTAGTCAAAATATCAGGGAAAGGATGGCTAACAGAACAGTACATTACACTTCTTTGGCAATGCTTACCCTACTCAAACAAAGTACCAATGGACAATCCTATCACCCACACACTCCCACACTAGCTGATCTGCCCTCCACTTTCCACTCACTCACTCCTCTCACCTCCCTACACAGTAAAATCAGACACTGGTGCCCCAGTCTCCCCACCCTGTGGTTAGGACCACACAGACAGCTATTCTAACTGCTAATTGACCAAATCAGGCAGAGCTCTGAATCCCATGCCAGGTGAGTGGAAGCAAAGCACAGCAGGGAGCTGAACTTCAATCCCTGACCAGCAAAAACAGGAGGTGCTGTAATTGCCCTGCCCAGGTGGTGTCAGAGGGCTCCAGAAGTGAGCTAGCCTCCACTGCCACCTGCCAGCAAAGAGACTTAATGAAACAATGAGAGGTCAAGTCCATCACAACTGTTTTGCACCCACACCCAAGTATCACTGGGGCCTGAAAAAAGTGATGGGAACTGGCACTAGTCTGTACTACACTGCCCCTGTCCCCTCCATTGGTGCCAGGGAGGCTGATCTCACTGTCTGTCTCAGTGGCCAAAGCGTGGTCTAAGGCAAGGTTCCACTTAGCGCAGGGTTGGGGCGGGTGGGCAGGCAAAAGCCGAATTACTCTAGCCATCTGCCACAAAGCAGCTTGGATTAGTGTCCCTCATTCACACAGTGGGAAGCTGAGCATCCAAGCCCACCCAGCTTTCATAATATAGCTCAACAGTGGTGCATGTTTGAAAAGATTAAACAGAACACAGAGTTTCATAATAAAACATCCAAAATGTCCAGGATACTCAAATGCTACTCATCATACCAAAAAACAAGGGAATCATGATTTCAATGAGAAAAGACTGAAATGAATCTGAGTTTGGAATTATCTGTAAAGAATTTTAAAGGCACCATCATAAAAATACCTCAAAGAGCACTTAGAAGTTCCTTCTTTAAAAAGTAAAATAAAGAAATTGCCAATAAAAAATAAAAGTTATAAAAAAAGAGCCAAATGAAAATGATAGACCTATAAAATATAAAAAGTAAAAAAATAAAATAAAAAAAAATCCCAGGAGTCAATAGTAGAGTAAAGAGTAAAGAGGATAGAATCAGTGAACTTGTGGATAGATCAATAGAATTTATCCAATCTGAACAACAGAGAGAAAATAGACTGAAAAAAGTTAATAGTCTCAGGGGTCTTGGGGATTAAAAAAAAAAAAACTAAAATTCATATCATCAGAGCTTCAAAAGGAGAGAGGAGAATGAACAAAACTGAAAAAGAAAATGTACTTAAAGACAATAATGGCTGAACCTCCAATTTAGGAAAGACATAAGATTACAGATTCCAGAGGCTGAGAAAACCTCAAATAGGCTAAAGTCAAAGAAAGACATCATAATTAAGCTACTGAAAATCAGAGATGAAGACATGTTATTTTTTCCTTGAGTGACAAGTTACTTATAGACGGCCACCAATTTGAAGGACAGGAATTTCTCCTCTAAAACCCTAAGGTCAGAAAAAAAGTGGCACCACATTTTTCAAGAACTGAAAGAGAAAATTGTCAATCATGAATTTTATATCTGACCAAAATTATTCTTCAGAAATAGAAAGGAAATAAAAATTTTCTTAGGCAAAGGAAAATTAAAATAAAATAATTTGTGGTTAGGAAATTTACTCTTAAAGAATAATAAATGGAGCTGGTCAATGCAGTACACACCTGTAATCCCAGCAACCTGGGAGAATAAGACAGGAGCATCACAAGTTCAAGATCAGCAATTTAGCAAGACCCTGTCTCAAAACACAAAATTGAAAAGTCTGGTAGTACACTTATTGGTAAAATATCTATGACATTGATCCACAGTTAATCCACGGGAATAACTAATGAAAGTTTTCAAAAACAGAAACAAAATAATAAAAGAAGACTAAAGCAAAAAATTATAAAACTATTTATGGGTGTTCAATGTATGTAGAGAAAATTCTCCAAATAGCTTTTATTTTAAAAGTGGAAGATAGAGTGGATTAAATAGAAGTTAGCAGTTCTACACTTCACCTAAAATAGTAAAACACTGGAGTCAGTTAACTGTAATAATCATCTATCTTGTAATACCTGGAGCAATCACTAAGAAAACGATATGAAATACTACACTTAAAAATCACTATAAATGATGACAGACTCTAAAACACTTCATATAACTCCAAAGAAAGAAATAGAAAAGAAACCAAGCAACAAGAAACAGAAGAAACAAAACAGTGAAATGTCAAACTTAAGCCCTAACTTAACAATAATTACATACATATCAAAATAACTCAATTTCACTTTATGTAACCTCTTAAAAATTTAATTTAAAAACAAATAGATAGGCCACAGTCTTAGAAAAAATATTTAATATTTATATGTATATGTGTGTGTGTATACACACATACATATATAAACTGATTTGTGTTTCTGTCTGTATTTGACATTGACATTCATTATTAATAATGAAAAGTAATCTTACAAGTTGATTTTAAAAACTAAAAAAGACAAACACTTCATAACTTAAAGAACACATAAAATGTTATTCAGCCTCATTTACTCATTGGAGAATATTAAGATCCCAATAAAATAACACTAATTGCCCAGAAGGCAGTTAAAAAGACTGAGAATACTCCCATGGCAATGAATACACCTAGTACTCTTATCTTGGTTTCTAATTCCATACTTTTTTTTTTTTTGTACCTGGGATTTAACCCAGGAGTGCTTTACTGCTGAGTCATGTCCCCAGCTCTTTTTATTTTTTGAGTCATGGTCTCACTAAATTGCATAGGACCTTGCTCAATTGCTGAGGCTGGCTTTGAACTTGCGATTCCCCTGCCTCAGTCCCCCAAGTTGCTGGGATTACAGGCATGCACCACCATGCCTGGCTCTAATACTATCCCCCATTGAAACGCAACAAGGACTTCTTAGAGAAATAGTTTATATACTTCTTATCCAATCTTATATTCAACTAAGTATGGAGTATCTAATAGCTCCATAAAGCAAGGAACTCCTTAATCATAATTTATTTTAGTAAATAATTGATTTTTTTAAAGGACCATAATTATAGAGTCATGTTAAAGGCACACAGGTGCCAATCTGAATGAGTAGCCAACAACTAGAGCCAAAACCATTTGGGAAAAAATTGTAATGTTGAAATGAATAACTCAAAGTATAAAGTGAGTATCTTTGAGTCTGTAGTGTTATAAATAAATAAGTAGGGGAGAAGAAACAGCCTCCTGTGCAAAAAGTATATATAATTCATGTGAGTATTCCACTCTTAAGGAGGTGAACTCTAAATCTTCTCTCCTGAGCATGGGCTGTGCTTAATGGCTTCCTTCCAAGGAGTGCAATATGGAAAGTGGGTGAGTGGTAGATAAAAGAAACACTTTACAGTGGAAAAAATCCAACACATTCTCCTTCAGCCAAGGGATCAAGATTGACATCAACAGTTACAAATCATGTCCATAATACATATCCCTGATACACTGTGAAGGAAAGGGCATTTCACCTCTGTGGATTTCCTCCCCAAGACCTGTAACCTCAGTTAATCATGAGCAGAAAAGCAGACAAATGGTTCCAATAGCAGGACATTTAACAAAATATATAGGAGAAGGTCTTTTCCTTAAAATGAACAGGTTCATTAAAAACAAGTGAGACTAAAAAAATTGTTGTAGCTAAGAAGAGACAAAGGAGACATGACAAAATATACTGTAATATCCTGGATAGAACCTTGGAATATGGTAAAAATAAAGGAATCTGAATGAAAAAAAATGGACTTCAGTTAATAATAAGGAATCAATCCTGGTTCATTAATTATAACAATTATTCCACAATAATTTAACATATTAATTTCAGGAGTACTGGATATGGGGTTTATAAACAACCGCTCTCTATACAATCTTTGTGATTTTTTTTCTGCAAATCTAAAACTATTCTAAAAATACTTTTTCATTTTAAAAAAATGGACTGACAGCAAGATGTGAAGCAACTTGAACTTTAAAACATTTCTGGTTGGAGTGTAAATTGGTTCAGTCAATTTGGAAAACCATTTGTCAATATCTTCTAAAGCTAAATATAAGTCTATACTATGACCCAGAAATGTCACTCCTAGGTACATTCCCAGAAGAAATGACTGTATATATTCACCAAAAACTTTTACCAAAATGTCAATAGCAGATTTATCCTTAAAAACAAAAAAATGGGAAGCTACTAAAATTTCCATCAAAAGAAGAACTGACATACTGTGACTTATTCATACACTGGAGTATCACACAGCCATTAAAATAACAAAATACTGATACACACAAATATGAATGAATCTTTAAGACATGTGGAGAGACAAGGGAAACATGAAAGCATGCATGTTCTAAAGTGGCAAGGAGTCCATTGGAGATGATAAAGGGTACAGGGGAGGGGAAATGGAGGTTATCATGGGAATGGAATTGAACAAAGTATCTTATATGCTTATACAAATGTGCCCCAATAAAACCTATTATGTAAAAGTTATACGGAATAATAAAATTAAAAAAGGAAAGAGGAAATGCAATAACGAGGATGACAGTTATATCGAATTCAACAATGGAGATACTATGGAAGCTTATATCTTCATCAACTTAGTATCTTGGGTTTGACTCTGAATTACCTAGAAGCATGTCCACTTATTACAAATATAACTGGAAAGTCCATTGGACATAAGCCAAAAAAATATAGTATATTTTCAGGAGACTTTGCTCTGCACAATAACTTAATCATATAGGAAAAATCTGGTTGAATTCAGAAAAATAATGTTGCACTTTCTAAAATTCAAAACCCAAGCACAGCACTGTACATCTCTGTGTGTTATTTAATAAGGTAGGAATTCTGTTACAAAGATACCTATAACAACAATAACAAAGCATGGATGTTCTGTTTTTCTCAAGGGGAAAAAATCTAGGTAGATGACAGAATTCAGAATATTAATTACCTTTGTGGGGAGCACAATGTAAGGACTATTAAGAGTTAACAGGAATCCTTCCAGGGTAAAGAGAATGCTCAGTATATTGATCTGGATACAGGTCACGTGTATGAGCGCACTTACGTGTATACATTTATTGAATTCTCTACTTAAGATTTGTGTACTTCACATAAGGTTTACAAGAAAACAAGAAAAATTAAAATACTTAACTAAATTTAAAATAAAATGAAAACTTTCATATTCAATCAAGAGTTAGAAACCACATAATGATTTAATCTGGGAAGCTTGTGTTTTTTATTTTTATTTTTTATTTTGTTTTGCAGCCCTGGGAATTGAACCCAGAGGCACCCTATCACTGAGTTACATCCTCAGTCCTTTTTATTTTATTTTGAGACAGGGTCTTGCTAAGTTGCTGTCCTCAAACTTGAGATCCTACGGCCTCACCCTCCCCAGTCACTGGGATTGACAGGCATGTGCCACTGTGCCCAACTTGTACCCAGAAAAGTTTATATATGAATAATTACTGCACTATGATAAGCAAGTTGCTACAAGATATAAGGAAATTTCATATGCTATGCTATGGTGATGGACATCACACAAGGAAGAACAGTTGGCAGGGGACCAACTGTGGTTTGCCAAACCACAGCTGGTCTGCAGCCACAGGCAAGCAGAAAGCTCCTCTCTGGTGCCACATATTGAAAGCTTTGCACCACAGAGGGAATCCACAGGAGAGCCCTTCTTCTTGCGGTATTCCCTTTGTGCTCTCTACTAAGTAAACCTAACCTCATCCTCACTCTAAACCATTTAGAGGAGCTCCATACATGATCACAAAATAGGTCTTGAAGAATGATTTGGAGTTGAGAAGTGATAAGTTGGTGACTGGCACAACACTTATCATAAAACTAACAAAAATGAATGAATGAAATATAGAATAAAAAAGCATATCAGGACTGCCAGGCACAGTGGTGCACACCTGTAACCCCAGCAGCTCAGGAAGCTGAACAGAAGGATTGCGAATTCAAAGCCAGCCTCAGCAAAAGCAAGGCACTAAGCAACTCAGTGACACCCTGTCTCTAAATAAAGTACAAAAAGCCTGGGGATGTGGCTCAGTGGTACTGAAAAGAAAAGAAAAGAAATATAGCAGGACTGAGGCTCTGGAATAGAGTGCTAGCCCAGCATGCATGAAACCCTGCTTTAGATCCTCAGGAGTGAAATAAAAAGTAAACGAGATAATGAACATAAAGCACTTGGCACGAGGCCAGACATATTGTAAATACTGCATAAATCATCATTATTAATGCTCTTTGATGTTTGTCATTATGACAATTTGATTTTAAATATATGTCCCTTTGGGAAAATAAGATAAAAGTAGTAGGACAATGACAAGAAAAATGTTTTTCTTTTATCCTTTTTATTGTATTACATCAATTATAAATATTCATAGTAAAAATTGGAAATGAGATAGGATAGTATAGAGTAAAACACACAAAATTTTCTCCATGCTACCACCAATCTAGTCCTCAGCCTGAGGTCAGCCACAGTTAGCAGGCCTTACCCCATGTATTTTAATTTACTAATTAATAATAATATTTAACGCTTTATAATACTAATATGTATCAGGCAATTCTGGATGTTCTCTGCAGATATGATTTTATTTAATCCTCATAACAATCCTATGTTCCTGGTAGTATTATTATCCTCAATGCATAGATAAAACAATTGAGTCATTGACATTTAAGCAAAGACTTGAGAAACAAAGAGGCTGGAGAGGTCTCTGAAAGAAGCGTCTTAACCTTTCAAACTATTGGAAGAGCATGTACAAAGGCCTATGATAAGGTGAAAAAGACTTGAAGAGGTGCTAGATTTATCCGCCTGGCTAATTAGAGAAAAGAGCTCCTGGCAGAGGGAACAGTCAGAGCAATTCTGTGACAAATACCCCTGTGATGTGAGTTTGGAGAAGAGCAGAGAAGACAGAGAAGAGGGGAGAGTCCTTGGGTAGACCCAAATCCATACAAGTGTATGAAAATCTTAGTCCTTGAGCTATAGACACTGCTATACTGATTACACAACTCAAATTCATGAAATATGCATACAACATTTTCCTTTAACTTTTTTTCCCCCAGCAAACATCAACCCCCAAAATAATAGATATAAAAGGCAATTTGAACTTGAGAAGGTTAAAATAGCCCCAGGATTTCTTCATGCAGTAAAAATAGCAATGTACCCATAAGGAAGCTGAAAGCATTCATGAGCAGCCATGGGATCATTCCACACAGTATTTTTACTTCAGTCAAGTTACTATTTTAATGTAATAAAGCTTATGTTACATCACCACGTGTTTTCTTCAGATATCCTGATATTGCAAGTTTACAAATATTACTTCTCTCTCTCCATATCTACCTCCAAGGATTATGTCTCGCAGTTTGTTCCTTGGATTCAGAAAGGTCTTTCTTTTGCTCAGATCAAAGCACTACAAACTAAGTAGTTTGATCTCTGTGTGTATCTGATTGCAAACAGTGTGTATAATCCTGCACTTTATAAATATAATGATCTTATAATAGACCTGCTGAGCATAAGTGGGCAGCTTAATATACACAGCCTGTGAATCTTCATATTAATTACTTTGGCTCCCAAACTGTGTAGTGGGAAGAACTGGATGGAGGTTAGAATCTTGGCTCTGCAACTTTAACAGTCACTTAACCTCTGAGAGTGTCAGTTTTCTTATCTATAAAGTGAGGATTAAAATATTTACTTCACAAAGTTGCCTTTGTGGCTTAGTGAGATATAAAGAATTTGTGAAACTACTTACTCAATACTAAGCACATAATAAGCCCACAATAAGTGCTAATTAATTTTAAACTTGATCCAGAAAGGAAATGCATGTGAGATATCAGATAACTTTGAAGACTACAAATAGGCTAAAACCAACCTTCCATGTAGAAGAAATAGGGATGGCAGGTGCTTTGGCAAAGTAGGATATGAGAAAGGTTTTATTCTGCCTCTTGGCCTCTTTAATTTGATTCAGTCATGGTCCCTTGGTAAAGGTAACTGATTACCTAGATAACATATAAACAGGGATTTGGTCTTTTTCCATTTGAATCCCTCCCCACCAGCTAGAATCTAGCTGAATTAAAAATTGTGGCAAATGAGTATCATGAGAAAGAACTGGACATTGGAGGAGAGGGTAGAAAGCATGCTGAAGCCAGGAGAAAGAGAAACAAAGAAGAAAATACCTCACTTACCAGACAGACCACCCATGCCTATGTTAAAACAACTGCAAGTATACATGTAGGGGATTCCACAAGCCAGGAAGCTGGTTTCTGGAGTCTCAGTGTCTGAACTTGGCAACATGTGAGACCAGGCAAAGACTCAGGCAGGTACACTGTGTTTATAGCTGTCCTAGAAATTGGACCAGGTTTGCTGAAACTTCATCAGATCTGCTTGATCGTACATAACTGTGATTTAAAAGAATGATTAATGGGCCTTGTCTGTAGTAGAAAGGAAAAAATGTAAAGAGAAATGACAAAATCATAGAATTTGTAGGGAAATGGATGGCACTAGAGCAGATTATGCTTAGTGAAGCTAGCCAATCCCTAAAAAACAAATACCAAATGTCTTCTTTGATATAATGAGAGCAACTATGAACAGAGCAGGGAGGAAGAGCAGGAAGAAAAGATTAACATTAAACAGAGACATGAGATGGGAGGGAAAGGGAGAGAAAAGGGAAATTGCATGGAAATGAAGTGAGACCCTCATTGCTATACAAAATTACATATAAGAGGTTGTGAGGGGAATGGGAAAATAAACAAGGAGAGAAATGAATTACAGTAGATGGGGTAGAGAGAGAAGATGGGAGGGGAGGGGAGGGGGGATAGTAAGGGATAGGAAAGGTAGCAGAATACAACAATTACTAATAGGGCATTATGTAAAATTGTGGATGTGTAACCGACGTGATTCTGCAATCTGCATTTGGGGTAAAATTGGGGGTTTATAACCCACTTCAATCTAATGTATGAAATATGATATGTCAAGAGCTTTGTAATGTTGTGAACAACTAATAAAAAAAATAAAAATAAACCCCCCCCCAAAAAAAAGAGAGAATAAACTTTCTTAGAAGAAGAATTAACTGTTTCCTGGAGCTAGTTTCATGCCAAGAGAGCAGCAGGGAACACTGTAAATAGATTCAGATAGTTGTAGCATGAGTGCACTTTGAATTTTGTACCTTGTGATTTGTCACTTGAGATTCTCCTTGAGATAATTTTCATATCATCATGCAAAGATGAAGGCATAACTTTGTTTATTTAGCATTAACTAGATACCAAGAATCAAAGTAATGATTGCCAGTTTCAAAGTATTTTACAATCTATTTGGGATTTGACATAAATATCAGTGAAAATAACATAGGGATAATGCTGCCCATCTGTGTTAGACAGCTTTTTCACTAACAAGACCTAACAAGAACAATTTTAGTGGACGAAAAGTTTATCTGGGGGCTCACCATTTCAGAGGTCTCAGTCCATAGACAGTTGGGTCCATTCCTGGGGTTCAAGGTGAGGCTGAATGTCAGGGTAGAAGAGTGTGATAGAGAGAAGAGTCTCAGGACATGACAATCAGGAAGCAGAAAGAGAGAGAGACTCCACTCACCAGATAAGACAATATATACCCCAAGACATGTCCCTAATGACCACCTCTTCCGTCTGCAACCTACCCACCTTCAGTTACCCCATCAGGAGAGTAGTTCACTGATTGGGTTAAGGCTCTCATAACCCAATCATTTCATCTCTGAATGTTCTTGCATTGTCTCATGCATGAGCTTTTGGGGGACACCTAATACCTAAACCATAACACTATCTAATGGGGCTGTCATGATATATCAACAGATAATATATGTGAGAGCTGCTGGTGCCATCCCTAACAGACATTAGGTGTTGAAAAAATATTTATTTGCCTTCTCTGTAAACATTTTGTAAGGTTTTCTTGTTTATGGCTAGAATTTTGATTTTTTGCAATAGTTTAAATAAACCATCTGGTTAATTAAGATTCAAATGAAGCTCAAGTTTCATGTATTTGCCCAAGAGTAACAGGTAAAAATATTTTGGAGGAGCTGAGGAAGAGAAAAGAATGGGAATACCTGCTCTTACTATAGAAAATGTATGTTATACATCAATTGCATGAAGACTTTGTCCTTACCTGCTCAGTACTATCTGACTTCACTTAGAGTACTTGCTATGAGTTAGTAAACGAATAGATGATTCCAAGTTACTGCTACACAGAAACATATGTTAGATATATTTTACTTGTAGAAAACAGAAAAAGGTGCAATAAAAATTAAAAACATTTGATGTCTGCTTCCAGGCAAAATGGAATAATAGGGACCAGATTTATGAGCTAGCCCAAAAGTAAACCGAAAAAGAAACAATAAAATAGACGAAACAATCATTTTCAAACATTGGAACTTAGCATGAAATAATCATTTATAAGAGAGGGAAAATAAGAGAGTCCTGTGAATACCTCAACTTACTACTGTGTGGAAGGGTTTTCAGACTTCAATAAAGGGATGGGGGATTCAAATAGTCTCCTTGAGCTGTGATGACAGAGTTGGAAGGTGCAGAGAGACCAGGGCACTATAATTTATAGGGCAGGATCTTGAGAAGAAAAACCCAGGCAGAGATATCACTCCACGTATCTGAAGAGGGTTCCCCGTGGGTCTTGAACTAAGCATTGATTAGTGCATCCCTGTAAGGAAAATATCTACAGCCAGGGAAATAATTATCCCAAAGGATAAGAAGAAAAAAAACCTTGAAATTCACAAAGGAACAGAAATTGTTTACATACCAGTTTGTATTCCCACAAGTTAGAGTAGAAAAAAAAAAAACTCTCATAATCCATGGAACATTAGATAGTACTCAGAAGGATTTTGCATAAGTAGTCAGGCAAAATTTGTCAAACTAACATGCCTAATAAAGCTTAAAGGCAAGCTTCAAAAGCATAAAATGCTTCCAAGTAACTTATTGGTGTCTGAGAAAAAAGTCTAAAAACATTTATAGGAATGAAGGAATACCTAGTTTCCAGAAATGAAAAATGATAATGTCTGACACACCAGGCATGCAAAGAAGCAGGAAGATACTACCCAGAATGAGAAGAAAAACAAATCCATTGAAACTTAAGGACATAGATGAAAGAATTAGTAAGGGACATTAAAGCTTTTATTATAGCTATATTCTAACAAACAAACACATAGAAAAACTTGGTTTCCTAGACACCAAATGATTGAAAGAGTTGTTTATACTTGCCATGCTTACTTCTCTGGAGTCCATTTGAATTAGATTTTCATCCATATTTGCCCCAAAATGGTCATTGACAAGGTCACCAATGACCTCTGTGGGACATCAACCTTGCACATGACTGGGTCACACTCCCCAGCTGGGTGCTGAGGCGCTCAGTAGCAGAAATGTGGCAGAGCTTTCCCCACCCTTCTTGGGTCCGAGGGTGTCTTGTACATGGGTATGACTTGCTGCAGCCCCATGGGTGGAGCTATGCTCACCTGTTCCTTTGTAATATAACCCCTTGCCCTGTTTAGGATAGAATCTTCCTTGGAAGTGCCTCCTCTTACTGTGTCCTTGGGTGTGGCCTACCCAGGTGTCAGTCACCTGCTGACAGTGGACATCATGAAGGTAGACTCAGCCCCCTGAAACCTGACCCCTTGCCTCATTTGAATAGTTTCTCCTCAATAAAAGGGTCAGCATGTGCTCTTGCTCTCTCTCTTTCTGCAGACCCTTAAGGTCAGAGGAGCCGTCACAGCAACCCCAAAGAAAAAATATCTGTGCTTCTTGTGTGGTTATTTCGTGCAGCCCAGTTAGCCCAGTTTAACTGGAGTGACCCCTGAGCATTTTAGTCTCGAGAATAGAAACCCGGCAGACCTCCACATGGTGAAGTCCAGTACTTTGTCTTCCATCTCTATCATTCTCGACCTGTGAGCAGCATTTGACACATTGATCATTTTTTTATTTCTTGGCCTTCTTCACTTGCTTCCCAGGACACCACTTTCAGATATTCTCCTGTTACTGGCTGCTCTTCAATACCTTTTACTTGTTTCTACTTATCTTCCTGAACCTACAAATTTCAGAGTATCTCAGGGTCCTCAGGCCTCTTTTCTTTCCTATCCAACTACCTTAATACTCTCAAATGTATACATATTTCCAACTCACATCTTTCTTTGAACCTCAGATTAATAACCCAGCTGTTTACCTGACATTTCCACTTAGATGTATAGGAGACAATCCAAACGTGACAGGTGGAAAGGTTTTTCTCTCTCTAACTTGCCCAACTTCTTCCAGTTATAAGGTTTCCCATTTCAATAAATAACATACTCTTCATTCACAAATCTCAGAGTCATCCTTCATTCCTTTCTCTTACAATGCACAGCTGTTTCATCAGGAAATCCTATGGCTCTACTCTCAAAGCATAGCCAGAATTCACACACTTTCAATCACCCCTAGTGCCTCCTCCTCCATCACAGCTCACCTGGATTATTATCATCGCTTCCCAAGTGGGTCTCTTCTCCTGCTTAAGCTTTTGCTCATGTCCAACCGCTTCTCCATGCGAAGCCAAAGAAATTTTACAAATTCAAATTATAACACATCACTGCTCTGCTCAAAGCCCTCTAATTCTCCTGTCTTATTGACAGTAAAGGCCCCCCTGCCCTTACCAAGGGTGACCACCCCCTGTGTGATCTCAGAGCACCACCCCACAGTGAGATTTTTAAAAAAGAGAAAAAAATCTCACTTAAGAAGTCTTTTATCATTTATATAAATGTATAAATATGTACATATATGTGTATACATAAAAATATAAATATATAAATATATATGGAAAGTATCTTTTCTTCATTCTACAGCTTGCCTTTTTCCTCTATATTTTGATTTAAAAATTAACTTTAATGTAGTAAAATTTATCAATCTTTTCTTTGTGATCGTCTTTCTCTACTAAAGAGAATAAATACTTTCTCCTATTACCATCTAGAAGTTTGTTGTTTACACTTAAATTTATTCTCTCTGGAATTGATGTTTGTGTATAATGTATGGCATATGCTGTAGAGCTGTTGGGGTTCAAGTGTGCAGAGTTTAGCTCCCGGTTATTTCGCGACCCTTACCCAGGGACCTGAACGCTCTAGATGTTCACATAGAGCAAAGGTCAAATTTATGTTTTCTATATCAATATGCAATTTACTCTGCACCATTATGGAAAAAACAGTACTGCTTGTTACTAGCAAATTTGTCATGAATTAAATACCTTTGCATTTCAGTCTATCCTATTTTAGTCTACTGCTTTATTTATCCATTCTTGAATAAATACCTCATTTGTCTATAGAACAGTAAAAATTAGTGTAGAATTTAAAAATTAGGCTACAGTGGTATTTGTTCAAGTTCTTCCATCTTGTTCTTCTTCAAAAGTGGGTTTGCCAGTATTAGTCTCTGTATTTCCCACTACACTTCAGAATCATCATGTCAAGTGACATGCACACAAACTAAAATTTCTCAAAGTATTTTTATGGGAATACATAGAGACTTTAGATGCTTTTGAGGACAAATACAACATCTTTTCGTTCAAATTTTTATAATAACATATTGTTAGATTTACTTAGACCTTCTTTAAGTTCTATAAATAATGTAGATGTCTTCTTAGTGATCATTGACATTTTTAACTCAATAATTTTCTAGATAAATTGTATGTTTAATTTTACTGTGAGTGACATATTTATTAAAATGTATTTTCTACTTGTTTCTTAGTTAGGTAGAGAAATGCATAGCTAAACTTACCTATTAATTCTAATAACCTGGCAGCAAATTTTCTATGTATGTGAATTCTGTCATCTGAGAGTAATAATCTTATTTTGAATTTTTTGTCCTTGTACATTTTACTGTTTTGCTATTGTTGTTGTTGTTGTTTATTTCTTCATTGAAGAGGATGTCCCATACATGGTTGGTCATCTTTGTATAATTTCAAATAATAATACTTAAGTACATCTTAAATAATACATTTGCAATAGATTTTGCATGATACCATTTACAAAATGAAAGATATACTCCTCTGATCCCATTTGGATAAACTTTTTAACATTATGAATGAATGTTTATTTTATCAGAAATTATTCTGCATGTTTTGTGGGGTAAGATTACATTTTCCCCTCTACCATTGTAGTGATTCAATCAGCTATTTTTCAAAAACTAAAAAATTCAACTTGGTGAATTGTCTGTTATTGTTTTCTTTAAGTTTTTTTCATCTACATTCAGAGGAGATTAACTTGTAACTTTTCTTCCTTATATCATTGTCAGATTTTGCCATCATAAGCTTGATATAATTAGGTAGTGCAACACATTTCACCTGGAATATGATATGTGGAAAGATTTTTAACTTTTAATTAAAGATTCAATGTATTTAATAGCTGCAGAATTTATACATACTTTGTTGTATGTTTTGTTAAAATTATGATCTTTAGGAATATGTATATTTTATCTTTATTTTTATATATATTAGAATATAATTATCCTTAATAGTTTTATTTTATTTTAATATATACAGATTATATAGTAATATCCATTTTTATCCCTGATATTGGTATTTGTACCTACAATTATTAATAGAATTTTTTTCATTTTTTCTTTCTCTTTCTAAAATTTTCAAAACATGATTTTGATAAGTGTTATCCATTTTATTAATCTTCTCTAAGATTAACTTCTGTCTTTGTAAATGCTCTGCATTACTTGTCTCCTCTGTTCATTTCTGTCCTTTGTTGTTTTATTCCTTCACACTTCATTAGTCTTAATTGACTAATTATTTTCTAAATTTTTCAAACTGGTTAACTTGGTGATTTTCAGTTTTTTTCTTTTTAAATGTATCCATCTAAGAGTATAAATTTCTTTTCAAACATATTGCCTGTGTAACTTATACTATTTAGGTATTTTTATTATCTCTTAATTCAAAAGATTTATAATTTCTACTTGAAATCTTTCCTTCATCCACAAATTATGTAAACAATTTAATTTTATCTGCTTGATTTGTTAAATATTGATAGCAGTATTTTAAAATATATACCACTATTATTGTGTTTCTAGTTATTTCTCCTTTTAATTCTGTCAACTTTTTAAAAATGTGTCTGAAGGGATGTCTTTAATCTACACCATTATATTTTAAAGTGAAGTTAATTTGTTACAATTTATTATAATTCTCTTTCCAGAAATGCTTTATCCAACATTGTCTTATGATGATGTAATAACACCAGGTTTCATTAGTGTTTTTTGTTCATATATTTTCAAGTTTTACTTTTAATTTTTCTTCTGCTTTTTTCAGCACTTTTTGTCTTAGTCAACTAATAATTTTTGTATTTAACTAGAGCATTAAGGCCATTTACATGTATATAATTATTAATATAACAGAAGTTAAACCTATCATAATTTATTGTGCTATTTTTCCCATGAGTTTTTGGAAATTTTCCTCTCCTAACTTAATCTAGATTAAACATTTTTTTCCTATCCCTCACTCCTAAATGACTTTTCTTTCTATCACTTTAGTTGTGACCTAAGAGATTATAATACATATATGTTAATGAGTAGAGTATGGTATTACCTGATTCTTTTATCTTATTTCTGCATGATGCAAAATAAAAACAACAACAACAACATAATGTATTGCCATCTATCCTCATCCCAAGGTTCTATTTAATTTTTTTTTTTTTGTATTTTAAGCCATGGAGACATTATTTTCCTTATTTTGGACAGCCAATATTCAGATTTCAGATAGTGTTTTATTCAGACAGTAGACATATGAATGAATTTGTCAGCAGGCTTTTTTTTTTCTCTTTATTCCTTCCACCATTTCTAAACTGCCATCTGTGATCCCATTTCTCCTACCTGAAAAGAACCTTTAATATTTGTTCAATATTTGTTTATGCTACATAAACAACTAGGTTATCATGTATTGTCTTTCAGAATGTGGAGATATTCTACTGTATTTTGCCTTACATTGTTTTTGTTGAAAATTCGGCTCTGAGTAAGTTTGTTGAAGATCATTTGTCTCCTCAAGATATTTTTCCTGCTTTTAAATACTGCGATGTTCTTTGGTGTCACTTTCTTTTAATTTATACTGCTTATGGTTGACAGAGTTCCCCAGCTTTGATCCTCAAAAAAGTGGACACTTCAGCATGAGTTAAAGTGCCATTACATCATTTTAAAAATCCAACCCAGGATGGTATGGGCAAGCAAAAGGGGAAATGAGAAAAATATTCAAGAAATAGAGTAAAATGGGTTTTTATACTGGCTATTACATGGTAGGTGAGGCTCAGTAGCTGAGTTTCCTTTGTTGTATATAACGTCTACATAAGATTTGCAAGAAGAATCATACCTAAGGGTAGCTACAAAAGAAAGAATCTTCCAAGATTCTTCTCATTTCTTTTTTTTAAAAATTTTTATTGTTGGTTGTTCAAAACATTACATAGTTCTTGACATATCATATTTCACACTTTGATTCAAGTGGGTTATGAACTCCCATTTTTACCCTGTATACAGACTGCAGCATCACATCGGTTACACATCCACTGTTTTACATATTGCCATACTAGTGTCTGTTGTATCCTGCTGCCTTTCCTATCTTCTACTATCCCCCACCCCCTCCCCTCCCCTCCCATCTTCTCTCTCTACCCCATCTACTGTAATTCATTTCTTTTTTGTTCTAAGTGCTTCCTACAAGAAACTAATTCTTAATCCTTAATTCTTCAGTACATTAAGGTTAGTTATTTGGTTATGTCTGATTGTTTCATTATTTGAAGGCCAAAAGAGTCTCTATTTTCTGATTTCTTTTTCTAATTTTTCATCTTGCCATCTTATTACTTCATATGATAGAGTTTTAATTGCAGTCTGTACATATGACATTATCTTTTTTCAAGAATAATTTGCTATTGATGGGTACCTCTGAGCATATTCAATTTGAAAAGCACAATTTTCAAGAAAACACTTCTCTAACTTTACACTGATAGAGGTAAACTTTTTGAGAACCTACTATATACCTTACTCTGTATTATTTTTTAATCACATGATATTCTTTTATTTATAAGTAAAAAAATATCTTTCACTCAAGATGAGAAAGCAGAATCTCAAAATGCTAACAATATACTCAAAAAGACATTTCTGACATACAGCAAAGAAAAAATGCAAATTCTGTCCTGTGGTGCCAAATGCTCTACTCATGCCACTTCACTATTACCTCCACTCCACATGTTTGGAAGGGATCCAGTTGTAGTGGTGAAAGACATCAGGATTTCCTAATATTTGGGTTGAAATCCTTCTAAGTTGTCTAAATAGTATGTAACTTAAAAATAATACCCATAAGTAAAATAAAACGTGGAGAGTAAATTAGAAAAAAAGAAACCAGCAAACCAATTCTCTGATAAAAGGAATACAAAGCCACAGGCTGAGTGACTAACATTTTCTCTGGATCTGATTTGTTTCATGTGTCCTGGGAAAGCCTTTCCATTTGACTGCAGCCCAGTGAGAACTCTAGAACACCCAGCACCTATGCTTTGGGCAGCTTTGTGCCAGCCTGAACTCTTTAAGGAGACATTCTTCTCCTGATCCAGGTCCACTGTTAAAATTACAGAGGAATTTACAGCACTACATTCCTCTTCTCATGTGGTGGGAGGAAAAGGGAAAGAGTTTCACCATTGCTTTTTAAAAGATGATTTAAACTCTTTTAAGACTTCGTGCTTTTTATTGGACATTTTATGGAAAATTTTTGAAGAGGTTCAATGAATTCCATTAAAATGGAACTTAAATTGAAAGGAATTCCTTCCCCCTAAAGGAGTTCCATAATATTTATTTGATTCTCACATCAATTTGGCCATGAGTCACTCTTATTAAGAGGTAGTTTGGTTAGGTATCTTATTTGGTTTTAATTTAATATCCTAGCATTAAGCTGTGGAGCTTGGTAATTACTCCCTTTCTGGGATACTTTACTGAATGTTCTGAATATTTCACAATAAGCAGAGGGGAAGACCCGGATGTTGCTCCATGTAATTGTCTTTGATTATCAGGGCTTATATTATTGAAGGTTTGGTAGTTTCTAAGAACATACTATATTTGAGGTTTTAGATATGAGTATGAAGGCATTTCAGGGTGATACTCATGACTGGCAAACCGAAATAAAAGAATTTGAGTACAAAAGCACAAAGGAACTAAATAAAGAAAGAACTAAATGAAGGAAAACCTCAAGTTTGAGAAAATGTTTAAATTTCCCCATAATTTGAAAGAAAAAAAAAAACAAAACAAAACATTGAGCCTAATTCTCACAATTACTCCATCTCTTTTGTGGATAATAGGTGGATATCATATATTTCATGGGTAAAGATAAAAGCAGAAAAGGTTTAAAATATGTGACTCTATTCCATTATAGCTGGTTCTTGGATCTTCTCCCGGTAATTTCAGAACTAAGACTAATGGCTAAGAAAACACCAGGGGGTCAGTGAGTAAAAGTAAAGAGAATAAATCTGAATACAGACCAAAAGAAGGGAAGAAATAGTCCAGTGAAAAATATTAAAATCTGGTCTTTAAAAAAAGTACTGAACACATTCCACACTTCTACTCCCTCGTGGGCTTGACATTACCAGCCATCTCACAGAGAGAAGTGTAAAAAAGGAATGGAAACAACCACCAAAAATACTTGGCCACTCCTGTGTGTACTGGGATACTGATAACACAGTCACCACCAAATAAATTTCACATTATTATATTCCAGATACCAAAAGGATAACATCACACATCTTAGAAACAGAAAAAGAATTTATATAACCAAAGCAAGGAAACTGTAACTATATAATCTGTATCTCCACTCCTATTTCTGTGAAGCATTCCATGCAGATATAAAAATTATGTAAATGTCAGTGAGGAAAAATGCAATAGCAAAAGGACTTGAATAGCAATGTTCATAGCAGCTTTGTTCATAATTGCCCAGAACTGGAAAAAAAGCCCACATTACCTTCAACAGGTAAGTTATAAACAAATTATAGTAAATATATGAAATGGAATACTACAGACCCAAAAATGTATTCGAGAGAGAGAGAATGACATACAAAATGCATGTATAAAATCAATATACTGTATGAAATTAAAAAGACACAAAAGAGTACATATAATATACCATTGACATGAAATTTTAAGATGGAAAATAAAATCTGTATTGAGAGAAAACAGTGGCTACCTGTGCCAGCAGTTGGACTGGAGCTATGGCTATTAACTGTAAAGGGACATGTGAGGATTTGGGGGGCTGACAGAGATGTAGCATATGTTAATTGTGAGAGTGGTTAAATATATACTTTTCTCAAAGCTCACGTAACTTCACATTTCAAATGAGTTTATTATTACATCATATGAAATTATACTTCAATAAATGGATTTTTAGTGGAATGTATTTAACTAAGAAAAACAAACCTAAAGCTTGAATATTTTCTTTAGATTCTATTCACATACCAATTAGAATGAGTAAAAAATATGGATGTAGTCAGAACATTGGTTAGGTAAAGCTACCTGGCTGTTGTTTTATGTGAATTTTTTTTTATCCACAATTAGGGAGGATTCCCTCCTCTTTGCCTACATCTATCCTGATGGATGAATAGCTTTTTTATAAAGAAGGAATAAATGATCAAAAATTCCCAGAGACAGTTATCAGGAACACTGTCCTTTATTTTCTGCTCAAGACATTATTAGTCAATAATCAGATGTTATACACATTAGTTTCTCAGCTTTCTGTAGAGAAGCCTCTTTATGGAAACTGAAGACAATGTTGGGCAGCACTAAAAGTTGGCCCCAACTCTCATGTCAAATGGGTGGATCAAATCCACACTCTGCAAACAAAATCCACACTCCCCCCATGAGCTCATTTATTTTTTCTGTTAACAAAAACAAAATGAGAAAAGTAAAAAAAAAATTGATAACTCTAATTATTATTTTCAATTTGGACATTGAGAAGCAAGTTTCTCCTGTTCTCTAATGAAAATTTTAAAAAGTAGGGGGCTAGGGTTATGACTCAGTAGCAGAGTGCTTGCCTCACACATGTAAGGCACTGGGTTCAATCCTCAGTAGCACATACAAATAAATAAACAAAGAGATTGTGTCCATCTATAACTAATTTTTAAAAATGTTTTTAAAAAAACAAACTAGGAAACCTACAAGAACTATTTTTATGTAATACAAAATGTAAACACTATAGAAAATATTGTCCTTTTATTTCTTCCCTACTTAAAATTTAAATTGATTATCTGCTAGGTATAGAACAGCCTAGGTCTCACTGTGCCATGCTATTGCATGTGGTCAGAGTTAAACAGGAACCAGTATTGACTGAATTCATATTATATGCCAGAAAATGTTCAACATGTTTTATATCTGCAAATTTTTCCAATATGCACAGCAATCCTAAGAGATAGAGTTAGTTACTGATACATTCCTACATATATAGAACCTGAGATGTAGAGAGGGAGGTGAAATACTTTGTTGAAAAGTAAGTAGTTAGAAGTAAAACTCAAATTCAGGGAGTCTGCCCCAGTATCCACATTTTAAACCACCATACTACAATGCACCATCATTTGTCAAGTGGGCAGAATTGAACTGCCATCCAAGGGGATCTACATTCCCTGCTAGGCCAATTTGTCTGTTTTTCCAGAATTATGCTATCTTGACTCAAAGTGCAGCCACAATGTTGTCAGTATCCCCAAAAAAGGGATTCAATGTCAATAAAAATCCCTGGAAACCACTCTTTGGGGACCATTTTTCTTTTACCTGCTATTTAGGAGGTTTCATTCTAAATGAGATAACTGTTTCTCGTTCTTTCCTTATAATAATAAATAAAAAGTTAAAGTACAAGATAGATGACATAGTGTGCTTCGTGCAAAGTTTCCATGCTCTAATTTAATTATTATATCTAATTACATATGGTAAGCCCCACTTTAGATAAAGAAATGGGTTTTGAAAAACTAAATAAGTTGAAATCAAGCATCTAGTAAGTAGCAGGCTCATAACCAAAACAGGCTGTATCTTATTCCAAAGTCCACACTCCCACTCACTAATCTGTAAAGATGTAACAAGTTAGGGTGACTCACTTTGCAGTGCTACATGTCACTGCTATGACATGTAGTTAATCCCTACATGGGATTAACTCTGTGAGGATCATGGTAAAGGAATTGCATAAAAGGCTGAATAAGCATCCAATGCTATTTTTTTAACTTGAAAGAATCATCTCTAAAGTAATTGTTTTTTTCTCTGAAGAAATTAGGAACTGTCTCATTTGAATAAATCCTGGATAATAATTATTTAGAAAAATGCTAACATCATGTACCTTATTCCAAAAATTTAGCTACCTAAAAATCAAATGCAGTCTAATATCTGAAAATAAATAATCTATAATTGAGACACTCTGCCAAAGGATTCTTATGAAAATGGCATGAAGTGACAGGCTATTATCCTGTCACTCTTTTTTGTGCTCCATTATCGTTCGTAAGATATTCTAGTTCTACTGTAAATATCGAATGGAAAAAAAGTGTTTTCATTTGGCTTTCATTATTGAATTAAAGAAGGTTAATACTGTGAGATTGACTTATTTCCTTTATTTCTGATATATGTGAAGCAAATTTCAAGTATATTATATATATTATTTATATTTAAATAAAAGTATTAAGCAAACAAGTATTTGACCTGAAATCATCTTAATGACTCATGGATCTAGATGAAAAAAAAATGGTCTCCATTATGAAGACAAATTATCAGCCTTTGATCATTAGTGAACTATTGGCTTTGCGATAACTGAGATAGTTCATAACCTTGAAAATGTTTGCCCTAGCCTTCCATAATAACATTAACATAGAACTCTTTATTTTTATTTTTAGCAATCTGTTCTAAATATTAATATCTTGGGATCCTAATTAGAATAAATTATACTCCATGTATATATAATATGTCAAAATACAATTTACTCTCATATATATCTAAAATGAACAAATAAAAATGGGAAAATAAATAAATATTAAGACCTAGATTCAATAAGGAATAATTAAAATGAACAACTTAAAGAAGCAACGTGTGATACCAACCAAATGAACAGAGGCTCTGAAAACTATAGAACTATAACAAAGTATCAAATACATGTGCAAGAAGCAGAAGCAGATAAGAGGAGGAGGAGGAGGAGAGGTAGGAGGAATATAAAGAGGGTATGACTGAAGAAATATTTGAAGACATGATGGAAAACCTTTGGTAAAAATATAAACCCCAACTTAAATCACACATTATGCAAAAATTATCTCAACTTAGATCATAAATTTAAGTGGGAAATGTAGAACTATATCACCTTTAGAATATAACAGAGGGGGAAATCTTCAGGATCTTTGCTGTAGAGTTCTAAGACAGTATCAAAAGTAAAATTCATCAGTAAAAATATTAATAAATTAGATGACATCAAAATAAAACACTTTGCTCTGGAAATATTCTTTTAAGAGTATAGAAGGCAGACTAAAGAATAGGAGAACATATTTGGAAAGCACATCTCACATTAAACTATATCTAAGATATAAAAAGTGCTAAAATTTTGACAATTAAAAAAAGCAAACAATCAAATTAGAGAATGAATGAAAGACATAAGAAAGATTTCATCAAAGAAAATGTACAGATGGCAAGGAAGCACATGGAAAAGTATTCAATATCTCTTAGCCATTAGGGAAATGCAAATTAAGACCACAATGAACTATAACTATACAACTATTTGAACAGCTAAAATTTTAAAAGTCAGTGACAATACCAAATCTGGTGAGTGTGTGGAGATACTGGATCTCTCCTACATTGCTGTTAGAAATGTAAAATGATAAATTTCTCTGGAAACAGTTCAGCAGTTTCTTCAAAATTAAGTATACACTTAATTTACACAGCAATTTACACTGCTCAGCATTTATCCTAGAGAAATTAAAACATATGTCCACACAAACTTTTGTACACAAATGTTCAAATTGGCTTTAATTCTATTAGGCAAAACCTAGAAACAACAAAATGTCCCCCAATGTGAAGAACTAAATAAACTATGATATATGCACAGGATGGAATGCTATTGATCAATGAAATGGGAATTATTTATGGCTTGGATGAACCTTGAGAACATTGTGCAAAATTAAGTGACTCCGGCACCACAAAGCAAATACTCCATGATTCCACTTCTATGATGTATCTAAGATGTCAAATTCATGGAAACAAAGTATAGTGGTGGTTACTGAGGCTGGGGTATTGAACAATTAGAGCTTTTCTTAATCAGTATAGAAAAGTTTAGGAAATCTGTTTCATACCAATGTGAATATACTCAACATTACTAATTTATACAATTAAAAATGCTTAAGATAGTAAACTTTGTTATATCTTTTTTTTAACCATGATAAAAATCATACAATGGAGATAGGAAAGAATGATTGCTAAACACCTAGCACACTAGAGGGATCTCAAGGACATTATGCTGAGTGAAAAGAAAAAGCTATTCTCAAATAGTCACACACTGTACAATTCCATTTATAGAGCATTTCCAAATTTTGAAAATTATAGAGATGAAGAAGAGCTTAGTAATTGCCAGGGATTAGTAATATTTGGGTTGGGGGGGTGCAACTATAAGAGGGCTACACAAAGCAGATCTTTGTGAAAAGAGTTTTATCCCAGTATGTAAAAAAGTGGATGTGGAACCGATGTGAATCTGCAATATGTATACGGGGTAAAAATGGGAGTTCATAATCTGCTTGAATCAAATGTATGAAATATGATATGTAAAGAGCTTTGTAATGTTTTGAACAACTAATAATTAAAAAAATTAAAAAAAGAGTTCTATTCTGATTGTATTGGTATTTCTGGGAATCTACATATGATAAAATGGAATAGATGTGCATTGTACCAATATCACTTTCCTAAACTTGATATTGTACTGTAAATATTATATTCTTTATTTAAATGTTTTAGTACAAATCCCAGAAAGTTTTTAGCCTTTAACCATACAAATGTATTATTTCACGGTTCTGGGGCATAGATTGGCTCAGCTGATTCTTTGATCCTGGTTTCGCAGTCAAATCCAAAAATTTAGTAGGGCTGCATTACTTTGAGGATCCAGAATCAAATCTGCTTCCAGGATCATTTGGGTTTGGGACAGGATTCAGTTACATGTGGCTGGGTGTGTTCCTGGCTTTTAGAGGCTGCATGAAATGCTTGCCTCATGGCATCATCTCTGCGTCTTCAATGACAGCAACAGCAGGTTAAGTACCTCCCATACTTTGAAGCCCCCTATTCTCACCCTCTGCTTCATCTGTCTTCTGCTATCCTTTTCCACCCTGAATCAAATTTGAGGCACTTCTGTACTTTCAACTGCCCTAGCGTACCATTTTGGGAACTTCTTTTTGAATTTATAAGTATCTTAAAATGAAGTTGTTTTAATGAACAAAAGAAAAAATAAAAAGCAATATAAATGTATTTTCTAGCAAAAAAATATTTTCTACCACCAGAAGACACACACTAAAGGAAAAATCTAAGGAAGATCCTTCAGTTGAAGACAAAGAATTTCAGAAAACAAGAACACTGAAAGGGTAAATATCTGAGAAAAATCAAAGTTAATATTGACTTTGTAATACAATGAAAATGACATGTCTGCCTTAGAATATAGAGAGAATTGAAATGCACCTCAGAATAGCAAATAGCAAAAGAAGGATTAAGGAATTAAATGGAGTTCAAATGCTTAAATATCCTTGCACTCTCAGGAAGTTTTAAAAGTAGAGAACTACAGGTGACTCTAACAAAAACTAAGCATGCTGTTTTACTTAGCTTTTTCTATGCTATGACTAAAGGATCTGACCAGAACAACTATAGAGGAGGAAAAGTTTATTTGAGGGCTCACAGTTTCAGAGGTCTTAGTCCATAAAAGGCTGGCTGCATTTCTCGGGGCTCAGATGAGTCTGAACATCATGCAGAGTGTGTGGCAGAGGGAAGCAGCTCACACCATGGTGATCAAGAAGCAGAGAGAAAGCCTCTATTCTCCAGATACAAAATATATCCACCGAAGCTACACCCTAATTTTCACCTCCTCCAGCCACACTCTACCACTTTATTTACCACTCAGTTAATCCCTATCAGGAGATTAAATCACTGATTGGGTTAAGACTCTTACAACCCAATCATTTCTTCTCTGAACCTTGCATTATCTCACATGTGCGTTTTTTGGGGACACCTCACATCCAAACTATAACAGATGCATATTATACTTTCCAGTGTAATCACTAAGTGGATAATGAAAAGATATGTAAACAACAAATGAATGAAAGAAAAGGAAACATAAAAGGAAATGCTACTTGATTTAAAAAAAAAAGACTAGAAAGGATAAACCAGAAATGAATATCAGGTGGGATAAAGAGAAAACTCAAACATATTAACAAATACAGTACATGTAAATATACCAAATATTCTAATTAAAAGATAAGGGCCATAATGATGGATAAGAAAAAAATTACATGCTGCTCAGAAGAGACACAGTTTAATATAAGGAGACAAGTAGAAAGTAACAGGATTGAAATGGGAAAAAAATACATAAAATGACCTCCCACAAAATAAGAAGTATGATATGGCTATTTAAAATTATAAAAAAGGAGAAGTTGAAGAAAGGTAATAAAGAGAAACAGTTCATGATAATTAAAGTACTGCCCTTCCCAGAAGTTATCATCATTATTATGTACACATACTAATAGCATAAAACCCAAGTATATAATCAAAAACTGATAAAAAGTTAATAGAAGAATTTGAAAAATACACAAATGTTGTTTAAAGTTTTAGTAAGCCTTTCCCGGTAAATAATAAAACAGACTAAAATAAATCAGAAAGAATATGAGAGATGAGACTAACTCATCAATAAATTTGATCTAATTGTCATATAAATAACACCACACAACGATTCTACATTTTTATACACATGACGCATTTACAAAAATTGCAAGTTTTTGTTTCTGAACCATGAAGCTAGTCTTAAGAAATTATAAAGGATTGAAATCTTACAAAGAATATTCTCTTATCACAGAGGAATGAAAGCTGAAATTTATTTTTAAAAGTAGCTAGAAAATGGCCAAATGTTTGAAAATTAACTACTTATTTTAAAGGAAACCACGAGTCAAAGAAAATATTCCAGTAGAAATTAGGAAATATTTTTGAAGTGAATATAACCAAAATATAGCTTATCAAAATTTACAGGGTACAGCAAAATCTTTTGGTTATGGGAAACTTTATAGATTTATATGCATATTGGGGAAAATATACAATTACATTCCTTAAAAGGAAATAGAAAAGTTAGCATTTTTCTGCCCTTTTATATTTACAAGTGTTTCAAATCCCTGAGCTTTCTAAATCCACATATACTTTGAAGAGATGTTGTTGTGGGATTTATAATGATAGGTGCTCTCAGCAGGAATTCATCCTTCATCAATTTGGAAGGTTTAATCAAAACCTCTAATTTGTATTAGAAATTTTTATTGCTGTATCGTGTACCTATTGTAACATTTTGTTTTAAAGGAGCTTTAATGTGCACATGTTTTTGTAGTTTGGAATGCTGTTGTATGTATTAGTACTTGCTTTTAAAGCTCTTAGACATCTGTTGATGAAAAGAGCAATATAAATGCAAAAGTTTGGTCTTTCAAACCATTTACAATGTTCAGAATAAGAAAGAATAACTGAAATGTGAAGTGAACCACAAAATTAAAGTGTTTACTTTTCTGCCCTCCTTTTTAAAACAACCTCAACTCAGAGGAATAAAAGATAAGGGGTGGGTGTAGAATTGGTTTCCCAACATGTGAATAATAGTTCTAAAAACAAGCTAAATGGCTGAAGAAAGACACAGGAAGCTCTTTAATAAAACAAGCAACTACTATTCCTCAAAGTTGATAATAATAATAAATATTAAATTTTAGACTATTAAATTTGCTTTAAACCCTTGCAAATAAGTTGCTTATTGTTAATTCACCAATTCATTTGTTCAGTTATACATTGATCCAACAGATCTCTGTTAAGTGGCTGTTCTTTGCCAGGGATGGTGCTAAGGCCAAGAGATATACTGGTAATTAAACAAACATGTTTTTCTTTCTTCTTGGTGCCTACAGTGCAGTAGGAGATGCATTAAATAGTCACGTACATAGGTATATACAACCTGCAGTCAGTCTCAAAAGAGAGGCCCGGGGTGTTTTGTGAGCATATAATTTAGGGGATTCGTCTAAGGAGTCAGGGACACTTCTTTAGCTTCAGTCTTCCTTTGAGCTGCAGGCTATAAGATGAAGACTGGTCAATCAAAGAAGAGAAGTGGAAGGGAAGAGCCTTCTAGTACAAGCAAAGGCTTCTAGTGGGAGGAATCCTTAGAGAAAAGAACCAAAGACAGCAGGGCTGAACAAAGAGCTGGAGGGCAAAGTGTGAAAGGAGAGAGCAAGAGAATGTGAAGAGGGTGAGATGAAGCAGAAGTCGGCAGAAAACAGATCACAAGGCCATGTTAAAAGTTCTGTTTTTTTCCCCATCACAAAAGGAAGCTAGGAAAGTGCTGTTGGCATAGCTAGTTCAGTATTTTCAAAAAAATCACTAAAATCACTGCTCCTGTCATAAGCTGTGCAGTTAGGATGAGCTGAGTTAGGACAGTAGTTTTCAGCAATGTTCTGAGGACAGAGCTTCAGGAAGCCAAAGCCCTCCCCAGCCTGAGTCTGCTTCCCTTTCCCAAATCTGTCTTCTGTGATTCTCGCCCCACCCCCATCCCCACCAAGCCAATTTGCTCACTGTTACTGACCCAAGTGATTCCTAGTCTTTATTTCACCTCTGCCCATGGAACGCCTTCCTTTGTTAGGGGCTAGCATTAATACTGCCTGGCGAAGCACCTAGGTTATCCCACTCGCTGCTCCTCAAATATTCAAAGTCAAATTGGTAGGAAAATAGGTTTTATTCACAGCCAGTTTGAAAGGAAGATAGAAAAAATTTACCACTTCAAAAATTTCATCTTTGGCAAGTTCTGGGGCCAATTAAGTTTTTAAAAGAATGGAGGCAGCAAAGTGAGAAATAATATGTAAGAGGCAGAAAATATATAAATGCAGATTTAGTTAGTCTGGGCTGGACAAGCCTGGGGAAGGGGTAACCTCCATTCTCAGCTTCTCTGTCTCCCAGTGTGGGAAGATGGGGGCAGCTCCTCAGCATTTACTCTCAGCCTGAGAAGTTGCTCTCAATTTTAGAGTGGCCCCAGCTTCAGTCTGTTTCACTTTCACAAATGCCATGTTCTCCTTTTACCTAAATCATAATCATCTTATACACCCAAACTTAAGTTCCATCTCCTTTCTTTAGAAAATCCCTACCCATGGCCATATCCTTCTTTCTCTGCATTAAATACACTAGTATTTTCTTTTCCTCTCTGATAAAATGATAAACTACTTAGGGAAGGAAAAGTGGCTTACGTTTCTCTGGATTCTTCTATAAAACCAGGTATAAGCTGCGACTGGGTGCAAAACATTCTTTTGTGACCGACTTGACTGCATTGCAATGAAAAGTGTCCATAAGGGTACAGATGATTATTTAGAGATATAGATTATTGATATATACATATATAGTATGGATTATATATATATTTTTTCCAAATTCCACTTAGTACCAAAAACGTTGATCCATATGATAATGCTAAGTGAAGTTAGCCAATCCCAAAAAACCAAATGCTAAATGTCTTCTTTGATATAAGGAGGTTGATTCACAGTGAAATAGGGAGTGAGAGCAGGGGAGGAATAGAGGAACTCTAGATAGGGCAGTGAGGTTGGAGGGGAAGAGAGGGCACATAGGGTAATTAATGATGGTGGAATGTGATTATCATTATTATCCAAAGTACAGGTATGATGACACGAATTGGTGTGAATATACCATGTGTACAACCAGAGATATAAAAAATTGTGCTCTATATATGTAATAAGAATTGTAATGCATTCTGCTATCAGATAAATTTTTAAAAATTACATAAAAAAGTTGATCTATATGAATAAGAAGGAAATTGTGAAGAATAATGCTTGATAATAGATAAGACTCCAAGCCATCTGTAGTTGGCTTCCTTGATTTGTGGATTATAAGTTCTGGTAGCAAAACATGTCTTATCTAGCTTTTGGACATACCTGCACATGCTAAAATGTAGCCACAGTACCTATGAACTTAACTCATGGTGGGACTACCATTAGAACTTCTTCCAGGGCAGGAGGAAATTGGGCGTTGTCCCACACATGCCAGAGTACATTTCCAGCAAGGCCCTGCTGTCACTGTGCTCCCCATCCAATGATCTTACAAAACTCTGACAATGAAGAAAGAAAGGATTTGAAAAGTAGGTCTTAAGAGGGCATATGTTGCCAAGAATGCACATCTATGTTCATCCTGTATACAGGCCAAGCAACCCTATTCAAAATGATTGAGACCAGAAGTATTTTGGATTTTAAATACTTTTGGACTTGGAGAATATTTGAATATGCATAATGATATGTCATGGGGATGGGAGCCAAGCCTATAAACAGGACATTCGTTTTTATTTCATATGCACCTTATACACATAGTCTGAAGGTAATTTGATAAAATATTTTTAGTGCATCTCTATTTTGACATGACCTATTACATGAAATCAGATGTGGAGCTTTCCACACTATAGGATCATGTTGGAGCTCAAAAAGTTTCAGATATCTGGAGCATTTTGGAACTCAGATTTTCCTATTAGGGGTGGTCAACCTGTATTAGTCCCACAAATCTTCAATAAAGCAACAGCACTGTTTCAAAGTTTTTTGTTGTTGTTTTTTTTTAAGAAATAGATTAAGTGGTTAAATTTTGTGAGATATATGAAGGGTAAACTTTATGTGCACAAGATAGAGCTTTAGGCTTTAATAAGACCAGCTAACACACATTGAACATATCAGGCAAACAGCAGAACTCTTGAAGCTTGTTAGCTCTGCTGGTTTTTGCAGGAACCCTATAGAATAACTTGTATCATTACAAATAACAAGCCTGAGGCTCAGAGAAGGGAAGTCACTCACTCAAAACCTAGGAAAAAGTAATGAAGGTGTCAAGATTTTGATGGGGGCTTGTCTGACTACTGAATCTGAACCTTGATGTCAGTCAAAACAGTAGCCACCCATGGACCGTGCATAACTGGGCATATCTACCTAGAGATTTTGATTGGCCAAGTTCCTCTGATGTCTCCAGACCAGAGTTGCCACCCCAGTGGGTCACCCCCTCTGTCATATCTCCGTTTTCTCAGGAACTTCACAGCCATTCAGTGCTCACCCAGGGGATAGAAATTCTACAGATTAGCACTCACTATCATCACAATGTTACAGAGGCAGCAAAGCATTGGATTTCAAAGTCCACTTTCTGCATTTCGGAGAAATGGAGTTGAATTCTGGTTTCTAATCCAACAGAGTATGATCTTCCATATAATTTCTCTTGGCCTCTGATTTACGTTTGTACTTAACTCATAAGCATCTTCTGATTATTGAATGAATTAAAAGGTAGAATAGAGCTTTATAGGACTCCTGGCACAGAGTAAAAGGCCAACAAGTTTTCTGTCTCCTACCTTTGTTTTGTCCTATACATCCTCTCCTCTACAAACATGCTGGACAGTTTGTGGTTACTTAATGATTCGTGTGCTTGCCCATTGTCTTAGGTTGGATTTAAGTACAAGCATGTTATTTGGCATGTGGTCCCAGAAAAAAAACCATCAGGAGAGTGGAGAAGTAAAGCAGGAAAGAGAGAAAGCCAATGAAGGATAAGCTAATGAACATCAATAGATCCTGGTACCTGAGGTCCCATCCTGCTGGGTATCTCCAGGAGGTAGCATAAAACACACTTACCTGAGGGCAGGGAAATCTCTATTTGTTGCTGATTTGGGTCTCAGCCCCCTGACCCTACTACCTTGTCCCACAAGCCTACTATGCAAGACCTCTCAGCCAAAGATATCTCATAGGGAGAGACAGAGTGCAGTAAGAAGCTGTTTGCATGCTCTAGAAAGGTAGGTATCTACAGGATGTAGCAGTAGAATGTTCAGCATCTACAAAAACTGTGGCTATGCCACTACTGTGCACTTATTTTCATTTGCAAAGCCCTCTTCCCATTTCCATCCTTCAAAGAGCCTATTCAACTTTTTCTTTCTCACCGAAGACTTAACTAGCTGTTCCACAAGATGATCATTTTAAGGTTGGAGTTACTACAGTTCTTTCTGCAAGTCTGTCTTGGATTATGTCTCTATAAACGTTGGCAAGTTGGTTTTGACAATTCTTGAAATCACAGGTTCCCTCTTCATTTTTTTTCAGAGCCCAACATAGTACATGGCCCATGGTAAATATTCAATGAGTATCTGGTTTGTTGGATTTAATTGTATTCCGAATCAAAAATGATTAGGCACAACATATTTATGTTCTCCACTGCACAAGTTTTATATTTCTGCCTCTTGAGAGATGTTAGCTGGAACATCTCCTTGCCTTATTTAATGAATTTTGATCTTACATCACATTTAAATGCCTTGGAGTTTCAAAAGACAAATATATCCTCATGCAATTTAAATGATAATCAGCAGGCTATTTTTTCCTTATGAATATACAGAAAACTGATGGTCACAGCAGGTATCTGATGAGGCTAATCTATCAATGTCCTGATAATTCTCTGCTTGATTGCCCCCAGCCTGGAAGGTGCATGATCACAGAAACATGGGGCAATTTGATCAGGACCAGAATAGATTATCGATTGTCCTCAAGTGAACTGGTTGTTTGTAGAAGATGAGTTTAGCATGATATCCCAAGGGAGCCCCTAAGAAAGAAATCAATATTGAGATTCCAAATGTTTTACAAGAGAACTAGAGAAGGCTTCTAAGAACTGTAATCCTCGGAGTACTTGGTGAAGTGGAAAGAGAATTGTGATTAGCCATCCTACTCTGTTAGTTGGAATTCTAACCAAAAGCATTCAGAAAGGCCTGAGATTCCTAATGGATGACTCGGCTATTTGATCACTTTGGCTTTTGAGCTTCTGCATAGTTTCCTAGACAGTCTAAACTATTTATTTTGATATGTTAACAAAAATATTCTCCAAACAAAAGGGAATGTATGTCCCCATTGTGTATAGCAGGTGGCCAGATCTTTGCAGTAATTAAAGGACACAATATTCTTGACTGTGATGTTTGAGAAATAAAAATACAGCACACACATTGCAAATGTGTCTGCATTTTGATATTAGTTTTAGACACTTAACATTTACACAATTAGATCATTCTACTTTCTCAGAGCTTAGTAGACATTCCTCTCATATCTCAGGCCTTTCCTTTCCTTTTTGTTTCTTCCATATTGTTTTTAATTTTACAGGTTTCTTCTCTTTCTCATACACTTTGTTAAATGGTTTTTGATCTGCAGGGAAGGAGCAGGGAGTAGAGGGATATCAAGAGGCTTGGAAAGTTCACGTTGATTGGTAATGTGGAGTGGAGTCAGTGTCAGAGCTTTCCAAACTTGGAGGGTACTGAAAATTAACCCTTTCACTTATGTTCACTTAAGGTTCTTTGTAGATCCCAGTTTCTGGGGATCTCCCCACTGCTATGCTTTTGCTGAAGACAAATGCACCTCACACTTATTTCAACCTCTAATGATTCAGCAATACTATTGGCTTCTCTCTGCCAAAGTCCATTCATTCTTCCAGATAGTTCCATCAATTAGGACCTCTCACAATGTCAAGGAAAACTCAACACATTCTCCACCACAACCAACTTCCTGAACTCAGTTATTTTCTCAACAGTAGCCCTTTCTTTACTGCTACAGTTAGTCTCTCACTTTATGCATTTCTCATACATAAAGCAGACCAAGTCTACTCTGTCTCCCCCCATCATTTATTAAGCTCCTATAATGAACTTTTTCGACCACGGGCTTACAATTGCCCATTAAACTGTGGCTTAATCGAACTTAGGCAGGTTTCTCTTCTCCCTACAGGCTACCAAATCAGGCTTTGAGGAAGCACTAAATCCTAGGGTGCAAAACATGTTTCTTAACAGCTCATTCTAAGTACTGGCTAATCAAAGAGAAAAATCCCTACTGTCTGTTCACCCACACCACTTGCTCTACTCCCCACAGAGTTGTTTTCATCCCTCCCTGTTTAAAGATTCTCTTATTATTTAATTCACAGTCCTCTGCAGATCCTGATGTCTGAATGTTCTTCCCATTATAATGGTTTCCAAATAAAAATCTCTTTTCAAGTTTGCATTTATTTTTACTTGACATCTTTTTCATCTCTCTTGAATGGAGGTGAAGGAGGAGGTACTCATATACCACAACTCCCTCTCACCTCACGGAGGAAAAAGAAAGGACTCACTATTCATCTTTTACTACAATAAAATCCTTCAGTTACACCCACCATGTGGACAAAGGGTTCAGTTTTTCCAAGGACTCCAACTATGGGTTACCACCTCTTTTGGAACATGGTACTTAATGTTTTTGGTATCATTAAAGGATCCTGTTATAATCATAAATTCATTTGTCAGAGAGTAAAACCACCTCCTGTACCCTCTTAATTTCTGTAAATAAAGGCATGTGAATTAAATTAAGGAAAGACCAATTGATAGGAGAAAAGACACGTATTTTTATGAATACTTTCATCATGGTACTATAGAAAAGAAGTGAAACTCAAACAAGTGGTTGGACACAGAGTCATTTTTTCTTTTAAACATAGGAAAGAGGGGTTTGGGCTTTGAGAGATGATAAATGGAATCAATGGAAGGTAAGGTCTATTTTAGTGAAATCTGTTCACACAAATTCATCTTGATGCTGACTCCTCATCTTTGGTAATGAGCATCCTTTTCTCTCTTACGGGGATTTGAAGAAACCTCCTTTCTCAAATTTATACTGAACTTTTAGACAGAAAAAAGGAGAACAAAGAACTCTTCCTGCATTTGTTGATTCTCAATTATCTTCAGCTCAAAATAATCCTGAAGCCAAAGTGCCATGTTTCCAGGTGGTCTATTCTGAAGTCCTTTACTTTCAGCATACATATGATCAGTCACTACCCTAGAAGATATTCAAATATAGTAAACACCTGTGCTTTTCAAGAAAGGACTTAATGAGTATTTTTGGCTTAGAACACTGGAACCAAGTTATGATTTTACAACCACAGGCTTTTTAGTTGTAGGACAGACACAGGAACAGGTATTAAAATAGAATTAAATAATTATTCAATAAAAAACTGAGTAACTTTTCAGTTAAAGTTGAAAACTGTTGAGTATATATGAATATGAATTTCCCTATCGTGTTTAGTAGTGAAGAATATTCTATCAAGGAAAACATTTTTAACCAAGTAAGGTGCACCCCTTGTGAAATGTCCTTTTAAAGACTTGAATTTTCCACCCAGTTAGGCAAAGGCAGGCCACTCAGGCCGGGAACACCAAATGAGGAGTCTTTGGATGGTTTCAGCAGGAGCCTCAAATCTGATTTTCACTTTTTAAAGCAATCTTCTCAGGTGTTAGAGGGAAAAGATGATAGAAGGACAAGAAGGGCAGTTGGGAATCTGGTCTAGGTAAGGCAAATATAATTCCTGACACCAGGGAGCTGAAAATGAATCCCTGGAGTCCAGGACTGAGGGCCTCATTTGAGGACATGAAATGCATCTCACTAAAACTGAGGTGTAGGTCCTCAGTCAGGGGGCACATTAACTGGCTTTCCCTCATCCTTTATAGCTTTCTCTTGACAGGTCTCATCCGTGCCCATGTCCACACACACACACACACACACACACACACACACACACACACACCACTCCCTCTCCAATCAGGGTCACTTTGGTGCCTCTTCTATCTTCAAACTATAACACAGAATTAGGCAGATTCTTTGTCTCATGAATTTGAGGAATGAAATCCACAGACACAAGCATGAGAGCAAAGTAACAGGATCTATTATAATAACAGAAAGAAAGTAGAGCTTTCAAAGGGGAGGGGTCCCAAGAGAGGGATCCCAAAGGGTGTCTATTGTCTAGGGATTTTTAAAGGCATCTCTGATGGCCCAGAACAGGTGATGGGTGGGTGAGGGATGCCAGCCTGGACCAATCAATTTCTTCAAGCTCCTATCTTAAGAAGCCAATCAAAGAGCATAATTTCAATCTCAAATCTACATCGTTAAGAGGATGGGTCTCACCTGGTGGTTTTGGACATGTCTAGAAAAATAAAGCATTTCTGGTAGAGGTCTGCTTGTGGTTGGCCATTGCTAAGGGTAGAGGCAAGGAAGGGCTAAGGAAGGGCTGCTGAGACGGAAGCTGTGAGGAACAGAAATAGGTATTCTCACTCAGAAGAAGGCATGTGGTTAACACTGGCAGGGAGTGGTAAGTCACAGGATGTCTTTTAGATCTGCTGTCTCTTTTCAAGTTGGCATGATGCCCTCACCCCCTCTGGTCCTTCTCTAAGGTCCCTATCCTGGTTGCCTATGAAAAATCTATCTTCCTGACTCATCAACCTGGAAGACTACCAAAAAAAAAAAAAAAAAATCTTTGGGTATAAAGTCTACAAACACTTTGTATATAATGTGCCAGTTATTTTTTTACACAGGGGAAATCAGGCTTAGAACACTATACCTTAGTGGTTACTATACTATTTGGTACCAACCCCCAGAATCCCTCTGGGTTTCAAATCCTGGGTCCATAACTTAGTAACTATGGTATTGGGCAAGTTACAGAAATTCTCTTTGCCTCAATTTCCTAATATGTAAAACAGGAATACTAACAATGTTCTTTTTTTAAGATAGAGAATTTTTTATTATTTATTTTTCAGTTTTCGGTGGACACAACATCTTTATTTTATTTTTATGTGGTGCTGAGGATGGAACCCAGTGCCCCGCACATGCCAGGCGAGTGCGCTACTGCTTGAGCCACATCCCCAGCCCCAGTGTTTTTTTTCCACATGATTTTTACAAAAAATGAAATGCAACAGCATTTATAAAATACTTAGCACTGTACCTGATGTATAATAAATGTTACAAGGACATTTGCTGTTACCACCATTATCTACCTTTTAGAGCTATGAGAAGAAGAGACAAATCATGCCCATAAAGCACTTAGCATGGAGGCTCACACATATGTAGTAAGTGCCCAATTACTGCTTGGCTATTATTAGTTTTCTCAAACATGACACAAATGTCAGCAATGACCTATTGTTTATTTTTTGCCTGTCTTGCTGGTTCTAATTTCTTTTTCAGCCACTATGAGGTCGTCTGTGTCTGTCCTTATGTCTGAGATGAGTATATTTAACCCCAGGGCTAAGACAGAAGATATTGGAAGAGAAGCAAAATTCACTGGCTCATTTCCCAGTTTTTCTGCTTCTATTGAAAAAAATTAAAAGTACTAAAATAAAAAAGTACTTCTCATAGAAACTAGGTAGCATAATTTGAGACTCCAGATGAGGTAAATTAGTTGAATAGTTCATTAAGTTTTTCATTCTGAAATGAAATGAAAGAAGTTTGGGAAGATGTGCATTTGGGTTAATTAATAAAAGAGGACAATGGGACTCTACTACAGTTGTTATTTCATCTTTTATTGTAATTATTTTGTTTATATTCCTATTTTTAATGTTCATATT
Organism: Spermophilus citellus; assembly: GCF_964194105.1. NCBI lineage: Eukaryota > Metazoa > Chordata > Mammalia > Rodentia > Sciuridae > Spermophilus > Spermophilus citellus. The sequence continues at coordinate 55,008,675 of NC_138192.1, read as the reverse complement.
ATTACTGACATCCCTAACTTCTATAACTTTCGCATGCCTTTTAAGGTGCCTCTCCAATTATTTGAGTTTCTTGCAGATATTTAAAAGTATTTGGCAGGAAGGTTTATATTACTACTTCTCGTTGCATGACTAAGCATTCAGAACTTCTGAATACAGCAAGCAAATGCTTAGTCATGCACTGAGAAGTAGAGACACTGCTGTTGCCTGAAGTAGCACCAATCAGTTCTGATGTGATCCTCCCACTTCAGCCTCCCAAGCCACTGGGATTACAGGCATGCACCACCACGCCTATACAGAGCCCCTTCTTCTACACACATATCCATATCCATATCCATGTTTGATGTCCCACCTTAAATTTTATGTGACATGGAATCTACCTGGATAAGAATAGATTCAGTATTCTTAACTGTCTACTACCAGCTCATGCAAAATCATGAGAAGGTCACGAGGAAGGCTGTAAACACCCTAAAAAGAAAAAAGAAAAAAGACTTTTCTAAAGCTATAAAAGTGATTTGTCAAAGGTATTTTCCTTACTCGAGATGATTACCTGAACTATCTGATTAGTTGAGGGATTGATATTTACTTATCCATGAAATGTATATCAGATACCTCACATAATTATGTGAGCCATTCTTTCCTCCAACATTGTAAAGGAGGTATCATTATCCTTACAGATAGAAAAACTGAGTTTCAGAGAAGTGAAATAAAATGCCCAAGGGCATGTCATGTGTTGGTGTGTTTATAAAATTAAATACTTGTTGCAGATTTGAGCCTCAGCTAAGATAATTCTTTGTACCCATCTTTCTATATAAGAGAGATTAGCTCAATATTCTTGGCCCAAAGTAGAAGCTGGGAGCTGAAACGTGTCTTTAGGTAGTAACTATTACTCAAACTGTGGAATGTTTCACAGAGAAAAATTACATCATCCATGTGCCTATATGTCACACATTCTGGTTATTTAAGGGCTTGTAACAGAATCCCATTCATTAGGATTTGGGATTCATATGGAAAAACAAGTCTAATCTTAGCCAGGCCTCAGAACTCCATGTCGGTTCAGTTTGGAGTTTTCCCACAGGCCTATGGTGATGGACACTATGCCCTGTCTGATGAAGCCTTGAGCATCCTGAAGCAGGGATTGACCTAAAACCAATGAGTTTCTATGTCCTCAAATCTCACCATCCCAGGAAGTAGGCAACATGGATATATACATATTCTCATATTCTCTCTCTCTCTCATCTTTCCTTCAAATCTCCCTGAAGAGTTTATTTTCCTTCCTAATAGATTCTCTGAAGAACCATAGACAGGTTGAGATTGCTTCCTATTTATAGGAAGATGTAGAGATATTTTGAGTTATCATAGTCACAATGACTTGTGGGCACTTCTGGTATTTAGGACCAGAGATACTGAATTTCCTCCAATGTGACTAGCAACAGTCTACACAAACTGTCCTCTCTGATATCACTTGAGTTCCAGGAGGAGCACTACAGTATAACCATTGCTCCCTCCTCTCTTGGCACTCATTTCTCTACCATATACTCTCCCCACAGCCAGAGCCTTTTGGAAGAAGAGAGGAAATGGATTATCATATCACCCCCAAAAGACAACCTATTGTTCTGAGTTCTGACCCCTTCTTATCCAGGTTCCCCTAACTTCTTGGTTCACCGAGAATTCAGTTTTTCACTCACACTGATGAACACTCTATTGGCAGCTATTCAGAAGGCCACTGGTTGAAACTTTCAACCCTTAGGGTTGACTTTTGCTGCCAAAAACAGCAGTTGTTGAAGTCCACTATGTACTGCTAGGTCAATTATAAGGGTTCTGTCTTTGTTCCAATATGGAAAACATTTGTTCTGCCAAAGTCATGCCTATCCCCAGTGTGCAAGTTGTCAACTCTCCTAGCAGAGGGAGAGCTGACCTCTATAAATTGCATTTTTAATAATAGCTTTGCCCAGAGAAATCTGGCATTACTCCAGATCTGTCTCTTACCAGACTCATGTAAGCTAGAAGAGATGAAGATTGTCACCTAAACATGTGGGAAGATGTGATGCTCCATATTAAAACAGGAGAAAAATAATATGTGAAAAGCTAAGTTTGGAGAAAAGAATACCAGAGCTTCAGCTTTGGCCCACCTTGTTTAGTTTGAGATGCCCCTTAGACATCTAAATTGAGATGTCAAGATGGTCGTTGGCAGTTAACAATTCTAGTGTTTTGTGTTTATGTACACATTTCACACTGTCATAACTTCATGACATGAATAAAGTTTATTAATTTATTGGATATGTGAATTTAGATTCCAGAGAGCAGTCAGGGGTGGAGATATATGTTTCCAAGAGATGAACCATTCTAAATCTATAGACTAATAAAGATGACCAAAGAAAGCTTGAATATAGGGGAAAATATATCTTAGGACTGAGTAACTAAACTCCAACATTCAGAACTTCTGAATACTATGACTCTGAGTCTGACAAATATTACTAATAGGCAAACTTTCTAGGTATGATGCTAATGAATGAAGTATTAACTTTACTAACCTCATTGTTTTTTTTTAACCACAAAAGAGTGAGATGCTTATAGTTACTTTCAAGTGGTGAGATTATGAATGATTTTTAATTGTTTTCTTATCTTTTTCTTTATTGTTCAAATTCTCTCCAATGAATATGTTGACAGTTTTATTATGAGAAAAACACAAGCATTTAAAATAGTATTAGCCTTTACCTCATGCACAATGCATTTTAACAAGCCAACATAAGTCCAGGAATACTTCATAACATTAGATATAAACATACAGCCTAAATATGAGCATTTCTCCTATAATAGTTGAAGATCTATGTCTATAAGCATTTAAGATTTTTTTTAATGTAGCATAATGATGCCTTGGTAAAAGTGATAAGACCAAGATGTCAACATGGTATTTTGGACTTAATAAAAACTTATTTATTGAATAAACAGAAGGTCACAGCTAAAAATCACCATACAAAAGCCTGTAAGTTAGTTTGAAAAGTAGTTTACAAGCATGTTCCTTATGTTTCTGTATGTTTTCCAACTCTCCAAATGGAGAGGGATAGCAAAAATGTAATCAGGGAAATAATTCTTGGCCACAACTCACATTCCAAAGAAAAGAATAACAACAACAAAATACCCAAGCAAAACCATCAAACCACATCCTGGTAAAAACCTTTAATGTGCTGCTGGGGCATCATCTGGTCCTCATCATTACCAGCTGTGACTTGCACACCCTGGAAAGGCCAGACTTAGCAATAGGAACTAAAATCAAAGGCCCGTGACAAGGCTTTGAAGTTGAATGTGTTTAGCAGCATTTTTAACCAAGGTGGTGACTAGAGAAATAAGAGAAAGGACAGACAGGGCCAGTACAAGACCAAATAGCTAGGTCTTATTTAAAAAAAGATGAATGATCTTTTGAAATCAGATAGAATGGCAACTTTCAGGTAGATCACAATAAACTTTCATTTTTTAAAAAAATGTCAATTTAAAGCCCACTTTTGAGCCAAGTACATGTGAGTGGGAAGATGGGACAACAAAACTGGGGCACTTAATATGAAATGAGGGAGAGATGAGGAAATACTTTGAAAATAATATAAGCAAACATAGTCCTCATAGCAAACATCAGGGATGTAGTGTGTGATTCCTAGAGCACATTCCACAGAAGAGTGGTTCCTAGGGAACCATAAGTTAATCAAGATAAGCTTGTTACAGCAGAGCTTTTGATACATGCTGTGAATCTGGCAGAAGGGTAATATTAAAAGCAACAGTTTCCCAAAGTCTTTGTTCATGAATCCCTTTTACCTGCAGCATCTCAGAAGAGTGTTGTTCCAAAAACACACACTTGCTGTATCCTTCCCAGGAGAGATTATGGCCATGTAGAATGCATCAGGAAAGAGTGCTATGGAACCCGAGATCTGAAACAGGTAAATAAGCTGACCAAGACCTGAGAGAAAGCCACTTAGACTGAAGGACCAAAACAGCTTGTAAGTTGAACTTGTTTACCAAGGATGAGAACAATCCCTGTTTAAGGAAGAAACACAGATTCTAAATGAAGTTTGATTGAGTGAGCTGTCTCTAAAAATATTGCAAAAGTCCAAGCAACTCAGGTAACTAAAAATGTCAACACTTTGAATTATAATTATCAAGAGGTCAGTTATTAGAAAGAGGGTAAATCTTGAAGAATCCACTAATCTTATGGATAACTTATCAAAAAAGAGGTTTCCTAAATTGGTTTTCTAAATTATCATTCTGAATAATTCAAGAGTTGCTACAAATTTTTAATGACCTGAATATTTCAAAGCTAGAATATTTCTAATTCTTTTTAATTCATTTGTTTCTATAAGTTTTACTTGTCTGCTGTAAGGCTGTATGCTTTATAAGACAAATTAACAGTACTATTTAATGCATTTGTTCCTTCTGGAATCCAAAATTATCACCCGTAAGGCAGAAATCCTGCCAATTATAATCCTATCCTCGCAAGACATCATCAAAACGCTGATTCATACTGACTAAACAAGCTGCATATTAATTACTCATTTCAGTGTCAGCATGTTCATTATATCTGGTTCTTTCCAAGGGAGGGAAAGATAAGGAGCTGATGTTTCCAGGGCATTTCATTAAAATGCACAATGCAGCAAAAATAAGTTGCTTTTGCACTTTAAATGAATTATGTAGAATCAACTTGTGGAAATTATAGTGGAAATAAAGGCTTTATCATCTGAAGTCAAAAGCATATTTTTAGTCTACACCAAAGAAATGTTCTTGGTGGCTCAAATAGATACAAGTTATGTTATGGCGGCTCCAGTCTCTAACTATATAAAGAGTTCTTTCCTCAATGGAAGCCCTGTTTTCCTAGTGTGGCATGTTTTGGTAATATCTACAGTGAACAAGAGGAGCTGACATGGTAGAAACCCATCTTGGTCTTAGGTTGTGTGCACCTGCCTGGAGACAAGAAGGCCCTTAAAACTAGAACCCAGGTCATGCTGCTTCTGGGACTGAAGTATATCTGGGCATAACTAGAAAACTGATGGCCCGGGAGATTTTTGGATAAAGGCTCAGAAGTCTATCTATGGAAAATTTATCCTAAGAGAAGAAGTCAAGATGATAAACTCATCCAGGTGAAGATGTAGTTATCAGAATGGGGTAAGGATCCTGAGTATATCAGCCAAAACATTTCTCAGGACAATTGTGACCATGGTTTCCTGGACACATGAGTAAACTCAAGGGAAAGAGATGGAGCTGTAGTTACTAATTAAAATAATTATTTCAAATAAACTGTGTAATATATCTTTTATGACTTGATCCTGTCAGGACAATAGGCAATGGGGGAAAAAATCTATCATCTTCCCTCCTTCCCCTCCTGCCCCCCAACATAGAATCAAGGCAGGTTTGTTGTCAGGCCGACTCAGGTCTACCTTGATGTTGAGTGAAACTAACCATCAACTGTGCTGAGCAGAAAAACAGGAGAGACAAAAACAGCCAGTGAAAAAGGTGAAGGAGCATGAAGAAAGTGGAGCACAAGGCCAGGAAAGAAAATGCAAAGGCATGTTAGAGAGACACAGTGCTCAGAAAAGCAATGGCCTTCCATTAAAAATGATCAGTGTTGCTGGGAGCCTTCAGGGTACAATTACCCATAAGCACATTTGAGGCAGCCATTAGAAAATCCCAGAAATACTAGTAGGTAGGCTGGCCCTGGGCCTAAGGTTCTTTGCCACCAGGGAGAGAAAGCTAGCAAAACAAGGGGAATTTGAAGCATTACCTCATGAGTTCTTCTAGCTGATAAATCCTAGGAGAAACATGTAGTATACATACATGAATCTGGGGAGAGCTCCCCTTGCCCATTATCCAGTATAAAACAGAGGCCTTCAAACAGCCATTCTAGAGTGAATGTGAAGACTCTGATAGCTGGTAAAATATGCTCATTTTCTTCAAACATAGAAGTAAAGCATGGGGTGTGAAGTTAACATTCTAGGCAAAATGGAAAAGGGAAGAGAAGTAGAGAGGGAAAGAGGCAGTCCATGGGTCAGAGAGCAACTGCTGTATATTAGGTTCTTGGTTAGATATTTTTTCCTTGGATATCGTTTTTGTTGATTCTGAAAAGCGAATAAACAAAAATAACTGGGTCAACCATTATTATCATCACTTTATGATTTTCAGGAAGATGAAGCAACTTTCCCAAGATCACATAGTTTCTAAGTATTAGAACTAAGATTTGAATCAAGGTCTACCTGAAATCAAAACCTAAGCTTTATCAAACCCAAGCATGAGCAAGACAACCTGCTGGCATGCATAAAAAGGATACTAAAACTCTCATGTATACTTATTCTTGACTTATGTTTTTCAGTAAGGTCATCTTAGTTCCAATCAGACAATGACATGCCACACCCAGTTCACAAAATACACTGATAGAAGAGAAACTGACAGAAGGATAGCAAGGGCCTCTTTTCTTACCTCATTTGTTAGCTCTTGGCATGTTACAACATGCTATGATTTGTGGTGCACAGTGAAGTCACTCATAATATCTGTCTCTAATAAACTGTTACAGTTTGAGTCTGGAATGTCCCCGGCAAAGTCCCATGTGTCCCTAATGCAGCAAGGTTCAGAGGTGGGGCTTTGGGAAAGTGACTTACTAACCTCATCAGTGAACTGACTCATTGATAACTGCATGGAATACTGGGAGGAAGTAGGTCACTGGAGGTGTGTCCTTGAAGGTTTCATCTCTCTGGCCCTTGCCTCTCTCTCTCGGTAGCTTTCCTCTACCGTGCCTTTGCACCATGATGTTCTGGCCCACCTCAGGCCCCAAGCAATGGAGCCAGCTGACCATGAATCTCTGACACCATGAGCTGAAATAAGTCTTTTATCCTCTAAGTTGTTCTTGCTGGGTATTTTGGTCACAAGGACATAAAAACTAACAAATCTCAGCGAATAACCTGCTGTCATTAAAATATTTCTCTAAATAAGTAGGAGATTATTGGGAATGCTAAAAATGCACACTTATTATGTACATGCAGATGGTATGACCATGAGCACTTTGTCAGCCACAAAACACACAGGAGCAATGGAGATGCAGGAAACTCCGACACTAAGTCAGGCAAAATGATCCAGCACTGATGAACTTAGTTTCTTGAAGATTCCCCAGGACAAGGCTACAAAAAGTACCTGCTCTCTAGATGTTCCTATAGAGTTTTTGAGAGCTAAGTTCAAGGACTGAGCAGTGATACCAGCCCATGGACCAAAGAATGAGCCTCCTCACAAGGAAGGACAAGTGTGTGAAGGAAAGGAGCTACCACCTGCCTATTCAGTCAGATGGACCAAATTGGTGGCCTCGAGATGTTACAACCACATCTGCCTCTCATCCAGAGGCATTATCTTAGTTTCTCTGCCCCTACATCTTTATGTCCTTGAATATTTGAAATTACTGACCAGTATCAATTTCTTAAAAGTTTTTATTATTTCGGTCTGTTCCAGGACACTGCAGGGTGTGATGTCAATAATATGTTACTTGAAATCAGAATGATCTGGATGTGAGTTCCGGTTCAGCCTCTCAGTGTTGTTCATTGACATTTCCCAAGTCAAAAACCTCTCTGAGCCTCAGTTTCATCAGCAATGAGATGTAACTATGATACCTAACTCTAAGGTTATTAAGACCATTTTCATGTGAACATTGACTTTTTTTTATTATAAAGTTTTCAACTGCCTTAAAAAGGGTGCAAATCCCCGGGGCTGACTGTGCTTTAATGCACATTAATTCTCAACAGACTCAAAAGGGTTACAATGGTTACTTTTGAGGTCCTGTTTGCTCTCCACATACCGAAGTCCAGAGTCTTCAGGACAATGATACCATCTGTTTTTGTAAGAATTCAGGACAAATAAATGTATTATGACACTTTCTGGGCTATGTCCAAAAGTTGAAGTATTTCCCTACAGTTTATGCTGAGTACCATTTTTTTCTAATTCCATTTACATAAATATGTAAATAAAATGAAGAAAGGTATGAAAGAATGTAAGGTTAAGAGCCAACAGAAAATTTTTGGAGCTACCATCAAATACCTAAGGAAGGGAGGATGAATTTCTAAAGATCCTTTCAAAAGAACCCATGTAAATTAGTCTACACTAAATGCCTGCCAAGTCCCAAGCACACTGACACCCCTTGTAGAATTATGCCCTAGTAGCTAGGCAGAGTGGCATATGCCTGTAATCCCAGCAACTCTGGAGGCTAATGCAGGAGAATCACAAGTTCAAGGCCAGCCTCAGAAACTTATTGAGGCCCCAAGCACTTAGTGAAACCCTGTCTCAAAATAAAAGAATAAAAAGCACTGGGTTTGTAGCTCAGTAGTAAAGTGCTCCTGAATTCAACCCCAAGTGCAAAAACAAAACAAAAAAAAAAAAAAAAGAAAGAAAAGAAAAACTATGCACTAGTAAAAGCACAAAAGGATTTTTTTCTCTCTCTCTCACTTTCACCCATTCCAGACTCCACAGGAACATAAAAGAGGATTAGAACCACTAACTTGGAAGAGTAGGTGAACACATTATCCTTCTCAGACCACAGACTTTCCACCCATAACAGGAAAAAGCTGAAGGAAGAGGAAATGGCTCAACTTTAAAATCAAGTTGGGAGATTTGATAATTATAGGAGACTGGGCATTATACTTACTTATCAGAGTCTGTGTTTTATCTTGGCCATAAAATATTTTATTACCAAGAATGACCAGAAGAGCCAAGGCCTGCCTAAGTTTTACCAAGGGACAGGCTGCCTTGGGAAGAAAAAAAAATAGAATCAGTGGGAGGCAGAGATCAAACTCTGTAACTGGCTCAGTAGCTTCAGTTACTTCCGGAGGTGGCCATCCATGCTACTGCCTCCATGTCAGTGCTTTCTGACATCTCCACTCTCTCTAAGACACTAGAACTGAGCAGTACTCCAAAACTGCAGGCGCATAGTTTAAATTTATAGCCAACAAGTTAAAGATTTAAGTTTAAGAAGCATCATGAGAGATGCAGGAAATAGGAATGGTGCATAGTGTGGGGACTCCAGGTGAAGGATGCTGGACTTTCAATCTAACACTATGAGCTAAGCTATGAAAGGACTATGGGCTGCCATGCTTGTTACCCAGGAGCCAATCCAGGGAAACTGCCTGGATCCTAGCTGGTTGGATTCGGTTGCCTGCCACATCAGAAATAAGCAAACAATGTAAACAGGAAAAATGAATGAATTTAATGCAGTTTGACCAAAACTGGATGGAAAGCAGCTAATCTGTCTCCACCTGTCCTACAGAAGCAATGACAATTTATAGAAGCAAACTCCTGGAAATTCACATATGTAGATTTAGCTAGGATGGGCTGGCCAGAGAACATGGCATAATTCTTATTTTTTCAACCCTTGCTGGTACTGCTTGGGTTTGTGGGGGTGGGGGATAGCGGGGGAGTTCTTCCACTTGCACTGAAACAAAGAAAGTAACAACCAGGAAGGCAGGTAAAAAATATTTTAAGGCTTTTAATTTCAAAGGGGCCTAGTTACATGTTGATGGAATTTAGCATGTTACAGAAGGAGGAATTATGGGAAGTAGGGTTAGGACAGGGATTCCAGGAGAAGGAACAAAGACCTGAGATGTTACCATTGGTTTTGTGGACTTCTGTCAGCAAGAGTCCCCACATTAACATTGCTTCCCAACAGGCCTCAGCCCATTACCCCAGACACTGTTCCACCATTACCAAGCATGTATTTGTTGGTAAGCAGCATTTAAATTCAAGATAAAAGAACCCTTTCTTTAGTTATGGGCTTGAAAAGTTAAGATGTTTATCTTGACTTTCTTCTTTGAAAAGCAGGAGAAAATGTGACTGCAATGTTCCCATCCTCTGATAGGCAGATCAGGCAAATATAGACATGAAGTTAGACACAGACTCAGAAAATGACTGTAAGCAGTGATTTAGGGGCAGAATTCCTGGGGTGGGAGGAAAGCAACAGCCTCAATGCTGTAGACCAAAGGAAATAATGCTTTCTAATCTACCGAACAAATGCTAAGTCAAATTACAGAAAACATAGAACTGCAGAGATAAAAGCACATTCCCTGGGGCCCGGAAATTGTAGAGCATTTAAAATGAGAGAATTTCCCCTGGCCCACTCCCTATATTTATCTTTCTCTTTCTCATTTTTCTATCTTCATTTCTCATTTCCTGTATATTACTGACATTTTAAAATAATCATTCCATATGGAATTAGTCAGTAGTTCATATATAAATATCCTAATTTAAATATCAAAAAGTTACATTTTCTCTAAATAATGATATGGACTTAGTACTTACCATCTGGGTAAAAAGAAAATTTAATTCATGAAGCCTTAATTAATTAAAATACAGATAGGATAATACAACAAAATATTTAATGTTGTGGCTAAGAATAAATATATCACTTTTATTTTAACATTTGCATCTAAAAATCTTGTGCTTTTCAACACTTTTCTATAAATTGGGACACTCTGTTTTCTTCCTCCTTACATTTATTAAGCTTAATGAAATTGCTTTTCTGGTTACTGTTAGTTTTAAAATTCAGTGTAATTTAAAAAATCAACAAAAATCCAAAAATCAACAACCTTCTTAAATCATCTCCCTACATTCGTTTGCAAATTTTCATACTCACAGCACAGATAATAGTAAGTATTTGTGTAATGATTTAGAGTTTTTAAAGGATTAGAACATATTTCACAAATGTATTCCATTAGCTTATCCTAAATAGTCATTCTTAAATGCCATTATTTTAACATTTTTTCATAAATACTTATTTGTGTTAATTTTTTCATAAGTGTTTAATTTTAATAGGTTTTAGTTTGAATATTTTCATGGTTCATTATAAAATTTTTGAGCATCTCTATTTGGCAAATGCTGCACTAACTGCTTATGTGCAATAGTTCATCAAACTCTCCCTAAATTGTTATATTTGCATATAGGTAATCCTCAGAATACCCTACAAGTCACTGGTCAGCCACTATCCTACACATTCCTATGAAACAGACTGAAATGTGAAGTGATGGAAAGTCTTAGGGCAGATCCCTAGAAGGCCCAGAGCCCCCACAAAGACTCAGCAGCTTCTTGGGTCCATGCTCATACAACATGAACGTCCAGCAAAGAGGCTCATTAGCTTGCTAAGGTGCCTCCTATCCTCCCTGCCATTAAGACCAAGACTCATGTGTCACTGCTGATCACTATTCAAGAGTAGTTTCTCTCTTCACATCCTAGTATCCCAGAGTTCAAGATGATTTCTCATACTTAGTCATCCCCCAAATACTTCATTGGAAGGAAGCATTCCTGAATTTAAACTCTGTGCTCAGAGCAGAAAGTTTGACCCATCTCAACACATAAAAATGTAAGCATTGTCTTATTAATTGTTATGGGTTGAATTGTGCAGGTAACTAAATTAATATGAAGTCATTAAGTTGAGTGCTAATCCAAATTATGCCTGATATCCTTTGTAAAGGGCGGGGGTGGTGGTGGATTTGAACACAGAGGCAAATACTCGCAGACAAAAGACACAGGGAGAATGTCACATGAAAATGGAGGACTGGAGTGATACAGCTATAAGTCTAGGAACACTAAAGGTGGCTGCCAAAGTACCAGAAGCTATGAATAGCAAGGAAGGATTCCCCTACAGGTTTCAGAGGAAGCAGGATCCTCATCATATCTTGATTTAAGCCTGTGAGGCAATAAGTTTCTCTTGTTTTAAGCATGCAATTTGTGCTTCCAAGTTACGGCAGCCTTAGTAAGCTAATGAATCAACCAAACCCCCTTTGGGTTTCTTTTCTTTACCCCTATTATTATTTTGTGGGTTTGACTAGCTGCAGGTGAATCACTGATCTGATTTTCTCTTGGCAGATTATCGTCTCTTGGCTTCAAAGATGGAATTTAATCTTAGTCCATTGCTGCTGAAAAAATAAAGATGTAAGAAAAGAGTGCATGCTAACCAAGTCATGTCTTTGTGTTGCAAGACCCAAGAAAGTTCAGTGATAAGATCCACAGAAGCTCTGGCCCATTCAGTGCTTGGCATTACAACATTCACACAAAGGGCAATTCTCCCTCCTCCACCCTCTAAATGAATGAGAGTTTAAATGACAAAAGACTTATTATTTGGTTGACAGCTCTGCCTCTGCCAGCACCATCCTTGCATCTGCAGATCTGCTTGTCACTGACTACATCCAGAGGAGAATGAGCGTTGGTATCTCTAGGCTTCAGAGATGCTTCCAGCAGCAATAAGATCCATCGCCTCATTGTAACACATATGCCTGTAGACATCTCAGTGTTCCCAGCTACACATGAATTTAAGAGAATTAAAAACATAGAGCCCTCTGCCTTTCTTTCCAATAAGGAATAAGGCTGGTGAAAATGTAACCTTCTGGGGGATTGAGGATGAAACAAATCTTACAGTCTTTACTTATAATAAGTTTTTTTAAAAAATTTTTGATTATTTTTCAATGTATTGTTCTGGGTCAAAAATATTGATTGAAACCATTCTTTCATCGAATTCTATCAAACTCTTGATCTATTCATCAATTTTTCCAATAAGTGTAATATGTATTTATTTCATACATAAAATAACCACCTATAATTCATAGACAGCTTCCTGTGTGCCAGGCACTGTACAAGGTGCTTTACTTTAACAACCATTTAAGGTGCACACTGTCATGACTCCAACTTGCATTTGAGAAGACTAAGAGTGATGCTCACCTGCTCAAGGTCTGCATTCAATTTTGAAGAGTAAATACATAAAGCCAAATCTCTGATGCCTAGCTGAAATCTTTAAACTCTTAACTACTCAGCACTATGGAGTGCTCATTAGGTGTCAGATACTGTACTAAGAACAACAGAAAAAAAAGATTGATCCATATACCCAGCCCTTTATATACATATACATATACATATATGTATACACACACACACACACACACACACACACACACACACACACACACATATATATAGTTGTTGTTGTTTTGTTTTAGATGCAAGGTCTTGCTGAATTGCTGAGGGCCTTGCTAAGTTGCTGAGGCTATCTTTGAACTCTCAAACTTCTTGCCTCAGCCTCCTGAGCCTCTAGGATTAAAGGCATGTGCCATGGAGCCCAACAAGATTTTTTTTAAATGGCTATATTCTTGGTGGTTAAGGAACTTAATTTAAGAAAAAGAAACAGTAAATAAGTATCTTATTATAATTGAGTCTCATAATTCCAGAAATGCAGTTGTTTTGTGCTATTAATTACTTATATCAAAATCTCTTAATACATGATACCAGGAATTCTCCCTCTATAGAATTCATTTAAGACAAGAATCTTTGGAGAAGATCATCCAAATGGAGGGCAGGAAATAACATAATTAAAATATGTACATACACTCACTTGAAACTCAAATTAAAATAATCTGGAAGGCTAGTCAATCTGCCCTCCTTGGCAAACCTAGGAAGCAATGATAAAGACAGTCTGGCAAAGGCGACTTTTCCTTTGCTGTGCTGGCCAAAGGCTTCCTGGAAGAAGATGTATCTTTTCTTGCTTTGAGGTAGATTCTGCCAGAAGTCTCCTTGCTGTAGTCATCTACAAAAGCATCTGATGGAGCACAGAACTGCATGCATTCCCAGCACTCAAGTGCTTTCAAATGTTTTCTGATCTTTGGCCTGAGTTCTTCCTGTTCCCTAAGGCTAAGAGTTACTGTTAGTTCTGCCATATCCAATTATCGACCATATGGAACTTCACAGTATTTCGTAGCAGGTACACACCTTAAAGATCATTTCCCTGGACTTGCTCAATACTTTGACATCCCTCAGCATTTATGCAATTACTTTGCTCTGTTTAATTTGTATATATAGTTGCCATTTGGTGGTCTACTTAAGAATGTTTCTTTTATACAGTAGTGCTCCCTTATCCATGAGAGATGCTTTCCAAGACTCTCTGTGAAGTCTGAAAATGTGGATAGTTCTGAATTTTTTATACATATGCATACACATGTACACACATGTGTATGTATTATGTTTTTCCTATACATATGTACCTATAAAAAGTTTAACTTATAAATTGAACATAGTAAGAGATTAAGAATAATAATCAATAATAAAATAGAATAATTATAATAGTATATGGTAATAAAAGTTTATGAATATGGTCTCATTTTATTGTAGATATTAGCAACATTGGCATATGATTTTGTCTCCTTGTTAAGTCCAGGACCTCACCTTTCACTTAAAGGAAGCACTTTTTAGTTTCTCTTTGGCATATTTTGCATAACTAAGTTGCCAGCATCACTACTCTTGTGATTTAGAGCAATAGAATTACTTGAGTTATTTAAATATAAGCACTGTAATACTGAGACAGTCCATCTGAAAAGATATCTTCTAAGTGGCTACCAGATAGGTAGTATATACAGCATGGACACACTGGATAAAGGAGTGATGCAAGATTTCATCATGCTACTCAGAATAGTGCCTAATTTAAAACTTGAACATATAATCCAAATATTAAACAATGAAATAGTCAGAAAGTATGTCTTAAAATTCTTTTTCTTCATTTAGTTAAGTAAGCTCAACTATTCCACAATTTTTTCTAAACTAATCAAAGTGAAATTCCAAACCAAGTTTAGACTTGGGTTATTTTATCATATAGTCTCTGTAATACAGACACATATTAAATATCTATCCTTGTGTTATTTTTAGCTCTTTAGTTACTCATCACAGAAACCAACTGATAATTAAGTAAAAAAAAATTAGAAATAACTGAAAAGCTATAAGGACAGGGCTTCTGACACTGTCAGGAAATCCCCTTGCCTCTTTTATCTGCTCCCCTTTACACATGGACTTTTTTCCATTTCTAGCTCTCTACTTCTGTCTCACCTTCAGATGATAACAACATGAACAGAAAATAAGGTGACCAGCATGTACCTCGTTTGCATATTGGAAGGGAGTCACCCAGAAATAGACTGAGTTTCTTGATCCCAATTCCAGATTTTCTGAGGAAGGGACCCTGGTAGACACAGATTGAGTCTTCCAACAGACACTGGACTGATCTCAGAAGCAGGATCAGGTAAAATTCTTGTGAGGAGAAAAGTTGATGAAAGGAATTTCCCAGGGAAAGAAATCAGATATAGATGAAAAATAAAGAATAAAATGAAAGAAAAAAGGAAATCTAGAATGATATCTGTGCTCATATGCTCTATTAATTCTCTAAATTTCAACTTAGAAGATGAAGCCCCAACTACTTACCTCTTGCACATAGAAGGGCTCAAGTGTTAGCTATTATTTATGAGAAGCAACTACTTGGTAAATGTATGCAGGTGATGACAGCCTTAATAAATGATTAGAAGTTTTTGTTGTTGTTGTTGTTTAATCTCTGACTTATGTCTCAACATTTACTTTGAAGGGAAAATTTCTCTAAATCCTGTCCTAATTCAATTTGTTTTTATGTTTCCTTTTGAAACTAATTGATTGATTAACTGGTAATTTAATTATCTTGTAGAACCGTAAAGATAAAATCTAATCCTGTGAGAATTACTAAATTCTCCAGAGAATTAAGGAATTCCAGCAGAGTAGACACAGGCACAAAGCAAGATTCACAGATTACTATCATAAGGTAACATACAGAAACAGTCATTGTGATATTTTTGTGGACATAATGAGCAAAGAATTTTATAAAAACCCATGAACATAGGGCTGGGTTGTGGCTCAGAGGTAGAACGCTTGCCTACCATGCATGAGGCAATGGATTCTATTCTCAGCACCACATAAAAATAAAATAAAGACATTGTGTCCACCTCTGACTAAAAAATAAATATTAAAAAAGAACCCATGAACATAACCCAACAACCTACTGACAATTGACAATGTCGTATGTATATTAGCATAATAAATTCCACAAAGAGAAAATGACAAGAAGGACACAAGAGCCAGATGGTTTTAGAGTACTGAAACTTCTAGAATTAGAAATAAACTATTCTTTGTAAGACCAGCACAAGACACAAATGTGAAAAAAAGCTAAGGAAACTAAAGGAGTTTTCTGCAGCAAGATAACTCATTGTGAACAGCTCGACCTAAACCTCAGGGTTCCAAATCTTCCTTCCCTGCAGAGACTTGCATCTGCCCATTCATTATTTGGAGCAGGGGCTAACTGACTGTGGGACCCTCAAATCATGCATAATACAAACAGACTTACTTCCCCCAGGCTTCCAGATTGTCAGGCGAGGCCATCCAGGGCATGATGGCATTAAAATCCAAATAGTCATTGAACAATATATTGTGTAACAATTCGATCCAGTCCAGACGAGTCAAGGTCTCATTATACAGGCCCTCAGGGCTGAGAAAAGGCAGAAGAACAATGATGGAAATATGTGTTGCCATGGTGTCTCTGCTGCATCCCCCAGTTTCACAGAGGTAGAATTGCATCTCTTTTAAACAATTTGGTGGAAAACATCTGCTCACCTTTTATAGATTCAGATGTAGAGTGGATGCTCCTACATCTCACACTGAACAGATAAACTTTTACCCCTCAGGTTTACCAGTAATCTTTTCCCAATCCTAGATTATTGTATCTGAGAGAGAAATGCAATATTATCATGAAGTATATGCAGTTTGAAATGTGGGATTTTTAAGAAAGAAGGAAGCATAATCAGAAATAGTGATGCTCTGGGTGTGAGATGATCGGGGTTCTCATTACCAAATGAGTCCCATTACCAAATTATAGGGTAACCTTTGGCTAATCACTAAATTAGTGGAAGCCTCCATTTCTTCATCTTATACAAGATCGAATTGATTACAACATGCACAACGATTTTATTTACCACCAAGAAAGAAAAGCCACAGCCATTAATAATTGTAATATGCCATTGATTATAAAAAGCATCCTGATTGCAAAGAAGCTAAATATGAAAGAAAAGTATACATCTTAGAATCAATGATAAATGGTATAATTAAGGGGTAGAAGTTTAGGCAAAGCAGATATTTCTGAAAGTGGTCTTCTCCGGTTGCTCACTCATTTTCAAGAAACATGTATTTGAATTGTTGACTTCCTTTCTCTTTGTAGTTTCACTTAAGCCATTGAAAGCAGCTACAGAAATGAGAAGCAGGGATTTTAAGAAAAAATGCATTTCTGTCTAATGCCTGCAGAGTGACTGAATCAATTAGAAAGTTAAATTATTTGCCTGTTCTAAACAAAACTCAAAGTCATGTAAAAGATTTCTGTAAAAGATTGCAGAATCGCATCGGTTACACATCCACTGCAATCTGTATTTGGGGTAAAAATGGGAGTTCATAACCCACTTGATTCTAATGTATGAAATATGAAATGTCAAGAGCTTTGTAATGTTGTGAACAACCAATAAAAAAATAAAAATTTAAAAATTTTAAAAAAAAGATTTCTGTAAAAGGTCAGCTTACATTCCCTGTTCCCCGAAGCATTTGTCTTCATTGGACCAAACTCTCATTTCTATCCTGTTGATTACTTGTCTTTTCCTTTATGCACTCTTCACTCTTTTCCTTTTCTTCTATTCTTCCTTACTGTCACCAATCAGTATTGATTAAGCACCTACCCTATGCCAAGTTCTGTGCACAGTGCTGAGAATATTACAATGAATAAAATGGGCACAGTATAAGTCATCATCAGCAGGGGTCATGAGAAAAAGCAATTATAATGCACCATAACAGGAACACACATGCAACATAAGCATGAAAATCAGAAGAAGCTTCCCCAAGAAGTGACATCAAAACTGAGAATGAAATAGAATTAGGAGATTAACAAATTTAATAATAAATTCCTGATATCAGAAAATTGAGTGCTCTGAATCTTCTGGTTAACAGAAATAATTCAAGAATATCTGTCCTAACCATTTTCTATTTCCTCCCATAATCTCACCTTATTTTGCACTTCTCCCCAGATTACCTTTGCACTAGCCAATCAGTAGCCTCATTTCCACCCCATAGATCTTGTTCTCTGTGCTCTGCACCTTTGTTCAACTCTATCAGGTACCTTTTCTCCACACTCTTTCATCTAATTCAATGTGAATGCATAGTACTATTATCCATCTCTGCATAGGTTTTTCAGGGAATATGAGATGCAAAGAGATTTAGCAACTAGTTTGAGGTGACACAGCCTGTAATGGTTTGGATATGAGGTGTCCCACCCAAAAGTTCATATGATGCAATATAGCAATGTTCATAGATGAAATGATTAGATTATGAGGTTGTAACATAATAAGTGGATTAATCCACTTTATCGATTAATAATTTAAATGGGTTACAAGGTGGTAACTATAGGCAGGTGGGAAATGGATATAAAAAGTAGATCACAAGGGACATGCCCTTCAGAACTATATTTTGTACATGGTTCCTCTTTTTCTTCTGTTCCTCTCTTCTCCCCCAACCACCCACTTCTTCTTGGCTGTGATGAACTCAGAAACTTTCCTCCTCCATGCCTTCCACCATGATGTTCCAACATTACCCCATTCCCAGAACAATGCAGTCAGACAAACATGAACTGAGCTCCTAAAATTATGAATCCCAATAAACTTTTCCTCCTCTAAGTTGTTCTTTTCAGACATTTTGTTCACAGCAACACAAAGCTAACTAATACAGTAGCCAAGTAAAATTCAAACAAGGCCAATTTGTTCCCAGCATTCCTGAGTTTTCTGCTATGCCACACTGTCTCCTTGATTTCAAGGCCAAGGTCAAGTCCTACCATCCTCAGGAGGCTTCCCTTTGATAGTTGCAGCCTATGCAGATCTGTCTTTAGTCTATTTTTTCCTCCTTCCCTGAACTTTGTTATCTACTATGACATTCACTAATTGTCTTAAAATGTGCATATGCATTTTCTCAACAAAACTGTAAATAGTTTCTGGGCAGAAATTGTTCCTTATATTGGGTATTGTGAATACCAAGGCATGACAGGAATCAGGTTTTGCTTTTCTGTCCACATAGATTGAAAAATCAGGATATTAGCAGCTTGAGGGAACTCCTTGGCTGTGTTCCAGGTAAGGGATATTTTTGGTGATTCTGGGCTATAAATAGGTCTTAGAGGCACCAACAAGAACATTCATGCTCTTAAATGGGTTGTATTTTCAGGCAGTGCCATGAATTTAGTGTCTCTGATAATGAGAAATGAACAAAAATTAAGAACTTAAAAGGTTTCTTGAGTTGTGCACTCTTTCCTTGAGCAGCCAGACCAGAATAGTATCCCTCTTTGAATGCAAATCAAATACCATTGTGGATGTGAAATTAGATTTTTTCTATTGAAATTTCTCAGGACATGAATTCTCAAGAGGATCTGTGCTGACACGTATTATTGAGTTTTATTCTTCATAGTACCTAAGCCACTCCCAGTGCGTTCATGAGGCACTTAGAGAAGTGCGTTCACCACACCAGGCTGCCAATTGATCATTTAGTGCATTATTACATAACTTATTACCAGAGAGAGGCAAAAGCACAGAGCGAAATTTGATTCCTTATCATTATTTAAATGACATATATGGCACTTTTCCACTAAAGAGCTCCAGGGTCTGTGAAGAGAATATTTAACAAGCCACATTAACTTCTAGGCATCCAGAATTATATAATCAAAAACAAAGGAAACAAAGGAGAATAAAGGAAAAGAAATGTAAATGGTAGGATAAGGGAGAATTTGATACACAGAATGTAAAAGCAAAATGAAGTCCTAAAGAGAATGAGATTATGTGTTCTGGTGACCTGGGACTGATAGTACCCAACAAACTGCATAATAAAACCATCTAAGGACTTTCATTTGCCCCCACATCCTTTAGACTAGAGGTCATTTTTTTTTAACTGCACACAGGATTACAGTTGACCCTCCATTTCTGCTGGTTCCACATCTGCAGATTCAACCAAAATCATTGGGGAAAAAAAATCACATCAGTACTGAACATGTACAGACATTTTCCTCATTATTATAATCTAAACAATACAATGTAACAACTAGTTATGTAGCATTTACCTGTATTAGTATTATAAACGGTATAGAGATGATTTAGAGTATTCAAGATGATGCCCACTGGTTATATGCAAATTCAACATGAATTTATGTAAGGCACTTGAGCATCTATGCATTTTGTTAGCTACATGGGGTCCTGGAACCAATTCCCCACGAATTCCAAAGGATGATTGTGTTCATTTAGGAAATAAGAGTGAAGCATATCATGAACTATGTAATGCTTTAAATAATCAAAGAATAAAAAAAAAGAATAAAAAAAAAGAAAAAGAAAAAAAAAAGAGTGAAGCATGTTTTGCACGGTCATGAATGTGTTAAAAGTAGAAGGCAGGGTGGGCATAAAGACATCTTCCTGTGAACCCCAAGTAAAGGGTCCATTATCTAGTTAGAAACCATCCAGAAAGAAACCACCCTGAGAGCACAAACCGCTGAAAACCTATTATTTCTTGTCCTGAGAATAAGTGCTTTTAGTGCACATCCTCAGCCACCCAGGAATTTTAAAGTTCTCAGCCTTTGTCAGTTTTTAGCAGAATAAGCTTTTATCTCAAATGTTTTCTTATTTTCAGTATTTTAAGTAGCTACTTTCACATATAGACAAACACACATACACACATGTCCACACTTACACATAGATTTTACACTGGATGTGTACACCTAGTTTAGTTGTTGGACATTTTTATTTGTCATATTTTAGTACATGTGCCAGATCTGTCTTAAGACTATGTCAGCTCCCAATATCCCCCAAACCATTAACTGTGTGCATATAAAGCTGCATCAGTTCATAAAGTTCTCTTTAATCACATGCACTTCTCATTACCATGATGTACTCTTTCCAAGAAAATGCCAAGAGAGAAGAGACAACTTGAAGAGATTTGGCAAGACTCCTCTGGTCATTTGCAAGAGATAAACGTTTCCTTTACCTCATTAATTCACATTGTTTGGCAAAGACACCATGCAGTATCCTTGCAGTTTATCAGCAGCCTAGAAGAAAAAAAAAAAAACCTGGAAATTTTATGAAAAAGCTTAATGGCTCAAGCTATAAATGGCAAACAAAATTCCCCCAGCTGGCATCTGCAACTTGCTAGAGCCATTCATGGGATATTGCTTTCCAGATGAAAATTAAGCTAGAAGATAAAATGGGAAAAGCATCACAAAGTGCCATGTAATCTCTAGATATATTTGGGATCAGCTTAATTTCCATTTGTCTAGGCTTTCAAATATTTACCATAGAATGTTCATTTGGGAATAGGAAACCGAGCTTACATGATAAATGATAGACATTTTGTTTCAGATGATAAAATACACAGTGTCCACTTTTTAACCATTCATGTGTCCTTTCAACAAATACATGTAGATTATTTATTGCAGTCTTCAGTTTTAGAGAATATAGAGATGAACAAGTTCTTATGATATCCTACAAGAAGTTCACAGTCTTTGTGAGAGAGAAGACACAGATAGGCGGAAAAATATGGTTATGATAAAATACCAGCAAGTTTTAATAACAGAGGTGTATCTTTCTGTGCAACTTCTTTTTTAACCTGTATTGAGAGATGGTTTAGAGTTAGATGTCATTTCTGGATTCATGAAATTCAATTCATAAGAATGAACCCACTTAACCATTTAAAAAATTGGCTCTTATTTGCAAATTTTTGCTTATCAGCTCCTTGAAATGGAGACAAGAAAGGACAATCCATTGAGCCATGAGTTACTGTTTTATCTGTATCTTAGGGAATACGTAGAGTGCTTTAGAAGATTGTGTCTGAAGAGATGTGTGGCATCCACATTATAGAGGTTTAAAAGAAAGGTTCTGACTAGGTTTAATTTAGTGGGCAATAGCTGCTACTGAAAGTCTTCAAACAGAGCCAAAGTTTGCAAAATGATTGGTCACTTGTAAATTCATCCACACATATTTGAATTCTGAGCAGGCAATTTGGAAGTTCGAACAACCAGTTAGGAAAGTATTGCTGTACTCTTGATAAACAGTGATAAAGCCTGAACTAATGTAGTCATCGGGAGAGGGAGCACATTTAGTTTCAATCATTAAATTTGAATTTGAGTCAATAGCTCATCTCTCAGGTGAAGATACATAGCAAACAATATGAAAAGCAGCCATTTAACAGATGTAGAATTTGGAGACATTTTCAGAGAAGGGATACTGACACATGGATTCACATGAGTAGTTTGTCTCGATTCTGGAAGACTAGAGCTAGCAAGAGAAACAAAAAAGAACAAAAGAGTAAGATCTTACTCATTTGGAAAGAAGGAAGAAGACCACAGGGCACATTTTGAAAGTGGCCTGAGGAGTCAACAGAGAACAAAGACCATGTAGCGTTCAATTCACCTAAAATTTGAAGGTGCCTCATACTGGAGAGAGAGAAAGCAGGTGGAGAATGAGAACTGGCTCACTGGAATTGCAGGCTATAAGAGCTCAGTCATCAAGAAAGAAAAATTGGGGAGGAATTTGGGATTGGAAGCCAGATTCCAAAGAAAGAGAGTGCTAAGGAAGTGATGATGGCCAGTGTAGAACAGGTTATTTGTCTGCAAGAGAAAGGCAGTCTCAGGAACAAGGGGCCCAAGGGAGTTTTGTTTCTTTAACTGTTTTTTTTTTCCTTCACTTTTTTATTTTTAGTTATTGGGAACTTGAGCGTACTTGTCAGCTGGAGAGAAGTAATTCCAGTCACTGTGGCAAAACACATTGATGTCAAATTTAAAGGGAAAAAAAATTGCAGGCCAACATCCCAGAGAACTAAATTGGGAAGATCAGTGAAGAAGTAGAAAAGTGCATTTTTCCCTGGGATTAGAAGATGAGAGAAGGAAATGGGAGAAGATTTCTCATTCTTAGGCAAAGTGGACTCAAGATAACTCCAGAATCAGGAAGACGGCCAAGCTCAGAGAACGCACAGAACATGAGATTCCTTAGAATCAGGATTCAGCAGCACATGTGTGGAAACTCAAAAGAGAGTGGCGAGAGTACCACCAAGCAACACGGAAGGCCCCCATTGCAGTGTATCTAGTAAAATTTGCATTTAAAGCTCCAGGATTTGCTTTTGATTTACTATATGGACCGTCAGTAGCCTGTGAATAAGAGAGGGAAAAACTCAGTGATAAGGCAGAGATGTAAGCCTCTGTATCCTGTGCTGCCATTGGTGGAAATAGCAGAAGTTCAGTGGATCAGGGAGACCAAAAGCAATTACAAGAAATAACTGAAATTCTTGACTGTATGGTCCCTATAAAGAAGGAGGTAAGCCAGGCCCAAAGCACAGAACCAGGTGGCCAGACACTGTTTCCAGATAGTGGTAATAGGAAAAGTAGATGCACATAAGGTCACATTTCTGTTCTTTATCCTTCCTAGAAATATGAGATATAGTCACAGGAAATTTTCTCCTTTGGTATTCAGACAAATCTGAGTATTCCCCCAATCCTCCTAAGATAGCTCGAGAGGAAATATCCATATGACCTACTGAGTTGGCCAGCGTGTTAGTCACCTTTTCATTGCTGTAAAAAATACCTGAGAAAAAATGACTTGGAGGAGGAAAGGTTTATTTTGGCTCATTGTTTCAGAGGCTTCAATCCATGGTTGGCTGGTTCCATTGCTCCCTCAGGGGAGACTGAACATCATGGTGAAGTGTTCCATGAAGAAAAGCGGCTCAACTCAAGGCAGGCAGGAAGCAGAGGGAGAGAAAGAGATGAAGGGGCAGGAAGGAGATATAGTTCCCAGGGGCCTACTTCCTTCGACCAAGGTGCACCTACAGTTTCCAACTCCTCCCAGTAGACCATTCAAATTATTAACACATCAAATGGATTAATCCACTGATGGGGCTAGAGCCCTCATAATCCAATCATTTCCAAAAGCCCCACCTCTGAACATTGCTGCATTGATGCCAAACCTTCAACATGTGAAACTTTGGGTGATACTCCAGATCCAAACCATCATGGCCAGGCAGAAACTTCCTTACTAAATACTGATTTTTGTCTCACCAAGACAGCTCAGGGGCAAACGTTGTGTTGTTACTTAAAGACAAAGCTCCTTGGGACACTGGGAACCAGCATCTAGAAACAAACATGAGGAGGATTTTTGACCCAGGAAACCCCTTGTGTTTCCTTTTGTAGTGCGATTTGCAGCATTTTCTATAATATCTCTTCAAGTACAAGGACCATGATACATATCCAATTAGATAAATCTTCTTCCAGTAAGGAAGTTGTTTTATTAATTTTGAGTTATTTTTCAGCAGGAAGTTATTTAGATATATTGTGCCCTTGGAAAAAGCCTTTTAGGACACAGAAGTCAAAGTTGTTTATTCTAACATTAAAATGATAGTATAACCAAGTTGAATTAGCCCATTTTAGGATGCACTTTTTTCCTGAGTTATTTCTCATAAGGAGACTTCATTGCCTTCCATGCAATTAGACACTGGGATCAGATAACATGTTATTGCACTTACCACTGTGAACTGCAAAGTCTTCAAATAAATCTAATTACCCCTTATATAACCAAAGAAATGTGTTTTTTAGGGCAAATTTCCAATTTCATAGGAAAAATTATTGCTTAAGACATCAGTGTGAAGAATGCTGCATGGAAGGATGAAATTCATTCAGGTCTCCCTGTGTCCCTGCCCCCCTTATTCCTCTTGCTCTTGGGAACAACAGGATGGCTGTTGTTCAAAGATATCCCTCAGGGTATGGCATGGATCAGAGGCTAGAGCAGAAATTGTGAAACCACACAGGAGTCAGTGTGGTCCATTCTCCTGCTTTGCAGGCATGAGTAATGACTGATCCAGAGGCCAGAGGAGGTAGTTATGGCTCAGAACCTGCTGGTGGCAGTTTTCTGATTATAAGAATTTTGGAGTCGGAAAATTGCTTGAAAATACTTCAAAAGATAAACCAACAGTCTCTCACTGTACCTGAAGGGCGGCTGACTACATTACCGAGTTCTAAGGATAAAGACTTTCACAGTCTGGCTGGTCAATCACTGGTTCCAGTCAGCATTATTCAGTCAACCTCCTATCTTGGTTCATGCTGTTCTGCCCATCAGAAGGGGGTCTCTTCCCCCACTCAGGCTCCCTCCCACTTTCAATGTTCCAGGCAGACCTCAGCATTTCCAAAAGACTTCCCTGGACAACTCCACCTTTCAACCTGCTTTTCCCCTCTGAAGGCTCCATATCACCTATTGTTTGTCCCTCACATGTCCCAAATTTATTCCACAGGGCATTATACTGCTAATTTTTATGGGTGTATCTTGACTGTTTAATTGCATTGTGGTTGTTCAGTGTCAAGACTTTGATTCTACTCATACAGATGCAGAATTCTACCTTGAAATTACCAAGTAGCGCACTGAAGTTCCTGAGTGTTATGCAGCAATGCATAGAAACGCTCCTCCCACTTTGTTTTAAAAAAAAAAAAATCTGAAGAGTCAAAGTTAAATTACAGGATCCACTGTTCTTCTGTAAATACTTAACTTTGAGTTTCCCAGAGAAACAAATCAAAATCATCTCTGAATATGGCAGGACTTTCAAGGGCACATGCCCACTGAAGGCCTCCATGAGGTCAAAAATAGAGATCTGAGGTTATGCAGAGCTGTCTTTGAACCAGTTGCACACCCACCAAAGGTTTGCTTTGTCTCAGCTTTACTATAATGGTGCTGCCAGGACACAAAGACGCTCAAGAGTGGACTTGGGCACAACCCAGGTTCCTGCCTTGGTTCTCAGAGGTGTGGTGACCAGGCCTGTTGCTGGCCCAATGACTGTGAAAAAGAGGACACTGTGTGGCACAGCAAGTGTTTCCCTATGAGAAAGAGGGTAAATTTTTTTATTTGCATAAACTGAAGCTAACTCTTGGTTCTGGGCTTTTCTCAGACTGCAGATTCCTCTGCACTGACCACTGAATCCTGAACATATCTTACCGCAGAGGGAACTGTCCAATCACTCATGTCCTTCTTCACACATCCACCCTTTGCAATATTTTTATGCTGGTTCCATGGCATACAGAAAGCAGACGTAAACTTAACAAGTCTAGTTCATCATCCACACTATCACTGGAACTAGAGTCACACAACCTCTGGAACTAGAATCAGGGCTCTTATCCAGCTCATGGGAACATGCAGAAATCAGTGACCACCCTTTGTTCTGAACTTCCAATGTTTTCCACCTTGATTCTGGGAATCTAATGATTGTGTTTCCAATTACCAGGTGCTACCCACTGAGGGGGTTACTAAAGCTCAGAGAAGATAGGACATCAGTGTCAACAGCTCCAAATTTTCTTAAAAGACTCCATGTCCTTCACATGCAACTCTCCTTAGAACTATCTGACTACGTGTTTGAAGAGTCCTTAGAAATTCCTAACATAATGAAACCAACAGAACTCTGATAAAACAGAAATCTTCCCCAAACTAGGAGAACATTTCTCTTTTCTCAGTTTGCTAAAAGACATCAAACATAAGTGAGCACCATTCTCTTAGGTATTTCTTCTTAGATTTTATTTTTAATGAAACATTTGATATCAAAACATACTTTCAAAGTCTCAGACCCTAGAACAGCAATTACTATTTTAAAAGTCAAAAACTTTAGAACTCATATGGCATTAACCAATTCTTCAAAGTTTACTAAAATAAATCTTAAAAGAGATTTTTATGTTTTATTTTGAATTCTGTGTTGACTTGGAAACAGTGGAGAATTTTTGTGCCTCTCATATCTCCTGAGGACTAGTTCTCAAGGGCAGACTTCTCCAGAAGCAAGAACAAAAAAGGGAAAAACAGCACTTCATGCCCCACAAACTTTACAATTCAACATATTTATCTCCTAGTGGGATTCCTTTGGTTCTTTGCTCCCTAGGCAAACCCTAAAATGAAGCCCTGCCTGTCAGGCACTGTTACCCTTGGCTTCTGTTCCAGAAGGATCCGTCCTCACAGAGCAAGGCAGGCATGAGAACCTTCTAGCACCAACCTCATACTTTTAGACCACGCTCCAGGTACTAGGGACTCCAGAATTTCCTGCCCAAATATTCAGGGCCTGTTCCTTTGGCCATATATTGCAGCAATATCTTGAGAATCACCCATTAGATGAAATCAATTACAAGGATAAGTCTTGAAGTATGCTAGTGATTTTTAGGAGGTAGGAATTTACTTAAAAGTCAACTCTATTCACTGTCATAGAGTCAATGAAATTTTAAAAATTAGGAGGACCTTGAGGTCTGTTTATGTCATCCCCTCATCCTCTGATCTAGTATTGTGGGCCAGAACAAGGGCCTGGTCTTGGTTGAAATCTCAACTCTGTTATAGGTCCACTACTGCTTTCCTGTAACCCACGTGGTGAGAGATGCCTTGAGGTTCAGAACTGGGAACATTGTGAAAAAAATAACAGAGTATATATAACATGTAAGCCACCACATTCCCTGTGCAGGCCATAATCAAACACAACAATATCTCTGCAGGAAACACTAGTATTCACATTGTCAGGGCTGAATTGAATCCTCCTAGAATTCATTTGTTGAATCCCTAGCCTAGTAACCTCAGAATGTGACTTATATTTGAAAATGGGGTTTAAAAAGGTAATTAAGTTAAAATGAGTTCATCAGAGTGTGCTCTGATTCAGTATAACAGGTATCCCTATAAAAAGAGAAAATTAGGACACAGACAAGACAAGAGATAAAACCATATAGAAATACAGAGAGGAGCAGGCCACCCACAACCCAAGGAGAAAAGCCTCAGAAGAAACCAACTCCCAACATTTTGATCTTGGCCTTCCAGTCCAAACTATGAGAAAATAAAGTTCCATTGTTTTCCACCTCTCCATCTGTGATACTTTGTTATCACTGCCCTAGAAAACTAATACATATGCTTATCAGAAATGATAAATAATCTCAGGCCAGCTCAGGTCAGGTTCTACTTCCAAGATGAGTTTGGAAAAAAATCTTGCTGTTTTCAGAGTGGTTTTGGCTTTCAGAAGAGAACTCGGCATGGGCCTGTATTGTTTGTAGGCCTGTGGACAAGTTATGCAACACTGCTGAGAGCCTATAGTTGTAAACCTTTTCCAAAAGCACTGAAGAGGCCTCTGAGTCCCTTCCATCCTGTAGCAGCTCCTTTACTGCCTCAAGGCCCATGTTTCCAGGCTGCTTTATTAATAAGCTTCAGAAGAATGCAAAGCAGTCCAACAAAGTATTCCCTGTTCCATAAGCTCCCTCTGCAAGGAAATTCTGAGTCAGCCTCTCACCAGGTCCTCTACTTGGACCAAATGCTTCTGATTCCTTGACCTCTGCTTGTAGCCCTACTGTCCCTTCCATTTTAGTACTGTTTGGGTAATCAACATTATCCTTCTCAAAATCTGCTGAATGCAGACCATGCTTCAGAGATCTGTTATAGCAGATCTCTTCTCTACTGATGTTTTACTTACTTTCTACAGTAAATCAAAAGATGGGGGATCACTTCAGATCTTTGGTTAGGAAAGAAGCCACTACTATGTGTATGTAAGAGAAATATAAAGTATTCATAAATAGTTTTGTTTAACAATCAGATGTCATTCTACCACTTTTCCACATCCCTGATCAGGGCAGGCAGCCAAATGCAAAATATGACAGTTTATGACTTAGTAGTGAAAAAGGAACTGTTACTATACTTTTTAAAGAGAACATCGAGTACCATTTTTAGTTCCAGGATTCTTTCTATAGCATCAGTTAGCATTTTCTCTTAACTTAGAATGATCAAACCCCTAAAATTGTACCTGTGTGTTCCACATTAAGCCATAGAAAACCTTACCTTCAAAGACCAACCTGCATCTTATTACATACTCACATAACAATAACAGTCGTGCTGATGTTGTTGAAGATGATGAAGCTCATGCTTCTTCAGGCCAGACACCCTTCTTGCCACTATTGCATATAACTCATCTAATGATCAGAAGTGTGTTGCTGTTAAGCCCTTTTTATGGTTGAGGATACTGAGACACGTAAAGTTAAGGTACATTATCCAAGGCCACACCCCAATAAGTGGGATAACCAGGACTTCAACCCAAGCAGCCTGTCCATGGGGCTCAGTCCAGACTCTTAGCCAATTACCTTGTACCTATTCAGCTGTCCATTGTTTCCATAGGCAAACATGAATAGCCACACAGGCAATCCCAGTGAGGAATATTACTCTCAGTGTATATGTGCAGACCTTTCAAATGTGCTATTTTGTTCATAAAGCAAATTGTGTTAATAATGCAGTTATTGAAAAGAGCACTGAACCAAAAAATTAAAACACCAAAGAACCGATTTCACTGTGATTTCACTGTCTTATGAACTAAGAAAATCATTTATATACACCGAGGAAGTTAAACAAGTATAAAGTTGGAAAAATCTGGGGCATATTTGTGGAGCAGAGAGCAGCAGTTCAGGAGAATACAAAATCGGCTGAACGTAGGCCATGCCTTAGAGATCTGTTTTGTTTTCTTTTGTTTTTGCAGAGTCGGTGCCATGCCAGAGAAGTGCCAGGGATTGAACCCAGGGGTGCATAATCACTGAACCACATTCCCTGCCCTTTTATATTATTTTATTTTACTTATTTATTTATTGGTACCAGGGATTAAACACAGAGTCACTTAACCACTAAGCCATATCCTCAGCCCTTTTTATATTATATTTAGAGACAGGGTCTCGCTGAGTTGAGAAGGTCATTGCTAAGTTGCTGAGGTTGGCTTTGAACTCGTAGATATAATTAGCTTTACAGAAATAATTAAGAATCTCAAAGATGATAATATATTCCAAATTATTCAGGTGGCTATAAATTTAAGGGCCAGTGTCCTTATAACAGGCATGTAAAACAGAGACGAGGAGGAAGCCATGTAACCATGAAGGAAGAGATTGGAGTGCTATAACCACAAGCCAAGAACTGCTGACAGCCACCAGGAGACAGAAGAAATACTGGAATCTGCCATGGAGCACCGGATTGCCAACACCTTGGTTTCAGATTTCTAGTCTCCTGAACTATGAGAGAATAAATTTCTATTATATTAAACCACTTGGTCTGTGGTAATTTATTATAGCAACCACAGGAAACTAATAAAGTCAGTAGTGCAAGACCTGACCATCAAAAGTTTGGTAGATGCTACATGTGTAACTGGCCCTAATATCCCAGTAAGTGTAAATGTCATTTTATAAGAAAAAACTGTTATAAGAAAAAACAGCAAATTTACTGTTTACCTCAAAAAGCTAGTATGAAAATCAAATCAGGTATTTATACAAGACAGGTTATTAAAAACTGTAAAACATCATATCTCAAAAGCTATAATGATGGTGATGACAATATTGATGAAGATGATGATGTTGACAAGGATGATTATGATTCTGATCATACAAGATAAGGAATAGCATGTCCTTGTAAATCAAATATTGAAAGCAACACACAGTTTGAAAATTCCCTAAAGTATTTCTAGCTGCAAAAAGTCTCTCTCTCTCTCTCTCTCTCTCTCTCTCTCTCTCTCACACACACACACACACACACACACACACACACACACATACACACACACACAAAAGCATAATAAAGCACACATGAAATAAAATACAATTAAATTTTTGAAAGATTTGCAAGAATCTGGAAGCTTCTGAGTTTTCCTTGTGGGTATTAATTGTTATTGCACTTGAAGAGTAACTTAAGGAGAATTCCATCTGGACTTGAAACTATTTATGAAGAGCTTCCACTGCATCAGGTAGAGCCCCAATGTGTTCATGAGCATTACCTAACATAAAGCAGCTTTTCATTATTTTTCTTTTAACTTTCAGCATGTGGTCTACAAGGGGGCAGAACCCAAATGGGTACTGTCTTTTCTGACAGCATGGGTATCTTTCATAATCAACTACAAAGTCTGCATATTAGGCATCAATAGGACATAATCATAAACTTCTTGGGATGGCATTATTGAGGAACTTCATCCACTACAACTCCAGCTGTGGCAAGCTGTTGGTCATGCTGGATCTCTGAAATTTCCTTTATTTAAGGGCATATTTCCCCTTACTTACTGAATGTTTTTGCAGAGACTTAGAGCACCTTAAACATTCTCACTCTTATCAACATGGACACTGTGAGATTTGCCTAGAGCCCTCTCTTTCCAAGCATCCCTTAAAATATTCATCTGAATTTTATTTCTTTCCTTAAGCTGTTGACATTTGAACAAAGAAAAATTGAGAATATAAATAAGCAAAGCATTTTAATGGACCCTTTCACAAAAGCTTTATAATGAAATTTAATAAGAAAAGGGGGAAAAGGTAAGCTAAAAAGACAAAACAAGGCATTCTGTGGAGGAAATAAAAGGTTTTGTCACAAAAGGGAAAAATGATCATGGAGAAGGAATGATCTCTGGTGATTCTCTGGAAGAAACAATAGGAACAAGGATTCAGAATAATGCACATACACCTGTCTCCTGTAGATATACACACATAATGTGAGGTACAGAAAGGAAGAAACGTATCATTGCATTGATGTGCATTAATCATTTTTCCTGTATAGATCATGTCATCAGGAATCAAATGGGTGCAATTTTCCCACAGATGCAGAAAAGAGAGGTTTCTGCCTCAGTGGCATTAGAAAGGTACCCCTTAGTCACTAGACATTAGCTAAGAAGATAAAAATTCTTGTTTGTGTTAAGAAAGTAATTGCTGTATCAATTATATAAGTAAATGCATAGTTAAATGAATGTTCATGCTGATATCATCATATAAAAGCATGTCTTACTCCTGAGAGATACATTATGAACTACTTAGTGTGAAGTGTAAGAGTATCTGCAATGTATTTTAAATGAGATCCTAATTAGAATAGGTTATACTCCATCTCTATGGATGTATAATATGTCAAAATACACTCTACTGTCATGTATACCTAAAAAGGACAAATAAAACACACACACACACACACACACACACACGAAAGGTCTTTGAGAAAGAGAAAAAATAAATGTGGAAAGAGTTGGTAAATCTTGATGAAGAGTATATGTATGTTTATTTTATAAATCTTTCAGCTTTTTGTAGAACTGAAAATTTTCAAAATAAATATTAAGGGAAAAGAAAAATACTCAGCTGAAGTTACCAATTTAAATAATTAAAACCAGTTACTAGCTTACAAATGAGTTTCATTTGAGTCATATATTATTTTGGGAATTTCATGAATTATTTTCACATTTAAAAACTAGGAGCTTCCACATAAAAAAATCACAATTTGGAGGTCGTTTTGAAATACTGGATGTTTTGCCTTCTCTGGTAGTGACGCTGTCTGAAGGAGGCTCATCACATGTCCCTGCACACAGGGCTGCCAATTTCCTCAGTCTCCATCGTGCCTGTGTCCTTCACTTCCGGTACTTCATGGGCCCTCGTTTGTGAATCAGTATTTGAGTTTTTGACACCTGGCAGGTAGCACAAATTCAAGAGAAAGGAAAAATGAGGACCAGTGGGGAGATTAAAAGGAAGGTCATATCTGCAAGGATAACTTGGAGTAGTTGAAACAGAAAGTGAAAACCTTTAACAATTCTCATTGTTCAATTGGAAGACAGGCAAAGTAGTGGAGGGGATCTGGGGATAGCAGTGCTCACTTCTAACTATTGAGTCTTGTCCTTCACATCGGTATGCTTTTCATCATGGTACTTGTCGTCTTGTTTGTATCACATCAATGCTTCACCTTCTCCACCAGCCTGGGATTTCCTTGAAGATAGAAATAGGAATACAAATAGGGCTACCAGAAGGCATGGCTTCTGCTAAGTGTTTTATAAATACATTTTGTTAAGTGAATAAATGAATGAAGTGCTCTATGTAGCACTGAAGAAGATCACCTCCCAGTAACTCAGCTTGAGAAGAGCAACAGGCAGAGGGGATCCTACCTCAACTAAATCTAAAGGCCCAACAAGAATAGTAATTAAGACTAGTTGAGAACTTATTCTCAAACCTTACACTAGCCTTTTGTATATATTATTTAATCTTCATAACATCCAAGCAGATAGGAATGATTATTATTTCCCTAGTATATAATAATAAATGAAAGCAAAGGGTTGTTAAGTGATTCATAGCCTTCCAAACACAAGTCACGTTGAATTCACAGTTTGCCCTGTTTAAATCAGCTTTCTCATCAATGTGATCAAAAGACCTGACAGGAACAGTTTAGAAGAGGGAAAGTTTGTTAGGGGTTCATGGTTTGGGAGGTCTCAGTCTATAGATGGCTGACACCATATGTCTGGGCCCAGGTGAGGCAGAACAGCATGGCACAGAGCCTGGCAGAGGAAAGCAATTCAGGATATGACAGGAAGCAGAGAGAGCACTCTGCTCATGAGGGAAAAAATATAAACACCAAAGGAGCCCTGTCAGTGACCTACCTCATCCAGCCACACCCTACCTCCCTACAGTTCCCACTCAGTTAATCCATATTGGTTGATTAATCTGCTAATTAAACTACACCTCTCATAATTTAATCATTTCATCTCTGAAAATTCTTTCCATTGTCTCACAGGTAAGCTTTTGAGGGATACTTCATATCTAAGCCAGAGCAGCCTCTTTAACCTCTGGGTTAAATGCTCTCAGAGCCAACAGTCACTGGACATGTACAATATGCCACCTTCTACTCTATGTGCCTAAATTGTACTATGTTATTTAATACTCATGGCAACAGAAGTGTGGGCTGACATTCCACTCAAGAGACAGCACTGAGCAAAGGCATGGGAGATGGGGGAATAGCATGTACTAAGAGTTATGAGCTGTTCAGTGTTCTGAATGGGAAAAACCCAGACAAATAGTATAAGACATGAAGTTGGAGATGAATGCAGAAAGAACTGGGACTGAATCCTGACTACAGTGAAAAACAACTGGGGGACTGTCAGTAGGAGAGTAAAATTGTCCAACTTGTGGTTTAGATGGATCACTGGATGGTGAAGTGGAGAACCAGTTAGGAAACTGTTATGGAACTCAAACACAACCACAGTAATAACAGCAGAATGAAGGAGGCAATAAGGCAACTGATTGGATGGAAGAGAACACGAAAAAGGAAAAAGGTGATTTGAGATAAATCTCCAGCCTTTAGCCTGGAGACTACGTGGCTGAAGATCAAATTATCAGCCACAATGAAGACTCCAGGAGGAGGCAGGAGAGCCATAATTCGCTCTAAAATATATTTGTGGATGAGTGAATACATGAATAAATGAATTTTATTTACTTTTTGATAAAGTTACTATATAGTAAATCAAGAAAATCCATAGATGTTAGCCAATCCCAAGAAAACAAATGCTGAACGTTTTATTTGATATATGGAGGCTGATTATTAGTGCGATAGAGAGAGGGAGCATGGGAGGAATAGATGAACTCTAGATAGGGCAGAAGGGTAAGAGGTGAAGGGAGGGGGCAAGGGTTAGAAATGATAGTGGAAAGTGATGGACATCATTATCCAAAGTACATGTATGAAGACACGAATTGGTGTGAATATACTTTGTATACAACCAGAGGTATGAAAAAATGTGCTCTATATGTATAATAAGAATTGTAATGCATTCTGCTGTCATATAAAAATAAAAATAATAAAAAGATGTGGAGATTATACCAAATAATTGGGCATTTGAGGCAGGGAGACAATAATGGTCACCTTTGAGGTGGAAGCAGAGCCTGTTCTCTATCCTCTAACGAAGGTTACTCTGACCTCATCATTCATACAAGAGAGTACTAGACTGGTTAATAAAACGATCACAGCCAATTGAACGATAACTGCTAGAAGGCAGCAACACTGTGGTTTTAAAGGTTATTATTCACGTACAGTTTTTCTTTCCTCAAGCCTCCATGCTGTCAAAGCTCTAAATTCACCATGAGCAGATACATGAAAACCAGCTCTGGCCCCTTTCTCTTTATTCTGTGATGGTCTTCCAGCCTCATCCTGCTCCAAGTGGTAAAAACAACTATAGCCGCTCTCCTCTCCAACACTGCCTCACAAATTCTCCTTCCTTGCTCAAGTTCAGCCATTCCAACCCTTCTATCTTTTGTTTGCTAGTTGTCACAATTTGGATTTGAGACTTGGGAGTGGGTGAGGTTCCCCTATGCCTTTGGACCAAATAATTAGGGCTTTTCATTAATGTTTTGGCAAGAAACCAAGCTAATTAATAATAAATCCGTTTTTTGTTCTTTTTTTTCTATGTGATTATCTCTTTAGAGATTCCACAGGGAAGACGGCCAACTGGTCCAAGGCTGGATCTGGGTACTCCTGAATCCCCATGCCAAAGTCTGTCTCATGGCACCTCTATCCTGCCATAATTTTCAAAGCAAATGTCTGATGGTCAATATGTAAAAGAGGAAGAAAACAGATTATGATGCTTTAGCAGACAGAATTAGACTATATAAGTGATTAGAGACAGTCTAAATCTAATTACAATGAGAAAAATCACAACATTTATTGTAAAATTAATCATTCCAAAAATGGCTGCTTGTCAGGAGAAATGTTGAAATGGATGTTGGAGAGCAAGGACTGACAGAGCCCTGGATCCCTACTTACAGGCACAAGTGTTTGACACAGCCTGTCAATAATTAGCCTCATGCATCACATCATTTCTCTGGTTTTTGGTGGTCCTCAGTAAGCATTAAGAACCCTTTGGTTTCTATACATCAGAGATGTACCTGACACAAACACTCAGAATTTTAAGTAACCAATGCAAGTGTTTTTTTTAATGTCTATTTGTTTGTTAAAATATTAGTTTCCTAAATAGTCCTACTTTCAAACACTATTCCCTTGTCTACTTTCAATGTTTATTTTATTTATTTACTTTGTTGTTGTTTGCTTGTTTCTGGAATCTAAAAACCTAGAGCTGTTCTTAGCCTTTCTGTATCTGCATTATAAATAAATGTAAAAGTAAACAGTTTTTAAAGAGTATTTCCTATAGTTTCCTCTAACCATGGCTGGTAGACCTAATTTAAATATTTTCAATTTTGCTTTTAAGGTTCAAATATGTTTTAACCTAAGAATGAACATCAGCTAGACATTTTATTTTTCCTGTGTGGTTAGAGGACAAGATAAGTGTTTTTACATGTTGTTAATGTTATGTATAGGATATGTTGTCAGTATTGTTTTCATTGAATGCTAGACTCTCATTTCCAGAAATTTTTAATCCCATGTGTTTCTTCAGAAGACAGGAATAAACAACTTGTAAAACATGATGGTTCAATACATCATACATTTAAAAGTCCTCTAGGCTATTTATAGCAATTAGACCATAAAGAGGGGGAAAGACCATATGTACATTTATTATGTCCATAAAATATAACACATGGAAATAAATTCTGACAGTGATGGTGGAAATATTTGCGTGTCACGTGTCAGCATGCTCCACTGGAGTTAATGAGTAGGATTTGTCACAATGGTTTCTTTTTGGAACCTGGAAGGGTCAAGTTGCCATAATAAATATTAGCTTTGGCTAATATTGGATGACACCTTATGGTCACAAATGAAATTGTCTTTATCTCACCTTTGTAGTCTTCAGTCCCTTCATGATATTCCCCAGGGGATGTAATCTGTAATCATTTTTCATTCAAGCTTTGTTGTGCAGTCCAAGATTCCAGAAGCAGCTTCTATCTCTGAGGGTCTCTTAAGCCCTCAGAAGGAAAATTCTTTGTGGCCTAAGACAGCAGCTATTATGTCAGTGGCAGAAATACCACTTGGTTACAGTTGGCGGAATGGCACCTGAGCACAATGGCCCTTACAGTGAGCATCATTCCAGGTCTTCTCTTTTCAGGAAAGAACAAACAGGTGGAAATGTGGTCTATCCCCTTGAGGGAGTTATAATGCAAATGAGAGACAGAACATGTGCATGTGAAATGATCACAAGATAGCCAAAACTGTTGTTACTTAGAGTCTTTCTCTGAATTCTGAGGAGGGTGAAGGCTGAGGATGGTTGTGTGCAGCAAAATGTAATAATGGCCTGTGACAAATATAGCATTATGTAGTGGGTGGGACCATTCAAAGGAGGTCAATGGTGCCTACTGAGAGGGGGAGGCAGGGAAAACAGCAAGGCAGTGGAGGTAAGAGGCCAGAGCCAGCCAGGCTCAGATCATCAAGAGGAGCACTTCAGGTAAAGGCAGCTCCTGCTTGCAGGCTGGCAGAAGAGGCAGGAGAAACAGGCAGATGGAGAGCCTGGGCTAGTGGAATTGAAAGGAGCTCCCTGAATGTACAGTGTGAAGCTCACTCCCTTCTCCGCCGTGTGAGTATTAGTATAATCTTCAATTCTCAGAAATGCTCAGTGGAATGGATTTTCTTTGGTAACATTGCAAAGATGTTCTGCTATTCACATAAGTCTGACATCTAGTCTACAGTGAAAATATCACAAAGCAATTAGTAAGTAAGTATATGAATCAAATCTGCCCATTGGGCCTCAAAATTTAAGAACTTCAAGCAAGTTGTCGTTCCTCTGAGCTCCTGCATGTTTCATACTCCTTTGTGATATTGGCTCAACTACCTGAGCACCCAGGTGTATGCAATCTTTCCTGTTAAGCCATACATTTCTTGAGAACATGAGGTGTCTGAGGCATCTTTATAACTTCACTTGCCCATCCAACACATGATTTGGATGCAGGAAGTATTTGCTGAGTGAATAAGTAAATGTATGAGCATTGAAGTGATCGACTATATATAACCCACATAAATCCTGAAGGAACTCTGAATGCCTATGTGGACAAGCTGAGTGAGGTAGAGCACTTCAACAGAGGTAACTTTTGAGTCATTTCATACATAAATGGTGAACTTGGATCCATGGGAAGCATGGATAGTGTCCCAGGAAAGAATTAAAATATCCCTAGAATAAATACTGAACATCATGTTCTAGGAAAGTAGCTCTGTGTTTATTAAAAATTGAGAAACTGTGCTCCATTTATGTTCAATGCATTGAAATGAACTCTGCTTGTATAACCAATTAGAACAAATTTTAAAAATCTGCATTCTTTCCTCATAGGTAAAAGGAAAACTGCAACCTGAAAACTTTGGGGTTAAAGCACAATACTAGGGGATGTGCATAAGGAATATTGAAAGTTACTACAGAGCCCATAAAAAAAGATATACAATACATAATACATATATAATATTTTAGAACAGAAGTTAAACTTATCTATGGGATACAAGCATTATGAAGCAATTTCAAGAATACTATAGGATCTAATTTTTAAACTACAGAAACTCACTCCCATGTTGATTTATTCCATTAGTACCTACCATAATCTGTTAGTGGCTGGGGCATTTACAGCAGCAAACAGATCCTATTCAGGTATGAACAAGTGATTGGCTGGACCAGACCAGTACACTGGAAACCTACAGTCAATGAACAGTTATTGAATCCCCAATGCAAATAAGGTACTGTGCAAAATTATTTTGGGAAAAGCCTATGAGGTTAAGACATGATCCCTGTCCTCATAAATTACAGTTTTTTGGAAGATCAGCATTGTGTGCAGGTCCAACAAATAATTTATATAATGTCTCTTATCTGTGACTAAGTAAACCATTTAGAAAGGACTACAGAGAAGAAGTCAATAATCACTCAAGTAGAGAGCTTTATGGAAGAGATGACATTTGGTCTAGGATTTTGAGGATATGGCTACATGTGATTATATAACCTATCCCTGGTTAATAGCAAACCATCATAAATATACACAGTGGTACAGTTTTTTTTTTTTCCTGAAGTACAAGCTATTTCCAAATTCCAGTTTTACTGGAATGAAAGGTGAAAAAGGAGAACCAAAAATTAAAATTAAATTAAAAAAAAGAACAGTTGGTTGAGTACAGAGATTTGCCTGCTAGTTCCAGGGCCTGCTTAGAGCACAATACTGTTCTAACAACTCAGGCAGTAATAGAGATTTTCCCATGACTAGAATTTACCTACATTATTGAAAACAGCTGTTTGGTTTCTCTTGGGTAACTTACCAATTTATTACCTTGATGTATGGATTGTTTCCATTAAAACAAAATTCAAAGCCACACAACACTGTGTATCATAAAACAGAGCTGCAAGATTTTGATATTATCTTCTAGATATTCAAAAGCAAGGAGATTCCATTTATCCAGACCAACTTAATTTATTCTGTAAACAGCATAATCTTAAAGCATTTATACCAGCAAAACCAGAACCTCTGAAGCTGATAAATGAAGGCTAGAGTATCACCATAATTTACATTTCCCGTTTATAGCCACAGTAATGAAACCCTTTAGGATTATTAAAATGCATTTTGTACAGGGTATTTATTACTTGGAATTTCTTATTTATGATTCATTGAAAGATGAAGCTAAGAGAAATAAAACACAAACTAAACTTTCACTCAAATAATGAGGTCCTATTGGCTTTCTTAGCCAAATACACTTTTATTAGGCTTTAATGGTTGCATTGGTTTGATTCTTGGGAGTAATGCTTTTCACTTTCCCTGTGTTGGAAACATTTCTTAAGTAAACTAATTCAGCATAAATAAAAAATTGTATGTAGGTCTGAGATCTACATACAACTCTTCCCTACATTGTTGTACAACAATTCTTCCCCATGTCTATTTACTTCATTAGCAGCTGTTAGTAGCTGGGGATTCTACAGCAGCAACCAGAACCTATTCAGGTATGCACAAGTGATTGACTGGACCAGACAAGTTCTGGTCTAAACTACAATATTTAAAACACCTGATAGGTAAAATTTTATTTGATATGAAATCACAAGGAGCAAATGAGCCAAGCCTTCAGATAGAATTATTCACGACAATACAAGTAAGGGCCAACTGACTTGTGGTCTTTCCCCACCCAAGTGATTAAGAGCTGCTCTTATTTAAGTCAAAATGACATGACAGAGAAAATAAACATGATCCTCTAGTCCATTCATAGAATTATTACCTACTTTAAAAATAGAGCAGAATCTCTATTACCAAATCTCGATTTTTATACTCAGAAAAACACTTCCCCCTCCAAGTAGAAAGATATTACCTCCAATTGTGGATAATGATAATACTCATATCAGTCCCCTAAGATTGTCAGGGCAATCAAAGTTTCCTATGTATAAGTACATATGAAATATGTACTTTGAATAGTACACAAGTATTTTTAGAAATCAATATAAAATGTTAGCTCTGATTAGCTGTTATCTTTGTCATAAAACATAATCATAGCTGTTGCTGATACCACTGCAGACACCTACAGGTCTCTTCTCCAAGTGCCTGCTGCCACCGCCACTGTTACCACAACCAACAAAGTGGCCTGCTGCTATTCACTGCCACTGACCTGCTGTCACCTAGAGGTCCATCACCAGGGTACCTGCAGGTTTGATCGCACTGGTTGCCTCCATTGTAGGACATTGGCCAGGCCCTGGGGGGCCAGGGCACCAGCAGGTTTGCACCACTGCCATTCTGGGGCACAGGTGCCTCTGTCTGAGAATACTGGCCAGGGCCTGAAGGTCCAGTGTCAGGGTTCCTGCAGGCTTGCCTGTACCTGAGGTTTTCTTGCTGGGAGTGCTGGTGGCTACCATTTTGCTGCTTGTTGCTCCTTTGTGTG
The DNA here is from genome assembly GCF_964194105.1 of Spermophilus citellus. NCBI lineage: Eukaryota > Metazoa > Chordata > Mammalia > Rodentia > Sciuridae > Spermophilus > Spermophilus citellus. The sequence goes on along the minus strand of NC_138192.1, from coordinate 54,968,233 downwards.
AGCCTATCCCTGGTGGTCTCTCTGCAAGGTGGAAAGGCATTGTGATCTTGGGACTTCAACATGGCCAAGCCCAGGGTATCTGAAACCCAGATCCATGGGATAGTGATTAGGTCTGTGTGGGCCAGTCTGGGCTTGGTAATCCCATGAAAAATTAGAGAGAGTGGGAGGTGGGGATTATACAAATTTGAATGGCTAGAGAGAGGCCAGCTTTCCCCAGCTTTGCAAGTCCTGAAATGCCGAGGGATGAAAGAGATTGGCTACATCAGGAAGAAGGTGTGAGGGCACTCACTAGATTGGAGCTACCATCATACCCTAGACAACCCCACCTAACAAAGAAAAAATTTTGAACACCAACAGAAACTATTCAATTTTCCATCAAGATTTTTTCTCTATAACGTCTCTACCATATCTGAAACCATTTTCATGCATCAGTTTTTTGAAAACTGTGATATATAAATAGTATTTTTACCATTTTGTTGTGTATTCTTATATTTTTAATTTTTTCTTTTATATATTTTTTCTCTTACTTATGTTTCCCTAGATTCTATCTTTTCTCCTGCTAACAGTCAATCTCTACCAACTCCTCTTACTCTTATAAATTTTTAGTTCTAATTTCTCTCCTCCTCCCTCAAAAACATCACAACCCACACTTCTGTTCTCTCTTTATCCATCATTGAAATTGTATACCCTTTTAGAAAATTTACTGTTTATATTGTAGATAATAATTCAATTCATTACTTATGTTTATTTCAAGAAAACTGTAGATGTCTTAATAGGAGATATTAGGTTTAAAGTTGTATATGGTTTACATTGGGTGCTTAAGATGAGGCATTGGAGACCTTCAGGGACACTAAAAGTCTACAGGGTGGAATCTGTATTGCCTCAGATCCATACTGCTAGATCAGAAAACACACAACGTGAAAAAACAATGCAACGAAGCACCCCAAACAAATCAAAATGCTCCAATAACAGAATCCACTGATAGCACACTAGAAGAAATGCCACAGGAGGAGTTTAGAATGTACATAGTTAAACTGATCTGCAAAGTAAAAGAGAGAAAGAGAGTATAAGGAGTGAAATCAAAGAGAAAACACAGTAAAAGGTTACCTCAATAAAGAGGTAGAGATTCTAAAAAAAAAAAAAAGCAGAAATCATCAAAATGAAGGAATCAATAATCCAAATTATAAATTCAAAGGAGAACTTCAACAACAGACTAGACCAATTGAACCTCAGGGAATGAAGACAAAACATATAATCTTGGAAATAAAGTTGACCATGCAGAGAAGATGGTAAGAAACCATGAATGCAACTTATAAGAATTATGGGATAACATGAAAAGACCACATTTAAGATTTATTTGGATAGATGAAGGAGCAGAGATACAAATCAAATGAATGCACAGTCTTTTCAATGACATAGTATCAGAAAAATTCCTAAACCTAAAGAATGAAATGAAAAATCAAGCATAAGAAGCTTACAGGACCCCAAATGCACAAAATTACAGGAGACCCATACAAAGACACATTATAATGAGAATGTCTAACACAGAGAATAAGGATAGAATCTTAAGGTCCATGAGAGAAAAAAATCAATTTATGTATAGGGGGAAAAGAATTCAGATCTCAACTGATTTCTCAACCTCAAAGCTGGGAGATTCTGGAATAATATATTTCAAGCTCTGAAAGAAATGTATGCCAACAAAGAATTTTATATCCAGCAAAATTAAGCTTCAGATTTGAAGATGAAATAAAAACCTTCCATGATAAACAAAACTTAAAGGCATTTACAACTAGAAAGCCTGCACTACAAAACATTCTTAACAAAATATTCTATGAGGATGAAGTAAAAAAAAATAAAGTTAAAATTAGCAAAGGGAGGATCTATACTAAAGGAATAATCAAAGGAGAAACTAAGTCAAATTAAAAACTAGAAATAAACCAAAATGACTGGGAATAGAAAGCATATCTCAATAATAACCTTGAACATAAACAACCTAAAGTAATCAATCAAAAGACACTGGCTGGCAGATTGGATTAAAAAAATAAGATCCAACAATATGCTGTTTCTAAGAGACTCACTTTCATAGGCAAAGATATCTACAGACTGAAGATGAAAGGTTGGGAAAAAAATATCACTCATATGAATCACATAAACAAGTGAGGGTTTCATCCTTACATCAGATAAAGTGGACTTCAAGCCAAAATTAATCAAAAAGAACAAGGATGGACATTCCATACTGCTTAAGGGAATTATACATTAGCAAGACATAACAACTCTAAATATTTATGTCCAAAACAATGGAGCACCTATGTACATCAAACTAACCATCCTCAATTTCAAGAATCAAATAGACCACAACACAATAATACTGGATGACTTCAACACACCTCTCTCACTACTGGACAGATCTTCCAAACAAAAGCCAAATAATGAAACTATAGAACTAAATAATACAATCAATAATTTAGACTTAACAGACAATATATAGAATATTGCATCCATCAATGAGCAAATACACTTTCTTCTCCAAAGCACATGGGTCCTTCTTTAAAATAGACCATATCTTATGCCGCAAAGCAACTCTTATTAAATACAAAAAATTGGAGATAATATCCTGTATTCTATCAAATCACAATAAATTGAAATCAGAAACCAATGATAAAAATAAAATAAAAATAAAAGCTACTTTAACACCTGGAGACTAAATAATGCACTATTGAATGATGAATGGATAGCAGAAAAAAATCAAGTATGAAATAAAAAAATACTTAAATGTAAATGAGGATAATGATGCAACATATCAAAATCTCTGGAACACTATGAAAGCGGTATTAAGAGGAAAGTTTATTTCATTAAGCTCATTTATTAAAAGAATAAAAAGTCAACAAATAAACCTAACATTATATCTCAAAGCCCTAGGAGAGCAATAACAAGTCAACACCAAAAACAATAGAAGACAGAAAATAATTAAAATCAGACCTGAAATCAATGAAATTGGAACAAAATAAACAAATCAAAAAATTGATAAAACAAAGTTGGTTCTTTGAAAATATAAATAAAATTCATAAACCCCTAGCCATGCTAACAAGGAGAAAGAGAGAGAAACTCAAATTACTAAAATATGTTATAAAAAAGGAATTATCACAATGAATACAACTGAAATACAGAATATAATTAGAAACTATTTTGAAAATTTATAGTCCAATAAAATAGAAAATCTTGAAGACATCAACAAATTTCTAAACACACATGACCTACTCAAACCAAATCAGGAGGACATACACAATTTAAACAGATCAATTTCAAGTAATGAAATAGATAACACCATCAAAAGCCTACCAAGAAAATCCTAAGACAAGATGGATTCTCAGCCAAGTTCTACAAGACCTTCAAAGAAGAATTAATACCAAAAATACCCCTCAAAGTATTCCATCAAATAAAAAAGGAGAGAACTCTTCCAAACTCATTCTATGAGACTAATATCACCCTGATACCAAAACCAGACAAAGAAAACTTCAGACCAATATGTCTGATGAACATAAATGAAAAAAAATTCTCAATAAAATTCTGGCAAATCACATACAAAAACATATCAAAAAGATAGTACACCACAATCAATTGGGGTTCATCCCAGGGATATAAGTTTGGTTCAATATAGAGAAATCAATAAATGTAATTCATCACATCAATAGACTTAAAGACAACAATCATATGATCATCTCAATAGATGCAGAAAAAGCATTCGACAAAATACAGCACACCTTCATGTTCAAAACACTAGAAAAACTTGGGATACTAGGAACATACCTCAACATTATAAAAGCTATATATGCTAAAACCAAGGCCAACATAATTATAAATGGAGAAAAATTGAAAACATTTCCTCTAAAAACTGGAACAAAACAAGGATACCCTCTTTCACCACTTCTATTCACCATTTCATCCTTGAACTCTAGCCAGAGCAATTAGACAGGAGAAAGAAATTAAAGATATGCAAATAGAAAAAGAAGAACTCAAACTATCACTATTTGCCAATGACATGATTTTATATTTAAAAGATTCAAAAAATTCTACCAGAAAACTTCTAGAACTAATAAATGAATTCAGCAAAGTAACAGGATATAAAATAAACACCCATAAATCAAATGTATCCCTGATGAATCTACTGAAAAAGAAATTAGGAAAACTACCCCATTCACAATAGCCTCAAAAAAATAAAATAAAATACGTGGGAAACAATCCAACAAAATAGATGAAAGACCTCTACAATGAAAACTACAGAACACTAAAGAAAGAAATTGAAAAAGACTTTAGAAGATGAAAAGATCCCCCATGCTCCTGGATAGGCAGAATTAATAGAGTCAAAAAGTCCATATTAACAAAAGCATTATACAGATGTAATGCAAATCCTATTAAAATCCCAATGACATTCTTCATAGAACTAGAAAAAGCAATCATGAAATTAATTTGGAAAAATAAGAGACCAAGAATAGTTAAAGCAATCCTTAGCAAGAAGAGTGAAGCAGGAGGCATCACAATACCAGACCTTAAACTATACAACAGAGCCTTAGTAACAAAAATGGCAAAATGACATGGTATGGGCACCAAAACAGACATGTAGATCACTGGTACAGAATAGAAGACAGAGACAAACCCACATAAATATAGTTATACTAGACAAAGATAACCTCTTCAACAAACGGGGCTGGGAATATTGAAAATCCATATGTAGCAAAATGAAATTAAATCCCTTTCTCTCACCCTGCAGGAAATTCAACTCAAAGCGGATCAAGACTTAGGCACTAGGACAGAGACCCTGTGCCTAACAGAAGAAAAAGTAGGCCCAAATCTTCAACATGTTGGCCTAGGATCTGACTTCCTTAACAAGACTCCTAAAGTTGCAAGAATAAAATCGAGAATCAATAGATGGGATGGATTCAAACTAAAAAACTTATTCACAGCAAAGGAAACAATCAAGAATACTAACAGAGAGCCTACAGAATGGGAAAAAATCTTTACCACATACACCTCAGATAGAGCATTAATCTCCAAGATATATAAAATACTCAAAAAAGTCAACACCAAAAAAAAAAAAAACCACCAATTAACCCAATCAGTAAATGGGCTAAGGAACTGAACAGACACTTCACAAAAGAAGATATACAATTGATCAACAATTATATGAAAAAATGTTCAACATCTCTAGCAATTAGAAAAATGCAAATCAAGCTACTCTAAGATTTCATCTCACTCTAGTCAGAATGGCAATTATCAAGAATACAATGAACAATAAATGTCGCCAAGGTTTTAGTGGAAAAGATATACTCATACATTGTTGATGGGACTCCAAATTGGAGCAACCACTCTGGAAAGCAGTATGGAGTCTCCTTATAAAACTTGGAATTGAACCATCATTTGACCCAGATATCCCTCTCCTTATTTTTCATCCAAAGGACTTAAAATCAGCATATTACAGTGATGTAGCCACATCAATGTTTATAGCAGCTCAATTCACAATTGCTAAACAATTGTACCAACTTAGGTGACTTTAAACAGATGAATAGATAAAGAAAATGTAGTATAAATACACAATGGAATATTACTTAGTCTTTAAAATGAGTGAATCTTGGCATTTTCTGGTAAATAAATGGAGCTACAGAATATCATGCTAAGCAAAATAAGTCTATCTCACAAAACTAAAGGCTGAATATTTTCTCTGATTTGCAGATGCTAACTCACAATAAGGGCAGGGGTGGGGGCTAGGGAAAAATATAGAGTTACTTTAGATTAGGTAGAGGGGAGTGAAGAGAGGGGAGGGGATATGATGGTAGGAAAGATAGTAGAATGAATCAGACATTATTATCCTATGTACATATATGACTACAAGACTGGTGGGATTCTACATCATGTACAACCAGGAAAATGAGAAATTATACTCCATTTATGTATGATATATCATGAAAATATGTATAATCACACATAAACTTGGAAGTTTGGTATAGTTTTAAATCTCAGCAACTCCAATTGCAAATAATGAGGAAGATGATGACTAACATATATTGAATTACTTACTAGACACTTTAGGTATATTATCTCATTTGAATTTATTAACCATATTATAAGTGTTTTTATTATATTCATTTTGCAAATGAGGCAACTAAAATTTAGAGGGAGGTGTAATCATCAAAAGTTAAGAGTTAGTAGCAACATCAGAGTTATTTCTCCTGTGAGCTTAACTACTAGAACATGCTACCTCTCCATGATGTATACTACCCACACCTTGCAAGGTTAAGGGGATCAAAAATAACCTAAGTTGTCAACAAAAATAAATTGCAATCCTTTGAAGTCCATAGCCTTGGACAGCTAGACTGCCTTTTTGGGTTTCTCTCAGTACAACATGCTGAAAGACATGCCCACTTTCAGGAAGCTGCTGTTAATGGGGCAGATTCCATGCCAGGTGTGGAATTTATGATAGCTTTGAATTCAGATGCCTACTAGGCTAGGGTGAAAGAGATACTAGTATGCTTAACTAGCCTTGTGGCACCAGCTGCCTGGAGGAGGAAGAATTACTACACAGTGACAAGTCCCCAATCAAGCCCACTTCCCTCTACCTTTGATGAACCCTTCCTCACAATAAATTCCTTTGGTGTGATTCACTATAAATAAAGCATTTCATGAGCTTTTCCATTTTTTTTAGGATCAGACCCATTTTGTCTCTACCACCCATCAATGCCCCCACTTTGAAGAATATATTTCTCATCTTTTGTGTTCATTTCCTAATATTACTATTCTAGTTTTTATTTCCAGCTGGCCCACCCCTCTGATGGTTACCTATTCCTTCCCTGTGCAGGCTGTGATGGACAATGCACTTTGTAAAAAGCAGTAATTTTTCATGAACATTGAGTGTGGGAAGCACAAGGGTTGAAATGTTAAAGCACATCACAGGAGTTGAAGAAACATTCCTACTTCGTTCAGTCAGTTCTTTATAGACCTGAGCTAGGGCAAGTCTAAAGTGGCACAGTCTCCATGCTCTAGTTAAAAGATCTTAATGACAGTTAAACCTATTCCTCTAAAGAAAAAAAATAAGTACATCCAAGGGCCCTGTAAACATGAACCAAAATGTCTTTTTCACACTTGGAATTGTTTGCTGACACCACTCCGCAGGAAATGGAATGCAGACTCAAATATGCCCTGGGAAATATTTCTCCCTGGAACACACCCTTGCAGTACATATTTGCCTTACACTGTTTTCAACACTACTAAAAGTCTTTAGTTGCCTTGAGATGGGGGACTGGGGTGGGAGTGCAACGTGAGGGTAGGCAAAGCAGCAATGAAACAGGGTTATGGGGAAAACCTATCATGGGCAAGGAATGCTTTCTCCTAAGACTTTTTGTCAAAGTGTTGATAAAGGGAATGGCTCCAACCCTTTTCTCTTATAACAAGAACAGCTCTGTGGCACAAGAGGCATATATGAGAAACATTTTTTATTTTGCTGTAAAAGTATGAATAATAAATAAATGGAATTTTAGAGGCCTTACAAAAGTGGGAAAATGGGAAGAAAACAAAAAGCAAATGGAAAGCTGGAGAGACCAAGAAGGAAGGGGAGGAGAAGAAAAGAAAGAAAAGAGGAAGGCAGAAAAAAAGATACATGAAAGAGAACTTAGTTTAGAGGGATGTTTACTCAAGCTTTGCCAATGATTTGACAATTTCATGAAAACTGTAATAATATCTGAAGTTCTTGCCATTATTTTTGGTATGGACTTTATATTTTAGAAAGGCAGGGGCATGGAGAGAATTCTGTGACCAACCTCAATTCAGTCCAGACACTGCCCAAGGCGACAAGGGGACCCAGCAATTTCAAGGCCCTGAAAATCCTCTGGCTAGAGGTCTAGTCTTTCATAAAACGACTAGAAATAACTTCCAAGATATTCCCAGTATTATAAACTGACCGGCAAAGCCATCGGATTCTTTCTAATAGACATCTTGTTTCTAGTTACCATAGACACAAAGAACACAAATTTCAGAGTAAATTCAGCATTAAAGATGCTGTTCAACTTACAATGAAGTTACACCCTGATAACACCCATCAAAAGTGGAAAATATTGTTAAATTACAAATCTATTTAATACAGCTACCCTACCAAACATCATAACTTAGCAACACAGATCAATGTAGTATATCAGTATAATAATCACGAAGTAGTTTGGGGACTGCAGCTCACTGGCACTGTTTTGCATTCCAAGAGTATTTTATTACTGCCTGGAAAAAGTTTAAACTTCAAAATTAGAAGTATGGCTTCTACAAAATGTGTATCACTTTTGCACTGTCTAGTCATATGCAGAACCAGGCTAAAGTTAGGGACCATCGGTGTTCCAAACAATGATTCATTAGCTGTCCACTAGTGTGTTAAAATAACTAAGATAAACAATTAAGAGAAGGAAAACTTTTCTTTGACTCACAGTTTCAGAGGTTTCAGTCTATGTTTAGCTAGCTACATTGCTTTTGGGGCTGTGGAGAAGCAGCACATCATGGCCTGAGCACATGGTAGAGCAAAACTTCTCCCTTCATGGCAACCAAGAATCAAAGAGAAAGAGGAAAGGGTTAGGGGTTCCAATACTTTGTTCTAAAGCACACCCCCAATGACTTGGGTCATTAGTTAGCTTCCTTGTACTAGGCTACCCCTCCTAAAGGTTTTGGCAGCCCCCAATAAGCACCATAGGTTGAAAAACTAGACTTTAGCATATGGAACGTTGGGGCACATTTAAGATCCTAACCATAACAAATTATTTGGCTGCAGAAACCACTGTAAAATCTATTTGTGGAAGCTTAGCCTTGTCCATGCTCTGTGCCCCTTAGAATCTCCAAAGAGAACTTTGCATGAAATATCCCCTGAGGGAAGGTGGAGCAATATCAAAGAAGCAGTATTTAACTGAGCTTCTGTTTGACTCAGGGTTATCAGGTTTGGATCAGAAAATCTGAATAGTGCAAGACACAGAAGAATTGAAGGGAGTCGGGGTGCCTCTAACTCTGTATCTGCAACAAGGGTGGAGCTGCCAGGGTCCTCCCTATATTTCTAATCAATCCACATATCTGGTACAGTATGCATCTCATTAGTGAAATATAATTCCCACTGGTTATTACGGCAATTGAAGACCTTCTAATATAGATGGAGACAGCAGTAATTAAAAGCTTGTAGCCAAGGCCTTGGCTACCTGATTAGTGTATTTCAAATGTCAACTAAGTACACTTATGTTAATTAAGCACTAGTGTACTCTGGATTAGACTACTTCAAATGTTTACTGGGCCTGGATTAAAACTTGTTACACTCACCCACCTATATCTTCATATCATAACATCTCTGCCATTGAAATATTTTAAAGTAAAATTACAGCTACTTCAACAATTGCTTTTGGTCCTGTAACTAGTAGGTAGTCAAACTGGGACAAAAGCTTGTTGTCTAAAACAGAAGTTACTATCTCTAAAAGGAATCCAGTGAGAGAAAAGAGACATGGATATAGACCCCCCCCCCAAAAAAAAAAGTGAGAAAAACAAGGCTTATATTTGAGAAGATTAAAATCAATATTTGTGTTGTTTTAAAATCCCATCCCATGGAACTAGAGACCATCATGTTAAGCAAAATAAGTCAAACTCAGAAAGTCAAGGGCCCATGTGCATAAGCTAGAAAGGAAAAAGGAAAAGAATATTGGGGGCAGATCTCCTAAAAATCAAAGTAGATCTCTAGGGGAAAGGGATCCAGGAGCGGATGGCTGGAAAAGTGGGAAGGCAAGTGCTGGGGAGTGATATTGGCCAAATTATATTGTTAAATTATGTGCATGTACAAATATGTAACAACAAATCCCATCAATATGTGCCACTATATTGCACCAATTAAAAAAGTGGAAAATAAGTAAATAAATAAAGTGCCATCCTATTTTTTCAGTGGGTAAGTTATTAGTTATTTGTGTAGGGGAAAAAATTCTGATTCCTCTTCACATGATTCATTACACTCCATCGACTGGCAATATGTATGAAAACCTAATACGTACAAACACTTTAATTCAGTATTTTCCCTTTCATACATTAATTTTAATAAAATAATCACACACATGAAATATGCCTCTGTATAAAAAAATGCACAAGGATGCCCCACCCTATCAGAATGTTAGCAAAAGTTGGGAACAGCTAAAAGACTAAGCCAATTAGAATAATTAATAAGGAAGCACCCATTAAGCATACGGATGAACAGCCTGTTTTCATGGAAAGATGACCACAATGTGTTGAGTTTTCCTACTACAGTCAGTGGAGGAAAAAACAATATAGTTTAATTTTGTGAATATAAAATCATAAGCATGTGTGCACACTGTGTGAAAGAAAGTAAGAGTAAATATAAAAAGTGGTTTTTCTCTGAATGATGGGATTCATGATGAATTTTGACTTCCTTTGTAAATTTTTGCAAATTATGTGGATATTTATGAGTATCTATATTTTCACAAGAGTCATTAAGCTACTTAAATATCAATATTACAGTCATGGCTGATGATTTGACTTGTGTTTGGGCTTTAGACTCTTTGACTCATAAATCAGCTCATGCCACTCACCTGCTCCGGGTACTTTAATTGCCTCCAACTGAATTGGTGATAAACCCCAAAACTTTAATAGGGTATCACCTGTGACTCCCTTTGCCTCTTTCACCTGCCACGTCCCCACCAATTCATTACCCTTTGGCCACTCTGGCCTGGCTGTCACTGGATGTGTTCAGCACTCTGGACTTGCTGTCCACCTAATGGTACCAGCACATGCTGTTTCCTCTTCTGGGAAGACAGTTTGGTCCACTCCTTAAGCTCTTCCTCATAATCCTGCATAAAATGGCATGCAGTTCCTCAATCAGACCTTCCTTGACCCACAACCCAAGTTATTCTTCTTTATATCCTTTCCTAGAAACGATATTTTTCCACCTCAGTTTTTATCACCAGTCACAATTTACATATTTACTAATGTGTTTTTCTGTAAAGTCAGATTTCACACAAGACTGTTAGCTGCAGGTAGTGGGTAACCACGACCACCTGGCGCCTAACCAGGGTCTGACCTTCAGTAAAGATTCAATATATTCCCTACTGAGTGATTAAATAGGAACTGAAAAGGGAAAATAGAAGAAGGTGACTTTAAATTAAAAATAATAACAGCTCACATCTTGGGCACTTTCTGATAAAGTACTTTTATCTTTTTTCTTTCATTCACTTCTGATAAAAATTCTGTGCAGTGGGTTATTGTCACCCATGGGTTGTGAAAGATAAAGATTAATAACCAGATTGGGGGGGGGGAGAAGTTTTCTAGAATATACAAATAATAAAATGTTGTTGCTCTTCCCCAAACCAAAGCTTCAGTTCTAAAGCCAGGCTTCACTGCACTGCCCTCTTAAGGACCTGGTGGAAAATGAGCCATCCTCCCAGAAACTGAGGACAACAGAGTGCCACATGGAGGGCAGTTAGTTTTCATATTCAGGCCACAACAAAGTTTAGAGCAGAGATTCCTTAGTCCATCCCAGGAGGTTCCAGGACCTTTCTGACTAGATTTTCAGAGGACTAACCAGCAAAAAGAAAACCTAAATATTGGCAAACTTGAGAAAAAGATCTATCATCTTTGATAAATGTCTTTAATATACCAGAGTTCATAATTCAGAAGACAACTGTCTACCTGGCAACCATCAGATAGCAATAGATAAAAATTAAATTTTCTACTTCCAGATTTTAGTCCATGGAAACCTCACAAGTGCATGTACACTTGTACACACTCACATACACACTATAGAACATATCAGAAGTATTTTTCTATAAAATATCTTCCATAGAACAACAAGCATGTAGTAGGAAGAATGATAGCAAACTTCTCAAAATCATCTAAGTAATATATTTTGTAAACAAGCTTAAAATCATGTAATGAATACTTCAAAAAAAATGAGGAATCTCAGAATAAGCCAAAGAGAAATTTATTATGCTAAGTTAGAAAAACAAAAAACAGTAAGCCCCTATTTGCCTTTTCTATTTTTCTCCTTTATGTCCAATTGATAATGAGGTTGATGAATGGCTATAATTTATTGAGTAAAAGTTAGAACATTAGGAATCCAGACATACTGGACAAAGATATTCTATTTTGAACAAGAATGGAAACTATTTATTCCAAATAAAATTTCATCTCTTCACTCTCAGAAGGATTTTATTCTGAATTTTACTTTAGTTCTCAGAAAGAGTTATTCATCACAAATAGAAAATAAAAAAAAAAAAAACTCTCATGGCAACAAAAAAAAAATTCCAATGGAAAAGTTTTATCATTCAATTTCTGACAGAAGTAGTTGCAGGTTGGCAACCATTATATTATTCCAGTATGAAACAATTTATCATGTGATTGATTTTCCCCCAAACACCTAAGAAATGCCTAAGGAATTTAAAATTTTCATTAGTAACATCTCGCAAACACTCTAGGTACTGATTTTCCATTTCTATCACTTTAGTGTCTGTGTGTGTATGTGTGCACATAAAAGTCATAAAAGTGAGCTGCAAAAGTCTAGAAACTACAGAGATTATTTCTCTGGAGACAAGATGAGATGTAGCTCAAAAATGTTTCAATTAATGCCAGACTTTCTCTTATTATCTTTAATATTCCACAGACAGTCCATCTCATTCCTTTCAGATGGGCGTCTTTTCATAAATGATATTTCCCATATGTCAAAGAGGCAAAGCTGATGATGAAATGTTACCAGTTAAGCTGTAGTCTCAATCATTTCTGGCTTCTTTTCTGCAGAAAAGAGTGTGAGCACCATTCTGTGGTTATTTGTAGACAGCTTTCTTTTTTCTAAGGTTTGCTTATTTTGCTTGAACTCAGTGTCACACATGAATATCAGCAAAGTTTGGGGTCACTGAAGTCTTAATAGTTAAGATGTTTTCATTTCATAGTGTATATTTAAGATAATATTTAAGATTTTTTTCATTTCATATAATTGTACATAGTGAGAGATCAAAGACCTGGGGATTATTTTTCTTCTTAAAGGATTATTATAAATTTAGATTCTCATTTAGTCCTGGAGAGAAGACCCTAGCAATCTCCATAGATTCCAATTTTCCCCCCAGGCTATGGGACCTTAAAAGAGATTTGATTAGTTTTGAACTCAACATCACAGGTACCCCCACCACTTTGCCCTGGAGAGCCTGGGCATTCAGAAGGAGTCTGAGAAAAAGCAATCTTTTTCTTATTACATAGTTACATTAGGATGCCTTCTCGTTTTTGTGTGCATCTGAAAACAAGAGGTACTAAACACATAAGCCACTAGCACATTCCCAAATTTATGAATCTAACTGCCTAATCTAATACCCCTTCCCTACTCTGACAGTGAAATGATACCTCAGACTTACAGGCTGTGGAAAACACCCCTATATCCCTTCCCATGCTGGGCATTCGTTGAGACCCCCTCACTGATGGAAGTTGTACCCAGAGCAGATTCCACCCTGAGAGGTTTCTTACAGCCTGTCCTGAGGTGAGAGGCTGACTGACCCATTTCCACACAGGCTTCACTCAGCCAAGACTAGTAACTACTAGGTTATCTTCTACTACTACTACTACTACTACTACTACTACTACTACTACTACCACCACCACCACCACCACCAGAAATCAAGTTACTCACTTTCTGAGGAAGTTTTCTGGGAGAAGAGACCCAAATTACAGAAAGTCATGGAACAAAGGGGTTTTCATCTGAACTCACTTATCAAAGGGCATATAAGGGCAGAATTGGTTCTGTCCAACACTGAACAAAGCCTCCATTCCCACAGTCTCTGGGGAATGACAGTCCTACTTGGAAGCTATGAAAATGATTGCACCAAGAGTATAAAGAAATATCAAATTAATTCAATAATGAAATTATTATGAAGCATGACAAAGACAAGACTTGAAAAGAAGTTGAATAGGGCTGGGGATGTGGCTCAAGTGGTGGCGCGCTCGCCTGGCATGCGTGCGGCCCGGGTTCGATCCTCAGCACCACATACAAACAGGGATGTTGTGTCCGCCAAAAACTAAAAAATAAATATTAAAAAATTCTCTCTCTCTCTCTCCCTCTCTCTCTCTCACTCTATCTTAAAAAAAAAAAAAGAAAAGAAGTTGAATAATTAGTCTTGTACTTTGTACTATTCACAACTACTTCAAAAGTGCATCTGGATAATTTGAAATTACACATTAATCAGCATGTGTCTCTACCACTAAACTCTTCGTTGGATGAATCCAGGGACTGTGGCTCTGCTCACCACTGTACTCCCAGGGCTTACCACATCAGCGTCTAGTGGGCACTCAGTAAATATTTGTTGAATAAACAAATGAATGAATCTATGGTACAAAGAGACTTGGTAGCCATAATAGTAAACACTTAGATGTTAGATGTGTTTCATATAGTTTATGTGTTTTATATAGTTTTTCACACATAGTCCATTTTGTGTTTGCTTCAAAATTGTTGCAGAGGTCTCTTTTCTTCCAGCCTCACTCTCAAGTTGCATTTCCCAGCTTCCCCTGAAGTTAGAAAAATCACTGGACTTCCATTCTGGACAATGGAATGTAAGTAGAATTTAAGTGAAATCACCTTCAGGACAAGGTAGTTAAGAGTGGATATGCCTTCTCCACATTCTCTTACTTTTGTCATCTATATAGCAGAAGGCAGAGGAATACAAGCCCTAGAAGATGGTGCAGCCACACAGGGAACAAGTCTAGGTCCTTGAGTGACCACTTGGAATAGCATCCCACACTGATCCACAGAGCAGTGTGAAACAAAAGAAAGTTAAACTATGTTTCATTGAACCATTTAAATATTAGGATTGTTTGTTATAGTCGCTAGCCTATATTAAAAGATGTATTCGGATTAAGAATAGGTCATTGTTTACTAAGATGTTAATTCCTCCAAATAGTCTTAAAAATTAATGTATTTAAATTTTAAATATAAAAGCAGAGGATATCAGTGATCTGATCACTCCTTAACACAAGCCCTTACTCCATCCTCATTCAACTTCTATGATCAGGTGAAGGAAATAAAGTATTGTGGGCAAATAGACTGTTGAATTATGCAGAGATCTTAAATTTTGTCACAATGCATTTTACACAATTGGATGCTCATTATCTTTCAAAGCAAAATAGGAATATAGCTTTTTTCATACTATTCCACACATACACCTGCCTTTATGTCTGTATTTAACTATAGAAAGAATTTTCGTTTCTTTCAGTGCTTATCTCATGATAGCAAATATTTAATCAGCCAAAAATTGAATTCATGGCTCAGATACTGCTTGCAAATAATGGTTAAACTGGTTGCATCAAATTGTGCATATTTTCTTTTCTTAAGAACTGAACATGAAATAACATCTCCATGGAAAAGCAAGCCAAGAAATAAAACCATACATTTACATAATTTTGGAGATGAAGTATAAGGATCACTCTAATGCTACACAAATTATCAATCTATCTTCTCTCTCCCCATCCTTGTGGGTTGATGATGTAAGAAACAAAATCAACATAACCCCAATTTTGCAAACAATTAGGCTGCAGAAGATTTAATCTGGCCAAACATTGACTACCCAATGTTCCTTCAGCCTTTTTGGCATCATCCCTTCCCCTGTGGATAGCCAGGTCCACAGCTGAGAAGACTCAAGAATAAGTACATAGTTCCTGTGGAGTGCATTCTCTCACAAACAAGGTCCCACAGAAACGAAAAGGGAGAAAAAACTTTATCCCATAGCTTAAGTTATACCCGATTCATTCTAATGCAGTTCCTTTTTAAACTTTATTTGCTCATGTGTTCAAATGTGTATTAGCACAGGAGTTCTATGCCATTATTTGGAAGACCTTAAAGCAGTAAAGGGCCTGTTCTGTTATGAAATGATTATTAATGATATAAAATTGTGCTTAGGATTTAGAAAAATCTGAAAGAGAAATTTAAAGCTCAAAAGTAAATAGGGGTGGAATAAATGTCAAATAAATTGTAGTAAGTTTAAGAACTATGTCTCAGTATCAGAATGCCTTAGATATTGTTGTGTTTTGCTGATAATTAAATAAAACCAAATTTCTGCCATTTTTGGGCAAAATAAAATATTACCTGATAGGCTAGCAAAACAACCATAACATTTCTCCCTAAATAAACCTTCCTATTTCAATCTCCACACACACTGTACTCTGCTTTGGACTAGTGACCTTAAAAGGAAGCAGTATCTGTCTGGCTATGCATGGCTGCTTCATTTCATGATAAATCACTCCAAGAATGGCATGAATATGTAAAAAATTCCTGGCATGCAACTTGCCATATGAACTTTTTTAACTTTTTGAAGGCTGGACCTAGAAGGCATATAAAAAACTCTAAATGCAATGATCTATTTGCTATTGCCTAGAATTCATTCTTTAATACAACATGGAAATGGTGGTCAGGACAAAGTACATAGATAGGCTATCTTCCCTGTGAGTATAAACCATCCCTACCCATCCCTGCACATGCACACCCATTTTGAAAACATGCATGGGGATAAATTCCTTAGCCACTTAGGTCAGGTTTGAGTTTCTCCAGATCAAGAATCTACCAGCTAAAGGACTGCTGCTTTCTCACTATAGCAGGCTTGCTTTATGTGAAGTAACAGAAAGGAGAGAATTCCTAGAATATCAAAGCTACACCACTCTTCCCAAGTGTTTGATTATTTGCTTGATTTGGGGTTTCCTAAAAATTTAACCTATTAAGCATTCAGCCCATACTTAAGTTAGGCATATGTGCTGATAGAGTGTGAAAGAGAAAGCATGTCCTTCTTCAGTCAACTCCGTGTGTGCTGGTGCATAGTAAAGCTGTACAGGGCTACTCTGGGTCCCTGCCTACTGTCAGCACCCATGTTGGTCCACTTCCCACAGCTGGGTGACTCCACAAGCTCACAGCTTCCCATACCCAATCCCAACCTAAGAAAAGAGGCCTTGAGCAGCTCCAGCTCCACATTCCACACTCTTGTCCACAACGTGATGATACCCTAATTTAATACACACTACCTAAAAACATTCGTGGCATGTTAAGTGAACAAAGCATGTCTCAAGATAATTCATACAATATGATCCCAGATTTATAAAGCAGATGCATTCACTTGCTAGAGGTGCTCAGGACAAAGTACTGCAAGTAAATGGCTTAAACAACAAAAATGTATTATCTCATCACTCCAGAGACTAGAAATCCAAGATCAAGGTGTTGGCAGGAATAGTGACTCCCCTCCCCAATACATCCATGCCCTCAGTTAAGAACTCTAAGAGACAATCTGTTCCATGCCTCTTGCCTTGCTTTGGGGTGTTCACCAGCAATTCCTGGCATTCTTTTGTTTATAGAAGCATCACCCTAATCTCTACCTTCACTTTTACATGTCATTCACCCTGTTTGTATGAATCTGTGTCCAAATTTCCCCTTTAGTAGGGATAGCGGTCATATTGGTTCAGGCCAACTCTAATGACCTCACCTTACCTAATCATATCTACAACAGTGATATTTTGCACAAGATCACAGTCTGAAGTACAAGGAGTTAGGATGTCAACATATCAATTTTGGAGGAACACAATAGCAAATGAAAAAGAAAAGGCTTCATGTATTTTTATAGAGTTATACATGCACAGAGAAAGGAGTGGAAGGATAGACATCAGACACAAACTTAACTTTCATTAACTGGCTGCGGAATTAGCTGTGGTGGAAGAGTAGTTATTATATATTTGATTATACATTTAATATTGCACCAGTTGTTACAATGAGTAGGTATTAACTTTGAAATGAAAATCCTAATAAAAACTGTAATGAAAACTTAATGAAATATCTTGCTAAAAAATTTTCTCAAATTATTGCATTTCTCCTCTTTCTCTTTTTTTACATATTTTGTTGTAGATGGACACAATGACTTTATTTTATTTATGTATTTTTATGTGGTGCTGAGGATCAAACCCAGTGCCTCACACATGCCAGGCAAGTGCTCTTCCAGCTCTCTCCTCTTTCTCTTAATCCATCTCTAAAAATCTTGAAAATAATGACCTCTCTATAAAGTTAGGATGCTAAAGTCAGATACTGATTTTAAAAATCAGAGAAAATTTGGATGACAATAAACCAAGATATATGAAAGTAGAAATAAAAGCTAAATTTAACAGGTTTTGGAATTATGTCTGTAATAACTGATTGGGTAAGTATGAAAATCTTTAGTTTGAAGGAAGAGTAGAGAAAAAGTTGAAATAAAAACAAAAGGTATTATGCTCAGAGGCAGCCATAAACATTCCTGCATAGAAACAAAGACCTGTAAAAAATATTAGATGTGCTGGGATAGAAAATGAGATGGAGAATGAGAATTCTGAGATTTAAAAAGGCATCATCATAACATGTTTCATTTAATGTGAAAAGATAAATATGGAAGAATAGTGACTCCCCTCCCCAAATACATCCATGCCCTAATCATTCAGAACCTGTGAACAGGTTTCCTTCTCTGAAGAGATTTTGTGGGTATGATTAACAGTTCAAAACTTGAGATGGGGACATTATTCTGAACTTTCTAGTGAATCCAATCTAATACTCTGAATCCTCAAAAGCAGGGAATCTGAGTTGGAGAGGTGAGACAGAAGAAGAAAGAGAGATCTAAGTAAAAGAAGGCTTCAACTCACCTTTCTGGTCATGAAGACAGAGCAAGGGATTCAAGAGCCAAGATATGTGGGTGGTCCCCAGAACCTCAGAATACCTTTAACCAACAGCTCAACAAGGAAAAGGGGATTTCACTTCTAAAAATCACAAGGAGCTGAATTCTGCCAATCACCATGCCATGGTGTGGATAAGGCTTCAGTGAGGCCCCCATGAGTTCATGTGCTATAAATTTGGTCCTCAGCATGGCAATGTTGAGAGGTGGTAGAACCTTTAAAAGGTACAGCCTAGTGAGAAGAGATTGTAAGTGCTGCCCTTAAAAAGGAGAAAGGTAGTTTTTACGGGAACCTGAGATAGTTCCATAGAGTGAGTTATTATAAAAGAGCAAGCCTGACCCTGGTCTCTGGTTGCTGGCTTCCCATCTCACCTTGCGATCTCTTCCTCCTCAGGCACTCCTTCCATCATTATTTCATCCTTCAGGGGGACCTCATCAGAAATGAGCCAATGCTATCACCATGACCTTGAAATTCCAGAACTGTGAACCAAATAAACTTCTTTTAAAAAGAATCAAGCTTCAAGCATTTCATTACAGTAACAGAAAATGGACTAACACATGAATGAGTAGAAAGCAGATCCTCCTCTAAAATCTCCTTAAAAGAACACAGTGATTTTCATTGTATAGATCTTTCACCTCTTTTGTTAAGTTGATTCCCAAGTATTTTATTTTTTTTTTTTTGGAGGTTATTGTAAATGGGGTAATTTTCCTCATTTCCCTCTCAGAGGATTTGTCCCTGATAAATAGAAATGGCTTTGATTTTGGGTGTGATTTTATATCCTGCTACTTTGCTGAATTTATTTACTAAATCTAGAAATCTTCTGGTGGAGCTTTTGGGTCTTCTAGGTTTAGAATCATATCGTCAGCAAATAGTGCTAATTTCAGTTCTTCTTTTCCTATACATATCCTTTAATGTCTTTCATCTGTCTAATTGCTCTGGCCAGTGTTTCAAGAACTATGTTGAATAGAAATGGTGAAAGAGGGCATCACTGTCTTGTTCCAGTTTTTAGAGGGAATGCCTTCAATTTTTCTCCATTTAGAATGATATTGGCCTGAGACTTAGCGTAGATAGCTTTACGATGTTGAAAAGCTATTATCCCTAGTTTTTCTAGTGTTTTGAACATGAAAAGGTGCTGCATTTTGTCAAATGCTTTTTCTGCATATATTGAGATGATCATATGATTCTTATCTTTGAGTCCATTGATGTGATGAATTAGATTTATTGATTTCCGTATGTTGACCAACCTTGCATCCCTGGGATAAATCCTATATGATCATGGTGCATAATCTTTTTGATATGTTTTTGTATTTGATTTGCTAGAATTTTATTGAGAATTTTTGCATCTATGTTCATTAGAGATTTTGGTCTAAAGTGTTCTTTCTTTGTTTTGTATTTGCCTGGTTTTGGAATCAAGGTTATATTGGCCTCATAAAATGAGTTTGGAAGGGCTGCCTCTTTTTCTATTTCCTGGAATAAATTGAAGAGTATTGGTATTAGTTCTTCTCTAAAGGTCTTGTAGAACTTGGCTGTGTATCCATCCAGTCCTGGGCTTTTCTTGGTTGCTAGGCTTCTGATGGTGTCTTCTATTTCATCACTTGATATTGGTCTGTTTAAATGTGCATATCTTCCTGATTCAATCAGGATAAATCATATGACTCAAGAAATCTGTCGATGCTTTCAATGTCTTCTATTTTATTGGAGTATAGGTTTTCAAAAAAGAAATCAAAGAAGACCTTAGAAGATGTAAAGATCTACCTTGCTCTTGGATAGGCAGAATTAACATTATCAAAATGACCATACTACCAAAAGCACTACAAAGATTTAATGAAATTCTGATCAAAATCCCAATGGCATTCCTCATAGAAGTAGAAAAAGCAATCATGAAATTCATCTGGAAAAATAAGAGACCCAGAATAGCTAAAGAAATCTTTAACAGGAAGAGTGAAGCAGGTGGCATCACTATACCAGACCTGAAATTATACTACAGGGCAATAGTAACAAAAACAGCATGGTATTGGCACCAAAACAGGCCAGTAAACCAATGGTACAGAACAGAGGACACAGAGACTAACCCACAAAATTTTAATTATGTTATATTAGACAAAGGCACCAAAAACATGCATTGGAGAAAAGATAGCATCTTCAACAAATGATGCTGGGAAAACTGGAAATCCATATGCAACAAAATGAAATGAAACCCCTCTCTCTCACCATGCACAAAATCCACTCAACTCAAAGTGGATTAAGGACCTGGGAATTAAACCAGAGACTCTGCGTCTAACAGAAGGAAAAGTAGGCCCTAATCTTCATCATGTGGGATTAGGCCCCAACTTCCTTAATAAGACTTCTATAGCATCAAGAATATAAGACTTCTATGCTGCAGTCTGGCTGGGCACAATTCACAAGCCACTTGTCAAGCAGAAACAAACTTTATTTTTTGAACACACACACTGCACCACACAGCTCTTCAGGAATTCCCTCAGAGCCCGACTGCCACCACCGGCTTCCCACAAGCCTCTCAACCCCCCCACTCCTCCTGCTCTTGAGGCCGATTGGCTGGGTCGCATGGGCGGAGCCAAAAAAGTCCCCCAATGAGCAGCTCCGTGGTCTGAAAGGGCAGGGAAACATACAGCCCAATGAGCATCACTGCAGAGGAGCCAAACAGCTGGCAGCTGGAAGTTTGCTGGGGCCACTGTGAGCCAATCATCAGCTGGCAGCTGGAAGTTTGCTGGGGCCCCTTTGGCTGTGGCTCTCAACACTTCTAAGAACCAATAATCAATAAATGGGATGGACTCAAACTAAAAAGTTTCTTCTCAGCAAAAGGAACAATCTGTGAGGTGAACAGAAAGCCTACATCCTGGGAGCAAATTTTTACCCTTCACACATAAGATAGAGTACTAATCTCTAGGGTATATAAAGAACTCAAAAAGCTCAACACCAAAAAAACCAAATAACCCAATCAATAAATGGGTCAAGGAACTGAACAGACACTTTTCAGAAGAGGATATTCAGTCAATTAACAAATATATGAAAAAAATGTTTATCACCTCTAGCAATTAGAGAAATGCAAATTAAAACTACTCTAACATTCCATCTTACTCCAGTCAGAATGGCAGCTATTATGAAGACAAACAACAACAGTGTTGGCAAGAATGTGGGGAAAAAGGCACACTCGTACATTGATGGTGGGACTGCAAATTGGTGCAGCCAATAAGGAAAGCAGTATGGAGATTCCTTGGAAATCTGGGAATGGAACCACCATTTGACCCAGCTATCCCTCTCCTTGGTCTATACCAAAGGACTTAAAAAGACCATACAACAGGGACACGACCACATCAATGTTATAGCAGCACAATTCCCAGTAGCTAAACTGTGGAACCAACCTAGATGCCCTTCAGTAGATGAATGGATTGAAAAAAAATGTGGCAAATATACACAATGGAATTTTACTCAGAAATAAAAGAGAATAAATTCATGGCATTTGCAGGTAAATTGATGGTGTTGGAGAAGATAAGACTAAATGAAGTTAGCCAATTCCCAAAATACAAATGCAAATGTTTTCTCTAATATAAAGTGCCTTCAATTTTTCTTCATTTAGAATGTTGGCCTGGAACTTGGCTAGAAACCCTTTACAATGTTGAGATATGTTCCTGTTATCCCTAGTTTTTCTAGTGTTTTGAACATGGGAAGGGGTGCTGCATTTTGTCAAATGCTTTTTCTGCGTCTATTGAGATGATCATATGATTCTTGATCTTTTGAGTCTGTTGATGTGATGAACTACATTGATTTCCTTATGTTGAACCAACCTTGCATCCCTGGGATGAATCACATTTGATCATGATGCACAATTTTTTTGATATGGTTTTGTATTTGATTTGCTAAAATTTTATTGAGAATTTTTGCATCTATGTTCATTAGAGATTTTGGTCTAAAGTTTTCTTTCTTTGTTGTGTCTTTGCCTGGTTTTGGAATCAGGGTAATATTGGCCTCAGAATGATTTGGAAGTGCTGCCTCTATTTCCTGGAACAAATTGAAGAGTATTGGTATTATTTCTTCTTTAAAGGTCTTGTAGAACTCAGCTGTGTATCCATCCAGTCCTGGGCTTTTCTTGGTTGGTAAGCTTCTGATGGTGTCTTCTATTCCATCACTTGATATTGGTCTGTTTAAATTGTGTATATATTCCTGATTCAGTCTGAGCAAGTCATATGATGTAAGAAATTTATCAATGCTTTCAATGTCTTCTATTTTATTGGAGTATAAATTTTCAAAATAATTTCTAATTATCTTCTGTATTTCTGTAGTGTCTGTTGTGATATTACCTTTTTCATCATGTATGCTGGTAATTTGAGTTCTCTCCTTCTCTTCATTAATATAGCTAAGGGTCTGACAATTTTATTTATTTTTTCAAAGAACCAAAATTTTGTTTTATCAATTTTTTCAATTGTTTCTTTTGCTTCAATTTCATTGATTTAAGCTCTAATTTTAATTTCTTGTCTTCTGCTTTTGCTGTTTGTTATTTTTCTAGGGGTTTGAGATGGAAAGTGAGGTCATTTATTTGTTGACTTTTTCTTCTGTTAAATAATGAACTCCATGCAATAAACTTTCCTCTTAGAACTGCTTTCATAGTGTACCATAGATTTCGATATTCTGTGTCTATGACTCATTTACTTCTAAGACTTTCTTAATCTCCTCTTTGATGTCTTCTGCAACCCATTGTTCATTCAATAACATATTGTTTAGTCTCCAGGTGTTGGAGTAATTTTTATTTTTTATTTTGTCATTTACTTTCAATGTCATTCCATTATGATCTGATAAAATCTCTAGTTTTTTTTTTTTAATTTTCTAAGTGTTTCTTTGTGGCATAGTATATGGTCTATTTTAGAGAAGGATCTATGTGCTGCTGAGAATAAAGTGTATTCACTTGATGCAGGTTGAAATATTCTATATATGTCAGTCAAGTCTAAGTTATTGATTGTATTATTGAATTATATAGTTTTTTTAAAAGATAGAGATAGACAGAGAGAGAGACAGAACTTTTTAATATTTATTTTTCAGTTTTCAGTGGACACAATATCTTTACTTTATGTGGTGCTGAGGATTGAACCCAGCGCCCTGCGCATGCCAGGTGAACACACTACTGCTTGAGCCATATCCTCAGCCCCTATATAGTTTATTTATTCAACTTTTATTTCTAAGACCTATCCAGTTGTGAGAGAGGTGTGTTAAAGTCACCCAAGAGTACTGTGTTGTGATCAACTTGATTCTTGAACTTGAGAAAAATTTGTTTGATGAACATGCCTACACCATTGTTTGGGGCATCTATATTTGTGATTGTTATGTCTTGTTGGTGTATGGATACCTTGATCATATGTAATGTCCATTTTTATCCTTTTTTATTGACTTTGGCTTAAAGTCTACTTTATTTGATACGATGATGGAAATACCTGATTTCTTCCGCAGTCCATGTGAGTGGTATGATTTTTACCAACCTTTCACCCTCAGTCTGTGTATGTCTTTTTCCTATCATGTGACTGTCCTAGAGGAAGCATATTGTTGGGTCTTTTTTAATCCAATCTGCTAGCCTATGTCTTTTGATTGGTGAGTTTAATGCATTAACATTCTAGGATACTATTGAGACATGGTTTGTATTTCCAGCCATATTTGTTTATTTTTGTTATTTAACTTGACTTTGATTTTCTTCTTTGATTAGTTTTTTCTTTAGGGTACTACCTCCCTCTGCTGATTTTCATTGTTTTTTTGTTTCCTCTTTGTGGAATATTTGTTCCAAGGATGTTTTATAGTGTCGACTTTTTAGCTATAAATTCTTTTAACTTTTTTATCATGAAAGGTTTTTATTTAATCATAAAATCTAAAGCTTAATTTTCCTGGATACAAGATTCTTCGCTGGCACCTGTTTTCTTTCAGAGCTTGATATACATTGTTCCAGGATCTTCTAGCTTTAAGGATCTGTGTTGAAAAATCTGCCATTATCCTATCTGATTTTCTCCTGTGTGTAATCTGATTCCTTTCTCTTGTGGCATTTTAAATTTTCTCCTTATTCTGTATGTTGGGCATTTTCATTATAATGTGCCCTGGTGTGGATCTGTTGTGATTTTGTACATTTGGCCTCCTGTAGGCTTCTTGAATTTGGATTTCCAATTCATTCTCCATGTTTGGAAAGTTTTATGATATTATTTCATGAAATACATTGTTCATTCATTTTGTTTGGACCTCTATGCCTTCCTCTATCCCATTAACTCTTAAATTTGGTCATTTTATGCTATCCCATATTTCTTGAATGTTCTGCTCATGGTTTCTTACCATTATCACTGTGTGGTCTATGTTCTTTTCAATATTATATATTTTATCTTCATTGTCTGATGTCCTATCTTCCAAGTGATTTAGTCTGTTGGTGATGCTTTCATTTGAGCTTTTAATTGGCTTATTATTTCTTTCATTTTAAGGACTTCTGTGTTGTTTTTTTTTAAACCTCTAGCTCTCTGTTGAGGTGATCTCTTGCTTCCTGTATTTTTTTATGTAGCTCCTTGTCAAAGTGATCTTTCACTGCCTGTATTTGCTCTCTTATATCATTCTTGAGTTCACAGAACATTTTAACCATGTACACCCTTCACTCCTTCTCTGTCGTTTCTTCTGCTGTGGCTACCAATGATTCTAATGATGTGGTATCTTCATTGTTTGGGGCATATTCTTCCCTTGTCTTTTCATGTTGCTGTGTGTCTTCCTTTCCAGCTCTGTTGGTCTAGATTGTTATTGTTTTTACCCTATAGGTTTGTAGTGCTCTTGTAGGGTTCCAAGTCCTCTCCTTTGTGGGGAAGGACAATGTTAACAGATCCCAATATCAACAATATACCACCTCTGAACAATTTGTTGTTATTAAGATGGTTACAGTTTAGTCTCAATGAACAGAAATGTTGGATTCAATTATTATCTAAAATATAATCAGTAGTTTTATAAAAATGTTTATAGTTTCTCTGATGGTGGAAAATAATCTTGGGGTGGGGCATAGGACAATGTGCTGAGGAGGTAGGATTGGAGAATATAGAGTTAATATATCTTAGGAAGTGTGAAGAGAAATCTATTGAAGAGAGTTAGTAGTAAGAGAATAGACAGGAAGTAATTTATGGTAGGCAGGTACGTGGGATGGTAGTAGAGTACATAAAACAAAGACACATGTATTTAGAAAAATATAGATGTTAAAACAGTAAAATTTGGAGGGGGAAAGAAAAATGAAAGAAGAAAGAGGAAAAGAAAAAAAGGGGCATATATTACACCTCTATATTATATTATTCAGATGCCTCAGTCCTCAAAGTCCTATTTCATGCAAAGTTCTTGGTTTCACATATGCTGGAGATGTGAGGGCCAGAGGATAGAGGGATAGAAGAGAAAAAACAAACAAACAAACAAACAAAAAACTCAAAAGAAGAAACCAGGATTGTAGCTAACTTTAGAGATCCTTACCTTTCCTACTTATCTTCTCATCCAATAGTTGGTGTGGTCTATTGTAAGCTAGTGTCTCTGCCCTCCAGATGGTGGAGATAACCACGGTGGGAAGACTGGTCCTGGAGCAGGGCACCTGGATGTAGGGAGTGGCACCTGCAGGGAGAGTGAACCTCACAGGTCTCTTTCTGGGACTGCTCCTATGACTTGAGCGCCCAGTATTATCTCCCTCTCTTGCCTGGAGATTTCCCAGTTTCTAATCTCCCTCTCCCCTAGCAGTTCCCAAATGAGAAAACTCTCACCCTGGGGCTCCCATGGGCAGTGGGTCCTGGTTGGACTGCACACCTGTGTTGCGCAGCTACTGTGTTGGGTTATTGCCGCTGGGGAGGGAGGAAGGTTGGAAATCCGGTACCTGGCCACTGGAGATCCGATCTGGGAACTGCCCCCACCTAATATGGCAAGAATATTGAGCCAAGATAATGGCGATCTGCTTTCAGTGCTGGGGTGTCTGGTCAAGTGGGGGAGCCGGGCAATGGCATTGTGCTGTGGGTAGATAGCAACTGAGTGACCTGTGTGGGAGCAAAGCAAAGTCTTGGCAATCTGCAAATGTGTTGATAGGTGATTCTGCTAAGGTGCTCACCGAGCCATGCGTGGGCTAGAACTTTGGGCTTTGGGTCCTGCTACAAAGCCGGGTGTGCTACTCAAACGCTGAGGCCTGGAGCCCTGCATGGAGTCACAGTGCTGATGATTTCAACAGAGAGCAGCCTTATAGGGGACATCTAACACTCTGAGAGATACAGTATTCCAAGTAGGTGAGATCTGGATCACAGAGCAACCCAGAATGCTGCCTCCCTTCGTCTCACCATCTTGAGAAATTGCTGATAACTTTATTTTTAAAAAGTCCTTCTCTCCTTTTTTTTTTAACTTCACTAAAAATGAATCCCATCTCAAGGTATTCTACATAACCAGTGTTCCTGCACACACCTCTTTTACAGGATCCAATCATAATAATGAATTTTGATTGTTTACTGTGTTCAAAGCATTGTGCTAACCTTTTTATGTACTGGATCCCATGAGTCCTTGCCATAGCATCTCCTATGTGGATTGTTTGGTCCACCTGTCTCCCTCAACAGGGGTGAATTAAGGTTAAGGAAATATAAATATCGGTTCAATGTCACACAGCTCTTGGAAATCACAGAATTTTGACTTGACACTTTTGGTAGAACAATCCAGGAGTAAAACAAGTGATGTTTTCTAGTAGCAGGGATGTGTTGTTTTATCATATTATATCTCTTCTTGGTGACCAAGAAATGGCTTTCAGTGGCTGCTTGGAGATAGTAAGACATGCCATCAGAAAGCAAATCAAGAGTGCAGTCTGCCCCCAGAAGGAGTGAATTAGCCAAAATAGAAAGAAAAGGCAAAGTTTAATGCAGGGCTAAGACAAGTTAGGTGAAATGGCACCTCACTCTGAAAAGTGGTTTCCCGTCCTCTTTCCAGAGACACTATTCTTTTAAGTTGATGCAGCAGTGTTCCTCTGGCTCCTTTGGGTCTGACTATTTGCCAGTTTGGTTCTAGATGCTTAAAATATGCTTAATCTCTGAGTGTGATTACCATTTCCTGAAAAATTGCCATGTTTTGGACTCTTAGCTAACCACCTATGTGATGGATACTATGATTACTGACAATTTCACATGCAAAGAATCTGCACACAAAGCAATCTCTTCACTTACAACTAGTAAGTGGCAGAACCAAAATGCAAAATTCTTTGTCTACCAAACCTGTATTCTTAACTTAAAGTAAACCTTTTCTAGGATAAAACATAGATTTCTATGTTTGATCACTGATTTATTCATTGCATCCTGAGGCAAAGCAAAAAGTCAATAAATATTTGAAGAATAGAAGAGGCCATTCATGGGAAAGTTTGAAAAAGAAAAATATGATTAATCACCGGCTCAAAAATCTGGTTCATGGGCTTTCCCAAACACTAACTAGAAATAATTAGAGATAAATCTTTCTGTAACTGACATACTGTTTCCTGGAAAATAAATTTATATATTCATGTTAACATATTCTGTTTTTCAGGGGTTGGGGCTGTGGCTCAGTGGTATAGTGCTCAACTGGCGCATATGGGGCACTGTGTTCGATCCTCAGCACCACATAAAAATGAATGAATGTTTTAAAAAAGTATTGTGTCCAACTACAACTAATACATATATATGCATATATATACACATATACATATATATGTATATATATATGTATATATATATATATATATATATATATATATATATATTCTGTTTTTCAAATTACCAATTAACCAATCCAAAGGGTAAAAACATGGAACATGATGTGTTGTAAATTAGTAAAATGGTCTTATCAGTGCATCCTGAGCTCCTGTAAGATAGTCTCCTCATATCACCCCAAAGTTCCATAACTGAAGGTCAGAAATGACTGAAGTTGACTGCATGGAGACAAAGCCCCTTGTCCTCCAGTTGTGACTGTAAGCACCTTGTCCAAGGCCACCTTTTCAAAAGGTAAAGTTGTCATAAAATTCACAAGGTATTTTTCTCTAAATATCCTAAATCAACACCTTTACTTCCTGCTAGATTATAAATTCTATAATACTAATTTGGTTCATTGGCTCCATCACAGGACCTAGACTTATAGTAAGGGCTTAATAATTATTCATTGAATAAAACTATGAATAAGTGAACATTTCTAGACTAGTGGCAAATGGATTAATCAGTTTTAATAAACCAATGAGGAAATCCATATGTAACAAAATGAAATTAGATCCCTTTCACTCTGCACAAAACTCAACTCAAAGTGGACCAAGGACCTAGACACAAGACAAGTGACCCTGCACCTACTAGAAGAAAATGTAGGCCAAATCTCCATTATTTCAGTTTAGAAATCTATTCCTCAACAAGACTCCTAAAGCACAAAAAGTAAAAATCAAGAATCAGTAAATGGGATGGTATCAAACTAGAAATCTTCTTCATAGCAAAGGAAACAACCAAGAACATGAACAGAGAGCCTACAGAATGGGAGAAAAGTTTTGCCACCTGCACCTCATATAGGGTGTTAATTTCCAGGACATATAAAAAACTCAAAAATCTTAAAACAAAACAAAAAATCCCAAATAACCAAGTCAATAAATGGGCAAAGGAACTGAACAGACCCGTCACTGAAGAATAAGTATAATCGGTGAATATATGAAAAAATGTTCAACATCTCTAGCAATTAGGGAAATACAAATTAAAATCACACAGAGATTTTTATCTCACTCCAGTTGGAATGGCAATTATCAAGAATAAAAGCAACCATAAGTGTTTGCGAGGATGTGGAGAAAAAGGTAAACTCATATACTGCTGGTGGCACTGCAAATTGGTGCAACCACTATGGAAAGCAGTTTAGAGATTTCTTAGAAAACTGGGAATGGGTGTACCATTTGACCCAGCTATCTTATTCCTCGGTTTATACCCAAAGGACTTAAAAACAACAGACTACACTGACAAAGCCACATCAATGTTCAATAGCAGCTCAATTCCCATAGCTAAACTGTGAAACCAACCTAAATACCCTTCAACAGATGAATGGATAAAGAAACTATGGTACATATACTTAATGGAATATTACTCAGCATTAAAAGAGAATAAAAGTATTGCATTTGCAGGATGGAGTTGGAGAATATCATGCTAAGTGAAGTAAGCCAATCCCAAAAAATCAAAGGCTGAATATTCTCTCTGATAACTGGATGCTAATCCATAATGTTGGGGCGGGGGGGAAGTGTGTGGAGAATGGAGGAACTTTGTTTGGGCAAAGGGGAGGGAGGGAAGGAGAGAGAGCATGGGGGCAGGAATGATGATGGAATTATATAAACATCATTACCCTAGGTACATGAATGACTGCACATCTGGTGCAACTATACATCATGTAAAACCAGAGAAATAAAAAGTTGTGCTCCATTTGTGTACATTCTGTTGTCATGTATAACTAACTAGAATAAGTAAAAAAACTAAAAATAAAAATAAAAGAATACAAGCAACAATGAATGCTGGCTAGAATGTAGGAAACAGGTACACTCATACATTGCTGGTAGGACTGAAAACTGGTATAACCACTCTGTAAGGCAGTATGGACACTCCTCATAAAACTTGAAATGGAACCACCATTTGACTCAGTTATCCCACAGCATACTACAGTGACGCAGCCACATCAATGTTTATAGCAGCACAATTCACAATAGCTAAGCTATGGAACCAACCTCGATGCCCTTCAATAGATGAGTGGATAAAGAAAATGTTATATATATACACAATGGGATATTACTAAGCCATAAAGAAGAATGATATTATGGCCTTTGCCAGTAAATGAATGGAACTGGAGACTATCATGCTAAGTGAAATAAGCCAATCCCCAAAAAACAAAGACTGAATGTTCTCTATGATATGTGGATGCTGACTTCTAACAGGTAGGGTGGGAGTGGGGTATGGAGATTCACTGGATTGGACCAGGGGAATGGGGAAATAAGGGGTATGGGGACGGGAAAGACAGTAGAATGAATTGAACATAAATTTCCTATGTTTCTATATGAATACACAACCAGTGTAACTCTACATCATGTACAACCAGAAAAATTGGAAATTATACTATATGTATGTATCATGTGTCAAAATACATTCTACTGTCATGTATAACTAAATAGAATAAAACTTTTTTGAAAAATAAATAGACCAGTGATTATATTTGTAGATATATGATTTAACTCTAACAATAAAACATGCTTTTTCTCCCATGATACTGTATAAGCTTGGAAAGTAAATAGAGAAAAACCAAGCAAAAGTCAGTTTTTAAAAATCTGAAAATTTCTTATTCATGTAACAAGGAGCTGGGCAGTGTGCAATTGTGGAGCTGGTTATTTTGTCTCTTCAATGACATCCACAAGATATTAGCTTCTTTCTGTCCACTCTGCATCTTCATCACATTGTTGTAGTCCCTTGACTATCTTTTCTCACTATTACAAGATAAATTAAGAAGTTCTAGCATCATTTCCTCACTCAGTTTTAGCCAAGGATAAATAAGTGCCGCAGTCTGGCTGGGCAAAATAACCGGGGGGTGACAAGCACTTGTGAAGGTTGAAACAGCGGGAGCCGCTTAATTATGGGACAGCAGAGGTATATATACCCAACTGATCATACACAGCTTGTTTCAATTAACATCATCTAGATACAGCAATCAGACAATAAGGAATCTTCATCATCTTAATGGCTCAGTGGCATTAGCTCACAAACCACTCCTCCTGGCAAAGTGCCAGGCGCCATCTTGACTTGGTTGTGGCCCTCAACAGATAAGCAATTGCACTTTCTCATGAGGCTGTGTAAAAGATTGAAAAAAAAAAATTCCCCAGCCCCCTTTCACAGAAAAATACTTATTGGTTGGAGCTCTGTCACACGTCCATTCCTAAATCAATCACTGCCAAAGTGGAAGGCTTACCATAACAGCATCTGATTTATCAAAATTCACTCCTTGAGGACATGAAAGGGGTCAGCTTTTCCTGGTGACCAAGCCCATCTAATTACCGAAGCGAACTAACTTACTGTGAAAGAAAGAAGCAAAGGAAATGGCTGTCGGATAAATCACTATGAGGAGTTTCAGATTAGAGCCAGAAAAATTCTATAAGAACACCACCTGTTTTACATAGACATCCACTAATAGCCAGGTAGGTTCCCAAACCTTCTGTCACTATTCTGAAGTTCACCTGCCATGTTGTAGCACACACATTCTTTTTCTGGTGTGAATATCATCAACAAGGAAAGCATGATTTTTATTACTGTATGCTCCTCCCCATTGTTTTTAAACAGATGCTAGCCCTCTCTAGGCCCCATATTCTGGACATTTAGGATCCAGTACTGAATTCTAACTCATCATATATTTTGACAGGTTAAAAAAAGAAACCTAGTAGCCCAGGAAATTTATTGAATTCTAAACTCTATGGAGTAGGATTCTGAAGAAGAAAGAGGAACAACTTTGTATGGCCTGACTCCCACTACTGTTACAAATAATGTTGTTCTTTTTTACTCAGATAATTAATTATTAATTATTTATATATTAATATATATATCACTCTCCCCCCACTTTTTTTGTGAGATGTGAAAGCCTCATCTTTGAGTAGATTATACATCCCCAGACAACTGCAAAGTTTAAACAATCTGAAGTTCGAAGCCTGCCCTTCTCATTTACCAGCAGGTCCAGCAACACCCACTAAATCCACTGATTGTGAATGACTCTCAATGATGTGCTTCCACCTCTTCAGCTCTGATTGAGTCTGGATATCCGTGTGTGCTTCCCACTTCAATGGTTTAGAATGAGCCGTAACGTAAGGGAAAAGAAAGCAAGGTTATTGTTGTGCCACCCTTCTAGTCACCAATGCAGAGGAAGAGTGGATTGAAGAAGCCTATACCAAAAATAAAAGGTAATAATGTGGAAGAAAGCATAAGGATCTCAACTGGGAGAGAGCAAAAGTGTGTGTGCTCAGACTTGCATGGGATATATTAAATCTGGCCGCCTGTTGTGAAGAAGTTGTGGGACAGGCAAACGTTCTGTCAATCCTAATTACCTCACTGGGTCTGTTTTTGTTATTCTAGGCTCTTTTTGTCTGGCAGCAGCACCATGTATCAGCCAAGATCCCAACCATCCAAAGAAGATTGAGGGGCAGGCCTTGCACTGGAGCCTGTGAACTGTCACTCTGTGTCTCTTCAGACTTGTGACTAGCTATGCCTTTCCAGTGGGCTGTCAGTTTGATTCTTGACTTGCCAAAGCAGCTGTGTGCACAGAGGTCTTTAAAATCCTACGGGGGCACCTAATCTAGTCCAGCTAGTGATGGCAGAAAGCAATCATTGCTTGAGAAAAGAAGGAAAGAAAGAAAAGTACAGCAACAATTAAATGACTAATGAACTCATTTTGTAACCAACAACAAAGATGTGAAAAAGGAAAAGAAGCAGCCATCATCCAAACTCACAAATTAACACTGTAAATGATCCATGCAGAAATGAACTTGGAAATTAATTCTATTGGCTGAGTTAATGTGTTGAAAAAGCATGTTGAGTTGGTAGGTTCCTTTGGCTTCCCTTACTTCTCACTCTATTGAAGGAGAAAAAGCTATAATTAGGACCAACTCACCCTGTGAGCTGCAAAGCTGAGAATGTTTTGCTGTCCGTGGCATTTCCGCAGGGTTAATATCTTTCTAACTTCAATTAGAGACATTTAAAAGATCAACCTTAGCACCAGAGCATGTTTCTCTTTATTGTTTTAATGTCATGGATAGAAAGCAAGGAGTTCACTGTAACTATAAAATCTTTTAAAACTTTGAGAAGAAAGAAGAAATTCCCCCATTTTGGTCCCAGCAGTGAAGATAGGTTCACAAATGCCCCATTACTTCATATCACCATTGCTTGTTTTTTCTCACCCACTTACCAATGGAATTATTTTGTCAGTATCCTTCCCCACATGGACATCCATATTCCCATTGCTATGGTTTAGATATGAGGTATCCTCTAAAAGCTCATGTGTGAGACAATGCAAGAAAATTTAGAGGTTAAAATATTGGTTATGAGAGCTTTAACCTAATCAGTGCTTTTATCTGATGATTTGGATGAACTGGATGGTGACTACAGGCAGGTGGGGTGTGCCTTGAGGAGGTGGCTCACTGGGGACATGCCTTTCGGGTATATATTTTGTCACTGGCAAGTGAAGTCTCTCTCTTTGTACTTCTGGGTACCATGTTCTGAGCTTCTTTCTTCTGCTAAACCCTTTCTCCATAATGTCCTGCCTTACTTCCTCCCCAAGGAATGCAGATGGCACTCTCTGGACTGAGACCTCTGAAACCATGATTCCCAAATAAACTTTTGCCTTTCTAGAATTATTATTTGAGGTCTTTTGATCATAATGAGGAAAAGCTGACCAAAACACCCACTCTTAAATTCTAAATTATTCTCCATCCAGCAATATGAGGTAGTCTAAATATGCACAGAGAGAAGCATCTGCCCCCAGGAAGAAGTGGTCGGCCATCTGTACAATATGTCTGGGATGTTGGCTCCAAATATTCAGACATAAAAGTGAGACTGAAGAACACACAGCCTTAGGACTCATCAAAGGAAGTCATCCACCTGCCAACATCATGGTGTAGGACTATCCAGGAACCAAGAACATGGTTTGAGAAGCCTATGTTTTGTTATGGTTTCTCAGAATAGCAACCATTATTAAGATTTGAATTCTAGCTGTGTAGCTTTGGATAATTATATTTAACCTCTTTCTGACTCAGTGTCATCATCTATAAAATGAGGATAAGAAATAATACCTACAACAAAAGGATTATTATGAAGAGATTGAGTTGATATTTGTAAATTGCCAGGGATGGTAGCACATGCCTATAATTCCAATGATTTGGGAGACTGAGGTGGAGAATCACAAATTCAAAGCCAGCCTCAGCAACTTATCAAGTGCCTAAGTAGCTTAGTGAGACTCTGTCTCAAAAAGTAAAAAGATCTGGGTATGTGGTATAGGGCCCCTGAGTTCAACCCCCAGTACCAAAAAAAAGTTAATTACTTGTTATGGATACTTATAAGTATTAGCTATTACTTTAATCCAATGACACATACTACTAGCTTAATCTTATATTTCTTCAACCATTGTTTATTCACTATTGTAAATGATTAATTCCTATCATTCTATTTCTTTGCAACTGCCTTCCTTCCCTTTTGATCTCAGTTGTTATTACATTCTGTATACCTTTAAACAATATACTATTATAGCACTATATGGCATACTTACATCTATTTTTTGATGGATTAGTTTTAAACAATATACCCTGACCTCTGATACTCACTATGGAATAATTTCAGACTCATGGGCCACGGTTAGGTGGACTTAGTCAATACTTCCTAGGTAGCAATCAATGTTCATATGGTCCCACTCTGAGCAAGGTACCACAGCAGCATCCTAGGTACTTCAGTGAATAGTGTTACCTCAGAGCTAGTATCTAATACTCACTCAGTGATTGAGGTTTCTCTGTTAGTCTTCTGCATATTTATCCTGTTGAAGACTGGGGTTTTCTTTGGGGAAGGCTCTGGGTGGGAATGGAATAAGAAGTTCTTCTTGTTATAAAGATATATGACTATAAAACAAACAACCCCCAAACTTGGAGACTTACAAGGACAAAAATTATTGCCTTTAATTAGTTCGAATGAATTCTAATAGTTAGTTCTTTCTAAGAGTATCATGCCTAATAGAGAGATAGAGCTTGAGTAGCTTGCATCTGAAAGCCTGACTAAGTCAGACAGCCAATATGGCCTTTTCATACAGAGGCTGACAGCACCCTGCTCTCTGGTTTTTCCCTTTGTGTTTTGTTTTTTTCATAACATGATGGTATTAGAGCAATCACATTTCTTACACAGTGGCTGGCTTCAAGAGGCAAGAAACAACAGCAAGAGGCAAGAGGCTATACCTAAACTGGCCCAGGGACTCCCACGCATGTTCTATTTTTCAAAGCACTACACAGCCCACCCAGATTCAAAGGGGTCAAGAATAAACTCCATCTCTTAGAGAGGGAGGGAGTTCCTTATGGGAAAGGTCACATTGCAAAGAGCCTGTAGATAGGGAACTATCACAGTGGCCATTTCTAGGAAATGCAATCTGCCCCACTCTAGGGTGCTCATAGCATGGTGTCTTTTCCATTCCAGGGATGTGGGAGTGTGAACTTACTCAGGAATGTGGATGGGGAAAAAGGCTATAATGTTCTGGGAGGTCAAAATCAAGCCTAGACTCACCGTACATAATTAGTTTTTAATCATACAAATAGTTCATAGTGGATTGCCATATTTAAGAGCAATAAATGGATCATTCTTTGGTCGGTTGATGAAGAAGAGAAAAAACATTGATATTAGGGATAAAAAATGGCTGATAAATATAAAAACAGTATAATTCTTAAAATCACAAAAGGAATTATATAAAAAACTTTTGGATAATAAATTCTTAGATAAAACAGAAAATTATCTAAGAACCTATGACCTACTATTTTTGAATCAATAATAAATTTTAAAACTAAATAAACATAACTATTTAACAAATAATCTGTAATTAAAAATCTCTACTACTAACTTGCCCAATAATTTTATGGGCAAGTTTTATCAAAACCTTGAGGAACAGATAATTCTGTTATTATACACATTGTCCCAAATAAATACAAAAAAAAAATAAAGTTCCCAATTCATTTTGTAAAGCTTAAAACCTTATACTGTCTGACCTGCATGGGAGCTCAGGCCCAGGATAGGCCCAAGTCTATCATGCCACCGGCAGATCCCAGAACCCCAACAGAGAGCCTAGGCCTAGCCCAGATCTACCTTGAAGACCTGCACAGGAGCCAGGGCCCAGGGAAGGGCCGGATCCATCCCACCACTGACAGACAACCAATGGAGCTCAGGTCTGACCCAGATCTGCCCTGCCAACCTGCATGGGAGCCACGGCCCAGGGTAGGCCTAGGTCCATCCCACTACCACCTGAGAGCCCATGTCTAACCTACTTCCATCTTGAGACACTGTAGCCATCCCCATAGCTTTCCTCATGCAGTAGCCTCTACCTTGGGACAATAGTCAGGGCCTAGAAACAGCTGCATCTAGGAGCAGACATCCCAATGCCAAAGTAAGACCCACCTTTCAACTCCATCTCTGAAAGATGTTGCATCCATCTTTGGGCACCTCCACTTCTATCTCCAGTTACCTCCTCTATTGCCACCACAACCTATAGTTGCA
Source organism: Spermophilus citellus (assembly GCF_964194105.1). Classification (NCBI taxonomy): domain Eukaryota; kingdom Metazoa; phylum Chordata; class Mammalia; order Rodentia; family Sciuridae; genus Spermophilus; species Spermophilus citellus. The sequence goes on along the minus strand of NC_138192.1, from coordinate 54,931,253 downwards.
GTAGAATCCATCCTGGGCCACCTGCAGGATCTGGAAACCCAACACCAAGGTGAGATACAGATAATCTGCACAAATACTAAAAGATTATAGGGTAGAAACTCTAATATCTCAGCTCCACACTAAAAGAAAGGAAATCACATAGACAATGTGAAAAAACAAGGGGAGGAAGTACCCCAAAGAAACCAGGATACTACAATAACAGAACCCATGGACAGCACAGTTGATGAAATGTCAGAAGGAGTTAAGAAGGTTCATGATTAAAATGATCTATAAATTGAAGAATGACCTAAAGGAGAAAATTCAGGCAAAAATTGATCACTACAACAAAGAAATGAGAGAGAAAATACAGGTAGCAAAAGATTACTTCAAGAAAGAGATAGAGATTCTGAAAAAATAATCAGAAATCCATGAAATGAAGGAAACAGTAAACCAAATAAGAAACTCCATAGAAAGCATCCCCAAACAGACGAGATCACTTTGAAGACAGAACATCAGATAATGAAGACCAAGTATACAATATTCAAAAAAAAGTTGACCACACAATGAAGATGGTAAGACACCATGAGCAGAACATCCAACAATTATGGTAGCACCAAAAGACCAAATATAAGAGTAATTGGGATAGAAGAAGGCACAGAGTTTCAAACCAAAGGAATGCACAATCTCTTCAATGAGATAATATCAGAACAATTAGCAAGCAGGGAGGAAAGTGGCTGCCATTTGGTGGAACCCCGCCGGCCAAGCCTGCACTGACCCCCGGGCTGAGTACGGGATTTCAGACGGGGAAGGAAGCGATACAGTCCCGTCCCGCACAATGGAAACTCCTCCAAGGCAATCAGCGGCCACCATCTTGGAGAGCTGAAGTATCCACCGCCACTCTCCAACAGACTGCAACAATAAAACAGGTCTGTGTCTCCTAGGCTCTCCTAGGATTTACGGGGGAGGGAGTATCAGAGTGAGCCCGCATAAAGACTAGGGGAAAACTAGAGACACCTGACCTTCAACTCCCCCTCCTATCAGCAGCCAAAACGAAACCTGTCTAGCCAGCACTGGGGGAGGGGCAAGCAGAAAAAATCAAAACGATAGAGTGCCAGGGATCCCAATAGCCAATTGTGCGACCCCGGGGATCCGGGCTGACTGATTCGCCCTGCCTTCCCCATGGCTACAGAAGGCGGGGCGCCGCAGAGAAGCGATTAATTAGCAAGCAGGGAGAAAAGTGGCTGCAATTCTGTGGAATCCTGCTGGATGAGCCCGCACTGACCCCTGGGCTGAGTACGGGATTTCAGAGGGGGAAGGAAGCGGTACAGTTCTATCCCCCACAACAGGAACAAAACAATAGAGTGCCGGGGTCCCCAATAGACACCCTCCACACCCAACAAACGGCAGGTCCAGAGTACAGTTTGAACTGCCGAGAGCCATCACTCAGGGGAAATCTGGTCTAGCAGGAGAAACCAAGATTAGCAGGAGAAACTAGGGGACTAGAGGCCAGGCCCTCGCGACTGGGCGGCTGGAAACCGCAGGCCTGTCGGCGACAGTTCACCCACTGCGCGTGTAACTGGGCGGTAGGAGAACGCCCGCCCGCCGGCTACCGACCGCAGGACGGGGTGCCTAGAGATCGCCTGCCTACCGGCGACAGCCGGCCCGCTGCCCACGCGACTGGGCGGCTGAAGTCCACTCCCCCGCCGGCGACCGATCACCCACCCCCTGCCTGAGATACTGGGCGGCTGGAGACTGCCCGCCTGCCTCGACGGGAGCTGAAACCAAACAGAGACAGTCCAGTCACACAGCCCCATTAGGATACCCCAGCAAGGAGCCTGGGACCCGTCATAGCAGAGTAGTGACGTCACTGGAGCTCGGCCGTCGGAATTCCTTCCCAGCAGAATCCACGTTAGCAGGCACAGTTTAACAACACAAAGAAGCAACAACAGAGTAATACAGAACCAAAACAAATCTATAGAAGAGAGCAGAAACACGGCAATCAAATAGAGCTGGAAAGTAACGTGGACAACATGAGAAAACAAGGGAAAAAAGGAGTACAAACAATACAGGACAACTTAATTCTACAGGAGGACATAGAAACATCAGAAGCAGGGATAGGGAATGAACTCAAGGCCTACCTAACTTGAATGGAAAGGAATATTAGGGAAGACATGAGACAGCAAGTCCAAGCAATAAAAGTATATTTTGAAAACGAATTAAACAAACAAATTCAAATGGCAAAGAACGAACTCTACCAGGAGATAGAGATCTTAAAAAAAATCAAACAATAATCCTAGAATTGCAGGAAAATATAAACCAAATTAAAAACTCAAACGAGAATATTACAAACAGACTTGATCAAGTAGAAGTCAGAACATCAGATAATGAAGACAAGGTTTACCAACTTGAAAAGAATATAGTCAACACAGAAAAGATGCTTAAATCCCATGAGCAATCTATTCAAGAGATATGGGATGTCATAAAAAAACTAAATTTGAGGGTCATCGGGATAGAAGAAGGCACAGAGACTCAAACCAAAGGAATGGACAGCATATTAAATGAAATAATTCTAGAAAACTTCCCAGAGATGAAAGATGAAATGGATTGCCAAATCCTGGAAGCCTACAGGACCCCAAATATTCAAAACCATAATAGACCAACTCCAAGAAATATAATTATGAAGATAGCCAACGTACAGAACAAGGAGAGAATATTAAAAGCTACGAGAGAAAAGAGGCAGATTACATTCAGGGGTAAACCAATTAGGTTAATGACTGATTTCTCATCATAGACTTTGAAAGCGAGAAGATCGTGGAACAATGTATTTCAAACGCTGAAAAATAATGGATTCCAAACAAGAATACTGTATCCAGCAAAATTAAGCTTCAGATTTGACAATGAAATTAAAATCTTTCATGATAAACAAAAGCTAAAAGAATTCGCAGCAAGAAAACCAGCACTGCAAAGCATTTTGAGCAAAATACTACAAGAAGAGGAATTGAAAAATAGTGCCCAAAACTAACAGCAGGAGGTGTCTCAATAAAGGGGGAGGAAAATAACCAAAAAGTAAAACCAGCCAAACTAAACTAAATAAATAAAGAAGCATGACTGGAAGTACAAATCATATCTCAATAGTAACCTTAAATGTTAATGGCCTAAACTCACCAATCAAGAGACATAGGCTAGTAACCTGGATCAAAAAAACAAATCCAACAATATGCTGCCTTCAAGAGACTCATATGATAGGAAAAGACATACACAGGCTGAAGGTAAAAGGTTGGGAAAAATCATACCACTCACATGGCCCTCGGAAGCAAGCAGGAGTGGCCATACTCATATCGAATAAAATCAACTTTAAACCTAAGTTAATCAAGAAGGATAAAGAAGGACACTATATCCTGTTAAAAGGAACCATCCACCAACAAGACATAACAATTATCAATTTTTATGCACCAAACAATGGAGCTACAACGTTCATAAAACAAACTCTCCTCAAGTTCAAGAGTCAAATAGACCACAACACAATAATTATGGGTGACTTCAACACACCGCTCTCACCATTAGACAGATACTCTAGACAAAAACTGAATAAAGAAACTATAGAACTCAACAGCACAATCAATAACCTAGACTTAACCGACATATATAGAATATATCAACCATCATCAAGTGGATACACGTTCTTCTCAGCAGCACATGGATCCTACTCAAAAATAGACCATATATTATGCCATAAGGCAACGCTTAGTAAATATAAAGGCGTGGAGATAATACCATGCACCATATCTGATCACAATGGAATGAAATTGGAAATCAATGATAAAAGAAGGAAAATGAACAATATGTTACTGAATGATCAATGGGTTACAGAAGACATAAAGGAGGAGATGAAAAATTCTTAGAGACAAAATGACAATACAGACACAACATACCGGAATCTATGGGACACATTGAAAGCAGTTCTAAGAGGAAAATTCATTTCTTGGAGTTCTTTCCTCAAAAAAAGAAATAACCAACAAATAAATGAACTCACACTACACCTCAAAAACCTAGAAAAAGAAGAGCAAAACAACAGCAAATGTAGTAAAAGACAAGAAATAATTAAAATTAGAACAGAAATCAACGAAATTGAAACAAAAAAAAAATTGAAAAAATTGATAAAACTAAAAGTTGGTTCTTTGAAAAAATAAATAAGATAGACAGGCCCTTAGCCATGCTAATGAAGAGAAGAAGAGAGAGAACTCGAATTACCAACATACGGGATGAAAAAGGCAATATCACAACAGACACTACAGAAATACAGAAGATAATTAGAAAGTATTTTGAAACCCTATATTCCAATAAAATAGAAGATAGTGAAGATATCGATAAATTTCTTAAGGCATATGATCTGCCCAGATTGAGACAGGAAGACACACACAATTTAAACAGACCAAGAACAAAGGAAGAAATAGAAGAAGCCATCAAAAGACTACCAACCAAGAAATGCCCTGGACCGGATGGGTATACAGCAGAGTTCTACAAAACCTTCAAAGAAGAATTAATACCAATACTTTTCAAGCTATTTCAAGAAATAGAAAAAGAAGGAGCTCTTCCAAATTCATTCTATGAGGCCAACATCACTCTGATCCCAAAACCAGACAAAGACACTTCAAAGAAAGAAAACTACCAATATCTCTAATGAACTTGGATGCAAAAATTCTCAATAAAATTCTGGCGAATCAAATACAAAAACATATCAAAAAACTTGTGCACCATGATCAAGTAGGATTCATCCCTGGGATGCAAGGATGGTTCAATATACGGAAATCAATAAATGCTATTCACCACATCAACAGACTTAAAGACAAGAACCATATAATCATCTCAATAGATGCAGAAAAAGCATTTGACAAAGTACAGCATCCCTTTATGTTCAAAACACTAGAAAAACTAGGGATAACAGGAACTTACCTCAACATTGTAAAAGCTATATATGCTAAACCTCTGGCTAGCATCATCCTAAACGGAGAAAAACTGAAGGCATTCCCTCTAAAATCTGGAACAAGACAGGGATGCCCTATATCACCACTTCTATTCAATTTAGTTCTCGTAGTACTAGCCAGAGCAATTAGACAGACGAAAGAAATTAAAGGCATAAAAATAGGAAAAGAAGAAATTAAATTATCGCTATTTGCGGATGACATGATAATATACCTAACAGACCCAAAAGGGTCTACAAAGAAGCTGCTAGAGTTAATAAATGAATTCAGCAAAGTAGCAGGTTATAAAATCAACATGCAAAAATCAAAGGCATTCCTGTATATCAGCAACAAAACCTCTGAAATGGAAATAAGGAAAACCACTCCATTCACAATATCCTCAAAGAAAATAAGATACTTGGGAATCAACCTAACAAAAGAGGTGAAAGATCTATACAATGAAAACTACAGAACCCTAAAGAGAGAGATAGAAGAAGATCTCAGAAGATGGAAAAATGTACCCTGTTCATGCATAGGCAGAACTAAAATCATCAAAATGGCGATATTACCCAAAGTTCTCTACAGGTTTAATGCGATGCCAATCAAAATCCCAATGGCATTTCTTGTTGAAATAGATAAAGCAATCATGAAATTCATATGGAAAGACAAAAGACCCAGAATAGCAAAAGCAATTCTAAGCAGGAAGAGTGAATCTGGAGGTATAGCAATACCAGAGTTCAAACTGTACTACAAAGCAATAGTAACAAAAACAGCATGGTACTGGTACCAAAACAGGCAGATGGACCAATGGTACAGAATAGAGGACACAGAGACTAATCCACAAAGTTACAACTATCTTATATTTGATAAAGGAGCTAAAAACATGCAATGGAGGAAGGATAGCATCTTCAACAGATGGTGCTGGGAAAATTGGAAATCCATATGCAACAAAATGAAATTGAATCCCTTTCTCTCTCCATCCACAAAAGTTAACTCAAAATGGATCAAGGAGCTAGATATCAAATCAGAGATGGCGCGTCTGATAGAAGAAAAAGTTGGCTCCGATCTACATATAGTGGGGTCAGGCTCCAAATTCCTTAATAGGACGCCCATAGACCAAGAGTTAATAACAAGAATAAACAAATGGAACTTACTTAAATTAAAAAGTTTTTTCTCAGCAAGAGAAACAATAAAGAAGGTAAATAGAGAGCCTACATCATGGGAACAAATTTTTACCCTTCACACCTCAGATAGAGCCCTAATATCCAGAATGTACAAAGAACTCAAAAAATTAAACAATAAGATAACAAACAACCCAATCAACAAATGGGCCAAGGACCTGAACAGACACTTCTCAGAGGAGGACATACAATCAATCAACAAGTACATGAAAAAATGCTCACCATCTCTAGCAATCAGAGAAATGCAAATCAAAACCACCCTAAGATACCATCTCACTCCAGTAAGATTGGCAGCCATTATGAAGTCAAACAACAATAAGTGTTGGCAGGGATGTGGGGAAAAGGGTACACTTGTACACTGCTGGTGGGACTGCAAAATGGTGCAACCAATTTGGAAAACAGTATGGAGATTCCTGGGAAAGCTGGGAATGGATCCACCATTCGACCCAGCTATCGCCCTTCTCGGACTATTCCCTGAGGACCTTAAAAGAGCGCACTATAGGGATACGGCCACATCAATGATTATAGTGGCACAATTCACAATAGCTAGACTGTGGAACCAACCCAGATGCCCTTCAATAGATGAATGGATTTAAAAAATGTGGCATCTATACACAATGGAGTATTATGCAGCACTAAGAAATGACAAAATCAAATAATTTGCAGGGAAATGGATGGCATTAGAGCAGATTATGCTAAGTGAAGCTAGCCAAGCCCTAAAAAACAAATGCCAAATGTCTTCTTTGATATAAAGAGAGCAACTAAGAACAGAACAGGAAGGAAGAGCATGAGGAAAAGACTAATAGTAAACAAAGACGAATGGGGGGAGAGAAAGGGAGAGAGAAGGGAAAGCATATGGAAATGGTAGGAGACCTTCAATGATACACAAAATTATAAGAGGTTATGAGGGGCAAGGGGGAGGGGGTAAAAAAAGGGGAGAGAATTGAACAACAGCAGAGGAGGTAGAGAGGGAAGATGGGAGGGGAGGGGAGAGGAGGGGAGGGGGGGATAGTAGGGGACAGGAAAGGTAGCAGAATACAACAGTCACTAATATGCCATTATGTAATAATGTGAGTATGTAACAGTTGTGATTCTGCAATCTGTATTTGGGGTAAAAATGGGAGTTCAAAACCCAGTTGAGTCTAATATATGAAAGATGATATATCATGAGCTCTGTAATGTTTTGAACAATCAATAAAAAAAATAAAAATAAAAGCACAATATCAAATACAAGTGGCCTAAACAGATTGGGAAAAAACACAAGTAACTCATAGGACTGTACATCTGGTAGTGCAGAAACAGGCAGCCTCATTGGAGAGTACTTTGCTAGCGATGAGCATTTAGCATGATATGGGAATTAGCCACCTAAGATTTCCAAAAAAAATAGGGGGGCTGGGAATGTGGCTCAAGTGGTAGCGAGCTCGCCTGGCATGCGTGCAGCCCAGGTTAGATCCTCAGCACCACATACCAACAAAGATGTTGTGTCCGCCAAAAACTAAACAATAAATATTAAAATTCTCTCTCTCTCTCTCTCTCTCTCTCTCTCTCTCTCTCTCTCTCTCTCTCTTTCTCTCTCTAAAAAAAAAGAGAGATAATATCAGAAAATTTCCCAAACATTAAGAATGAATTGGAAAACCAACTACAAGAGGCATACAGGACACCAAATGTACAAAATTACAACAGATCTACACAGAGGCACATTATAATGAAAATGCCTAGCATACAGAATAAGGATAGAATCTTAAAGACTGCAGGAGAGAGGAATCAGATGACACATGTGGTGGGGACCAATTCCTATCTCAGCAGATTTGTAAGCCCAGACCCTCAAAGCCAGAAGATCCTGGAACAACATAAACCAATCTCTGAAAGAAAATGGATGCCAATCAAGAATCTTATATACAGCAAAATTAAGTTCTAGATAGGATGATTAAATAAAATCTTTCCATGATAAAGAAGAGTTAATAGAATTTACAGCTAGAAAAACTGCACTACAGAACATCCTTGGCAAAATATTAAATGAGGAGGAAATAAAAAACAATGAATACCAGCAAAGGAAGGAATTACACTAAAGGAAAAACTAATAAAACCAATTACACTAAAGGAAAAACCAAGTCAAGTTAAATACCAAAAATAAACAAAAATGGCTGGGAATACAAATCATGTCTCAATAATATCCCTGAATGTTAATGACCTATACTCAGCATAAAAAAGACATAGACTGGCATACTGAATTAAAAAGAAAGGCCCAACAATATGCTGACTCCAAGAGATTCATCTCATAGGAAAAGATCCACAGACTGAAGGTGAAATGTTGGGAAAAATCATACCACTCACATGGACTGCGGAAGCGAGCAGGGGTTTCCAACCTCATATTAAACAAAGTAGAATTCAAGCCAAAGTTAATCAAAAGGGATAAAGAAGGATATTTCATACTGCTTAAGGGAACCATTCATCAACAAGACATAACAATCATAAATATATGTTCCCCAAACAATGGAGCATCTACATTCATCAAACTCTTCTCAAGTACAAGAATCAAATACACCAGAACACAATAATTCTAGGTGACTTTAATACACCTCTTTTACCACTGGATAGATCTAAACAAAAGCTGAAAAAAAAAAAACAATGGAACTCAATAATACGATCAATAAGTTAGACTTCACTCACATATATAAAATGTTTCATGCTTCAAAGAACAGATACACTTTCTTCTCAGCAGCATGGATCCTTCTCTAAAATAGACCATATATCATGCCACAAAGAAAGTCTTAGCAAATATAAAAAAGTAGAGATTACCCTGCATTCTATCAGATCATAATGGAATAAAATTAGAAATCAATGATAATATAAAAAATAAAAGCTACTCCAACACTGGAAGACTAAATAATATGCTAATGAATGAACAATGGGTTGCAAAAGACATCAAGCAGGAGATTAAAAAATTCTTACAGGTGAATGAGAACACTGCTACAACATATCAAAATCTCTGGGACACTATGAAGGCAATACTAAGCGCAAAGCTCATTACCTGGAGTTCATTCCTTACAAGAAGAAAAAGTCAACAAATAAATGACCTAAAATTACATCTCAAAGACCTAGCAAAAGAAGAACAAATGTACACCAAAAGCAGAATTAAAATAAGAGCTGAAATCAATGAAATTGAAACAAAAAAAACAACTGAATAAAATTAACAAAACAAAAACTTGGTCTTTGAAAAAAATAAATAAAATTGACAAACCCTTAGCCATGCTAACAAAGAGAAGGAGAGAGAAAACTCAAATTACTAACATACATGATGAAAAAGGAAATATCACAACAGACACTACAGAAATACAGAAGATAATTAGAAATTATTTTGAAAACTTGTACTCCAATAAAATAAAAAATATTAAAGGCATTGACAAATTTCTAGAGCTATATGATTGGCCCAAATTTAATCAGGAATATATACACAATTTAAACATATCAATTTCAAGCAATGAAATAGAACGTGCCATTAGAAGCATACCAATCAAGAAAAGCCCCAGACTGTATGGATTTACAGCCAAGTTCTACAAGACCATTAAAGAAGAACTAATACCAATACTCTTCAATTTATTTCAGGAAATAGAAAAAGAGGAAGCACTTCCAAACTCATTCTATGAGGCCAATATCACCCTGATTCCAAAACCAGGCAAAGACACATCAAAGATACAAACTACAAACCAATCTCTAATGAACAAAGATGCAAAAATTCTCAATAAAATTTGGGTGAATACAAAATCATGTCAAAAAGACTGTGGTGCACTACCAAGTGGGGTTCATCCCGGGGATGCAAGGTTGGTTCAACATATGGAAATCAATAAATGTACTTTATCACATCAATAGACTTAAAGATATGAACCATATGATCATCTCAACAGATGCAAAAAAGCATTCTACAATATACAGCACCCCTTGATGTTCAAAACCCTAGAAAAACTAAGGATAATAGGAAGATATCTCAACATCATAAAAGACATTTATGCTAAGCCACAGGCCAACATCATTCTAAATGGAGAAAAATTGAAAGCATTCCCTTTAAAAACTGGAAAAAGACAAGGATGCTCTCTTTCAGGACTTCTATTTAACATAGTTCTTGAAACACTGGCCAGAGCAATTAGACAGACAAAAGAAATTAAAGGGATATGAATAAGAAAAGAGGAATGCAAATTAGCACTATTTGCCAACGATATGATTCTATACCTACAAGACCCAAAAAAATCCACCAGAAAACTTCTAGAACTAGTAAGTGAATTCAGAAAAGTAGCAGGATATAAAATCAACACCTATAAACCAAAAACATTTATGTATATCAGTGACAAATCCTCTGAAAGGGAAATGAGGAAAACTACCCATTTATAATAGCATCAAAAAATGGAAATCAGCCTAACAAAAGAGGTGAAAGACCTCTACAATTTAAACTACAGAAGGCTAAAGAAAGAAATTAAAGAAGATCATAGAAGATGGAAAGATCTACCTTGTTCTTCAATAAGCAGAATTTATATTGTTAAAACGAACTTACTACCAAAAGCACTATACAGATTGCAATTCCAATCAAAATCCCAATGACATTCTTCATAAAAATAGAAAAAAGAAGTCATGACATTTATCTGGAAAAATAAGAGATCCAGTATAGTTCTAGCAATCCTTACCAAGAAGACTGAAGCAGGTGGCATTACTATACCAGACCTTAAACTATACTACAGAGCAATAGTAACAAAAACAACATGGTATTGACACCAAAATAGACTGGTAGCCAATTTTAAAAAATAGAGGAGACAGAGACTAACCCACAAAATTACAGTTATCTTATACTAGACAAAGGAACCAAAAACATACATTGGAGAAAAGATAGCCTCTTCAACAAATGGTGTTGGGAAAATTGGAAATCCATATGCAACAAAATGAAATTAAACCCCTATCTTTCACCATGCACAAAACTCAACTCAAAGTGGATCAAAGATCTAGGAATTAAACCAGAGACACTGCATCTAATACAAGAAAAACTAGGCCCAAATCTCCATCATGTCAGATTATGCCCCAACTTCCTTAATAACACTCCTATAGTGCAAGAATTAATACCAAGAATCAATAAATGGGAGGGATTCAAAGTAAAACCTTATTCTCAGCAAAGGAAACAATAAGTGAGGTGAATAGAAAGCCTATAATTTGGGAACAAATTTTTACCACACACACATCAGAGAGAGCACTAACCTCTAGTATATATAAAGAACTCAAAAATCTTAACACCAAAAAAACCAAATAACCCAATCAATAAATGGGTCAAGGAACTGAACAGACACTTCCCAGGGGATGATGTACAATCAATCAACAAGTATATGAAAAAATGTTCATCATCTCTAGCAATTAGAAAAATGAAAACCAAAACTACTCTAAGATTTCATCTCACTCCAGTCAGAATGGCAGCTATTAAGAATACAAACAACAATAAGTGTTGAAGAGGATGTAGGGGAAAAGGCACACTCATACATTTTGGTGGGACTGCAAATTAGTGCAGCCAATATGGAAAGCAGTATGGAGAATCCTTGGAAAACTGGGAATGAAACCACAATTTGACCCAGCTATCCCACTCCTTGGTCTATACCCAAAGGACTTAAAAACAACATACTACAGGGACACAGTCACATCAATGTTTATAGCAGCACAATTCATAATAGCTAAACTGTGGAACCAACCTAGATACCCTTCAGTAGGTGAATGGATAAAGAAAAATGTGCTATATATACACAATAGAATATTATTCAGCATTAAAAGAGAATAAAATTATGGCATTTGAAGGTAAATGGATGGAGTTGGAAAATATAATGCTAAATGAAGTTAGCCAATCTCAAAAAAACAAATGCTGAATGTTTTCTCTGATTTAAGGATGCTGATTCATAATGTGGTTTTGGTGGGGGTGCATGGGAGGATGAGATGAACTCTAGATAGGGCAAAGGGGAGGGAGGGAAAAGAAGTGGGCATGGGGGTATGAAAAACAGTAGAATGAGCTGGACATCATTACTCTAAGTTCATATATGAAGACATGAATGTTGTGACTCTGCTTTGTGTACAGCCAGAGATATGAAAAATAGTGCTCTATATATGTAATATGAATTATAATACATTTTGCTGTCATATATAACAAATTAAAAATTTTAAAAATGGAAAAATATGATACCAAGAATGTATAAGTCAATTCAAAGAAAAAGTATAGACAAATCTCACTGTTGAATATAAATGTGGAAACCCTAAATGGAATGTTAGAAAACGTCATCAAGAATGTTATAAAAGGCATTGAGGGGGAAGATGGTGGTGAAGGGAGTGCATCACTCCCGTGTACCGCGTCACTGTTCAGAAGAATAATGAGTTAGAACAGCTAAAAACTATCTTGTTAGGAATTTCTAGCAATACTGGGGTGCTCCAAAACCTAGTGGAAGGATTTTCATCGCACGAGGATCAGCTACAGGGGCTCAAACGCGAGCGATTTGTCCACACGGAGGGTCACGCCGCTTATTCAGCAAATCGCCCCGTGGCTAGAATCTGCAGCACGCGCTGGGAAGCAAGAGATAGCAACGCAAAGACAGCGCTGCAGATTCTGTGGGCTCCTGCCAGCTGCACAATCACTGTACACAGTGCTGAATTCTGGGTTTGAGACGGGGGAAGGAAGCAGTCCAGTTTGGTTCTCCACCGGTCAGGCCACAGAGGAAGCCAGCGGCCACCATCTTGGAGAGTTGACGTCATCATCCCTGTTTTCGACTGATCGCAGCTCATTCAACCATAGAACAGGTAATTTCAGGCTGCCATTCGCCTGCGTCTCGCAGACAAATTACTCAGGCGCAGTGCTAAAGAACCCGCGGAAACTGCTTCTTGGGGCCTGCTCCTATCAGAACATACACGGAGCCCGGGGCGGCCGAATTCTGGCTCCCGGAACTGCTCTGGCCCAGGGATAAGGAGCCCGTGGAGGCTGCTTCTTGGAGCCTGCTCCTATCAGAGCATGCACGGAGCCCAGAGCGGCCGAGTTCTGGCTCCCGTAGCTGCTCTGACCCAGGGCTGAGGAACCCGCGGAGACTGCTTCTCGGTCTGGATCCTGCTGAGTGCTGTGGGGGCCAGAGGGGCAGAGCAGAGCTGCAGCCCGAGTCCGGAACAGCCCCAGCGACCCGCAGGCGTGGTATCACTTCACCCCAACTGCGGTGGGGGCTGAGCAGAGCTGCCGCCCGAGCCCGCAAGGTAGGCAGACCACCGGCTGATCGGCGGAATGGGCCCAGCGGCCTGCCGGCGTGGAAGACACGTCACACCAATGGGAGTAGGGGCAGAGCAGGGCCGCCACCCGCGCCCGGAACAGGCCTAGCGACCCGCCGGCGTGGTATCACTTCACCCCAACTGCAGTAGGGGCCGAGCAGAGCCGCCGCCTGAGCCCGCAAGGTAGGCAGACCTGCGACCGACCAGCGGGACAGGCCCAGCGGCCTGCCGGCGTGGAAGACACGTCACACCAATTGCAGTAGGGGCAGAGCAGAGCTGCCGCCTGCGCCCGGAACAGGCCTAGTGACCCGCCGGTGTGCTAGACACGTCCTACCAATTGGAGTAGGGGCAGAGCAGAGCCGCCGCCCGAGCCCGCAAGGTAGGCAGACCACCGGCTGATCGGTGGAACGGGCCCAGCGGCCTGCCAGCGTGGTAGACACGTCACACCAATGGGAGTAGGGGCAGAGCAGGGCTGCCACCCGCGCCCGGAAAAGGCCTAGTGACCCGCCGGCGTGGTATCACTTCACCCCAACTGCAGTGGGGGCCGAGCAGAGCCGCCGCCCGAGCCTGCAAGGTAGGCAGACCTGCGACCGACCGGCGGGACAGGCCCAGTGGCCTGCCGGCGTGGTAGACACGTCATACCAATTGGAGTAGGGGCAGAGCAGAGCCACCGCACGTGCCCGGAACAGGCCTAGCGACCAACCAAGAATCGTGTATCCAGCGAAATTAAGCTTCATGATGGAAGATGAAATTAAAACCTTCCACGATAAACAAAAGTTAAAAGAATTTGCAGATAGAAAACCATCTCTTCAAAACATCCTTGGCAAAACATTTCAGGAAGAGGAAGTGGAAAACAACAATGAAAACCAACAGTGGGAGGTAGGACAGTAAAGGGGGGAAAATAATCAAAGAGGAAAACAAACCATGTTTACTAACATAAATAAACAAATATGGCTGGAAGAACAAACCATATCTCAATAATAACCCTAAATGTTAATGGCTTAAACTCACCAATTAAGAGACACAGGCTAGTAGAATGGATCACAAAACAAGACCCAACAATATGCTGCCTACAGGAGACACATTTGATAGGAAAAGATATACATAGACTGAAGGTTAAAGGTAGGGAAAAATCATATCACTCATATGGACTTCGGAAACAAGCAGGAGTGTCCATACTCATATCAAATAAAATAGATTTCAAGCCAAAGTTAATCAAAAGGGATAAAGAGGGACACTACATACTGCTCAAGGGAACCATACACCAACAAGACATAATAATCATAAATATATATGCCCCAAACAACGGTGCAGCTATGTTCATAAAGCAAACTCTTCTCAAGTTCAAGAGTCTAATAGACCACCATACAATAATCATGGGAGACTTCAACACACCTCTCTCACCACTGGACAGATCTTTCAAACAAAAGTTGAATAAGGAAACTATAGAAATCAATAACACAATTAATAACCTAGACTTAATTGACATATATAGAATATACCACCCAACATCAAGCAGTTACACTTTTTTCTCAGTAGCACATGGATCCTTCTCAAAAATAGATCATATATTATGTCACAGGGCAACTCTTAGACAATATAAAGGAGTAGAGATAATACCATGCATCTTATCTGATCATAATGGAATGAAACTGAAAATCAACAATAAAAGAAGGAAGGAAAAATCATGCATCACTTGGAGAATGAACAATAGGTTACTGAATGATCAATGGGTTATAGAAGACATCAAGGAGGAAATTAAAAAATTCTTAGAGATACATGAAAACACAGACACAACATATCGGAATCTATGGGACACATTGAAAGCAGTTCTAAGAGGAAAATTCATTGCTTGGAGTTCATTCCTTAAAAAAAGAAAAAACCAACAAATAAATGATCTCATACTTCATCTCAAAATCCTAGAAAAAGAAGAGCAAAACAACAGCAAAAGAAGTAGAAGGCAAGAAATAATTAAAATCAGAGCTGAAATTAATGAAATCGAAACAAAAGAAACAATTGAAAAAAATTGACAAAACTAAAAGTTGGTTCTTTGAAAAAATAAATAAAATAGACAGATCCTTAGCCATGCTAACAAAGAGAAGAAGAGAGAGAACTCAAATTACTAGCATACGGGATGAAAAAGACAACATCACAACAGACACTTCAGAAATACGGAAGATAATCAGAAATTATTTTGAATCCTTATACTCCAATAAAATAGAAGATAGTGAAGGCATCGATAAATTTCTTAAGTCATATGATCTGCCCAGATTGAGTCAGGAGGATATAGACAACCTAAACAGACCAATATCAATTGAGGAAATAGAAGAAACCATCAAAAGACTACCAACTAAGAAAAGCCCAGGACCAGATGGGTATACAGCAGAGTTTTACAAAACCTTTAAAGAGGAACTAATACCAATACTTTTCAAGCTATTTCAGGAAATAGAAAAAGAGGGAGAACTTCCAAATTCATTCTACGAGGCCAACATCACCCTGATTCCTAAACCAGACAAAGACACTTCAAAGAAAGAAAACTACAGACCAATATCTCTAATGAACCTAGATGCAAAAATCCTCAATAAAATTCTGGCGAATCGGATTCAAAAACATATCAAAAAAAATTGTGCATCATGATCAAGTAGGATTCATCCCTGGGATGCAAGGCTGGTTCAATATATGGAAATCAATAAATGTTATTCACCACATCAATAGACTTAAAATTAAGAACCATATGATCATCTCTATAGATACAGAAAAAAGCATTTGACAAAGTACAGCATCCCTTTATGTTCAAAACTCTAGAAAAACTAGGGATAACAGGAACATACCTCAACATTGTAAAAGCAATCTATGCTAAGCCTCAGGCTAGCATCATTCTGAATGGAGGAAAATTGAAGACATTCCCTCTAAAATCTGGAACAAGACAGGGATGCCCTCTCTCACCACTTCTGTTCAACATAGTTCTTGAAACACTGGCCAGAGCAATTAGACAGACGAAAGAAATTAAAGGCATAAAAATAGGAAAAGAAGAACTTAAATTATCACTATTTGCAGATGACATAATTCTATACCTAGCAGACCCAAAAGGGTCTACAAAGAAACTATTAGAGCTAATAAATGAATTTAGCAAAGTGGCAGGATATAAAATCAACACGCATAAATCAAAGGCATTCCTGTATATCAGCGACAAATCCTCTGAAATGGAAATGAGGAAAAACACTCCATTCACAATATCCTCAAAAAAAATAAAATACTTAGGAATCAACCTAACAAAAGAGGTGAAAGACTTATACAATGAAAACTACAGGACCCTAAAGAGAGAAATATAAGATCTTAGAAGATGGAAAAATATATCCTGTTCATGGATAGGCAGAACTAACATCATCAAAATGGCGATATTACCAAAAGTTCTCTATAGGTTTAATGCAATGCCAATCAAAATCCCAACGGCATTTCTTGTTGAAATAGATAAAGCAATTATGAAATTCATATGGAAAAACAAAAGACCCAGAATAGCAAAAACAATGCTAAGCAGGAAGTGTGAATCAAGTGGTATAGCAATACCAGACTTCAAACTATACTACAGAGCAATAGTAACAAAAACAGCATGGTACTGGTACCAAAACAGGTGGGTGGACCAATGGTACAGAATAGAGGACACAGAAACCAATCCACAAAACTACAACTATCTTATATTTGATAAAGGGGCTAAAAGCATGCAATGGAGGAAGGATAGCATCTTCAACAAATGGTGCTGGGAAAACTGGAAATCCATATGCATCAAAATGAAACTGAATCCCTTTCTCTCACCATGCACAAAAGTTAACTCAAAATGGATCAAGGAGCTTGATATCAAATCAGAGACACAGTGTCTGATAGAAGAAAAAGTTGGCTACGATCTACATACTGTGGGGTTGGGCCCCAAATTCCTCAATAGGACACCCATAGCACAAGAGTTAATAACTAGAATCAACAAATGGGACATGCTCAAACTAAAAAGTTTTTTTTCTCAGCAAAGGAAACAATAAGAGAGGTAAATAGGGAGCCTACATCCTGGGAACAAATCTTTACTCCTCACACTTCAGATAGAGCCCTAATATCCAGAGTATACAAAGAACTCAAAAAATTAGACAATAAGATAACAAATAACCCAATCAACAGATGGGCCAAGGACCTGAACAGACAATTCTCAGAGGAGGACATACTATCAATCAACAAGCACATGAAAAAATGCTCAGCATCGCTAGCAGTCAGAGAAATGCAAATCAAAACCACCCTAAGATACCATCTCACTCCAGTAAGATTGGCAGCCATTAGGAAGTCAAACAACAACAAGTGCTGACGAGGATGTGGGGAAAAGGGTACACTTGCTCATTGTTGGTGGGACTGCAAATTGGTGCAGCCAATTTGGAAAGCAGTATGGAGATTTCTTGGAAAGCTGGGAATGGAACCACCATTTGACCCAGCTATTCCCCTTCTCGGTCTATTCCCTAAAGACCTAAAAAGAGCATGCTACAGGGACACTGCTACATCGATATTCATAGCAGCACAATTCACAATAGCAAGACTGTGGGACCAACCTAGATGCCCTTCAATAGATGAATGGATAAAAAAAATGTGGCATCTGTACACAATGGAGTATTACTCTGCATTAAAAAATGACAAAATCATAGAATTTGGAGGGAAATGGATGGCATTAGAGCAGATTATGCTAAGTGAAGCCAGCCAATCCCTAAAAAACAAATGCCAAATGTCTTCTTTGATATAAGGAGAGTAACTAAGAACAGAGTAGGGACGAAGAGCATGAGAAGAAGATTAACATTAAACAGGGATGAGACTTGGGAGGGAAAGCGAGAGGGAAGGGAAATTGCATGGAAATGGAAGGAGACCCTCATGGTTACACAAAATTACATACAAGAGGAAGTGAGGGGAAAGGGAAAAATAATACAAGGGGGAGAAATGAATTACAGTCGAGGGGGTAGAGAGAGAAGAGGGGAGGGGAGGGGAGGGGGGATAGTAGAGGATAGGAAAGGCAGCAGAATACAACAGACACTAGTATGGTAATATGTAAATCAATGGAAGTGTAACTGATGTGATTCTGCAATCTGTATACGGGGTAAAAATGGGAGTTCATAACCCACTTGAATCAAAATGTGAAATATGATATGTCAAGAACTATGTAATGTTTTGAACAACCAACAATAAAAAAGAAAAAAAAAGAAAAAAGAAGAATGTTATAAAAAAATTCATGAAGTCTAAATATTTGTTGTTCCAGAGATACATGAATTGATAAGCTTTAGAAATTGTACTAATGTAATTTTTCTCTTAAGCAAATTAAACAAGAAATATCATATAATCCTCTCAAAATATATAGAAATACATTCAATAAAGTTCAATGAATCTCTTTGCAAACTCTGAGGAACCTTTCTCAGCCTAATAAGGAGCACTCAACTGTATACCTGCCATAAACTCACATTAATAATGTTCACTTAAAAAATAATTCTCTTTATAATCATGAAATATACAAGTATTCTACCAGTCACCACCCACCCCATATTCTACTGTGTGTCCTTGGCAGTACAATAAGAAAAATATATGAAAATGCAAAGTTGCAACACTAGGGCAAAACTTGCTAAGTTCTCACTAGGTTAACACAGAAGATATAATTATCAGTCTAGAAAAAAATACAGTTGGGCTCGAGTTGTGGCTCAGTGGTAGGGCACTTGCCTCACATGTGTGAGGCATTGGGTTCAATTCTCAGCACTACATGTAAATAAATGAATAAAATAAAGGTCCATCAACAACTAAAAAAATATTTTTAAAAAATACAGATAATTAGAATTAAGAAGGAAGTTTTTAGCAACATGATGAATGAGATGGAGAAAAAATCAATACATAATATTTTCCATAATCATATAATTAGAAATATGAATCATTTGTAACCTAGTAATTCACCTTCTTTATAACTGTCTTAGGGAAACTTCCACAAATATGCAAAGCAGATATATAGAGGATATTTGAAGTTCTTCTATCAATCAGTAGGAGAACAGATAAACTATGTTATTCATATACTAAAACACTAAACTGCACCTAAAACAGAAGAACTAAGAGCCATAAGTATCAGCATGGAAGTAACATGGCCATGGGCAACCTCTCTGTGATTTATGTGTAAAGTAAGGATAATGGCAGCACCTGATTTCTTATGTTAGTATGTTATGCAGGAATACACTTTGTAACAGTGCCTAAAATATAGTAGGCACTTAACTGCTCCCCCTTATAATGATGGTAAAGATGAGGATGATAGCATTTGCATACTTTTAAAATATGAATTATATATTATAGAAAAATAGAGTAAAATTTAAAAATGGAAATTACACAATAATAGTTAATTGTGGGAAAAGGAAGAAAGAGAAAGAAATGGAGTACTTGTGTCTGTATACTATGTGAATTAAGAGATGTCAGAAGAAATATAGCAAAAAAAAATGTAACATTTCAACCTAGGTGGTGGGTGTGATAGTTTTATTATATTGTTTTCTTGGTCCATCTGAGTTCCACACATTCTTTCCAGCCTTTCCACTAATAAAAAGTTGTTTTTGTACTGAACACATAGATATATTTTGTCATTATTCCCTAAATGATGTATTTTAACAACTATTTATATTGTGTTAGGTATTATAAGTAATCTAGCGGTGATTGAAAATATGGGGGAGGTATGCGCAGCTCATATGCAAACACCATCTCGTTTTAAACAAGACACTGAGCATCCATGATTTTGGTGCCCATGGAGAGCCTTGATCCAATCCTCCACAGATACTGAGGGATGACTTTATTTCTATTTATTTTAAATAATTTATGAAAAATAACTTAAAGGACTAGAGGAAGATATATCAAGATGTTAATAGTAATATAGTGAGGTTGTTGGATAGCAATATCCTTACTTTTCTTTAGTTTGTCCTTTTTAGATATACATAAACAATAGAGTGTATCTTGACATGTTATGCATACATGCTATATAATTTATTCTGATTAAGATCCCCTAATTATGGTTGTACATGATGCAGAGATTCACTATGGTGCATTAATATATGAATACAGGAAAGTTATGTCTGACTCATTCCACTGTCTTTCCTATTCCTATATCCCCTTCCTTCATTCCCCTTTGTCTAGTCCACTGAACTTCTATTCTTACTCCCCTACCTGTTATGTGTTAGCATCCACAAATCAGAGAGAACATTTGCATATTGTTTTTTGGGGGGGGATTGGCTTATTTCACTTAGCATGATAGTGTACAGATTCATCCATTTATCAGCTAAAGTCATAAAGTCATTTTTTTAATGGATAATATTCCATGGTCTATATATGCCACATTTCCTGTATCCATTCATCTTTTGAAGGGTACCTTGTTTGGTTCCATATCTTATCTACTGTGAATTGTGTTGCTATAAACATTGATGTGACTGTGTCACTGTAGTATGCTGATTTCAGTTCCTTTGGATATATACTGAGGAGTGGTATAACCAGGTCAAATGGTGGTTCCATTCCTAGTTTTTAGAGGAATCTCCATACTACTTTCCAGAGGGGTTGCACAAAATTGCAGTCCCATCAGCAATGTATAAGTATAATGGCGCTCCCCCCCAACATCCTCACTAACATTTATTGTTGCTTGTATTCTTGATAATTGCCCTTCTGACTGGAATAAGATGAAATATCAGTGTAAGTTTAATTTGCATTTGTCTAACCACTAGAGATGTTGAATATTTTTTCAGATATTTGTTGATCATTTGTATTTCTTCTTCTTTGAAGTACCTGTTAAATTCCTTTGTCCATTTATTGATTGGGTTATTTGGTTTTTTGGTGTTTTAAGCTTTTTGTGTTCTTTATGTATCCTGGAAATTAATGCCCTGGGTTGCAGGTGGCAAAGATTTTTTTCCTATTCTATAGGCTTTCTGTTTATGTTCTTGACTGTTTCCTTTGCTGCGAAGAAGCTTTTTAGTTTGATGCATCCCATGTATTGATTCTTGATTCTACTTCTTATACTTTAGGAATCCTGTTGAGAAATTTGGTTCCTAAGTCAATATGATAGAGAGTTGTACTTATCCTTTTTTTCTAGTATGTGCAAAGTGTCTGGTCTAATTCCTAGATCCTTGATCCACTTTGAGTTGAGTTTTGTGCAGGATGAGAAGTAGGGTTAAATTTCATTCTGCTATATATGGTGCTGGGAAAATTGGAAATCCATATCTTTAATATGTTTATGGCACCTTTGTCTAGTATGAGATAACTGTATTTATGTAGTTTTTCTCTGTGTCTTCAATTCTCTTCCTTTGTTTTCTTGAATACAGTTTTCTGACTTTTCCAGGTTTTCCACAATAGGAATGTATTTGTTTTGTAATTAGATTTAAAAAAAAGTAATTTTGAAATCAAAACCTAAACCCTTTTAGTATTGAAGCCACCAGAGGCCTATTTCATGTAAATTAATTTTCATCAAGAGGCCTTCTAATCTAAATCAAATATCTCTATAGTAAAGGTCACATGATTTTAATACTACAGAATTTTATTTATTATAACAAAATTTATATTTACAAATTATGCCTCCCTTTTTTGCCATTAGTCCTTAGAGGTATAAGCCCCAAGTAATTTATGGATGTTTATCACCATCTTCATGGTAATAAAATGTCATTTCCTATAAATTTCACATTACTGACACAGTGGTAAAGGGTCACAGAGGATATCTGAATGTATTTCTGAGTAAACCCACATAACACCACCACCATGGATCTTCCCTAACTTTCCTTGGTGTCCCTTGTTCGACATCCCATCTAATCTGAGCACAGAACTAATCTGCAGGGACCTTGTAATTTATCTTTCACCATGATTATAATTTCTAATCTAACCAGCAGCAGTTCAAATTGAACTCTGATCCAAATGATCAATAGCCATGGGCAACCCATTACACATGTGAATATTAAATTGCTTTTGGATAAGGGTTGTCCAAATGAAAAGCATATAATTATCATCTATTAACATATATTGAAGCAAATAACACAAAAATGCAAGATGTGTTTCATACAACCTATCAGGATTCCAGCGACTCTGAAGTTAAGGTTAGAATACATATTTTACATATGAATTAATACCAAATTATGATTAATGTCTTTAAGTGTTTATTATTAATAATGTTAGCCTTAGGCCACAAAATGGATACACTTGTGAATAAAATACATTTCATTTCCAATTATATCCCCCCAGTTTTTTTTTCTTTGCTTCCTTACATAAAAGGTAGCTATGGTCAGTAAGTAAAAGGATCAACTGTTGAAAAGAAAATAATTTTAAATAGCTAGCTGATTTTTCATGCTTTGCTTACAGATAAAAAGTCTATATACTTACAAAAGCATGAAATTGTATGAAGAGTAGAATTTGCAAAAAAAAAAATGAGTTCAATTTCCTATCTCAGAGAGAACAGCAATGAAGTTCTCCAAACATCCTCTGGTAACTCCTTACAATAGTTAACAATGTGGAAATTTTTCTTTATGAAATCCCTAGTGGTTTAAGGTAAGCCTGGACAAGTCACCTTTTTTGGTATATTCCCATTCTCCCTGGCAGTTAGTCAGTTGGATGCCATGGGACTCTACCCAGGTCAGTAGGTGATGCCATCCACTTCCAAGTCTCTCCTTTGAAATAGCTCACAAGGTGCTTCAGACTTCTCGTGGCTGAGATAAAACCATGTGTTTAGAATGCCAGAGCCCTGAGGTAGAGAGGTATCACCCCACTTCACTGAACTTTCATGAGCCAAAAATAAACTTTTATTGAATTAAAGCCTGTGAAGTTTGCTTGTGACTACATCAAAGCCTTTTCCAGTTTAGACACTTATGATAGGTCTTTCAGATAAGAATATAATAAGGAAAAATATTCCAAAAGTCACTCCCATTTCTGCTCCCTTCTATCACCATACAGTCCCTTCTTTCCTTTGATCAGCCCTATATTTTGGGATCAGCTTTCTGTCCTTGTGGTGCCTGGATATTTTTCTCCTGCCACACTTACATTGATTCAGCCTTAGTCCTTTCCCATTTATGCTTGTCTTTTTCTGTTTTCTCAGGAATATAAATTTTAGTTCTCAGGCCTCATTATGATCTCTCTTGACTAGAAGAAATGGGGTTGGGCAAGCAGTTCTTAGATATCTGTGTATCTCCATGTGCGTTGGGGATAATCCATCCTTCCCGTCATGCCCAGGTGATACAGATGTCATTTGGTGAGAGGCAGCGTGTGTCTTTTTAACCTGGGCAGGATTTGAGGATCAGAGACATTGGGTTTTCTGCTTTAGCATTTCTAGTCTTGCTGGAAAGTGTGGGGAGCTCTGTTTCTGGTCTTCTTGGGGCTGGGACTGAGGCTGTTAGACAAAAATCGCAGCATGCCTTATAGTACTTCTGGTTCACTGATGAAGGTGTTTCCAACTAAAGCTGACTAAAAATAAAGAGTAATTTAAATAACTTGGGCCTTCTAGTCCTTGCTTTAGCACTTTAGCTCTCTGAATGATGGCTGAACAAGATTTCCCCATTCTCTTTGCACAAAGGCTCCTTTGACCTTTTTCTGAGTGATCTTTGATGAGATTTCCCCCACTTTCTTTGCATTCTGGCTCCATTTTCTTTTTATCTTTTTACGCAGGACCCATTTCGACACACCTGCCATGCAGAACTGGAGTCTTTCAAGCAAGATAAAGATTAGCCTGACCTTTCTTCCATCAATTAATCAATATGGTTATGCCACAGAGTTACCTTTTAACCTTGGTGTTTCCACAGTGCAATAGTAAAGCGTGATTTGTGAGGCTGCTTCGTTTTATGTATGGTTATGAACAACCCCCACCTCTAGGCTTTGATAAAGTGTCAGAGCACAAGGCAACACAGGAGGGAAAGAGGCTTTTATTGTCTTCACCGGAAATGGCTTTGTAAATCTAAGACTGGAGCAGCAATATGGGCAAAGCCTATGACAGGAATGAACTACTGGGCTCTGCTGGCAGATTCCTGCTGCTGAAAGGGCCATTGCTGGGAATGCTCTGAAGGGTGGAATCATTTGATCTAAATTCGGTGAGGAAGCTGTGATCTGTTGCCCCTACCCTCTCCCCAAAGTGCAGAATGAGAAACCAGAAGGGATGTTCACTGTACCCTGAATATGCATCGCCACAAGGCTTTCTGCTTCAGCTTGCGGTGGGGCATTTAGAAAAGGAGATGATGCAGAAGTGTCTCCAATATGATCAAGTCCTTCTTCACTGAATCCATTCAATGGCAGACAACCATTGTCTCCTCTATGAGGTCTTCATAAATAGAAAGATTTGCCCATTAGAAAATGGAGCCAATGTGTATGTTTGTCTTATGAAAGAAGTGCAGAGTTTTCTTTTCAGCATATCTAGTTTTACAAAGGAGGGAACTGAGCCCAAGAAAATGACATTTAGACTCATATTCTACAGCTTTTTATGGTTAGACACAGATCTTGAAAACCAGTTTTCTGAAGCGAGTGAAATTTCTTCCTGAGATATTAAGCTGCCACATTAGTTCTTAAGTTTGCAAATATCACAGAATTAAATGCACTTCTAACACTTCTTCAAAAGCCGGTAATGAAACCCCTGGGGAGGTTTTCTTGGTGGTACTGATATCACCTGGACATCCAGATGTACTATCTTGAATCAGAAAAAAATATAAATTACAGCTGTGCCACTTACTATCTGCATGAAATTCAGCAAGTTATTTAACCTCTCTGTGTCAACATTTCTCTTCTGTAAAATAAAATAGCAGCCTATGGACTGGGGATGTAACTCATTGGTGGAGTGCTTGCCTAGCATGTACAGGGCCCTGGGTTCAACCCCCAGCCTGGCAGCTGGGGTGGGGATAGGGACTACCTCATGAGGCTGCCAGAAGTGGAGAGAATTAATACATAAAAGACACTTAAAACAGTGGCTGGCGCATAATAAGCACCATATAAGTGTCAGCTCATATTATTCCCTCTATTCCCTTCAGATTCTTTAGTGAACCTGGTGCATCACTCTGTATTATATTTTGTTCCTGTGTGAATCCTCAGTGTTTTATAGTTCGTGACTTTCATACAGCATGCATATTGTATAGTTCCTCTAGCTCATTTTGAATAGTCAGGGGGCTATTAAGAGAGGTGCCTTCTTTTGCATATTAGAAACAAAATCCAAACACCTACATGTATCCTGTCACTGACATCCTGATTCTGTTTGGGTGGTTTACAAAGAGTAGAGCTATCTCATTTTCGGTCAGGAAGCTCACTGAATAAATTTCACTCTGCTTCCAACTTTTAAGTTTTGTCAAACACCACTGAACTCCAGGATCAAGTACTTTGTGATCAGTGCATAAAGTGAACTTTATTATGGATTCTGTGATGTTCCCATTGGCAACTCAATCATTAAAGTCTCATTTTAATAACAGAGCGGTACGTTTCTCTTGAACCTGTCTGACCAATCATTAAAATGTGTCTTGTTTAGCCACGGAACACTCTTAATTAATGTGAGAGCCCAGGCTATAATCACAGATTTGAGACTATCTATGTTTTCTTCATTTAGTTAAATGAAACCTCCTACTTTAAGGAAGTCTCTTTAAACATTATATGTCTCATTAAATAAAGTGCTTCTGACTCATGTGTAAATTATTTTTTTATATGAAATTTGGACATATGTTGGTTCAAATAATAAAAAGAAAGAGTTAAATTAAGTAAAACATCATGTGGACCCCAGCATAGTTTGGACTTGCTCAGTTTCTAAACTGAGGATAATTGTTGAAGGAATTACCAGACCCTTAAGGCATCACCTCCTTAGGGTTCCTGGACTCCACTATGCAGGATGGAGTCTGTTCAGGTTGAGATGTCAGGACCTCCTGCTTTCTTCTATTTTGAGACCAAGATCACCTGAACAGATGAGTTCTGGGAACCATAAGCTTGAGGTTTAAAATTGAAATTTAAGGATATTCTTAATAAGTATATATACTGTTAATCCATGGTTTTCTGGCAACAAGTATCACAAATGCCTTTCGGGTGGTTATTCTCTTTGAAAGGATACTGGATTTAAGTATTTATGTATTTGAAGACTTTGAGCTAAGGAAGTTTATATTCTGTTTAGATAGTAGTCTTAGAAATGTGATTATTTTATAGAATAGACACAGGAATGCAAAGGAAAGTAATAAAGTCCTTTATTTTTGTCTAATGGAGTTCTTAAAGATTAAAAGGAATGATAATCATTGTGGGAGTGTGGAAATGGACATTGTTATAAATCACTGGAGGGAGTGTAATTGGTCCTCTCTTTAAGGGAAGAAAATTGGCAACACAGAGTAAGAGCCAGGGAAGTATATAAATACCTGCTCATAAGTTAAACTTCCAGGAAATAATCTTAAGGAGACAATTTGCTAAGAGCACAGATATGGATATGGAAGAGTCTATAGTTTATAAAAGTAAAATATAAGATTTAAGCAATGTAAGTATCCAATAATGAGTTTTTAAATAAGTTATCTTCATATAGTAGATGGTGTCTACCTGATAGAAATGATTATATAGATGCACATTACTAACTAACTGGGAAAGATATTTTGAATGATAGATAATGGATAAAAGCACATTATAAATAAAATTATACTATGATACTTCCATAAGAGAGGAAAATTGTATGTGAGTAGTTAGGAATGGAAGTATATTCAAGAAAACATTACCTGTAATTGTATTGAAATAGGTGGTATTCGAGTGGTATGTGCTCATATCTATCCCCTAATGCTTCTACAATTACGATGCATTACTTGACTGCACATTTAGAAAACAAATAAATAATTGGATATGTCCTGAGGGAATTAATGTGAAACACATTGATGACATCGCACATTAATTTCTTGGAACAAACATTGTTTCATTCCCTTTGATTTGGTATCTCAATATTATTGACTCTTTTTTTTTTTTTAAAGAGAGAGTGAGAGAAGAGAGAGAGAGAGAGAGAGAGAGAGAGAGAGAGAATTTTTAATATTTATTTTTTAGTTCTCGGCGGACACAACATCTTTGTTGGTATGTGGTCTGAGGATCGAACCCGGGCCGCACGCATGCCAGGCGAGCGCGCTACCGCTTGAGCCACATCCCCAGCCCCTGACTCTTTAAAATGAAGAATCTCCAAGGAGAATGAAAAAATGGAGAAGTGCAAGGAGAAGAGAGCAGAGAAGAGACAGGAGAGGAGCTAGAGGGAGCACTTGAACCTCCTGCAACTGTACTTTGAAGGTTTGAAATCATGAGGAAAAGTCATGCTGCTGGCTATTACGCCTGGGTCTGTGTGACCTTGTGAAAACCATGCTACTCCCTTGAGTCTCACTATTTGTATCTGGTGAATTTAGAATCATAATAATATCCACAGGATTGTTCAAAGCCTGAGCTTAAGTATCTTGCTCATAGAGGATGCCAACAGAGAGCATGTAATATGTACCAGACACAAAACTACTCGCTTGACATACATTATCACGCTTTACTACCAGGACTACCCTATTTCATAGGCTTTTTTTTTTTTTAGAGCGAGTGAGAGAGGAGAGAGAGAGAGAGAGAGAGAGAGAATTTTTAATATTTATTTTTTAGTTCTCGGCGGACACAACATCTTTGTTTGTATGTGGTGCTGAGGATCGAACCCGGGCCGCACGCATGCCAGGCGAGCGCGCTACCGCTTGAGCCACATCCCCAGCCCCTCATAGGCATTTTATCTGTGTTTTGCACATAAGGAAATCAAGTTGTAGAAAATTTAATCAACTCACCCAAAGCCAGTGAGCTGGAAAGAGGCAGGTAAGGATTGGCATAAAACCACTCAAAAGGCAAGCTCCACAGTAGATAGTAACAAGTCAACCCCTCACTATCCCTTCGCTTCCCCACCAGCTCTGTCCAGAAGAGAGTCAGATGACTTAGATGCAAGTTATATTCTGAAAAACACTGAGCCATTTGAATTTTCCATGAAACTCATTCCATTCTACCAACTAGTCCTGAAAACATTTAGGTCCTAAGGAAAGATGATGGAAAGACAATATTTTCTGCTATTATCTCTTATTTCACTTAATGTATTCTACTTTCCCTATAGGTCCACAATGACTTAGCTGACAAATTTGGGACTTTAGAAAAGTAACAACATGCCATGAACCATATATTACACACACCTCCAGTGGCAAGATGCTCAGTGGTTGACATAAGACCTAATTAATAGCAAGCTCTTTTTATCTGTACCCTTAAAGGCATACAATATTAACCCATCATACAATATTAACCATCATCAAATATGTTGCTTGTAAACAGTTCCTCCCACTCTGTAAGATGCCTTTCATTGTGTGGATTGCTTCCTTTTTGTGCAGACGTGTTTTAATGTCATAATTTGCCACTTGTTTATTTTAAACTTTTGTTGCCTTAGTTTTTGGTGTGACATCCAAAAAAAATTCATTGACAAGGCCCATATCAAGGAACTTTTTCCTATGTTTTATTCTAAGAGTTTTACATTTTTAGATATTATAGTTAGATCTTTAATCCATTTTGAGTGATTTTATGAAAGTAGACCACATACAATTTTATGAATTGTATGTGGTCTACTTTCATTTTTGTGCATGTGGATATCCAGTTTTCCCAACTCATAGCTCAATAGCAGAAAAACAAACATGCCAATTTTAAAATGGGCAAAGCAACGGAATATACATTTTTTAAAGGAGATTCAAAACCCCAACAAATATATGAGAAGTTGCTCAACCTCACTAATGAGAAATGCAAATGAAAACCAGAATGAGTTATCACCTTATGCCTATTTGGATAGCTCTTATCAAAATGACAAGAGATAGCAAATATTTGTGAGGGTATGGAGAAAAGAGAAACTTCTTCACTTTTGTGGGAATGTAAACTGGTACTGCCATTATGGAAACAGTTGGAAGTCCCTCAAAATTTTAAAAACAAAACTATGATAGGACCTAATAATTTCTCTGCTGAACATGCCTAAAGGAAATGAAATCATCACCCCATAAAGATACCTGTGATTCTATAGCCATTGTAGCATTATTTCCAATAGTTGAGATTTTGAAAGAATCTAAGTGCCTATCAATAGATGAATGAATAAAGAAGATATATACAATGGACTACTATTCAGTCTTTAAAAAGGAGAGACTATCATTTTCAACAACATGGATGAACCTGGAGGACATTATGCTAAGTGAAAAAATACTTCACAATCTCACATGTGGGATCTAAGAATGCTGAATTCATAGAAATAAAAAGTTAAATGGGGGTTACCCAGTGGTAAAGCCAGGGAATAAGGAGGGACAGGAGAGTCACAGGTCAAATGATATAAAACTGTAGTTGTGTAAAAAAAGTAAATCCAGGAATCTAATGTACAGCATGGGGAGTTTGGTTAATAATAGTGTATCTTATACTGGAAATTTGCTAGGAAAGTAGATTTTAGGTGCTCTCTCACCACAAAAAAATAAAAAATAAATTTTAAAAAACTGAGATGATGGATAAGCTGATTTTCTTCACTATAGTAATCATGCCAGCATTTCACCATGTATATGTATATCCAAATATCAGGTTGTACAACTTAAATTATTCAATAAAATATGAATCTTAAAAAGAAACATATGAAAGGTCACATGTTCATCTTATGGATAAAAGGAATCCATACAAAATTGATCAGAGAGAATATTCTTCCCTATCTCCAAACCAAATGTTCCCATGAGAGGAGAAAAGACTTCTTTTAGTGAAACTTCACTTTCAGCAGAGGCCTGGTACCCAACATTAATTGTTTCTTCCACACTAATCACTTAAGAGATTTTCTAAGTTGAGCATCAGGGGGTTATGAAATCCCTTAGATCACACAACTTCATACAACAAAATAAACATGCAGGAAAGAGCTCTGTAAGTACCTAGATTAAGTCCTGCAACAATTGGCAAATCACTAATAACAGGCCTTTTGTTCTTTTCACAATCGGTCAAAAATAATGAATAATTGAACACTGTGCCAAGTCGACTAACAGCAAGTTCACGTGAATCATTTAAAACAGGAGAAAATGGTGCTTGAAAAGATCCCTGATGAGATTCTGCTTTTTCCTAAGAGACTGTAGATGGCATGCTGCAGCAGCATTTTAAAAACCACTTTCCAAAATTGGGCACCTTCATTATCATGCATTACATTTACACTCTCCACTTAGGTTGCTTTGAAAAAGAATGGCACCCCAGTTGTGTTTTCTACATTTAAATGCACCTTCTCTTACATTTGATCTCTCCCTTTGTGACAGTCATTTTATATCATAGCTAGAACATTTCTTTATCTCTATTTTACTAAATGTGTAGTTTTCAAATTATGCAGAGATGAGCATTTGGGGTTTCATCCTTGAGAAACTGAGAGGCTGACTGCATGACCCAGCTTCACTGACCACCTAAACTAGTATAAAAGTGAATAAATAGGCAGGAAGCTTTTGTTTGGGTTATTTCTGTGTAGGGCAAAACAGACACTGGAGAAGAAATCCTGATGTTGTATGTTTACATTTTGGGTTTTTTTTTAATTATGTTGCAGACAGTAGATTAATTTTGCCAAAACTGAAAAGAGTGAAGACTATATGTGTTTTGGGAAATAATATTACCTCTAGACAGAAGATGGTAAGGCCTAAAGGTCAAAGTCAAAATGCATAGAACTAAACAAGAATCCATGTATAAACACTGCCTCCCAAGAAAACAGAACTGTAACCAAAAAAAAAAAAATCTAATTTTTTTTTTAATGTGGGATATTTTGGAGTTTATCCTGAAACACAGAAATAAAACAGATTGTGTATATATAAATATTAATGTGTATATCTATATATACACACACATATATATACACATGTGTATATACTTATTCATATATTTGCCTATTACATTAGTTTCATCTGGAGCAAGAATTCACAAGACAGAGAAGAAAATATACATGAAAGTCTTCATGTATATTTTAGTCCACATTCAAAATATTTTACATATTAAATAAAATTTTAATATATAATACCATAGCAATTTATATTCACAACTAGTATAATAATGTCAATATATTTATTAAACAAATATGTATGAAAATCATTTGGATTGTATTAATGTGAAAATAATGAGAAGTTGGTTATGTTTAGAATCTAACGGGGTCTAGAACATGAGCTACAAAGGCATTCCTTTCCAGTTTATGTCATCTTATAACAAAACCTAACAACAAGGACAGAGAAGACACAAAGCAAGGAAGTGGCGATTTTTAATATACGAAGACAATCCATCTACTTGTGCTTGTATTAGCAGGCTCTAAGGGAGTTGTGTGTTCTGTAACACAGTACAGCAGTTGATTCATAATTAACCAGAAAAGTTTAAGTTTACTTACCTTACAGAAATAGACCTAAAAACTCAAAAGAATGTCTACTACCACTTATACCATTTCTATGAAATCATTAAAGCAAAACATGGCAAGGTGCCAATTTCACCTGGAAAACCCATTAATATAGAACACCTCATTCTTCAATGATGTGTCAGCGTACTTACATTATTTTACATATTTAAGATAAGTCAGGGGAATTCTGAGAGGTTAAGGGAAATGATTAGTCTAAGAAATTCTTGAGAAGAAGTGGAGTTTAAGGTTTTCAAATTAGGAAAGTGAAATCCTAAGAGTTCTCTTAACACGGATGTGAAGAGGGCACTTGGGTGTCATTTGCAGGTCTCTGAATTGCTGGAGTCAGCTTGATCTCCCCTTTGGGAGTCAAGCACCTGGGAGGGCACTGATGCGTGAGCCCTCCATCCTTGGTACAGAACTGGAGATAGATGAATCTCCTCATAAGCAAAACACAGCAGAATGCTCCCCACCACTGCCACAGGGCTCCAGTCATTCTTCATGCCTGCCATGGAGCCCAGGCCAGAGGGATCAAGAGGAAGAAAATCAGAGACCCTAGGAGCGAATCTTTGCTTTCTCCACTAGTCATTGCAAGAAAAGAGGAAGTGCCATAGAAAATTTGTTAATTCATCTAGAAATAAGAAAATTGATTGCATATTATTCTCAAGTGGAAAAAATAAAGGGATTAACAATTATCTATCAGGTGTCTACTCTAGAATATTTATACAAATTTTTTGGACTATTCCCAGGTACTTTACATGTGTGCTTTAAGTGTGTTATCTAATTTAATCTTCAAACTAACTTTCTAAGGTGGATACCATTATATCCTCTTTACTTCTTAGAACATTTAAACAGAAAAGTTAAGAAATTTTTCCCAAGATAACGCACTAATAAACTGAGAAGTCAGGATTCAAACTAACACTGTCCATTGCAAAGACTGCAATGATGAGATGATTCAATAAATGGGAAGGGAAAGATGTGAATTTCTAGTTTGGGGATCTCTGTGTTGCTCTCTGATACTTCAATGACAAGGACATTAGACAGGAAGGGCCTCTAAAGAGAAATAAGACTTCTTTTTTTTCTTCTTTTTTTTAGTTGTTGGACCTTTATTTTTTAAATTTATATGTGGTGCTAAGAATCAAACCCAGTGCTTCATGCATGCTAGGCAAGCACTCTACCACTGAGCTACAACCCCAGCCCAAATAACACTTCTTAATCTTTGAAAGGATAGCAGTCTCCCTGAGAATCTGTTGAGTATTATGGCTCCTTGTTCCAGGAAAATACATGAGCACTCAGTTCTGCCTATTTGTGGTAGTTATGTTCTATAAAGTCCCTGTGAACATGATGCCATTCACACTTAGCCACTGCTCTAAGGAGAAATATAGCATCAGGCTCCTGTTAACCTCCGGTCAACATTTCCATCACCCAATCGAGACATAGCCCTGTTTAAAATGTGTTCCCGTGTAAAGATACCCTATTTAATATATGTTGCAGGTTCATTAATATGGGACTTATGCCAGAACCAACCTCATTGGACAAGTGTATTTTCCCCATCAGACATAGCAGAGCCTGTTGCTTGGGAAGGCTAGACAACACTTTACTGCTACACTTGGGGACCCATTAGAACACTGAAATCACCAATAAAAAGCACAGAGATGTGAAAACCCTGGTACTAAATAGACTTAAAGCCAGGAGACAATGCAGCCTTTCCTGACTTCAGCTGGAACGAGCGTGTCAGGAGACCACAATTTTTCACTGCTTTGTGCACTTCTGCCAATGGCTATGAAAACACAGACTGATTGGAGTTACAAATAAATTTTTGCCAGCCAGCAAATTTGCATATCCATAATCTGTGAGTATTAAGGATCAACTGTGTGTACATAAGGTTTCCTATCATTCTGGAGGAATTCCACTCATCTTTTAAAACACCTGATCCAGATC
This sequence comes from Spermophilus citellus, assembly GCF_964194105.1. Taxonomy (NCBI): domain Eukaryota; kingdom Metazoa; phylum Chordata; class Mammalia; order Rodentia; family Sciuridae; genus Spermophilus; species Spermophilus citellus. The sequence goes on along the minus strand of NC_138192.1, from coordinate 54,897,540 downwards.
AACTCATTTTACAGATAAGGTCCCAAACACTGGAAGAATGCATGCATTAGGAGCATTAAAATAAGCCAGAGGCTTGAATAATAAAGAGAATGTCAACAAAAATCCTAAAACAAATGACCCATGAACAATATTACTAAAATTGATTTGAAAAAAAAATAAACAGACAAATAAATTACAGTCATATAAAAATGCATGATGTTTGCTTCATACTGCATTAACTGTTTAAAACCATGAATATTACTTTCCATAACTCTCTGCTCTGTTCTTTAAATGATACTTTTGTGCTGCAAGAAAATAAAGTACACAATCTACAGGAGTAACATTCTTACTTTGAGAAACCAAACTAGGTTTTGATTAATTGTTGACTTAGGTAATATGAGAAATCAGAAACAATGAATGCCTTTAACTGTGGTCTCCCAAACAATGCATTATTATACCATGTTGGCCATGGCATTCTCAGAACAAGTTTGCCATTAAGCCTCAGAAACCTGACTCTGAGCACACTCTGATAAAGCACAATATAAGAATGCAGAAATGAAATCACTCACCACACAGGTCCCAATCTCAGTCAACAAAGAAATAAAGTAACCGAGTAAAGAAATAGGTAATTTTTTTTTAATTTCTTGGGTCACATTTCTCTATCTTCTCTTTTCTCCATTCCCCCCCGCCCCCCCCCCCCCACACACACACCACAGAACTAGAAAGCTCTCTTTCACCTGCATTACCTTCTGAAATCCTGCCTATCCTTGATTCCCAAAAGTCTCTGGAAAGTTCCCTCTATCCTTTAGCAATGAATAATTTCCTCCCACTCTGACCATTTTCATCTCCAGATTACTCACCTAATTTAAGAAATATTTTTATGCTTGATTCAAACCAAACACAGAATGGTAAGACCAGGAGGCCAGGGCAAAGTCCCCATGCATCCTGATATATCTCAGGGACATGATGTATCTCACTGCTATATCTTAACTAGTAGCAAAATGCTGATTGTAGGCAAAGTAGTCAAGGAATATATTTTGGATGACTAGTTGAGGGAAAGAAAAAGGATGAGTTGACTACATAGCATAGCTGTCAGAAGACATGATGAACATAGCCAAGGATTGAGGCCAAATGTTTCAATCTGGTATAATTCGGCTACATTTGCAGAATCCTAGACTTACATTTCTTATCAAATTTCAATTGATGTGAATCTTAATTCATCCATTCAACATATGTTCAATCAATATTTACTGAACGCTTGATCTATGAAAAGCTTTATGCTAAATACTTAGGAATCAATCTAACAAAAGAGGTGAAGGATCCCTATGATGAAAACTATGGAACACTAAAGAAAGAAATTGAAAAGACCTTAGAAGAGCTGGGGTTGTGACTCAGTGGTTGAGTGCTTGCCTTGCATGATTCTCAACACCACATATAAATAAATGAATACAAATAAAGGGCAATCAACAACTAAAAAATATTTTTAAAAAACACCTTAGAAGATGGAAAGACCTCCCATGTTCTTGCATAGGCAGAATTAATATTGTCAAAAATGGCCATACTACCAAAAGTACTATACAGAATTAATGTAATTCCTAATAAAATTCCAATGATGTTCTTCATAGAAATAAAAAAGCAGTCATGGAATTCATTTGGAAAAATAAGAGGCCCAGAATAGCTAAAGCAATCTTTAGCAAGAAAAGTGAAGCAGGAAGCATCACAATATCGGACCTTAAATTATACTACAGAAGTACAGTAACAAAAACAGCATGGCATTGGCACCAAAATAGGCATGATAGCCAATGGAACAGAGTAGAAGACACAAAGACAAACTCACATAAATGCAGTTACCTTATACTAGACAAAGGGACCAAAAACACCCACTGGAGAAAAGATAGCCTTTTCAACAAGAATGCTGGGAAAACTGGAACTCCATATGTAATAGAACGAAAGTTAATCCCTATGTCTCACCCTGCACAAAAATCAACTCTATATAGATAAAAAAAAAAACCCTAGGAATTAGACCAGCAACCCTGCACCTGCTAGAAGAAAATGTAGACCTAACACTTCAACCTATTGGTGCAGGAAATAATTTCCTGAATAAGACTCCTACAGCATAAGAAATAAAATAAAAAATCAGTAAGTGGGATGGTATCAAACTAAAAATCTTCTTCACAGCAAAAGAAGCAATCAAGAGCATAAAGAGAGAGCCTACAGAATGGGAGAAAATTTTTGCTACCCACACCTCAGATAGGACATTAATTTTCAGGATATAAAATTAACTCAAAAGCTTACTACCACAAAAACAAATAACCCAATCAATAAATGGGCAAGGGAACTGAATAGGCACTTCATAGAAGAAGAAATACAAATGGTTCAACAAATATATGAAAAATATTCCACATCTCTAGCAGTTCAAGAAATGCAAATTAAAACTACACTGATATTTTATCTCGCTCCAGTCAAAATGGTAATTATCAAGAATACAAGGAACAATAAATGTTGGTGAGGATGTGGGGGAAAAGTTACACTCATATGTTGCTGATGGGACTGAAAATTGGTGCAATCCCTTTGTAAAGCAGTATGGAGATTCCTCAGAAAACCAGAAATGGAGTCACCATTTGGCCTGGTTATACCACTCCTAAGTATATATCCAAAGGAATTTAAATCAGCATACTACAGTGACACTGCCACATCAATGTTTATAGCAGCACAATTCACAATAGCTAAGCAATAGAACCAAGCTACATGCCCATCAACGAATGAATAGATAAAGAAATCCTGGTATATATACATGATGAAATATTACTCAGCCGTAAACAAGAATGACTTCATGACACTTGCCAGTAAATGGATGGATCTGGAGAATATCATGCTAATTAAAATAAGCTAATCCCAGAAAACCAAAGGTCGAATGTTTTCACTGATATGTGGAAAAATTACAATAAGAGGGGTAAGGGTAGAAAAGAAATTCAGTAGATTCCACAAAGCGAAATGGAAGGAAGGGAGGGGGAATAGAAATTGGAAAGACAGTAAAATAAATCCAACATAATTTTTCTATGTACACATATGAAATTATCATTGTTTCCACCCACAAAAATGGGGTCCTAATTACATAAAATATATCTTATGCTTCTATAATTTTATTAAAATGAATTCTAATGTCTTGTATAACTAAGAAAAACCAATAAAATAAAATTTAAAAAGAAATGAACAAAACCTGCATCAGGGCTCCTTCTTATCATGTGAAGATGAACATGAAAGTAGATTTCAAACAATAATTGCTCAAATTGACAGTCTTGTTCTTGGGGATGTTGAAGGCACATTTGGATAAAATCTCCAGGAAATAAGTATCATTAAATAAAGTTATTTCACACTAGATTTCCCTCAAGCATTATCTGTAAGACACTGAAATACAGTACATGCCAAAAGGAAAGTAGCAACACTCCACCTGAGAAATCTTCTGGGCTGTTCTTTCAGCCTGAGCACTGTTTATCTTGAAAAGTTTCTGCTCCTGGCCCTGCTCCAACACAAGCAGGCCAGTGATTCATGAGGTTTTTCTCTTTGGGGATCAGTTTTAAGCAGCAATGGCAAAGAGGCTGTCCCAATAAAAACATGTTTTAAGGAAAGAAAATTCCATACTTTTCTTCTAATAGACAGAAGACTCATAAATTTTGAAGGTAAGAAATTCCTCTATTCAAGTGGCACTGCCCCAGGTTTCTAATAAACATGATGTCTGAGATGGAAAACACAGACCTCCTCTTTGAAAGTAAAAATAATATGAAATCTAGATTTAGATTTATGCTGAAAACATCATTTTGAGGTGAGCAGAAAAAAAAGCATTGAAGGAAAATGAGACAAATAAGGACAAATGACTATTCTGGCTTCATTTGTCTTTCTTCATAAGATTTCCATAGCCGCTCGCTAGCCTTATGCTCTTCCATGCAAATTGAATCATTGGTGAGCTATTGCCTAGGATTCCAATGGATGAGCTACCATGACCAGGTCTTTAAAAAATTAACAATTTGGAACTAAGTCTTTTTTAAAGCAATGATATCAGGAGTCACAGATAAGACATCAGACATAGACCTTCTTATAGTAAAGTGAGAAATACACTGCATTACTTATCCCTCTAAACCAAAGTACCAGTAAAAATAATCCCATTTTATACCACAGTGTCACCAAAACTCTCATAACAGAAATAAATAAATTCCTATTAGTTGTGGGACACAGTATAACCATTGTTTTTAAAAACTTTGATTCCCTTACATGACACAATTTTTTTCCTCAACTACATGAATTACAATACTTTAAGATCAAATTCCCTGACATCATTAACATTCTAAACTAAAGGGGGGAAAGATTCAAAGAGATGAAATAAATATGCTGATTATTTATTCATTGTTGTCAAGTATAGTCTTATTTACTTGTGAAATATCAATATTCTTATATTTAATCACTTAAACCTATAAATCTACAAATGTTTTTAGTCTGACAATTCCTTAAAGGTAAATATTGTCAATTTGTTTCATATTGATAACACATGTCCCACTTACTATCTATTGGTGTACTATATATAGGTGTTATGTAGTTATTTTAGGAAAGAGCAAATCAGTGTCATTAAGAAAAGAATAAAATGTAAGGTATTGCTGACAACTTTCAAGAACTCAAAATATTACTACATATAAAACTAGTTTCCAAGCTTAAATATAAAACAGGGAAGGCATCAACATGTGTCAAACTCTGTCCAAATGTTCTCAAATCCCACACAAGATTAGTGAGTTTAGCTTCAGGAAGACAGAAAACACTTAAGGCTTTTGGCAGACATAAAAAGAGAAAGTAAAACCAAATCTCTTAAATTAATATAAATGTTAATACATTCAAAAGAAAGTCAGGAACCTTGGATTAACATAGTTGAACCAGTTGTCATTCTTTACTATAGAGGACAGAGCTGAAAATGTGGGTCTGATTGAAATGGAAGTTTTTTATGAAGGTTTTCCTGACTGGGATTTGCTAAACCCACTGTGGGGTAATTGAAGGAAGGGTTTTGTTGGAGAAGATTCAAAGTGAGTAATACCCCCACTCAAATATGACTCTCAGGTATCCTTTTTCCTCTGAAAATAGTGGTCACATATTTTCTTAGAGTCCACAGAATGGCTGGTTATTCGGTAACTTCACTAAAAGATAAACATACAGAGTAGAACCCAACCCACTGAATTTCATTTCTAAGACATCATACCACTATATAAGTTATTTCTTTAGGTTTGGGCAAAGATTGTCTTTCTATCACCTCACTTCTATAAGAAGGGAAAATGCTGCTTTACAGATCTGTGAATTTATTTTCAATATTGTATGGCCTAGTATTGAAACATTTAAAATAAGTACTACTTTGAGTGACTAAAGTATTCAAAAACTTTTAGTGATTTTTTTAAGTCATGTTTAATGTGAAGGAATCCTGGTCTTTTGGATTTTTGCCACCATTTCTAATATTATGGCATTGGATCATCATCTGATTATCACACTAAGGTTTGCTTGACCTGATCACACTATAAGGATGACTTACATAAGAGTGTGTTGCTCACTACCTGATATTTATTCTTAGTACCATCCAACAATGTTTCAGGCTGCCTCTATAATCCTTGTTCCATTTTTCATCAATTTATTTTGATAAAATACAGAAAACTGTCCCAATGTTCATATTACTCATTACTTTTATAAATTTTCCAATAGAAAAATAACAAATATGCTATGAACCATAATCTAAATTGAACACATTAAAATAAATGAATTGTTCATTCTTTTTTTTTTAAAGAGAGAGTGAGAGAGGGAGAGAGAGAGAGAATTTTAAAATTTATTTTTTAGTTATCAGCGGACACAACATCTTTGTTTGTATGTGGTGCTGGGGATCGAACCCGGGCCGCACGCATGCCAGGCGAGCACACTACCGCTTGAGCCACATCCCCAGCCCGAATTGTTCATTCTTGATTGGATTTTTTATTCAACTGATGTGTAATTAGGAAAAAATACCATTATTTAGACTATAGATCCTTATCACTGTAAAAATGAGGCTGTACTATAAAACTATTATTAACTTTAAAACCAGTGATTATTTCCCTCAAGCCAACAATAATGAAGAGTAAATTGGTATTTCGATAAGATTGAAAGTTGGGCTGCTCAAGTTACAAATTTCAATGAGGGTACCAATAAATATGCAAAAGAGTCCCCAAATTTTTTAGTCCTTTCATGACCATTCTTATTTTACTTTGAATGTGATTTTAAGGCAGATGATAGAAATCTAATTTAGTTAGATATGAATTCTGAAGTAAACAAAATGTGTGAGCACTGAGTTTTATTCCTTCCAGGGACTAGAGAGACAAACATAAGATGCAGGATTTAACCACTCAGTCGTCATAATTTTGTGCACGTCATCTTTAAATCACTTGGCCGTGGGCCTCATGAGAACTTCCAAGAACAGAGCTACAATGAAGAATAATATCAAAATAAATTCATTTTTAAACAGCTTGATTGATTAACTCAGTCATATGAATATGACTTTTGCCCATCAAACTCAACAAATTTTGTTCAGTCCACTCAAATTTGTAATACTCAGCTGTTCTGATCTATATATTTATGGTGAGAAATCATCAACGAACATATTTATCAAGTGCTTAGCCAATTTATAAAGTGTCATCTTAATGATAACTGCTCCCACTGAGAGGAGGTAACAGTCCCCATATTGCTACACTTATTTACATGATTGTAATCTAAGCCTAATAAAATGATTAAGCTTTTCTTTCCTGCCATTCAGTGACTGTTGTGCAGAAACATAAGAAATTGGGAAAACTATTATGAAATGAACCAAATGAAATATATATGGAAAATGTAAATGTAGCCCCCTCCATATTTGGAGGCAATCTTTATAATGGGTGCAGCAGGATTAGTCCCTATGACTGTGAAGTATGTTGTTCAGGTATAACACATTACTGTAATCCAAGCAGAATCTAAAATTTTGAGCCCCATACAATTCTATTAGAGTCAACTAGAAGTAATTGTAATTATTATGTCTATGGCGAAAATGGAGGCAAAAAAGAAACCAATTTATCTGAACATCATTTAGCTAAAATAAATATTAACAATACACCGACAATCTATACTTCTGTATGTCAGTCTCAACCCAAGGAGATGTTCCCCTCGAGAAGGCTTGTGTGTCACTGAATGGAGGAGAAAAAAAAAGATAATTTTATTATTTTCCTTGTTTAGCTTTTGTTTGTTTTTCCTCTGTCATGGAAGCAGCAAAAACAAATTATCTGGGGGAGCCAGGTTGGCTTCCATAGCAGCTGTCCCAGAGAGATACATCATGGCACACGATGAGACTGCCAAATGCTCATTGTTTAAATATGGCCCAATTTAGTAGGGTCCAAGTTATAATTAGGTTTCTTCTTTGAATTTTAAAAGGAAAAAAGTGAAGACACAAACTCCTAATACATATAATTAAGACTAGCCGCCTTAACCTAACAGGTTTTTACAGACACTCTTACTGTCACTCTAAATACAGGTCTCCTGCTGAGAGCATAATTACAGTTTTTGTTGCACTTCATACTGTCTACCTCCCAGAGAGCTAACACTGTTTGGTATTAAAAGAAGACTCTGTCATATCGTGTTCACCTCTGTATATTAAGTCTCTCCTTGTTGCAGCTTACCTTTTATCCACTCTTTTGGTGTGAAGAGAAGGAAAAAAGGCTAATGAAAACAGTGAGTTGGTAAATTTTAACAAGTTAGAGTCAATGGGGTGTTTTTTCCCCCTCTCCTACCAAAAGGAGCCCTGTCTCCTCAATTTGACATACTTGTATTCTAAACCCATAGCTGCCTTTTCTTTATTATGCCTATAAATCAAGCTAGAATGAAAAGCAAAGCCACAGAATCCTGACTACCTAAGCTAGGATGGTGGGAAATTCCATTTCAAATTAAATAGCACAGTTTTAATCCAGTAAACCTTTAGACTACATTTATATTTAAAACCAAGGTGGTAGCCAAATCTTTTCTACTGATTGACAGCAAGTGCTTTGAGAAGGGTTTGGGTAGCAAAGCGCATTCAGTTTCCAAAGAGCTTCTATAAAACATTGTCCTTTAAAAAGAAAAAGAATAAGAAAGAATGAACAAACTTGACCTATTGAGGACATTTATTGGAGTTCTGATAACTACATATTTTCAGTCACTTAAATAGAATGGCAGCAAATGGATTTCTTTTTCCACAGATTTACCATCCTCAGTATTAAAGACACTATGCAGTATTGACAGTTTTTTAAACCTGCTTTGCATGTCTCACAGGCTGTGACATCTCATTATGCGTTACAACCTGCTCTGACAAGTCTGCGTCAAAAATGACTGCTTTTAGGATATCTTTTGCTATCATTTTTTAATCTGTTAAATCTATAATATATCTGAAAATGAAACACACAGTTGTTCACAAAACTTCAAGATTTAAAAAGAAACAGAATCACAAATGAGAATCTTGGATCAGGTAGGATTTGTTAATACTACTCTCTCCAAGGCACATTCAGGTATAACCATTCATTTCAGAAAAGTAAAGTATTTCCAATGATGAGCATGTACAGTTAAATTGGGGTTTTTATTTAATATTCTGAAGCATGAACTTGACTATGCTTTTCAATCAGGAAGGTAATTTTCAATATTTTAATATATAAAATAATTTAGTGAAATGGTAATATAAATTATAGAAGACACATAGAATAGAAAAATCAGGAATACTTGAAAGGAATGAAATACATCTAGATATGCTGATTTTAAAAAATAGCCCCAAGTCACAATGATAGGTGGGAAAAGCAAATTGCAGAATAATATATGCAACACATTAAAAAAAGCTCAAAATAAAACTATTTACACATGCACAGTTATCTCTTTTGATGCATATGTAAAAGAAAGCCTGGAAGGATGCACATTCCATTGTGTAACCCATTGATTATTTTGATGGAGAGAATAGAGTAAGAGGTTGTGTTAGTTTTCTATTTTTGCTATCAAACACTTCTAGAAACCAAAATTCCAAAATTAGTCTCACTGAGCCAAAGTCAAGGTATTGGCAGAGATGTTTCCATGTAGGGACTCTAATGCAGAATGCCATAGTTTAATTGTGACCTCTAAAAAGCATAGGTTAAAAACTTAATCCCCAATGCACAGCACTGAGAGGTGGGGCCCAATGGGAGAGGTTTGGATGATGAGCCCTGTCCTCAAGAATGGATGAAGGTCAATTAGAAAAGGCCTTGTGGTGGGGAGTTCAGTCTCTCATTCTCTCTTATCCTCTCTTTTTCTTTGTGCTCGGAGATGACACAGCAAGAAGGCCCTCACCAGATGTTGGCCCCTAGATTTTATAACTACCCAGTCTCAGGAATCCTATTACAGCAGCACCAAATAGACTAAAATGAAGAAGCTCTATTTCCTTGCCTGTTTTTAGCTTTTGGAGACCACCTGCATTCACTGGATTCCTTGATTCATTTCAGCCTCTTGATTTCATCTTCACATTTCCCTCTACTGACTCTGATCCTCCTGCCTCCCTCTCATAAATACCTTTGTCATTACTTTGGGTCCACCAGAATCATACAAGATCATCCACACCTTAAGATTTCCAGCCAAGTTTCTTTCACTATGTTAACATATTATTCTTTTATTATCAACAAGACCCAGGACATAGAATGTGAACATTGACAGGGAGGCCATTATTCCGCCTACACAGAGGCCAAGAAGGACTTCAACTTTTTGTACAGCTTAAGCTGAACTAACAATTGGAATACATTTATATATTATTATATAATTTAAAATAAAAAACAATAAAGATAATTTCATTTTTCACTTTAAAAATATTCTGAGAATATAACAAATTCTACTATTATATATAATTGTAATGCACCAATAATTAAAATTTCAAAACATGTTTGAGATAGTTAGAACAGAAAAAACTCATATTTTTTCCAGGAAGTTCCATTCTTTTTATTTTTTCATGCCATTCCGAAATCCTGTTCTTTCTGTGTTCTCACCCTTATTGCCTGATTATGTATCTATATGAGAAGGGTATATATTCCAAGTTTCAATGAGCCATGGCACAATTAAGGCACAATAACCACTCCTAAACTCATTACACACATGTTCTATGGGTCTCTACTACACACAAAAAAATGTGCAGAGCACAGAAAATTGATGACACTAGCAGTGCCACTCCTTGAAGTATTCACACACTAGAGGAAAAGACAGATGCACAAACACATCAACAAAATATCATATGATGTGGCATAACAGAAATGCGTGTAATGGGCTATGAGAACTTGATGGAGAGAGAAAACATTTCCTCCTAAAGGGCTAGGTGATGATTTGGGGTGGGGAGGTAGGGGAGAATTTGTGAAAGTAGGTTATCTGACCTGGAATTTCAAAAGGTGTGAAGTACATAGAGTATCCAGGACCCAGTATGGCTAGTCAGTCCATGCAGAGATCATCACCTCAACCAAGCCAGGGACAACTGGATTCAGAGCATGATCAAAGACAGGCTGAATGTCTACTATATCTCCAGTGATTAAAATTGGGCTAAAGAGATACCAAGAGGAGAGATCGGAATGGTTCATTTAAATTATGCATATGGTTTTAGCTTTATCCCCTTGACATAGGAGAATTCTGAGTAAGTTTAAATCAGCCTGGGATACAATTGCACAGAATTTTAGATGATGATCAAATGACAGTGAGTGAATGGATCAGAAATGGGGTAAACTAGAGGCAAACAGGCAATAGAGAAGATGTCAAAACAATCAAGGAATGAGACAATACCAGAGACCCTGTCATTCATTCAGGTCTCAGGTCAAATCTCACACTTTAGATGTGGCTGATCCCTATCCCTTCTAGATACGCTATACTCCCTTGTCACCTTCTAAATCTCCCCATCTCTATTGCATTACTAATAGTATCATTTTCAGAACAGTAATTACTATCATAAATTACTCTATTTGTCTATTTGTCTGTTTTCTCTCTCTTCCAATAGAAAAAAAAATGTTTAATGAGGGCAGGGACATTGATTGTCATTTTCTGTCATAATTAAACTTCCTAGAATAGTACTCAGCACACAAGAAGTATTTGTGTGAATGCATGAATTGATTATTCCAGGAATGTAGACATAGTGCTTTTGCTGGAGCCACTCCACATAAGTCAGCCCATGACTGAGACAGCTGCAGACTCTCGCCAGCCCAGTCAGGGAATTGGAAAATCACCCTGAGGGAGCAAAGCCATCAGCTCTTCAGAAACCTCAGATTGTAGAGCAAGAAAGGGGAGTTCTACTGGAAGAGTTTAAGATAGAATCATCTCTGGTGTATTCCCAGTTATTCTTGATTGAAAAGTCCTTGATTCCTTTCCTGTCTTCTTTCCCTGGTTATAAAAAGCAAGTTTTAAAATAGATGACCATTTTCATTTTCATAATCTATTGGAGTAGAGTGAGGGCAAGGAGAGATGTTATGCAGCTAAATTGGTGTGAAACCAGGGCAAGTGTGGAGCTGATGGTGCATGGAAACTATTTTTAAGGCTCTGGTGACTGGTTTACATAAGGAATTTCAGCAGCATCATAGCAGCCTCCACTTTGAGCTTCGTGGACCTTGCTGGGGCCCTAACTATTCTGAGGCACATTACAGACAAAAAGGGCAGAGAATGAGTGCCCTGCACCCTATTTCCTCCTCTAATCTCAACTTTCCTTCATTCCTAAAGATTTCTAGATACACTTTTAAAAATGCATGTGGTTTGGATAAGATTCTCTGTGGTCATAGTGAAATAATAATTGTTATATTCTGCATAACACAGGCCTCAAAACAATCTTCCTCCTTTGGCTTTCTCCCAGTGTCCCTGTCTCTTGAGAACTTTCTTATGAAGTAGCACAATTGAGGGGAAGAGAATGAATTTTGAATCTAGAAGGCTGGTTTCTTCAACACCGGCAATTGGAGCAAGCCACTGGACTCTCTAAACTTCACCTGCCTCTTAGACCAGAGTCCCTGCACCAACTAGAAGAAAAAGTAGGCCCAAATCTCCAACATATCAGCTCAGGAATGGACTTTCTCAATGAGTCCAAAAGCAAAATAAGTAAAATCAAGAATCAATAAATGTGATGGGAGTAAACTAAAAAGCTTACTCACAGCAAAGGAAACAATCAAGAACATGAACAGAGAGCCTACAGAATGGGAGAAAAATCTTTGCAACATGCACCTCAGATAAAGTATTAATTTCCAGGATATATAAAGAACTCAAAAAGCTTCACACACACACACACACACACACACACACACACACACACACACAATAAATAACCCAATCAGTAAATGGCCAAAGAAACTGAACAGACACTTTACAGAAAAAGACATATAAAATGGTCAACAAATATGTGAGAAAATGTTCAACATCTCTATCAGTTAGAGAAATGCAAATTAAAACTACACTGAGATTTAATCTCATTCTAATCAGAATGGCAATTATCAAAAATACAAATAACAAAAAATGTTGACGAGGATGTGGGGGGGAAAAGATACACTCATACATTACTAGTGGAACTGCAAATTGGTGCAACGACTCCAAAAAGCAATATGGAGATTCCTCAGAACACTTGAAATGGAACCACCATTTGACCCAATTATCCCACTCAATTCACAATAGCTAAGCTATGGAACCAACCTCAGTGCCCAATAACAAATGAATATATAAAAAAATTGTGGTACATATTACATAAGAACTATTACTCATCCAGAAAGAAGGATCAAATTATGGCATTTTCTGGTAAATATACGGAACTGGAGACTATCATGAGAAGTAAAATAAGCCAATCCCCCCCCAAAAAAAAAACAGAGGCCAAACATTCTCTGTGATATGTGGGTGCTAACACACAATGAGGTAGGAGAAATATAAATTCATTGGATTAGACAGAGAGAATGAAGAGAAGGAAGTGGGGATGGGAATAGGAAAGACAGTAGAATGAATTAGATGTAACTTTCCTATGTTTATATATGAATACAAAACTAGTGTAACTCTACATCATGTTCAACCACAAGAATGGGATCCTAATAAGTTATACTCCATGTACATATAATATGTCAAAATACATTCTACTGTTTATGTATATCTAAAATAAACAAACAAACTTGCCTCATCTGCAAGGTGGAGATGATGAGGGCACTTCAGTGTGAATGAGCTGAGGAGGTGTGTTTAAAAGCACTGAGATCGGGCTGGGATTGTGGTTCAGTGGTACAATGCTTGCCTCACATGCATGGATCACTGGGTTTGATCCTCAGTATCACATAAATCAATAAAATAAAGGTATTTTGTCCATCTACAACTAAAAAATTTTTTTAAAAAAAACATTGAGATCAAATAGAGATATGATGAGCATTCTACCTTTCTGGCCTTGGGTTATTCAGCTAACATATTAATAAGCTACAGACCAGGGCTGGGATGTAGCTCGGTGGTAGAGTGCTTGCCTGGCATGTGAGGCCCTGGGTTTGTCTCCTAGTTGAAAAACAACAACTGCAAAATGGTACAGATGAAGAAGCTGGACCTAGACTCACAAAAAGTTGGCAGTACTGGCGCAGAAGAGGAGCAGGTGGAATAAATCCAAGTTCATGAGACTAGGCAATCATCCTGCTGCCCTGTGACTCAAGGCTAGGTTGGCCAGGAACAGGATTGAACTGGCACCCACAACTTTATCCCAGCAGAATTTCTTTTCTACAAACTCCCATTATCATTTTCTACCTTCCCACATCATACATAGCCCTGAAATGCATTGAAGGGTCAACTCTAAGAACAAATTATGAGAAGAAAGATAGTGAGTTAACAAAATTTTTGGATAAATTCTTTATACACCACAGAGATTTTTCTTTTTAGGAAACTTGGCATGCCTTTCACTCCCCGCCCCACCAAAAATTAAAATTTTAAAAACAGAGGATTCACCATTTGACTATTAAAATTTCATTTTAGATTTTACTAAGGTTACTTTCAGTACATGCTTTCCAATTAAAACTTAGTCACAAAGTTTATAGGCAAAGAGATAATTTTAAAATATGGAAGATGGAAAAGAAGCATCTTCAAGTTGAATACCTGCATTCAAGCTCGTTTGTATAAAAATTTATATTTTTGCCTGACAATATATTTCATTGCCAAAACCAAATTATTCTCAAAGTCTGTCTGTCTGTCTGTCTGTCTCTCTCTCTCTCTCTCTCTCTCTCTCTCTCTCTCTCTCACACACACACACACACACACACAGAGAGAGAGAAACACACCCAAGTTAACTATTTGTTTTACCTATTTTAGTTAGGTTCATAGTAAGAGGTACAAGTAAGAGGTATAGTTATTTTAAAAGTAAAAGAAAAATGATGTAAGGTAAACCTCACCATGAAGAGGAACTGTAGGAAGTTGAGGCCTCAAGGAAATGAGGATTTCAGAGCCACAGCATCTCTCAAGACGGTGGAGGGGAAGTCCACATCTCTCCGCACCACTGACAGGATTCAGCTGTTCCCATAGGTCTATCTGATCCGTTCTCCAGTTCCTCCTACACACTGGACTCCTTACCATATATGTATGCCTCAGGCCTTATTTCTACTTCAGGGTTCCTACCTACTGACAGTTTTTGCTTCCTATCAGTCTCAGTTTTCTAAATTTGTTTTAATCTTTATAATATCCAGTTATTTCATGACCTTTCTCCACCTAACCTGTTAGACAGCATACCCAACTTCACACAAATAATAACTGGTAGAACCAGGATTCGAATCTCAATAAGCCTCTCACCTATGCCTGATATGTGATAAATTCCCGAATTACATAGGAACCCAATAGCAGCTAATAGTTGACTTCTCCAGTTTGTCAAGACCTCAATTTCTAGACTCTGTTTATTTCCTTTACTTATACTTGAGGACACCCAATTTCCCCTTAAATCCATCAATTCTTATAATACAATATTAAAAACAGAAAGTAGAAATAAATCTAAACTATTATTCTGGCTTTTTTTCAATCCTTCACCTTCAGGCTTATTAAGCACAATAATCTGACTTCTAAGTCACATTAAAAACCTGCCAAATCAGATTTTTCAAAAGTTTTGAAGCTGCACAACAAATGCAGGATTTTCATTTTCCAGGCCTTATATCAGTTCCCTCACCAACTCAACTGCTAAAGCACATTTTATTTTGTTGTTGTTGTTTTTATTTTTAAAAAATAGTGCTCTACTTCCAGTACAAATTTCAGATATTAAGGTAGAATCAACTGATATAACAAATCTGTATTAGTCAGCTTTTCATCACTGTGACAAATAACTGAGAAAATCAACTTAAAGGAGGAAAAATTTATTTTGACTCATGGTTTCAAAGATTGTAGTTCAAGGTCAGCTGACTCCATTGTTATGGGTCTGTGGTGAGGCAGAGGGCATGGTATGGCAGAGCTGCTTACCACAGCGCCACTGGGAAAGACAGAAAAGGGGCCAGGGACAAGGTACAGTCTCCAAGGGCATGCCCCCCAGCGACCCAGTCCTTTCAACTAAGTACAACTTCTTACAGTTTCCACCAATAATACCATTAAATATGAATTCCTCCATGAATTAATCCATTGATGAGACCAGAGCCCTCATGATCCAGCACTTCCCTAAATCCTCACTTCTGAACATTATAGTATTGATGGACATTCCAGATCAAAACAATAACAAAATTGAAATACAAATATGGCTCAAATAATAAAGGTTAATTTTTTCCAAAAAAAAAAGCCCAAAATAAATGTTCCTTATCAGTAGGAGCCTTTCCTTTACATAGCAATTAGGATTGTAACTCTTTCTACAGGTGAGCCATCATCTACACATTTGGTCCAAGCTCATCATGCTCCTCAACAGATGACCAAAGAGGGAGTGGTTGAGAATGTTCTGTGAGTGAGAACAACTCAGTAGAGAGCAGTCTCTGTTACAGTGCATAATAACTATTAGTTACATTACTCAATCTTATTGAACACTGCCCAGTCACTTTATATCCAAGCCACTCAAGTATAATATAGCTAAGCCATGATGACACCTTAAGGCTCTGACTTTGGGACATATTTTATTTAGCCCCTGTTGCTTGGAATGCTACACTTCATCCTCTTTCAAGCCCATTCAGATACATCCTGCTCTTCTAGAAAATCATGGTAGTCTATTCTGTGTTCCTTTGATTCCTTCTGTATGACGTGTATTTCATTAGAATGTACTTACTTTCTATTCTCTATAAAAGGAATTGGCAAGCTTTTCTTTTTCTGTAAAGGTCTAGATATAAATATTTTAACCCCTATGGAAAAGAAGAATGCAATGTTCTATCTACCAACTATAGGTTCCATCTACTCAAATCTGACAAAGCCACCAGACAATATGTAAGTGGATGAACATGGCTGTTTCCATAAAACTTCAGGTGGCAAAACAAATTTGGCCCATGGGCTGCAGTTTACTTACACTTTCTCTATGGGTAAAAAAAAGTTATATTACTTTTTCTTTTGTCTCCTTTTCGGTTTAATTCTTTGTAATGGATATAGTAAGGGTATCTCAAAAAATACACAAATTCTGAGCATGGACGTGTGGGCCCATCTCCCACTCTTGCAAAATCCCTGTCATAGAGCAAGGAAGCCATGCTCCCAGTTCCTACAGAAGTCATAGCAAAGATGTTTTTGCCAGAGAAGGAGAGATACCTGTGAAGCAGGATCACAAATCCACTAAAGCCCAGATATACAAAGAAAATGTTACATCATTGTCTGGGTTACAATTATCCAGATTCTATCAAAGCTTTTTAGTCATACAAAAAAAGTTACCATTTACTTCAATAACTCTGATGCAATATTGTAAGCACTTCCTTTAAAGTGTAGTCACTTTATGTAGAAAAACTCAGTGTACTAGATTCCTAACCCCCACACAAGGATCCTATTGAGATATCTAGGTAAAGAAAGTTTTATGGCCTTGGGGATAAAGGCATCCTCATATCCATGCAGTGTCCTGTGTGTTCCTGGGTCTCCTCAGCAGTGTCAATTGTCTTATCAGTTGCCATTCATCCTGCTGGTATTCACAGCTAAAGGACCACCTACACAAAGGGCTTGTCTTTTCTGTACAGTAGTCTCACCAGCCACTCAGCCTCACCTCAGTGCCCTGTGGCTCTACATGCCTCTAGGAATGTTTCCTCATTTTCCATCCAGACCCATGGCCTAACTGTCTTGACCCTCACAATCCTGGTCGACATGGCATGTCTGCTGACATTCAACTCACCTGCCTTCCTTATGCTCTCTACTCAGGGTCACTCAAGAATCTCAGGTCCTCACAAATAATCAAACTCAGTGACAAAAATGCTCAAATTCAGCCACACCTCTGACTATCTAAACTGCCCCATTGAGTCTCCTAAGTGACTGAAGAAACTTCCAGGAAATGGAATCCCAGTTTTCATTGTGAGATGATTCTAATGGTAGAGGAAAAAATAATACTGACATCTACCTTTTTCTACCAGTCCATCTCCTCTCTTCCTCTCTTTCTACTATAACCACTTTCCACACTAGGCAGTGAACATTTTGACCAAAATTTAATAAGTTTTAATGTTTTCTAGACTTTGAGAGAAAATTATATCATATGTCTTATTGTCTTAGTTTTAATATGCTCATCATCTAAATAACTTCTATGTTGAACTTTAAGCCTGTTGATTTCCTAAAACACATCTACTACCAGCTCCTTCCTGCCCTACCTGTGATGTTAAGCTTCCAGTATCCTTCTGAGGTAGAAGCCTACAGAAAACATTATTTATTGGATGATGTATTGATTCAGGAAACTCCATTCCAACTGCCTTCTAACAATATCAGGAGTTGGAAAACTAAAATCTACATTTCCCTGACTCCCTTGCAGCTAGAGTTCTAGCTTCTGTCTGCGATTTAGCTTCTGTCTAATTCACAGGCACACAACTTTTTTTCACACTAAGCAATTTGGAGAGAGAGGCAAATATATAGAATCCATTTTACTGGCAGGAATTTTGGCCAACAATGCTTGTTCTGGAGCTGGTAGTCACAGAAATAGCTCTCTAATTTGGTAAATTCTTCATGGTAAGTGGGAAGGTTTTGGAACTGGCTGTTGAGCTGTTGAAAGCCTTCTATCAAACAGGAGAAGCACTTCCTGAGTGGTGCAGAGACTACTGAGGACATTTTCTGGGAGCTGTTTCACCTTTTCCAATAATTCTGTGAGCTTCCTTCACATGTAATGAATCCTTTGTGTTTAGGTTGGATTCTATGCTCTTCAACTAATAATCCTGACTAGTATGTGTGTGTGAATGGTTTATGAGGGATGGGTGTCAAATGCTTCAATTTATTGTAAAAAAAAAATATTGCTCCAATAATGTCTAATTTGTGTGATCCTAGCACATATTGGGTGATTGATGTTCCTCTTCTGAATAAGATTGACAGAACATGCTTCAAACACAGAACAATATTTTCCTCCTTCTTTTGTCTACTGGCCTGTGCTCAAGTTTTACAGACATGCTTGGAATTTCCACGCAGGGCCTCCCCACCCTATTACCATTAGCCAGTGGTGGTTGTTGGTGGGGGATGGGGTAGGGCATAAGTCTAAGGGAATGATTCTTAGGTCCTCATTAGGAAAGACAGACAGAAAGCCCTTCAGTGTTCCCCCCTGGTCATTATCAGAGAGTTCTAAATAAAGCTGATATTTTGGTTCCACTTGGTTCTCAGTGCCTCTTCCCTATGACTTAGAATTTTGTAGGATGAAGTGCTAAAGTAACTGGCATCCACTTAAAGCTGTGACTCACTTTAGAGACTATCTATTTCAATCTCCTCTTTTGTTGTTGAAGAAACCAATATCCAAGGTTATAGAACAAATGAGTGGAATAACCCAGATTGCAACTCAAATTTGAAGACTCTGAGTCCAGCTAAAGATTTTTAGCATACATTGTACCACATTTTTATATACGCTGAAAAGTTAAAGATGGATGAATGAATTAAGAGTCTAGTTCCAGCCAGTGAATTGAACTCTAATTCTCCATCCAGTCTACTCATTCATTTATATATCCCCCCTGAACCTATAAACACTTGGTTCATGAGTCTTGATTCAAAAGAGTCCTACGTAAAATATATCAGTGAACAAAAATCTCCTTTGATAAAGTAAATCTTTATCTATACCTAAATTTTGTAAATGATATTCTAAAAGAAGGCTCTCCCTTAGAAAACAATATAGAACGTGTCTAAAACTATTTTTAACAAAATATATACTTTTATATTTTGACATAACCTTATATCTTTAGCTCTCCCAGGTTATGTTTAAAATGTGCTGAGTTTGTCCTTGTGAGTAAAACATAACAAAGAGTCTCCAGAGTTGAAAAGCTTCCTCTACTGAACCAAGCCAGTAATGCCCCCCACTGGCAGATCCTGCCTTGTCTTCCATCTAGTATAGAACCACCAGTTTTGTCATCCCCAAAGGCACTATTCTGACACATCTCATTAATTTTTACAGGGTCTTGACCCATAAGAATAAATGGTCTATGCTTCAATGTCTAAGTATGCACATAAAGAGACTAGAGTTTAACTTAAGTGCTATATAAGTAATCTTGGGTCCAAGAAAAAATATATACGCTGAAAAGATATAAATTTCCTGAGACACTTATTTATTATACTTCCAAGCAAATATAGTGTAGCCCAAGATGCTCCAAATCTATGTGGAAGTACAGAAAGAAAAAAAAGTACCAAGTATTAATGTAAGTTCTTCATTCATTGTGTCATTGTTCTAAGTATTTTATGCTGATGTATTCCTAGTTTATTGTAACTGAACCCATCTGTGATGGGGAGCTCAGAGAGAAAATAGTTAAATAATTCAAAATCTTCTTTCCAGTAAGAACATCAAATCCTAAAAAATTCCAAAAATCAGTATACAATAAAGTTAGTTGTGTGGCCATAATTAAGTAACTATTTCATGAGGGAGAAATATAACTAAACCACAATGACTCATATGAAAAAACCGATACCAAAAGTGAAAAATAAAATCCAGATATATTCATAAGTGATATTGAAGTTCCAAAATATTTATTTATTTTTCTCCAAACAACCTCTTTTAACAGAATTCTAATAATTAAGCAAATCAAGTAGTAATTTTTAACCCACATCCTTCCAGAATTTCACTTCTTGTTGAGTGGATCAAGAAAAAAGTGAAATAATAAATGCTAGAATTTATTGAGTTCTTGCTAAATGCCAAGATTTTCCAAGTTAGCTAATTTTTATCCACATAAGAGCTATAATTTTGCAGATGATGGGGAAATAAAGACTTGGGGCAGTTTAAGTGAATAGTTCAAGTTCACTTAGGAAGCAGTGGACCCAGTGTACCTTCTTCAGAATCCACTCTCAGAACCACTATCTTTGCTATCCTGAGGAAAAACTTTATTTTTCTAAAACAATACCTAATTTAAGAAACATTCTGGTTGTTGGTTTACAAAATTCATCAGAAAAACCCCAATGATGTCTGAGTGCTTCTACATGGAAATCCCACAGGGCATGCAGAAGTCTTATTGTTTGTCTTCACTGTAAAAGGCACCATAAGAGACCCAGAGGAGTGGACAAAGCTAGACTAGGAGCCATGGAAGGCCTGAGCCACCCCTCACACATCCACTATGTTATCCAGGAACCTCCTGAAAAACTGAATAAGGAAAGAGGAGGAGGTGCGTATTTTTTTCTGCTAAAATTTTACTTAAGTTAGCCACTTCTATGTTTAACTTGAGAGTATCAGTAAACAAAGACTGCACTGCAATCTATCTAGACATAGCACATTTCTTCTTTCGAGTAAAATCAACACAAGACAGCCTGTGAGTCACATGAAAACACTGAGTTATAACACAACCACTTCCATATCAACTACTTTCTTAGTAGAATAAATATGCAACCACCACATCGGTCTTCCCCAGTTTGAGAGCACAGAAAGCCAGAAGTGAAGTAATGAAGTGATGGTGAAATTAGACAACCATGGAACCACTAATTTGTTTGGAAGTGTTGAAAGTGGCCTTGTTGGAGCTGCCAGCCCTTCAGAAAGCTTCATGAAACTCAAGGCACTCCCAGCTGAAAGCTGCCAAAGCCCAGGAAAATAGCCTGGCTGAAAAATAACAGTGATTAGATCGGAACCCTTCCTGAAATTCTTCTTGTTGACTCCAAATGCAAAGGTTCCCACCATTAAAAAGGATAAAATAAAGTAAGAATAAAGTCTCTAAATCAATTCTGATTCAAACAGTAATTAGTTCATATGCTTAGTCCATTATGAGTATAAATTATATATATGTATACTTAATGAGTATTATTTAATATAAATAACTAAGTGCCCAATAAATAGGGAACAGTGAGGTTAATCAAAAAGAAAAAACATGAACTGTGGAATTACACCTGAGTTCAAATCCGGCTGCTACTACAGGGTAAATTAACTTATTAGTCCATAGATATAACCTATGTTTCTAGGGCTATCTGTTTCAAAATGTGCATGCTAACATTCTAAAGCCCATTAACTAATTCAGTAACTTACTTATTTAAAACACATTTATTGAATATATACTGTGCTAATGGCAAAGAATAAAACTAAAAAATAGTTTTCCATACATTGGAGAAAAGATAGCCTTGTTAACAAATGGTACTCAGAAAACTGGATATACATATGTAGAAAAATGAAACTAGATTCATATCTCTCACTCTGAACAAAAATAAACTCAAAGTGGATAAAAGACCTAGGAATTATAACAGAAATACTAAAATTGATAGAAAAAAAAAACCCAGAAGGTCAACATTCCAGTTGGCACAGGCATAATAAAACTCCTAGAGCTCAAGAAATAAAAACAAGAATCAGTAAGTAAAATGGCATCAAATTAAAAATCAGTACAGTGAAGGAAACAAGAGCATGAAGAGACAGCCTACAGAATGGGAGAGATTCTTGTTAATATTCAGAATGTAGGAAGAACTCAAAAAAATGTAATATCCCTCAAAAAACAAATAATCCATTCAATAAATGGGCAAGTGATCTAAATAGACATTTCTCAAAAGAAGAAATACAAATTGTAAACAAATGAAAAAATGTTCAACATTCTTAGCAATAAGGGAGATGCAAAGCAAAACTACACTAAAATTTCATCTTCTGTTAGAATGGCAATCATGGAGAATACAAGTAATAATAAATACTGGCAAGGATGTGGAGGAAAAGCTGTATTTATACATTGCTGGTAGCACTACAAATTAATATAACCACTGTGGAAATCAGTATAGAGATTCCTCAGAAGACTAGCAATGAAACCACCATATGACCCAGCTATCCTACTTCTTGGGTTTTAACCAAAAGAAGTAAAAATCAGTTTACTATAGTGATCTTTGCATACCAATGTTCATCGCAGCTCAATGTTATTGGAATAAGCCTAAGTGCCCATCAACAGATGAATGCATAAAGAAAATGTGGTATATGTACACAGAGGAGTTCTACTCAGTCATTAAAAAAAGAATGAAATTATGTCATTTGATAGTAAATGGATGGAACTAGAGAACATCATCCTAAGTGATATAAGCCAGGCTCTAAAAGTGAAGTGCCAAATGTTTTCTATCATATGCAGAAGATAGAAAGAGAGAAAGGGAATAATAAAAAGGGGAAAGATACTCTTGAAATTGGAAGGGAGTCCAATGAGCAAGGCATTGGGAAGAAAACAGGAAAGGTCAGCACTGGGAAGTACTAGAAAATGAACTCTACCAAATTGTGCTATGTCCACATATGAATATACCACAATGAATCCCACTTGTATATGTAATTTTAATGTACTAATTTAAATAATTATAATAGAAGGAAAATCAGTAGAGAAAACAAGCAGATCAGGGAAAAGAGGAGGGGACAGAATGAGAGAGTATTAGGGAATTAGATTGATCAAATTACATTATGTGCATGGATAAATATAGCCTACTGAATCCCACTATTATGTGTAATTATAATACATCAATAAAAAATTTTAAAAAAACAAAAACCATAGTTTTCCCTTTAAGAAATCAGAAGGGTTATATAGCCTTTGTCAATGCTTTTCTCAATTAATTCTTATAATAGGCAAGTATTATCATTTTGTCTTACAAAGGAGATTCAGATTCTGTTACGTCAAAACTATCTTGAAACCTTGGCATTTCTTAAAATGAAATGTGTCAACCTCATTGTTTTGGAGGTTTTGTGATTTACAAAACTCTTTCTTAAACTTTAATGTACACATAAATCACCCCTAGATCTTGTTAAAGTATAGATTCTGAGTCAGCCCATCTGGGTGGGGTTGAGATTCTACATATATAACAAATATGGAAATGCCACGCAACTGGCCTATGAATCACACACTGCATAGCAAAGTTTCAGAATCCATCATGTGTAGAAGTCTGCCATTCAAGCACTGTTCTCTTACTCACTGAGTCTTTTATTTTGAATATGGAGTCATTACTATGTGTTACTTTGTCTAAAAGTGAGAGTTGAGTATTTTGTAATTTTAGGATAAAAACTTCAGAGAGGTCTAAACTTAGGCATATTATTGAATAGTGATGCCATTTGTTGAGATATGGAATATAGATTAGCAAGCTGACTTGCCCAAGAAAGAAACCCATTCAGTTAAGAATATTTATATTGGACTGTCTGTGGCTCGTCTAATATTGTCTGGTTGCCTTTTATACTAAGAGTAACTTGTCATTGTGGATTAAATGCTGGTCAAAGTAAATGTGGGTTTTGTTCTTTGATAAAAACCTCACAAGAATAAACTCTTTAAAACCTAGGATCATAGATGATAATGATTTACTAACCCTTCACAAGTTCATAGAGACCTATGAACAAAGGGGAACAAAGGCTGGTTGTGTCTGAGATCCTAAGATGTAGATATGGAAGTGCGTTGTGCTGGCCTACATCTATACATATACAGTAACACAATATTTTTTTTGCTTCTGCATCCAGACATGGGTGGATATAACAGAAAAACAGAGATGAGGTTAAGCATCAACATGAAGGAAGCAGAAATCAAGCAATAGAAACACACAAACTCTAAAGGAACATCCCAAGTTTCTGATTCTCAGAGCAACCCACTGGAACTCTCTGAAGAGCTTATTTAAATTACTACTCCCTGTGGGGAAAAAGGTACACTCATACATTGCTGGTGGGACCACAAATTGGTGCAGCCAATATGAAAAGCAATATGGAGATTTCTTGGAAAACTGGGAATGCAACCCCCATTTGGCCCTGCTATGCCACTCCTCAGTCTATACCCAAAGGACTTAAAAATAGCATACTGCAGGGACACAGTCACATCAATGTTTATAGCAGCACAATTCATAATAACTAAACTGTGGAACCTATCTATATGCCCTTCAGTTGATGAATGGATAAAGTGGTATATATACACAATGGAATACTATTCAGCATTAAAAGATAATCAGGAGCTGTCCGGCTCCCTCGGCCCCTTCTCCTTCTCCTCTCCGCCTTTCGGCTTTGCTTCTCCCCAGCCGTCTCTCCTCCCACGCTCAGTCCCTAAATCTAGATCTCAATTTCTTTCCCCCACTCCGCCCGCTCTCCCGCGTGTCCGGTACCCAGCCCGCGCGGCCCCGAGGCGCTGCCTCCCCTCCCCCAGCCCACACCCCCTCCCCAGGGGTCCCGAAGGCCACAGCTGGGCCGCCACCACGCCGCCGCCGCCGCCGCCACCGCTTCCCGTGGAGCACCATAGAGCAGACTCTTCACCGCGCGAGTGAGCTGCCGAGTTAAATGGAACAGCTGATAAGATGAGTGACAATTTAAAATCTAAGTGATCCAACATGGCGGCGGACGCGGAGAGATCAAGTCTCTAACCCCTTCAGCTGCGCGAGCATAGGGAGAAGTAAACTGTCAAAATACTGTTCGCTCAGGACCACTAGGCACTGTTGAGCTGAAGGGGATCCCGGGCGAACAGTCAGCCCCTCTGAGAACACACCGAGCCCGGATTGGGCAGCATTCTAGTTCTGGTTCGCCTGCTTCTAGTGACTCAGCACTAATGATCCCACTGAAATAACTAGTCGGCCCACCTGAACTCACAGAAGTAAAAGCCAACTGAGCACGATAGTCACACCCAGGGTATCCCTCTGCTGACAACAGAGGTCCCTTGCACCAGCTACCAGGGGAGTTGCTACCTGAGGGCAAACAAATTCGCTGGGGGTCCTCAGCCCCAAGCCCTACAAACTTATGGTCTGAGGGAGGCAAACAGAAAGGGTGTGCCCAGGCATCCATGGAAACAGGGCTCCCAGGAGCAGCAGACCCGGCGTGTAGCCAGTATTGTGGCGAGCTTCACAGGTGAGCGGGGCCTGGCTTGAGGAACCACAAGAGAAGGCCCTAGGCACTCAGGATTGGAGACCTGCACAGTCTGGGAAGAAGAGCTGAGGAACAGTGATTGGTTCCCACCCATCAAGAAGAGAAGCCTGGCCCAGTTCCCACCTACTGGAAGAGAAGTTAATTGAGCTCTATGAATGCATTTATTATTATTTTTTTTAATGATTATTATTGGTATTTTTTTAAATTTTATTTTCACTTTTTGTTGTTGATGTTGTTGTTGCTCTTCAACTTTCTTATTAATGGTTTCAATTTTTTTAAATTCTTTTTATTCTATTATTATTACTATTATTTTTTAAACTTTAATTTCCATTTTTTCCATCATTATAATTTTTTTTTTGGTTTTAAATTTTTATTTTTTCGTTTTTTCTTTCTTTCTTTTCACTTTTTTTCTTTTGTCTTTTCATTTCTTTTCAATTTTCTTATTCCCCCATTCTTGAATTCTACCTGCCTAAACTCACTCTCTTTAGTGACTTCTTCCCTTCCCTTCTAATACCTCTCCTCCCAAGCATCAAATAAATTTATAAGAGTAAACAGTAACTCAGCAGTCAAACAGAACAAGAAGTATCATGAGCATAAAAAGCAAGGAAGAAAAGGAGTACAAACAATGAAGGACAGCCTAAATATTCAGGAAGACCTGGAGTCATCAGAAAAATGGCCATATAAAGAACTCAAGGAACACCTTAGACAGATGGAAAGGAACCTTAAAGATCACATTGAAAATGAATTACATAAACAGATAAAAGAAGAAGTTAAGCATCTTTATCAGGAGATAGAGATTATAAAAAAAAATCAAACAATAATTCTAGAAATGAGGAAACGATAAACCAAATTAAAAACTCAATCGAGAGTATCACTAACAGAGTGGAGCAAGTAGAAGCCAGAACGTCAGATAATGAAGACAAAATATATCATCTTGAAAAGAGTCTAGCCAACTCAGATAGGCTGGTAAAAAATCACGAGAAAAACATCCAAGAGATTTGGGATAACTTAAAAAAACCAAACTTATGAGTCATCGGGATAGAGGAAGGCACAGAGATTCAAACCAAGGGAATGAGTAACCTGCTGAATGAAATAATTACAGAAAACTTTCCAGAAATAAAAAAGGAAACAGATATACAAATTGTAGATGCATACAGGACACTGAGCACACAAAATCACAGTAGACCAACACCAAGACACATTGTTATGAAGATATGCAATATATAGAACAAAGAGAAAATATTAAAAGCTACAAGAGAAAAGAGGCAGATTACATTTATGGGTAAACCAATAAGGTTAACAACGGATTTTTCATCACAGACGCTGAAAGCGAGAAGATCCTGGAACAACATATTTCAAACACTGAGGACAATGGATGCCAACCAAGAATTCTGTATCCAGCAAAATTAAGCTTCAGATACGACAACGAAATAAAAATCTTTCATGATAAACAAAAGCTAAAAGAATTTGTAGCCAGAAACCAGCATTGCAAAGCGTCTTGAGCAAAACTCTACACGAGGAAGAAATGAAAAACAATAACCAAAACCATCAGCGGGAAGTGCCTTGGTAAAGACAGAGGACGGGGGGAAAGCTAATCATGGAGAAACAAACTAAATTAGAGGAAAAAAAAAAGAGGTAAATAATCAAACATGGCAGGAAGTACAAACCATATATCAATAGTAACTCTAAACGTTAATGGCTTAAACTCTCCAATAAAGCAACATAGGCTGGTAACATGGATTAAAAAAAAAACAAATCCAACAATATGCTCCCTCCGGGAGACACATCTGATTGGAAAAGACAAACACAGGCTCAAGGTAAAAGGTTGGGAAAAAATATACCATGCACACGGTCCTCGTAAGCAAGCAGGGGTGGCCATTCTCATATCGAATAAAATCGACTTCAAGACTAAGTTAATCAAAAGGGATAAGGAAGGACATTATATACTGTTAAAAGGAACCATTCACCAACAAGACATAACAATTATCAATATTTATGGACCAAATAATGGCGCTGCGACGTTCATAAAAAAAACTCTCCTCAAGTTCAAGAATCAAATAGACCACAACATAATAACCATGGGTGACTTCAACACACCTCTCTCACCATTGGACAGATCCTCCAAACAAAAGTTGAATAAAGAAACTATTGACCTCAATATCACAATCAATAACCTAGACTTAACTGACATATATAGAATATATCAACCATCATCAAATGGATATACTTTTTTCTCAGCAGCACATGGATCCTTCTCAAAAATAGATCATATATTATGCCATAGGGCAACCCTCAGTAAATATAAAGGGGTAGAGATAATACCATGCACTTTATCAGATCATAATGGAATGAAACTGGAAATCAATGATAAAAGAAGGAAGGCAAAATCCTACATCACATGGACAATGAACAATACGTTACTGAATGATCAATGGGTTACAGAAGACATAAAGGAGGAAATCAAAAACTTCTTAGAGATAAATGAAAATACAGACACAACATATCGGAATCTATGGGACACAATGAAAGCAGTTTTAAGAGGGAAATTCATCGCCTGGAGGTCATTCCTCAAAAAAAGAAAAAACCAACAAATAAATGAGCTCACACTTCATCTCAAAGCCCTAGAAAAGGAAGAGCAAAACAACAGCAAATGTAGCAGAAGGCAAGAATTAATTAAAATCAGAGCAGAAATCAATGAAATTGAAACAAAAGAAACTATTGAAAAAATTAACAAGTTAGTTGATGCATAGGATATAGGAGAAAGGGCACTGATGGCACTGATGTGTGGAACTTATTTTGAAAAGTATCAAAATATATGATGGATTTATGAATGGACACAGAGATGAAACATCATGTCATGAATGAGTACAGCACAAACTGATTGCATAGTCTCACTGTTGTTCTCTATACAATTCTTTAAACCTGTTTGAAAATCCTTTATAAAAAAATAAGAGTTTGGTAGAAATAGCCTATAAAAATGTTTTTTTTCATTGGCTCAGTACCTAAATATACTTGATCTCAGATAGGGGTGCTCATGGTGCAAGACAAATTTATTTTGTGAAAATACCACAATAAAGCTGACCTGTATTTCCAAGAAAATCTCTATACCAGATGGCCCAGTGTGTAGACATTGTCTGCCAAACTCTGACCACAATGTTTCAAAGAGAACATTTTCCATCTTTAATCCATAACTATTATAAAGTAGTCTCTCACCAATTGTAGTACCAGGGAGTGATATTGAACAAATTATATTATTATATTGTGTGCATGTACAATATAATACAATAAATGTCATAATTATATACAACAATAATGTACCAATAAAAAATGTGGAAAGAAAAGATTTAAATTCTGGAAACAAGAGTATGAAAATCCCAATAGTATGAAAATTTAAAAATTAATATCTTATAAGAAAATAAAAGACCATATAAACACTTGTAAAAAAAAAAAAAAGAAAAAATTAACAAAACAAAAAGTTGGTTCTTTGAAAAAATAAATAAGATCGACAGACCCCTAGCCATACTAATGAAGAGAAGAAGAGAGAGAACTCAAATTACTAACATACGGGATGAAAAAGGCAATATTACAACAGATGCTTCAGAAATACAGAAGATAATTAGAAGTTATTTTGAAAACCTATATTCCAATAAAATAGAAGATAGTGAAAACATCGATAAATTCCTTAAGTCATATGATTTTCCCAGACTGAGTCAGGAGGATACTCACAACTTAAACAGACCAATATCAATAGATGAAATAGAAGAAGCAATCAAAAGACTTCCAACCAAGAAAAGCCCAGGACCGGATGGGTATACAGCGGAGTTTTACAAAACCTTTAAAGAAGAATTAATACCAATACTTTTCAAGTTATTTCAGGAAATAGAAAAAGAGGGAGCTCTGCCAAATTCATTCTATGAGGCCAACATCACCCTGATTCTGAAACCAGACAAAGACACCTCAAAGAAAGAAAACTACAGACCAATATCTCTGATGAACCTAGATGCAAAAGTCCTCAATAAGATTCTGGCGAATCAGATACAAAGGCACATCAAAAAAATTGTGCACCATGATCAAGTAGGATTCATCCCTGGGATGCAAGGATGGTTCAATATACGGAAATCAATAAATGTTATTCACCACATCAATAGACTTAAAGATAAGAACCATATGATCATCTCGATAGATGCAGAAAAAGCATTTGACAAAGTACAGCATCCCTTTATGTTCAAAACACTAGAAAAACTAGGGATAACAGGAACATACCTCGACATTGTAAAAGCTATCTATGCTAAGCCTCAGGCTAGCATCATTCTGAATGGAGAAAAATAGAAGACATTCCCTCTAAAATCTGGAACAAGACAGGGATGCCCTCTATCACCACTTCTATTCAATATAGTTCTCGAAACACTGGCCAGAGCAATTAGACAGATGAAAGAAATTAAAGGCATAAAAATAGGAAAAGAAGAACTTAAATTATCACTATTTGCGGATGACATGATTCTATACCTAGAAGACCCAAAAGGGTCTACAAAAAAAAACTACTAGAACTAATAAATGAATTCAGCAAAGTGGCAGGATATAAAATCAACACACATAAATCAAAGGCATTTCTGTATATCAGCAACAAAACTTCTGAAATGGAAATGAGGACAACCACTCCATTCACAATATCCTCAAAGAAAATAAGATACTTGGGTATCAACCTAACAAAAGAGGTGAAAGATTTATACAATGAAAACTACAGAACCCTAAAGAGAGAGATAGAAGAAGATCTCAGAAGATGGAAAAATGTACCCTGTTCATGGATAGGCAGAACTAACATCATCAAAATGGCGATATTACCCAAAGTTCTCTATAGGTTTAATGCGATGCCAATCAAAATACCAACGGCATTTCTTGTAGAAATAGACAAAGCAATCATGAAATTCATATGGAAAAACAAAAGACCCAGAATAGCAAAAGCAATTCTAAGCAGGAAGTGTGAATCTGGAGGTATAGCGATACCAGAGGTCAAACTGTACTACAAAGCAATAGTAACAAAAACAGCATGGTACTGGTACCAAAACAGGCGGGTGGACCAATGGTACAGAATAGAAGACACAGAGACTAATCCACAAAGTTACAACTATCTTATATTTGATAAAGGGGCTAAAAGCATGCAATGGAGGAAGGATAGCATCTTCAACAAATGGTGCTGGGAAAATTGGAAATCCATATGCAACAAAATGAAATTGAATCCCTTTCTCTCGCCATCCACAAAAATTAACTCAAAATGGATCAGGGAGCTAGATATCAAATCAGAGACACTGCGTCTGATAGAAGAAAAAGTTGGCTACGATCTACAAATTGTGGGGTCGGGCTCCAAATTCCTTAATAGGACACCCATAGCCCAAGAGTTAACAACCAGAATAAACAAATGGGACTTACTTAAACTAAAAAGTTTTTTCTCAGCAAGAGAAACAATAAAAGAGGTAAATAGAGAGCCTACATCCTGGGAACAAATCTTTACCCCCCACACCTCTGATAGAGCCCTAATATCCAGAATGTACAAAGAACTCAAAAAATTAAATAATAAGATAACAAATAACCCAATTAACAAATGGGCCAAGGACCTCAACAGACACTTCTCAGAGGAGGACATACAATCAATCAACAAGTTCATGAAAAAATGCTCACCATCTCTAGCAATCAGAGAAATGCAAATCAAAACCACCCTAAGATACCATCTCACTCCAGTAAGATTGGCAGCCATTATGAAGTCAAACAACAACAAGTGTTGGCGGGGATGTGGGGAAAAAGGTACACTTGTACACTGCTGGTGGGGCTGCAAAATGGTGAGGCCAATTTGGAAAGCAGTATGGAGATTCCTGGGAAAGCTGGGAATGGAACCACCATTTGACCCAGCTATTGCACTTCTCGGACTATTCCCTGAGGATCTTAAAAGAGCGCGCTATAGGGATACGGCTGCATCAATGATTATAGCGGCACAATTCACAATAGCTAGACTGTGGAACCAACCTAGATGCCCTTCAATAGATGAATGGATAAAGAAAATGTGGCATCTATACACAATGGAATAT
Organism: Spermophilus citellus; assembly: GCF_964194105.1. Lineage (NCBI taxonomy): Eukaryota > Metazoa > Chordata > Mammalia > Rodentia > Sciuridae > Spermophilus > Spermophilus citellus. Next base: position 54,866,118 of record NC_138192.1, on the reverse strand, counting down.
TATGCAGCACTAAGAAATGACAAAATCATAGAATTTGCAGGGAAATGGATGGCATTAGAGCAGATTATGCTAAGTGAAGCTAGCCAAGCCCTAAAAAACAAATGCCAAATGTCTGCTTTGATATAAAGAGAACAACTAAGAACAGAACAGGAAGGAAGAGCATGTGGAAAAGACTACAGATAACAAAGACGAATGGGGGGAGAGAAACGGAGAGAGAAGGGAAAGCATATGGAAATGGTAGGAGACCTTCAAGGATACATAAAATTACAAGAGGCTATGAGGGGCAAGGGGGAGGGGAAAAAAAAGGGAGAGAATTGAACAACAGCAGGGGAGATAGAGAGGGAAGATGGGAGGGGAGGGGAGGGGAGGGGTGATAGTAGGGGTTAGGAAAGGTAGCAGAATACAACAGACACTAATATGGCATTATGTAAAAATGTGAATATGTAACAGATGTGATTCTGCAATCTATATTTGGGGTGAAAATGGGAGTTCAAAACACAATTTGAGTCTAATGTATGAAAGATGATATATCATGAGCTATGTAATGCTTTAAATAATCAATAAAAAATTAAAAAAAAAAATTAAAAATGCAAAAAAAAAAGATAATGAAATCATGGCATTTGCAGGTAAATGGACAGAGTTGGAGAATATAATGATAAGTGAAGTTAGCCAATCCCAAAACCCCAATTACCAAATGTTTTCTCTGATATAAGGAGGGTAATTCATAATGGGGTTGCAGGGGAGCATGAGAAGATTAGACAAACTCTTGATAGGGCAAAGGGTGAAGGGAAAGGGAGGGAGCATGGAGGTAGGAAAGATGGTGGAATGAGATGGACATCATTACCCTAAGTACATGCATGAAGACACGAATGGTGTAACTCTACTTTGTGTCCAATCAAAGATATGAAAAATTGTGCTCTATGTGTATAATATGAATTGTAATGTATTATGCTGTCATATATAACAAATTAGAATTAAAAATAATTTTTAAAATAGTTTTAAAAATTACTAATCCTGTCCCCACACAATTAATTTAACTAGTCTGGAGTAGGGAACTACCCGCCATTGTAATGCCATGTTCACAAATTCTCAACTCCATGGCACATTAGAAACTACTGAAGCTTTAAATAATATTGTATCTCAGTCCCAGGTCTCAGAGCTTCAATGAGTCTGAGGTGAGGCCCTGAAGGTTATTTTGAAGGTACCAGTGACTGTAATATGAAGCCAGAGTTCAAAATTACTGTCAATATTATGAAAGAGAGCCTCCATATTTTCTCCATTGTCTTCAAAACTATTATTCTTCAATCTTGTTATTGACTATAGCAACTTTTTTTTTCTTTTTACATAAAATAGAGTATGGGAGTCTGATATATAATGATATATAACCTCTGACATCATTTGTCCTTTTCTTCTTCTATTGCTTTGAATTTTTTATCAAGAAACATCTCCATCATCTTAAGCTGATCACCATTCTCATCAGGGATAAAACCATCCTCCCTTCTCCAGTGGACCATTTCTTTTCAGTCACAACTTTGTGAAATCTCTCTTATTTTAAAAACAAAAGCAAAAAAAGAATGACCTTCTCCAATTTGTGTTAAATTCTTAGAGCATCTCTCCATTGATTTATTTCATTTCAAAGGCAAACTTCTTTGGTAATAAGCTCTCCTTAGGACCAGAATTGGTGTAGAGATTCCTGATAGTCCTGAATAACTTTGAAAAGCAGGAAAAGCTGAACAGAAATGACATGTTCCATAAACTCCAGTCAGCATTCATAAGATGGGTCTTATACCCAACAGTCAGGGAAAAAAATCCAGGCTTTCTGTAGAAAAGGAGGTATTTCATATACATTATGAGGTTAAATAATTTTATTGAAAAGAAGCTAAATTCTTATAAAATTAAAAAGAAGGTACTGGGAGAAAAATATCAGGCACTACTAATATTGTATTATTTGGTTGAACTTGCTGTAGTAAATCTGGTATAAAACAGATAGATAACCCAAGCATATAATTTTTTTTTACATTAGGCTTTTTCATCTCTCATTATTTCTTTTAGTTTAAGAAAATGTTCTTTTCTTCATTGGCCAAAAATATTTCTGATGTATAAATAGGTGGTAACAACATACATAATTTTACTACATACATATTGCAAGGTAAGTTTGAGAATAAATCAGAAATACTAGAAACAGATCTACTTTTCTAATTGCTTATTTTCTAGTTCACACTGTATTTTGGAAAAACTACCAAGGCTTAGCAATAGTTAAGCATAATGTGAGAAGATAAATATGATAATGTTGAATTATTGGCCATTCTACAACATGAGATAGAATAAATTTGCTGCTACATTAAGTAATTATATGACAAATTTCAGAAGTTTTTAGAAGCAGTAAAAATGATACATTTATAAAGAGTCATAAGGGTAAAAATGTCCATCACACATTCAAGGTAAATAAAAGCAATGCACAAACTGGAGAAGTCCAGGATAAATCGATAGATATGGCTGAACAGCAAGATTTGGGCATTTACCTCAAACAGACTTGAATTCATTAGTCTGAAACCAAATGATTCAAATAGTTATGGTCAGGACTAAGATAGGTGATATCTTATATTTCTAGATTCTGAAGTAACATTTACCCTTATCTCTTAAACCCAACATAATTTCTTTCTTATTGATTACTCAATAATCATTTGTTAAAAGGAAAATTTTTAGCTTTAGTTTGCTTAGTAAGCCATAATTAGAAAAACCTGCTTTCAAAAGTTATGGAAGAATAAATTAAGATGTCCTCTGAATAATTGAATGCTGCATAAATGCAAAATATTCCTACCATTAACTACAGTATCATACAACAGCCCTACTGTACATCCCACCAGCCAGTCTGCCTATCAGTTCACCAAGCTTCATTTGGCAGACATAGGCAGTTCAATATGGAAGCAGGACTGAAAGGACATGAAGAAGCCATTACTGTGATTTAGTGACAGTTCCCCAAAAGGCAGCGTCTTCAGGAAAGCTGGATCAAGGAACGCCTGAACTTTTGGGTTGCATGAATGAAAAGTCAGCATGGCTCAGGAACATCTCCTGACTTGTGAAGGCTTAGCAGGCGTTGAGTTTGGTTCCCACTGCAGCCAGCAAGAAGATGATGCTGAGCCAGACTGCAAGCAAGCAGGCCGAGAATGGTGAGCAGGCAGGTAGCCCTGATGTGCTGAGGTGCTCGAATCAAGGCCACCGAAAAGACAGTGATAAGTCCCAGAACTGGAAAGATGAAGACAGCTTGGCTGAAGCTTCTCACTCAAAACAGATAAAAAGGTGGTGGTAGTGGAACAAGATGGTTATTTTCAAGTAAAGATTCCCCAAAATTTTATTGGTGAACATTGCTTTGGAGCATTTAGGAGCAGTTACCACCTCAAGAGGCACATCCTTATTCACACTGGTGAGAAACCATTTGAGTGTGATATTATGTGATATGTGATCCATTCAGAAGTACCACCTGGAACACCACAAGTGTGTACACAGTGGCAAAAAACCTTACCAGTATGAACGGTGTCCTCAGTGTTTTTCTCGGACAGATGCATTACTCAGACACAAACGGATATGCTAAGGGTGCCAGTAGAAGACTTCTAATGGGCAGTTTTCTCTTTAGGCGCAAGGGATCCTGGGTGGTGGGAGTGATCAGAAGAATCTACAGAAGAGTGCATACCCTCTGGTCTGATGGTCCCACCACCACCCCATCTGAACCTGTCCCCCTCCTCCCCCTCCTGGAGGAGTGGATCCAGGAGACAAGAAGAATGCACGGGGACATTTGGCTTCAGAGCCTCAGCTCTATAAGTAATCTGAGACTATGAGTATTTTGGGGAAGTTCCTACTGCATTCCTGAGTAGGGGAGCTAGTCCCTGGACCCTTGACTGAAGTCATAAGTGAGGACTCAAGGTACAGGACCAAGACTGAAGTGTGGCTCCCACAACCTTAGACTGCAGCTGGCAGCTAAAATGGAAAAGATTGAGGGGGATTTGTTTGTTGAGTGCTTGTTTTTGTTTCTCCAAAAGCAATTTCAGCAGGTAAACTACGGACACAGGTAATCTGGAGGCTTAAAGTCCTAGTCCAAAAGCAGGTACTGTGGCTAGTCCAGCCCCACCCAAAGATTGAGTTTTTAGTTACAGAGGATCCTCAGTGTTCCACAGTTCTGCACCTCACCTCCTCTTTGAAGGAGAATAGGATCAGGGATGGCAGCTGAGCTTACTCTGGCTTTTTTATACACTCTAGGGACAAAAGTAAAGACAATGGGAGGAGCAGACAAGGGCTGGGTCGAGGAAGAGAAGATAGTACTGCTTACCTCAAGAGCAAGAATGTGCCCATGGGTGTTGTAATGGCCCATGTTGCACCATATGTGATGGGATCAGCTCAAGTGCCTTCTGGAGGAAACCTGGGTGAGAGTGGTCCATGAGGCCCTTTCCTTCTTTCTGGGCAACTGGTCTTGTATATGGTTTATGGCTACCTCACTGTCATTGACTCCTAAAGCCAGACAGAGGTGTTGAGCAGGAGTCATGGATGTTAAAGTGGGTTCTCCCCTTGTGTCCTCTAAGGAACAACCCAAGGCTAGTCCAAAATTTGCTAACAGTGGTTAAGGAAACAGAGGAATTGGGGCCCTGACATGACTGTGGAGCAGGAGGAGCAGTTCTCGCTACCCAAGTCCTGTATTCAGGTAGAGGAGATAGGGTCCTGGCCTTGTGTTCTTTCCAAAGAACAAGAATTTGACTCTCTTCTTGATGGCCATTCCTACCCAACAAAGATGGGTAGAGAGGGATGCTGCAGAGGAAGGACTGCAGGAAGAAACCTAATTTAGGTTTCATTCTTAACCATACCTTCTTGATCCTTTCTGCTCCACCACTCTCCTCCTTCAAAAAAGTGATCAGATGAGTGTGTGGTATGTGAGTGCTCACATTTGTGTGCTTGGAGGAGATGGCATATTGTTGAGCCAAACCCTTTTGTCATCCACAACTTAAGGGAGGATGTGCATAAAATAGCCTACTGCTTGGGGCCCAACTAGGAGCTGAGGAACTTTTATTTAGGGAGCAAAAAGGCTCTGTTCAGCCTCCTCTGTTCCAGAGGAGATTTTTCAGACTGATTCAACAGGATGGTGGTTTGGATGTTTCTAACCCAAGTTAGGGCTTTTGGATGTGAATTTTCTAAGATGAAATAAAAACAAACAAAATTCTCCTTATGCAAACAGAAGGAACCTTATGGAAGGTTCTGGGATTTGGTTGACCCCATGTGGCCTGCAATGACCTTTGGGGTAGGGCACTGTCAGATGTAATCATGGAAACCAGGTGAACTTGAGCTCCAAGCTGACAATGGGGATCTGGGATGAACTTTCGGGAAGTATAGTTTCATTGCTCAGAAAATGTAGAAAATAAACAATGGCAGCAATCGCCTGGCTATTACCTATTCCGAGAAGGCTGGGGACAGGGGTCTTCCATATCCCTGAAGTAGGGGTATTTCAGGGAAAAAAGGAGACCTGGCACCCTTTAGCTTTTCGAGGACAGCATCTGAGATCTTTGGGGGGAGTCATTTCCCACCATGTGTTGCCCTAGCTTTAAGCTGACACTCCCATTTGATGTTCTCCAGAACCCAAATCTTGATCCTTCGATCCTCTCCGTGGTCCCTGAAAGGAAAGGGTCAGCCCCCTACCTATTACAGGCTCGGCTGAGGCTGGGATTTTTCTGTTATTTAAGTCTGGGAAGGTAGATACCTTGAGAAAGCTGTCCTTTTGAAATTGGGAGCTCTCTCCCTGACACTTAGAGCTGATCTTTTTGAGATGTGGAGAGAATCACACATGTGACCTGTGCTTCTTTATGTTCGAATGTGTGTGCTAGGTCAGAATGTGCCCCCACACACATACACACCCCTCAGATCTGGCCACCTGCCTGGGTGGGTGTAATTGAGGGAAATTCTGAGCAGTGCAGATAGCCATACCAGAACCATTCCTGCTGAGGCTGGGGAATGGTGATTAGTCCAGTTCACATGCTGATGTGGGACAATGGATGTGTGAAGAGATGAGCAAAGGAATGAAAGGAGTGAACACCCACAGGCCCAGAAGCCCCACTTCTACCTCTGGGAATCCATAGAATGGGGACCAATGACAAGGTTCCTGGGCCCAATACCCCACCCCTCTTTTGCAGGGTTGGGGCCAAACACTGGAAAGATGCCTTAGGTGTGTTTGGAGAGAGGGGAAATAGAGATAGAGCAGGCTTTCAGAGACCAGGATATGGAGTTGGAGGACCTAGGAAAGAGTAGTGGCAGTTCCTGGGTGAGTTCCTGCATCAAGCCACATCAGCCCTGCCCTTCTCATCTTTTCCATCCACCCCCAGCAGCCTCTGTTCATCACTTAGCTACTGATTGTGCCCCACAGCTTGACATTGGAGGGTTAAAAGAGTGGAGTCCCACCACAGCTTTCAGGTCTCTTCCCAGATGCTCTTTGCCTCTACTGTGGCCCTGGGGCTTTTATCTTCAACAATCCCCCTCCTATCCTTCTTCCTCTCCACCTTTTTTTTAATATACTTATTTTGCTTTGGAGGTGGGGACTATCAAATTAACAAGATCACTTTTAAATGGTAGTTTTTATAAGATGTTATATACTTATGTCTTTTTACCATTAAAGTGCAGTATATGTTCCTTCTTGGGGATATTCAAATAAAAATAATGGGGCTTTCTAAAAAAAAGAGAGAGAGACTAACAGATGGGCAACATATAAAAGCTGACATTTGGAAGATATTGGTTTTGCCCTTTGGCTCTCTGCCCTCAGTACCAGAGTGTGGCCCTTAAATCCATCTCCCCAAGAGACTGCAGGAAATACTTGTGTGGTCAAACTGGTTCCGCCATTGGTCTTATTCCAACCAAAGCTCATTAGTTTTACTTTTCCCTTTGGATTTGTGGGTTACAGTTGTATTTGTTGCATAATTGAAGGCACTAGCAGCTTGTATTTTTCTTATGCTTTGGCATTGAATCAGCAATGTATCCATTACATTTCCTTTATTAAGATTAAGTGGTGGTTTGCTATATGTCTTTAGAGTTGGTTGTCATTTTTAAACACTTAGTAATTATTCTAATTATAATAACATGCTAGCCATTCTATGTCTCTCATCAAGATAAATGAGAAATGAACTAGTACTCTAACTTCAATTTAAAAATCTAGACATGCACTGTTCAATAAAGTAGCCTCTGGAAACATACAGCTTTGAGCAGATAAAATATGACTTGTCCAAACTGAGATGTGCTATAAGTATAAAATACATACTGGATTTCAAAGATTTAGTATTTTAAAAAGAATATAAAATATCTCTATGATATTTTAAATGGATCACATACTGAAATGGTGTTTCAATTATATTGAGTAAAATAAAATGTATTCTTAAAATAATGCCAAGACTTTCATTTTAATTATCATACAGTGACTGGAAAATGTATAATCATGCATGTATTTTGAATTATATTCATACTGATATTTTTTGATCTAGATACTCAAGAGTCATTGGAAATTTTCATTCTTCATGACTAATTAGTCTTGATAATTTAATTTTATTTCTTTCTTATGAGTTTGTTTAAAACTTGTCTTATTTCTAGAGTTGATAAGAATATAAAGAATAAATTAAGTAAAATTAATTAATTAAAATGACCATTAATTGTGTTTAACTGGAACTGACATTGACCTTCTAAATGCTTTGGAAGCCCTTTCAACATCTGCACAAAGGAGTTTGTCATGTTAAGTGATATCAAGTGCTGAACCAGAAATGTTCTTGCTTAGGAGTTACCTCCTCTGTGAGTGATACATAATGATGCACTCCTTAATGTATGTGTTAGGTAATTGTCATAGCACTTCTTCTAAAGAACATCATAAACCAGAATGAGAAATTAGAACAGATCTGTCCTAGTGCCTGTGATTTATTCTCAAACTCAGCTTTCACCATGTATGTAAAGTAAGGAATACATGTATGGTGACCAATTAACCAGAGACATTTTTAAAAGCAGATAACTTTTATATTTGTGGCCAAAAAGAAAGGAAAATTATCTTAAGAAACCTAAAAGAAATAATGAAAAATCCTAGTGTAAACAAAAATTCAACAACCACACTCTCTGTACCACAAAGTTCATCCATTAAATTGAAAAGCAGGAGTTGTAACAAGACACTTAATTATAAGAAAAGAGCAATGCTCTGATCTAGAATACAATACAAGGCCATTATTAAATATCATTGAATATAATGGAAATATAAGGCTACAATTAGCCCACTTGTATAAAAGAAATAAAGTTTGCAAAAAGAAAGTGTGTGTGTGAGAGAGTGAGCTGATAAAAACTCAAAAGACAATAGTTAATTTAGGAAAATTGTTCTACATAGCCACCCTTAACTAAGAAAGTACACTTCAAAACTGTGACAGGATACTCAAGGAAAGGAGAAAATTATTTTTGTCCAAGATAAGATTCTAATAAGAAATCATTCCGTGTGTTTAATAAGACAAAGATAGTATGCTTTGAATAACTTAAAGATATTCATATTTTAAAAACAACTCACAAAGAAGGAAATGAAAAGGCAACTACAAACTGCTCAACCTTTATGTACAGAAACACTTTGTTTTATTCTATTTCAGTTCATCTTCAAGCTTCCCATTCATTGGACAGAAAAACCAAAGCACTGAATTTAGTTGACTTGGCCAAAATAGTAAATTGCCTATGAAAGAACCAGAACTACAAGCACATTAACTTCCAGGTCCCTTTTTACTAAATTCTGTTAATTTGCTATTGTTGGAACCATATAAATGGCCTTTAAGAGATTTAACATAAGAAATATTCTTAATAGAGCCTTTACTAGATAGATGGGCCTTGTTCAACTCATAAGGCGGATATAATCATATACTTTTTCAAAAATCAAAATGAGTTTGAGCTGTACATAATATTTTAAAGGTTTTTTTTCAATATGACATACACATTTTTCCCTTTCAGTAGTTAATCATTTTTTAATACACATTTTTTGCCACTCTAAAAATGCACCACCATTTTCTCAACCACTACCTTATCAATGACTATTGGGTATATACAGTTTTTCACTATCACAAACAATACTACTATCTGTTATTTGGCTTATATTTTCCAACTTGCAGAAGGATTTTAAGTATAGAGGTGAAATTTCTTAGTCAAAGATTATTATATTTCTTAGTGCTTTTGAGAGGTACTATAAAAATTACCCTCCAAATCACATAAACCAATTTATAGTCCCACTAGAAATAAATGAGAGGTCCTGTTTTCTCATACCCTCACCAGCCTTGAGTGTTATCAACTGCTTTAATCATCCTTGAGAGGAGTGGAAGAAAGTATCTCAATTTTCACTCCATTTGAATTTTGGTGAGAAATCAATGTTGAGAACTTTTCGTTTTCCCCTAAGGCTTATGTTTTTATTCTCCACACTCTCATTTAATTGGTCTCTCCTGATGCTGTCTGTAAAAAGAACAATCATCATAATAAAAATTTTTTCATCTAGAGATTCATAAGATATATTTAAAACACTTATACAGAGATTGGTAAATATAATTCAGTGCTGAGTAGACTGTGAGTTTCAATTTTCCCCTAACATCTTTGGTTCAGCTTTTCACAAAGCAGAATTCAGCCTTATTCCATACAAAGTAGAAAAAGGTAATATTTTTATTTAGTCTCTATGCAATAAAAATTCAAAACTTACAATATTACCCAATTCAAAATTTCAACCGACTACTCGTGACTTTTTCTCCAAATCTTTCATGAACATACACTTAAATCCAAGAGATTCTAAAGTAAGTTTATACTGTAAGAGGACACAAAAATAAAAAAGAACTCTGAGATTGCCAAGGAAATTGTCATTTTTATTGTGTACCTTAAGGACAACATGTAAGAGCTTTCAAGAAGCTTCAAAGAAATAAACTATATCAAATTAAAAACCCAGGAGATTCAAGATGGTGGGCTAGAGGGAGGCTGCATTCTGTGTCACTCTGGGACCTGGAATTCAAGTACTGTGAATATTGTTTCTCTTCGAATTATTAGAGGACTCCAGACAGCTCCTCCTACACAGGAATCTGGGCCACAGTGCTGCACAGGTCCCCAGGCCTCAGCATCAGCACAAGACACCCAGCCACTCACCCACACAGGACCTCTGAAGGACCCCCAGATCAGGGCCTGCACAAGACCCCTGGCTGCCCACCTGCACAGGAATCCCAACCACTGCTCCCACACAGGACTCCTGACTCCTGACACATCCCCCAACCATTCCCCCACCCCACCCCCTCACGCAGGACCTCCAACCACCACTCCTGTGTGGACCCCCACCTACCAACGTGAGGCTCCCCTGGTCACCTCAATCTTGGGATGCTGCAACCATTGCTATAGTCCCCTAATACAGTAGCCTGTACCTGGGGACCCTGGACAGGGTCTGGAGATAGCCCCTAGCCACAACACTGCACTCTACAGAGCTGCATCTCTGTGGATCACACTGCCCAATGCCACCACCTGACACAAGCTAACCCAACACCCCATCTCTGAAAGCAATCACCTCCATCTTGGGACACCTTTGTCATCATCTTTAGTTGGGGCAACTCCTAGCTTGGGACACTGGCTGGGGCCTAGAAGCAATATCAAGGTACCTATGGTCCCCAACTCCCCTTCTTCCCCTCTCCCGCAGCCACTAACCCAGCACAGTGCTTGCAGCTACGTGGTAAGGAGCTCACAAAGCCTGGTCCTGAACTGCTCAATACAAAACAGCTCTTGTGACAGGTGTGCAGCCCCCAGAGTGCAGCCCACAAGACCTCCAGAGAGAGAGGTTCCTGATGGGGAAGTAGAGAGGGAGGGAGGTGAGGGAAATAGAGTTTAGAGGCTAAATTAGAGACCAGGGATTGTGAGGTCTACAGGTGATATAAGGAGAAAAGACCAGGTACTCATATCACACGAGTGGGCCCTGAAAGAGATCCTTGAGGTGCAATCTCCTATTGGAGACCGGCAAGTGCTATACTTAGTTCTTATGTTTCTTATTTGTTATACTTTCTATTGTCCTCCCACTTACTTGTCTCCCCAAAATCACTATCCCTCTTTTCTCTAGCTACTAGCCAACTGCTTTAGATTCCTCTTTCACTTCCAGGAGTTCTACTTCTAAGACCACCACTCCCACCCTAAAACCTTCACCATCCTGAGGGTGGAGATACCAGCAACCATCAGACAACCCCACCTATTGGATGAGAAGGGAAGCAGGAAAGATACAGAACCCCAACAACAACAACAAAATCCTTGTATTTTTCTTTGAGATTTTTTTTCTTCTTCTTTTTTTTTATCTTTACTCTCTCTCTCCATTCTCCCACCCTCAAATCCCCAACATTTGTGAAACCAAGTACTTTTCATGAATTAGGCTACTGAGAACTGGGATGTCTTAATAGTAATATTTCAGCTGTATTGTATTCTTTTTTCTATTTTTACATTTTTTATTTTTCTTAATTTTTATGTTTGTTTTTTGAATTCTCCAAATTGTCTTCCTATTTATGTATCTCCCCCAGATTACTCTTTTCTCCTGCTATGAGTCAACTTCTTTAGATTCCTCTTTCATTCTTCCTAAGCTCTAATAGCCCTATATCCTCACATCCTATCTCCTCACCCTCTACCCCACCCTCAGTTCTCTCATTGCCCACCATCAGAAATCACAGACCCCTTGCAAACCTACTGTTTATATTGTAAATAATAATTGAACTCACCATTTCGTATATTGTGACAAAACCATAAATGTCATTATAAGAGCTACTTGGTTTAAGGCTATATATGGTTGTATTTGGATCTGTTAATGTTGATCTCCCCCTGAAAGAGGAGGTATTGGAACCCAGCAGGACACTATAAGTCTATAGGGTAAAAACATTAACACCTGGATCCACAATGATAGAAGTTAAGATGCATGAACAACATGAAAAAACAAGGGAAGAAAGTGCCCCAAACAAAGATACCACATTATTAGAATCCATGGCCAGCACAGCAGAAGAAATTATAGAGAAGGAGTTGAGGATATACATAATTAAAATGGTCTATGAATTAAAGGATAACATAAGAGAGCAAATACAGGCAGCAAAAGACCATTTCAATAAAGAGATAATAAGCATATACAGGAAGCAAAAGATTACTTAAAAGGATATAGAGGTTCTGGAAAAAAAAGAAAAGAAATCCTTGAAATGAAGGAAAAAATAAACCAAATTAAAAACTCAATAGAAAGCATGACCAACAGATTAGATCACTTAATAGATAGGACCTAAGACAACAAAGATAAAATATATACTCTTGAAAATAAAATAAATACTGAAGATGGTAAGAAACCATGAACAGAACATTCAAGAATTATGAGATAGCATAAAAAGACCAAATTTCAGATTTATTGGGATAGAGGAAGGCACAGAGTTCCAAACCAAAGGAATGAATAATCTATTCAATCAAATAATGTCAGAAAAATTTCCAAACATCAAGAATGAATTGGAAAATCAAATGGCTAAAAGGACACCAAATGTACAAAATCAAAACAGATCTACACCAAAGCACATTATAATGAAAATGGTTAGCATACAGAATAAAAACAGAATATTAAAAGACATGAGAGAAAGGAATCAGAATACATATGGGGGAAAACCAATTAGATTATGTGCATATTTTTCACCCCAGACCCTGAAAGCTAGAAGATCCCTGGAACAACATATATCAAGCTCTGAAACAAAATGGATACCAACCAAGAATCTTATATCCAGCAAAATTAAACTTTAGATAGGATGATGAAATAAAAACCTTCCATGATAAACAAAAGTTAAAAGAATTTACAACTTGAAAGCCTGCCCTACAGAACATCCTCAGCAAAATATTCCATGAAGAGGAATTGGAAAACAACAATAAAAATAAGCAAAGGGAGGTATTATACTAAAGGAAAAACTAATCAAAGGAGAAACCAAGTCAAGTTAAATAACAAAAATGGCTGGGAATACAAATCATGTCTCAACAATAATCCTGAATATCAATGGCCTAAACTCACCAATCAAAATACATAGACTGGCAGATTGGGTTTCAAAAAAAGACCCAACAATATGCTGCCTCCATGAGACTCACCTCATAAGAAAAGACATCCACAGACTGAAGGTGAAAGGTTGGGAAAAATCATAACACTCTCACATGGACTGCGGAAATAAGGAGGTGTTTCCATCCTCATATCAAATAAAATAGAATTCAAGCCAAAGTTAATCAAAAAGGATAAGGAAGGATATTTCATACAACTTAAGGGAACCATATCAACAAGACATAACAATCATAAATTTATACATGCCAAACAATGGAGCATCTACAGTCATCAAACAAACTCTTCTCAAGTTCAAGACCACAGCACAATAATTCTGGGTGACTTTAACACACCTCCTTCACCCTGGATAGATCTCCCAAACAAAAGCTGAACAAAGAAACTATAGAACTCAATAGTACAATCACTAATTTAGACTTAACTGACATATATAGAATATTTCAACCTTCAACAAGTGAAGCAACTCTTAGCAAACATAAAAAATAGAGATACTACTCTGAATTCTATCAGATCATAATGGAATGAAATTCGAAATCAATGATAAAATAAAAATAAAAGCTACTCTAACACCTGGAGACTAAATAATATGCTACTGAATGAACAATGGGTTGCAAAAGACATCAAGGAGGAGATTAGAAAACTCTTAGAAGTGAATGAGAATGGATACAATGTATTGAAATCCCTGGGACACTATGAAGGCAGTACTTAGAGGAAAATTCATTGCATGGAGTTCATTCCTTAAAAGAAGAGAAGTCAATAAATAAATGACCTAATGTTACATGTCAAAGCCCTAGAAAAAGAAGAACAAATCAACACCCAAAGTAGAAGTATAATTAAAATCAGAGCTTAAATCAATGAAATTGAAACAAAATAAACAATTGAAAAAATTGACAAAACTAAAAGTTGGTTCTTTGAAAAAATAAATAAAATTGACAAACCCTTAGCCATGCTAATGAAGAGAAGGAGAGGAAAAAACTCAAATTACTAGCATACGTGATGAAAAAGGAAATATCACAACAGACACTACAGAAATACAGAAGATAATTAGAAATTATTTTGAAAACTTGTACTCCAATAAAATAGAAAATATTGAAGGCATTGACAAATTTCTAGAGTGATGTGATTTTCCCAAATTGAATCAGGAATATATATACACAATTTAAACACCTCAATTTCAAGTGGTGAAACAGAAGATGCCATCAGAAGCCTACCAACTAACAAAAGCCCAGGACCAAATGGATACACAGCAGAGTTCTATACAAGACCTTTAAAGGAGAACTAATACCAATACATTCAATTTATTTCAGGAAATAGAAAAAGAGGGAGACTTCCAAACTCATTCTATGAAGCCAATATCACCCTGATTCCAAAGACACATCAAAGAAAGAAAACTTCAGACCAATCTCTCTAATAAACATAGACACAAAAATTTTCAATAAAATTCTGGCAAATCGAATACAAAAACATATTAAAAAGATAGGGCACCACATTCAAGTGGGGTTCATCCCAGGGATACAAAGTTGGAAATCAATAAATGTAATTCATCACATCAAAGACTTAAAAATCATATGATCATCTCAACAGATGCAGAAAAAGCATTCAACAAAATACAACACCCTTTCATGTTCAAAACAATAGAAAAACTAGGGAAAATAGGAACATACCTCAACATTGTAAAAGCTATCTATGTTAAGCCCCAGTGAACATCATTATAAATGGAGAAAAATTGAAAGAATTCCCCTCAAAAACTGGAACAAGACAGGATGCCCTCTTTCACCACTCCCATTTTTTTTTTTTTAGTTGTAGATGGACACATACTTTTATTTGTCTATATGTGGTGCTGAGGATCGAAGGCCCTCACACATGCTAGGCAAGTGCTCTATCACTGAGCCACAACCACTTCTATGTAACATAGTTCTTAACACTGGCCAGAGCAATTAGACAGACAAAAGAACTTAAAGGAATATGGATAGGAAAAGAAGAACTCAAACTATCCCTATTTGCTTATGACATGATTCTCTACCTAAAGGATCCAAAATATTCCACCAGAAAACTTCTAGAAATAATAAATGAGTTCAGCAACATAGCAGGATATAAAATCGACACCCATAAATCAAAGGCATTTCTGTACATCAGTAACAAATCCTGTGAAAGGGAAACTAGGAAAACTACCCCATTTATAATAGCCTCAAAAAATAAAATAAAATACTTAGGTCTCAACAAGAAAAGTGAAAGACCTCTACAACAAAAACTACAGAACACTAAAGAAACTCAAGAAGATCTTAGAAGATGGAAAGATCTCCCTTGTTCTTAGATAGGCAGAATTAACATTGTCAAAATGGCCATACTACCAAAAGCACTATACAGATTTAATGCAATTTCAATCAAAAATCCCAAGACAGTCCTCAAAGAAATAGAAAAAGCAATCATAAAATTCACCTTGGAAAATAAAAGACCCAGAATAGTTAAAGCAATCCATAGCAAGAAGAGTGAAGCAGGAGGCATCATTATACCAGACCTTAAACCATACTACAAAGCAATAGAACAAAAAATGGCATGGTATTGGCACCAAAATAGACTGGTAGACCAATGGTACAGAACAGAGGACACAGAGACAAACCCACATAAATTGAGTTAACTCATACTAGATAAAGGCACCAAAAACATATTTGAGAAAAGCTAGCCTCTTCAACAAATGGTGCTGGGAAAATTGGAAATCCATATGTAGCAAAGTGAAATTAAGCCCCTATCTCTTCATCATGCACAAAACTCCACTCAAAGTGGATGAAGAACCTGCAAATTGGACCAGAGACCCTGTGCCTAATAGAAGAAAAAGTAGACCCAAATCTTCATCGTGTCAGATTAGGTCCCAACTTCTTTGACAAGGTTCCTATAGCGCAAGAAATAAAATTTTAAAATATCAATAAATGAAATGGATTCAAACTAAAAAGCTGCTTCTCAGCAAAAGAAACAATGAGGTCAAGAGAGCCTACAGAATTGGAGAAAATGTTTACCCCACACACATCAGATAGAGCACTCATCTCTAGGATATATATAGAAAACTCAAAAAAACTTAACCAAAAAAACAAATAACCCAATCAATAAATGGGCTAAGGAATTGAACAGACACTTCTCAGAAGATGATATACAATCTATCAACAAATATATGAAAAAATGTTCGGGTCTAGAATTGTTGCATAGCGGTAGAGCGCTCACCGAGGATGTGTGAGGCACTTGGTTCGATCCCCAATACCACATATAATTAATTAATTAATTAATGGTATTGTGTTCAACTACAACTAAAAAAAATGAAAAAAAAAAATGTTCAACATCTCTAGCAATTAGAGAATGCAAATCAAAACTACTCTAAGATGTCATCTCACTCCAGCCAGAATGGCAGATATTAAGAATACAAACAACAATAAGTGTTGATGGGAGGATGTGTGGAAAAAGGCACACTCATGCTTTGCTGGTGGGACTGCAAATTGGTACAACCAATCCAGGTGGGGTGGGGTGGGGTAATGTTTCCTAGCCCCATCTTTCCCCTCTGCTGCCCTTGCCAAAGAATCCATCTTCCCATAGACTATGAAGTCTTATAATCCAGTGGATCCTACTGGGAGGCCAGACTCGGTGCTGGGTGGGTGACAATGGAAGGGGCCAATGGAAGCAGTTGCCGCAGCACCCAGACCCACTGCCTTCTCCACTTGGGAGAGGGAAGTGGCTGCGTGGGGCAGTTCAGGGCAGCTGTGGTACACACCGTGAGACTAAACCTCCCTGAGCTGGTAAGCCTGGCTAAGTTGTGGGGTGGGGGAAACCATGCAGTCTGGTGGGTGGAAGGCTGCAGCAAGGCACTCACTTTGGCATGCTGATGTTCAAGTTCATGGTGGTCGGCAACTGGGTCATGGGTAAGAGCACAACATCGTCCCAAAAGCCTATCTGCCCACCTACTACCATTACACAGTCAGTGTCAACATGGGGAATGAGCCATATCTCCTGAAACTCTGTGGCATGAAGAAACAGGAAGACTGTGGCTATCTGAGGTCTTTATCTCTTATTCAATGACTGATGTCTTCCTCATAAATTTCTCTGTGGCAAACTCAGACTCAAAGAAGAATGGGTACCAAAACTTAAGGAACATGCAATGGGAATCCTGATCTCCAAGATGACCCCAAAACTTTTGCAAGACTGAATGATATAAAAGAAAAACCTATATTGGAGGGACAAAGACGAAAAATTTGCAGAAGAGATAGGAGCATGTGGAATGTTCAGCTTTAATTCAGAAGGGATTGAAGACTGTTTTTGATGAGGCTACCACAGCTACTTGAGCTTCAAAGAAACACAGTTTAAAAAATAGAATCAGAATGTAGAAAACTGTTGTTTGATTACACGAGAAACATCTTCAGAGGCCAAGGAAACTTAATTTCTCTCAGAAAGCATGTGAAATGGTATGACTATTCCCAGACTGCAAAGATAATTAAGCAGTTTAAAACTTGAAAGAAAAAAAAAACCTGCCCTCAAATTTCTCTAATGTTAAATAAGAAAGTTTCTTAAAGGTCTAAGAAGCAGCATACAGCATCTGAAGCCACAGTCTATTGTAAATACTTTATTTCACCTAGAAAGTATAATCTTTCATGGAATTCATACTTTAAAAAGCTACAATCACCTCATGTTGATACTGCATTAAAAACAGGGCTGTAATGGAACCACTTGACTTTGACCATATACCTTTCTGCACAGCTATTGTGGAATCTACACAAAGAAATACCTTCTCCCTTTACTTCAATCAGTTGTTCTTGTATGTAAATTGTTTCGATCCCAGTATATCCACAATAGTGAAATAACAAGGCTATCAGACAAGCAAAGGTCACTCCAAGCATACAGGAAGAAAATACCTGAGAATGTATCAGATCAAAATACAAATACTTTCCTATCAGTTGAACACAAGTGTAACCTAAATAGTTCTATATTAAAGTTTAATAGGTTTACTAACTTCAAAAGTGTAATAAGGGAATAACTCATTCATCATGAACACTAAAATTATATACATTTTAGTTAATGTGCATTAAACTGTAATAAGGCTTCTGAAAATTGTAGATTTCATTTGATGCTCCCCAAACTGCATAAGATACATACTGAAATTACAAATTAAACTTTGGGGTCAAACTTTGCCATAATCCTGGACTCAATTTAGCTCTTTGAACTAGTTGGTAATATTTTTTTTTAAATTCCCACATTGGCTATAAAACATCAAATGAAATAGTATGTACGCTGACCAAATCGTAAGGAACTTTAAGTTGTTTTAAAGAGGAAAGAAAGACCTAAAATCTAAGCATGACATACAGAATTTATAATATAACAGCTGCTTAGAATAAAACAGATATAGATATTGGAACCATAACTAAAGTCATAGAATCACAGTTTATGTATATACCTAGAGGGTAAAATAAACAGAATAGTACTGGCTTCCAAATACCCACTTTCTCCCGACATGTTACATTTCACAAAATTACATTAAGCCAGCAGTTAATAATAGGCAACATGTTTTGGACCTAGGCAAAAGGCTCTGCTTAAAAAAAAAAGTTGCAAACAAATTTTCATGTTCACCTGTAAAGTCTATTTGGTGTACTGGAGCCAGTTCTAATCTTTCTCTGTGGTAACAGGGCCAGAGAACTCTATTAGAGGTGAATTATCTTAATAACTGATTCTGCCACCTAATTCAGCTTCCTTATTTTGTCTGTTATGGATCTGCCTTGTTCCAAATGGCATATAATCGACAATAGTGTTAGACAAAGCTTCAGCATGAACCACCTAATGCAGTTTAGAGAAGCATAATCTAATCTATAATTTTTCTCAGTCTTTCTTACATTTAAAACTTTCTCTTGCTTAAATTGCCTTCTTTGTCTTTGGTGGGTTTCTGTTATTTTCCATGATTTGTGATAAAAGCTGTGTCTATTGCACCAATTGGATAATGTAACACTAAACATTTATACTTGAAAATGACAGGCTAGATATTGCAATCAGTCATAAGTCTAGAATGTACTATTTTTTTATACAAACTTCATACAAATTTTTAAAAATATAAGCATCATCTTCCCCTCTGAAGAGTTTTGGAGAGTCTACTGGATAACTAATTAGGCATTTTCTCTTGGAATTAAATATTAGCTGTCTTCTTTCTTCCAAAAAATGGTGGTTCATTATTCAGTGTTATGGCCCTATTTATCCAATGGAATCTTGTGTAGCTTTCTCATTTATTTTTGATCCTTTTGGATAGAATTGGAAGGAATTGTGTGAATCAATTAGCTTATTAGCTGAGTTCTCCAATACATGGTATAAAGAAATTAAGATAGTAAAATATTCTACAATTCCAAGTTGTCTTTGGGGATTTGATTGGGAATTTTTTAAAAAAATTTACATCTCTGAAACCCTCTACATACTTGGTTTATTAGGCAATAAAAGTTAAAATCTACAGTATGTTCTTCCCTAAAATAAATGGATTAGGAATATGTAAATACAAGTTGATGGATCACCTGTTTCCTGACTTGGCCTCAGGTTTCTTATCTTATTATAAATATGGGAGGTAAAAGAGATGATCTTCAGCCTCTCTTCCATCACAATAATCCTTGTTGGACATAACCTTTATAGCTTTACATTCTCCAGATAGTAAGAATCATGTATGTATATAGGATTATTGAAATTAGAACTCTAAGCAGAGATGATTGTATCATCTCTACCTAAAGTACCATAGTTACTCCATTAAACTTGATGAGGATTAGACTTTTCCATTGCTTATCAAGAGCTTTTTAATTGTTTTGGCTATTTAGCTTTTCTTTTTGCAAAATATCTCCTGATACTTTAAAAACCAAAGATTTGTTTTCTATTCACAATTATAAGAAAATTGCTTTATTTTCAGAAGTGTATCTTCATTAAAGGGTTAGGTTGTTTTGTTGTTGTTGTTGTTGTTGTTGTTGTTGTTATTTTTTGGTAGGGACTCAGGGGCACTTGACCACTGAGCCACATCCCTACCCCTATTTTGTTTTTTATTTAGAGATGGGATCTCACTGAGCTGCTTAGTGCCTCACTTTTGCTGAGGCTGGCTTTGAACTCAAGATCCTCCTGCCTCAGCTCCCAAACCACTGGGATTATAGGCATGTGCCACTGCACCTGGTCAAAGGATTAGGTTTTTGATAGAAATTGAAACAAATCTCTGCAATGACTATTTCAAAATAGTGATCTAGGAAATAAAATTCTTCAAACATTGAAATAAATAAAAAACAGTGCCCCTTTAAAAAAAAAATCTTCGAATATCAATTCTGTCAACATTTCTGGGATGAAGAAAAGGGATTTTCTAAGATGAGAATAAAGGTATTTTCTTTACAGAGGCTAGATAGCTCACTGTTGGAAATTAATGTTAAGGTACAAGTAAAGTAGATCTGTGCTATTGGACATGACAGAAAAGTGAGCCATATAGAGGAAACAATATTCAAATTGCATGAAATTGTAATGCTTAGAGTAGCATTGGACACTAAAGATTTGAAGACAAATCTTAAAGATGAAAAATTCATCCCTTTATCTACCTAATTCTTAAAT
Source organism: Spermophilus citellus (assembly GCF_964194105.1). Taxonomy (NCBI): domain Eukaryota; kingdom Metazoa; phylum Chordata; class Mammalia; order Rodentia; family Sciuridae; genus Spermophilus; species Spermophilus citellus. Next base: position 54,845,438 of record NC_138192.1, on the reverse strand, counting down.
CTTCTCCAAAGGATATTGGCCAAATGTCTGTTCACCTAACATTTAAATATATATGCAGTGATAGGGAATGCATTACCTACTGGAGAGGCCATCTAAGCTGTGGACAGCCATGATGATTATTAAGTCTTTTTGAGTAGGTTCCGCCAAGATGTTTTCTTATGCCTAACATTTATTGATCCTACTGGAAGAATTCTTGGTTGGTTGTTTAATTGTTCTAAACTTCCACTCCTTTCACTTTCCACCATACAGATAAGAAAACTAAATCCTTGCTTTCCTGATCTCCATGTCGGCTGGATTGTCCACATGATCCACTTCTGGCTAATGAAACATTTAAAAAGGCCATATCCCCCCACCCCACCTTTCTTCCTTGACCATAAACTTGATAAACCTACTATTGCTATTTGTAACTAAGAAGGAGAATAAATAAGAATCAGACACTGTTTTAACATACCTGAACCACTTAACACTAGAATCCACCCACCTTCAGACTTCATCTTATATAGAAAAAGTAAATTCCCATCCTGGGGAATTTTAACTTAGGTTTTCTGATGTCTATACCTGAAGACAACCCTATTTAACACACATACCATGTAGTCACATTGAAAAGGCAAATACTTATTCTAATTGATAATACCTCATCTTGACTGGAGAGAAAATATTTTAACAAATTAGGATAGCTAACCAGATTGTTGACATTTGAAGACAAGAGATCGCCAATCTAAAATATACATCTATATTCTTTCCAAATTTAAAAGTATCAAGTAGAGTAAAGTAAGAGAACATAGTGGGAGTTAGAGACCCTTGAATTCTGATGGAAGATCTCTCTAAGCAATTTATTCATTGTTCCTGGTCAATTCCTTCTCTTTTCCATTTCCCTCTTACTATCTCACCTCACCTCCAAGTTCACACTAAATTAAGATTTGGAAACTCTGGAGAAGCCTGACAGAACAATCCAATTTGTTTTCTCTTCCTTTTTTCTTCAGGTCTATCAGAATGACAGTTTTCTGCAAATTACTTGAAGCCATAATCTCAAAAAAGGAGCACTAACTTTCAGCTTTCCCAGGATCATCAAATCTGAGCCAAGTTGCAATGTTATTTAAAGATAATGATCTATTACCTTCTTAGACTAACAGCTAAATTTCTCACCAGAAACAAAACTTTAAAACTTTGACCTATTTTTCTATATTTTCTTAACAAATAAAACAAATAATACTAAAAGGGTATGATTATAAGTAGTATTTTTGGAATTCAAAAATCATAAGGATTAATACAAATTTATCATATAATTTCACCCAACTCAAACTTTATAAAAGAAAAACTACAATTGTACAATTGTAGAATTATTATTTGATGAATTACATTTCTGTATTGCTCAGCAGAATTGATTATATTAAAAAAAAAAAAAAACTTCAAAGGAAGCTAGTGGACCAATTAAGAGAACAAACTTTAAAGAGAATAAGATTTGTTTAAATTTGAATTTTTCCCCTTTATTAACTGACTGATTTGGGGCAAATTACTTAACCCTACTCATATTCATCATCAGAAAAATGGAATAGTTATACATATCTCATCAGTTTATTATGGAGATAAATTTAAGTAATATTATATATACATATAACATTAGCATCATCAGTAGCACATAATTATCCAATAAATGATTAGCTATTAATCACTTCTAAAAAAGGAATTAGTACCCTTTGCTACCTTCCCCACCCTTGTTTCTCTAAGTTCTTTTGATTTCGTAGACCAACAATCTTAGTGCCTGGTATTATGATTCAAAATCATGGAATATTTATCATGAGTATAAATTCTTGGTATATGTATATAATTTCCTTTTTTGTCTCTTACCCAGGACCGGTCCTTTAGGAGAAATAGAATCAGAATGGTTTGGCAAGAGGTTTTTTTAAAAGTTAGGTTAAGAGTATAGGTAGAGCCCCCTAATATTAATATATTTAGAGGTATGCTTTAACTTGTGTTCACCAAGGAGGACACCGAGATTTAATTATTTGACTGCAAATAACTTTTTTTTTTCTTTTTTCTTTTTTGAAATGCTGGGAATAATGGTAAGGAAGGGTGGCTTATCAATCCAACTATCACTACATATTACTTAAGCTTAGTCTCACTGAGAATACCCTGAAAGTCACTGCAAAATATACACCTTTATTGTATCCATGAAGTAGGGGAGCTGGAATATTTATGCCCCAACTCCTGAGATCATAGCTGAGGGCTCCTCCCAGGAGTTATTAATTCCATACCATTTCTGACATCCTGGCCCTGGATCGTGGGCACTGCTGTTTTCTGTGGCTCTGGGAAGAAATGATTCACACACTGAGATGCAAATACTAAGAGACGGAAGTCAGTGGGAGCCCACTGAATGAGTAGAAGAATGGGAAGAAGGTGATACTGATGGTGTGTGCTGTGGGACACCAAAGGCTAAATCAAGCCAAGAGACCAGGAACTGAAAACCCATTATGACTTGAGACAGGATAAATCCCATGGATAAAAGTACTTATTTTGATAGCTCAGAACAAAGCTGGAACTTTGACTTGGAAGTGTGTGGTAAATATCTTAGCCCAGTACATCTCATCTTGAAACACAGAATGCTACAGGACCTTCTCCTAAGGTACAATGGGTACACCATGGGTCTTTGACTAAACATTATGGAGCATTCAGTATTTCTCTGAGCACACCCTTGTGTATTGCTATCCCAGCCACTTTCCAAGTCTGGTAGGGAGGAGGAGTCCATTTTGGAGCTCAGGCCTGATCCTTCTCCCTGAGGGAGTTTAGAACATTGCCAAGCTCACTGGGATAGCATTTTCTGCAATTTCCTGGTATGGTGGGTGCTGACCTTCTCTGAAGAGCAGATCCAGAGAGAAACCTGTAACTGTGGGCTGAGAGATCCACAGTCAAAGCTAAAGTGCACCTAAAATTGTGAGACGCTGCAACACCCCACCTCTCCTGTTCTGACTTTTTTGGTAGATAAACATGAAGCATCTACTCTTATATTGCTGGCAGATGTGCAGAGACAAACAGGCCAGGAGCTGAAAAGCCCTCTTATATGGTGTGCCAATTAGTACATCTATTCGAAGGAGGTCAAAATTGTAGACTAGATTATCATGACTAGCTTATCACTTATTGTTCAGCATCTGAGTGTCAAAATCTGTCTCCACTTCTTCTTTTCCCCAGTCCTGATCAGCTCATCCCAGAAGAAACTCAGTCAAAGACCATCACTGGGGTCTTTCTCAATTTTGGCAAATGTCATTATCATTAAAGGGCTGTTATGGTTAAGATAACAAATGCTCCCCAAAGACACTGTGCTAAAGGATTGGTCCCCCAGCTGAATGCTGGGGTTTATTTTATCCCCAGCCCCTTTCTCTTCTCACTTTCTGTCTCTTATCCTCCACCCCACCTTACATTGTTTGCCTCACCACAGGCCACAGCAATGGAGCCAGAGGACCACAGGCTAAAACCTCCGAAACTGTGACCCACAAATCTTTCCTCTTTTTTAAGGTGATTTTCTCAGGTTTTGTCACAGCAAAACACAGAGGCTTGGGAAATATTTTCAGAGAGCTATCAAACAATTTTTATTGGATTTATTTTGGGCATAATTATACCTAGGGTCATTTTTTAAATTTAGGATTTTTCCAGGTAAAAATCATAGGATTTGCTTTACACAGACCAAGATTTCACTGGGCATCATAATTATTTATTTGACTGATTTTTCTCATTTTTATAAACTTCTATGGATTTAATACATTGGAATAAAGATATATTAGAAGGGGACAAATCTTATTTTCTTTTAAATGGCTATTGATCAATGTGGAATTATTTTTACAAATTAATGTAAAAATGTAACAATTAAAAGGCCATTTGGAAATTAATTTGAAGATATTTCTGAAAGGAAAAAGAAATTAAATAATATGTTTCTAGAGCCTTCTCTCAAACATATTAAACATTTCCATTTTCATAGTAAATTTTTGTTCAAGACTCCTTTCCAGAAATGAATGAACCTCCTCGGAAATATAACCAAATCTTTATTTCTTTAGGGATCTCATTAGCTTGAAATAAGATGACCATACCAAGAATGGTACCAGAGGGCTGTGGTAAAGAACTTGCTTAGCTTGCACAAGACCCTGGATTCAGTCTCCAGCACCATAAAAAAAATGCCATAAACACAACTCTAACCCATACTAACATGTAGGTACATGTGTGCATGCACACACATACACGCACACACAAACTAATTTACAGACATTCCCAAGGTAAGAAGGAAATAAATTAGGGTGATAAGTTTCACTTTCAGTATATCAAGGAAATTAGTGATATTTTAAGAAGGAAAATGATACCCCCATCTCAGGGCCTGTTTCATTCTAACTGCTTTCTAGGATCATTATTAGTTCTTTATGGGAAATTCACTGTGCTTAGAATATAGCAAGTATTTTTTTAAAAAATACCTTTATGAAAGCCTTACTCTGCCACAGGTTCTATTATGCCCTCCTGTTAATAATGACACACAAATTTATACCTTAACTTATTCAGCCTGGCCACTGCAGGTATGTGATATGAAACTCTTACACTATATTTCACCCACCTAACCAAACTACTGTATTTCCTATCCCAGAACATGTTTCACCCTCTAAGTCCACTTTCAAATAGCATCTTTGCTCTTTGCCTGTTTAAATCCCATTTCTCTATAAAATTTATTCAAATGCTACATGAAAGGGTCTCTGAACATACCACACTTATTGTTTATAAGCAGCAGTATACCGGAAAATGTTTAATAACTGGCTCTCCCTAAAAGGGAAGGAGATTCCTGATCTGCAGTTCTTGTTGATTTCTGGGGTATGATTCTCCTACTATGGCCAATTTCAAAATTTAGAGTTAGGAAGTTGCTCAGAATCTTCCTTAAGATCGGTGAGAACTAGTTCCCATAGCTCTGTAACATTGTCTCAAGGTGTGTTTTTAGAGAAATGAGGTACTATAGTAGAAGCAACAGTGAGTATACAGAATTCTGAGAATTCAGTTCCAATTCTGCTGTTACCCAACCAGGTGACTCCAAAGCCATTTAGACACCTTGGGTCTCAGTTTTCTTATCTATTAAAAAAATGAGAGGACATTCAACAAGCTAATGCTTGAAGGTCTATAGATTATGTGATGCTTCATATGATCATGTCTCAACTGAAATCCTCCTGGGAGCATTATCTGCCATAACTAGTATTTCCTCAACACACCAAACATGGTGCCTGCTCTTAACAGTTACTTCATAAATACAGTTGAATTAATCACTCACCTGGGTAGCACTGGAGGTAGCCTGGATACATGATTGGTTAGTGCTAAAGAATACAGTGTGGGATTACATTAGAATAAGGAGAAAGAATCAAGCAATTAATTCAAAGAATAATTTTCCCCTTGAATGATGATATTTTCCAGATTGGTAAGAGAATGATTGGGAAGCACCATACCTAGTTGCATGCAATTTCTGCTCCTTCCCTCCCTTTCAGATACCACCCTTAGCAAACCCTAGGCCATTCTCATTTCTATCTAACAGTGAAAATTTACCTTCCCCACTATCATTTTTAAGATCACGCTGGATTGTGTTTTCAGCATTTCCTTGCCATTTGCATTTCCCCATCACATATCACTGTCAGATTTATCTCAGAGAAGAGTATCTTTTTTAAACCAATCGTTCTTTCTTTCTTCCATTATTCTCATATTGCTACTTGTGAGCATAAAAAACTGAATTGCAGCTGATTAGGGTACTATTATTAATACACATACAGCATACAGCAAAGGACAGAAGATTTTATGCACTGAAGTAAAATTGGGCATTCAACAGAATAACAATGGGATTCTTTCTATTTCAGCTTTGGCCAAGGTCCCAAAGGCCTAGGCATTATATAACAGTGAAGAGCCCTGTGCAGAATTGCTAAGATTGAAAAACCACTTCTGCCAGCACTACTGATCTCTAACCAACAAGAACTCTCTAGTTGGAAGAATTGAAGAAGAAGAATCCTATTGAGAAAGTTATTGGAGGTATGGCTCCTTCCAGGGAGAAAGACTACATCTTTGCCTTAAGTCAAATGAGAGGGACTTCAAGGTAATACCTGGAGAGTTTGGCAAGTATCTCCCAGAGTTTAAGAGAATTTAAGGGCTGGTATAAGACAGTGGCTAGACTAGTCTGGTGGAGCAATTCAGAGTCAAAGGCAGGAGTAAGGTTTTAGATAGACCAAGATGTGTGTTACACAGTAGAGGACAACCTTAGAGGTCTCTTGAAAGAATTGCTTTGAATGACAAAGCAACCCAAGAGTGAAATCTAGGAACCAAGAACAATGCCAGAACAACCAGCTAAAGGAGGCACCTCCTCTCTTACCGGAATTATAGTCAAAGTTGAGGGTCCTAGGAGAGGAATCACCCCAAAGCACCTCCATGGTAAAATCATTTCTGAACATCTATGATGTCAAATCTAAATTACATTCACCTCTTTAAGTATCCTCCCTCACCCCACTCCAGGCTAAAAGAACCAGCAGCCAACCCAGCTGGGAACTGGAAGAGGAGATGCCACTTCACACATACACACATTTACATGAACATTCACATACATACATACACACTCATGCACATGCATTTGGAAACAGGCAATTATACACACTGATATATGTCCCCCCAAACTTCTCTCTCATCAGCTTTCCAATACTTGGGCAGGCCCTAGATAAGTAACAAGAAAAAATTTAAAGAGACAACAGGTTTAAAATATCATACTGGACTCTTTAAAGTTTCACAGTGACTGGATGACTACTAATTGACAGTAAAAGGTAATTTTCAAAAGTTCTGAGATCTGCCTAAAATTTCATCCAAGAGTCAGAGGATAAACAACTCAACACAATGTGTTAAAAGGATAATAAGAACACAATAAACTTGTTTTAGGTGCTTTTTCTAATGAGTCCAGTTCTTTACTATAATGGTTGTATAAAAAAGGGAAAAAAAAGACTGGCCTCCAACTCTTAAAGATCTTGAATGGTTTCAAAGCCATTTGAAATATCTGGGGGCATCCATTCTTCTACCCATTCACCTGCCCTTAAGAAAACTGGAAGAATCCATCTTTGAGAAAAGCACAAACTATTACTTTTTCAATTGTATTGTTACTGTATTCACCTAATTCATTAAATTGAAACTGTATTTTTCTACTGCTCCTCATTGAAGATATGCATATATTTTTAGTCCCCTTAGATTTTTAGAACTACCGAAACACCACTTACAATATTCTTTAAATGGAAAATATGTGCCACATTCAAAAATCAATGGTTAGAATGCACCCATTGGAAACTAAGTGTTCCCATAACCTATGAATACACCAGTCATGGCTGTAAGAGTAAAATAAAAGCCTTTATTCAAAATGATTATCTCTAGTTCAAACCTGTTATACCAATCTTAAATCTTTCAAAGGATGCAGATGTTTTCCCCAGCAGGTCTAGTCTCAGGGATGAGAGAGACTCATTATTCCATCTGTATTAATTTGTCATGGGGTACATGGGTCATGTACTCAGCATAGAACTGGCATAAGCAAAGACTTCCAGGCTGACTGTCTCTTGGGAGTCCAAGACACCATAAGATGACAGAGTTGATAAAGACATATTCCAAGAAATATGAACCTGCCCATTATTTTTCTAGGAGCCAAAACCAATGGCCAAAAAATGACCCAGCACTGTTAGGCTGGCAGGCATTCTTTACGATACTTCATGCCAATTATTTCTTCTCACATGACAAGTAGGCATTAATTTTCAATCCCTGACCTACATTTCACACACCTGGTTTTCAGACCAAAAGAAACACTAGCTATCATAAAAATGTTACGACAGCCTGCCATATGATGAGGGATCCTTTTAGGCTTCCAGCCAACAAGTTTAGTTTAAGTCTGCAAAACTTTTATAGAGTGGAAAGGTGAGGCAGGAGGGAAAGAGGATAATTGTCCTCCCTTCCTTGTGAGATCTTATTTATCAGAATCTCTACCTTTTTTTTTATAGAAGTAAGGGAAAAAATCATGGAGATAATGATACAGTATTCACTTGTCTCCATGGTGACTCAGACTGTGTCCTTGGCCACTTCTCCTCTTTCAAGTGTATACTAATTTAATTATTCAAAAAAAAATCTCCTACCTGCCTGAAATAATTCAAAATCATAGGATTGGAAGTAGAGAATGCTCTAAACTGAAACTTCATGATGGAGCATGACTTTTTATGAGTGCGATGTAAAAGCCAGTGACACTTCTAGTGACTGAGCAGAGATTTGAATGTGATGGTGCATGTTCACTAAATGGTTCCCCAAGGGCCCCCCCTAAAAGAAATGTTTAGGGCCTTTCACGCTAAACATTTCAACAAACATAAACATTGCCTCTCAACTGGGAGGCAAGGGTCCCTGTTGAACATTTACTATATATGGAGCTGAGACCCAAAGAAGATAATAAAGGTTTTAAAAGCATTATATAAACAAAATCACTTATTAAAAATACTAGGAAACACTTGTAGCAAAAATGAGTTGACATTTTGTTACCTAATTCAAGTCTAAAAAAATACACATGCAGTCAAGAGATGGGAGCCAAAAGAGACAAGTATGTGAAAATTGTAACTAAATATTTGCATAATACATCCTCAAGAATAAACATCACTCAGTTCTGTGCAAAGTCACAAGCAACCGCGTAATGATGTTTTACACAGTATTCTTTGAAATACTCAAACTAAAAAAAGAAGATGGAATTTTCTCTCTCACTATCTTCATAAAGAAAAACACAAGGAAAAAAACAAATGGGCTTTTAAAATAAATACACTTTTCCTTAATGAACAAATAGATTTATGTCAGTTAATGTTCAGTAACTCGAGTAAAAGAAGTTATGGGAATACTCCATGAGGGCATGAGGTTTGTCCTTCCTTTGTCCTAGACCCCTCTACCAAAGGAAAGGAGCCAAGAAGGATGATGAATTGGGGCTTGCTTTCCATTTCATTCAATGACATTTTTTCTCAGCTGTAGAGGAGGCAGATACTTCATCTTTGATCCTGAATGATCCATATCAGCTTTAGAGAAGATGACTAAAAGCAATAAATATACAGCAATGTGCAATTATAGTTGCATAAAGGGATTTTTTTTCAACATTGAAAATACCAATGGATTTAAATATTTTGAGTAGTTTTGCTTTTGTAGAAAATATATTTTTAATGCAGTGAGTATGCACAGATGGGTTTATTAGTTCCTTTTATGGCAACAGGTACCAGGGGCTCTTAGTTTTAGACAATGAGGATAATGAGTTTAAATCCAAACCTAGGGAGGAATAAAAAACTGCCATTGAGGGAACAGTCAAAAATATTTTCAATTAGTGCTTTCAGCAGTGGAAGCATCACAGATGCAGTGTAGCTTAGGAAGACCAGCTTTTCTGCATACTCCCCACACACAGACATGGAAAAGTTGTGACCTGAGGTGAACAGATAGCCTGAATCCTTCACCTTTGGTATGGTGAGGCCCACCTTGTCCTATATAGCATACTTCCCATAGGGCAGAATATTATCTTGGCATGAGATGATTTATCATCTAGTAATTCTAGGCATGTCAAGATAGCTAAAAGGAATAAACATTCTAATACAATGTCCCTCCATGCCAGTGTAGACAAGATAGAAAAAACAAGGCCATTATAAACCTAAATACTTAATAGCTTGGTCAGTGTTTTAGTCTGCCTTTTCATCACTGTGACCAAAAGACCTGACAAGAACAATTTTAAAAGAGGAAAATTTTACTTGGGAGCTCAGTTTCACAGGTCTTAGTCAAGAGAATCCATTTATTAGGCCTGATGTGAGGCAGACATTATGGCTGAATTGTGTAGCTGAGAAAAGCAGATATAGCACTAGGAGAGGCAGGGGGATTGATTTCACTCAGCAGGGACAAAATATGTACTCCAAAGGCATGCCCCAAGTGACCCACCTTCTCCAGCCACACCCCATCTGGCTGCAGTTACCACCCAGCTAATACCTACTAAGGGATTAATTCACTGATTGGGTTAAGACTCTCATAACTCAATCACTTCACTTCTAAATCTTCTTGTATTGTCTCATACATGAGCTTTTGGGGGAAACCTCACATCTGAACCATAACAGAGGGCAAAGTTTTAATATCAGCTCTTTGCCAGCAGAAGTTGGAGATGAACAGAAAAACCTCTGAATTAGAAGTGGAACCCCCCCCCCTCAACACACACACACCATAATTTGCCTATTATACAATGCCATTCTACAAATTGTAGAAAGTTGTAAAGGAGTAAGTTTTAAGTAAAAATTGTCAAAAATCAAAAGTGTCACTATAAAAGTACTATGAAAGCACAAGAAGGGGAATACTTGGGAGTGTTGATTAATCACTGATTCACACACACAAAAATGTCTTACAGAAATATCAGCATGAAGAGAAACTACATCTTAAGCAAAACCATCTGATGAGTGAACTCTAGGTGCCTTGTAAACAGGATCTTGGCATTTATTTTTCTCCCAGCAGCTGACTGCAATTTGGTGATTTAAATAAAAGCTGGAATTCTTTTCTACAGATGAAACCTATATACTTGATGTTTGCATTTCTGAAATCTTTCTTCAGCTATAGCTGGTGAATATAGAAACAAGCAATACTACACACACACACACACACACACACACACACACACACACAGATGCACTCATTTATCCACATCTTGGGAACAGGGAAGTACTTTCTGACAATATAAAGTGTAATCCTTCTTAGGGAGAACTTATCTTTTCTTGGTTTATAAATATGATGGTCTGGTCTCATATTTTTCAGTGGGTATCTCAGCTCAACGATAAAGCAACATAAGCCTGATTTACCAACATTAGATTTAAACCTGCTGAATTCACCAAAGTTTAGCCTGACCCCCATAATACGAAGGATAAATAGGCACAGAGCAAATTTTTGTTAAGTGAGTTAATTATACATACAGAAATAGCAATCAATAAACTCATTATTTAACAGAAGGTTTATTTATTTATATAAACTAAAACAATTTCCATTGCAGTTATTGCCAGTGAGAGCTAATAAAGATCTACTTAGATTTCAAAGATATATTCAGATTTCATGCCCTTCTCTTCCCCAGAAGAATCCAAGCCTCTGCCTGTAGTCATTTAGTAAGATTTTAAGTCCTCATGGTTCAAAAATAAAATCAAGAGGTTAAGAAGCAAATTTATGAAGTAATATTTGAAGAATATTTAAAGGGTTGCCTTAAAATATTTTTCTTTCACCAGTTTACTATTAGGGTGATCTGAAACTGCCCCTATCAATCTACTTTTGGATATAAATCACCCAAAGGCTCTGATAAAAGGCAAATATGTTTATAGCCAGATCTGAATTTTCTCAGACCTTAACACATGGGCATTAAAATGAAAATCTATTTAAATAAATAATTTAAATGCTCCTGGCTTACACATCCACTTGTACTGACAGGTCCTCAATCCTTCAACCATCCCCTCTGCACTCCCCACACCTCATAAACTCCTTTCCAATAATGCTGGGTCTTCCAGTGGCATCTCAGACCCACTTCTAGCAAATTCCATTCCTTCTGGCTTCTGCCATGGCTTTTTCTGGATTCAGCCATCATTCTTCAAATACCTCAGTTGGTATTAGAGTCCTCCACAAATTAGATAATACAAGAAACTTGGATGCAGCAAAAAAAAAAAAAAAAATCTCACTTGCATTCTGCTTTAGAGAGATTCTCAATCATTTTTGCTTATTTTCCAGAATTTACAGTCCTCACCCCACTGCCACTACCTCATACATACATGCCATAAAACTTTAGTTAACATTCTCCTGCTTTCCACAGAAATTCAGTAGGACTGGGAGACAGCTCTAGGTGGCTAAAACCATGGCCCAAAGCTCTCTGCCAAAAATTCATCTAACCTGGCTCCTCCTCACAGGACATTCCTCGGTATTTAAGAAACACGCTTTTGGAAAGCACCAAATAAAAATTTGCCAAGTATGCCTAAATTAAATTCTCAGTTGAGAACACATCCACATATGGAAAAGTGAAAAGTATTAATGATATCATCCACTAACATCTTCATAAGAATTAGATTCAGAGATCAGCTGAATCTGCAGAAGAGAGCAGATCTCTGAATGACAGGACAAATGTGATTTTCTTAGAGAGGCAAAAGAGGAGAGCTATATAAAAGCTAAAATATTGAGAGAGATGACTCAGGAGCCAGGTGCCTTCAGAGTAAGTGGCCATGGGCAGCTTGAGGATTTGGGGGACACCTGATTACAGACAGCTGAAGCAGGAAGGAAGGAAGCCAGAAGTAAAGTTATCCAGGTCTAAATGCTTCTGATAGTCCATCTTGGAAAGAAATAATTATCTTTTCCAGTGAAATTCCAAATAAAAGTTTCATTTCATAGATTTGTTATTGGCCTTCTCTGTCATAGGCTATGTTTCATCTTCAGGCAGTCAAATAATCATTGTATATGATACCAAACATCCAGTCAATTCAGCCATAATCAAAGGTCCATTGAAGCAGCCAGCTGTTTTCTGTAAAAATGCCAAGCAATCAACCGGATGAACCTCATGCCTGGACTAATGGGAACAACCAGATGTTTGGGTATTATGTAAACGTTAAGTGCCAATGCAAAACAGGAGGGTTCACTGTCATTTTGCACATGGTCTTAAAATGTGCACACTTGCTTTTCTCATGACTAGGACATGCACTCAACAATCTCAGATATGCATAGGCAAACACAGGTAAACACAATGCACTGAAAACAGTAGGGAGAAAGTACATGTATATAGGAACATGTCAGAGGTAGGTGGCATAATAAACTAATACTCATGATCTTGATTTCACAGAATGTATTCAGTGTGCCTGACTCCTGCCAGTCTGTGCTCTCCCATGCCTGTGCCCGGCTCTGTTCTCCATCTTAGGGCATGACTCTTCCAAGCTCTTTTGCCCTCTGGTTCAGCATATAGAGGATGCTGCTGGGAGATGCAGCACAGGAAGAAATAACTAACTAGAGCTTTCCCCCCAACCCCACCCTGCTATCTTTCTCTGAAGAGAACTCAAAATTTATGTATATATGTGATTGCATGACCAATATGATTCTACAACATGTACACTCAGAAAAATGAGAAATTATATCCCATCTATGTATGATATATCAAAGTGCATTAATGTATTCTACTTCCATGTATAACTAATTAAAACAAATGCCCATCACAAAATTACCCTCCCTTGAAGTCTTATATCAGCTGTGTATGTGAATATATTGATTTTCCTCTACCCTTACCAGAGCTTAGCTTTATGATTCACTTAAATCTTAATCATCAGGATAAGAAATAATATTTTAAACTAATTTATATTTCTTTGAATATCCAAAGAGAAATATTTCGTATGTTTGTTGATATTTCACATTTATTATTTGTATTTCTGTTTGTGTGTTGTGTATAAAGATATTTATGTAGAATCCTTAAGCAAAGCTAATGAAGAAAAGTTGGTTTGTTCAGCATACAGAAAGCAGCGTAAAAGGACACACAGGCAAATGTCTGCAAAACAGGAAAGAAAATAGTAAAATTAGAACAAAATAAGTTTCAACATTTTAATAATAGGAGTTCAGAGAGAACAAAGAGAAAATGGAAAGAAGAGTGACATCAAAAAAAAAAAAGAATCCCCCCCCAAAAAAATTCCAGGTTGAAGGACACGACTTTCTAGATTGAAAGTGTCTGGGGACTGTGAATCAAAATGAATGAAATCAGGCCCACCCGATGCTATCACTGTGAAAGTACAACACAGGGAGGAAAGGACCCGACAGTCCAGTAAGAGTTCAGAGGGGAGGGAAAAGGAAATCTCCAACAAAGTTTCAAGAATCACTACGGCAGAGTCTTGCTGATCCCAATAATGAAATCAGAAAACAATGGAAGCATGCTTTCAAAATTTTTAGGAAAAACTGTTTTCAATCTAGAATTCTACATGCAGTAAAGATCATGCTCATACATGAAAGAAGAATAGAACATTTTCAGAGGTACCTAAATATCAAAATGTTTACTTCCGACACAAACATTTTAAGAAGCTAATAGAGAATGTGCTCCAACACAGGACAGTAAATTAAGAAGGAGAAAGATCTAGAATTCAGGAAATAAGGATATGACATACAGAACAAAGGACTCTTGAAAAGATCTCAGGACTGTGCATTAGGACCAGAGAACAACTGGTCAAAGATTGGAGTAAATCAAAGGTGTCAGGAGAAATTTCTTCAAGATGAAGATGAAAAACTGCTTAATGTGCCCCAAATTCTTCTTTTGAGAAGAAATTTTCACAATTAAGGGAGAATTTGGTCTATGGAAGTGTGATGGAAATCATAGAAAACTTAAGGTAAAAACAACAATAAAACTAAATGCCTATTAGCTTCACACAGAATAAGACATTGCTCAAGGAAAAAAAAAAAAAAAGACCATGGTACAGTACCTAGTTCTTCCATAAGTAATTACATAGTCATAAAAATATTAACTCTGATTACCAGACTAATCAAATTACTATATTGCCATCCTGATAAATGGCTGATACCAGAACTAGATTTAGGTATGATTAAGGAAAGAAACTTTAAAAAGTTAAATTCTCTTCCTTCACAGCGGTAAGGCAAAACACAATGCTAACAATATTTTCCACTTAAGTGACTCTCTTCATTGACTTTGTAAATACTCATACTTCTCTGTACTTCTATAGTCTACAGAAAATTGCTGAGGATATAATAGGTATTAAATAAAATATTTTGTGGTAAATCAATTAGTTAACCACTTATTTGAAGTGGATTATATATTGATAGTCAGGAAATATGAAAATATTTGACCTTAATTTTATGTAAAACTTTCATCAGAAATAGTTTCATCTGAAAAAAAAATCTTTTTGAAAGAATACATTAAAACATCAACAACCTTTTGTAATTCAGCTTATAGTATTCTCCCTAATGAGAGTAATAGTACATAAGAAAATGTAAGCTTACAATAAATTAAAAAGAACAAATAATTTATGTAATTTATGCAGAGCTGTCCCCCAAATCCACAGGACTTGGTCATGTGGTTTGCTTCAATGACACATCTATTGTTTCACATTACGTCATCTGACTGCATTTCTGATAGGCATTAAAGTAATGAGAGAGAGAAATCAATACAAAGTCCATTGAAAATCTCACTGTTCTTTCTGCTTGTGAGTTTTTGTTTTTATGACACAAACTAGAATATCATCACCTTTACCAGTGGGCAGGATCAGAAGCCAATGCTTAACCATCAGTACCTGCTCATGTTAAGGTGTGGAAGCACAGTCTACACAATGGAATTTAGAGTGCAGTAGCCAGCTAAGTCATTTCTGCTTCTCCATCCTCAAATCCCTTGAAAATCCTGAGCTGTTATCTCTCACTGCACCCATAGCTTTCTAATTTTTCCCTAGTAAATTAAGTCTCATGAAATCTGATAGAAAGAGAAGACAAGGTACCGCCTAATCAAAGCAAGATTGATTACTTTCCTGAAATTCTGTAAAAGGAACAATAGCAACTTAAGGAGCTAAAGGCTTTCCCTATTCATTCATTTTTAAAATAAACCTGTAATTGGATCATTTGGCTTTAACCATTTATTTGATTTAGAGAAGCAGATTCATTATAATTGGTATTTAAAAATTCATGTTAAAGAGAAAATTATTAAGAACCATGGTTAAAATTTACAATTGGCCAATATAAATTTTTTTTCTATTAATCCTGAGATATTTTTCTGTAGAACATTTTTTAAACTTGTTTAACACTAAGATATATTAACTGAAGATTTAGAAGATTGATAAAAGATACTTGAAACTGCCACACAAGAGAAAAATCTTTCCAATATTTTTTTCCATATAACACTGGAAACCCACAGCAAACTCTGAAAAAGCAGTGAATGTACATTTCATAGCCTCAAAAAAAAATTTAAGAGCACAATAATTTTATTTGAAAATTCAAGACATCTTGAAAAATAACAGACATTAAGATTATTATCCATTACAGAGTTTTAAGTTAAATGCATATATTCATGTGTGTTTACATTTATACCATTTCTGAATGGTATCAGTGTGTTTATAAAAAAAATGCTGCACTCTTTAATACGGATTTTGATACTAAATTCATCAATGAATCTCTGGAGATCTGTGTCAGAATGAAAGCAAAATTCTAGGAAAAAAAATTTCTAAACAAAAATGATTTGAAAGGCAGTAATATATATTTGTCTATTAGGAATTGAAACATATAATCTTCTAATTTGAAGTCAGAAGATTAAAGTTACCTTTCATTTACCTGTACCACTTCTTTCATTTACTGCTACCACTATACAAACCATTAAGGCAGTTGGCATAAGATGTACTTTGGCCTTTCCTGCCAACCTTCTGCCAGGGAGAAATATAATACTTCTCTGAATTTCAATGACTGCATATAAAATAATGACAGCAATACTTTGTAAACTGCTAAGACTTTTCATAGACTGGAGAAGAAAAGAACTCTGCATTTCATGGTATTATTCCATCACAACTGAGCACAGTTCAAATAGCTTTCTAATTCAGCAGATCTTTTTGATGCTTTTATCATTATCTGGGAATTACTAGAATATTCATATGTGCTCAAATCTTGTTAATTTATTGGCTAGTATTTTTTATCATAAACTCTGGGTTGCTCATTTGCTTTTTAGAAGATGTCAGGAATTAGGAGTCACCTAACAGCACATCAATCTCCATTTCCATATATATTCCTGTTTTAAGTCCAACTGGAGTGAAGGAAGGATGGATTGAGCATTGTTACATTACCTGACATTATAAACAACTAGAAGATCAGACAAAATATAGTAAATGGTGGTTTATAAACATTAAGAGATTGCAAAACTGTAATCTCTGAGAAAAAGAAAACGGGTGACAAACGCTAAATAAATATGCACCTGCTTACTTCCTGGAGGCCGTTTCCAGGCAACAACCCATAGTCAGTCTTTCTGAGTTGAAAAGCCTAGAATTCAGGGAAGCACAGAAAGGTAAAATTTGTAGGGCACAGAATCACAGAGGAAGGAGCTACACAAAGAACTCCAGAGTTCTGCCATGGGATCCTCATGAGACTACTGGCTGAGTGCTGAGCTGTGCACATGGGAGAGGAAATGGCCCAAGCTAAGGAAAGAACCTCAAGAAAGGAATAGTTGGAAAAATCTGATCAAACTGTGCAATATGATATATTAAGAACTATGTAATGTTTTGAACGACCAACAATTAAAAAAAAGGTAAAAAAAAAAAAAAAAGAAAAATCCCTGGAGCTTATAGAGGGCTAGGAATAGGTCAGAATGAAAACAACAGCAAACAAATACATAGTGTATCAAGTTAGAAGCCTCAGGAGGACACTGTATTCCAAGATACTACATTTCATATTGCAGAAAACTGATGATAAAATCTTAAAATTATCCAGGAAAATAAGATTCACTGTGGTACACTACATACAGAGCTATTTAAAGGAAAACTGACAACAACTCCTTATAAACTATGTAAGTCAAATATATTGAAAGGAAAATAAAAAGGTCTACCTACAACTCTTTAGAATTTTTTGAGGAAACAGCTTTCAAAAGTGTTCTAGTCAGCTTTTTCACTGTTATGACTAAAAGACCCTACCAGAACAACTGAGAGGAGGAAAGGTTATAAAGGGCTCATGGTTTCAAAGGTCTCAGTCCATAAGTGGCTGGCTCCATTCCTTGAGCTCAAGGTGAGGCAAGATACCATGGTAGAAGAGTTCAGAAAGAGGAACCAGTTCAGTGGATGATCAAGAAACAGAGAGAAAGACTGCACGTGCCAGATACAAAATATATACCCCATAGCCACGCCCCCAATGAACCACTTCCTCCAGCCACACCCCACCTGCCTCCAGTTACCACTCAGTTAATCCCACCAGAGATTAATTCACTGATTAGGTGAAGGATATAGCCCAATCATTTCTTCTCTGACTTGACATTATCTCACATGTGAGCTTTTGAGGGATACCTCATACTCAAACCATAACAAAAAGTGAAGAATGAATGTACATCTTTGAATGAGCAAATGAAGAGAATTAATTGCCAAAAGAACTGCCCTCCAATAGCGTAAAGGAAGTTCCTTGGGTAGAGCTGAGATGACACCGGATGGAAGAGACTGAGGAATACCACACCAATAAACATACAAGAGAATATTAAAAAGATTTTTTAAGTAATTTTCTTATTTTTAAAAATACATATGACTGTTGGAAGCAAAATTAGAAAAATGTAGTGTGGGGTTTATAATAGAAGTAATAGCACCAAAGATAAAAGCAATTAAATCTTTACAATGTAAAGTTCTTATACTATATATGAAGATATATAATATTATTTGAAGGCCAATTGGGTTAAGTTAAAGATGTGTGTTGTCAACTCAAAAGAAGTCAATGAAAGAAAAACAAGGAAGTATTAACCAACTATATAAATTAAATGCAATTATAAAGGTAGTCTATTATTCCCAAGTAAAAGAAGGGAAACAGGAAAAAGTAACAAAGAAGAGGTGAGGCAAATAGAAAACAAACAGCACATTGGTAGATTTAAATCCAACTATCTGTATGACATTAAGTAATCTAAAGATTCTAATTAAAATACAGAGATTGCAACATTGGGTCAAAGGAAAAGTTACTACAAGAAATAAAAGTAAAGGATGGAAAGATAGATAACCACACTAATATTTACCAAGAGAAAATTTGAGTGGCTCGATGTGATTCTGCAATCTGTATACGGGGTAAAAATGGGAGTTCATAACCCACTTGAATCAAAGTGTGAAATATGATATATCAAGAACTATGTAATGTTTTGAACAACCAACAATAAAAATTAAAAAAAATATTAGGGAAAGGATAACAAAACAAATAATGTTATCATAAATTATGAGGGATGTTTCATTGTGATAAAGCATTTAATTCATCAAAAAGACAATAATTCTATTTCTGTACTTGCTATAAACCAAATTATGTCACCACAAAAACTCATGTTGAAAATCTGTCCCCTGTGTGTGTGACTGTATTAGATAGGGAGTTTAAGAAAGTAATTAAGGTTAAATAAGGTCATAAGGATTGAACTCTGTTCAAGTAGAACTGGTAACCTCATAAAAAAGGAAGAGATACAACATCTGTCTCTCTGTGCCATGTGAGGGCACATTGAGGAGACAAAAGAGGAAAAGAGCCTTCACCAGAAACTGACCGTCAGTGAATGTGGCACTGTGATCCTGGGCTTGCCATCCTCCAGACCTCTAAGGAAATACATTTATGTTATTTAAGCTACCCAGTCTATATTAATTTGTTATGGCAGCCTGAGCAAACTAATATAATGCCTACTAAAATAAATTCAGAATAGAGGATATAAAACTGAGAGAACTGAAGAGAGACATAAACAAATATTCCATTATATAGCAGTTTCCCCTTTATCCACAGTTTTGTTCTCTGCAGTTTTAGTTACACATAGTCAGCCATGTTCTAAAAATATTAAATGGAAAATTTCAGAAATAAACAATCATGAATTTTCAATTGTGTGCCACTCTGAGAGACATAATGAAATCACACACTGTCCCACTTCATCCAGTGTATTCACACTGTATATGCCACCCACCTATTGGCACTTAATGGCCATCTTGGTTATAAGATTGACCATAATGTACTTGTATTCAAGTAAGCCTTATTTTTACTTGATAATGACCCCCAAGAGTAGTGATTCTGGCAATGTGGATATGTCAAAGAAAAGTCTTAATGTGCCTCCTTTAACTGAAAAGAAAAGAGTTATATGTGGAATTTGATACTATCTGCAGTTTGATACATAGGCATTTACTATGGTTTTTCGAGCATATCCCCTCTGTATAATAGGGGACTACTGTGGTTAAAGATTGATTCTCTTCTCTCAATAATGCAATAAGGAGTCAGCACCTCTGAAGGATACAGAAGACTGGAACAACACTATGAACTAATTTGACCTAAATGACATTTAAGGAACTCTGCCCAACATAAACTTTTTAAGAACATACTGAACATTCATCATATTCAGTACCATAAGTCCTAATAAGTTTAGAAGATTATATAAAGTATATTCTCTGTCAACAAAAGTATTAAACTAAAAATTGAGAGATCTAGAAAAATCTCCAAATATTTGAAAAAATTAACACACTTCTATATAATTCTTGAATAAAGAAGAAATGAGAAGAGAAAATTGAAAATAACATTATTTGAAAATGAAAAGTTAACATATCAAAAACATAGGGGAGTCTGGGCATGATGGCACACACTATAATCCCAGCAACTTGGGTGGCTGAGGGGGGAGGATCTCAAGTTCAAGGACAGCCTCAGAAACTTAGTAAAGCTCTAGCCAACTTAGGGAGATCCTGCCTCAAAATAAAAAATAAAGAAATACACAAATAAAAATAAAACCTGTGGATGTGGTTCAGTGGTTAAATGTCCCTGGGTTCAATTCCTGGTACCCCCCTCCCAAAGTAGGGGATGCAGCCAAAGAAGAATTTCAAGTAGAAATTATAGCAAATTCTTACATTAGGAAAAAAGAAAGTTCTCAAATAAATTATCTAAGTTTCTACCTTAAAAGATTACAAAAAGAATAGAAATTTTAAACCCAAAGCAAGTAGAAGAAGGAAATAATAGAGAGCAGATATCAATAAGAAAAAAAAATGTAAGAAATCAATGAAACCAAAAATCAATACTACAAGGAGAATCATGAAAGTAATAAATTCCTATTTGGAATGATTAGGGGTGGGGAGAGAAAACACAAATTACATATACTGGGGATGAAAATGTACATCATTACAGATTCTATCAATGTTAAAAAGAATGTCCCTGCCCCTGAAAGGTTGAGAATACAGTTGGTGAGAAAGGCTCTACTCAAAAGAAACAATGAGCAATGTTATCATCATACCAGTACTACTAATAATAAACACTAACTGATCATTTATTATATGCCCAGAAAAGTTCTAAGTGTTTTATGTACATTAAGTCATTTTATCATCACAACTCCAATTATGTAACCACTATTATTAACCCCATTCATTAGATATAATTCCAAGATACTTGAACAATGTAGATATGATAAGATGCTTTAGTAATTCAGTATCAGGAAGAGAAATCAGGACTTGGAGGAGAAAATAAGCATTGTACTCTTCTAGGAAAAATGTCAGGGAAGGACAAGGTTTGCGCTAGCTCTTGCAAGGTTCATGCTGATGATTGTCAGGCTTTTCACACTAGTTTAGTTGTCACAATCAACATCATCAACAATCTAGGCCTTCAGAAAAGTAGTCTAAATCTGTTCCTCAGTTGACTCAACAAACATTTATAGAACACCTACTAGATGGTAGGCTCTGGAATCACAGAGATGAGAATGTATATACACTACAAAACAAATTTCTAGTTGTCACTGGAGTACAGTTCCTTCCCTCAAAAAGATTGTATATAATCTAGTTAGTTGTGCATGTTTGCATATATATGCAAGTCAACTATGAAGCAATTGAGACTGTTATAATAATGAAATAAAATGAATATTGCATTTGGCTCTCCTTACACATGGGTTCCACATCTTTGAATTCAACTGTGGATGGAAATACCACCACCTTTTTCTCATCATTATTTCATGAGCATTATAGTAGAAAAAAAATTTACATAGTATTTGCATTGTACTAGACAGTATAAGTAATCTAGGAATGAGTTAAAGTGTGCAGGAGGATGTATAAAGGTTTATATGAAAATACTACACACCATTTTATATAAAGGACTTGAATGTTCCTGTCCATGATATCCACAGAAGTCCTGGAACCACTCCTCCAAGGATACCAAGAAATAATTGTAAACAACTTCCAGACAGCAGGAGATTTGTATGAATTACCCAGAGATAGCTTTGTAGAGAATAAATGGAGCTGAATTTTGAAACAGTCACATTTTTGTGAGTAAAGGAGGAGAAAAGGATGTACCAGCTGGTGATAAAGTAAGAAAAGCTCAAGTTGGAATGAGTACAGTCAGTTTAGCTAAGGGTTGGTAATGATAGAAGACAGCTGAAGATGAAGCCAAACAAGTAAAGGTTAAAAAAAAAAGGATACAAATTGCAGCATGAGAATTAATTTGTATCCATGATTACTGTTGAGCATATAGACTTGATAATTTTCACCTGCAAATTCTAACTAAATCATTCTGCTTTACTTATGCAAAAGAAAGGGCAGAAATATAAGAGGGAGTGCAGATGATGCCCAAAACAATAGGAAAAAAGGTTTTGAAGATTATTTGATATGCATATAATTTCCTTAGAACTCAAAAATATGAATAGAAAATTAAAAGAGAGAAAACCTATAACTGCTCCAAGAACTTGATTTTTTAAAAAAATAAATTTTGAAAAAAAGTTAAAAGATTCTTTAAGCAGTTAATAAACATGTATTACTGTTCCCAAGGAATATTATCAAATCATACAGAAGATAGTAATTTTCTACCAAAGAGTAGTATATAATCATTGATACTTCTGTGGACTGGTAAAATATCTGCCCTGCTCAAATGACAGGCACCTGGGCCTTCGGTGTTCCAGGGGATATTCCCACTGCAATTTGTCAGTTGATTAGCAAATGTTCTTAGTGACAAGCATGCACATAGCCCAGGAATAAATATATCCTTATCCTCATACTTGGTTCATATCACTTCTGTGCAGTGTCCCTGTACTCTCCTAGTTCTTTCTAATGGCCCCAACTGCCAATTAAACAATTTCTCCCTCTCTGGATCTAAATTTGGACATAGGTATTAAGTTTGGGTGTCTGATGAGACTAATTAATTCCTTTGCAGAAATGTGAAATAATCAGTCCCAGAATGAAAGAGAAAAAAAAAATGAAGAAGAAAAATCCCAAGATATGAATCTGAAATAGTTGCTGTCTCTATTGAGGATTCATAAGATCACAGCTGAAAGAACATTCTACCATAAATTGAAGGACTCCTATTAACAGCAGGAAACAAAACCTCATCTCACTAGTCTTCTACTAATTTGCACAACCACAAGTTCTACATACCTCTATCGACACCTAGCGTTCAGAGCCAGGTAAGCCCGAAGGTAACATTTTTCTTCAGTCTTTTTTCCAAGGCCCCACAGTTAGACTTGCCCATTCACTGCAGCCTACATCAGAATTCTTCGTGTGATCTTTTACCCTGCTTCAGGGCATGCCCATGAAAGCGTAATTACAGATTTATTTTATTGTCCTTATACTCCCATTTAGTCCATTGTCCTCGAGTACTTTGATACTGCAAGCTGCTCCCCAGGATGACTCTCTCCACTTAGCATATGTCAAACCTCCACCTTTCCTTCTCCCTATCTTCTCAATTACTTGAGTGTAGACTCTCTCCATGTAGAGTCTATATTTTTTAATAGTATTATTTGCCACATGAAATATAATTTAAAAGACTATGCCAGAAATGTACTAAAATTTTTCATAACACCAACATTAGTGTAGCTTTAGAGTTGTTTCGTTGAGGAGCTTCACTTTTTACCTCTTATTCCCGCAACCTGTGAGACAGAAAGAAATATAAATGCGTAGAAAAAAGTCAACATAATGTAATAACAGACAACAACAAAAAAATCCCCAAGGGCAGTAAGTTCAGAGTCCCTATTTCCTTCTAAGCAATCTTTAAAGATAAGTTTGCGCTGTTTCTAGTTAGAAAGGGTGAATTTTTTTTGAAGAGGTAAGCTTTCAGATGGCAATATTTTTCCAAAGATATTTTTAGGCCTATATTCTCATATTTAAGTCAGACATCTTCATATCAGGCAAAATAGAAGATGTGAGAAACTAGATGAGGTTGATATATAGAAGCATGAACATGAACTGCGTTCTCAGTTGGTCTTGGATTTAACCTGGTTACATTTGCCAGGTTGCAATGTTTGGAATATATTTATACTTTAAAATTATTCATCACTTATCTGAAACTGAAATGTAATTGGTTGTCCTGTCTTTTATCAGGCAATCTGATTTGGAGTGGAACAAAAGACCTAGCTGGAGTCATTTTTATGGATTATAATGGTACTTGGTGAGGTTCCAAAGATCAAATATTGAAGAAAGGTCCCAATGTTGTAAACATTCAAATACTTTGCATTTAATTGATGCTTCATATTTGATCCGTCATTTCAGATTTATTTTACTATCTGGATCCTCCACATGACAACCTTTAGGTGGATATTTCTATGTACATTTTAAAGCTCAGAGAAATTAAGGAGTTATCACTATGATCCACATGGAGCTACATGGGAAAGCCAGAACTTGGATCCAAGTTTCCCAGTATGTGCAGTGTCTACAAATAAAGAAAAAGTTCACGTGAACACTACAAAAAATGTTCAATGTCTGAGCTACAGATGAACATTAAATCTCTGGCAAACAGAATAAAACTAACACAAAGACCTAAAGCCAGCAAAATGAAGATATTCTCTGATACGCCTTATATACTTTCAAACTCTTTAGAGTCCAGTTTGGGGTTAAGCCACAAAACTATTCACTTTATTCTTCCAAGTAGTGAAACATTACTATTGTGAAATAAGCTTATTCACATATACCCTCAATTTCTAAGTCTCTAACCATTACTTTTTATAACCCATTTATGTATCCTAGAGATCTTTAATGAAAGCTCCTGATAATCCAAATCTGTTTAATCAGAATTCATTTTCCCTAGATCTTTCCACTTTAAATTTAGAAAATGTTCTTTTAATAATTCTCCTCCCTATTAGCTCTGAGGGTTGTTTTTAAGTTGTAGAGTAGTGACAGCTGGTGTTCATAGAGCATATTGCACTTCCCGTGCACATTTTTTATCTCTTACCTTTGGTCCTCAAGTTTTAGTGTTCGTAAAAATTCCCTGAGCAATTAAGCTGCAGATTCCTCCTATCCAAATACTGACCATATCTGACCCTGATTAGCTTCCAAGATCAGACAAGATCAGGCATGTCCAAGGTGATATGGCTGTAGACAGGATGCACGTTCCTAAGCCTTCACTATCACAGATTCTGATTCTACATATGTATGGGGGTGATGTATATTTCACCAGCCCCACTGGTGCCAACCCCTTTCCAACCTCCTGGTCAATCTCATCTAAGAGTCTGTAACAGCACTTCTCAAACTTCACTGTGTATAGGAGGCCCTTGGGGTCTTGTTAAAATACAGATTCTGAAACAGTAATTTGGGGATAGGCTCAGAGATTCTGCATTTCTATCAAGCTCCTGGGTAAATTTATAGGCACCTTTAGATTGCTGTTTTAAACTTAAGTTTGTCCATTTTTTTTAATGTAGCTAGATCATTACAGGCTGAATCTCTGAGTTTACAAAAATGTGACTGATCGATGGTTCTTGCTCAGTGGTTAAAGAGATTTTCTGTAACTCTCCTCCTGTTTTCTACTCTGTTCATATACTTATAGTCCTAAAGGATATCCTTAAGAAGTAGCTGGGAACAGTCTGTTATGCCCCTGATGGGAGTCCTACCTAAACCTATGCTTGTTCCTCTCTAGTCCAATCCATGTTCTGGGACCAAACAGAAAGGCCCAGGGCAGTAGCATCCCATGAATGCTATGAGTATATATATATATAAAAGCTCCTCATAAGAAAGGAGTTCAGTTATGACAACCAGCTTGCTGAGAGCCATTTTATTACATGGATTATCTATATAATTCTCAAAGTATCCATAAAATAGATTATATTATTGTTCCTATTATAAGGAAAAAAGATATAAAGAAAAGCAGGTAGGTAATAGTCAATATCTAATATCTCAATTAAAGCCTCGTTTTAGCCTGTATGAGTCACATTCAAACTAAAAAAAAAAAAAATTTGAATCCAGGGCTCCACTTCCCTTGTGTCCTGGAGGCATAACATTCACTCTACCTTTTCTCTGTAATGTACACGTGTTGACATCCAGCAATGAATGGCTACAAAATACAAGAGGTTTCCAGGACAACCTAGGTTTTCTGTAAATTGCCAGAGTGTCTGCCTGTCATAATGGATAAAATACTAAAGAGCTACCAGAGCATTCATGCAGACAACTTCAAAGATGTATTCTCAACAGTTGAGTTCTGTGACGGAGTCAAAGAACAAAATTAACCACATACTTTTCTTTTGCCCACACCCTTTTACTTATTACTCTTCCTTTACATGTTATTTTACTTCAAACAAATAATAGCTCTATGAAACCTTTATAAAAATAACACAGAAAACTGTCTCCAAATTTCTACTACACTTTAGATATGCTTAGTTGAGCAGAAAATATTCCCTCTTGTCTCATGGTTTTATAATACTATTGTCTTTATAGAAATAGCAGGCTGAGATATACAATCGTCTTTCCAGGTTGAGTACTCAGTGTTGAGTATGTATTCCTTAATTTGCTTAAGTATGCATTCTTTATTGTTGAGAATCAGTGCTATCTAGAATAAAAAGGAGGCCATGTGTTTATCAGAAGGCATTAGAAGGCATTAATGCAGGCAGCTGTGAGGCTGAGATGAGAAAGAAAACCCTAAGGATTACATATTAGCTTCTGAATAATCTCATAATCTGGGACTTTGATCAACCTTTATAATTCTAGGAAGGCTCTGTTTTGCCTGTGAATATGAAGACCAAACCAAAAGGGAGTGAAAGCAGGAGAACAAGTAGATAAGGAAAATTGGAATAACAGTTGAGAGACAGCTACTCGCCTCTCTCTGTTTCATTTCATGGTACAAACAGAGAGTTGGGAGCCACACAAATACAAGTTTGAATATCATAATCTCACATCTATCACTGCATGTAACTCTATGGTACCAGGTAGTTTATTTTGCATCTGGATATCGCCCAGTTTCTTTATTTATGAAGTGTAGAAACTACTACTTACCTGGCAGAGTTGTTGGGAAGATAAATGATAGGCAAGTATGGAGCCTGGAAATAAAACCACAAAGAACAGCAGTTATTAATGATTCTGGCCACCACTTCTTCATACGTTCAGCTTTCAAAACATATTTATTGATCACTTCTCTGTGGCAGAAATAGAGTGAAGGTCCAGGAACAGTGAAAAAAGGAGAAAAAAAAATCTCTATCTCAAGAGGTTTATGCAACATCCTTTGAAAACCACAGTAAATAAAATCCATCCCCCACTGCTCCATCAAAACTCCTTCAGCAAAGTCACCACTGCCCTGTCAATCAAATATGATGGACTCTTTCGTTATTAGATGAACTTCCTCCTGTTCCATCTAATAACATTGTGCAATTACTTTCTGATGTCTAGTGGTCTGTTCTATGATGATATTATTCTACTTTCAGATGAAAATTTTCTACCTCTGTCACTAGTTTTTTCTTCTTCTAACCCTTTGATATTTCCTAGAGTTCTAATTTTTGCCATCTTCCTTTCAGATGCTTCACAAGTGGCCCTTGATCTTTTCATAGACATGGACTCCTTTAAGAATCTAAAGAAACTATGCACCTTCTCCCTAGGGTGGGGAAATGGATCTTCTTATAAATTATTCGAAAATGTACATACATTTTTTGGAATTTCATAAACTTTCTTCTAACTTCCCAAAGCCTATTCCCGAAAGCCTAGTTCTCCAACTCAAGGGGTTCCTGTGCCTTAACATGTCAATGAGCCTGGAATCTCTATCTCCTACATAATCCACTTTCCTTAGCAATAGTTAGACTTTCAAACAACTAATTGGACAATTCCATATGAATGTCCTTCAGTCATCTTAAAATATCCCACATGAAAAATTGTGCTGTATATGTGTACTATGAATTACAATGCATTCTGCTGCTATGTATAATAAAATTAGAATAAATAAGTAAATTTTTAAAAATATCCCACACCAATCTCATTATCTTTCCGCTTAAAACTATTCTTCTCCTTGGAGGCAATATCCTATGAGAAAGGGAACATTAACTTAAAACCAAACAGACCTAGATTTAAATGTAACCGTGGAAACTTGAGTAAGATACTTAACCTCTTTGGGCTTTGATGTTTTTATTTATAGCAGGAGAATAATATTATCTCCATTTTCTGCATTATTTGGAGAAATAAAGTAGCTAGAGAAAAATACCCATCCAAGTGCCTGCCACAAAGCTTATATTCCACAAATATTAATATTACTGATTTTCAGTCTCAGTAAAAACAACTCAGTCAGGCATAATGATGCACACCTGTAATCCCAGCTACCTTAGGATGTAGCTCAGCAGTAGATAGGATAGGTTGCCTAGCATATGCAAGGCCCTGGTCAATACACAGTTAATATAAAACCGAATAGAACACAAACGAACAACACCATGCATTGAGTGTCTCATGCCAAAAATTTAGGAAGCATCTTCAACTTGTCCCCTTTTCCTCTTTTATAACCAAATGGATGGCTATGCTGTGTTGATTTCCCACCTTTCCCCCAGTCCTTAGTTGGGACTCTTGTGTTCTTCCTCATGGAGACCACAATTTCTCCTGCCCCACTGGTCCAATTCAGTCCCACACCTTCCCAAATCTGTGCTCTGTACTGCAGCCAAATGATCTTCCCAAGACACAAATATGATAATTTCATGACTCTGCTTAAATCTGCCCACTGCTTCTCACTGCTTCCAGTATTACATGTACCTTACAATGGCATTGAAAGCTGATAATGATTTCCCCAAATCTACCTTTCAATTCAATTTCTCAAACTAGTTTTGCATTTCCCAGACATCCATAGTGTTTTGGATTCTGTACTTCTATTCCTGCTGCCTCTGTTGCCTGAAATGTCCTCAATTCTACGTCTCTCCTTGACACTTAGGCAAACACCTATTCGTTGTCAAAGCACAAATATTACCTCTACTGTGAAGTTATTCCTGACAGTGATCCCCCTGCTGTATTGTTGATCACTGCCTCTTTTTTTCTCTTACTTCTCTGTGACAGATGATTTTCTATCACAGCAAAGATGAATAATATGTGGTTCCTGGTCTCAAAAAGCTTACAAACATCATTCAACCAGAAATCTTATTATGTAACGACAAATAGGAAAAGGAATTATGAAGCACAAAATCATGAGTTGTAAATAACTGCAACATTGAGCTCAGTGGTCCCTTCTCTAAAGCCTTCTATGCTGTATTCTACTGCTGTGTGTGTGTGTGTGTGTGTGTGTTGCTTTGTTGTTATATAAGCATTGTTACAAAACTCATTTCACAAAAACTCTGATATATGCTGTTCATAAATGAGAAAATTAAAGCATGAAGGGTCTAAGTAATTTGCCCATATGACTCCACTAAAAATACCAGATTTACGACTCCTCCCCAGCCTGTTTTGTGTCACTTTGTACCTACATATCTATGGTACTGCCCTTCTAGAATAGCATCAGTGGAGGTGGTAGAGGTATTCATATTAAAAAGATAATCCAGAATTCTCTCCTCAAGTCTAGAATGTCTACTTTAGAATTTAATTTCATGTCATTAATACTTATAGGGTAAAGATCCCAAATCGCCAACTTCTTTGGAGCTTTTCTGCACTCTCCATCCCTGAGGGACTTGACATCCAGATTGTAACTGGAGACCAGAAGCCCCAAATAAAGAGAGCTCTCACCTCTTTCTTATTTTTCTTGCTTACATCTGGCATTTTCTCTGAGAAATATGCAATTCTCCTTCAACATCAAATCTCATCTTGAATCTGATGAATTCAGCCATTAGCCCAATTTTAGAGACACAAATTTCCAATATTAAAAGGCAACAATTGTGGCTGGGGTTGTGGCTCACTGGCGGAGTACTTGCCTGACACATATGAGGCACTAGGTTCGATGCTCAGCACCACATAAAAATAAAATAAAATAAAGTTCAAAAAAATAAAAAGCAACAATTTAAAAAGACAATTCAAAATGAGGAATTTTTATTTTCCACCCCAATACTGACCAGCTATCTTGTACTATGGACAGCAAAAAGAAAATAAATATTCAGCTTGAGGAGTCTGGGGCAAAAACAATTTCCTAGTAGTCAGTGGTTTTGAGATGTCAGATGATGTTTCCCAGGGAAGTCATGGAATCTCCTTCCATGGATATCCTTAGCTAAGATATTTTAAGACATTTTGCTTAGTCTTGGATTGAGTATTCATTGATCTGAACAGCTGCAGGGTGTCAGATGGCATGCAATTTGTGAAGACCATTAATTGGGACACTAATTGTAGTAATTGGACAAAAGTAGAAAAAGTTTGCTCCGTGTTTCCAAAAGAGAAGAGTACTTGTTAAATTAATTATACTCATGATTGTGGGGAAAATGCTCAAATTACCTAATAGAACTCTTTTCAAATATCTTATAAAAATATAATTGCCAATGATTGTTTTCCCAGGTATTACCCAACTGATTTAGGAACATGTCCACAGAAAAACCCTGCACACAAATCCTTTAAAGCAGCTTTACTCGTAATCATCAAAAATTGGAAGAAAGCAAAGTATTCAGTTTGTACATTAAAATACTATTCAGAGGTTAAAAAATACAGGAATGAGCTATCAAATCACATACACAAGAAGAGAAGGCTAAATGAAAGAAATCAGTCTGAAAATGATACTTATTATATAATGCCATTTCTATGACATTCTGGAAAAGTTGAAACCATAGAGATGGTAAACAGATCAGTGGTTGTTAGGCATTTGAAGAGGTAAGAGCGTTTAGTACATGAAGCACAATGGACTTTTTTTTTTTTTTCAGGGTGGAAAAACCATTCCATAAGTATATGGAATGAAGTATACACGAAAATATGTCATTTACATATGAATAATGTTATGTACATATACACACAACACGATATATGCATTTGTCAAAACTCCTAGAATTTTACAGCACAAAGAGAACTTTAATAGATGAAGATTTTTAAAGAAATCATAGGAGCTCAAAGAATCCCAGGATAGAATGCAGACTAATATAAAGCAAAAGACTTTATATTAAAAAACGTATAAAATAATTTCATTGAAAAAGGTGGGATTGCTAACTTGAATAAATATGGAAATGAGTGGAGTCTGTTAAGACAAAAGGCAAAAGAACTATACATAAGTATTGGACTCTAGCCGTTAAATCTGTTTCCCATAGGCATACCTGGTAACAATTCTGAACCCACTATACGTGTACATGGAGAGTTAACAGTTCTGAACCCACTACACATGTAAACAGGAATTGAACAGTTAATTAAATAGATGACAGACAATGAGAGCCAAGTTTCTCACACTAGAGTGCAAGGTTACAGATGAGCAGAGGGAGGAGACCAGCATGATCCATGTGGTGCTGGATTAAAGCTGGAGACATCAGCATGAACTCTTATTTAGCTGACAAAGAAACAGATGGATACATATATAAATTATTTATAGATACCTGCATTTACTCAGGTTAATTTACATACATATATCTCCTTGCTCTGCAACTGAAAAGGCCTAGAAGCAGCAATATTCAAAATGTCCAACTCTTGATTTCTAATGTCATTTTCCATTAAAGGGCCCATGGCTCCTTGGGAAAGTGGATGATTCTAGGATTAGATCAGGGGAACATACTAGATGATCCTGGAGCTTCTTGTAGTGCCAGAAACTAAGGAAGTGTTCATGGAAAACAAGGGTATGTCAAAAAGGCAGAGGTGTCAACTAAAAGAAATTCCAATGATCAAAACAGGAAAAACAACAAAATACTACTGGATCACAACCCCAAATGTAAAACATCCACAACTACATTCTAATATGAATGGCTGAATACACAAACAAATTGGGCAGAACAGAAGATCTCCCATGCAGAAAAACTGCAAATAATTTATGAAGATAGTTTACTATTAAAGAGATGAAGCACAACTTCTCACTCCTACAATTTGAGCTGCACATAGTGACATCCTTCCAAAGGAAAAGAATAACTTCACAGTTGAAAAATCTGGCAAACACTACCTTAGCAAGGTGATAAAGGTTAGCATCAATAGTGATAAATCATGTGTACTCTTGATGTGATGTGTTAAGGAGGGTACTTTACCTCTTTATCCCCCAAGTCCTATAACTCCAATCAATACATAAGAAAAAACATCAGGCAAACTCCAACTGTGGGATATTCAACAAAATGTCTTATGGAGAATGAAGGGAAGGGAGGGAGGATGAGAAAAGGAAAGACAGTGGATATAACTTTCCTATGTACATATACCACAGTGAATCTCACAATCGGGTACACCCATAAGAAATTAATTTTAAAAAATAACTATGGGTAAATGGAAGAAAGATCAATCAAGGGAAAGGAGCAGGGGGTGGGGAGTAGAAAGGAAAGGGAGAGGTGCTGGATTAAGAATTAGAACAAGATATTTTCCATGCTTGTACAAGTATGTCAAAATGGATTCTATTATCATGTATTATATTAAAAAAAAAGTGCTTTGTTAGTATGCCTCAAAACTATCAAGGTTACAAAAGCAAACCAACTCTGTGAAACTGTCACTGCCTGGAAGAGTCTGAGGAGACACGGTGACTAAATGTGATGTGGTACTCAGAATTCTGATACAGAAACAGACAATAAGTCAAAAATTAAGAAATATGAATAAAATTTGTGCTTTATTTCAATTTTTAAAAATGCATTAATTTTTAAATTAATTAGGATATGCTATTTATAAATAAATCATTGGATACGTATTTACCGAGCCTGTAGTGAAAGTGGCACTGTAGTAGAAGTGAGGACATAAGAGTGCCCTGTGCTCAAAAGAAAAATATTCGTGAAAAAATACATAATCATACAAAGAACAGAAGACTGTATATTCTGGAGTCAGTAAGAAAAGCTCAGAGTGGGAGGAATCTATCAAATAAAACAAAAATCAATGAACGAAGGGAAAACTCCCGCCCAACACTGCCTGGAGCCCTCCTTGCTAACTCCCAGCTGACACCTCCTCGCTTTGGTCCACCCTTATTGTCAGCCCAGGCTCAGCCAATCGAAGTTCGGCTCTGGTAGGCCTACGTGACACGCGTGTGCATCATCGGTTCGACGATCCTTTACATCGATGCACTCGGAAGCAACTTCGTTGGCCTGGTCGTGACCAAAGTAGCCGCTACCCCCATCGCCTTCGCCGCAGCCATTTTGACGGTGCGAAGAGTCAGAATCTGGGACAGCTGGAGGCGGGTGGTGATTGGTACGGATGGTTTCCGCCCGCCTTAGCCCCTCCAAACTCGCCAATCTTTGGCCCAGAGTTCTCGGTATTGCCCTGATTACGGAGATCCCCTGTCGTCCTATCACCGCCCCTTCCTCTTCTGCGCAGCCCGAGCCTCCTTTCGGAGCTGTTGCCAAACAGCCCTGATCTGTGTTAAAACATCAGCGTGGACCCCGGCGCTCTGAAGGCCGGCCGTCCCACCCCCTCGGGTCGGGTGGGTTTTCCCCCCGGCACACGTGTGCCCGGGGATGCTGGGAGCCGCGACCTCCTGGGGTCGGCGGGGGGAGTCTGGCCTCGGGGGTGAGGGGCAGCTCGGAGGTCATCCTGCCGAGGGGGAGGGACTCAGCACGCAATAGTGGACGTCCCGGAGCGGTCCCTCAGAGTTCTGTCTGTCACTAGCCTGTTTTGTTTTGTCCTTTCCCAGGAATACTTTGCGAAGGAGAAGATTTTGTGTCTTTCTTCTCCACTGGAAATGGCCAATGTGAGTAGTCTTAAAAGTCAGTTGAACTTGTTAGGAATCAGACGGATTTCATTATGAGGGCGTTGACGTCATGATGTTAGTGTATCAAAAATGTCAGGAGAAGCAAGGGCTATGAAATTATGTTGTAATCCTTTTAAGGTAGTTTGAACACAAATATTCTTTTAATATGCATGTACTTATCTCTCCAACTTTATTTTTCTAGACAGAAAGTTTTAAAACCCAATATTTTAAAGACATTATTCCAGTAAGTATTTAGAATCTATATAAAGCCCCTTTTTATTTCTGGTTAGCAAAACTGAAGGGTTGTAGCCGTTGCAATATAGGAAGTGGCCTTCCAGATTCTACAAAATGAAATCAAAAGGTATTCATTCACATCAGCATTGACTCTTAAGTACCCTGTGATTAATTATACACATCCAAGGATGAGAGTGTATTTCAGTGAGGGAGTGCTTGCCTAGACTGTGCAAAAAAAGAAAGAAAAAATTATACACACCTTACTTTACCTTAGAGAATTCATATAATATGGACATAAGACATATGAAAACAGCTACAATAAAAGTAGCACATAATCTTTTTTTAAAACTTTGAAAAGGTACAATGCACATTCAGAGTTTTGTGCAGAAGGAAAAGTAGGGTTTGGAGACTACTGTGAAAAGCATTTGAGATTTGAAAACTGAATGAAATCTGATAATTAAGATATGGGTGGGAAGAACAGAAGTTGTTCAAAGAACACTACTCATTGCTCCTTTCAAAACTTAAATCATTTCCACCTGCTTATCACTAGAAGGTAAGGTTGAATTCTGAGGTTGGGACCAAATAATAGGGAACCCTGAATGAAGCCATATTCTATAAACTGTGGTGACTTAATCAGACCTGAATGTTAGAAAGATGAATGGGCAACAGCAGAGATATTATTCTTGCAATTAGTAAGTGCAAATGTGTGGCTACACAGTCAAATCACAAGAGTAGTCTAACAATTTGGGCTTAATTTTATCATGAATTTTTGCCTACCCATAATCTGTACAGAAAGGAACATTGTAAAAGGTGTATATGGTACTTTGAAAAGAGGGAAATTAATTTAAGTATAATATTAATATCTGACCTTTATTTTGGCTGCATGAATATAAATTAGTTCAGTAGGGCAAATAGTTTAGAAGATGCTTTTACGGTTATTTTTTAGAATGAAATTTATACTAAAAAATGTTAGTATTTAAATTGCTTAAAATTTTTGTATTTATATGCATTATAAACTCTGAATGGATGTTAGTAATGAAATATGCATGTCTTTGACAGTTTAGTTAACATTGCAATTGAGAGTCATATCAATGCTTCAGAGTCTAGCAAACTGAATTTATAACTCTTTAAAATATACCTTTTGTGATGTTATGCTTTTTATCTAAAAAATTACAGACTTTTATTAAAATTTCATATATGGTAGAATACTTGTTGAAGAAGTACATACCTGCTTTTCATAAAAACAGAAAATACAGCAGTCCTGAATTCACGTAGCCCAATGACATTAGTTAGCAACAAATTACTATAGCTACCAGAAGGCTGTTTCTTTATATCAGAAAGGCATATTTCAAGTTTGTCTAGATTCTGAAGCATGGACGTTATGACTCTTAATATGTATGCTAATTGATTTCCATTAAACGAAGAATTTTTAGTTATGAGTTTTTTATTATTAAAGGGCCAAATCATATATATTTTAAGTTTTGTGGGCCGTATACTCTTGGTTACAGCTACTTCACTCTGCCATTATGGTGCAAAAGCAGTTAGACATAATAAGTAAGTGAATGGGTATGTATGTATTAAAATAAAACTTTGTTTACCAAAGCAATAGGCTGTACTTGTGAATAATTTGCCAACTCTTGCATTAATTTATTCTGACTCAAATATTTTGCTAAAAGTGTATGCATAGAAGATATTTATATATTCACCCATTATATCTGATTTCAATGTCTAGGAAATAAATATAAGATCAGAAAATGTACCACAAAGATTTGTGCTAAAATGAAGGAAATTGGACATTGCCATCCAATCAAAAGAGACTGGCTTGGGCAATAATTACCACTATTTATTTATTTACTTATTTATATATTTTGGTACCTAGGATTGAATCCAGGGGCACTTAACCAGTGAGCCACATCCTCAGCTCTTTTTCATTTTTTATTTTGAGATGGGGCCTTGCTAAGTTGCTAGCTTTGAACTTGCAGT
Organism: Spermophilus citellus; assembly: GCF_964194105.1. Taxonomy (NCBI): domain Eukaryota; kingdom Metazoa; phylum Chordata; class Mammalia; order Rodentia; family Sciuridae; genus Spermophilus; species Spermophilus citellus. Next base: position 54,809,597 of record NC_138192.1, on the reverse strand, counting down.
CCTTCTACCTCAGCCTCCCAAGCCATTGGGATTACAGGTGTGTGCCACTGTGCCTGACAATTACCACAATTTATGGTAGTAAAATAATAATACTGTTAGAAAGGAAACAGATTTTGGTCCAAGGGGAGGTTTGGAAATTTCTGTATCTTAAGGATATAAGAATCTTACTTTTGCTACCTTTGTAGTGTTGTCTTTAAATGAAGTATTATCTTTTATGAGTTTCCTTTCTTTCATGACACAATTGAATTCTGGCCTTTATTGGAAAAGACATATACTTTTCTTTGAATTATTACTTGTTTTTTTTTTTTGTCTTAATATTTGTATTGTCAACCTAAAATGAATAGGATATAGAAAGGCTTTCCAAAGAAAAATAGTTTATTTGGGAGTAAGAAAGTGATTGAAATCCAAAACACACATACCTTGACAGACAGTGGGAATTCACAGAAAGACAAGGGTTTTTAAAAGTAAAATGAGGAAGGTTCCATAGTTATTTTCAAATAATTATCCTTGGTCACAAGGATCAGTAACAGAGGTACTAAGTCCAAGTTTGAATGGGCAGTTGTTGAGTAGACAATCTTATAAAGTTTTTTTATATATAAGCTGTGGTAGCCTTGTGTTGATTGTGGTTTGGGCAATCTTTTGTGATGGTTTCTGTTATCAGGCATACATGCATGAAGATGCCCTCCCCTCCCCAACCAGGGTTTTCTGTTTTCATTTATTAGAGTTCAACATAAATGACAGCTTTGATTCTGACAACTGACAGTATTTTATTTTTTAAATTATATATGTATTTTAATGCTTGTTTCATAGTAGGTTTCAACAGAAGTGGAATAAATTTTGGTTTTAAAAGATGTATTGCAGTATGAAAATTTGGCAGAAATTATAACATTTATATCTAGAATAAATAGTCTTATTTTTCCTGCCATTCTTAGGTGCTCTGTAACAGAGCCAGACTGGTTTCCTATCTCCCGGGATTTTGCTCTTTAGTTAAAAGAGTTGTCAGTCCAAAAGCCTTTTCAACTGCAGGATCTTCAGGTTCAGATGAATCTCATGTGGCCACTGCCCCTCCAGATATATGTAAGTAGATGTTATTTTTGCTTCACTTATAATCATTTCAAAATATTTGAGTTGCATTTCCTCTGATATTTCTTTTTCTGATTTAGGAAGCTGTGTTTATTCCATTTAAAATAAGTCAGAGCTCTGGCTAAATATTTATTATCCAGAAAGATAAAATATTAAAGAATGAATATAGATGCTCCTTATCTTATGGTGCAATTAAATCCCAGTTAACCCTTCAAAAATTGAAGACATGAGAGGTCAAAAATGCATTTAATATACCTTTTAGAATACAGAGTGTTGTAGGGTATGAGATATTTGCAGTGATCATATGGGCTTAACTAGAAACTGTCTCACTGTCCGGCATTGAGAGAGATTATGGTATAGCATGTTTCTAGAAAGGAAAAAGTTTGGTGCGTATTCAGCAAAGGAAACAAATTAGAAATGTGAAGCGAGAACCTACAGAATGGGAGAAAATCTTTACTAGCTACTCTTCTGATAAAGGATTAATATGTTTAATATATAAAGAACTCAAAAAAAGTAACACCAGAAAATTAAATATTTCAATAAATAAATGGGCAAATGAATTAAACCAGATACTTGACAAAAGAAGAAATACAAATGACCACCAGATATGTGAAAAAATGTTCAGCATCATTAGCAGTTAGGGAAATACAAATCAAAACTACACTGAGATATCCTCTCACACCAGTCGGATTCTTTTAATATAGCTGACTTCTTCTAAAGTATATATTCAATCAGTAATTTATGCTGTCTACAAAGTCTGCTTCTTCTATTTTGCACACCACTAAAATATTTTAATCATGTTGCTCTCATGATAAGCCATGATTAACTCTTATTACTCTCAGCTAGAGTTCCCAGACTGTAAGAGTTCAAGTTTTTTTGAAAAAAGTGTTGTTATTAAGTACATTTGAGAAAAATGCCATATACATGCCATATTTATATCTTGAAAGTTTATAATGCACACTTAACCTATTGTGTGCTGAAAGTATTATTCATGGAATTCTTCTTTTCTTGAAACACATGAGTGCAATGTAATTTAAGTTCATTTGGGTCTTCAAAGCCTTCCATCCTGCATTGCTTTTCCTTTATAACTTCATCTTTGACTATTACCCAGTTTATATTACCGGAAAACTTAACTGTGTATGTATTACAAATGAAATATTTGCCATTCAGATTATATAAGGGGCTAGTATCCTGAAAATAAATAAATAAATATATATATATATATATAAATATATATATATATATATATATATTTTTTTTTCCCCTAGATTAGTAGAAAAAAATACTACCCAGTAGAAAAACAAAAATCAAACAAGATAATCAAAACAGGCCTTTCTCAGAAGAGAAATCCTAAGTGATCAGTAAACATTAAAATATGCTCAAATCCTATTAATATGGAACATTTTGTTTTTTCTAAAGAGAATTTGACACTGGTAGACCTGATTGTTCTTTAAAACCAATCACATTCAAAACTTTATCTTAGGAACTAACCAGTCAATTACTAGTGGCTGTCTACAGCCTTATTACTTACAAGTAATTAGAAACCATACAAGTACCTGTTATTGCAGTATTTGTAGTTTGTATTAATTCAGGTAGCTGATAAACAGAATTGTGTCATATAATGCTCAATTTTTTTTGCCCCAGTCCATTAGTGTTTTGTGCCACTTAGTAATGGCAGCTGAATGCCCCTTCCTAAGGAAGACCATTTTTAAGTTTGGTGCCCTTCCTTTTAGGTCTTTTTCTCATTGTTTAAAAATATGAATATAAGGAAGTCAAATAAATACTGTTTATTTTATCCTGTTTGATTTTTGTTTTTCTAAAATTAATGCTATTCTTTGACTTAGCTCTTTTAAAGAAATATGTCCTGGACATCATTCTGTGTTGGTACATGAAAGTTTACTTATATTCTTTTTAATGACTATCAAACATCTCATGTATTAATTAGAGTACTTTGTTGAATTTTTCCCCTAATAATGGAGTTGCCTGTGAGCCATCAGCTAGTTACTTTAATTAGTATAAACCACATGAAACTAATTTATGTTCATACAAGAAAGCAGATTTCAGATATCTATTTGTAGGCAAAAAAATACAATAGTAAGAACATTCTTCCAGTCTGCAAATGTTCTTGACTACCAAGAAGGAAATTATGTGTTTTGTTTCTCCTCTTCAGGCTCTAGAACAGTGTGGCCTGATGAAACTATGGGACCATTTGGACCTCAGGATCAGAGATTCCAGCTTCCTGGGAACATAGGTTTTGATTGTCACCTCAATGGGACTGCATCACATAAGAAAAACCAGGTTCATAAAACTTTGCCTGATGTACTGGCAGAACCTTTATCAACTGAAAGACATGAATTTGTGATGGCACAGTATGTGAATGAATTTCAGGTAAATTGCTAATATCATTATGTTTTTCTAATTATTAATGCAATACTTTTTCTTAATCTGAGCATGTCACTTTTACATTGAAAAGTTTTTTTAAAAAACTTGATCCTAGTATATATAATAACAACATAAACAGTCCTTTAAAAAAAGAAGAAAAAAAAAACTTGACATTGTCCAAGCTATACAGTGTTTGCAGTTTAATTTTTTTATATAATTTTAGGTTACAATCTGTTGTAGGTAATTAAGTCTTCAAAAATATGCTTTTTAATAACTATTTCCAATATAGATGATTTAATTATGTCTTTATCATTGAAAATTTAGGTTACCTGTTTTTCACTTTTTAAAAATGGCAATTATAATCTGACTATGCACTTAATTCTAACCAACTTAATACTTCACTAGCCACTCTTAAAAGCTGAAGAAAATTTTGAGGTCTCTGAAATTGTTTACAGTATGTTAAAAAGAAAGCATTCTATGTTTTTTTTGTGTGTGTGTGTGTGTGTTTTGTTTTTAAATCATTTCTGAGGGTTTTTGAGTTTGTTGTTGTTTTTAGTTTTGTTGAAATACTTTAAACTGACATTGCATCATTGCTCATTCAAGGAAAAGTAACATGCAGTTCAGAATTTTGGTCAAGCCCCTAACACTTTATCTTTTTTCACATTTCTGCATCATTTCAGGCAGAGTGCTTGACCAAATCTGTATTATCAGGAACAGCCTTCCCTGTCATATGTTATTATAAGTTATATATCAGATGACCTGACATTGGGACACAGTTGACCTCCCTTACCCTTGTATCTCAGATAATTCCTTCTCAGTCTTCTTGGTTCTTCTTTCCTCCTCTGCCTACAAATTAGGTGATTTTTCCTACATAGTTGCTTCATTCTCATTTAAATTATTCCTTGTTCACATAATCCCTTGGCTTTCTCCACAGGCTAGGTTTTTATAATCCCTAACTCACGATTTCTATTTCTCACATTTCTGGCTCTACATTTTCATTTATCTACCAAACATCCCAGATTGTGCATGGTGAATGAGAAAGGCATATTTTATTTTAAATGAAAGTATATCCTGGTTGACATACAGAGAAAGAGGAAGTAGTGGGAAATAAGAAGGAAAAGGTAAGATATCAAAATTGTAAAAGGTCATTCAAGCTACATTAAGAAATGAAGAAGTCCTTTTTTCTCTTATAACCTGTTCCTGCAACCAGTACTATTAATAGTATAACCATATTTCCTTTGTATCAAGATAAAAATCATAGCACCAAACTTGACTCCCCTTCTCAGTCATATCTCCACAGTGTCAAAAATCACATCTTTTCTGCTCAGAGCCTGTCTTGCCTCTAAGAATCCAGATTAGATAAATCTGGGTTTTGACACTGAGAAAGTTACTTAATCTTTCTGAGCCTTTAGTTCTTTATGTGTAAAAAAAAAAGGGAGGCACAATAATAATCTTCAGTCCACAAGGTTGCAGTGAGAATTAAATTTGAAAATGTACTTAAAGCACAAAAATCCACTAAGGGATCAATGAATGTTGATTGTTAACTGATCTTTTACCTGTTCCTTATTACCATACATTCTCCACATTAATACTACTTTTTTATATTTGATATTACTACTACTTGTTGCATATAGACAAAAGTCAAAATTTCTTAATGTAGCGTAAAAGACCTTTTACAATTTTGATTTCTTTCCCATCTTATTTCCCACTACTTCCTCTTTTCGCTCCAAGCATAATATACTTCCTCTTTTTTTTTTTTTTAAACATATCATTGTCTTTCACCATTGTTTACTGTTATATATAATTATCTCTGCTGGACTGTTTTTCCTTCTAATTTTCTAACCTATGCTCTACCTGTTCCTTACTTACTAAACACACAGTAGTTAATATGTACCTCAAAAATGACAATTTCAATCTTTATCTGATGTCTCCTAGCAAAGCAAGTTTTTTCCTTCTCTTTGCCCCAGAAGACTTTCTTCCTAATCTTTAATCTTTCTAATCCTGTGTCACTTTTCATATGAAATTGCATTTATTTCATTTTTTCTTCCTCTTACTAGGTTTGATATGTCAAAGAAGACTGGATTTATTTTATTTTTTTTAAATAACCTTTATAGTGCCTGCTCCTGTTAAAGTGCTAGACATATTCAGTTTAATAAAGACCTCTAAGCCCTACCTGTGGGAGGGGTTGTATTATTTAATCATGTTACTTTTAAGTTAGTGTTCTTATCCCAATTTTGTAGATTATTGAACAAAATAATATATAATTAGATATAATCACAAAATACCAGAAGACATAACATTTTAAGGTATAAGCATGGCATTTTAGTTTTTCATCCAAATTCTCTTCATATCATATCCTAGAATATCAGCAGCGTATTTTTGTTGTATTTTATTCAGAATTTCAAAGGTTCAGATCATCGATTCATCTTGGAGAAAAGTTTTTTGAGTATATAAGAAATTATTACCAGTTAAGTGTGGTAGCCCAGCCTGTCATCCCAACTATAGGAAAGGTTGAGGCAAGAGGATAACTTAGGTCAGGCTGGGCAGCTTAGCAAGAACCTGTCTTACCCTAGGTGGTAGAAGGCCCACCCCTAGGTTCTATCTGTATTATCATCCCACCCCCCAAAAATACCTGCTAATAAAAATTATTTTTTAAAATTTTCTAACCAGATGAGTTCTTAACAGATATATTATTGTATTTGAACTTCAGATTTTACTTATAATCCTTGGGTCCCCATAGGGTAATGATGGACCAGTTGAACAAGAAATTAATAGTGCAGAAACTTATTTTGAAAGTGCCAGAGTGGAGTGTGCAATCCAGACATGTCCAGAATTGCTTCAAAGAGGTATGTCACACCTCATATATTGAAACACTAACACGTTTAAGGTAATATTACTGATTTTGTAATGCATTGAGTAATGTACTCCAAAGGAACTGTAATACTCTGTGTCTTAATATTAGTATGTCTGGCTGGAAATGATTGCATGTCTAAGATAAAGGCTTTCAAATGTACTCCAAAATCAGATCTCATGCTTTTTACCTAAAACTTGTCATTTATACTCCTGCATGATTATTAGATCTGTAATTTCATGAACTAATATATAATGGAGACAAATCTAAATAACAAATTTATTTGAAAATTTTTATTAACAGCAATAGCATGTAATTCTACTTACCCTCCAGAATTGTCGCCAGTAATGTTTCAATTTGTCCAACAAAAATAGAAGTGAACTAAGATAAGTTCACTTTATTCTTTTCAAAAATAAAGTATATTTGTAATAACTTAGTAAAAATAATTTAACTTAAGCATAATTTTTCTAAGGAAGTGTTATATTTATGAACTACATCTTTTTTTAAAGCAAATTATTTTCTTCTTGGATTTTTATTCTTATTTGTAGATTTTGAGTCACTATTTCCAGAAGTAGCTAATAGCAAACTAATGATTCTGACTGTAACGCAGAAAACTAAGAATGATATGACTGTTTGGAGTGAAGAGGTAGAACTTGAAAGAGAAATGCTCTTAGAAAAGGTAATTTTCTTAATTACTAACAATTTAATTTCATGGTCCAACTTAAATACCATTAAAATGGTGTATTAAAATGTCTTTTCCAGTCTTTGTTCATTCTCTGAAACATTTCAATACTAAACATCTTTTTCTAAGAACTAAAAAGCTGCAAGTTTTTTTTTTTTTTTGTCATTAGTATTTTTTAAAAACTTAGATTCTGTTCAATACTTTCCTTAATTTTTCTAAAATTTAAATCTGTTTTAGGAAATTTGGAAAAGGTAGTACAAAACAACTTTTTTGAAACTCTTCATACTCTTTTTCTTTTTGCCCCTTCCTTCCATCTGCTCCCATTCTCCACTGTAAGGCATGTCAAGTAAATAGTGAAAATTACCCCAACAATCTCCAAGAATAGTAGCAATAAACTGTAAAATAGCACAATAAATACTGTATACAAATACAACATTTTTTTTCACCTTAGCTTTTAACCTAATAACTTCCCATACCATTATATATAGATATAGCTCATTTTTTGTAGAATCTTTATAGTATTTCATTATATAAGTAAACCATAAGGTTTTTTTTTAATTATTCTAAAATTTCCTATGTGATTTAGATGAAAATCAAACTTTTGCTATTACCAGCAACACACCAGTGAAAATCTATTACATATATTTTAATGAATCTAATATCCATAAATTTCTAAATAGATAATTCCTGAATTAAGAGGCATTTACATTTTAAATTTTGGTAAACAATGTCAATTTGCACACCAAAACCATTGTCCTAGTTTATATGCTGTCACTCTAACTTAACCTGGACCTTAGCATTTTTTTTTTTTTTATCAGTCCAGGAGGTGATGAATTGTAACTTCAAGTCTAGTAATTTAAAACTGTGCAATTATTTGTCTTAAGAGTTTGATATTGAATTTTATCATTTCTTCTACAAGATAGATAAGAATATTCCTCTGCTTGTATGACAGGTTAAGAATAACTCACTTGCTCACATTAGCTAATGAGTTGAAAAATCTTTACCAACTCCCATGCTTGATGTCAGGAATTATTTTTTCTTTAGGGTTGGATGTATGGCTCTTTTCATTTGTAATAATATATTACCATTTACATATTCAACAGTATTTTATGATAATAACTGTATACTTAAATGTCCCACATGGAACCTTCTAATAAATTACATTTACTCTTTTAACAATTTTGAATATACTAATCATGTATTAATTAACAAAGGAGGTTATAGGAGAGGCACAAGGCAATGCCTCTGATTTTAAGAAGATGTGAATTTAGATGGAGTTTAAAAGGCAATAACTAGCAATAATATTTGTTTACATATTAAGATAATGCTTCATAAATATATACTTATCGTCGCTGTTACTGAGCTGTTAGAGATCTCTTACAAGTGCATTGCATTAGTAGGCCCAATTTTGGAACAGTTAAAAGTTGTAAACCTAATTTGATACTGACTCCAGTATAGTTCTAAATTGGTTTTCTATAATAAATTGCAGGGCTTTGAAATGGAACCTGCTTCATCTTGAAATTTATAATTTATGACTGAAAACCATCTCGTTTTCTACGAAAGAAACAGATAATTTTGTTTGATATATGTTAGTGACTATTTTGGAACCACACCTTGCTTACTCTCCAAGTAGATATTTTATGGTTTAAACTTGTTCTTATTTTTTCTAGAAGATGTCACTGTTTGCTGTTGATGAACAGAAATGTTAAGAGAAAAACTGATTCTTTTGATAATGTGGAATTCTCTTTTTAATCCTTGTAAATATTTGATTGCATTGTTTTACTCAACCTTTGTAGTTTTTAGTCATGGCACATTCATTAAATTGAAATGTATTCTAATGATTTTATTTTTAAGAATTTTGAAGGTTAATGGACTGTATCAGTAAATTTAAGTATGGAAAATAATCTAGAGAATATATGTTTGTCATTATTTTACAAGTAGGTATTGGTGATATACCTCTATAGCAGAGGGCAACAAATTTTGGGGTTGTCAAAAAACAAAATTACAACTAACTTAGTTTTCTAAAAAAGAAAAACTTTTGACATAAATTTAACAGTTAACTTAAGCAAAGAAGATGTAGGAATAGTGCAGCCCTCTGAATTAGAAGTTCAGAAAAGCCATGCAAGCAGGGTGTATTTAGAGACAGAAAATAGAAGTGAGATCCAAATACAGCTTATGACAGCTCTGAATCTTATTTAACATGATTGGCAACCTCTGATTGGCTGATACTCAGCTGTTTGTTACCAAGTAAACTTCTAACTTGGTAGTTCAGTTTATTTTTGTACCAAATTGGTTTTAGGACGTTAATTGGAATTTAAGGCATGGAGACAGCCTCGACCAAATTTAACAGTTTAAAGATCTAATTGGCTTTCTTATTCTATAAAATAGAACAAGGCTTCCAATGACCTGAGCAGAGAAGGTTGGCTCTGTCAACAGAAAAGGACTGAATAAAGCACAATCTAGGAATAAGAGAAGCAGCAGCTTGGTCCTTTCATAGTTATTTTCCCCGTAGGGTTAAGACAGGGGACTATCTTATGCTGGCTTGTATAAATGAGGTCTCTTAAGATTGGTGGTTGTGTAGCTCCTGACTTTTTTTTTTTTTTTTTTTTTTTTTGGAAAACTAGCCTGTCTTAAAGTTAGTTTAGTAACACGTGGCCCCTGGCCTGAATAACTCCATTCTGGTTTGGTCTGATCTGGTGTAGTACCAAAGCAACTTTTTTTTAAAAAAGTTTCTCTTTGACATATTCTAATTCTAAGCATCACTATTCTTGCACTTTGGGGACATGTTTAAGTAAAGTAACAGTTACTTGTATACAATCACTTGATACCTTGTGATATCAAGACAGGTATTCAGTTAATAACACGCAGGTAGTATACACAGTGTCTATGCTGGACCAAAAAGGATGATTCACATCCCAGACATGATGGAAATTTTACTACACTTCTAAGAATGTCAGGCAATTTAAAACTTGTTTCTAGAATTCTTTCATTGAATGTTTTTGGAAGGTGCTTGACTGCAGGTAACTGAAACAATAGAAAGTAAATCCTCATATGGGGAGTCTTCTGTTTTGTAGGCATTGTCAGTCACTGAATCTCAACTACTCAGTTCTGCCTTAATGTTTAAGCAGCCTTAAACAACAATATATAAATGAATACATGTGGCTGTGTTCCCATAGAACTTTTAATCAAAACAGGTATCAGGTAGGATTTGGCTATGGGACTTTAGCTTGCTAGTGTCTAATTTAGGATATGCCTACATTCCTAAGTCTTAGACTTTTGAGTATTTTAGCTAAAGATTAGAGGTGCACAGTGGGGTCTCTTCATTCTTGGTGATCAAGAAATCCAGATTTCTTATGTGAATTCATATTCATGCATGACCCTAGCTATCACATCAGTTCTGAACCCTACAACTAACAGCCTCTGCCATGCCTCAAAGAATCTTGCCTTCTCTTTACATAGCTCAGCCCTTTGCTAAGGAACTGGGATGAATTGCTTTGTAGGCTGCTCAGGAACCTTCTTTGTGTATCCCATCATCTCTACTATTCTCCCTTAAAAATTTCAGGTGTTTCAATAGTCCAGAACTCTTACTTTGCACCTACTTAGCTGAGTGACACCATTGCATTGCTTGGTCTCCATTTCTTTTTCCCTTCTTTTGGCCAAAAAAAAAAAGTCCCTAGACAGAAGGTTAGAGCAGTTTTGGAAATTACTTAATTTGTTTTCCTCCTTTCAACAACTACAATTTTATCTATTATTCAGGGTCTAAAAATCGTTGCTTTGTGTAGTTTTTAGCACTATTTGGTACTTGTTACTCTGTTGTAGTTAAAAGTGGAATTATGCCATTGCTTTTGAACATTTATGATTTTTCTTCAACATGTAATCTAGACTAAATATTCATTATAATATTTTCACTGCTTACATTTTTTATAAAGTTAATATAGACATTATAGAAATTAGGATGATAAGGCCAAAATTTTGATACAAAAGTTTAATATACAGAATATATACAGTTAATATACAAAAAATACACAGGGTGTATAATGAAGAGAAAGTATCCCAGTTACCCTTCTTCCCCGTATATCAAGTTCAGTTACTTTTCTGTACCTTTTCAGAAATATTTCAGAACTTTTTAGATGGAGGTATGTGTTGAAGAACACACAAACAAGTAATGTTTTAAAATAACTTACTCAAACTAATGAATGGTTTAGATTTTTTCATTATATTTTATTTTCCTTTTCATTCCTATTTCTAATCTCCTTATTGATACAAGATGGCAACTTCATAATTTACCACAAATTTAGGAATTAATAGTGCAGACTGATTAGTCGTATTTCAAAACGTAGGAAATAAGGTAGAAGAAAAAAATACAGAATTTAAGCTTCAAAAGAAATAAAACTATTGTATTGACCATTGATCTTTTGAAATGGTGAAAATATTATGACTTTATAATTTAATTATCATTTTATTCTTATTGAGCCCTTTATCCAAAGCAGAAGATACTCCTTTAAGAAGTTGTTAAAAAATAAAATGATCTTTGGTGAAGACTATATTGAAAGCATTCTTTGTATGTTTCTCTATGCAGTTCATTAATGGTGCTAAGGAAATCTGCTATGCTCTTCGAGCTGAAGGCTATTGGGCTGACTTTATCGACCCATCATCTGGTTTGGCAGTGAGTAATTAAATACATTTTGGATGTCATATCATGTGAAGTAAGATGATTTTTATTACAAAATTATTAAAAATGAAGACAGTTATTAATTTTTACCTTTATTAGCATAAAATTTGGTTTATATTAGTATATTTACTGTTTATAAACTGAAAATTAGAAATTAATATTGTCTGATTTCTTTAAGGAAGAAATTATTATTTTTAGAAGCAAAGAACATATTTTTAACGATCCAGAGAAGTAACTTTTTGGAAATTGGTATTTAGAGTTATGCTTTGAAGACAATACTGACCCAAAATTGTGGTCTCATTTTAAATTCTGAATATTTCTTTCATTTACAAGTGGTGATAAAATCAGTTTTTTAATCTTAGGATATGTAGTGCTGTTTCTCAAAGTCAAAGATGTAATATAGACTAGAAATAGAAAAGTTTGATCTAGGCTTTAATTTTCTTATCTTGACAATGATGAAAGTGAATCAGCTGATTCTCATAAAGTTTATTTTATCTTCAAAGTTTGTATCTGATTCTAAGTAACATGAAATTTGCTAAGAACATTCACTTCATATTTTCAGAATACACAGGTATTAGAGAAGCAGGTGTTAGGACAGTTTAGGTATCGCATATGACCTTTTTATTTTTTATTTGATTTTGTAAATATGTGGGGTATTAAAATGAATGTGTTCATATTTTCATAAAAAAATTATTACTATAATTTATTTCTTCCTAATGAAAATATGATTTCATTTTTTATTTCCTCTAGTTTTTTGGACCATATACAAACAGCACTCTTTTTGAAACAGATGAACGTTACCGATATTTAGGATTTACTGTTGATGATCTTGGCTGCTGTAAAGTCATCCGTCATAGTCTCTGGGGTACCCATGTGGTTGTAGGAAGTATCTTCACTAATGCAACACCAGATAGCCATATTATGAAGAAACTAAGTGGAAACTAGCAATAATGTCATTTTATTTGCTGCTTTATTTGTTTGTAATTGATTGAACAATATAAAGTGTCAAAGACTACAATTTTGGAAATATACTTATTTCCAGGTATTTATTTCAACGTTTATGGATTTACAACACTGGCAAGTGATTTGGGATTTTAAAATCACAAATGTTAATTATTCATATTGTCATTGAATATATGTGGAGCACTTCCACATTGTACAAATGTGGGAGTTAACACATAATCAGGGTATGATTGGTCTCTTATTATTAGTTCTCCCCTTTATTGAAAAAGCCTTCGTTTTAATTATTTTTTTCAAAAAATCATATATTTGGTTATTATGGCATGTGTTCTTTTATTGCAGTATTTTAAAACTTAGTTCTTAAAAGATTTTAAAGTAGCTACAGTATTAATTTTCAAAGTTGTTTTTAATAATACAAATGAGAATTCTACATCCATTGTAGACTTTTCTAATTTTCTTTTTTTCTTTATTTGTTAAGCATTCTCAAACTAATCTAAGTATTACTTTGAAATAACATGGGGAGGAAAAAAGAATAAAGATAATACATCTTGATGTATAAAAAAAAAGCATATGAATCTCATTCTTATACACACTTTAAAAAAAAAATTCTTAACTCCTGAGTTGGGCCAGATAAATACATTTTATTTTCAGATAAAACTATGCCTCTGCTGCTGAATCACATTTCTTCAGCCTCGTTACTTTAGTGCCTTTGTGACAGAACTTGTTTTTACAGCACTATAAACTTTAAAGGAATCATCTTTAATTTGTAAGGCTTTGCCAATAGAAATAGACAAATCTCAGGGGGAAAAAAAACAATTTCTATCAACTGAAATAATTGAAAGAAACTTTATATTTTTCTTTGTCTTTTGTTTTTGTAATTAAATTTTTGTTTTTAAAAGGAGTACATGAAGATCACCAACTTTGATTTAAAACTCTTTGCTTAGTTAACTTGTAGCTTGATATAATAATTATTGCCCGCAATTGAAACAGTAAAAGTTACAAAGTTTGTATTCATTATGGGAAAAATGTGGTGGTTTCCATAACATTTTGAAAACAATTTATTAAAGTGTGTATGTATATATACATGTATACATGCATATACACATGTATATGATAAGCTTTCATCTTTAACTAGCACCCAGTTAAAAACACCAAACATCAAGTGCTCCAGAGGATTATCCTGCTGCCTTCCAGGCATTTTACTTCTCCCAAAGATAACCTCTATTGCATAAATTGATTTTTATATCTGAACCCATGTTTCCTTTTGTGTCTGGCTTCTTTTATTCAGACATCTGCTACATTGCACATTCTTTGTGCCATGGGTTGAAACTTGTTTTAACCATTCTAAAGTGCCATCTACTGGTTGAAATGATACTTACTCCTAGGTGGCCATAGCTATGTACTGTATTGTATGGGGAAGAGACTACATGGTGCTGAGACTCCCTTTATTATCTTGACTTTCTAACAAGATTTCCAGAAACAAATAGCATGGTAAGCAGTAACTGCCAGTAATTTTTTTTTCCTTGTAGTGTTATGGCAGGATTCAGGAAGTAGAACTCTTGCTAGTGGTAATTATAGAAAGTGCTTGATTATTATGTACTCTGTAAGAAAAACACCTCAAGTATCAGTTTTTTTATGATAATTTGATCAGGACTGTATAACAAAGAATTTGTAAATTTTCCACATAAACATTAATTCTCTACCTTTTAAAATAAGATTTAGACATTGAAATCGATATTAAACCTGTCAATGAAAAAAATTGGAGGATTGTAAAATTTATTTTTATAGGAACTTGGGAATTTTGGTATGATAGTTAAATGTTGAAAAGGGGTCTTTCAGATAATCTGATCCACATCACTTAGATTTTAGAGAACAAAATTGGAAAACAATGTACAAAGGTCACATCTAGTGTTGAAACCCTACACCAGAACTGGGCTGTAATTCCATTGTTTACATATATTTCCTTTCTATATTTGTTTTTCATGGTTATCAAGAATCTAGTAAGTATCCAATTAAAAATATCAAAGAGGCAAAATATAATCTGAAAAAACTTCAGGGTTAACTAATACTGGCTGCTCTATATCTTTCACTTAGAAATTTATTTCATTGAACCCTGTTTGCTCTGAATTTCTTTGAAAATTTACTGAAACATTTATTTAAAAATTCAGTTATAGGACTGGGGATATAGCTCAGTTGGTAGAGTGCTTGCTTCGCATGCACAAGACCATGGGTTCAATCCCCAGCACCACACACACACAAAAAAAAATTCAATTATAGGATGTTATACTTCAAACAGAAGTTCTCTGGCTTCATATTTAAAAATGTCTTTCTTGATTTCCATCACTTATATTTGAACAAAATTCTGCTTGTAGTTCCAGTTCTGTTCTCTCTTCTCATGACTGGTTTCTTATTCCAAAGCAGGGTTTGTCCACTTATGCACTATGTACATTCTGAGTCAGATAATTCTTTATTCAGACCCAAATCAATTAAAGAAAGGATTTGTTTGAGTCCAACTTCATGAACCCTTTTCTGCTACTGCACCCTCATCAGTCCTCCCTTATATTGAATAGTACTTTGTTGTATACTAGTATACAATTGTTTGGGGTTTTGATTTGGGTTTTTCTTAAATTTTGTCTCCCATACCTAGAAATTAGGAATCCCAATTCCCTACTGAAGCACAGCACTGAACATGAAGCAGTAACTTTTATTCTCATCCTCTGATTACTAACCTGGGTATTTTAAACTTTACATACATTTTTGTCTGCCCTCCATTCTTTTTGTCAATGGGATATATGTAGACTGTTACTTCATTATCTAGTGGACTTAGATAAAGGCTTTGAGTGTTTGACTTCCATTTATACTGAAAATTACTATAATCACTTAAAAACGTGTTACTGCTGTAGAAAGCACATAAATGATTGCTTGACTGATAACAAAGGTGACGCTGCAGTGCAGTGAGAAAAGGGTGATCTTTTTAAAATATCCTCCTGGGTCATTGAATATACATACAAGAAAAGAATATTTTTACTCTTACCTTGCACCATACACAAAAATTACTTCCAAATGGATGGCTTAATGTAGATGTGAAAAGTTTAAAGCAATTAGGTAAAAACAAAACTTAGTGACCTTGGAGTAGACAAAACTTTTCTAATAACCAAATGAGGGGAAGGTTTTGATGAATTACAGTAAAATTAAGCTTTTAATACATCAAAGACTCATGAAGGTGAAGGCAGCTAACAATTGGATATATAAACACATCCATCAACCCAGCAATATAAAATATCCAACAAAAACTCATTCAAGATATATCAAGAAATCATAAAATTGGTGTTACAGTTTGGATGAGATGTCCCCCAAAAGCTCCTATTAATGCAAGAGTATTCACAGGTAAGATGATTAGATTATGAGAGTGGTGACCTGATTGGTTCCTCCTAGTTTGGATCCACTGGATGTAACTGTTGGCATGTGGGATAAGGCTGGAGGAAGTGGGTCACTTGGGATGTGCCCTGAAACCGGGGGGAGGGCGGGGATGTTGTTCTTCCTGTGCCCCCTTCTGCCTGACCATGTATTAAGAAGCTTTCCTCCATTGTCATCTGTCATGATGTGCTACCTTACCTTGGGCCCAGAACAGTGGAATTGGTAGTCTATGAACTGAGACCTCTGAGTCATGAGCCCCAAGTAAACTTAGTTCTAAGTTGTTTTTATTGCATATATTTAACACATTGACACAAAAGCTGACTAAAACAATTAGGAAAAAAAAGCTTTATATATAAACATTGGCAAAAAATAAAAAATAACCCAAATGGCCAATGAATATTGGGTCATTGAATATACATACAGGGAAAGAATATACATGGGGTATATTCATTGGGTAAAAAATATACACTGCAGATGCACACACACACACACACACACACACATTGGGTTTATATGGTTCTCTACTTAAATCAGGTTGCAACTATGTGCATCCACACAATATCATATCATACCATACCACTGCATGTTTCCCCCTACAGTGGGTGAAATGAAGAAGATAACAAGTGTTGGCAGAGATATGGAACATTTGCTGTTTTGGGGAGAATAGAATAGTAAAAACACTGGAAAACTGGTAGTTCTAAACCTTAATATATCATAGGGCTTAGCAATTCCACCGAGACAGAGACCTAGGAGAAATGGGTATAGAGGTTCCACCCAAAGGCATGTGTTCCTATAAACATCTATACCAGCACAATGTTAATAGCTGAAGTAGGAAACTACTCAAATGCCCATTGAAATTAGAATGAACATATCAATTGTGGCATGTTCACATAGTGGAATGCTACATAATACTGAAAATAAATGCTTTATGACTACAACAAAATGGAAGAAGCTATTTAATATACAATAATGTGTAAAAGAAGCCAACACAAGAGTTCATACTATACAATCTCATTAATGTCAATCACAAAAATGAAAGTTCTGCTAGAAGTTTAGGATGGCACTTACCCTTGGGAGGGGAAAGATTTAGTTCTGGAATGTCTCCCAAAGGCCTGTGGTTAAAGGCTTGATCACCAACCTATTTGAAAGGGGTATAACCTTTAGAAGGTGATGTAGTGGAAGGAAATCAGGTCATTGGGGGTGTGTCCTTGAAGTGGGTACTGGAATCCCAGCCCCTGGTTTCTTTGCTTCTTGGTTCCTTCCATAGGTAGACAGGTTTTCTCTGCTGCCCCCTCCTACCACCGTACCACCATATGTCCAAAGCAATGGAGACAACTGATGGCAGATCGAAACCTCTGAAACTGAGTCAAAATAAACTACTTCCTTTTAAGTTGATTATTTCAGATATTTTTCACCTCAACAGAAAGATAATTAACATACTTACTGGCTGGAAAGTAGTACTAACTTTTCCTTCTTGGAACAAAAATAGGCCAAGCAGACAAGGTTGCAATGCTATAATCTGCTTTGATCTTGTTCTCTATAAAACTTGAGGCTCTAATTGCTTCAATTTTGTGTTATATAGATTATATTTAAGTTACAAATTATATATTCTAGTATGAAGATCTTGTGTCATTAAATTGTCACTTAAATGGATGCTAATTTAATAATACAAAACCAGGAGCAATTTTTTTAAAACTACTTTATACTCATTGCCTATGTTGCAACTGTATTTTTATGCCATTTTGCTACAAATTGAATTTTTAGGTTTTTAGTAATAAAAAGCTATCCCTGTCACAGATATCTTGAGGAAGTGCCTGCCAAAACGTGCAGTTTTGTTGGTAGAGTTCTTGAGCACGATTCCTGTCACATAGATGATCAGTGATAGATGTGAAATGCACACTGAGTGACTTAATGATGCTTCAAAACAGTTAATTCAGATTTACCGGGATCCACTGGGGCTTCGCCTTGGTACCCACTGAGATTCAACAACCTGGTGTAAGGAGATCTCTAGTTTCAGATTAGTTCAACATGTTTTATAATCATAGCATTGTTTCATCAGCACAATTGGAACAGTATATTTAATGAAATATGCTGCCTGTCTCCCAAATATTATGTGGTACATACTAACACTAAAAAAATTAGTTTTACCTGAAATACAAAATCATCTTACTCTATTTTATTTGCTAAATCTGTTGACCCTATGTGAATGACATTTGCTGTCAAAAAGTAGTTGTGGTTTTTTTGCACATAAGTAGTATTTTTATTATTTTTTTGCAAATACCAATGAATTCCCTATTAATAGGGCTCTGTGCTTCTTCCAGTCTTTGCTAGTGTAAACAATGCCACATTGTACTATCTGTGTTTGTGACATTTCTTGGCTTCACCAATGTGTCTTGAGGATATATTTCTTTACTATTATTATTATTATCATTATTATTATTATTATTATTTACTTACATATGACAGCAGAATGCATTACAATTCTTATTATACATATAGAGCACAGTTTTTTGTATCTCTGCTTGTATACAAAGTATGTTCACACCAGTTCGTGTCTTCATACATGTACTTTAGATAATAATGTCCATCATATTCCACCATCATTAATAACCCCATACCCCCTCTCTTTCCCTCCAACCCCTTTGCCCTATCTAGAGTTCATCTATTCCTCCATACCCCACTATGAATTAGCCTACTTCTATCAGAGAAAACATTTGCCATTTGGTTTTGGGGGATTGGCTAACTTCATTTAGCATTATCTTCTCTAATTCCATCCATCTACCTGCAGATGCCATGATTTTATTCTATTTTCTGCTGAGTAATATTCCATTGTGTATATACACCACATTTTTTTTATCCATTCATCTATTGAAGGGCATCTAGATTGGTTCCATAGTTTAGCTATTGTAAATTGTGCTGCTATAAACATTGATGTGGCTATGTCCCTGTAATATGCTGTTTTTTAAGTCCTTTGGGTATAGACCAAGGAGAGGGATAACTGGGTCGAATGGTGGTTTCATTCCCAATTTTCCAAGGAATCTCCATACTGCTTTCCATATTGGCAGCACCAATTTGCAGCCCTACCAGCAATGTATGAGTGTTATCATTTTCCCCACATTCTCACCAACACTTATTGTTGTTTGTCTTCACAATAGCTGCCATTCTGACTGGAGTGAGATAAAATCTTAGAGTAGTTTTGATTTGCATTTCTCTAATTGCTAGCGATGATGAACATTTTTTAATATATTTGTTGATTGATTGTATATCATCTTCTGAGAAGTGTCTGTTCAGATCCTTGGCTCATTTATTGGTTGTTTTTTTATTTGTTTTTGTTTGTTTATTGCTTTTGTGTGTGTGTGTGTGTGCGCGCGCGCTTAGCTTTTTGAGTTTTTTGTATACCCTAGAGATTAGTGCTGTATCTGATGTGTGAGGGGTAAAGATTTGCTCCCAAGATGCCAAGATGTAGGCTCTCTATTCACCTCACAGATTGTTTCTTTGGCTGAGAAGAAACTTTTTGGTTTGAGTTCATCCCATTTATTGATTCTTGATTTTAATTATTATGCCAAAGGAGTCTTATTAAGGAAGTTGGGGCCTAACCCCACATGATGGAGATTAGGGCCTACTTTTTCTTCTGTTAGACACAGGGTCTCTGGTTTTATTCCTAGGACCTTGATCCATTTTGAGTTGAGTTTTGTGCATGGTGAGAGATAGGGGCTTAATTTCATTTTACTGCATAAGGATTTCCAATTTTCCCACAACCATTTGTTGAAGAGGCTATCTTTTCTCCAATGCATGTTTTTGGCACCTTTGTCTAATATAAGTTAATTGTAATTTTGTGAGGTAGTCTCTGTGACCCCTATTATGAACTATTGGTCTACCAGTCTGTTTTGGTGCCAATACCATGCTGTTTTTGTTACTATTGCTCTGTAGTGTAGTTTAAGGTCTTGTATAGTGATGTCACCTGCTTCACTCTTCCTGCTAAGAATTGCTTTAGTTATTCTGCATCTCTTATTTTTTAAGATGAATTTCATGATTGTTTTTTTTCTATTTCTATGAGGAATGCCATTGGGATTTTGATCAGAATTGTACTAAATCTGTATGGTAGTATGGTCATTTTAATAATATTAATTCTGCCTCTCCAAGAGCAAGGTAGATCTTTCCATCTTGTAAGTTCAGTAGTTGTTTTTAATGGTAAGAAACTTACAGGACCAAACTAAAAAAAAAAAAAAATTAAAGACCAGTACCTACTGAACTTATAAAGGGTACACACTTTGAATACTCTAGAAAATCAACACATTCAGGATTAAACAATACCTCCATGGCTTATCAGCTGTTTATAATTTCAATTTTTCCCTTTGATTGTTCATTATCACTGTTCATTTATCACTATTATATCTCTCATGTTTGTTTTTAAAATGTGACTTAGATCTTCAATATTAAAATTGACAATACTTTTGAAGACTTTAATTTTCCATATTTCTATTAGATTACACAAGGACATGAAATTCATTTCTCGTTTGCTTACATACCATGTGGCTTCATTTACCCTTGTTTAATTTTATTTTACAAACTCCATCTCCAATGTCACACAATCTTAATTGTCAATTTTAAGGTTTGTTGCCATCCGAACTGAATTAAGTGACTATTAGGGTCAAAGGGAAGACATAGTTCTGGCACAGTAAACAAGCTTGGAAAGAGAAAGGGAAAGTATGTTTATTGTAGTGTAACTAAGTTATAGTAATAAGATTTGTCCTATATTAAGCCCGGGTGAGTTAAAATACCTTCTCAGAGTCAAGTGGTCACTCATGGGAAATAAATTAATTCTCCTGAGACCCTGGAGCATGAATTAGTGACCTGGAAGAGGGAATTAATCTCAAATAGATGAGCACTTGGCTTTGAAATTGCTCTCTATTTATAGTTCCCTTAGAATCAAATTTAGATCGAACCCACAGCATAGTTTTATATAGATAAACCAAACTCCACATTGATTCAAAACAATAATGTCTCCAAGTGGTAAAAATAATTTTAGCCTATTGAAAAAAAACTTTTGTGTGTATGTGTGTGTGACAATGAACACACCAAGTCCCCCCCAGAAAATTAGAGGTGAGGCTGAAAAGTGAAGAAGCAGCAAGTATTATTTATTACTCTCAAAACTATTGATCCACTTCTGAAATTAATTCTATTTTTTGTTTTTAAAGTTTTATTTTCACAGGCAACTTAAAGATTTGTAAAAGCCTAATTAGATAGTTAATTTTCTCACATTGTATTATGAAGGATAACTGAAAAAATGATTAACTCCATAAATTACATGTAAGTATCAATCCCATTTCCTTTTCCATCATTTAGATAAAAGATATTCAGAGTTGTAAGTTTTGGTTGGTTATAAACCAATTAACTAACAGAAGGAGCTGTGGCAAGTTCAGGATTACCTTTAGCTGTTGGACTTCCCGCTACATTCCTCCATTTCATAGTGGAAAATAATCTAATTCTAATAATGAGTGTCCTTTTAATGAGTATACATATGAATATATACACACACACACACACACACACACACACATATACATACATACATACATGCACATACTGCTTGTGAACAAAACTTCTAACTGCAAAATAGCTATATATGTGAATCATTTTACATGATTTAATTATTATATTAAAGTTTATAAAATATGAATATTTCAAATGGAAAAGAACTTCTAATTTTTTATTAGAGTTTTATGGTTATACAAAGTGGTTGGGTTCATGCATGGATATCAGTTTCAGTTCATGATTTCTCTTTTCCTTCCTATCCTCCTCACTTTCTTCTTCCTCTACTAGACTTCCTTTTGCTGATCTATTAATTTATATGTGATCAGATTCTTATGTAATCTTATTCTTCCCTCCTTTTTATTTTATTCTAGCTTCTGTATATGAGAGAAAACATTCAACCTTTGAGTTTTTGAGTTCGAGTAATTTCACATAGCATGATATTCTCCATTTTCACACCTTTACTGGCAAATGCCATAATTTATTCTTTTTAATGGCTGAGTAGCACTGCATTGAATGTATATACCACAATTTCTTAATTCATTCTAAGGCATCTGGGTTGATTCCATAATTTAGCTATTGTGAATTGATTGTACTACTATGAACATTGATGTGGCTGTGTTGCTGTAGTATGACGATTTTTACATCTTTGGGGAAAATACCAAGGAGTAGGAGAGCTGGGTCAAATGGTGGTTCCATCCCTGGTTTTTTGAGGAATCTCCAAACCGCATTCCAGAGTGGTTGTACTAAGTCTGCAGTAAGAACGTCTAATTTTGAACTGAGGACTTTTTCTAACTTTTTTAATGCTCATTGATATTTAAAAACATAATTTGCAATGATACTTTTGACCAGTAGGTGTCACCATCTAATTACCTAGAAATTCCTCAAATTTGGGACTTCTAGTTTTGCAAAGACTTGGAGCCTTCTGATTTTGTAAAGAATAACCTATCTTATCTATTCTGCATGTCTAAAATTTGAATTATTCTATTTAAAAAGAGAAATCCTTATACATTGCTAATGACTTCTTTGTTTTCTCCTCATGCTATTAATCATTATTATTAGATGCCACTATTTGGGCTGTGAAACTATATTATGTTTCAAATATAAAATGAATTTGCAGTAACTAGACTGTCTAACAGTTACACATCATTTTTTTCCATTTTTTAAATCACAACATCCTGGGAAAGAATGTCACAGTGCAATCTAGTATCTTGAGAGAAAGACTCCTAGCTACTAATAATGTAAGGCAAGTGGCAGCAGAAAACATACGGTGAGGTCAAATTTTTCTTCACCAGCAAAGAAGGCAGAAATCTTAGCCAGAAAGCACTGTGTTTAGTCTAATATGGTTTCATTTTGTTTCTATTGTCAAGCAATTATTTAGTGCTTACTGTCCCATAAAAGAAGAAACCATGTCTCTGAAATATGAAAGCAAACAGTCAATAAGGGTTAGCTGTTGAGCTTTAGAAGTGTTTGTAATGTATTGTGGCTTCACAGAAGAATTAAAAACATGTAATATGTGAACTATAGAAAAATGCATCAAAAAATGAACCAGTTAAGGTCTAGGGTTGTAGCTCAGTGGCAGAGCACTTGCCTAGCTTGTGTGAGGCACTGGATTTGATCCTTAGCACCACATAAAAATAAATGAATGAAATAAAGGCATTCTGTCCATCTACAACTACAAAAAAAAATTTTGTTAACTGAACCAGTTAAATTTTTTCATGTTACTGTGCAGCACTTAGAACAGGACATGGCAAAATTCAAAGTGGCTTCTGAATCATAAAAGAAAATCCAAAATTTATAATTATTTTATTATTGTTCTGATTGGAAAATAAGCCTCAGAGTAATATACACATTAATTGAACTTTAAGGACAAGTTAAATAAGCAACAGAACTTATACAAACAGTTTGTAGCTTTGTAGGCAAGAAAGAAAAAGGTATTAAACTATAGCTGCTTTTTAGTCCTCCCCTTTAGTTTTTAGATGAAAAAATTCAAGAGCATGAGTTAATGCCCTGGAGAGACTTTAAGTGGTCTGTCCAAGGTTGCCTTAGAATCCAGGTTCCTGGGTCTTTGTGAACTACTTCTCTTTTAATTAGCAATTTCTGATAATTCAGTTAGGCTTTGAAATTAATATTTTATTTTCTACTAAAAAAAGAATTTTCAAGTACAGTGAAGGCTTTTATAATATTACCCATTTGCATTACATGATCACTATTTTTAATGCAATCTTAATTAGGAACCTTCCCCACTCTGAAAGGGGAAACTCCCAGTAATACCGCAGCTCTACTTCATTCAGCGCATCAGTGACAATGGAAATGGCAAGAAGTTCTGTCTGATGATGGTATAATGACTAATAGAGAAAGAAAGGCCAATACCTTTGATGTGATAAAATATTTGATGTGCTCAGTAATATTTAGATTTTTATAGTTATACACATTTATGGTTTTAAGAAAGCACCTTTGTTGTTGAATTTCCTTCTGAAACAGTAATGTTATAGATCTGAAACTCCTATTTTTTTTATTTTTTTTTTATTTTTGTGGCTCCTGCAAGATTCTCAGGAATGCAACTATCACATTATGCCAAAATAAACAATTGAGATTATGGGACTATTAATTTGATCTTGGGGAACTATTTCAAGCATTCTGTTGTTCACAGTGCACTCTATTTACCAACATAGGTAAAAGCAAGCCCTTTGCTATTTATTTCAGTCATTGCTTGCTTACACTATATGATATGGTTTGAATATGGTGTCTCTCTAAAATTAATACTTTAGAACTTAACCCCCAAGGCAGTAGGTATTCAGAGGGAGGGCATTTGGGGAAGTGATGGCTTTAATTCTCCTATGAAAGAGATTTCAGAGAGATGTCTCCCATTCCCTTTATCTTTTCTGCCCAACAAGGACATATCCTACCCACTTCCAGCAATCCAAACAACAGACTGTCATTTTCACAAGTGGGAAAACAAGCAGAAGAAGTTAGGTGAGATGGTAACGTCACACAGATAATGAGAGGCAGAGCCAGGATTAGAACAGGAGCAATTGAGCCCACAGTCTAACGTAATGCCTCTCCTGATGCCAGTTTGTAAGGAACAGCCTTCTTCAGTTCAGATGTATTGAAATTGAAGAGGAATATGGGAATATGTTCCAGGTAGTTAGGGACAGGAATCTAGAATTCAGAGAATTGTCAAGATCAGGATCTAGAATTGAATGCCTCATAAACCTCTCTCGGTTAACTTAATATTTTAAGTTATAACTTAATAACTTAATATTCACAACACTTCATTACTGAATCTGAGATTCAAATTTAACCCATTGATTTTACACGACTCAGGAAGTATATGGGAGCAGCAATCAAAATTATAAAAGATTTTCAGACTCCTTGAAAAGAATGTTGAGACACTTTGTCACCAAACCTCTCATAGTTGTTGAATTCTGCTTATCTTTCGCTTTCTTATGTATTCCAATAATTTGCTTGTGGGCTGTATTGATTTCCATTTGGTTTAGGAAATCAGGAGGCTTGTTAAAGTTCCAACCTTTAGCAAGTGTTTTAGGATTCTAAAATTTTCAATATTGCAACATGCCAAAGAAATATTATGATGAGTTCAGATATCCATACACACCACAGTAAATTAAAGAGCTGAATAGCATTGTCATTAAGAGAATGAGCTTTGGAAAAATGACTGGGTTTAGATCTCAACTCTGACATTTTTAAGTTTTCTGACTGTGAGCATGTTATTTTCTGCCTCTAATGACACTCCTCATGGGAAGTTTTAAGATTTAGGAGGGATGACACATGCATGTCACTTCTCACTATTTCTATCGAAGAAGTCAGTAAATCTTGGATTTATTATCTCCTCTCTGAATGTTTACAAATTTTGTGAACCTCTATACAGGCAAAAATTACCAAAAAAATGCATTTCCCTAAAATTATTTAATACAAATATCTTCAAGAGATGTGTTTAACAGAACACTTTAATATTTAATTAACCACAACCTTGGAGAAGGAAAATATAATACCAGCACAAACAATTCATCACATCCAAAACAAATACAAGGCAAACTCCTATTAGGTGTTTATACATACATAGTGTGTTGAGTTAGGTAATCACGAACTCACTGCTTTAGATTTAATCAGCCACTATATCAAGAGATAATTGTTGGAAAGTTTTGATTGGCATTTTAAATGGTTTCCCTTTGGTAAGGTGGTAAGTATATTAAAACTCAGCAGACAAACACTGGATTGAACAGAATTCTACCTCAGAACTTTAGAAATGTACATATATAACTATGAGAGAAATAGAACTTTTAAAAGTGCCAGTCTTTACAGTGACAGATGCTATGTGTTTGTATAGCCAAGTTTTAAAAAGTCCTACCTAGTGCAAAATGGTTCCCTCTATGGAGATTTTCCTGGGTCTTTATAAAGGTCCAATTGTTGTTCATGTTTACTATGATGACTCTATTTATAAATCAGTAGGAGATTCAAAATTAACAATTTTTTTGCACACACATTATCTGTTCAAATTTACATAAATATCTAATTTAATATTCACAAAAACAGTATGGGGTAAGTTATAGTATCTCCAGCTCCTGAGGAGGAAATCAAAACTTAGAAAGTAAGGAAATTACTTAGGGTCACAAGGCTTTTAAGTGATGAACTAGGAATACAAACTCAAGTCTTTTTTGATCTTAAAGCCCTTGTCTTTCAGATCATAGTGCCTCATGAAAACCATTGATCAAGCTTCTCACTTGAGGAAACAGCTTTTGGATATTTTATTGGAGGAAGACACTGCTGATTATAGGGATATTATTTAAACATGATTTAAACTGATTTTGATAAATTATTTTTTAGGTTCCTGGAAGGCATAAGTAATAAGACTTCTTAGTAAAGTGTTTATGTGGTAGGTGGCTCAGAGTGTGTTCTGCTGCTTTAGGAATCTAAAAGTTCAAGAAGGCTTTGAAGCTTGATTTTACAGAAAGAACACTATTTTTAGACTGATTACTAGAATTTGGATAAAATTAAAATTCTAGGCTGGAGGTGAAGCTCAGTGGTGGAGCACTTGCCTGGCATATGAATAAAAACTGGGCCCAGCACACTCAAAATAAGTAAATAATAAAACAATTTTCCAATTCTCAGAATGACTCATGAATAATGTGGAAATCAACATGGGTTATATAGGATTTGATGAAGATCAGAGTATTGTAAATGGCTTAACCTGAATTTTAACATTTGTATAGTAATCATATAAATGAATTAGAAAGAAACATACTAAAAGAAGTTTTAGTAGGAATAAATGGCAGTGTTTGCCCTCAATTAAAAAGATTATAGACATTCATGTGCATAAGTTTAAATGTGCAAATATCCAGAGGTTTGTTTTATTCTACCATATTACTTATTACAAATTATTTATTATTTTTATAATACCAAGTATATCAGCAGTTTTTTTAACTGCTATAATTTTGCCCATCTTAGTACCAAACTAGAAATATAAAATTTGAAGGCAGCATCCCTGTTATTTTAAATTAGGTATTCCTTTTGCTGTTAAACATTCTTTAATGTGGAGTACCTCTTTTCAGAATAAGGTGTTTAAATGCATAAAATATATGTGATTATTTTAATTTTTTGAAATACATTTATCAAAATATTTTTAAAATTTGTGACATGTGTTTTTATTAATGCATTAAACCAAAAGATAAGCAGCAGTCTAATAGCTACTATAGTTTTGAATTAATGATGAAGATAAATGGTCTTCTGAGATATCTGTAACATCTAAATGTGATAGCAAGAAATCTGTGTTTTCCATTGGTGACAATTCAGAGGAACCATTAATAACCCTGAACTTGTTGTCTATGTTCTTAATGGAAATAAATACTAAATTTCAGCTGAATGCTAGTGAAAATAAAGATGCAGTTTTCTCCCAAACAAATTTATTCTACACATGGACCCCTACATTTAGAAAACCTGTACGTAGTCTGTGTTTCTGAAAGCGTATATCAGCAATGTCTACTTTATTGCATGCTTTTGGGGTTTCTAATATGGTCGTCCTTGTAATATTTGTAGTCTAAAGGAACTGACAAATAAAGCTGGCAAATACATGGTGTTCCCAGTCACCAAACACTAACCCGGGTAGCTCTATCACCTAAGGTGATTCAGGGATGCAGACTCCTCCTGTCTGTGGCTGCACCAGATCCCAGGATCTTGCTGGGGTCTACATCCCACTGATGGAGGGGTAAAGACAAGCTGAAGGAAGCACTGCAGCCTCTTAAAAGGCTTGGGCCTACAGGTAGCACACATCACCACCACCCACGCACGTTTCTTTGGCAAGAATTAGTCACATGGTCTCATTTGGGCATCATTTCATAGCAACAACTCCATATAGTGCCACCAGCAACACAAGATTTTGATGGACCATTAGCTAGCTCTACCATAGCATATCCTCTCTTATTGCTTTTATAAGATAAATTTGGCAAAAAGTTTTCTGACTATTATATCATCCCTCACATTACCAAGATGAATTCTACTTGGTTTTTGGTGAATGATTGTCTTTCTAAATTGTCAAGCTAGAAGAGGGTATAAAGCACCTAGTGGCCTTTGCCCTGCGAATGGAGCACCTGAACTGCAAACCCAGCAATCATCTTTGAAGTGCCCTCTCTTTCACTCCTTGGAGGTGATCTGTCAGTGCTGCTCCCTATTTATTTTACATCCTAAATACCACTTAAATCAGGACTACCCTGGCAACTGCCTTACTTCAGATCCCCATAAATTCTCTCCTGGGCCACTTGTAAAATAGTCTGCTGGTGGCTCTCCACCTTCAGTGTCGTCCCCCCTCCTGAAACCATTTCTCCACCAACATTTGAACTTTTAAAACTTTGCACCTCTATGAGTGAAAAAAATTGAATACCTTCATGCATGCACTCTGATATATTTATAAGCTGTGTATGATTACTCTCTCACTATTTTATATGTGTATCATAAAATGTTCATAAAATTAAAGCATTTTAAATGGAGAGATTAAAACATAAATAGACATAGATGTTCTAAAATGAGCTTCCTCATCCAGTGCATTATTTGATTCCTGCCTCACACTCTGGGGGCTATGGGGTGAGGGATGCTACAAGTACTAGAGCACTCTCACTGGAACTCCAGCCTATCCCATCACAGGGAGATCTGGGAAGTAGACTTCTGTCTGGAAGGGGTGGGTGAGGATGGGAGAAACTGCACCCACTTCAGTTTGAAGTGGAAAACCTGGAGATTACAGGGACTTCGGAGATGTAATGGGGGAGGGTGGTGAAGTGAGAGCTGCTGCAGGACTCTCCGGAAAGTGCTGTGAGGGAAACCCCTGGGACGCTCCATGACCTTCTGAGTATAATGGTTTTTGCTTCATTTCAGCCTCCTCAATATCACCAAGCTCTTCTCGTGGAAAAATGCTAATGCCTAAGAAAGACAGTTTTGAAAAATTCTTTTCCCAGACTCAGAAGGTACTGGAGGTTGGGGCATCAGCAGACAATAACCAGTCACAGACAACATACCTGGAAGGAAGCACAGCCACTTCAGGCTGACTACTAATAGTCTACTCAGGATTCAGAGCCATTTTCCTGAAATGCACCTGATTTCATCTTCTAATTTTTGCATAGCTTCCTTTAGCCTCCATTGGCTGCTGATCCCTACAGCTTTGAAAGCTTTGGTTCATATACTAAGTAGAAGCATAAACAAGTGAAACACATTCTTACATTAAGCTTTGATTGAACAGTGGGAGTGCTGAAAGCCTCTCCTGTTACATAGTCCTGCATGGTCCCGTCTTAGCAGGGAGCCTTCCAGAGCTCCACAGAACCTGTTTAGTCAATGTTTAGGACGTCCAAAGTAATTAATGCAACATTAGAGGCCCCTCGGCACCTACCTCCTGCTCACCTTTTCAGTTTCGTCTCCTAACAGCCTTCAGGCCACCCTGCGTGCTGGTGTTCCCGATTTAATTACTCTTACCTCAAAGATTTTCCATGGCACATCTGCTCTTCTTTCTTGGAATGTTCCTACCTCATCCAGGTGATTTTTCACAAATCATCACTTCCTCCAGATAATTTTCCTAGACCTGACAACTACCCTTCTATGAGGACAGCACTTGATGCAAAACAGGGTTCCACAAGTATTGATTCCATGAACTGAGTAGGCAGGAAAATATGCAGTATCTGTTATTCCCACTCCTTGTTTCTCAATTCTACAGGCACTTAGGAAAAAATCTATGCAGTATATAGTTTCACTTTAGGTATTCTTTTAATAATGCATTTTTTTGTGTTTATGTGTATATATAATTCTGCCAAACTGAGTGTTTCTGAAATTTCCCAATGAAAGTAAGATATTTTGTTTTGTTGAAAAAAAATGGAAATGATTCAAAATGGCAAAACAAGTATTCCTGGAATCTGGTGTTCACAAATTCAATCTGCAGCACTCAGAACTCTCTCCTAACTGTCCTGTTCTCTCCCTTCAACTTTGTCATCCACAGGTCCCCTACATGAAGGCTGGGCAGTCTTACTGTATTCACCAATGTTAGGTTTCATCCGCAAGCCTCTCCTCATACTATCATATTATCTCTTGGATTATCCTGTTCTCCCTTTCTACATTTCTTGCCTGTGTTATTTCTAACAAGAAAGACCTAGTTCATAAACTATTACCATTAAACAGTCCATATTGATCTCTTCTGCCTGAACTTCATTACCAACATTTGACTGCTTCATTTAATTTAGCAATCAATCCACTCTTTCTTGCCTTAGTATGTAGATCTTTAAAGCATCTTTGGCTTCTCTGCTCTCCAAAAGTCATGAGTCCTGAATTATCAAAGATATAACACTTTATAGTTATTCACATCATCTTAATGAGCCCAATGGGATGTATATAACAGGTGCTGACAAAGACCTATTTTAAGGCTGAATATCTCTGAGCATGTTCAAGACCTAGGAAATTTTTCAGGTTTGTTTTGATTGTTGGAGTCAGTCATTCATCAACAAAAAATAAGTTTTGAAATCTATTTGCATGAATAAATGAACATTACTTGAAATAGTGGACAACATTCATGAAAACAAGATTTGAGTGACAAACATAAAAATAGAATTATACTGAGTCAGTACCTATTCACAGACATCTTTTGAGTAATGTTTTGTAAGAACACTGGATTGAAAGAACACATAGTTTCAGTCCTGGATACTTCCCAGGTCTTTGGGTGGGGCGGGGTGGGGGGGAAATTGTGTTATATCACTGATCTTGAGTTTGTACATTTCTAAAAGAATGCTGAACTTAGTCATTTTTGTCATTTATTTCAGCCAAAAGGGGAAAAAATCATCTACTTTACACTTGGAGGAAGGCAGGGGCATAAGAAAAATACAGGAACTGCAAGAGAGGCTAATAGAATTTTTTCCTTCTTCTGTAGTAGACCAAAGCACCCATACCTCAGCCCAGAAATTGTGAACATCTTATGTTACATGGGAAGAGGGATTTATGATTGCAAAAGGAATTAGGGACTGGGTGCAGTGGTGCACATCTGCAATCCCAGCAGATAGGGAGGCTGAATGTTATGAATTAGATGTGGTGTCCCCCCAAAGCTTATGTGTGAGGCAATGTAAGAAGTTTCAGAGGAGAAATGATTGGGTTATAGCCTTAACCGAATCAGTGGATTGATCCCTGATGGGATTAACTGGTAGGCAACTGGAGGTGGGTGGGGTATGGCTGGAGAAGGGGTTCATTGGGAGTGTGGCTATGGGGTATATATTTTGTATCTGGAGAGTTGAGTCAGTCTCTCAGTCTCTCTCTCTCTCTCTCTCTCTCTCTCTCTCTCTCTCTCTCTCTCTCTCTTTCCTGATCATCTTCCTGATCATCATGTGAGCTGCTTCCCTCTGTCACACTCTTCTGCCATGATGTTTAGCCTCACCTTGAGCCCAGAAGTGTGGAGTCAGCCTTCTATGGACTAAGACCTCTGAAACCCTGAACCCTCAGATATACTTTTCCTCCTTTACAATTGTTCTGGTCGGGTCTTTAAGATGCAGCAGTGAAAAAGCTGACTAAAACACTGAGGCAGGAGGATTGAGATTCCAAAGCCAGCCTCAGCAATTCAGTGAAACCCTGTCTCTAAATAAAAAATAATATAAAAAAGGGCTGGGGTTGTGACTCAGTGCTTAAGCACCCCTGGGTTCAATCCCTGGTACAAAAAAAAAAAAGAAAGAAAAAAAAACAGAATTAGGCTTAACAACCAACTGGCTTAAACAGAGGAGATCATCCAGGTGGGCCCATTAAGGCCTTAGGGGCCTTATATATGGAAAGGGACAAGAAGAGTTATGCCAGATGATGCAGGGCAAAAAGGACTCACCCTCCTATTTTTGGCCCTGAACCTGGAAAGGACCCTGCACTGGGAATGCAGTCAGTCTTCAGAAAATGGAAAAGACAGAGAAGGGTTGGATTCCAAAGTCCCCATAAGGAATAGACCGGCCAACTCCTCAGGATCAGTCCATGTTGGATTTCTGACCTCTAACCCGAGAGATAATAAATTGGGTTGTTTCAAGCCACCAGGTGTGCCATAATTTGTTACATTAGCAATAGGAAATGAACATACCTCCCACTCAACAAAAAAAGATGAAAGAAACAAAACTGAAAACTTTTTCTAGTAAAGTAACGTGAAGAAAATAAATCAGCATGACATGTATGAACTAGCAGCAATCACTTTAGGGACTGTGAAATCTTCATTTATTAAAAAGAAACTAGAATAATTCAGCCATTTGTACACTTTATGAAGCAGCCACTTTCATCTTCCTGGTCTCAGAAGATGTATCTGTTTGAGCATAATAAATAGCATCAAATAGCATCAGCAACATGTTTTTTTTTTAATTGTCTGGAAGTTTTAAAAATTATTCCCACAAATAAGCCAGCCTGGCTATAGAGACAAGTGACTTCAGGGACTTAGAAGATACTTAAAGTGAACTTTATGATGATTTAGTCTATTCCCTTCATCTTAGGGAAAAGTGATTGAACTCCAGAGGTGAAGAGACTTGTCCGAAGTTACTCGGGTTTTAGGAGCAGAATAAGAAGTAAAATACAATTCCCTCTTGGTACTCCAGGCCAAGGTCACTACCAGATGGTGAAAAGGGGGAGAATCAGAGGAGATGAGAACCTAAAGAGGAGAGGGACCATATACTCAAAGGAGTTTGAATTTAAGTGCAATAGGAAGCCAGAAACATGCTGTACAATTTTAAATGCATAAAATTAATATAAATGTAATAATATGAACATACTAATTTAATCCCATAGGGGTAAAGAATAAAAGTAAAGAGACCAGTTGCAAGAATATTTCAGTAGTGGAAGTGGGAGGTGATGGCAGCTTGGACCAGGATGGTAGACAAGGTGATAACGGAAGGTGAACAGCTTCCACTCTACCCTGGACTTCACCAGCAGTAGAATTTGTTAGTAGACTGGAAGTGTGGGTCAGGAAAGTAGAGGAATTAAATAGTATCCCCAGATTGTGGCTTTATGGTGCCATATACTGACATAAGCAAGAAGGCAAAAACAGGAGTTCAGCTTTATCTTATAGGTTCAAAACATCATTAATACACCGTTTCCTGATTCAGTGGTATTGGATAAGAGGAGCTGGAAGGCAACCGTGAGGGAAGGCAGGATAGGATTTGCCATGAGACAGGTACTAATTAAGTGCTACAGAGTCATTAGTGAGATTGTTTCTGACTGGATTAGGAGAAGAAAGGCACATAGAGCAAATCTTATTTAAAATGGGTCATTTTAAAGAGAGAGAGATGGCATTCCAGGTAGAGGAAACTGTTCTTAAAAGCAAGGTGGAAGGGAAGTTCAGGGCATTCCCAAAGAACTGATGTGGCTTGTTTTTGATCAATTCATCCATTCCATTCATTCAACATGTATTTATTGAACACTTAGTACACACCAGGAACTAATGAGCATTCAAAAATGCTGGAGACACAGAGCCCTGTCCCTCAGGAGCTTTACTGACTGACAGTGATATTGAATGAGTTCAATGAACATACAGGAAAGAGGTGAAAAAGAAAATACGCATTCATACATTGGTCATTAATGCACCAGATATTTACTGAACACCTACCATGCGCATCATTCTAGAACTTGCACATTGTTCCAAGACTTAAGCTCTAATACAGGTGGATGTGCTTATGGAAGTACTAGCAAAAGATTTGTAAAGCTCATCTGATTTTACCTGGGGATGTGATTGTGATTATTCAAAAAAGTTTTGTAAATAGGTCAACCATTATATTAGAATAGTTGAAGTTAACCAAAATTTTAGAAATAACCATACTATGGAGGGTCACTAAGGCCGGTCCAGGGAGTTTGGCTTAATTCAGTAGGCACTGGGAAGTCAATGAGGGATATTTAACCATTTGAATGAAAAAATTAAAGCTATGATTTGACTCTTTTTTAATTTGATGTAGGCAGAGTTAAAAGAAACAGAAACTGAAAGAAGAAAGAGAAGTTTTGGAGACTTTCAGTTTCCCAGAGGAAAGTAGTGAAGACATGATCTAAGGTGGGAAGAGTAGAGGTGGAGACAGGAGGCAGACTCAAGAGCCATTGCAGAGAATAAATGAGGTAGGGCAGCAAATCAGCCATCCCTTCTTTGTTTCTACATCCAGGCATGACCACAGTTTCAACAGTGAGAGACTTGATCAGTGAACATGTGTAGAAATTGAAACCCTCATAGAAGTAGGAGTATGAAATGGAGTATCCATTTCCATCATTTGTGAAACAGAAAGTTGTTTGGCAGTATTTTAGTCAGCTTTGCATCAACATGACCAAAATACCTAACAAGAACAATTGAGGAGAAAATTTATTTGGGGCTCATGCTTCAGAGGTTCAGTCTGTGATTGGCTAACTCCATAGCTCTAGGCCCAAGGAGGTGCAGGACATCATGGCAGAAGGGTGTGGCAGAGAAACACAGCTCAAGATGTGTCATCCAGGAGGTAGAGAGAGAGAGAGCTTCACTCACCGAGGACAAAATATAAACCCAAAGACACACCCCCAGTGACCTACTTCCTCCAGCCATAACCTACCAGCCTGCAGTTACTTCCCAATTAATCCACATCAGTTAATGAATCCACTGAGCAGATTATACCTCTCATAATCTAATCATTTCACCTCTGAAAATTCTTGCATTGTTTCACATGTGGCTTTTGGGGGACTCCTCATATCTAAATTATAACAAGCAGATTCTCAAAATCTTAAAGACAGAGTTATCATAAGACCCAGAAATTCCACCCTTAGGGGTACTCAAGAGAGAATTCAAAATGCATGCCCTCACAAAAACCAGCATACAAATACTTATAGCAGGATCATTCCCAAATACCTCAAAGAGGAAACAGTACAACTGTCCATCAACTGATTATTGGATATTTAAAAATGTACTGTACCCATGCAACCAGTTCTAAAAATGAATGAAGCACTAATTCATGCTACAGGGATGAAATTCTTGCCAAGTGCAAGAAGTCAGACACCAAAAGTGGCGTATTATATAACTCTATTTTGTGTCTATAATAGGCAAATCCAAAGAGACAGAAAGTAGATTAATGACTTCCAGAGGATTGGGGGAGAGAAGACAGTGAATAACTGCTAATGGGCCCATGGTTTCCTTTGAGGGTGATGAAAATGTAAAATTAGATAGTGGTGCTAGTTACACAACTCTGAATATACCAAAACCCTCTGAATTATATACTAGAAAAGAGTACATTTTATGGTATATAAATTATATCTCAATGAAGATTATTTTTAAAAAGCAAATGACATTGAGACTACATGGAGTATTACCAGGATTTAGTAACAACAAGGAGGAACAGATTTAGGAGGAAGGTGAGTTTGAGGCATACTAAAAGGAAGACATTTATGAAACATTTAGGTAGAAATATCTGTTACTGGAAATGTTCACCTGAAGCGTTAAGAGAGGAAGACTTGAGTGTTGTCTATCAGAAAGGACTAGAACCATGAGTGTGGAGAAAACTCAGTGAGAAAGTGAAAAGAGAAGAGGGCAAGTTCAAGATGAAACCTGGAGAAATGTTAAAAGAAAGCATCAAAGGAAAGAACAGAAAACCAGAAAGAAAGCTATTTGAAGAAGGCCCTGGAAAATGTAAAGATCCGAAATCTAAAGCTAGCATGGCAGTGCCCAGAGGTAGGTCAGGAAGAGATGAACCAGGATGAGTCCCCACAGATGAGTTCACCATAAACACTGAAGGAAGGGTTAAGGATGTTTGGTTCATACCAGAAGAACAATAGGAAGCTATTAAACAGGGAGAGTCATAATTAGATTTACATTTTTAAATGATCACTCTAGCTATAGTATGGAGGCCGATTTGGAGGGGTTTCACCAAAACCAATCCTGATACGAGATATTAACTTGGAGTAGGATGGTGATGGTGTAGTTGAAGAGATCTGAGAAGGATTTCAAAGATTACCCAGTAACTTGGTGAGGATCGAATATGGATGGTGGAGGAGAGGCATGGGTCAAGGGATGTCTCATTTTCTGCCTTATTTTTACATGGATACTGGGACCTTTGGGATAGAAAATGAATCCATTATTGGGGAAGGGGTGGGAGATGGTGACTATAAGATCCAAGCAGAGCTATTGAGAACAGAGTTGTACATAAAGACTGCTGCCCGGCAGAGAGCCCTGAGCTGAAGGTGATGATGTAGAAGTTGTCATCATTCAGTTGATCACTGGAATCGTGGAATGAATGAGGTTGATTAGGGAGAGAGAACAGAGTGAGAAGTAAACAAGACACATGTCAGACTACAAGATTAATGATCACAATGAACATGTAGAACACCAAAATGGAACTGTCATGTTGAGGAAAGTGAGCCCTGAAAGAGAGAGGAAGAGTTGGTCAGACCAATAAAAGAACATCAGAACAATCTGGTGTCATGGAAACCAAGCAACTAGTGTAAAAGAAAAGGAGCAAGCAGCAGGGATGTGTGGCTTAGATGATGCTGGGAGATTAATAAGGGTAAAGACTGAAAATGTCAGTTGTGAAAATTCGGTATAACTGCATGGCATTACCACAAATAGACTCAATTACAAAACTTAAATATGGACACAAACTTTTCAGGAGGATGTGTGAACACGGATGATTTTTTGGCTGAACGTGGTTCGTGAGTGTTAAAAGCATCCTCTGGTGATGGCTGGGGAACTGAAACTTGGTTGCCTTCCAAGAAGCTTCAGGATGAAGCTCTGAATCAACCACATGCAGGGTGTTCCAAAGATGAAATGTACAAACCCACAGTCCCTGGCTCCTCCGTTCCTACAATCTCCACCCATAGAAGGCCAGGAATGTAGAAATGACCTGGGAATTCCTATAATTTCTAGCAGTTTCTAAAAACAGAGAAGGTAAACACTCACATGTGGCTCACCAATTCATTTGGTAGCATAAAAAATGTATGTATTTCTTAAATAATAACCCATCTCTCCCTCTTTCACATACCCCATTTCTACCTCTGGCAGCCTAAAAGTTCATGCTCCAGTTCCTCTTTGCTAAAGATAGAGTTGAGGGGTTGAAGTATAACAATGTAAGTTGTCGCAGCATCCAACCATTTTTTGCAAAATTGTCATAATCCAATAGTGACTTCAGCGTTGATGGTTATCAGTGAGGTAGTATGGTGATTTTCTGTTATTTAAGGTAATTCCATCCAAGCAGAACATAAACATTATGAAAATTTATATTTTCAGCTAGATCTATTTTACATGCATTTGAAAGCTAGCTGTATTTAATCACTTTTTATTACATAAACTAATGGTGTGGATAATGTTGTTGATTTTTATTCATTTCTTAATGGGTAGTTTCAGAGCTAAAAGGCATACGTGTCCTCCTACAGTGCTGCTAAAGGATATGATCAAAGTCATATAGGAAGATGACAAATCATTCATCAAGAACCTCAACCCTAAGTTGCAGGGAAGATAAAATGGAGCTGAGAGTATTTCTAGGATCTCTTGCAATTGCTCAAGAAATATTAAAGTTATTTTTCTGTTTCATTGCTTATAACTTAAAGATATACTATGGGTAAAAGCTAGGCTGCCTTACTAAACTTCTTTTTTTCCGAGTGTAATTAGCAAAGTTTGACTTTCTGAGGGTGTGTTCTTGTCAATCAATGGCCCATTAGAGAACCCTTGGAGAGGCCATAGTTGGTAGCAACATTTGAGGGTCGTAGAATCCCTCCACTTCTTTTTCTCTTTTTCTTCTCTTCTTTGCTGCCTATTTTCAAGATATGTCATCCCTTGTTAGTGTGTTCACTTGGCAAGGGAGCAGAGAAAGGAGCTGGAACTTAATTCTGTTCATTTTCCCTCTTGCTAGCAGCAATGGAAGAAGATTTATTACAGGAAGAAGTTGAAAGTATTGGCTGAAATGAAGTTCAGGGAATATAGCACATTTCAATTATTTGTGCTCTCACTCTGTTCTTCAGCCAAATAATCCCATCCTGGGCATGCAGTCAGTTGTTCAAGTCTAATTATCTCCAGTGTGGGGTAT
The DNA here is from genome assembly GCF_964194105.1 of Spermophilus citellus. Classification (NCBI taxonomy): domain Eukaryota; kingdom Metazoa; phylum Chordata; class Mammalia; order Rodentia; family Sciuridae; genus Spermophilus; species Spermophilus citellus. The sequence continues at coordinate 54,771,507 of NC_138192.1, read as the reverse complement.
CCACACATGCTGCTTCCCCTTTCCTTGCTGCTCTGTCTCCCCAACTTTGCCAACAGTCCTGTGCATTGTGAACTCTACCTAAGACAGGAGCACAGAGGAAGTCGAGGTTCCTATCAAGTATGCAGCACTCTAGGAAAAAAAAAAAAACAAAAACAAGAAATCACTGCATCCAAGTTCTAGGCCTCAGATGTGGCCTAGAATTGATTTGACATCTGGTTAAAATGCAGATTCTGACCCAGAGAGGCCTAGGGTAGGCCTGGGGTAGGCCTGAGATTCTGCACTTGCAGCAAACTCCCATGTGATACTATTGTATTGTTGCTGGACTATGGATCCACCTGGTGGGAGTAAAAAAAAGCTTATTGAGAACATTGATAAGCCATAGATAAGAGCTAATTTTACTTTTTTTAATGACATTCAGAGTTTAGTAACACAACAAAGATCCTCCAAGGCACACTTTTATTCAAATACAGAAAGATGTATATTTTGCTCTACTTCAGGGAGTTTAAACAAATTTTATTAAAAGCAGAATTCCATGGGCTGGGGATGTAGCTCAGTGACTGAGCACTTGCCTACCATGCACAAGGTCACAGGTTCAATTCCCAGTACTGAAATAAATAAATAGATAGTAGAATTCTTTTATGAAAAAGGATATTTTACAAAACTTCAATATATAAGAAAGAAAGGTGATGTATGAAGGAAAGATTCTCTAACCTTTGCCCACTTGATTTCTCTCTCATCTTTCCACATGCTGAAGTACCTGAATAAAACTTTTCCAGAGGACACAGATAAACAACAATAACACATTGTTTCAGGCTGCAGTTTATGTCTCCTGGTTACTTCTACAAGGTAGAATGCATTCATTCAGCACACGTATATTGAGTGCCTACTGTCTGCCAAGAGCATGGGGAAGCTTATATTCTAGAAGAACACACCATAATAAGTAATATACAGAATGAATAAATAAATTACATAATACCTTAGAAAGAAATAACAACTAGAAGAAAGTAGAGACAGTTGGGCATGGTGGCACATGCCTATAATACCAGCAAATTAGGAGGCTGAGGCAGGAGAATCATAAGTTCAAAGCCATCCTCAGCAACTTAACAAGGTCTTAAGCAACTTAACAAGAACCTTTCTCAACATAAAGAATAAAAAAACACCAGGGCCTGGGATGTGACTAAGGGGCTAAGTGCCCCTGGGTTCAATCCTCAGTACCAGAAAAAAGGAGGAGGAGGAGGAGAAAATAGAGACAGAGTAAGAGAATTAAGGAGTGGGGCATGTAGAATTGTAAATAGGTGATCAGAGAAGGCCCCAGTGAGGAGGGATACAAGGAAAACTTGCAGGTGGCCTCATGCTGCCATAATGGTGCCTGCACTCATGGGAAAAGGTTGCTGCTGAGAGCTGCCCTATGTGAGGCTGTCTCAGGGGCTATCTGAAGACAATCCATGATGGTAGTTGATCTTGCATACCACCTTACCAGGCCCACACCTCTCAGATCTTTGTGCTTTCACAAGAAGGAGTGAAGTCTTCCCCTGGTTTGTAGATCTTACAGGGATCAATCAAGATCTTGGAATCAGCATCAATTGTTCATTCATTCCTTCATCCATCAGTCCTGAGTTTATTGTCCAACATGTTGGGACAGGTTGCTGGGTTGCAGGAGTCAATTAACTAAGGTCCTTCTTTCTCAAGAAGTTTGCAACCAAGTTCAAGGTGCATGCAAGTAAAATAACAGTCCCCCAAACAACGAGCTACCTGAAAGACAAAGTTATGCACCTAGATAATAAGAATCCAGAGGGCATCAACCCAAGCCTGGGGTCACCGAGTGCTACCTGACATAAAGGATGCGCATGCTGTCAATGATGGCAGTCTGCCCTCCATCCTAAAAAAAGTCATTGCTTTTTGTCCTTCACAAGTCTGAAACCTTTATAATAGCAGGCGCTGACTTGTGGATTTGTGTTTGTGCTTGTTTGTTTTTTTCCAAAACAATTGTTAATTGAATAAATTATTACCTTCAGATACTCCTGGACTCTGCATTAGCAAAATGTTTTTCTTCGTTTATAGAGTAATTTATTTTGCTATACGTTCATTGTGTGTGACGCTTCATCATGCTGAAATGCATTTTCTTGATTGTCTGTGGAGTTACCCTGGGGTAATAAATGTGTTGCTGTATCTTGTAGACTGAAAAATGGGTTGGGTGGGAGAGCAATGGAGAGAGGGAGGGCACCAGGGAAGGAGGGAAAGAGACACAGGTGTGCAGAGGGAAAGGCAGAGAACAAACAAAAATAAGCCCTAGAGGAGGGAGAGAAAAAATACATTTTGTCCCTATAATATGGCATCCATGTAATGCTGATATCCAAATGACACAGCATTGCTCCTGCTAGGAAGGCCAGAAATCAGCCTGTAGATAGACATGTCTGACATCTTTGTCCTAAAACGAGTTGCCCAGAAGAGAACCTGGATAAATTGCAAGATATCCCAGAACAAAGGATTTGTGTTTCATAGGGACCAGACTTTTCAACTGAGAGATCAAAGAGGAAATCGCAGAACGGAAACCAGATTTCAAAGGATGTCACCAGAGCCATGCACATTAGGCCTGGGTGACTCCTTTATTCTCACATCCCACCCTGGCTCTTCCAGGATGCCAGGCAGACTTCCTCTGGCTGTGATCCTCCAGCACTGGGGTGTTGCTCCTGGGCGGGGCTCATTGGTCTCTTCTGTTTGTAAGAAATGGTAACACTTTACCCATAGCACAAAAGCTTAGTGGACTGAAGGTGGCTCCAGGTGGCCCCTGTCTGTCTTGTCTGTCCACCTCCTGCTTCCTTGCCCACTCAGCCCTCTACTCCAGACAGAAGTTACAGCCTCAAATAGTTGGGAATCTTTCGATCTTTCTGAACATTAATTAATCACCACCCTCATCCCTTCAGACCAAAGAAACTCCATCTTGATTATTCCTGGGACTGGGTCATGTGATGAAGATGGGCAAGAGACCAATTCCTAAGTGGCCCTACCCCACCATTATCATAGATGTCTATCCAGATGAATGGTCACCAATCACGGCCACCCCTCAGCATCTCCAAGCAAGCAGGCTCAGCCTAGGACAAACACCTGTTTCCTTGTCTGGATCTACTTTAAAGGCTTTGTTCTTCTAAAAGAACATCCTTGCCAAACACACCAATTGCTTATCTCATTATCCTCTTTCTGACAGTGACATTGAGGGACAATTTTGTAGAAAGGCACAGTGTGGAGCACTTTTCCCAAGTTACATTGCATTTTAAAAAATTTTTTTATTTGTTTTTATTAGTTATATATGACAGTAGAATGCATTTATGCACCTTGCTATATCATACATAAATGAGGTGTAATTTGTCATTTTTATGATTGTACATGTTGTAGAATCACACTGGTCATGCAGTCATATACATATACAAGGTAATAATGTCTGTTTCATTCTACTATCCTTCCTATTCCCATATCCCCTCCCCTCCATTCTCTCCACTCTAAGTGAGACTGCAAATTGGTGTGATCGATATGGCGAGAAGTATGGAGATTCCTCAGAAAACTTGGAATGGAAGCACCCTTTGACCCAGCTATCCCACTCCCCACTCCCCGGTTTATACCCAAAGGATTTAAAGTCAGCATACCACAGTGGTGCTACCATGTCAATGTTTATAGCAGCTCAATTCACAATAGCTAAACCATGGAACAGACCTACGTGCCCTTCAACAGATGAATAGAAAAAGAAAATGTGGCATATATATTCGATGGAATATTACTCAGCTCTAAAGAAAGTGAAATTATGGCACTTGCCAGTACCTGGATGGAGCTGGAGAATATCACACTAAGTGAAATAAGCCAATCCCCAAAAAGCAAAGCCAAATGTTTTCTCTGATATGCAGATGCTAATTCATAATAAGGTGCGGGGGAGGGGGGTGCAAGTGAAAAATAGAGTCCTGTATAATTTTTTTTTATGTGAAAATAGGTTTTATTTCACTTGGGTAACAGGTGAAATAAAATAACAAATAGGATTGCTGGGTTGTGTACTGAATGTGTATTTAATATTGACTATTTTCCAAAATGCCTAATCCAGTTTGCGTTCCCACCAGAGTACTAGATTTATTTTTTGATAATTTATTCAACCTAATAGAACCAGAGATTAATTTTTCCCCTTTTTTTGAAATTGTTGTGTTTTCTTTTGCTTAACATAATATATATGTAAGTCATGCCTGTTATTACATGCACTGGTAGTTCACTCTTTTTCACTGCTGAGTGGTATTCCACTGTATAAATCAAATTGCTTTTGTTTATGCAGTCATCTGTCTACAGATTTAGGGGTTGGAAGAAACAGCAGGTAAATATGCTCAGTAGTTTCTTGTCTTTTTCTGTTAGTCTTGGTGAATCAAGAGTTTATACAATGCAATTGGTTCCAAAAAAAAAAAAAGTAAGTACTATGTAAAATTGGCAGATGGTCATTTTTCCTACAACAGCAGGGGAAATTTTTCTGACAGAACAGAGGATTTGAGTCAGAATCACTCTGTAAAGTGCAAAATTATAGTCCACGATCTCAAATAACTAAAATTCCGGCAGTTTGGAGGAAATTATGATTAAAGCTGCTATGAATGCTTTTGTAGTCTTTTTGTGAACATCTGCTAAACTTCTCTTGTGTATAGACCTAGAAGTAAAATTTCTAGGTGACAGAGTAGGTGTGTGTTTAACTTTATTAGAAACTCCTGTCCCCAATTTGTTATGTTTTTTTCTTAAAAAGGACCCTTAAAATTATGTGAGCTTTTGGTCTCACAAAGCTGAGTAGTCTCTGCAAACGAGATTTCAATAGAGGCTAAAGTCGCAGAAAAATGTCTAGTGAGTTAAGTCAGAACACAAGTGGCAATTGCAAGAGTTCTCAATCTTTCTTCCCTGGAGTGCAGCATCCTGCTGGTGGAGACAGCACACTGTCCAGCCAGCACTGCCAGCCAGGACTGGATGGACAGCTAGATCACATGCCCTGCAGTCAGGGCAACTGTACAATCTGAGAGCAGAGACAGTTGCCCAGGTGACTCAGGACCTAACCCCTCCAGGCTAACATTTAATTAGATAGTGCCATCAATAGACCTTTGGGGCCTTGATACATCTGGATCATGGCATCTGCTCTCATCCTCACTTGATGCATGAGCTGAGGTGTAGGACCGTGTGCAGGCAGGACCCTGTTGGTAGGGTCACCACCACTGGGTGAAGACTAGCCAACAGCTGTGTCTCCGCTTAAGGCTTTCTGCACTTACTAGAAAGCTAAATACTTCCCCTTCCCTGGCCCTGGTCTAACCCATGGGTCAGCTTGTTTCCCAGCTTTGCTGGGTCACTTGGCCCATGGTTCATTTCAGAAAATGACCCAGTGATGAAAGACATGAAGTTCGCCTATGGTTACTGCTACCCACTCTGCACAGAGAGAATGCTCGCCCTCTCCTGTTCTCCAAAGAACACACCTCTCATGCATGGGAATCTGATTACAATGGTCTGATTAACCCACCAGGGGCTCAGACTGGTCTTAGTCAGTGCAAATTTACCTGGGCCCTAGTCTTTCACTTAATCCTATCAAAGGTTGTAGGCGGGAGGGGGGATGAGATTACAAATCCAAACATATTTGCACAGATGTCTTTTTTTAAGCCCTGCCACACAGCTGGGATTGCATTTACATCTTGTAACAAAATCACAATTATCATGGACCCACTGTGTTAGAAATTTGAGACCAGGATATTGAGCGGGGGGGAAAAAAAAAGTCTGGGAGTGAGATGGAGTAGAAAAAACTGGATAGAGCTTCAGGGGGGAAGAAAAAGCTTCTGGGGAAAGGCTTCCAGCAGCAATCAGCTGAGAACAGCAGCTCTGTGTTCAGCCTACGTGGTTATTTTCGGTCGTCTGTCTAATCAGATTTTCTGCTCCTCTGCTATCCATCTTATTAGGCCCTTTCTGTGTGTGTGGCTGAGGCTTCCCTCACTGTCACAAGATGATTCAAAGTAATGGGCAACCAAGCTACTTTCCATGGGATAATATTTATTGGGTTTATTCTAAGTCAGAACTTTCTGACCCTGAATAAGAAAGAGGACATGTTTATCTAAGTCTCATGGGAAGTCTCGTTTTCATACAAATCGAATAATGAAAATAATTTCGTGAATAAATTGTTTTTTGATTAGTTGGAAAAGCTCCCCAGGGTAGAACCTGATCTAATATAGGACTCCTTCCACATAAATAAATATTGCTGAAAGCCTACTGTGTGCCAGGTCCAGGGCCAGCCACTGAGTATAAAATGATGGGTGGCGCTTTTATAGTGCATGTCTGTGTTCATAGTCTCAGCCACAGGGGAAAAAAAAAAGTTTCTCTTTCACTGAACAGAACTTGGGTGAAAGAGAGAGAGGAAGTAATCTTTTGTATTGTTCTTGCTCTGCCAGAGGCAAAATGACCTTAGGAAAAAAAAATTTCTTTTTTTTTCCCCTAAGAGCCAAGTGGTTTATGGTGATTCCTGCCTACCCAGGCCATAGAATGGAGTATTTATATAAACTGCTTTTAAAGACAAATAAAATCACTCCAGATTTTCACAGAGTCTTTCTGTACTTTTAAGCTTGACTATTTGTGGCCAGAGGAATGAATGAAATAATCTGTAAAAAATAGTATTTTAAAGAAAATGCATGGAAGTCTAAGACAACCACCTCACACAGTCGTACGCAGGGTAATCTCACTTCAGACTCCATGACAAGCAAAATATAGCTATTTAGCAGAGAAGGAAAATTTTACGCTATGGCTGAAAAAAAAAAAAAAAGATTGAAGTCCAAATGCAATGTGAGAAGAAAATTCAACTTTTCTTTAAATGCCATCTGTAGATGGCTTCTAGCAAGGCCTTCCGCTATTTTGCAAAGTCACACACCGCACGAGGAGTTTTTGAATATCACATACATGTTAAATTGCTTAGAAATCCTTCTAAGGGAGATCTCCTTTCAAATATCCTCTACTTGCTACTAGATGCAGCCATTACTCAGACAAAATTTCTCATGATTTGAAGAGGGAATTAAAAAAAATCCTGCTTACTTATGAGTCCTTGTTTCAAAACCTTTGCTTTAGAAATAGACATTTGCCTTAAGTTTGGCATTGGATGGTGAGGTCCATGTCTGTTAGAATGGCAAAGGGAATTACTGAGGTGCTCTGGGAAATCAACTGTCAGGAATGGCCAGTTCACACATTGAGCCTGTCTTCTTTCAATCAAATGATACTGATTAAAGTCACTGTGTAATAAGCCCTAGAGCATAAAAACAATAAGTCCATTCTTAATTTGTAATACAAAGGTTCAATGACTCTTAAACCATGTGCTTTCCCTTGGCCACTCCTGTGAAGGGAGGGAGCACTTCCTCTATCTCCTCTTTGCTCCAGAGTCTGACATCTTTTCTAAGTGATTTCCAGAATACCAACCACTCACAGGATTTGTTCTAGATTGGGTTCCCCAAATGAGAGATTAGAAAAGCAAATATGAACCCTGTATGAGAAGGAGGGAGACCTATGAAGTTAGGTCTCTTGGGTTTCCGTTCAAGTACTTACATGGGACAAGAGTTCAGGTCACCCTGCATGCTGGCCAAATGGGGTCCTATGTGTGGAAACTGAGGGTGAGACAGGGAGAGCAGGGAAGAGGGCCAGCAAAGCATTATTCCAATTCTGCTTCTCATCATTTTTTCTCTTCGTTGCCTGCATGATGCCCAGACTGGCCTTCCAATCCCTGCTTTCTCCACCCTCATTGTCTATGGTTGCTCTTCTAGTCCCAAGTGTTCTGATCATCTGCTCCAGGACTCTTGGACTTTTCAATTCAAACTTCACCCCCATTCACAGCCTCCCATCATCCCTCTAGTTGCTTCCTGTGTATTTATTTTTTTTTATTTTTATTCTATCACCAACAACCTCCTGGGCTATCAGACTTTTCTGCATAAATATCTATCACTAATATTTACTTTTATCTTTATCCTTCCTAACTGTAGAGAACCTCTTCAGTATCACTCTCTCCACTCCTCTCATGTTGTACTCCATCACTAAGTCCTGAACCAGAGTCAGCAAGTTACTTACAGTCACCTCTAGGTTATTGTCCCGTTGCCTCCCATCCACAACTAGAGGAACTTCCCTCATTGGATTCTGCCATCTAACTAGAGCATTCTCTCACTAGCCTTTCCCCTAATTCCCCAGGTCCCCACCATGCTTAATGATGTCCCTCTAGGAATTAGAAATGTCAAATTCAAACTCCTCAACCCTTGGACTCCTACTCCAAACCCCGATAGGTGATAGGAAACACACTCTAGCAGGATCCACTCTTTCCATTTTCAAACAATTCTAGCTTTGAGAAAATTCTTTAATAATCTAAAGTCCATATTTTCTTGTTAATGTTACTTTTTTTTTTAAAGAGAGAGTGAGAGGGGGGAGGGGGAGAGAGAGAGAGAGAGAGAGAGAGAGAGAGAGAGAGAGAGAGAGAGAATTTTTAATATTTATTTCTTAGTTCTCGGCGGACACAACATCTTTGTTGGTATGTGGTGCTGAGGATCGAACCAGGTGAGCACGCTACCGCTTGAGCCACATCCCCAGCCCTTGTTAATGTTACTTTCACAGTCCTGCTTTTTGAAGTTCCATAAAAGAAATTAAATTGTTCTTTTCCTATGATAACCCTTGGATAATTTGGAAACTTTTATCATATTTCTTCTAAGACTTCTCTAGTCTAGGATAACAAACTCCAGGGCCTTTAAATTTCCTCAGTATAACACAGATTGGGGTTTCTTCACCTGTGTCATTACTCTCCCTGTGAGCCTTCTTAAGGTTGTGCATGTGGCACACACAACAGTACCCACCAATCTCAATGTCATGTGATTGGTGGAACGGCTTCCTCCTTCCAGAGGTAGTCTTTCCATGGACATAGATTAAGAGCTGAGATGGCCTTGGTGGTGATGTAGTGGTGTGCTGTGGTGGCAGAAGTAATGGTAGTGGTGGTAATGAGGGTAGTGTTGATGGTGTGGCATGGTGGTGGTAGTGGTGGTGGTTGTTATGTGCAGGACAGGCTGAATAAGTTGTCTGCAGGGCCTGACAAACAAAAGTTAGCTGCAGGATGACCTGGCCACTCAAACCTTCTGTCTGGTTCTTTATCACCTGTTTGCTTCAAGCCCAAACATCCAAGCCCCCACTCAGGGCTGAACACTCAACCCCCCTTGTGCCAACAAGGCAGCTTGAAAACTCAGAGACTCTGTTAGATTTAGGCAGCACAGCAGAAGGGATATAAAAGCCTTCCCCTGCCGCCCCCACCCCAGCTTCTCTTTCTCTCTTTTCTCCTCTGTTGCACTGTTGCAATAAAGATCTCTTGGTCACTCCGAGTGTTGTGGTCACTTTCCTTTCAGTGGTAATAGTAGTGGTGGTGGTGATAGTTATGGTGGTAGTAGAGGTGGTGATAATTTTACTGATCCTGTAATACTCTTATCACAGTCAACTAATTAAAACTTAAAGGTTTTTTTGTTTTGTTTTGTTTTGTTTTACTGTTCCTGAGTCACATCTCCATCATCTTGTGCAGGCACTGCTGACTTGACCAATATTAGGATGCTTGAGCTTTATCTTGGGAGATTGGAGCCATCATTTCAACATAGCAAAGATTCTTTTAGATTTTGATTTTGCCCATGTTTGTTTGCTCTTCTTCCAGCTCCAGTTCAACTGAGGATTAATGAACATGTCTTCTACATCTGTATTCAAGTTTCTGATTAAATATGAATCAAGCAGTATAAAAGTTAGAGGACTATGAGAGGATACTAAGGAGTGTCCTTCAGGGTACCATCCATCTATTAATCAGCATCCTTTGAATGCAATTGTTCAATTCATCAATTTTAATGTGCCTCATTTTTTTTCTGTTTTGTCCCCAAGGCTATCCTGAAATTTGGCTGCTTTATATATATTGCGCCACCATGACCACCTCCAAAAAAAAGATTAATTTGGTATGACTTTATCTTAGACCATTTTGTGCTCCTACAACAGAGTGCCACAGCCTGGGTAATTAATTTATTAGAAAAAAATGTTTGTTTGCTTTTTCACAATTCTGGTGACAGGAAGGTCCGAGATTAAAATGTCAGTACCTTGAGCACTCAGTCCTCTGGAGAGAAGGGGCATTGTGTCCTTACATGGCAGAAGGTGGAAGGGCAAAAAGAGGAAATTCCCTCCATGAGCCCTTTAATAAGGGCATCTCCTAATCTCATTCTTGGGGATGGATCCCACAGGTCTCAAACATGGCCTTCCCAAAGACTATGACTCCTAAGACTGTTGAATTGGGGATTTAGTTTCAACATGAGCTTTGAGGGAATAAAAAATTCATACCATTACAAAATTCCTCAGTGTTTAGTGATCACTGGATTACTTTCATATATAAGCTCTCCCCACCACCTTATTAATAATTAATCCTAGAATCTTACTTAGAGTCTATGAAATCCCCACTGATTTTTACTGAGGAGGACACCTCATCTTCATTTTGAGAATGAGAATTACATTTGCCCACCTTGTCTTTTTTTGGAATATTTATTTTGAGTTGTAGTTGGACACCAATGCTTTTATTTTATTTATTTTTATGTGGTGCTGAGGATCAAACCCAGGGCTCCGCATGTGCTAGGCGAGTGCTCTACCACTCAGTCACAACCTCAGCCTCCACCTTGTCTTTTAATACCTCTCCTCTCCACAATTCCCTCACTGGGAAAATAGCTCATTCCTCTATTTCTTAACTCATTGAAACTTCATGAAATAAACCTTATTCTTCTTGCCTTTTATTAGGGAAATTTGTACAGACATCATGTTCCCTCTACCTCCAACTCATAAGGTACTCACATTTGATTATAAACTCCTTAGCAACAAAGGCTGTTGCTGATTTTTCTTGCAATCCCCTGTAATGCCTTGCATCACACATTTGAAGGGTTACACTGAACTGAATTGCACAAAGGAAGAAAATTAGTTTGATCTATACAGTCTCGAAATCATTTTTGGTCAAATTGGATTCTTTTCATCTATCTTAATATCTAATTTGTGCACAGTTGAATCAGTCTTGCAGTTAATCTAATGTGGTCGTTAAGACTACCAAAGACAGTAAATTCATTTTCCTGATCTGGTGATTTTTAATCATGTAGTCACTGCCACTCACACAGAAAAATAAAACAGCAGATTAAATAGAAAACTAATAGCAGAATGATGAATGGAATTATCCTTGGACCCAAAGGCTATTACAGATAATCTACAGTTTCTGCCAAATACATTCATTCAGCTTTGATCCAACACCCTTTGGTTAAGTGATAATAATGGTAAACAGAAACTGAGTGCTTCCTGTGGGTTAAGCACTTCACTGAGAATAACATGGTGGCTACGACTATGGGGCTTATCTTGTCTCCTGGCTATCCCAAGGTTTTAGTGAGTTTTTTGTTTCTATGACAAAAAAAAAAAAAAAAAAAAAAAAAAAAAGCTAACAAGAACAATTTAAGGGAGGAAAAGTTTGTTTGGGGCTCATGGTTTCAGAAGTCTAAGTCCATAGATGGTTGACTCCATATCTCTAGGCCCAAGGTGAGAGAGAATAGCATGGCAGAAGGGTGTGATGGAGGAAAGCATCTCAGAACACAGTCACCAGGAAGCTGAGAGCTCTTCTCACCAGGATTAAATATAAACACCAAAGTCATGCCCCCAGTGACCTACCTCCTTCTGCCACCCCCTACTTTCTTACACTTACCACCCAGTTAATCCATATCTGTGGATTAATCCACTGCTTAGGTTACAACTATCATAATCTAATCATTTCACTTGTGAAAATTCTTGCATTGTCTCATATATGAGCTTTGGGGGAAATTAATATATAAACCATAACAACCAGTTACTATTTTTGTGACCTGAAGTCAATTACTTCACTTACAAAACAAGGTATAATAAACATTAGGTAGATCTTTCTTATTTAAATGTATTGTTTCATTGAACTGGGCACAAAAACCCCAGGAGCCATTATTTTTCTCCTTCCTAACAAATTTGCCACATGCTAGGTTCTGGGTGCTGGAGGAATCATAGAAATGACCTTGTCACAATCAGACCTGATCCTGCCTTTAAGACTTTAAAATGAAGTAAAAAGGACTGAATTTTAAATAATTAACTAGAACCAAAACCGGAATAATATTTTTCATAGAGATATGAGTACAAAATACAGAAGAGCAGAGAGGATTCAATAGACGGCTTTATCTAAAAGGTAGAGTTGTAATTGAAACTGAAGGGATAAAAAAAGATTTTCAGAATTGTAGCAGCAGAGTTTAAGAGCAATCCAGAGTAAGGGAGTCCCAGAGCAAAAATGGCAATGTAAAAAAATTGCATTAGAGGTACCCCACTGACCAGAGAGTGCTTCTCAACCTTTTGGTTGTAAGAGTCATGTTAGTGTGACCCAAATAAAATTATTCTCATATACAGAATACATCAGCTAGAAAATATTAGAGTATTTTGCACATGGAAAATTAATATTTATTTTGAAACATTTTTTCAATACTATGCACAGATAAGGAATTACAATATAAAATGCATTTCTCATTATAGGTCATTATCTAACAAGTTTGGAAGACCCCTGTCTAAAGAGGCAGTCAGGGAGAGAGCTGAAATGTGGGGATATGACTGATATTCAAAGAAAATGAGGAGCAGCCATGGGATGATGGATTGGTGTTTGAGGTGAGGGATGAGAGAAGGGAGGCAAGTTAGGAGAAGTCATAATGGCACATCCCAATCTGGTATCCAATGAACCTGTTCTGGGAGGTATTAGTAGGTGTGAGGCTATGGTTTGCTATGGTGCTAATGAAGCTAAAAGTTTAGGCATCCTGATTTCCACTGATCCCTTCCAAGTCTCTGTTCTGAATTTTACGTGAAATAATTTTATTCTTTTACTTAAAGAGGGCCTTCAATTTCTGAAAACTTTGGTATCCATCAAACGTGAATCAGCTCCAGCTTATATTTAATTTCCAATAGATGTCTTTTTCACAAAATAGGGCTTCTCTGAGAGTTTGAGATACTGATATGCATTTTGAAATCCTTCGAGATGATAACTTTATACCTCTTCATCTTGATTCAAATTACTCTTCTTAACCCTCCCTCTGAATTGGAGCTCAATCCTCATTTCATGGGCAAAATGGAAGCCATTTGGTGAACCTGTTCACACCAACAGACCTGCCCTGCTGCTGTCAAAATTTATACTGCAGCCCAAGTTTGGGAAAATGGTCATTCCTTTTTTCTTTTTCTGGTAATTGCCTTCATCTTTCTCTGGTGGTCCCATTTCAATGGAGAAAATGAAAACAAGCTTAATAAAAGTAACTTGTGGGACTGGGGTGGCAGCTCAGTACCTAGCACATGTGAGGTATTGGGTAAAAGACTTAGGACTACATATAAATAAATAAACAAAGGCATTGTGTCCATCTACACCTAAAACAACAACAACAACAAAATTTTAAAGTAATTTAGCTTTCTTCAACTTGAAAGAAGCTGGTGACTAAATATTCTCTGCAGAGTATGCACTCGATCTTTCCATATGTTTTCCACTCCCTGGTGTCTTCCCCGTTTCCTTGGGTGGCATCTGGACACAGGGCAAGCTCCTGGGTGTTTACAGCAGTCAGAGAAAGACTGCTGACCCACTTGCTGTACTTTGACCCTTCAGAGTCCTGCTAGGAAATGACTCATTCTAGTTGGCTCCTACCTGTCCTGCACTGTCCACAGAGGGTGCTCTGGACTCAGGCCACATTACAGATTCCTTGCCCTCTTCTCAGGCTTAGTCCGCACCTCTGATCTCCCCAGCAGTCCCTAGGGAACCAGATGCTCTTCCCACCTATGGGAGTGGGTTGATGCTAGTGAAAAAAATCCCTGAGGATGCTCTAGAGCTTCTCTTTAAGCTTTGATTTTCTCCTATTCTGGTGCTTTGCTGGATGTAAAGCCAAATCAAATGTCAGGATGATTTGAGAGAATTTCTGCCACCCCAGGCTATCCCCCAAGAAAGTAAGCGCCAGCCATTTAGATTGTGTTTCTTACAAATCTATCTGGAACAATCCAACATAACAAACTCTCAGGTTAGACCTCAAGAGTATTCTCCTGGCTATTTCTTTCTTTTAAACTTCCTCTCCTCCCGGTCTCTCTTGTCTTCCTCCTTCCCTTGCCTGACTGACAAGAACTCCCTTTGTGCCACTTTCTTCTCTTCTATTCTTCAGGCTTTGTATCCTCCATTTCTTTCCTGGGGCAATAATATTTGTGATTGAGCTTTCCAATAAAAAGGTGATAGAAAATAAAAAAATATATTAGGATTTGTCAAATGTTATCTGTTCATCCAGAATATTTTTCCTTTCTCATTACCTTTGAGGTCAGTGACATTAAAAGTCAATGTTCAACTCCTCTGTGACCAGAGTTGCCAGGACCCTCAAAAATTAGTTTAGGTTCCTTCCCTCTCACTCTTCCTTGTCAGACTCTTCTTCTGAGATTACTGCCCTCAGCATATTGATCCCAATAACATCCATTTTTAAATTCCTCATTTTTGACACCAGTTGCTCCTTCAACTATAACATGGTCTCCTCCATCATTCTGAGCAGACCTGTCAAAAGAAAGTGTCTCACTCTCCATTGCATTCCCTTATATCTCTTTAACTATTGGGTCCACTGCAGTCAGCTTTCTTCCAGGCCATCCCACTGGATTTAATATTGTCGAGATATCCAGTGACTTCTGATTATATGCCAGGACTCAGATCACATAAGTAAATATGCCCAGTGTGGTGGTGGATGCCTGTAATTCCAGTGGCTTGGGAGGCTGAGGCAGGAGGATGGTGACTTTAAAGCCATCCTCAGCAACTTAGTGAGGCCCTAAACAACTTAACAAGACACTGTCTCAACACAAAGTATAAAAAAGGCTGGGAATGTATCTCAGTGGTTAAACGCCCCTTGGTTCAATCCCCATTACCAAGAATAAATAAATAAAGGCAATGGAAATCAGTTTTCTCATTGAGGGAGAAGGCTAGGTGTAGAAATATGGAAAATATGCAAACTGGACTTGTGGTGTTGCATTGGAATTGGAGATAGCAGTGTGAAGTCATAGTTTCCAATATGTACTGATAGACATAAAAGTAGATATAGAGGTAAATATGAATAAATATATACTCATAGACATACATATCATCTTGCTCTGTCCACTGAGAAAGTATTGGAACAGTGATACTCTCTGTTTTTTTTTTTTAAGAGAGAGAGAGAGAGAGAATTTTAATATTTTATTTTATTTTTTTAGTTATCGGCGGGCACAGCATCTTTGTTTGTATGTGGTGCTGAGGATCGAACCCGGGCCGCACGCATGCCAGGCGAGCGCGCTACCGCTTAAGCCACATCCCCAGCCCCAATACTCTCAATGGCAATAAGCACACATCTGGGGTATTAAATACCATTCACCACTAAAAGGCTTCTGGACTCCATAGGGAAAAGGAATCCCAAGACTAGGGTGTAGAAGCACCAGATGATCCTGGAACATGTTTTATGTCAGAAAGTAAGAAAATGCTCAGAAAATAATGGGAACATTACACACACACACACACACACACACACACACACACACACACTCAGAAATCAGTTTGAAGGGTTTCCCACTGTTTAAATCTGGAATTATTTTCACCCCAAAATACATAGTGATGATAATATGCATTAAATTATGCATTAAAATTTACCAGTCCACACAGACATAAATCAATAAATGAATAAACATTGTCTGGGGAATGGAATATTTGCATAGTTTTAAAGTGTCTCTCTACAAAATACTTATTAATTACAGTGGGGGTGGGGAGAGTAATTTTATAGTGGAGAAACATGGCTGATATTCCCTGAATCAGGGAATCAAAATTAAAATCATCAGCAATTCATGGGTTGCAATTATAACTTGATATGATATAATGTATCATTTCTATGATATTTCTAAAAAAATCATCAAGTAACATCAGAAAAATCCAAATGGAGAGATTGTCTACAAAGTAACTGCCTACAATCTTCAAAATGTGAAGGTGAGCTGAGAAACTATAGGTGATTGGAGGAAAGTAAACTAAAGACAAAAGTCTGAACTGTATCCTCTTCCTATAAAGTGAGATGTGTTTTATGACAGTTGGCAAAACTTAAATAGGGTCTGAGGGTTATTTAATAGTAAGGTAATGATTTAATTTCTAATCTTTGTGATTTTATTCTATTTTATTTTATCCAAATACTTTTATTTGTGATTTTATTCTATTTTATTTTATCCTAGATACTTTTATTTTTATCCCAGATACTTTGTGATTTTATTCTATTTTATTTTATCCCAGATTTTATTTCTATTTTATTTTATCCCAGATACTTCCTTGCTGGGAAGTATCTGGGATGATGAGTCATATGGCAGGGGGCCTTTAAGATGCTCAGTGTCATCCCTACTTGTTGATATTCATATAACCCCTGCCCTCCCACTGAGGGTGAGCTACACCTAGTGGCTCACTTCTAATTAGCAGAATGCAGCAAGTGATAGAATATTGCTTAGGAAAGATGGTGGCTTCCTTCTTGGCCCTCTCTGTGCACTTCAGCTGCCATGTTGTGAGCTGCCCTATGGAGAGAACAAGGCAAGGGCTGAGGGCAGCCACCAGCTGTATTCCTGTGGCAACAGAGTCCTTAGCAAAGAACTAAAGGCTGTGGGTTAGTAGTCTTTAACTTAGTCCTGCATACCCCACTTGAGTGAGTTTAGAAGTCCAGCACTCGGTGGGACCACAGCCCTAGCCAACACCAGGTTTGCCGCCTTGTGAGAGTCTAAGTCAAAAGACCCAGCTATTTTTAAGTAATTATTTTTAGTTATACATGACAGTGGAGTCTCTTTGATATATAAGCATGAAATATATCTTATTCTAAATAGGATACTAGTCTTGTGGGTGTACATGATGATGAGATTCACTGTGATATAATCATATATGTACATAGGAAAGTTATATCAGATTCATTTCACTGTCTTTCCTATTCCTATCCCCCTCCCTTCCCTTCATTCCCCTTTGTGTAATCCACTGAATTTATATTTTCCTCCTCCCCTCATCTTATCATGGATTAGAATCCACATATCAGGAAAGGTATTTGACCTTTGGTATTTTGGGATTGGCTTATTTCACTTAGCATGATTGTCTCCAGATCCATTCATTTTCTGGCAAATGTCATAAAGTCATTTTTCTTTATGACTGAGTAATATTCCATTGTATGTATGTACCACAATTTATTTATGCATTCATCTATTGATGGATATGTATGTTGGTTCCATAGCTTAGCTATTGTGAATTGTGCTGTTATAAACATTGATGTGGCTGTGTCACTATGTATGCTGATTTTAAATCCTTTGGATATATACAAAGGAGTGGGATAACTGGGTCAAATGGTGGTTCCATTTCTAGTTTTTAGAGGAATCTCCATACTGCTTTCCAGAGTGGTTGCCACTGTTTTGCAATGCCCCAGCAATGTATGAGTTTACCTTTCCCCCCACATCCTCGACAGCATTTTTTGTTACTTGTATTCTTGATAATTCCCATTCTGGTTGGCGTGAAAATAAATCTCAGTGTAGTTTTATATTGCTAGAGATGTTGACCATTTTTTTCATATATTGTTGACTGTTCATATTTCTTCTTTTTTTAAATTTTTTTTAGTTGTCAATGGATCTTTTTTTTATTTATATGTGGTGCTGAGAATTGAACTAGTGCCTCACACATGCTAGACAAGCACTCTACTACTGAACTACAACCCCAGCCCTGTATTTCTTCTTTTGAGAAGTATCTGTTCGGTTCCTTTGCCCATTTTTTGATTATGTTATTTGGTTTGTTTTGGTGTTAAGATTTTTGATTTCTTTGTATATCCTGGCTTTTGACTCACAAAAAAATCCTGAGATAACAAATGTTGTCTTGTGCTACTAAATTTGGGGGCAATTACAGCACAAATTGTAACTAATGCAGGGCTTTATACTGCAGCTTATTATCATATGGTTCTAGGAGGAAAACTACTTGCAGTTTGAAATCGTTGCTTTTTTATATATAAAGGTGTGTGTGTGTGTGTGTGTGTGTGTGTGTGTGTGTGTGTGTTACATCCTTCTCTACATAAAACTCTTTACTGACATTCTAACTCACTTAGAATAAAATCCCAACACCCTCACCAACTCTGCCTGTTCTGCCTCTGAACAATCCCAGCCCCCCTTCCCCCTCTCGCCCTTTCTGGCTTCTGCCACCTTGCTTTCTTTCAGTTCCTTGAACACATCTTGCCCTTTTCCTTTGCAGGGCCTCTTCTACCCAGAGGCCCTTCCCCATCCTCATAGGACCACTTCTCATTCTCTGAATCTCTCCTTCACATCCTCTTTTGAAGTCTCTCTTTTATTTTCTCCATTCATTTGTCAGATGTTGTGTTCTCGTTTATATAGTCAACCTCTAATAAAGATAAGCCCCACAGACTCTTCCTTCTCCTCCATACTGTTGTAGCCACAGGACTTAACACATAGAAAATGCTTTTAAATATTTGCTGAATGGATTGATTAACATAATGCTTTGATCACCTAGGTAGAATTAAAAAAAAATTCCTGAAAAGAAAATTTAAAGTTACCCAGAGAGAGTTCAATTTTATTAATATAGGCAATCAGGCTTGATCATAATAGATTATCTTCCAAGATTAAAACTGATTGCATACATTGGACTGAATAAGCAGTTCATTGCGTCCTTTTTCTGTATTGCTTTCTTGTTATCTTGGTTATCACATTTACCTGTGGTCTGCAAAGCTTCAGTTTGATTTTTATTTCCTCCATTCTTCTTAGTCCCCATTTTGCAGATATTCCAACATTGTTTTATTTTATATAGTAAAATTCCACATGCAGGAAACAGCGTCACCTTTCAAGAATCCAAGGAACCACATGTGGATTCAGTGGGCCTTGGAGCCCAGCTTTGAGGCTAGCTGTGACCATGGGACTCAGGCCCTCTTCTGACAGCCACATGCCTCCCTCCCCCTTCAACAATTCTGCACCATCAGGAAGAGAGAAAAAGGAAAAGAGCCTAAAATCTTCCAGCTTGTTTCTGTCAGAACACATTAGTTCCAGGTCATGTTTCTGCAGCACGCACGTCATGGAGCGAGAAGGAGCTGTCAATATGGAGAACAGAGAAGCTCCTTTGACAGATCCTGTGTCTACATTTGAGACCCAGTACAGTAGGAGAACTCGTTGTTCCCCTTGAATAAGCTGCCTCTCCCTCGGCTAGGTCCCCCAGCTGCAGCACGGAGCCCTGAAAGAGGCCATGTCTCTGCTTGTAATATATATTTACAGGGGCAAGCTGCCACAGTCACAGTAGAGGGTAGGGGGTGAAGAGGGATACACAGGCAGAAACCCCTCCTCGGTCCCAAGAGCTGCCGCCTGCTTTTCCCATTCTCACCATGTAAGTATGTTCAGTTCAAACCCAGAGTCTAAGAAAGTGAACTACAGAATCAACTGCCTTTTAGTAAGACCCTCACACTTCTGAAAGTAGCATTTGGGAAATGAAAAAAGCAGAACCTTCAATAAAAATTATAAACTGTGCCTAATGATTCATTACCTTGGATTCTCATTTCTGGATATGAGGGGTTGGGGCCAGAGGCAAATTCTTTCATCGGTTGGCTGGGGCAACATTAGGGAGAATGTAGTTTGAAGATACTGATGCTTTCTCTCTTGACTTTCTGCTAAAACTCCAGGAAATTTAGAAAGAAATGTCAGTTTGTAACACCAGACAAGACAAGTACTGATAATCAAGGTATTGCCCCAAATCAGGAGGAATTTCCATGAACTACAAGAAT
This sequence comes from Spermophilus citellus, assembly GCF_964194105.1. NCBI lineage: Eukaryota > Metazoa > Chordata > Mammalia > Rodentia > Sciuridae > Spermophilus > Spermophilus citellus. The sequence continues at coordinate 54,751,657 of NC_138192.1, read as the reverse complement.
AGTGAATTCGATCTAGAAGCCTATTCTGTGACCTTCTCATTCTTCACTTCTAAGGAGACAGCTAATTTGGCAGGTCGTCCCCATCCATACTGGTTGTCACTGGCCTGGCAGATGACACAGACTGGGGAGCTGTCTCTGAACTACAAAGGTAGTGAGAGGGACAGAGCCATTGTTGACCAATGGTGTTGAAGGGCAGGGTGGGAATGCATGGTGCCAGGAAAAGCCTCAGCAACGTCCTCCACTGGGGTGGTAACACTGCATCTATGCCACAGGCGTCACACATCAGAGCCCTTGGCACAGTCCCCCAGAGCCCCATGATAGAAGCACATGAGCTACAAAGAAGTGGTCTTGGAGCTGTGTTTAAAATCCTTTATACTTTCAAGTACACAATCATCCATTCATTCAGCCAGTATCTACTAAGGGGCTACTTACATGTCAGATGCTACTTTGGGTAAACAATTTTCTTTCAAGAAACTTACCTTCATGTATAATTTTTTTTTAAATGTTGCTGTTTAGATGTAGTCATACTCAAGATATGATCTGAAGGCAATCTTGGGAAAACAGTTTGGAAGGTAGACATCCAGATTTTGTTTTAGATGTGAGTAATCTGAGCTATCCTTTAGGCATCCAATTTAAGGTGTGTGTGTATGTGTGTTGCTCAAGAGAGAGATTTGGACAGAAGATATGAATTTGGGAGTCATCAGTATAAAGCTGAAATTTAAAGCCATCTGACTGGATGGAATCATCTGGGGAACAAAGGGTAGATCTAGAAGAGAAGACAGAAGAGAGCCAGGGTCTGGATGTCCAAGCATTTAGTCAAGGAGAGAAACCATAACAGCCATGAGGTATGTGAGGAACCCAGAAGGAGGAGATAGGTTAAGAAGGGGTTTCAAAGGGCACTCAGAGGAATTAGCCTTTGGAGTTGGCATGATGGAGGCTGCTAACCTTGAAAATAATAGCTTCATTCGAGAGGACCCAAAACTGACTGAAATAGGTTCAAAGGAGAAAGGGAGAGGAGAAATGGATATGGCAAGTACAGACCACCCTTTTAGGAAATTTTATTTTAAAGGGAAGTAGAGAAACTGAGGCACTAGCTAGAGAGGTCCCAGGTCTAAATATATATACATTTTCTTTTTACAACCGAAGTAGATAAACCCAGTTCTCCTTACTCCTATTACATGCACTTTCCATCTTGCCACATAGATTCCCACTTCATTTGAGCTCGGATGAGAAATCATGACTGACTTCCTAGTTGAAGTAGTGTTTATTAAGATGGGTGGCATTACAGCATACTTAAATATGGATGGGGGAAAAGCTAGTAAAGCTGGAGAAATGACTGATGATATAGGACAAGGACTGACAAACTATTACTGCAAACCAAATCCACACTTCTGCTCACTTAAAAAGATTTTTTCTTCTTTAATCTTTCTTTCTTTCTTTCTTTCTTTCCCCCCTCCCGCTCCCCCTCCCCCTCCCCCTCCTCGACATAGAGACTGATATCATCAGGCTCTTATTATCTGGCTGTTTACCAGAAAAAGTGTGCTGCCCTAATGAAAGACACAGGAAGGAAAGTGGAGGGACAATAGGCTTCGGGAGATGAAGAGAGGTAGGATTTGTGTTACAAGAGGAAGAACTGTCCTTAAATTGGAGCAAGAACCTTTCTCCATAACTAGAGAGAAGACAGGCAACACTGATAGGTCCAAAGGTGGTTTATCATGTCATTTTATTCTGATTTTTTAATATTTTTTCCACAAAATAAGAAGTGAAGTTATCCATTGAGGGTATATGAGAGGAAAGGATCACTGGATCTGAAGATAAGAGAAAGGAATCAACATCACCAAGGGAAGAGGGAATGAGGAGGGATATATCCAGGTATTAGAGAAAGACTACATCCAACTTTCCTATGCTCAGATATGAATACACAACCAGTGTAGTTCCACATCACATTCATCCACAAGAATGGGATTCTGATTAGAGTAAGTTATACTCCATGTATGTACGATATGTCAAAATACACTCTATTGTCATGTATATTTAAAAAGAACAACTAAAGCTTTTTTTAAAAAAAGAGAAGTATCATTTACAATAATAAAAAAAGGCTACATCTCATAGACCTTCACTCATGGGAGAATTGCAAATTAAAATGAATTAACACAGGACAGCAAACAGTGAAGATCAAGAGAAAAGAAACATCTTCACCAAGACTTCAAGGAAAAAAATAAATGGGAACAAATAATTTATTATGAGATAGTAATGTTGAGTGAAACTTAAAATATGATTTCTCGATGAGCAGCCATCACATTTTCAGGTAATGCCCTAACCAAACATGAAAACATAAGTAAGTAGATAAATAACTCCATACCAAGACTTTTACTACACTCTTTCTGGTGAGAACAAAAAGTGGACAATAATCCATATGTTGAGGGCTGGGGATGTGGCTCAAGCGGTAGCGCGCTCGCCTGGTATGCGTGCGGCCCGGGTTCGACCCTCAGCACCACATACCAACAAAGATGTTGTGTCCGCCGAGAACTAAAAAATAAATATTAAAAAAAAATTCTCTCTCTCTCTCCTCTCTCACTCTCTCTTTAAAAAAAAAAAATCCATATGTTGATAGCAGCGATACAGCCAAATTAATATTGGAGTATTCATATGATGAATAATACTGAAAAACATTCACTTTACAAAATATTATGTACAGGGGATTATGTACATAAAATTTGCATACATAAAACAATGTTATTTATTAGTACATTTTGATAAACATAAAAATAAGAACTAGTTACAAAATTCATAATAGCAGTTAACTCCAAGGAGAGAAGAATGAAGAGAAATGTGACCAGGAAAAAGTTATTAGAAAACTCCAAATTTATTGGTAGTCGTGTATTTCTAAAAGATTAAATAAAATGACATAACAATAATGTTTGTTAATCCTGAGTTGTAGGTACATGCGTATTTTGTTCTTTTCGGTATTTAAAATATTTTAGCAAAACAAAAATAAATAAATTATAAGTTTATAAATATTTTGAAAAAAAAAACACAAAAACTGGAAAGGTGAGAGGCTCTATCATAGAAAGCTGAGTGTTGCAGGCTTCAATGAGGGAATCACAGGCCCTGCCCCTTTTGCCTCCTTCTGAGGATCTACAATTGAGCCCCACAAAAAAATTTCCAGGATTCCTTTCCCTTGGATGATGTCACTTCATTCTTCTCTTCTCAGTTTACAGGTTATACTCTCTAGAACATCTTCCCCATTTTGTAAGAGCGAGTTACACTTCCCTCCTTTGTAATTAAAAAGTTCTGTCACTCTTGTATAATTTCCTGTTTACTTGTGTCTCCCCTCTGTGACTACTACCTTTTGAGGGGAGGGGCTTGCAGAACTCATTCTTGTAAGTCCCCCTGGCAAAGTTCCTAGCCCCAAGTTTCTGTATCTTGCATTTTTGCTGAGTAGATTCCTGGCTCAAACAAGGTACTGTGGGAAGAATCTTTGCTGGTAGAGGGCCTGAGGGTGCTATCCAGAAACAGTCAAAACAATCCCTTGAAAACCTTTTGCTGGAGAACTTGTATTTCAGATTCATTATCATCTGAAACTGATTTTCATGAACAACCACTACCAAAAAAAAAGTAGAATTCATTTTTTTTAAAACTGCCAATCCACCAGCTGGCCTTTCCTCCTGTTTTATCTAAACACACAAGAAAGGAAAATTGACTTAGCAATTGTTCAAAGTTGGATTTTTCTTTTACAGCCGCAATTCAAAATACCCTTTTCAACAATTTTTCCATATTAAAAAAGACAAAGTATTAGCCTTTTAGGAAAATAGCCTATGGGCATTTTCTGGTTGTCTAGTTTTGGAAAACACAGGAACCACATCAAACCTACCTACAGTAGTACTGAGGAAAGGATGTGGGATGATGTGGGTTGCACAGAGTAAAAACCACACCCCTGTTAAACTTGACCTTAATCCATATTTAGTTTTAAAATCATAACCTAACATTGGTGCCCTTGACCTGAGAGCAACCAGTTAGCACAGTCCAGAAGGCATGAGCCTGATGATTTTTGAAGAACACTGTTTCTGGGTTCATTCAGATGGGTCGAAGTCCCAGAGGTAGGTTGTGTAATTGTTCCTGAACGTTCACAGCCCTTCCCACTGGGTTTGTCCTCGCCAGGTGGTTTGCAGAGCCCCCTGACGGCGGAGGCGTGTATTGCATTACCCTGCCCACCACATGACTTCCTTTGGCCAATGAAATGCGAAAGAATGTGAACCTGCACAATTCCTGGTGGAAAGCTTAGATAGCTTTGCGGTTTTCCATCAGTGATCTGATTCCCCATAGTCTTTTCCAAAAGAATGGATATTCCAGAGATCAGTTCTGCTTTAAGCCTTAATTCCAGAAGAAGATTCATGGAGCCAACTTGCAGATGATAATGAATTTTAAAATAATAATAAATTTTAAATATGTCACAAAGTAGGCACCAGAGTGCTGCTCCATCACTTCTCTATGGCCTCCAGCAGGTGCTCCTTATAGCAGGTGCACCAGGAACTTTGCCCTAGGGGGGTCTTTCTTACCGCAAGGCCAGGTGTGATGAATATTCTGCTTCTGCCACACAAGCTGACAAGCAGCCTCTGCCCTGCTTCTCAAAAGAGCCAGAATTTTTTGAGTTCAGGACAAGCTCCAGTGTCCCACCCAATTTCCAAAGGGAAACTTCACAAATTTCTCACTGATGTCTCCTGAGCTTGCTAACTATCTTTTCTGTATCACAGTTGGAAGTACTAGAATTTTCCAAATTAAAGTTATTTTTTCCTATTGATTTTGCTATTAGTGACAACAGCAGCTTCTCTGAAAAGATAAAAAAACTTTTGGTCAAATAATCCTTGAATGTGGGTGTAGCCCAGAACCTGCCTGTGCCCATTCTATTTTAACAGGACCAAGATGAGATCTTTACAGTTACAGGGGATTTTTTCTTTTTATTTATTTATTTATTTATTTATTTATTTATTTATTTATTTATTTATTAATCTAGAGTTTTACAGACCGTGGTGCTGGGCAGGAATGTTGTTCTAGAGGAACAGAAATCACACCAGAAAGGTAATAACAATAGTCTATTAAAAAATAACTGGAAATATAGAATCCACTGGATCTTGTATGGATCCCATACTTCAATTTATTCAGCATGCATGGGAACATTCTATATATTAAAATAGTATTCTTTCAGCACTAAACATCTGTATGCATGTATTTCTCATTTGGTATTATTGTAGGTTATATAGGTGCCACCAACATACTGTGTGACTTGGGATGAGTTACACAACCTCTCTGCTTTCATGTCCTCATTCATAAAATGAATTGAGGATATTTGGTTTAATTATTTCTAAATTCATTGAAGCTTTTCAATAGTAGGGATGTCTTGCTTCTGTATGTATCAACTGGTCATTTGAATCTACTATAGTTGTCTTAAGCCAGTTTACCAGTTCTTCATTATTATCATTATTGATACTTTGGCTTTGACAATAGGTATTTTTCCTTATACAGCACTTTGTTATGTTTAAACCTAATATCAATTGACCCAAAGATATATATATATATATATCCAGAAGACATTATGCAGATTTGCAAAGAACCAGGAGTAAGAGTTATGGTGAAGGAGGATTTTCTTCTGCCTGAAGATGGCAAGTAAGTTAAGAGGACAATCCCAAAGCTACTCAACATAATTTCAACATCTGTTCATGTTGAATTCTACTGGGCTCCCAGAGTCCTTTCTTCATCAGCAAGTCTTATATAACAAAAGGTGGTGTTATTATAACTACCTTTCAGTTGGTAGAATAACGGGAAGAAGGTGACATCAGTCATACCAGAGGCGTCTTAGCCCATGTTGGAGAGAGCTAACAGTATCCAGGCTTGTTGTTTGTCTTTTGATTCATGATCTGACACACAGTGGATACTTAAAGACTTCAGAAAAACTTGTGTTCTGCAGGTAGAGACAATGGCCAATGTCAGATCTCTTCTGGAAGGTATAATGACTTTTCCTTTGAGGAGCTCTTTGCCCAAATAATTCCAGAAAGGACAAGGAGGGCAACCTCCCTTATCAATACTTTCCTCCTCTGAGTTGATGTCAGTATTCTTGTTAATATTTCCAAATGAGAAAATAAGAGATCAAATATAAAATATTGATGGAATAGTAACTTTTGGGGAGGGTGTATGGATATTGACTCATATGATGTTGGTATTAGCCTAAATTGGCACACTAGAGAGTCACTTGGCAACATAGAACAAAACTTTTTAAATGCATAAAACCATTCCACTTTTATTAGTTATTCTAGCATAAGCTCCACAGGGTGCACAGGCATCACTGCATAATTGTTTATGATAGCAAAATCTAGAACAACTTTTAGAGTGTGCTGAATTTGGATCAGTAGGAGATGGTTTGAATAAATTATGGTCTATCCATGAAATAAAATTCATAGAGCTGCTTAGAGAATGAAGTAGATCCACTTGTGCTAACAATAAAGATGTCCCCTTTTAATTTTAAAAGGCATACTGAAGAACTTGCTTTCTATATGTATATATGAACTCATTCACATAATTATAAAAGTATATTCACAATAGAACATACATAAAAGCATACTCAAGAGTAGTTATTGCTGCAGAATGGGAAGAGGTGAGAATAGAAAAGGAGGTTTTACCTTTCTGATTGCAAGTTTTCTACTTAATTACTTCATATTTCAATGTTCATACATTACCTCTATGTAATTTTTTTTCAAAATATAAAACTAGAAATGCCTTTTGTAAAAAAAAAAAAAAAGGAGAGGAAATGGTGAAATAAATTATGGTACAACCATAAAATGTAATCCTAACCAACCATTAAAAATTAGCTCCTACAACTCTACTTGCTGACAGAAAAATGTGGGTGATGTATTGCTAAATTTAAAAAGCAGTTAACAAAACAAAACAAAAAGAAGCAGGAGTGTGAGCACGAGAACCATTGCAGTCACTTATGGATGACCTCCAGGCTGTTCTCCTTATTACACTGGGGCCAACACAGTGCCCAGCAAGCTGTCCAGAAAGTGCCATTTATTAGGTGCCCACCCCAAGCCAGCACTGTGCTGCAGGCTCATGTAGCTTATGGCCCGTCCTCTCCACAAGCTCATTTATCCCCATTATATAAGCAAGAATTTGGAGATTAGGGAGGGCATTTAGCTAGTGAAGCTTTGATTCAAACCCAGGTTTGCCTTCCAAAATAAAAGATTTGTAGAGTAAATTAATCAACAAATCAAAAAATTTCAAACCACTGGTTGATGAAATGACTTGTAGAAAGATCTCAGGGCCACACCAGATTGAATTAGTAGAAGAGTGTATATGAAATCCTTACCCTATCACAACACCCTAGCAATGAGGGGGATTATTATCTAGACCAGGCATTGAGTCCCAATTTCCTGTCTTTAGGAATATAATAGGAAATGAACACTGGAAGGGTGATTAGTGATCAAAATTCGTCAATTTCAAACTAAATTTGTAACCCATAGCTGGTCATGAAACTAATGTAGTGTATCAAAATAAATATTTTTTTTTTTTTTATTGTGAACTGGAGGGCTGGAGATATAACTCAGTGGCAGAGTACCTGCCTACCGTGCAGAAGGCCTTGGGTTCAATTCCTAACACTGGAAAAAAAACTGGAATAGAATTGAATATAGACAATATTAACACGTTATAAAATAATGTATATTGTGACGCTTCATACATTTTTTAAAAAATATTTTTTTAGTTGTTGATGGACCTTTATTTTATTTATTTGTATGAGGTGCTGAAAATCAAACCCAGTGCCTCATGCATGCTAGGCAAGTGCGTTACCACTGAGCCACAACCCCAGCCTGGTTCATAAATTTTTGTGCAACATTTCAGTTATATTTTTGTATACAAAGAAATGTGTTCATTGAATTACTCTGCAAAATATTAGTATGCAGGGCAACAAGAAAACCACTTTTCAAATCACTGATTGAATCTCTGTTCCTTTATCAAATGATGCCCCCAAGGTCTAGTGGAATTAGGTGATTTCATTAAGACCATAGGTTGTTGCCTACAGAATTTTCTGGTACTTTTCCCTCACTTACATTTTTGTGTTTTTATATTCCCACCTTTCAGGCAGGGCTAATGTTAATGAGTTTTGCGGGGTTTTTGTTGTTGTTGTTGTTGTTGTTGTTGTTCATTTGTTTTGTTTTGGTACTGAGGATTGAACTCGGGTACTTTATCACTGAATCACATCCCCAGCCCCTCCCCTCCTTTGTTTGATACCGGGTTTCACTAAGTTGTTTAGGGCCTCGCTAAATTGCTGATGCTGGTCTTGAATTTGTGATCCTCCAGTCTCAGTGTCCCAAATCACTGAGATTATAGGTGTGCCACCATGCCCACCTATGAGCTCACCTTTCTGCCAAGGTCAACAATACTATCTTAAAGTACTTTGAAAAGATTATGTACAAACATGGAAGCCACACCCCTTAACACTTGCCATGCTGCTAATACAGGATGAGCTGCTGGGCTCTGCCAGAATCTGAGGTCGCTGCCTCAGTCAGCATCAGACGAACAGAACAGTTTTTACGACATAGGACATGACATTTTCACATCCATTTGTACCGACAGCTTATTAGAATAGTTCCAATTCATTGATGACCCACAGGTAAAAGCAGTAGCATGCAGCAGGAATGCAACACCACAATGAGTATTTATGTAGCATTCAATGTCACTGTCCTCCAAACACCTGAGAGCTATGCTCTGTCGACTCCAATGTTTGCTTGAACTGCACACATTTAACCTCAACAAGTATATTAAAATAATAAGAAAATTGTCCTCATCACTCAGTTGAATGCTTTTTCCAATGAATTACTCAATTTTGTTCTGAGTAAAAACAGTTGTTTTACTTCAGTCTACCAATGCATCATTTCATTACAAAATTTTAAAAAGTGATTTCTCCTCAGGAGTTTAAGGAATGTCTTTCTCTTCTCCAGCTTAAGGTGCAAACATTTCCTCCTTCCTTGGCTTTTAGCTTTGATCACTTGTACCTTGATACCTTTGGATTTGTGCTGATGGGTCAGTGGGAGACTCGTTATGAACTCTTCCTGCAAATCTGACACCAGGCACTCCATATGCAAAATCCGATGTCTCAGGATAGGATGTCTTCATGCAAAACCAGAGCAAGGCTGAGAAGCTAACGGGATTTTGCTGTATTGTTGAGTTCCAATCTGGATATGGGTAGAGCTGCTACACACATCCTTTGAGAATATAGAGAAATAATGATCCCAATGTAGTACTTTTTTTATAATTTTTTCACCTAAATTTCTCATTTGCTCATTATAACCCACTTTGTTCTTTTCCTACCAGGACCATTTCTTAATCCAAGCTCCCATTATTGGTCACTGCCTATCCCTCTGCTTTAAGATCAACCTGACAACTTTGGCCCATTGATTTCTAAGGAAAGCTTTGCTCTGTCAACCACATCCTGGGCGTGTGCTATGCAGTAGCTCTGAACCTATTGGAGATCTGCATCTGTATCTGATTTTTTCACTTCCATTTGTGGTCTCTCCACGGGATCCAGGCTTTCTTCTCTCTGTACCTACAAAAGTTATTTGAGATTTCTGCTTGTTTGTGATCTGAAAATGGATTTCCCATTGGACATAAACTCTGGCATAATGACATTTCTTATGTGTTATTAAATATATCCCAGCTCTATCCTCAAGCTGCAATCTACCAATGCTGCCACGAGATCACTTATTTTGCAATAAATTACAGGTTAGGGACAATTAGGCCACACTAAAAAGGTCAGGTTGGGTCTCCATCTAGTCTGATGGGAATAGTGAATAGTCTTATGAATTTCAAACCTAAATCAGATGACACTACTATAAATTTATACAATTCAAGTCAATGAAAATTTCCTCAGCAGTCACTATGGGCCAGATGCAGGAGGTTAAAAAATGATGTTCCTTGTTCAAGAGGCTGATTAGGAGAGAGACCAATGCACATTTTTCATCACCTCAGTGTATGCAAGGTTCAGCCCTAAGAGATTTCCCATGGTCCCCTTTGAGCATCAAAACAATGTGAAGAAATTTGACTGAGGTCACTTAGCTTTTTGGTGACCAAGCTATGACAAAATCTAAGCCTGTTAATCAAAACTGATGCTCATTTCATTTCACCTTTTCATTGCAACATGCACTGTTTATTTCCAGATTTTCAGCACTGATATTTTGATATATATGTACATTGTTGAGTGGCTAAATCAAGGTAATTAATATATCACCTCATATGCTTATAAATTTCTTGTGGTTGGGAACACTTAAAATCTATGTTTTTGACCAACTGAAAGTAGCAAATATTTTCCCCCACAATTACATTCTTTTCATGGCCAGAGTTTGAGTCTAAATCTTCCTCCTATTAATGAATATTTGGAGCCATTCTTGACCTGGTATACAAGCTTGAGAGAAGGAAGAGGTCCTGAAGTAGAGAGGGGAGGGAGGAACCCGCTAATGCTCAATGGGAACCTTGGATCCCCCATCCTTCTTGGCACAACATGCCCACATATTTGACCAACATAGGGTGGAGAGTGGGAAGCAGAAAGGAAAAGAATGCTTTATTCAACACCTAACATCCTCCAGAGAAATATACAGCTCACAGCTCCTGGAGCTGAGCAGACATGCCGAGACAGAGGATCTCTGGTCAAAGCTCTCTTATCATAGAGCCCTGCACCTGAATGCCTGAATGCAGAATGCTGGACAAAAGCAGCTCTGACATCCTGCCCAGGGGCTGGTGTATCCCCTGGGTCCATAGATACCACTTTTTGTTTCACTCAGCCATGAGGAAGTGATCGCAACAGGCTCAGGCTTAACAAACCTCTGCTTGGCTCCCATCCAGTCAGAAGCAATAAACTTTAAAATTCTGTGGCTGTAGGTTCCTGGCTGTGGCTGCCATCAGGGCTGGGAGAGGCAGGCTTTCCACATGCTCTCTGCTCACTTACAGCCCCAGTCTGCCAGGGCTTTTCTTAAGAACTCTTGTATGGGAGATCCAAGGTTCCCATTGAGTCCCTGGATCCCTGGCCTGATGTGATTTCCTGTGGACAGGAATGACACTGGTCTTCTACCAGTTTCTGTATTATGGACCATCTTATGTCCTATAAAGGAGAGGGGGCAATGTCCTAGGACAGTTCATACAGGCCTAAGGAAACCCAGAAAGGAGCCAAGTATTGGAGCAATTTCAGCTCTACTACTCCAAACCAGCAGGGTCTTAGGTGGCAAGCAACAGAAATCAACCCCAGCTAACACGAGGACTTCACTGGAATAAAGGGGCCCTGGTTATAAGAACAAAGGGAAGCTCACAGAATTGGAGGGAGGCTGAAAAAACAGATAAAGAAGGAAAGGGCTTGCTTCTGGGGTAAGGGCTGGTTCCTGCCCTAGTGTAGCTCTTGGCTTTTATAGGCAGAGTAGCAATTAGAAGGCAGACTATTTCCCCACAAGAACTACTTTCTTTGTCAAATGCTTATTTTAGAGTCCGAACATGGATTGTCAATTATTGTCTCAATGTTAAATTTTTTGATTTTGATAACTTCATTCTGGTTATGTTAGTGAATGTCTTTGTTCTTAGGAAATGCTAAGATTTCCTAAGGGGTGATTTAGTTTGTTTTCTTTTATAATAACATTATAGTATATGAGGATGGGTAGTGTATAAAGAAAGGAGGTTCATTTAGCTCAAACTTTCAGAGGCTGAAAGTCCAAGACTGGGTGGCCATGTCTGTTTGGCCTCCGGGGAAGGCTTCGTAATGGATGGCTTCACTATGGGGGAGAACAAGCAGAAGAGGTCACAAGGTAACACAGGAAGCCACAAAGTACAAGGGACAGGCTTGCTCTTTTTATAACCACCTGCTTTCTCAGGAGCCCATGGGGTCCCACCAGAGCTACATTAATCCCTTCCAAGGGCTGCACTCCCTTAATGACCTACTCACCTTCCACTGGGACTGCCTTCTTGAAGATTCCACCATCTCAAACACGGCCACCCTGGGGACAGTCTCCAGCATATGAACCTTTGGCTTATGTCATCTCCAAATGGTAGTGAGGGATAAAGGGCATGATGTTTGAAAGCTTTTAAAAAATGGCTCAGAAGATAAGTAACAATTATTGTATGATGAAAGAGAAGGCAAATGATAACTCAAATGTGGCAAAATTAAAAAATTAATGGAACTTCTTAGATCTGTTTCTAAGTTTGAAATTATTTTAAAATAAATAGTTTTATTAAAAGGAATCTTTTAAAAACATAATATTCAGATTTCTCATCCAAGATCTGCATAATCTGAATCTCTGGGGCAGGGGTCCAGGTTTTGAAAGCTTCCTGGGGACTGCTGTGAGCAGCCAGCACTGAGAACCAGGCTCTAGGTGTTGAAGGGCTATCCTAGGTTAACAACTACACAGAGGAGCAGCCTGCAAAGTAATCACAACCATTAACTTAACATGTATAGTCTTAACTGTTTATTATATTTATGCTTTTCATTACAAAAGTAATATAACCACATTGCATAAAAATTGGAAAATATTCTTTAAAAAGGGAAAATAAAAAGTTATCATCATTACATAAACAATGAAAGCATTTTGGTTTATTTTCTCCAAATATACATGTTTGCTTCCTAGGTGGTATGACACATTGAACATATGACATTAGTGCTGCTCCTATTTTCATTTGACATTGAAAACATCTTCAGGGCATTCCTTTTTGATGATACTACACTGAGGGGAAGTGCAGTTATTGACTTAGCTATTCCTCTACTCCTGCACATTTAAATTGTCCTGATTTTTTTTTTTGAATTACAAATAATGCTGCAAGGAACAAATTTCTTCATAGCAGTGTTTCTGTATTTCAGACCATTAATAGAAATAGGATTATTGGGTCAGGATATGTCCATTCTCATAGCCCTCAACACATTCAGCCTAATTGCTTTGCAAAAGAGCTCTAACAATTCATGCTGCAACCAGCAAGAGATGCTAGTTTTGCAGCATTTGACATTATAAATGTTTTGGTGCAAATTTAATATGTGAAAATGTGTCAGATGGAGGCCAGAACTAGCAGAAAGGCAATCTTGGTTTTAACTCTTGTTCGGTCACTAACGAGCTGTGATGCTTGGAGATGGTGCTTTAATCTTTTCCATCATTTCATGTATTTACTCAACAAAATCTTATGATGTGCCTTCTGTGTTCAGGCACCATTCGTTCCTGGTGAACATGAATATAACTTGAAAGTTGAATGGACATGAAACAGTCGTGGTTAATTTTTCTAGACTCTTCTTCACTAAGGCTACTTTTGTAATCGTGATTGTTCATCCCTGATAGTTATTTAGATCTTCAGGTCTGTTGGTTAATAGCTGTCCAATAGAATCACTGGGAGTGGGGAGCTTTAAAACTGTTCAATGGCTTAAGGCATCCCAGAAGAATTCATTTAGAATTGCTAGATGTGGGGTCTGGTCCTTATTATTTTTTGAAAGCTCAGGTGCTTCTGTTGGGTAGCTGGCTTTGGGATTCACTGTTGTAGTATGCCAGGGGTCCTGAGTACATTGGGGTTTATTATCAGCATATCAAAGCTCAAGTTTCAGAGTGAAGGTGCAGAATTAGAAGAGGGACATTTGCTTCCTTCCCCTCCAGCCTCCTGTACATAGCAGCATCAGATGATCCTTCTGCCACCTCATCTGAGACCTACCCCTTACCCACATGTGGGATTGAACAGGCTCTTGCCTTTCTTGGTGTGACCTTGGTGCTAACCTTGGTAATTCTGACTTTATATCCTTACACAATTCACTTCTGGAAACTCCCAGGGTCCATCCTGCCATGCTTTTCCTCCTTGCAGAGGCCCTGCTGACTGCCCTCCATCAGGAGCAGCCCGTCCTCAGCCCTGTCATTGTCTCTCTTGATGCGCTTCACCTTGCTCTCCAAATTGGAAGATGGTTGTTATCTACTATAATCTACAATATTTCATGCAAGTTGCTCTCTGAGACCTTCCAAAGGTTGCTCTGTTCTGTCAACTCTATCATTCCCTTTGTTCAGGTACCAAGAATAATGATCTCTGGGTACCAGGCATCTGACAAATCTTAAAGTGAAAGTAAGGATCCAGGAAATGCTTTCAAAAGAAGCCTTTCCTAAACTAAGTGAAATATTCACCTCAGTGGACCAGAGGGCGAGTTCCCTGTCTTCTGACAATTTGGGGCCATTCAAGAGAGGATCTAGGGATCCTAGTACCAATTAGATTCCCAGAAGGCCACTTCATACCCTGATGTTATTGAAGTGAACACACAGAGAGACCCTCACTGTCCCACTTCCTGTAACATGAAGGTGATCGATTTGGTCTGGGGAACTAATCAATTTGGTCTAGGGAGCTTTAAAACATCAGGCAATTTAAAGTTCTCTCTACTGCTGGTGATTTTAATGGGCAGCCAATAGCTAACAGACATGACACGCAAAACAACCATCAGGGATGACAATAGTAAACACAGATGCGGCTTTATTAAAGATCAGTCTAGAAGAAATAAAGTTTGGACTGTGTTATGGTTTGGATATGAGGTGTCCCCTGACAGGCTTATGTGTTATGTAATACAGGAATGTCAGAGGTGAAATGATTAGATTATGAGAGCTGTAACCTCATCAGTGCATTCATTCATTCAATGGATTAGTAATTTGAATGGGCTACTAGGTAGTGGCTTATGGCAGGTGGGTCATGGCTGAAGGAAGCAGGTCACTAGGGCCATGCCCTGGAGGGTTAATATTCTTTCTCTCTCTCTCTCTCTCTCTCTCTCTCTCTCTCTCTCTCTCTCTCTCTCTCTCTCTCTCTCTCTCCTCTGCTTCCCAGATGCCATGAGCTGAGTAGATTTCCTCCACCATATTCTTCTTCTACACTGTTCTGCCTCACCTTGGACCCAGAGCAACAGAGTTGGTCATCCATGGACTGAACCTATGAAACTGTAAGCCTCAAAATAAAATTGTCCTCCTCTGAGTTGTTCTTGTCAGGTGTCATTTTTACAGGCATGAAAAGTTTAGTAACACAGACTTCTTCATTTTCCAGTTATATTCATCCACAGTTAATTACCATCTTCTCCTAAGATTGATTGACCTCTTAGCTTTCCTAAAATCCAATGTCCAGGACCTTTTAATGTCTGTCCTACAAGTTAACTCTTTTCATTTTTGGGGTCTTAGATTAAATGCCACATTTCCTGAGTCTTCTATCACCTCTAAAATGAAGCCAGTATCTATTCTGGCTCTTCTCAACATCTTCAACTGTAGTGTAATCTAAACACACCATCAATGCTCATGTCCCAAATATTGTACTCCAAACAGACTTTTCAGAGCTTCTGTCTTAGAAGAGAGTTCATGGGAGGTCTGATTGCACAATTCACATTGGTCTTGGGCTGTCACACATCAAGAAGAGTGTATCTCTACCTACTACACTTGGTTGGTATTTCAATTCTATGCAAAACACACAGGGTCATTAGCTAAACATATTCAAGTCAGGGGTGGGCCCAATTCTATTAGTATTTAAAAGTAGGGATAAGCCCAGAGTTGATATGTGCCAGTCAAGCCAGGCTGAATCATGAATGAGTCCAAATATGTCCTCTCTCACTGCTGAGGTCTGCCCAGCACCTCACCCCAAACACCTCAATGTGATGTGACTCAAGCATGATCTCACTTGTCTTCTCAGCCACTTTGTGATGGGGGTTCCAAGTTGCTCATAGTCCTATTCTACTGTTGGGAGAGGCTAGGGTGGGAGCAAAGCCAGAGGCAGCTGTGTGGTTGGACCAACAACTATCACCCAGTGAACCCCAGGGCGAAGACAGATGGTGTGTTCAGACTCTGGTGCAGACTCTGTGGGACACAACAGTCATGCTCCTCTGTAGATAGAGTAAGGGTCACATGGTGTCTTGATTGTGAAATCTTCTCAAAGATGAATGAACTTATTGAGGGTGTGACTTATTTTTAGCTTTCCTTTTGCAACATGACTGCATTCTGGTGGTCTTTTGTTCATTTTCAGACACACTTTCCCTGCTTTGACAACATGCTCCCTATGACCTCCACAGGGGGACTTCTGTGGATGCATAAACTCCAGGTTTGATTCTGGATGTGCAATAGCCCCTTGAGAAAACTGTTTATGAATAACACTCTCTAAGTTCAACAAACTATTCTGCTTTTTTTGGACATGATTTTGATGGTGATTATTTTGAAGAATATTTTCTTCTCCAGTTAGAATGAACAATCTTTTTCCATAGCTTACATTTTTGGCAAAAGTTTGCCCTTTCTAGTGATTTTTCTCTGTCCTTCCCCACCATGATAGTCCTCCTGTACTTCTGATTGCTGCAGGATAAGTAAAGAAAGAGAATACCTTTAGGCTGTTTCCCATTACCCAGGTCATAATTGCTTTGAGTATCAAATAAAAGACATTTTGATGAGTTCTATCCTTTCTTTAACACAGTAATGTGGTACTCTCTGAGACAAAAGATCAGAGTTCTCTGGGGTTCTTTTCTCTCCTGTATAAAATTAAAAAGTGGACAAGATGTTTTGTGACCTGAGAAATTGCTTTTTCGTAAAATGCCAAAAAAGGGTGAGGCCATCATGCATATCATCCTGGAACAAAGCTGTGGATCAGGAATCAAAGTTTTTGTAGTGTAAACCAACAGTGGGGCCTCCTTAACCACTTCAATGCTTTAGCTGTCCAAACTGAAATGAGGTCATGTTGATCAACTGAAGAAATGTATATGAAAGTGCTTTGAAAATAAAATCATGTAAAACAATCATGCTTGCTATTAGGAGAAAAGAAAAGAGAATCCTTGAGGAGTCATTTCTCAGCCTCTGGATTTTAAGTTTCTACTTAGTGTAAAATACCATACATAGAATTTTCTACCCATCTTCCAGCAACTGCAATGAAGTTCAATTTTGCAAAAGGTAATACTAAGATAATAGCAATTTGCTAATGGGAGAAGCCGTGGTTTTAAAAGTCAGCTATGAGAGTGATGAGAATAAAGCCTACTTTGAGTGGCATGTTGGAAATCTGCATTGGTTTTATAGCACCAAAATAGGTCAGAAACTTTTATATTTAAAAAATTCATAGATGTGTTTCACAGTAGATCTCAGAGGAGAGGACTCCAAACTGAAGCCATAATGCTTCATATTTATGGCTCAGTGTTGCCCCAAGTTTCTGTGCAATCATGGAAAAATGTCTGACTCTCTAAGGTCAAATTCTCCCAGTTACAGTAAGGATTAATAACACATGCTCAAAGCATTTTCAAATATTTCACTCCTGTAAGTTAAGGAAAATTTATTAAGAACATTTGTGAGTCTTCTTTAAGCATTTCAGTTAAATTAAACTATAATGTAGACAAAGCCTCACCTCTGACTTCACATACTGATATGACCTAAATTTTGTAAATAAAGTCTTACAAATGTTAGGAATGCATTTATAAAGTGAAAGATCTTTTTAAACATGTAAGTTTGTGTTTTCAAAATCATATTTTCTAAAAACATTGTCCACCTGCAGTGCCATTTATGTTACATACACAGAGCTGCTCATGGAGGTCAATGCTAGAACTATCTTTATGTAATTGCAACATTTTAAAAAACAGCAATTACATCACCGATAAAAAACATAATAGAAAACCTCTAACTTTGGGGAAAAGGCATATTTTTCCTAGAAATTTAAAATATAGAACATTAAATAATAACCTGGAGTCACAAACAAGCTGAAGCTTTTCAAGTTTGCTTTCAATCTATTGTTTTAATAAGAGAAATAAAATAAATGCATTGTATAGATAAAAATGAATATGTTTCTTGTTGCAGGAGAAATCATCAAGAGTCGATATTTTCTATTGTTTATCATTAAAATAATTCACCCTAAGAATAGAATAATATTTAAAATTTGTTGGGGATATAGCTCAAGGGTAGAGCACTTCTAGCATGCATGTGGCCCTGTATTTGATCCCCAGCACTACAAAAGAATAAATAAATATAAGTAAAACAAAAATAAATAAAGGTTATTGGATGATCTATTTATACAATACACATACATAACACCTTTATATTTCCCGAAGTAACAAAGAAATGTTCAAGGGGAAGTGTAGATGTGATTGAAGTTTGATAATCTTTCTTTGATTTTTTATAACACTTAAAGTCAGTATGAATCATTTGGTATGGGTGAATTGCCTTGTATCTTTTCATGCATGTATGTCTTATCTGTACAACCGGAAAGGGAGCTTCTGGAGGGAAGTTCCCTGTGGTGCTAAGCCCAGAGCATTGTACATAACCTGGGTGCATTAATCTTTGATTGATATGCACATTTGCAGAAAGGAGTCTGTTGAGATAACACTTAAAATCTTTATTCATTGATTTACAAAATGTACAATATTTACAACATCTAGGCATTAATCTCATATTGACATGAATGAAGAGAATCTAAAAATAAATATGTGGCACATACGGTAATATACACACCATGGCTCTTTGCACTCCAAGCCATCACCAATGGTGAGGATTTAATGGAAAATTTACTGTGGTAGAAAAGTCAGATGGCTGACCAGTCCTGGACCTTCAACATGAATGGCCCTTCCTTGGTTCCTTGAGGCTGGGGATGGTGAACAAACTGCTTTCTTTCAAGAGAATTAAACAAAAATCATTTTAACAGGTGTAGGGGGTGCATGCAGCACATCTGTTCAGTCTGCAATAACTCCCCGGGGGGTGGAGGAATCTGTACCACTGTAGACCGGATCCCTCTACACCAGCCAGGGAAGCTCTGATGTGGTCACTTTCTTATCTCTTGTTCAAATCACATGCAGTACTTGGAAAATGTGAGTGGAGTTTGACCATGCACAAAAATGTAGATATGTACAACATTAAATTTTCATTGTCTTATAGCATATTTCTTTATTCACTTATTTGTGGTACTGGGGAGAGAACCCAGGTTAAAGCATCTTTAGATGCAAGATCAACCATCTCCTCTTTCAGCAAGAGAGACAAATGAGGAAGCCATACCCTTACTTTCTAGAGGAAAAACAAAAAATCACCTGGGGACACATGCAAAGGCATCCTGCACAAAATAAATTCCACATGATAAGATGGACAAATTTCTATGAAGTCAAGCCTGGAAGTTTTCCTAGGAGAATAATTCCACTTTCCTTTCCTCTTAAATCCTGCTTCATCACATATAATCTAAATCTAAAGAAAAGGCTTCATGTTATTGAGGGTTTTTTTTTTGTGTGTGTGCCTCAGTACCTTCATTTCTAAAGTCTAAATACCAGTAATATTCCTCACTGAGCTTTCACTGGGATTATATGACCTAAATTACGTAAAGTGCTTAGCATAGTTCCTGGCACACAGGAGTTGCTTAATGAGTGTCTTGCTTACTTTCCCTCTACTATCCCAGCCCCAATTATAAGCAACAAGTTGATAAGCCTACCAAACTCTGAATTAAGGCTATGTAATACAATTTAGATTATTGTGTATCAAGGTTACTGCTGTCAGTTCATATTGGGTCCCTGAGGGGGTCTCATTTTATGAGCCAGAGAGTTTCCTATGCTGGACAGATAGATCCTCACAACACTGTCATGGCTCCTCCAAGTTCCATGCAAACATGTCCCATAACCCTGCAGAAAAGTTCAGACCAGTGACGGTCTCTACCAGCACAGTTTTGGAACAACACCACTAAGGAAACCATGAGCAAGAACCTTGAGACAAACACATTACTCCTGCTCACGACATATTAACTTTTCTCAATACCAGTGGAAGTATTATAGATAACTTTCAACAAACATATATTACAAGCTCTACCATGGTTGAAAAATAAGTAATTCTAATTTGATCATTTTGTTCAGAATAAAGAATTTTTTTAGAATATATTTTAGTTTCCAGTTATGCCATACAAAAATAAATATTGTTTAAAGGATTTACAAGGGAGAACAAAGAAATACAACTTTGGGTGCCGAAAATGTAGGAAAGATGGCAAAAATTTTATCCTCTACCTCAAAAGTAAGATCTAGAAGAAACGAAAAAAAAACTTCCCATGGAGTCTCTTTACTAATCTCAAAATCTACCTTTTTCTCATTCTAGTTTATTATACTGTTAATATAGAGACAATTTAATGGAGAACCTTCTCCCTGAGTCTCTGGGAATTTGGAAGGAGAAGGTTCTTTGGTAGTAAGAACTGTAGATAGAGAAAGCAGCTGGCTGAGTCACTGGGCCCTCAAAATGAATTACGACTAACACCCACACATCTTCCTTTCATTCTCAATCCTCTCTGTCTAGATTAGCTACGCAAGAATAGAAACCAACACCTAAAGAAAACGACTCCATCCGGCTTTGGGACTCTGTGGACACCACTGGCCCAAGTAGAATCCAGGATCTCCTGGAGCATAACTAGGCCCAAAGCCAAGGCCAGTCTCCCCAGTTCCATGAAGGGCTCGCTGGGTATCAGTTCCACTAAGTTTGGGGAAATTCTTTTCTAGCCACCCTTACAAATACACCAGATTTTACATCTTCCTTTTTATCCTCCCATGCAGCTGAGGGAATATGACTGAGAGAAAAAGGCTGGGAAAATTAAATTAAGCAAATTGCTTGCTGCTCTTTCAGGAACTCAGTCAGAATCTCAAAGGAAATAGTCCAATCATTTTGGATTCAAAGTTTTAAAATTCTAAAGCTGTAACTGGATTCATGATTGTAATTAAAGCAGTGGTCCATTGCCTTTCTCCTGAAAAACAAATGTGTATACATGTCCACATAACATACTCCTGACATCTCAGAGGATTCCAGGTCCTCCTCCAGCTCATGCATGTATTCCAAATCAATAATCTAGGTTACAATAAATGCAGAGCTATTTCTTGGAGTCAAAACAAAGGTTTGTGGTATGGAATTCAGGGTCCATACGGGGGGCAAGCTGGCTTTGATGGGAGGGGGGTCTTGGTTAGACGCCAAATGGCAATACTGAAGCAATGCTTGTTTCTCGTAGGAAGTGGGATGCCTGGCCACGATGACATCTGTGATTGGTGCAGTCTCACACTGGTGACTATTGTCAGGCCAATGATTCATGCATGACTATGGACAGTGAGATCCCACGGATCCCTAGTAAACATGGTACCGTTGAGCTGCTATAATGTGAGTCCTAACCACACCCACAGGCAGGACACTATCACCGACATGCAGTGCGGGTGCCCATTTGTCTGATTTATAGGTGATGTTGTGGCAAACGTGGCATCAGTTTCATTTCGGGGGAGTGGCAAGTTACAGATATTTCCTTCACAGCAGGAGGTGCAGACCTGAAAGAAGGGGAGAGGAAAAGGTGGGTGGTGAGAAGCCAGCAGGTCCCAGCAGGAGACAGGTGTCTTTATAGGAACTGTCTCCCTAGGGCAAAACTCAAATGAAAATGCTCTATTCCATTGCATGGAAATGAAGGGAGACCCTCATTGCTATACAAAATTACATATAAGAGGTTGTGAGGGGAATGGGAAAATAAACAAGGAGAGAAATGAATTACAGTAGATGGGGTAGAGAGAGAAGATGGGAGGGGAGGAGAGGGGGGATAGTAGGGGATAGGAAAGGTAGCAGAATACAACAATTACTAATAGGGCATTATGTAAAATTGTGGATGTGTAACCGACGTGATTCTGCAATCTGCATTTGGGGTAAAATTGGGAGTTCATAACCCACTTCAATCTAATGTATGAAATATGATATGTCAAGAGCTTTGTAATGTTGTGAACAACCAATAAATAGATAAATAAGTAAATAAATAAATAAATAAATAAATAAAAAAGAAAATGCTCTATTCCACAAAGGAAATGCCAACCAACATTTAGGGAGGGTGGGATAATATTCCAGCTAGAAGCAACATGGTCAGGATGAAACCCCCCAGCCTTAACTCCAAGGCACTGGGGTTCTGTTTTTGACATTCAGCCATGTGGTTCCTCAAGAAGTTTCATGACCTTTGGGCTCCAGCTCTTCCACCTGTGAAATGGGATTTTGAAAACTGCTCTTCCATTTCAAAGATGCTCTTTTTGACTACTTGAGGCAGCTGTCAGGAGGGTACATCTTCCTCTGCCAAGTTTTCACAGTGAAAATGAAGTGGCAGCAGCCCCCGTAATTTAAACTTGAATATTTACTTTCATTATCGCTATCTGCATAATTATCTCCATTCTCGTGGGTGAGTTAACGTTTGAAGGGTTTTCATTTATGCAATTACTGCTGCTTTATACTGCTTTACTCTTGAATTATATGAAAGAAATAAACCCAAAGGGTTACTGACAGCAATTATTTTAGGCCATCGCTACACAAAGTACGGACCAGCAGCTTCAACGTCAGCTGGGAGCTCGTTAGAAATACAGAATCTCAAAACCTTGCGTCAGACTTAGAGAATTAGAATCTGCATTTTAATGAGATCCCAGATGATTCATATTCATAGGATGGTTAATATCCTACACCATCATCCTGCTGAGATTTGAGTCTCTGGTCATAATTGACCTGGGGAAGAGAGTATAATGTTGAGAAGGGAGATGTCAGAAATGAGTTTGAATCCTGTTTCTGTTGCTTGCTGGCTGTGTGACCTGAACATAGGACATAAATTCTCTGATCCTCCATGTTCTCCTTGGTACAGACACCACAGCAACCCTTGAGCCTGGCCCTGCTGACAGGAGGGGTCAGGTTATGACCCTGGTTTTATGTTTCATATTTCAAACCAGGAACAAGTAGGCTTTCGTTCTTAATAAGAATTTAATTCTTAGTGTATTTGAGAAGTCACTTGAAAATTAGGCATCTGTCACTGACAGTACTGTTTCAGGGTATGAGGAAGAAAACTGCCTAAATACCCAGGAAAGCAACCTGACAGAAGTAGGAGATGTCACAAAGGACAAGGCCTGATTTGTTAAGAGCACACCCACAGCCAGCAGGAGAGGCTGGGGCATCGCTCATTCTGACCACGAGTCAGACTGCCTCTCTCTGATTCTTTATATCCTCCTTCATGGCTGGCCCCTGAACTTCATTTTACACAGAAGCACTTCTGTATATAGGCACTGACAAAGTTTAAGAGGAACAGATCCACAGGAAGGTGGTTCTCTTGTCACCTATCAAATGACTCAGGAGCCAGTGGAGACTTCCACAAACTAGCATCCCTCACTTTGCAGAAAGTTATCAAAGCTAAATTGCCTGGGGCCCCCTCGGGTGGATGGATTGTTGTTCCATCTGGGATGTAACAATGTTTGCTAAGGTGGCACAAGTGGTCCTCACTTCTCTCCCTTCCAGTAGCTTTATGACTCTCCTGAGTGAATCAAGGACTTAAGATCATCCTCCACATCCTTCTGGTGTGGGCTTGCACAATTTATACCTGTCCTCCTGTACCCTGGTGTTCATTCATACTCTTTTAGAGCAGACAGAAAAGGATGGATTCTTTTCACAGTGCTCTAAGACAGGGCAGCCTACAAGTGGGGAAGGGAGATAGCCCTCCGAGGTAGGGGGACACTTGACTATGCCATGCCATCACGAGTTGTGTTGCCAAACCTTGTGGCCTTCATGCTCCGAGTCTCTGCAGCCAGTGGACAAGCACTCTTCCAGTGGGACGCAGCGTTTGGTGACAGAGATGCTGTTTCCTGTGACTTCCATCGTGTGCTGAGTGTAGCAGTATCTGGTCTCTGTTAACAGAAAATATGCTTTAATTGAGATGGGAAATGTGAGCCCAGTCTACCTAAAAAGGAACCCCACAGGAGGGAGAACACTCCTGCTACTGAAAAGGTCTAACAGTACATAGGATATATACCACCCCTAGTATATGTCCACTCCCAAAGATCTCCCCAGAGAGATCCATCTCGCCATGGTAGGACACAGCCTTCCAGAGAACGCAGGTCTCTCTATCCATGGTGAGCCCCATAAATGGAGACCTCAAGGGATCCCTCTTTGCCTTTCTAAAAATTTTGCCATTGTCCTTATCTTTAGGAGATGAATGGTTTGTGGGTTGATTTAGGAGACAAGGTCGGCAATTTTCAGAAAGATAAAGGGTTAAAAGTTTCAAAGTATATAGGACTAAAAGAAAAGAAGTTAAGCAGGTACAATGGTCTTGCAGGGGATGAAAGACCACAGCAGAAGCTAGTGTGTGTGTGTGTGTGTGTGTGTGTGTGTGTGTGTAGAGAGAGAGAGAGAGAGAGAGAGAGAGAGAGAGAGAGAGAGAGAGGTATTCCCATGTAAGGGCAGAACTATTAGAAAGAGACACATTTTATTTTGAGAAAATGACTCTCTTCAAGAGAATGTCTTGCCACAGAGCATAGCTGGATCTAGGATGTATTAGAAAGAAAGATTAACCCAACAACTCAGGCGATCCAAGAAGCTTAATTTCTCCCAGCATGATTCCAGTGTCTTTTTGGGACAGAAGATGATGACCATGATGGGAGCTCATAGAAGTTCCTCTAGACTCATGAGTCTGAAAGCTCGAGGTTTATTTCAAAATTCTTTTTAGAGAATTATTTTATTGGTAATTTAAAAACTAAAGAAAAATGGCTTTGTCAACGTAATTCTTCAGAGCCTCCAGGCAGCGTTCAGCTCTCTAAGCCTGGGATTTAGGAGAATGTTCCCGTTCTACTTTCACATTAAAAAAGAAAATGAATAATTCTTAAGAAATGTCACTGAGCTGTTTTTCATCCATATCTTAGACCCAAGTTTGCATGCTTTATACATTTTGGATATTTAGTAGCTAATATGGAATTATGATCTTCTATGATATTATTTATTAGGCAATAAAAATTTTCCCTACCAGATTCTGTCATGATTTTGGCAGCTTTTAACCAAAGCGCTAATGTTCAAAGAAGAAAGCTTAAGAATTTTAGCTCCCCAGAATGAACTAATGTAGACTGCATTGAGTCAAGAAAACTGTTTTTATTTTATTTTATTTTTGGTAGCAGAGATTGAACTCAGGGGCACTTTACCACTAAGCTGCATCCCCAGGCACCCCCAATCTCTGGACCCCCCCCCCTTTGTTTTGAGACTGGGTCTCACTGTGTTGTGTAGAGGCCTTGCTAAATTGCTAAGGCTGGTCTTAAACTTGCAGTCCTCCTACCTCAGTCTCCAGGGTGGCAGGAATTACAAGTGTGGGTCACAATGCCCAGTGAAAATTGAGGGTTTTGAAAGTCTTCTCAAACATCCCACCTAACAGGAATCCCAAATGGCTTCTTATTGATAGGGTCAACATCCTCCCCCAGATGCTGTCCCCACACTGCACCCTGGCTTAGATGTTGGAATTTTGGTTTGTTTGTTTGTCTGTCTTGGAATCAGGCTGAGGCTGTCTCAAGCTTGCTCAGAATTCTATGGAGCAGTTTGGGAGCAGGGTGAATAAGGTCACCCTGAGAATGAAGAATTGAAAGCTTTACACTTGGCAATGATTTTTCCAAAGCCCTACATTAGTTTCAAGTTGGGATGCTTATTTTTTTTGGACAGAGAGCAGGCAGCAGCTCTCTTCTGATTTTCTTTTAAGCCTCAGGCAGAGTTTAGTAAATGGAGGACAGTGGCTTCAGATACTTACCACACCTTCCAAAGAGCCCGGGTTTACTTCTCAGGTATCAGACTCAGTGGACATTTATGGCTACAATAGGTGCACCTTCCCATCCCCGCCCCAAGTTCAAATGTTCTGGAAAGCAATAAAAACTGGAATGTTCTTATCTCCTGTCTCCTCTTCATGCAGACAACTAGGAGCAGCTGCCAGAGGTTTTATAGCTCCAAATGTAAATCTGAGCAGATAAGATCATACACTTATGGAATAAGTAAATCACTACGTGGTTTCAGTTTGGGAAATTAGGTTTGTCCCCCAAGTAATGAATTATCTTGCTTTAAGTAAGCCTTAAAATAACAACTGGTGAACTTGATAGATCAATTCTGTTTATACTTCCCTGTCCACAACAAACCCCCTTATTTATTAATGAAGCGCTCATTTCATTGAATGAAAGTAGTAGCAACAACTGATAAGAAAATTTTTTTTCAGGAATATATGGAAAACCCTTGTACCTAATAAGCCAAATCCTGCCTTTCTAGAGGGAGAAGATAGATCAGTGAAGATGCTGGGTTTTCTTATACTTCACCAAGTCCAGTTGATAAAACAAAGGTACACGGAGAGCACTGCCTTCATGTCCAGCAATTGAGACCTCAATTCTAAAGCATTGATCCCTCAAATTATCTATTCCATTTCTCATCTTACAACATTCCTAGGTGAGTTATGAAATATTAATGTGGAAAAGGGTTCTGCAGTTTGGGAAATGCTCAAAAAAATTGAACTGGTTTCTTTGGTGTGTATTTTATGAGAGTCTCCCACACACTCTGAGGTCTGTGGATTCCAAAGGTATTTTGGAGAAAGCAGACAGAATTTCCCAAGCAAAACCAGGTGGACCACATGGGGCTTATCACTGGAGCATAGTAGTGATAAAAAAACAAGTTTCAGCCACAGAGCATTGCCCTCTATGCATTTTGAATAATCTTCGGGTTAGTAATGAGGTTATATGAGAATCAAGCCTGCTGATAACTTCACACTAAAAGGATTTCAAAGACTTTTATCTAAAAGATAAAAGATGGATTTGAATTTCTACCAGGTTAGTTTTAGCCTCTAAAACCTCAAACTCTGCTACTGACTGATACTTCCAGAAGTTGTGAAATAAACTCTTTGACTCTCAGTAAAATCAGAAATGGAAAAGAGAGCTTAATCAACAATTAGCTCAAAATATAATTTTCATAAAATTCTCTCTCTCTTTCCTTTTCTCTCTCTCTCTCTCTCTCTCTCTCTCACACACACACACACACACACACACACACACACACTCCCTAATGTAGCTCTGAAATCTAAAACTAATTCAAAGCTAAAATGAAAACTTTTATTTACTCACCAATATTCCATTTCCAATAAAAGAATACTATAAATATGATGATTTAAATTAAAACGAGACATTACACATGTTTACCTCTCAGATAAAAGACTTTCTTATCACTCAATTATCTCAATTATTCTCTGGGGCTCTGTTAGTTTTTTTAAAAATAAAGTTATATAATGTTTAAAGTGATGCTACAGGACAATTCCCTCGGTACAAGAAAATGAATGGGAAGAAAATAACTTAAATAATAATATTACAGATTATAGTGGAAAAAATAAAAGGCTAGTGCCATCTGCCCACACACTCCCTGCCCAGTCCCTCACATCTGCCATGGACTGTCAGACAATGACCTATAATATAATATTATAATAAATGACATTAATATAAATATTAGGTTTATGTAATAAACATAATATCTATTATATAATAATATAATATAAAACAAATAACATGTCATATATTAATATTATCTAATATATATTAATTTTATATAATTAAATATATTATGATATAATATATAAATATATTATATAAAATAATATAACATATATAATATTATATATTTACATTATACATTATTATATATAATGTATAAAATACTAATATATAAAATATAATCATATAAAATAATAATATTATAATAATTACATAAATATATTAATATAATGGCCTTTAGTAGAGTAGGTGCCATAGGTGATGCTCCTTTCTCACATCTGCCCCTGTAGGATTTTTTTTTGTAGCTCTGGACTCTATGATGTATCATCTCCTCTGTGGGATTCCCCATCCAGACTTTAGAGGTGTTGTCATTTTTATTTTCTGCATCTCTGGTCTCTTCTCTTCCATCACTTTTAGAAACCTGAAAGTTGATACTCTTCCAAGTTCTATCCTTGAAACAAATTTCACTCAAATGACCTCATCAATCTTCTGATGCCAACTCTCAGTCTGCTTCTTTCTCCTGAGCTACAGAATGAAAATTTCCAACTATCTCCTGGAAACAGCCAGCATCACCACACAAGTCACATGTCTCTAACCAAACCTCATGTCCCTCCTCAAATCTGTTTATCTTCATGTGGCCCTATCTCAGGAAGGGACCTCCTGAGAGGGGCACCTTCATTTCTGCAGGAAGTGAAGACTAGAAACTTTGGAATCAGCTTACATTTCTTTCCCTAATCAGAGGTGTTGTCGTTTTTATTTTCTACATCTCCAGTCTCCTCTTCCAGCACTTTTCCTAACCTATTTCTATATTAATGCCACCGATTGCCAAGGAGTGCTGGCTGCTGCAGTGCTAGGTGTATTTGGTTTACCCAAGTAGCAGGTCTGAAGGCTGCTGCCTCTCCCTGCTCCTGAGGCTGGAACCAGCGTAGCAGAGTAGCTGTGCTCCCCACAGTGCCATCAGTGAGATCTGCCATTCAGAGCTTCACAGTTGAAACTCAGCACTTACGACTCCAGGTTCTCCTTGATCAACACCCCAAAGGAGCTCATCGTTGCCTCCTTAAGACGATGGAGCACAACTCTGTTCTTCACGGGAAGACATTTTATGCATCTTCAGCTTGTTCTAAAATCCATTTTTCTACCTTCCATTTTTGGAAACCTGATGTTCTGTAAGACTCAATACAAATGTGACAAATTCTGTGAAACCTTCCCTGATTTTCCTCTCAAATAGGTCGATGTTAATTTTTTGCTTCCATGTTGCCTTTCTTTTTATTTTTTTCCCAGTGCTGGGGATGGCACCCAGGACATTGAGCATGCTAGCCTGGGCAAGCACCCTATCCCTTAACTTCCTAATTTGGATGAATCTGGCTTTCCTTATAGATTAGGATTTCTCAAACTTGGCAAGATTGACTTTCATTTTTAAAATGGTTAATTTTAAAAAATTAAATATTTTAAGACAATTATAGATTCACATCCGTAAGAAATAAAGGAGACATCCCATGTGCCTTTTGCCCAGTTTCCCCACAAGGTCATACATTATAAAACTATGGTACATTACTATCACAATCAGGATGATGACATCATTACAGTTGAGATAAGAACATTTCTGTCCCTCCTGTAGATCTTTTATAGTCACATCCTCTCTCCACTCCCCTCACACCTTCTCACCCTTGGAGACCATCAATTTCATTTCTATAATTGTATCCATTTGAGAGTGTATAAATGGTAGTGTACAGTATACAACATTTGGGGATTGAGAATTTTCACTCAGTATACATTACTGAAAATTCACCTGGGTAATCATGTTTATCAACAATTTGGTAATTTTTATTAATGAGTAGTAGTCTGTGATATGGGTGTACCAAAGTTGATTCAACCAATCAACCACTGAAAGAACATTTAGGTTGTTTTAGTTGGGGGTAGTATTAATAAAGCTGGTACAAACATGTAAAATTTCCATGACAACGTAAGTTCTCACTTCTCTGGGGTCCACATTCAGAAGTGTAATTGCTGGGTTGGATGGTAGTTGTGTGTTTAATTGTTATAGAATCCCCAAACTATTTTTCAGAGCGCCAGTACCATTTTATATTCCCACCAGTGACATACGCGTGATCTCATTTGTTCTTATCTTTACTAGCCTTTGGTATTGCCCTATTTTTATTTTGGCCGTTCTCATAGTTACTTAGCTTTATATCAGTTTCACCAAGAGGCAGCATATTGCTATGCAATTAAAGAGGGTACGTGGTATTCAGGACTCAGTTCTTGGTTATGGAAAAGGCCAAGGTCAGTATGACTCTGAAAAATGTATTGTACACAATTTTAATTTCCTTTTAAGTAATGAATGCTTATGCTCAAAGTCTGCAGGCATTGACTTGATTTCCCCACAAAACAACAAAAATGGTCATCATGAAGATTGTATAGATTAACTTTAACACAGCCATCTGAAAGCATGATATTCTAGCACATTGTTGGAAGCCTCCCTCAAAAATCTAATATTATGTAAGCGGAATTGTTCCCAATGATGGTGTAAAACATGGTGTATGGATGTGTCCTCAGACAAGCAACCCAAGCACAAAGCTAGAAAAGGCTGAGACACAGGTTGCAAATTTCTGGGCTGTTCGGACTGTGGCATCTTCTGGCATATCTTTTGTTATAGTCCCACAGATCCTTTGGGCTTTGTTCTTTTTTTATTTTTTATTTTTCAAATCTATTCTCTCTCTCTCTCTCTCTCTCTCTCTCTCTCTCTCTCTCTCTCTCATTGTTGTTTCTGGTACTGGAAATTAAACCCAAGCACACATTACCACTGAGCTACATATATCCCCAGTTCTTTTTATTTTTTATTGTGACACAGAGTCTTGCTAAGTTGCTGAGGCTGACCTTGAACTTGCTAAGTTGCTGAGGCTGACCTTGAACTTGTGATCCTCCCACCTTAGCCTCCGGAATTGCTGGGATTACTGGCATGTACCACCATGACCAGGCCAATTGTTGATGCTTGTGACATTCTCAGGGTGTTGACTTCTTCAGCTCCAGGTCTAGAATTCATGAGGCAGAAACGACACCTGCTGCCCTCACCATTGTGTTGTTCTTTGGGTCCTGAAGTCAATAGCTAGTCTGTCATTTTCTCTCTTTCCACCTTTCATATTGAGTAATTTCTATTCTTATGTCCTTCAGTTGACTGATTCTTTCCTCTGTTTCTTCCATTCTGCCGCTGGGTCTACTCATTGCGGAATTTTTTAAATTTCAGATACGGTATTTTACAGTTCTCAAAGTTCATTTGATTCTTCTTCAAGTTTTCTCTTTCTTTGATGAGATCTTTCATTGGTTTCAACTAAGTAATTACTCATTGAAGCATTTTTATTGTGGCTGTTTTAAAATCCTTTTCAGACAATTGTAGCATCTCTGTTTATCTCAGTTTAGTAAGAATTTGCTAGTTTGCAAGCATCTTAAGTATTTTCTAGAGGCCCATGTGTTAAAAGACATGTTTTCCAATTGATGGCACTATTTGGAGGTGGAGGAATCTTTAAGAGGTGGGGCCAATTTGCAGGGAAATGGATGGCATTAGAATAGATGATGCTAAGTGAAGTTAGCCAATCCCTAAAAAACAAATGCCAAATGTCTTCTCTGATTTAAGGGGGGGTGACTCAAAATGGGGTAGGGAGGAAGAGCATGAGAAGAAGATTACCACTAAATAGGGAAGAGAGGTGGGAGGGGATGGGAGGGAGAAGGAGAATTGCATGGGAGATGAAAGGAGACCCTCATCATGATACAGAATACATGTATGATGAAGTGAGGGGGAAAAAAAGAAATGTGTCACATTAGATTGGGTAGAGAGAAGTGATGGAACGGGAGGGGAGGGGAAAGGGGGATAGGAAGGGCAGCAGAATAAAATAGACACTAGTATTGCTGTATATATATACGTGACTGCATGACCAATGTGATTCTGCAACCTGTACACTTGGAAAAATGAGAGATTATACCCCATTTGATTCAAATGTATGATATGTCAAGATCATTGTACTGTCATGAACAACTAATTAAAAAAAAAGAGGTGGGGCCAGCATAGGAAGTTAGATCACTGGGGGCATGGCCTTTAAGGGGATTGAGGAATGCTGTTCTCTCCCTCTCTCTCTTTTTGCTTCTTAACCATCATAAGGTGAGCAGATTGCTTCTCCCATGTGCTCTACCCATGATGAACTGCCTTGCCACAGACCCCAAAACAGTGGGGCCAGCTGGCCATGAACTGAACCTTCAAAAACTGAAAGCCAAAATAGAGTGTTCTTGTTTTCAAGTTAATTACCTTAGGTATTTGCTATAATAGAAAGTAGACTAATATACTATTGTCATTTTTCATTCAATTTGAAATATTTCTTGTGACACAAGGTTTTTTTTTATTTTTATTGAAATAGGAACATATTGGCATTATGATACTCTGGATCTTTTGACTCTTCTCTTCTTGAGAGTGGCAGGAATGCCTCATTAATGCTTCAAACTGGCTTCTATTAATGCTCTGAGAGAGGGTGGCCTTATTACAAATGGTGGTGGTTATTTCCTGTCTCTCCACTAAGTCTCTTCTGACTCAACCCCAGGGAGATGTAGAGGTATCTCAGCTCCGGGTCTAGAATTCATGCTGGTAGACTTGGAGATCAGCCCATGTAGTCTCCACTGACACTGAGGAGACCTCATGACTTCCCAGAGGGGGATGAGATTCCCCTTAATTGTTCTCTCATACCATCCCAGCAGGGAGGTCAGGGTGCCTCAGCTCAGCTGACATGTCCTGTTGTGGATAGAAGTCAAGGCTCTTCATTTATCAGCCTTTGCTAGTGTGGGTGGGGCTACAATTTTTTTTTCCTGTGGGTGTTTGGCTAGAATAGAGTAGTCACTATCTAAGTTTTCTGTCTTTTTAGGTGATATTTTTCTTGTCCTTTGGCTAGAGAGAGCACATTTCTGTTAGGGCTCGTTTTGTTGATGCATGTGACATTCTCAGGGTGTTGACTTCTTCAGCTCCAGGTCTAGAATTCATGAGGCAGAAAGGACACCTGCTGCCCTCACCATTGTGTTGTTCTTTGGGTCCTGAAGTCAATAGCTAGTCTGTCATTTTCTCTCTTTCCACCTTTCAGAGTCTTTTGCTGTTTTGGGTTTATGGGTTTTCATGTTTGTTTATCTACAATGATCAGAATTTTCGTTGTAGTTGGCAGAAGGAATGGGAACGTACATCTGCTTCATATTTCCAGAAGTGGAAGTCATCAGTCCTCTGACACTTTAGGCTAGACAGTTCCACATGGGGGAAGGTTCTGTGCATCCTGGGGTATTTAGAAAAATCCATAACTTCCTCTAACTGGATGCCAATATCACCAAATGTCTTCAAATATCAACTGATTTCTCCCAGAGTCAGGGGAATCATTCCTGGTGGAGATCAACACCTCTATATTATAATCATAACCTTGAGAAGAAGGTCCATTCTTATTGAGTCTGCACTCTCCACTCACAATGAACACAGATAGAATGGCACTAAGGAAACAGCCAGCCTAGCTCTTCTAATCAAAGTTGAACCAAATTAAAATCATTTAGCTCTATGGTACCTTATCATCTCTTCTATATCTGTATTTTGAATGGTCTCATCCAATTTGAAAATAAAATAATATACTTAATTTTTTTTTGTAGTTGTAGATGGACAGAATGCCTTTATTTTATTTGTTTATTTTTACATGGTGCTTAGGATAGAACCCAGTGCCTCACACATGGTAGGCAAGTGCTCTGCCACTGAGCAATAGCTCTAGCCCAAATAATATACTTTTACTGGAAATATAATTTTCTTGTAGTAGAAATACTTTGGAAAATTATTTGCTTGGATCACAAAAGAATAAACATTCATATTATACGAACCAGAAATTCTGCCCCTAGGCTGTTTATAGAAGAACTACCTATACAAATGAAAACTAGAAACTATAAAAATGCCATTAGTGGTAGAATAAATTATGGTACATATTCATATAATAATGACAGCTAGCTAACAAAATGAATTTTGAGTGAAAGAAGTTAGATACAAAAAGGTATTCTATTTCTGAAAAGAACTCAATACTAGTTTATTGTCAGATTGAATCTAGAGTTGCTTTACCACTGAGCTACATCCCTAGTTCTTTTAATTTTTTATTCTGACAGAGGGTCTTGCTAAAAAGCTGAGGCAGGCCTCAAACTTTTGATCCTCCTGCCTCAGCCTCCCAAATCTCCAGGATTACAGTCCTACACTACTGCATATGGCTTCCAGGAGCTATATTTGTTTTCTAGGGCTGACATAAGAAAACTACCACAGAGTAATTGACTTTGACAAAAGTTTTCTCACAGTTTTGGAGAAGTTTGAAGTCAAGGTACTGGCTTGCAGATGGCTATCTTCTCCCTGTGTCTTCACATCATCATGCCTGTGTGTCTGTGTTCTAATCTCTTCTTATGAGGATACCAGTTGTATAGGATTAAGGATCTGCCCAGTGACTTCATCTAATTTTAATTACCACTTCATAGACCCTATCTCCAAACACAGTCATATCCTAAGGTACTAGGGATCAGGACCACAGTATATAAATTTAGGGGCACGACACAACTCAGTCCACAACAGAGACATTTGGTAGAGGGAGGGAGGGAGGGAGGGAGGGAGGGAAGGAAGGAAGGAAGGAAGGAAGGAAGGAAGGAAGGAAGGGAACTTTTGAGCTCCTGGAAATAGTGATTTCATCATCTGGGTGCTTCTTTCATGGTGAGTTCAATATGTGAAAAATAAAACCACGACACTGTTCAATATTCCATGTGTATGCTATACCTTAATTCAAAGTTCAGTGAAATTGAAAGTGAAAGAAGAAAGAACTCAAGATGAAAGAAAATAGCGTTATGAAGAGGAAGAACTGCAAACTGAGCACAGAGAGGCTGAATTATTTAAAGCTTGCCCTAATTAGGAATTATTACACAGCCTCTGGCACCCAGGCACCAGATTATTCTCTTGGTTTTCCTGCTTGTATCAATGACTCTCCACAGATCCCTGAAAAAGATGTGTTTCCTTCTCTTGTCTCACGTAAGAAATTCCTCCAGGTGGAAATTTAATCTAAATAATTGCTCATCAATCAAACTGAGTCATGATCGAGGTCCTTTTCCTGCGGTCAGTACCTTTTGCAGAAACTGCCAGACAGACAGACACCTCCCCATCTTTGCAAAAACATCATCCACACTTCTTAAGGATAGGTGACACACTCACTTGAGGAAACTTTCTTTTAAAAAAAAAAAATTGCTGAAATTCAGGAAGCAATGTGCTTGTTACCAGGTGAAGGTTCAAAGATGCAGTTGGGGGCTGGGGATGTGGCTCAAGCGGTAGCGCGCTCGCCTGTCATGCATGCAGCCTGGGTTCGATCCTCAGCACCACATACCAACAAAGATGTTGTGTCCGCCGAGAACTAAAAAATAAATATTAAAAATTCTCTCTCTCTCTCTCTCTCTCTCTCTCTCTCTCTCTCTCAAAAAAAAAAAAAAAGATGCAGTTGGAAAGGTAGGATAAGGTAGAGGGGCTAGGCCGGACTCGACAGTGACAATGGGAAAACAAAAGAGGACAAAAGCATCCAGGGGATGATTCCATCGGAGGCTACTGTGGTAACAGAAAATATCTGGACAGGGCCAGGGATGTGGCTCAGGGTTGAGCACTTGCCTGATGTGTGAGGCCCTGAGTTCAATCCCAGCACTGAAAATAAAATAAAATAAAATAAAGAAAGAACAGAAAATATCTGAATAGAAACACTGTGAATGAAGCAGGTTAGATGCTCTCAGTGTGGAGAAAAAAAATAAAACTTTCTGAAAATAGAATGGTGGCAACTTGGGCTTCAAAGTTGCTGGAAAAATTCTAATTAAATAAGTTTGAGAAATAGGCTGAGATGCCAGCTTATATCATCTTACCGAGAAACACAATAAAGTTAAAGTAGCAGGATAAAACTAAAATAACAAAAATCTGTATGAAAATGCAGGAGCTCTACCAGGATGGGTAGGATTTGAAGAGCAAGGTAACAGAGGAAAGAAAAGTGGTTTTTTTAAGTTCACCCTGACATTCTGTACCTGTTTTCCCCTCCAGGCATTTGCTGATGCAAAAACTGCACAGGTTGGAGAGGCTGAGAAGCCAAGCAGAAAGCCCTGCCAAGGGGCAGAGAAGTAGGGCAGAGCCTTTGTTGTTCTCCAGGGGCCTGGGATGCACAAACATGAGTTCAGAGCTGGCAGCAAAGCCAAGAGAGAGGTGAGATTGACAGGCTTGGGCTAAAATTCAAGGTTGGCAGTTATTCACTTTTAGCACTTTAAAAAAATGTCATTAACTGCTGGCTTCTATTGTCTCTGTCAATACTAAGTGTTGGCAAGGTTGTGTAGCAACTGGCACTTGTGTTCATGGCTAGTGAGAGTGTAATTGGTACAGGCAGTTTTAAAAAACTATTAGGTGATCTTTGATAAAGACAACACTCACCTGCCCCATGCCTGGCAATAATGTGTCTGGGATAGACTGGGCAGAAATCCATGCATATGTGTACCAAAGGACATGTGTAAGAATGTTCATGGTTTTGAAATATTGGACACAATGCAAAAGTCCATCAACAGTAGAATAGATGAATTTTGGTATATTCATATAATGATCGACTATACATCTTTGAGAAACAATGACTTCATTGCTTATAAAACATGGATAAATTTCATACTTACAATGTGTGAAAGCAAGGAGAATATACATTCCCTACAGCTCCACTAATAGGAAGCTCAAAGGCAGTACTCACAGTAATGTTCCCTTTATGGAGTGGGGCATAATGACTAAGAGACTCTGGGGTCTACTGCTTTACATGGGTGGTAGACCCTGAATGCTAACCTTGTAAAAATTCACAAGTTATGCACTATGATCCGTTCCCTTTCCAGTATGTATTCTAACATTTAATTAAAAGTTTTTCTTTAAAAAGGAGGAAGTCTAAGACTTCTATTTAGCAATTAATAATAATAAAAGAGAATCTTGAAAACATCTCATTACTTAGCAGTCAGAAGTGGTGGATAAAATATAACCAACATATTTATAGATGCACAAATGCACTCTCCAGAGAGACACATTCCATGGGCCAGCCCTGAATGAGGTATTGATTTCACTATCTCGGAGAAGAGGCCATATTAAAGATAATCAGTAAGAAATTGTGTTGGGTCTTGACGGGATTTAGAAACACCTAGGTAAAAAGAATAGAAACCCTGAAGGGCCAGATTCTAAGTGTAAAATTGAGTAGAAGAAAGAAAAAAACCCACCCTTCAGTTATGTGTTAAAATAAAAGGTTATCTATTTCAGCCATGCCTCTGTCTGTCAATGAAGAAGTCTTTCCCTGGACATTTGTAACCTTCAGTTGAGCTGGGAATCCCATTTCTATTTCCTGCTTGTACCAGGAACCATGAGACAACTGGTCCAGAAAGAGGTATCAAGGAACATCTTCGTTCATTCATTTTCAGAGAAAACCAGTGAGCAGCACAGAGGTTGGAGTCAAAAGAATATGTGTCCACTATCTCAAAAATTTTCTTCTGATTTCCTATCAGCAATAAATTCACATGCAGATCATGCCTTAGAGGGAGGCAACTGTACTTCCTAATTAAGAAGGAACATACTATCCTTGGCTTAGGTGTCCGCTGCAGAGCAGGTCTTTTTTAAAAACTGTAATGTTTTTGACTTGACATTTAATTCCACAGACACTTACTAAACATTTATACAGTTCCTCTCTCAAGGAACTTTTAATCTTGCAGCACAGAGAAAAGTCATAGGCGAAATGACATGGATCCGAGTACGTGACACTCAGCTTTTATTTCACCACATCAGTTCCTTCAATTGGTCCCTTATAACACGGTTTTAAGATCTTTTCTCATTCTGGTTCACAAAACCAAGAAAGTTGAACAGATTTGTCAGGTGCAGTTCCTGAAATTACACGTATGGCAATAGGAGCCATTTATGGAGGACATCTTCAATTCTCATTGCTAGGGAGTGAGTATGGTACCAGGAATCTGGAAGCACAGAAGTAAAAGCAATGGAATGGAGGAGGAAATACATACACAATGCACATTCCCAAAGTAAGAGTGACAGGGAACCTGTGTCAGCTACAAGTGTGGCTGGCTGACTCCACCACAGCTGGAGGAGTGACTCTAGTCAGGGCTAGACTTTCTCCAAGCATGTTGGACCCAATGATGATTCACAACAAACCTATCAACTCCAGAAGCATGAGCCATTACGACACACTGGGTCTCCATGTTCAACCACTAACTGAATTAAGTTTTCAAAAATTCTCAGAATAAAGTCGTTTCCCAAACAATTAGGTGTGGGTGCTAATTCCATATAGATAAAATTAAATGCATATGTAAAATGGGTTTTTTCACCTCCAATAATTAAAACCTAGTTAAATATGTCACAAAACAACCAACAAAACCCCAGAAATGTCTCAGAAAGCCAGAACGCCTTTCCATGGCAGCTTCTGAGCTCTACTGTTGATATTCTTATACCTGCTCCAGGCATGATAAGCCAGAAAACAACCACAGGGTTGGTTAGTAAAGACGTTTTACATTTTAATCTAATAATAAAATTGTGCTGTTTTTACTTGATTAAAAAATATGGAGAAAACATGGATTAAACAGCAGCAGACCCATGGGAAGAAGGCTGATCAAGCTGGAGGCTGACTGTGCAACAAGATGAGGGTTAGGGTTAGGGTTACACCTTTTCCCAGGTTAGAGCTTGAGTGCCCACTCCTTTACCTGATGCTCAAGGCTCCACACAAACAACCTGGCTCCACTATTTTGCTCCTATTATTCTTTCATACTAACTGGTTGCTACTCCCAGATGAGGTCTCTCCTCATCCACGGAGCACACTTGGAAAATCCTGTCTCCATGGTTCTGAAGGACTTCCAGGAAGACTTGCCTTCTCCAGGGTTCTGAACCCATTTCCCAGGTGCCGAACGGCCTGTTGCAGGGTTCCCAGCACATGATGCTTTCACTGGCAAACTCAGCCCCCAGATGCTCCTCTTCCCTTAAACTCCCACGGCACTCAATGCCATGTTTCATTTGGCACTTAATTTTGCCCTGCTGTTTTTGACATTTGATATATTCAGATCTTATCTCCCAGGCTAAACTGCCTGCTCCTGGAAAGAAGAAACCAGATTCCAATCTCTCACTGCTTAATCGCCCCAGGGGCTTGGCTGGTCATTTTCTGCCATGAACCTCAGTGCAAGACTTTCCATTTATCCCTATAAATTTAAAGACAAAAAAAAAAAAAAAAAAAGAGGGCTGGGGATGTGGCTCAAGCGGTAGCGCGCTCGCCTGGCATGCGTGCGGCCCGGGTTCGATCCTCAGCACCACATACCAACAATGATGTTGTGTCCGCCGAGAACTAAAAAATAAATATTAAAATTTAAAAAAAAAAGATAAAAATGTGTAGGGGAGAAAAGAGAAAAGGATAAATTGTATAAAGATCACTCTGTGGTACTTTTAGGTATCTGTCCTTTGAAAGGATAGATTCTAATCTTAGAAGAAAACATCCAGATGGAGCTTTCTCTTTCCCTGAGAAGCACTCCCACAGTGATTCCGGTCACCTGCTCTTTTTGTTTGTTTGTTTTTCTCTGAGACAGGGATGTACTTGTATATAATCAAGTCTGCAGAGAAGATCAGCACACATACCTTCCTTTTCCTCTGCATAACATCTGCTAAGGTACCTCAGAGCTGAGTCAATCCTAAGAAAAGCACAGCCACACTTTGCCGTGGCCTATATGTGTCCCCCACAATTCATGTTGAAACTTAATTGTCAATGTGATGATATTGAAAGGTGAAGTCTTTAAGAGGTGGTTAAGTCATGAGAATAGATCCCTCATGGGGAGATTGGGATCCTTACAAGAGGTTCCAGGGATTCGGTGTGTTCCCTTCCACCCCTTCTGCCTTTTGATATATGAGGACACAACACTCTTCGCCTCCAGAGGAAGCAACAAGATGCTATCTTGCAGGCATGGGAACGAGGCCCTCACTAGACACTGGACCTGCTAACATGACACCTCCATCTTAGACTCTCAGCACCCAAAACTATGAGAAATAAATGTCTGTTGTTTATAAATTACTGTGTCTGAGATATTATGTTAGAGCAGCACAGAATAAGATACACTTCCTGTGTACTATCTCTGACCAGTAGCCACGGTTTCAGAAGACAATTGGCTAGCTTTGTCCCAGCAGGAACCAACCCAGAAGTTACTGGATACACAGCAAATCATCCTGTTTTTGTCCAGAGTCGCTGTTTACAATTGTCAAATTTTGCTGCGTATTAGTAACCTAGGGAACTTCTGAAAATCCTTATTCCCAGCCATACCCCATGTGCCAGTTAATTAGGAATTCTGGGAATGGACCCAGACATCAGTGTTTTCAAAGCTTTACTAGGTGGTTTCAATGTACAGCCACGTTCGAGAAGCAGTGGTTCAATTAGGTCCATTAGTACCTTGCCCAGTTGTTTATCCTGCAAGGTTAAAGTCAGAAAATACTGGCTCATGGAGAAATGAGCAGTGGCAGCAGAAGACACTAGGGAGAGGACTTACCATTGGTTACCCAGGTGACTGGACATCTAATTTGTGATTAAGGCAGTCTTTAGTGTCTCCATTTTTTTTCTCTTCCCTGTAATCTTTTGGGACCCCACTGACATCTCTACCTAACAATAAACAGAAGAATCTAGAAATCACAACACATTTCCTGATCAGC
This sequence comes from Spermophilus citellus, assembly GCF_964194105.1. Lineage (NCBI taxonomy): Eukaryota > Metazoa > Chordata > Mammalia > Rodentia > Sciuridae > Spermophilus > Spermophilus citellus. The sequence continues at coordinate 54,711,608 of NC_138192.1, read as the reverse complement.
AGGTAGATGAGGCCCCAGTGGTTCTTGCCCTTGACTGCTCATTAAAATCACCTGGGATATTTGAAAGTACTAGTGCAGGACTCTAATCTCAGAGATGCTAATTTAATTTGTATAAAGTTGTGGTTCTTAAGAAGTGGTCTTCAGACCAGAAGCATCTGCATCATTGGGGGAGGAGGGGTTCTTTAGACATGCAAAATTTGAAGCCATCTCAGACGTAATGAAGCAATGAAGCAAATATTCAGGTGGAGAGGGTGAGCGGGTGATAGCAGAAGTCTGTGTTTTAATATGCTCTCCATGAGTGATTGCACTGAAGTTGGAGCCATTGCTCTAGGCAGGTCACAGGCTTTAGGGATATCTGTAAGGTCATACAGGTATTTCTACTGTACAGCCTAGGTAGAGGCTCCTGGGTTCAACAGCACTGGCTCAGGTAGCTGACATCTGTCTTTTAATGGCATTTTCTGGGGTCTTGCAGTTTCCACTCTACCTTGAGAAGCAGAGAGGGCCATTCATTGAATTGAGCATGAGAGCTCCTGCATTATGTTGAAAAATAATGCATTTGGTGTGTCCAGTCACTTTAATAACTGAATTGGATTAACTACTCACTCAAACATTTGCCAATAAAATACCTCTCCCTCATCATCCTCCTCACACTAAACGAATCCACTCTCCTGCAAAATATAGCAGCCAACCAAAAATGATTCCAGAGCCACAAAGAAAAATCTTGTTTACTTGACAGGATAAAAGAGATCTGACTATGACTTGCCTTCATTATGAAATGGGGATTTGGGTTAAAATTTCAATCTTCAAATGGACACCATTTAAACATTAAGTTTAATATTTAAAAGAGCTCAGGATTTTTTATTTTTGGCAATGATGACATTTAGAATTCTAGCTTTCATGCAGTCTCAGTAAAGAAGTCGAGTCTCTTGTAAGATATGTAATAAATGGAATCTTTATATGAACATCAATGCCTACTTTACATGAAAGAAATTACTATGCAATGACTAATGCTTCAAAGAGGGTCAGACAAACTGGCAGTTATCTTCCTATTCTTCATTTGGCTGACCTGTCTGGGGAAGTCTCTTTTTAAGTCCTCTGGAGCTCCACAGATGCTTCACGAGAAAGGGGGCAATATTATGGATCCCTTTATATTTCTGAGAGTCTTTGAGGAAAAGTTATTGGTGCAGCTTAAAAGATATACTAAACCTAAGACTAGAGGAACCATTGAGATTGCAAGCATGCACCAGGTCTATAAGGCTACTCACTCATGAACAGCTTCGGGGACCCCAATCTGTCTATTGACAGTTTACCTCGAGGACAGTAGATGTCTGGAGCCCATCGGTTGCATTCATAATTGTCTGCTGCCTTTTCACAGGTGAAACATTTAAATCCACCAGGATATGGTGTGGCTACAAAAAAATCAAAAGAAAAGATTGATTTTTAGACTGAGCACAGAATCCGGTGAAGTTAGACATATTCATTTTTTTAAAAAAAAGTTTCTCTAGACATATTGGCAGTGTCTTAAAAAACCAAACATTTAACTAAAATATGACCCAACAATTTCACTGCTAAAAATATATTCCTGAGAAATACATTTATGTCCACACACAAAAAAATATGTAAATAAATGTCGACAGCATTTGTACAGGTTCCACATTCTTAATCTAAGAATCTGAAATCTAACATGCTCCAAAATATGAAGATTTTGAGCACTCTCATGATACTCCCCAAATTCCACACCTGGCCACATGTGACAGGTCATAATCAAATTGTAGGAGCACCAAAATTATTGTATAAAATAATCTGTAGGTCATATACATAAGATATGTGTATGTATATATATAATGTATAATATATAAGGTATGTATAAAACATATAAATTTTATGATTAGACATGGGTCCCATCCCTAAGGTAACTCATTATATATGCAAATATTAAAAAAAATCCCAAATCTGAACACTTTCTGGTCTCAAGCATTTCAAATATAAGATATTCAATCTGCAATAACCCCAAACTGGAAACAATCCCCATGTCTTTCAGTTAAACAAAAATGTGGTACATTCATACTATGGAATACTAGACAGCATAAAAGAAATGAACTATTAATATGGCTAACAATTTGGATAAATTTCCAGAGAATCTTTCTTAATGGGGGCGAAAAAAACAACCCAAAAGGTTACATTTGGTTTCATTCATGTGACATTTTAAAATAGATAAAGTTTTGAAAATGAAGTATAGGTAAGTTAGTACCAGGTTTGGGGATGGTAGCATGTGCTATATTCGGAAAGAGATACGACATATTCAATTCCAACAAGCCCCTCCCATCAATTCTGACCTGTCCCTGTGTTCTCAAGAGATTATCCTCCAAGTATCTATGTTCTTTGCCCCACCTTTTAGCTCAGGTGGGAGGTCTCACATGGAAAGTCATACTCTGGAGAATGCCCAGCACACCAGTGCTTTCATCAGCAAAAGGATGAGGATCAACAAGGAATATCTGTCCTTTTCCTCAATGTGCTTTCAATTACTTCTTAATTGTAATCATTTGCTTGCTTTGCTATTTAAAGTCCTGCCTTTCATAAACAAAACTTGTGCATTTCTTTTTAATGTGTAAAATTACCTGGCCTATTTGAAAGCTGCAGACACTCAAACACTTCATCTGCAGGAGCCAACTGTTCTCCCTCGCAGATGGCTGAGCCTGCGTATCCCACTGGCGGAAATAATCATCTCAGGGTAAATTGCTTTGCCCACATGGAACCAATTAAGTATGTTATCAAAAATAAATGAAGGAGGAGGCAGCAGCTTAAGGCCAGAATTATGGGCTAGATATAACTTTGATTTTCACCTTGCCTAGAATAGCTGCCCATCCATGTTCTCGCCTGCAATATTTCACAGAGCTGACTGTGACAATATCCAATATCCTAACATGGTCAAAAGTCATAAACTTAGTCTAAAAAGACAAGTAACTGGACCTTTCTATGGCACATTCGAGTTTTATGTTCCTCCAAGTAGTTAGTGACTCAATTCAAAACCAGAATGACAGCAGGGGTATGGATCATCTCACAAGGTGAGGGAAAGCAGGTTGGAGGCAGCCGTCTCCCACCTCACTCCTGTGAGGCAGTTTCACCAGGAGGAAAATGCTCTTGCAGCCCATAATTATGACAAAGCACAAGAAAGTATTTTGTGAAACTACACACACATGTTTTTTATATATCCATGTTCTACCCACCTAGCAAAATGAGTTACATTTGAATTCAGATTCTGTTTTGGTAAGCACATGCCTAAAGAATTTCAAACAAATTATATTTCAAATTCCCAAGCCATTCAATAATCTTATAAGAATTTTGATTATCTTTTTTTAATAAAAAACCATTATGAGAAAAACCGTATATAATATTTTGGGAAATCCTCTTGATTGGACACTCTAAAAAATAGTTTCACTATTAACTTAAAGAATGAATCTACATATAACTTTGAAAAATAAAACTTTAAAATACAGCTTATAAAATCTGAAGCAGAATGATCAAAGTAGGATTTCACACCAAAAAAAATCATTGAAAGGGTTTGACAGAAAACAGTATTTCTCAAAAAAAAAAAAATCATCATATTCTCTGAGGTTTGTGACTCAAAGCTAGCCGTACCACATCAGTTTCATGATTAATTTTCTAGAGCATCCAGTTTTATCTGTATGTCACTGCAGCCAAAAATTTTTTGGCTGAAATGTTGGATTAGTTATTCCTGGAAACTTTCCCATCAAAGAGAAAAATTAAGAAGTTTGAATGAAGATTGATGATCCAACTGCTCCGAGAACAAAGTTATTGAGAACCAAACACTAATAAGTGGTAGTGTTTCCAAATTTGGATTCCTTAAAAGACTTTTCAAAAAGATACAAGAGTAGTGACAAATTAAATCTTGTCATTTCTTACATAAGTCAGTCTCAACTCTGAAACTGACCCAGAGGATACAGAAATTTAAACAGGAGTACAAGCTAAAGTACATCAGCAGCAAAATGAAGCTTTGCCCTGAATGACTTTATCAGCATCTATCACTGGCAATTAACCAAATGAGCTCTTTTTGGGCTAGTTTTATTTTAAAATCTACAACTTCTGTCTGTGTCCATTCTCCATAACTGCAGCATAATATTTGCTCATGGAAACTTTTATTGACATCTTGGAAGGTAATACCGTTCGGTGAATAACTGCTGATTTGTGACAAATCTCTGTAAACATACTCAGCTTTAAGTGGCTAATTATGGTACAATCCCAATAAAATGGATGAATTTTTCCCTCTGGAAATATTTAGCCCAAAATAAGATCCACAGATAAGTAACTAACTCCACTAACTTGCTAATTGATACTGCATCTGATAAAGAGATTTTCTTTTCTTTTAAAGGATAGAAAGAGGTTCCTAAGAGATGTGCTATTTTCTTCTCTGTTACTTCAAAGCATTACAGAGCAAGCAGAGTTTCGGATTGTTGTGGCCCCAGCTGTGAATGAATCTAATTTGGCTCTTGATCACAGAGTTAATAAGCTTAGTACTCTGTATTTCAGGGCATAAGTCCTTGGTCCCTCAAGAAAAGGTGATTGTAAAGAAAAAAAGAAACACCAAAGTGCCCAGTTACTTCCTGTAAAATAATCTGTCCATTAACTCTCATGGTCAGTCCTAGTTCAACCTACCATAATTCATTTGTAAGGCATCGGAAAAGATTTAGTCTTTGTTTCCATCTCTTGGAACTTTTGCCTGGACAAAGGCTTTCAGTTACCCAAAGTGTGGTGAGAACAGATGTTTTGAAATGTATGCTGATGTGAAATGCATCCAGACTTCTATTCTCGCCAAATTAATTTCCATTGTCTTTAGAAACTGGATATCACTTTTAAAGTTCTAGAAATCTAATAAATGCATCTTCCTTCTCCAGTCCACTTGTCAACAAAATATTGTCAGTATGATTTTGATAGGAACAGATTTGTGATAGAAATGCATTTCCTGGTACCGATCTAGAAAGTCTCCTCGCTCTTACCTGGGTAGCACAGGATTGTGAATAAATTTGGTTGGCTCCCGACCTGGGCATAAACAAACCGCCTTCAGGAATACCATTCTTCGACTCACAAGACTAAGGAAAGGTTCAAAACATGCATCCAGAGGAAAGCTGGATATTTTTAGAAAAGGTCTCTATTCTATGAGAATAAATGGAGGCCAAGAACAGGTTGCAGTCATTTAGTACACTACATTCTGCTACCATGTGGGGTGTGACAACCAAATATCTCCATTGCTCTTAATATTAACTCTTGTTTTGAAAGTTTTTAATTAAATGTTGGTGTTTTAATCATAGATGGAGAAGAAAGCATCATTATTCATATAAAAAGCGAAGAAAAGGACGTAGAAAGTATAGAACAGAATGTTATTGAGGACAGTGCCTCAACATTGAGAGCCTTATATAAAATTTCTTTCTTTTAAAGGCTTAGAAACTTCAAAGATTAGGGAACACAGAAAGCAAAGGAAATTAGCTAGGGGAGGCTGAATTTTCTCTGCCTGGGTTCCAGCCTCATGCAGGTATCATCAGGATGGCTGACCCAGGCCTCTGAGTTTCTGTGTCTTCCCACACCTCCTGCATCACTGCATTTCTCCTGTGGCAGGTGCCTAGCTTTTCTACCTAACAAGTGGAATCTGGCTCACTCAGTGACCTACAGAAAGCTCTTGGTGCCTCCATCCACAAAGCGAGGCGATTATATAAATTATGCAAAATCACACTAATCTCACACTTCCCTCATATATTTTTTATGGCCTAAATTACAACAGAAACCTGCTTATTGGCAGAGAGATCACTCCATATAAACTCGATCTAGGGCTCAAGGGCAGGGGACCATAGCTGTTTAAAAAAATCAAAACTGAAAACAAATGCACACCACAAACTCCTGAAATAATTTGGAGAAATGTCAAGTTAACTCTGATTTGAAGTGGGCAGAATAAAGTTCCAACAGAGTGGAAGCTATTCATGGTAACTTCAATCCAATAAGGATTCTGTTGCCAGTGACCCCTTATGGAGACTCTCTTATATAAAAAAACTCACATCCAGACTTGCTGGTAAACCATCTACTTATAATCTAGGGTAGGAGTCACTTTTTTCTTCCATAATTCAAAATCATATCAGAAAACACCATCAATTCATTATATGTAGTAAGTTCCTTCTAATCAGGTCATAGCTTTAATTAACATAGGTCAGATAGCAGAACTTTTCCATTAACTTCTAAAGAGCAGAAGTGATTCCCCCCTGTGCCCTGGCAGAGCTCATCCTTCAAAAAGCATTCTGAACTCGACTTTCCAAATAGGGGTGCAGTTGTTCTGGGCATTGGCCCACAACCTGTTAAAGTGGAAATGGTATGTTTGCTTTGTTCTTATTTGCTTAAACCCATTCACTTTGATTTTCCCTTTTATCCTTCATTTACAATCACAGGCTCAGAAGAGGCTAGAAGCCAGTTCTGCATCCCACTTACTATTGAGTTTGTCACTAGAGCTGACAGAGAACTTCATAGGAGCCGCAAACCCTGGTAGTCAACCAAAAGAGACTGACGTCTGGGTTTCTGCCTCAAAATGTGTAATTAAATTAAAAAGTACAGCTGCTTGAAGAAAAGAATAAAACTAATTCTAGAAACAGAGCAAGTATCAATATATCTTCTTTTCATGGCTATTATTAAAATGAAGTAAAAGTCCCACCAAAATAAGCAGCCAGAAAAGTTTTTCACGCAATTAAGCAGTAGGCACCAGACTGTCCTGCTGAGAGTATAGAGTAAAGTCTGAAGAAATCTCTTGCTGCCTAGCTAAAGTATATTTGAAGCTATACAAAATAAGAGTGGTGAATTCTCAGCACCCTTCGTTGGTTGTCTAAGGCAATGATAACAACATAAACAACCATCATTCAATTGCCTATTATGTATGGGCCTAGTGTGGTACAGATACTATTTCTGATCCATACAGGGTATGTAGTGTTTTAGAAATGAAGAGATAAACACTTAAACGTTTTCCAACATTGACTGAGCATCTACTACAGCTTTTATTCTGTGCTAAGTTCTTCATATGCATTATGCCATTTAATCTTCACAAAGTTAGGGGATTTGTTCCAAGTCAGGAGCTAAGGAAGCAGCTGACAGATCCAAGGTCCAGTACCTCCAAGCCTCTGTGCATTCCACCTACCACCTCTTAGCTAACCCAAAACATGCAGACATGGAACATTCTAGCCCCGTGGGGTAGAAGGAGTCCAGGTGGCTGCCTCTGCTTTGGGTCTGTACAGTCTTCAAAAGTAAGGGCGATGTCTTGTTTGCCTGTGTACCTTTCATGCCCATCACAATGCTCCACCACACAGTGGATATGGGAACAATATTTGTTGAGCAGAAAATTTTAAAAGAACAGTGTACCTTGAGGCCAAAGGTAAAGCCCCCCCCCCACAAAAAAAAAAAAACCACACAATATAGCCAGTTCTCACAATCACATGGGGAATTCAGAAGAGGACCAAAGGAGACAAGATAAATACAGAGATGGAGACCAAAGGAGAAAGTAGAACTGTTGTGCTTCCCAAAGTAAGATCCTCAGGATACCTGCAACAGGAGGATCTGAAATTTTTGCTGAAAGCATGAATCCACAAGTACAATACCAGATATATGCAAATCAGGGCAGGGATCTGGGCAGCTACACTTTTATGCACTCTTCAGAGAATCCTTAAACACAGGAAAACAAAAAGGCAGAGGGAATAGGAAGTTGGAGTCACTGGTGCTGAAACTGAGAATTAGATGCCCAGAAAGGAAGACCTGCTATTATCTTACCTAGAGAGGACTGATCTTTTACAAACAATCTGACTCCTGGGACACAGCGGTTCACTTTGATAACTGATTGAGGACTGGTATAGTAAAAGGGAAGGGCATTTAGAATCTGAGTGATTGTGCAGGGAACAGAGGAAACAAGTCTAGTAATTTGACTTAAAAACCAAACATCCTGTGAGAAGGTGGGGGTAAAACATAAAGCATCTTTTGTTAACTAAATGCACCTCTCAATTAAATCACTGGATTGTTTCCCTTGCATTAAAGGCTGCCTTCCCCTGGCCACTTTTCTGGCCACTTCTTATTTGAAATAGTGACATTTCTGCAGCAAAGAGAACAAACAGTCTTACTTGAAGGGTGGAGGTAGATAATGTCTTTCACTGTGAAGTCTCGGGACTGAGCAGCTTTCAGACAATCAGCCAGCAGGCTCAGGAGCAGGAGCCAGGCCAGAGCAGGGCCAGGTTCCATGGCAGGCCACGTGTCACTCATACAGAGGGCCCCAGAGTGGGGACTCCAGACGATGGGAGAGAACTTGCACCTGAAATATGAAGAAAGACGCATCTCAGTGTCCAGCTGGAGAATGCCACAGGAGCCTTGGCTGGGCTCCCACCTGGCTGAGACAGGCTGGGGAGGGACTGGGAGCCCAGTGCACAGGAAAGTGAGGAGCTATGGGGAGAAACGTTCTAAATGGTAATTGTAGAGCACTTGAAACATTCCAGTCCAAATCTATTCTTAATCAGGTTGCTAAAGCTCCACTGGTAGCAATCCCTTCTAATATCCAGCAGAGATGGTATCAAGAGAGAACGAATTTTAATGAAATCCAGCTATTTTTGCCAGGAGGCCAAGGGATGGCTGCCAGAGAGCAACAATAAATAAGTCAGGTACAAAAGCTCAGAAGCATTTCCTTGATAACGTTGTGGACCAGGCAGGAGGGTGCAGCCTTCCTGGGTCATGGCCATGCAGAACTGTACAGGGTACACTTTCAGATTCAGAAAAGAAAAGAAATGTAAGCTGACTTCTGCCAAGCCAAAAGGTGTCTCAAGAACACAAATCTTCTCAATATAACTAATGTTTGTTAGTCAGATACCACTGAAGTCCTTTACAAATATCAATTGATTTTCCTAATAGCCCTATAAGGAAGGCATTCTCATTATCTATGATTATCCCATTTTAAGTCAACTGAAATCCAGCAAATAAGTAGAGGAGTTGCATGAAATCCAGGCAATATGGATTTCAAGCCTGAGTTTTTAACTCTAGGCCACATTGTGTGCTTCCTAAAACTGACTCAAGGTATATAAACAAAACGGATGACATAAGATCAAGTTATTGTTTAACACTAAGTAATCATCTACTGCTTGTCCTTTATTCTGATTTTATGATTTTCACTCAAATTGAGGGCAGTAAAAATTTGTAATAGGGTCAAACCATCCAGCTTACTCCAATTGCAGAGCTATGTCCTAATTTGCACCTGTTTGCTATTTGCCTGCTACCTTCTTAGCTTCCCACACAGCTTGCCCCTCATGTTCTACTATTGTCCAAGGACTGTCATCTCTCTTTCTCATGCAAGGGTCAAGGTTTCGATATTCATTTTATTTCCACCTGGTTTAAAAACCATAATGTAGACATTCTGTTTACAAATTTAATACAAATGTTTAATAAGATTTTTTAAATAGTCATAAACTTTTAAATTACTTTGTAAAAACAAATAGTGACTAAAAATATTATGAAACAGACACTCAGCACAGAAAATCCATGTGACCTAATGTGATATCAAAAGGTACTACAAAGCAATATTAATCAAAACAGAATGATAAAAAGTGTGACAATAAGTTTGGAAAATGGAGAACTTCAAGGAGCCCATAAATGACCCCAACTCTATATCCTGCAAGAAATTTTACAAAGTTACAGAACAGGGAAATATAAAATGAATTGTATTATAACAACTTGATTAAAATTGTAAAATAAAAATTAACTAAAACCAAACAATGCACAATACACTAAAATTGTCTCCAGATGCATTAGTGTGTTCATTATTTTTTTTTAAAATACTGGTAAGTCATTAGAAAATATAGCAGAGTCCTGCTTTAGTCAGCTTTTTTCCCTACTGTGACTAAAAGACCTATTCAGAACAATTTTAGAAGACGAAAAGTTAATTTGGAGGCTCATGGTTTCAGAGGTCTCTGTCCATAGACAGCCAGGTCCATTCCTCAGGAACCTAGGTGAGGCAAATATCATGAGAAAAGAATGTGGTGGAGGGAAGTGACTCATGTGATGATCAAGAAGCAGAGAGAAACTCATCAAATATAAAATATATATCCCAAAGTTACACCCCCAATGACCCACCTCCTCCAACTACACCCTACTAGCCGTCAGTTACCACTCAGCTCATCCCTACCAGGGGGTTAACTCACTGATTGGGTTAAGGCTCTCATAACCCAACCATTTTACCCCTGAGCCTTCCTACATTGTCTCACACATGAGATTTTGGGGGATACTTCACAACCAAACCACAACAAGCCCTTATTACCCCATCACCGCAGAACAATGCCAGCCTGACCAATCCCATGCTCACTCTACCATCTTCCAGTTATGATTTGATTCTCTCAGAAAACTTGCATTCATTGGCTCTTGGTCACTTGATAAATATGACTTTCTCCTTGGCTTGGAGATGGCCACCTTCTAGCTCTGTCCTCTCATGGCCTTTTTCTAGATGTCTCTTCCTCTTCTTTAAAAGATACCAGTCCGTACTGAATTAAGGCCCCACTTTTATGATGTCATTGAATTTTATTCATGTTTGTAATGGACCTTTCTCCAATAATAGTCATATTCAGAGCTGCTAGAGATTAGGGCTTCAACATATAAATTTGGGGTGACCACATTTCATTCCACAGCACAGGATTTTTTTTTTCCAAACATTTTCTGTGACACGGTATGTCCCAGAGAGATTGTTAATAATTTTACAGTGGTGTAAATGAACTGAGGTATCACAAGAGGTGTAGTCTGCTGCCCAGGTGGTGGGGCCATCAGCACCCACAGGCTAGAGCTTGCGATGACTATCTTTACTTTCCCTGTAAAATGTGGAGTCTTTGCCTCAGACTCTTCTAACATCCCAAGGATGGTCTCCTGCCCTCTGCTTATTGCCTCTGCCAGCTCATCCTGTGTTTTTCCATAAGAGATGAAGGATAAAAACATCATCAAATCTGCTAAAAAGAAAAATAAGATCCAGATCCATCCTGCAGAATAATACTTCATTTGAAGTCATATATATCCTATATCTATTTATGATCCAAAATATGATCTGTTAGGTGTGGAAAATATCATGAGGTAACATTTTAAAATCCGCAATATCAAGAAGATGGAAGTTTATCTTTATAGCAAGGTAAATTAAATAGTAATGTAAGCTCCTGGTAGAATTTAAAGTTAAATGGATGAGGATTAAGTATGGTGAAATTTTTGTTCCAATTACTTGGGGGGAAGGGGAAGAACTTGAATAATGATATGGTATCACTTTAACTTTTAATTTACTATTTCACTCTAATCTTTTGAAGAATTTTCCATTTTCACTTCATAAAAAAATATTGTATTGAAATTGTCTGATATGCCTCCCCTCCCCATCACATCACTTATCTATCATCTAATCAGTGTTTATAAATATTTAAGTGCAGAACTGAGAGACAGCATGGTACTCGATAGCGCCTCACCTGTGGTGGGACAAACAGCCTGAGTTTGAAGGTGTTGAATACTTATCTCAAAAATAGTGGAGCTAAAGAGTTCAGTCATACAACTGAGGTTCAGCTCCTCCTAGAAGTTTCTTTTGGTATTCTCTGCCTACCTGCTAAGACTTGCTTCTCCCCAGAATACTTCAAAAATGCACATCCACTTGAAATTTTTCTAGTCTCTTCTGCACTAAAAATGTAGGTAGAAGAATTTTAGTAGGGAATTATCTGAGTTTTGAAAATAAACAGAATAGGAAGGTGATCATTGTGGTTGACTGAATGATACACCCTCTGGGACATAGAGATCGAAATCCCCAGCACACTGGGAGGGGAAAAGGGAAGATATAGATGTGAATAAGTTAGGATCCTGAGATGGGCAGATCAGGCTGGTGTCTAGGTGGGCTCAGTATCATTACAGAAGTGCCGTGAGTCGGGCAAGAGGGTCAGAGTCAGCAGGAAGAGGTACAAGCATAAGGTTGGAATGATATGAGGGAGGGGCCACAAGCCAAGGAATGCTGCAGAGTCTAGAAACAGAGAGGAAGGGGAGCCCCTTCAGAACCCCCGAAGAAACCAGCCTTGCCCATACCTTAACTAGTCCAACAAGATTGAGTTTAGACATCTAACTTCCAGAACTGAAAGGTAATCAATTTGTGCTGTTTTAAGCCACTAAATTTTTTAGTAATTTATTACATCAGCTCCAGGAAATGAATACACCATTATAAAATCACATTTTGTACCACAGTATATTTATGAATAGAAAATAAAACTACATTTGCATTTTTATAGAGTTCTTTAAAATTTTCTTTCTGGATTTTGAGTCACTCATAAAAGTATCTGGTTACTTATTCACAGCTTCATATGGATCAATCTACAACTTTCACTAACTAATGATACTGACTATAGCAAAAAAAATGATAATAATAATTTAAAGCTCAACTGCCATTGGAGCAGTAGACATATTACTATGTGAAAACATAAATATCTACACACAGTTAATTCCATTTGCTTGTTTATGCATTCGATCTATACAAAAGTCCATTTGGAGCCTCAATATCATCTACAGGATGGATCAAACTCTGATTTGGTTTCTGCATACACAGACCTACCTTGCTCTTCACAAGCACTGAATGCCACTGTGGGACTCACAAATTCTCACTCCCCATTTAGCAAGCTCAGTAACTTCTCAGAACAGACTGCAAATTCTCCACCATTGCCACCAGGTATTAAGTACAGGTTTTATGTCTAGCAGTGTATATGTGTGTGTGATACACATACACACTGTGGGTTATCATTCCTGTCTTACAGATGAGAAAGCTGAGCTCAGATAAGGGAATGACTTGCTCAAGATCACAAAAGGTCCCTAATTGGAGATCTGAAGCTAGTTCCTTCAGCATCTGTAGCTAAACACACACTGATCAAAACTTTGACATTGATTTCTTTCATGTGCTGGATGGTGAGGAAAGCTGTCTGGTTTTATTTTGATATAATTTCACATTAAATATCAACCAGTTGCCAACCTAAGTTCTTTTCTCTAATGTGTAACTCAAAGTCAACATCAGTGCTTCACATATATCAAGCTCTGCAAGTGACATGTTCTTATTAAAGCATTTCTCACCCACAATATTCCTTCCAGTTAATGATTTAAAGGTCTCTCTGCATAGTACTTGCATCAAACATTATGCATCTGAATGTCATCTGCATTTAACTCTATTGCAACCACTATAGCATGACCACCCAACCTCAGATCTTCATTTTACAGCCTGTATTGAATATGTGTGACTAACATGCAGAGATTAAACGTTAGACTGACTGGGTTTGAAACCAAGAACCAATACCTACTTACTATGCAGCCTTGAACCAAGTTACTTAATCACTCTGTTCCTCAGGTTCTTTATCTGCAAAATAAGGATACTACCTACCTCAAAAGTTTATTTTGAAGATTAAATGAGATAATATATGTAAAGCCCTCAGAACAGTGTCTGACCCACAGTTAATGACAGGTGGTAGTTCCTAATATGTTTACTATTGTTTTGTCTAAAATCAGTGTAGCTTCCAAGTAAACATGGTAAAATCAATTTTGTTCAATGTACAATTCACTTTCCTTAGGTTGAAAAAATGTAAAAATTCCTCTAAACTACTAAGTATGATGAGTCAGGATCTATATGTCTCTTCCACCTTGACCTCTGCCCCAGAGTCACCAAGGCAAGGACCAATCCAGCAGCGGGGGTGGGGAGGTGAGGGGGTGGAGGAGTGGGGGATGGAGAGGGAGGTCCCTCCTGCCTGCCAACCAACATTTAATGTGCCTGAAGCTCATTGTAGAACCAGGTGACTTCCCATCAGCCCTCATCAATGAGACGAATGGGAGGGTGCTGCCCTTAGACACCACACCACACACACCCCCTTATATTGCTGTAGGCTAGACTACAAGGCAGGTTACACCCCCATCCTTTCACATGTACTTTAACTAGATTCTACTTATATAAAAGGTATTGATGAAGGTCAGGAGCTCTCACCTTATATCCCTTTCAAGGTACACATCCTGTGTGTACATGCACACACAGCCCTCCTGATGATGGATTATCATGGGTAAAGTTAAACCAACTATTTCATTCATTACAAGAGATGAGTGTTAGTCAGCTTGCCATTATTATAACAAAATATCTGAAATAAACGACCCTAAGGAAGAAAAGTTTGTTTTGGCTCACAACTTCCAGAGATTTGAGTCTATGGTTGGCTGGATCTTATGCTTTGGGGCCTATAGTGAGGCAGAGCCTATGGCAGGAGGCACATGGTGAAGTGAAGTTTCTTACCTCATGGTGCCCAGGAAGCAAGGAAAAAGAGGAGAGGCCAGGTCCTCAATTCTCCTTCAGGGGCACATAACACCCAATGTCCTACTCCTTCGACTAGGTCCTACCTTCTAATGGTTCCACCATCTCCCAATAGCACCACAGGCTGGCAACCAGCCCTTTAACCTAGGAGCCTTTGGGAACACATTTCCAAACTATACTAGGATCCAGCTACAAGCTGAATTCTTTATCCCTGATTAGGTTAGCATGGGTTTCCAAATTTGGAGGCCTTAATTTTTTTAACCATGAATATTATGCATTTAATGGGGGGAATTTCTAAATTCTTAAAGTAGTTGAATCTCAATTCTCCCAAAAGTTTACCCATAAAAATCTTTCCTTCTTTGGAAAGAAGGAAAACTAGGTCTTTTCTGGGCTTAGATATGATTAGTAAAAGGGCTCAAAGGATAGATATCAAAATGATGTATAGTTTTAGAAACTTTTAATATAAATTTGCATGCTCAAAAATTTTTAATGAACATGCATTTTTTTATATAGAGGAATTTTAAAAAATAAAGTTGAGGGCTGGGATTGTGGTTTAGCGGTAGAGAGCTCACCTAGCACGTGTGAGGCCCTGGTTTCGATCCTCAGCACCACACAAAAATAAAATAAAGATACTGTGTCCAACTACAACTAAAAAATAAATATTTTTTAAAAAATTAAAAAATAAATTTGACAGAATTTTACTTTTTATGCACAAACTGTTATTTTTTTTACTGAGGTAAAATTCACATAATATAAAAGTCACCATTTTATAATAAGTGATATTTGCTATATTCCTATTATTGCACAACCATCAGCATTATCTAGTCTAGAACTTTTCTATCACCCTATAAAGGAATCCTGTACCCATTAACAGTCACTCCTAATCCTTCCTCTCCCATGCCCTAATGACCACTACTGGATTCATACAATACATGGACTTTTTTGGTCTGGTTTCTTTAGCTTAGCATGTTTTCAAGGTTCATCCATATTGAAATTAATCAGTATAATATTGCATGAATATACTATATATTTGCTTAATTATCAGATGATGGACATTGGAGTAGTTTCTACTTCTTGGCTATTGTGAATAGTGCTATTATTAACATTCCTGTACCCTTTTGGGGGAGTGACCATATGTTTCTGTTTTCTTGGGTATACACCCAGGAGGGTAATTGTTTATTTCCTGTGTGGTTAACTTTTGAGGAACTGCTAGACAGGGTTCCACTGCAGCTTTCCATCAGCAAAGTACAAGTGTTCCAATATCCCCACCAACACTTTCTTTAAAAAAAAAAATTATAGCCCATCTATAGAATGTGAAGTGTACCTCACTATAGTTTGATATGCATTGTTCACGTGACTAATGAGGTCGAACAGCCTTTCATATGCTTGTGTGCCCACTTCATTGGAGTAATATGTGCTTAATTCTTTGCCCATCTGTTAATTGGGTCATTGTCTTTTTATTGTTGAATTCTTTCTATATTCTGGACTCTAGCACATTCAGATAAAATATATGATTCGCAAATATTTTCTCCCATTCTCTGTTGTCTTTTCACATTTCCAATGATGTCCTTTGACACACAGAAGATTTAATATTGAGGAAGTCTACACATTGCTTTTTATAAATATAAGTTTTGCTCCCTTGCAAAAGTCAAGTTCAACATAGCACTAAAAATAAACACCTGCATACAGTGCACAGTAAAATAACTTATCTACTTTGTAGTGGCCAAGGCTATATTTTCCATCTTTTTTTTTTCCATGAGAGAAATAGGATGGGCAGGACCGTTTATTAGTATCACCAAAGCTTACATTCTGACAGTCAATCACAAAGCACCATTCACTCTATTAATATTTTCCAGGAACTGAAAAATCAAAGGTGAATAGCATGCATTCACAATTAGTCTAACAGTGACTGAAATATGGGCTCTGCTGAGGGGGATGCAGCCTTCTCTACAGATTCTTGGGAGCAGATGGAGCTTTAATCCTCAAGCTTCACAAATATGATGCTGGACATGTGCTGATGACACAAAGGGTCTTTTCTTGGATTTCAGTGATTTTTTTTTACCTGCAGTCCACTGTGCCTTTGGACTGTTCTAGACATTTAGAAAATATGCTGTGTTTCCATTTTATGATGCTGCTGTTTGAATATGCACTGTGGATCCCATCCCTGAACACAGCTCTCTTTATGAAGAAGTACACTCTCATTTTCACAGCTCTGTGACCTTTCATTTGTTATTTATGAGCTTTTTGCAAATCTAATACCACTCTGACAGATTTAATTTGTGCTCTAAATTACCTTTGCATGAGTTACTCAACTGCTGATTTTATTCCAATGGATTATTTGCTACATTCAGAAATAGAAAAAAAATTATTTTGAGATCTATTGGACTTCTTCACTGGAGAGAAAGTTGAGAAGAGCTGCATTCTGAATTTTTACTCTGGGAATGGTAGTGGATAATATAAAGAAGAATTTCTACACTAGCTCTAGAGGTAAAGTGATAGAACTGTAACCTAGGTCAAGTTTTATAATCTATACACTATTTTATATTGTTATAGTTTAGATATGAAATGCCCCCCCCCAAAGACTCATGTGTTGAAGGCTTGGTCTCCATTGCAACAATGTTCAGAGGCGGGGCTTTTGGGTTGTGATTGGATTATGATGGGGTTGACTGGCTGTAGCAGGTGGGGCCCAGATAGAAGAAGTAGGTCACTATGGGCATGGCTCTGAATGGTATACGTTGTCCCTGATCCCTTCCTCTCTTGCACTCTCTTTCTGTTTCCTGGCTGCCATGAGGTGAACAGTTCTGCTTTGCCACACCCTCTCAATCATGATGCTCTGCCTCAAATCAGGCCCATAACTGTGGAGCCAGAGGACCATGAACTCAGACCTCTGAAACCTCTGAAATAATGAGCTAAAATAAATCTTTGCTCCTTTAAATTGATTTTCTCAGATTATTCTGACACAGTGACAAAAAGGTAATTAACACCCATGTAGAGTCCTTAAAGTAAACACTTCCACTCCTTAAACTGGTCACCAGAAGAAAATTAAGCACTTATGAAAGCCT
This sequence comes from Spermophilus citellus, assembly GCF_964194105.1. Lineage (NCBI taxonomy): Eukaryota > Metazoa > Chordata > Mammalia > Rodentia > Sciuridae > Spermophilus > Spermophilus citellus. The sequence continues at coordinate 54,694,196 of NC_138192.1, read as the reverse complement.
CAATGACTTAAGAACATTGTACTATAAAACAAAACCTCTGTGCTCAGTCAATGTAAAAACAATTATGAAGTATTTGAAGATAATGAAAATATAAATATGTTCTAATGCTATTCAAATTGAAATTTGAAATGGCTAATATGAAAGCATAGTGGAATTCTAAGGTTTAAGAGATCATGGCAAATCTTGATTTAATTTTGACTATGTATAGATAAATTGGTGGTGATCTAATGACCCAAAGAGTTAATTCAACTCCTCAAAGTATAAACTAAAGTCATGTCTTCACAAAGTTAAATCTACTTAAATCTGACCACTGGTACACCTCTTACAATTTGAGAATTGCTCAGAATATGTGATAGTTTAAAAACATCTAAAAAATTATTTGACATACTTCCATTGAGAAATGGAGACTACATCCTCTCCTCAAGTCTGCACAAACTTTATTAATCAGTTGACCAAAGTGTTGTAGAAATTACACTATGTAACCTCGAAGGTCAGGTCATAGAAGATGATGAAACTTAAACTGAGTGCTCTGGAGCAATCACTCATGCTGAAGCCCTAGATGCTATATAATCAGTCTCAGAACCTTGAGGCTGCCATGATATAAGGAAGCTCAAGTAGTCCACACAGAGCAACAGAGGTTACCTAAAGACAGGGAGATACCCAGCCAGACCCTAGCTTCTCCTGTCTTCTCTCCACCCTACTATTCCAATTCTAACCCCAGCCTGATTGCAACTAAACAGAGACTCTCAGAATAGGCTACACAAGCCCTTTCCACATTCCTGACTCACAAAAACATGAGCAATAATAAAATGCTAGTTACTGCCTCCAGCCACTAAGTTTTGAAGTGATTTGTTAAGCAGCAATCCTGGAACATAAGGAAATACAGCCAAAAAGCAAAATAGGAACTTTAATTCAGCTCATAAAGATAATTGCATTTTTCAGGGCACATTGGTTATAAAGTTCGGAAATCTAGATCAAACAGGCTGTAACCAAAGCTGGGACTGGGAGAAAAAGAAGAGACAATTTATAATGTCTCCTTAACTATCCAGACACAGCCAGACTTTTAACCCTGTTTGCAGAATTCATACCTCAACTTCACTTTGCCCCCCCCCCTTTGCCCTTATTCTACCTCGGGTTCTCCCAAACTATGGCTACCAGCAGCACCAGAAGCATTCAAAGGAGTCTCTTTCTCAGCTGTTTCTCAGATGGGGATCTTGGATCTATCACTGGCCAAGATCATTTGACATTCCAATTGGCCAAGTGACTTCTGTTACTGGACAAGGGTTTATTGTCAACTTCATTGGAATTACATAGTTTGAGAGTGGGGAGGTACTGGTTTCCAAAGGAAAATCCAGGTGCTGTCATTTGAAGAAAGCAGCCTGGATAATGGAACAGGAAAATCACACAGATGTCCACTGCTATAAACAATATAGTATTTGAAATAACTCATTAGCCTGAAAGTGCAAAATAAAGTTAAAGGTAGCTCAAATGAATGTTTCTGCAAATGCCAGAAGATGGGAATGTTACCTAGCAACATGATTTTCTTCTCTTAAAAATGGAATATCACTCCATTACAACTTTTCAAATCAAAACACAAGGTTGAATAATGAAAATCCAGTTATAGTGTGTGTTTGGAATCAGTTCTGTCCTCCACTCTCCCTTTCTTATGGAAATGGGATCAGGTCCTCCCCTGATCCCCATCACACATTGCTATAGGGGAGCTCTGTGACTGATCACTATTGTTTGGTCCAGGGTTGGATATCTGATACAACCAGGGAAATCAGAGTTTTTCCTGGATATTTTTCCAACTGCAATCAAACAAAGACAATAAGCCCTCTCTGGTGCAAGAATCAAAATAGGAAGCTTAGGTATATGTGTATGCCATATTCCTTTCCCATGTATAAAAGAATAAGAAAAAGAAGTTTACTGCCTGAGATATAGAAGAGCCCCAACTATGTTCAATCCTTGCATTGTGGTTAATTTTTAAGTCTTCCCCTAATTATTATAGTAGCCTCAGTATTCATACAACAAATACTGCTTTTGCCCAAACTAGTCCAAGTTAGTACTATCTTTTGCACATAGGAGTTTCGACCAATTTGAAAGATTTTCAAAAAGGTCCAGCCACCGGCTTAAATTTCCCTACATAAGTCCTTCAGACTTATCAGCTAAAAAGTTAGAGTTGGCTTTCACAATGTCAGTAATGGTGAACTGACCAGAGAGAACTCCTTTTGGATTTCTTAAATACTTAATGCTTTATTTTCACATCTGCAGGGAGACAGATGTTCAGACATTTCTCGTCTCAATTGAAGATTTACTTTCATAAAAAGCAATGCTTTAAAAATATGTTCATTTCTTTTTCTGGAACCCATCGGCAAGGCTAGACTTAGAGGGAAAAGCTGCCTTTCTGTCTTGTCCCAATCTGATTGAACAGTCAATTGCATCAAAAAAAGCTTCAATTCCCCAAGGATAAACAATGTCTGGACAAGGATGCCCAGCAATACATTCACATTTCAAAGGATGCTGTATTTACTCCAGGAGCTTCTGCTCGTTGGTCTCTTCAACTCGAAGGTTCTTGAGAACCAAAGTAAAGGCATTTTTCAAGTTCAAATAACAGGAAGAGAATGGAGCCAAGGAGCACCCCACGCGGGAATCAACCTTGTTTGCTATAGCCTGCCAGTTTTCATTTACTCAGGATAAGGGTGACAGTTTGAAGAAATCCTTGTTTTGGCATCTTTTATTTAACTTCTCTGTTTAAGAATGCCATATTTTCATTTTACTTTTTTCTAGGAATTTTTATTCTAGAGACCTTCCCAAAATGTAGAAGTATAAAATATACACAGAAACAATATGAGACTTATAAGTAGATTTAAATCAAAACCAGATTTGCTCTTATGTTCAAAATAACCCAGTTCTAAATCCAGCATTTTGATTATGAGGCCATATGCCTTCTGTCTCTTGATCAAAGAATGGTTACCATAGCATTATACAGAGGGAATCTTCTCTTTATTTTGAGTGTGGCATTCATCTTTCTTCCACTGATTTTAAGTGTTTCCAAAACTTTAGAAACACGAAAAAAAATGTTAGTAATAATTACAAAGCAGACACTGCCTGCTATCAGTCTATGGAGATAGTCTACACAATTGCAACCAAGTTTTATTGGCAGGGACCACTGCATAGTGTTCTGGGCTACTCTGTTTTGGTTTCAGGGAGCTGGCTCCTGGGTTCTGTTCAAGGCTTGAGGCCTGTTTATTCCTACACATCACCCACACTGCTGTTCCTGCTATGCTCACTGGTGTTCAGTGCTCCTGCCCCTCCTGATATCCTTACCGTGTTGTCCAAAAGCTATATGTAAATAAGCAACCCCTACTTTCTTTAACCTCTTAATGAAATATTCTTCCCATCACTTTGTGTTGTAGTTCAGTTCACAGTGAACATCCAGCTTCTTTGGGGGCTATCTGCAATGGAGAGAGCTCATACTCCCAAGCCCCATGGCTCCAGCGCATAAGAGGAGCCCAGAATTCTTTTCCTTCTCACTCCAGCTTACAAATTATGTCTCTTTCTCTTCAGCCTGTTTCTTCTCCTCATCTCAAAAGCCAAATCATTTGTACTTTCAGCTAGCTATCAAAGAGGGGATAGAGAACATGCAGATCATGCCTCACCTTCAAACACTAAAATCACATAACCTGGTCTCAACTGTCACCTAGGATGGAGAAGCAGCAACTCATGCTGAGTCTTTGGTCCTGTCTTGCATGGAGCAGGGTTGTTGCCCATGGTTCCATGTTCCTTTTTGCTTCTATGCTTTTTCATTCACACACCCACTCATCACCCTCCATGAGGCAGGCATAGATAATATCTATTATATGTTACTGTTAACATTTCCAGCTTACAAGGTAACAGAGTCAGTCTGTGCTCTCTTCTTGTAGGATTTGTTTTTTTTAATCAAACAGCCAAGATCAAAACAAGAGCTTACAGAAAAACTCTGTGGCCAAACCTTATTTTCAAATTACTGAGTTCCTTGGGAGCTAATTTCTAAATTTTAAAAATTGTTTCTCCTTTGATAAAGAATATGTTTTCATAGCAAATCTGTCCATGTACTTGTCCTCCAAATCTCCGATTCCTTGAGCTATAGAAAATATGTCTCCTAAGGGCTCAAAGACCAACAGCGTTTCAGAAAGGGAGCTAGGATTAGGATTGGCTAAAACACTCTAAATTATAACTTGACTTTTCAGGCATGCTTAACTATTTTTCACAATTATTTAGAGTTAGGAAGGATTTCTTCATCCTGAGTTTGAAGACAATGGAATGCACCCAATGAATCCCAGCTCTATCACTGAGGTGAGCATTCTACCTTGATAACACACTATCTTCATTTACAAGTCTTCATAAATAATCATTATTAAGGAGCCTATTATTGTAGCAAAATAGAATACAATAAGATTTTACATAGTATTCACTCAGGCAGAAAAGGCTATAGGAGTTATTAATAAGAGGGTTATACTTGATAATAGAAAAATTTTGGTTTTGCATCTAGACCAATTCACTTTATAGAAGCAGCGGGGGAAAACTGAGTAGCCTCTTATGAATAAGAGAATGAAGCATCTAAACTGACTCTGCCCCTTGCTTGCCAGTACTGAAAGAGCCAAGTGATATTCCTATTCTGATTCTTCTGTTGTCTTCCTCATTTGGTAATTTCAATTCATTCATTCATTCATTCATCCATCCATCCATCCATCCATCCATCATTCTCCATGAGGCAGGCATAGGTAATGTTATCTGTTACCTGTTATTGTTAATATTTCCAGCTTAATACACAAATTCTTAAGTGCTATAGGGAAAATCATTAATGTTGTTCTTAAAAGTCCCCACGAAGGGTGCTGAGCACACAGAAGGAAATGTTGACTTGCGAGTATACAGGGAAGAGATGAGTTTGAGCTATTTAGTCAAGAGTGGACATGTTTGAGGTTGGTTGTGAGGATGGGTAAACTATAAGTTACCAGGAAGAGAAACCAGGTAACACAACCTCATGAACCCTATATGGGCCCTCTGGGATTGAAGAAAACAGAAAATGAAACCCAACAAGACATGCATAGTCTTTTCACATTCAACCAGGGCAGCATGTCTAGAAGAAGAAGGAAAGGAAGAAATGAGACAGGGATGGCACACAACGTAGGGGACGAGTGCTAGTTGTAGATTGCTTCTGATTCAAAATGATCCATTGGTGCTTACCAGATTGATAACTGAAACCCAATTCTGGCTTCAGGAAAATCCTAAGACTCCAATATTGTCTTTGAGTATGGACCTTGGGGAGGAGGGGAAGGTACGTGCTCCAATGGCAATGAGAGGCGTCAGAGCTGAGGAAAGAGGGAATCTTCAAGGCTTCCCGTGACCTGCCCCCAGCCTCTCCTCCCTTAACATGACATGCTCAAATGATAGAACCACAAGGCTTGGGTTTCTAAGGCACCACATGCTTCTCACTCCATGCGTTGGCTGCTGATGTTCCCCTTGGTGAACTTCCACTCTACTTAACGCTCAATTTGCAAGCCACATCCTTTTGAAAGCCTTGCCCCCCATCTTCTACCTTCCCACAAGATCAATTACAACCCACTTTCTCTGTTCCTGCTGTATCCTATCTGTGGTATTGAGAGGTCTTATTTTATAGCTTTATATTTTGATAGATTTGAGTTCAAGTCCTAGCTCTGCCACTTGTTAGGACTGTGATCTTGCATACATCTCAAAATGGGACTTTTAATATTTATCCTATGTGATATAAATTAATATAGCATATGCAATTTTCATTAATTACTATTATTAGTAACTTGCACTAGATTATTAAGGTGACTGTTTCTCCAACTAGATTATGAGCTCCTTAAAGGCATGAATTTTATAGACATCATTAATTTATGTTTAGGTTCTCAGCACCTAGTACACAGGAGGCATGTGATAGCAGGTGTGCTAAATAAACTAATTGTAAATAGAAATAATCACAATGTAATAATTGTTTTCTAAAATAGAGATATTTTTGTATTTTATATCACTGACACACATATGTATGCTTGCTACAGGGATTCAGACAAAGGAAGAATTAGGGGGTTATTGAGGGGAATATAAGAAGTTATCTTGAAAGGGTGACATCTTAAAGATTCTTGGTGTCTAGCCTCAGGGAACTGAGTTATTTTAACTTGAATTCCGAGAATCCAAGGCAACAATTAAGAAAAGTCTTTAGGAACTAAGCAGACACTGAAGCGGTAGCTGTGTGATCTTTTTCTCACAGAAAAACTGACGTTAGCCCGGCACAGTGGTACATGGCTGTAATCCCAGTGACTCGGGAGGCTAAGGCAGGAGAATCATGAGTTCAAAGCCAGCCTCAGCAAAAACAAGGTGCTATGCAACTCAGTGAGACTCTTCTCTAAATAAAATACAAATATAGAATTGGGATGTGACTCAGTGGTTGAGTGCCCCTGAGTTCAATCCCTAGTACCCCCACCACCCCCCCAAAAAAAAAGAAAGAAAGAAAAACTGGTTTTATGACTTTTCCCAGGAATCTTTGGTAGATCATAGCACAGTCTAACAAAAGGATAGATCAATCCAGAGTACAGTGAAGCATCTCCATGTCCCTATAGAGAGCAGGCAAAAATAAGTGGCTAATCTTCTTGTGTCTTCAAGTAATAGACTCTTAGGGCTGGCCCGGATCAGCAAATGGTTGTGGTCTATGTTTCCCAAATCAAGCTTATTCAGAGGCATCCATGGGAAATGCTGAGTATTCAGAGTCATCTTTTGGTGAATAACAATGCACACCAGCACATTCAAAACTCTGAAAAGTACTGCAGTGAAGCAACCTCTGTGGTTTTGCTTAACCCAGCACTTTTCACTTACTTGGGTGGGTATACACCCTTCCCAAAGAACTTTGTTTTTTTTAAAAAAAATCAATTAACTAGTTTACTTTTCTTGGGAAAAATAGATCATTGGGAAACTCAGTATCAATTCAAATCATGCCATTTTATGCATGAATAAATTGAGGCACAGAGTACTTATGGTATCTGTCCCCAGCCAAAATGTTGGCAAACCAATAGAGTCTCAAATGTGGCCTTGTGTCCCAACCACCCCATCTAGGATATTTTCTACCCTGGCCTGCTATGCCACAGAGGAAATATTCTCAGTTCTAAGCCTTGCTTAAGTTCAATAAAGAGGTAGGCAGTACTCTCAGTTTGTGATATAAAGGATGATAAAACAAACAAACAAACAAACAACAATAACAACAAAAACTACCCCAAATCTACATCCCATCTATCAAAGTTCTCCCCACCTAGAGTAATATCATCACCAAGTAGAAATGTATTCAGGTTCATACCTGTTTTCTTTTAAAATCATAATATATTAGCACCTCCTTGTCCACAGTTTTACTTCCTACACTTTTGGTTTTCTATAGTTAACAACAGTCCAAAAATATTAAATGGAAAATTCTGGAAACAATTCACAATTTTCAATTTCACATTGTTCTCAGTAGTGTGATAAAATCTCTGGTACCACCCTGCTCCTTCCCATGTGGAACATGAACCATCCTTTTGTCCAGTATATCCACACTGTATATGTTACCCACCTAAACAAACAAGTGCTCAAGAAGAGTTGAGCTTCCTGTGCCTGTGAGTTTCCTACTCTCCCACTTGCCACTTTTTGTTCCATCTGGGCCCCTAGCCCATTGGATAATGCTGATCACATCCAAGTTGGACCTTCCCCATTTAGCCTGCTGACTGACATGCCAGTCATCTCTGGAAACACCCTCACAGACATACCTGGAAACATGCTTTACCAACCTTCTAGGAGTCTTTCAATCCAGTTCAAATTGACAACCAAGATTGACCATCACAGTAGCCAGCTCAGTTATCAGATTGATTCTCCAGGTATCACAGTGTTTATGTTCAAGTAACCCTTATTTTACTTAATGATAGACCCAAAGTGCCAGATAGTGATGCTGGTAATTCAGATAAACCAAAGAGAAGTTATAAAGTACTTTCTTTAAGTGAAAAGTTCTCAACTTAATAGGGAAAGAAAAAAATGACATGCTGAGGTTGCTAAGATCTACAGTAAAAACAAATCTTCAATCAGTGAAATTGTGAAGAAGGCAAGGAAATCAGTGCTCATTTTGCTGTTGCACCTCAAACTATAAATGCTGTGGCCACAGTGGGTGATAAATGCTTACTGAAGATGGAAAAAAGCATTAGATTATAGGCTTCGGTACTATCACGGTTTCAGGGACCTGCAGGGAGTCTCAGAATGCATCCTCTGTAAGTAACGAAGAAGGATTACCCCTGGAAGGTTGTTGAAGATCACTCCTTCTGTGGAAGGTTTGGGTCAACGTGATTCCCTGACCTCCACATCCCACAGAGATGCAGCTGCCCATGATGCTGAAGAGAGGAGGGAGAGAGGCTGGGAACTGGTGGGACCATCCAGCTGCTCCTTTAGCTGCTTGTGACATACCCTTTACCTGGTTTCCCCTTGGAGACAGTTGGTTATCTGTGCTGCCATTCCTCTCCACTCTCAAAACAACCTAGGATCCCTTACATCCTGTAGATCCCGATAAGCTTCTAGGTTCCTTTCAGTGATTGAATAAGCCCACGCTGGAAATGAGATGTTAAAATTCGGTTGTGACAACATGGGTGAACCTGGAGGACCTTGTGGGAAGAGAAATAAGCCAGGCACAGAAACGCCAATACCACATGGTCTCGTTCTATGTGGAATCTAAAACATCTGAACTCTACAGCAGAGAGGAGAATGGTAGATGCTGAGCTCTTGGCAGATGAGGAAGGGGTGGATGGAGAGATGCTGGTCAAGGGGTACAAAGTAAAATCAGAAAGGAAGAGTATGTTCTGCAGATCTGTTGTTTAGCATGGTAACTCTGGTTAACACTACTATATTGTATACTTAAAAACTGCTCAGATAGGGCTGAGGTTGTGGCTAAGTGGTAGAGCACTCACCTAGCATGTGTGAGGCACTGGGTTCAATCCTCAGCACCACAAAAAATTATTAAATAAAAAACATTGAGGTATTGTGTCCATCTACCATTAAGGACAATATTTAATATAATGCTCTGATAACAGAGTTTAAATATTCTCAACCCCCCAAATGATAATTATGTGAGGTAATAAATATGGTCCTTAGCTTGATCAAATAACTTCACAATGTATATATACCTGGGATTGTACACTATAAGCACATGAAATTTTAAAATAAATGAATAAATATTAAATATACAAACAATAGGGGAAAACTCAAAAGTGCATTTGCCAGAGGTGCATGTATCACTGTTAGTGAAGCATAACCCTCAGAGTACCTGACTGCACAAGCCCTGCTCCTAATTATTTGATTGCAGTTTTCTAGTCTTTTCCTTGAGGAGGGCTGTACTCTAAAAACCTGGATCAGTCAGTCAACCCTGGCCAGAATAATGCAAGAGCAATTTTTATGATTAGTAATAATATACTTGCTTTTCTCTGAGAAGAGTTAGGTTAGTAAACAAAAACACAAGTTGCCACTCTACTTTCATAGAAAGAAAAAAAAAGAGAGAAAGATGGCATACTACCTAAGGTAGGGTGTGGAATTGGAGCTGGAGAAAGCAAGCACCTTCCTCCCCAACCTCCTCCAGCACAGCTGTGGGCAAATCACCAGAACCACCCAGAGGAGAAGAGTGAGGGGCCCTGGGTCAAGCAAGGTCAAGAGAGAGAGCTTAGATTTAGATAACATGTTTTCCAGCTATTCTGAGAAAGCTCAGAGAAACAGCTTCATCTTATCACCTTTGCCATGCAGAGCCCAGGAAGACCAGGAAGCCCTCTAAGGGCAATAATGCAGTCACACCCCACAGCCAGAACAGGACTGACCAGGAACAATGAGGAGCCCCACAGGGCTCCAGAGCATACAGACCCCATGACTCACCTCCTGGCATTATTGTGAGGACACAAGGGACAGTGCATGGACAGTGGTATGGTGCAGGTCTGAGAGTATGGGCTCTACAGTTAACATGCCAGGCTACAATCTTGACCTTGATACTAGCTTTCTTAACCTCTCTGTGCCTTGATATGCTCATCTTCAAAATGGGGAAATCATTACTAGCTCATACTGCTCTTATGAGGATTAATGGAGACAGCCATATAAATCACCGGGGAAAATGCCTACCACATACTTGAGAGGTAATATAATTCTCCAAGTTGGCTGGAGGTGGTCTAGCAAAACATCTGGTTATTCACGTGGGTCAAGACACTGCCTGGGAACCTCTTGCTTCCCAGTCCATAAAGGTCTTTTAAAAAGTGCCACAAAATACCAAGATCTATGAAGAGAAATCAAAAGCTGGAGATGTATTTCTGTCAGGTTTTCTAGCTGATCCCAAGCTATGATCTGCATCCTGGGCTTAGGATAAAAACACAGTGGGTGTATTAAGTGAGGAAGTTTAGGGAGGATCTAGGGAGAATTTCTCACATTTGAAAAAATGTTTTCTCCCTAAAAGGGGGAAAAATAAAATCTTGCAGACAGAAACTCTCCCATCCTCAGCATTAACGATTAATACCAATTAAGAAAGTACTTACATATGCACAGAAAGATGCCAGAAGAGTCCTTATGCATAAAGCTGATATATAGTTTTCAAATTCAATAAGAATTGCCAAATATAAATATATTACATTAAAATCTTATACATTAATTAAATAAAGAGGAAAATTGCAGCAATGACACTAACATTTATTGAGTACTTACTATAGAATTGATGACATGAAATAGCCACTATTTCATTGTTTTTGACTTATACATATGGTAATTTCATTTGGCTCAACCCAGTAAGTACAAAAGGAGGTCAGTCTTCAATCTCCACTACATTCTGATCAGTAGGGTAATTATCATCCCACTTTACAGATGAGGAAACACCAAGAAATAAAAACACACATTTTCAAACATCCTACAGAACTGGCAAATGCCAGAGGACTCACTTGGCTGAGAGTGAGTGTCATGGCTTTGGGAAACTTTGATCTAGAAGGAATATGTCTCAGGGATGGGGACGTACAGGAAGGGCCAGACCCAGGTAAGAGTTCACGGCAGTCAGTAGGTACCAGAAGAACACAGAGACCTGGGCACTGCCTCCTACTGGAAGGAGGGGACCATTGAACTTCACCTTGACCTGATTTCCTATTGTTCTTGTTAGAGCTGGGCAGAAAGGGGGCTTTGCTGGCACTTCCTAGAAAGAAAGTGGGGAACAAGAGTTAAGTGTGTGAAAGCTGCCTAGGGGGAGAGCCAGGGCAAAGGATGAGGAAGAGAGAGGGGGAGACAAGGAAGAGAAGGGTATCCAAAAATAAAACAGAGAGGTTTCCAAACTTGCTGCATGTTGGACTGTTGGACTCGACTGGGGATCTCTAAAACACTGATGTTTGCTTTCACCCTTCACAATTTTATTGGTATGGGGTTGACCCTGGTACCAGGATTTTAAAACACTTCCAGGTGATTCTAAATTTGCAGCAAAGCTTAGGAAACTTTATAACATTTTTTCAAGTTGTTGGTGGAAAGAAAGAACCCAAAATGCAACCCCTTTCTGCTCCATTAAGGGACTACTGAGCAGTCCAACACAGAGTCATTTATGCCTCTGAGTTTCCTCCATCTCTCCTTCCTCTGACTCTCTCCAGTCACTGGGGAGAGGAGTAGGCAGGCCCTTATCTGCAAAACTACCACCACAGCCTTCCTGCTTTCTACAAGCTCAGGCCCTATATGTGTCAGGATTCTCCTCTCTTCTTTGATAATCAGTTCCCTAAAGTGGTTCTCACCCTCTGGATGAAGCCCTGGTCCCATATTGCTCTTGAAATGCTCCAGGGTGAAGTACACTCCACCTTTCCCACCTAACACACTTATTTTTATGACAACAAAAGAGAAAATGCCTAGAGGCCTCTTTGGGGGCAATGCACACTCAAAGCCATTTCTCAGAGGGATAGGTGAATTTTTGAGAAAGGATGCAGGCCAGTGCTTTGAGAGTGTGGGAAAGAGACCGCCTTTGCAGACTGCAGACTTGAGCCTGAACTCAAGCTCTGCTATAAACAGCCACAGTTACTTGAGGAACTCAACTTCCCTGGAGTTCAGTCCCCTCATGTGCAGGGACACCAAGATGCCTTCCACTCACATGGACCCCACACTGACTCCACGGTGAGAAACCTAAGCCTTGATTGTGACTCCCCTAATGCCCCTCTTTAATGGTGGCAAATTTTCCATCTTGTCTTTCTTTCGAGTCACTTGCTCTGATGTTATTCACAGAAGGGAAAAAGACTAAGAGTAAGGCAAAGAGAACAAAATACAAGTAATATAGTCAGGAATACAAAGGAAAGGTAATGATACATTCATCTTGATTTCTCTCTGTAAAGTCAGGATAAATTGGTTCTCATACCAGCATCACACAGTTTATGCACTTACACTGTATGCTGCTAAGTTTTTCTCCTGCTCCTGAATGCATGTGGTAGAGAATTGTCCTTTACAAGAGGCAAAAGGACCTGGATCAAAGGTTTTGAAAGACTGGGATTTGATATGAGATGACTGGTTGCTAAAATGCCTGCTTTTATGCTTACAGGGCCCAGAAGTTTCCAGCCAGTCTGTCTCTGCAGGTGCATAGTAGGGATGGATGATAAGTGTTCCATTGAGTTGTGTCCACAAGGGCAGCAGAATCCAGGGTCTAAGTCAGCACTGCCCAATAGGACTTCCTGCAGAGACACACACATTCTATGTCAGCAGTCTCCACATCAGCACACATGGCTGAAGAGCAACTGAAATGCGTGACTGAAGAACTAAATTTAATTGTACTTAATTGTAATTTAAGTTGAACAGTCACATGTGGCCAGTGGCTACAGTATCGCATAGTGCAGTCCTGAATAAATGATAAATGAATAAGGAAGCCACTTAAGAGTTGTGACTTCAGAATCAATTAGGACTAGAGTGAAGTAGATTGGTCATTACCCAGGGGAATACCAACATGTCGTGTTAATTAAATCAGAAAATATGACAGGACTACTTCTATGGGAAATGCTCCAGGCTTGATCAGTGCTGCTGGGTCAAAAGATCTGAAAAGGAAGGAGCTAGGTGTCAGAGTTTAAGGACCGCCACCACCGAGACCCACTCTAGCCTCACCTTTAGCTTTAGTTGATGACTGAAAATGTTATTATATAAAAAGAATCATTCTAAACATTTTACATTTGATTCTATCAATTTCCTAGGAGAAAGTTTATTATTTTTAATCTCGAGTTTTACAGATGAGCAAACCAAGGAAGAGGAAGGGCAGGTCAGTTGACATGCAGGTGGTGTGGCGGATGGAGTGGAAACCTGAATTGAAGTAATCAGATTTATACACTATGCCGTCAAGTCTTAGGTCATTTAGAAACCAGGGTGAATAAAAGAGCTGCCTCTTGGAGGAGGACACCTGGCTCCCTGCCCCTACCCAGGCCTTTCATGATCTTTCAGTCCCTTCCCAGGTCACTGAAGTCAAGGGGAAGATGGTGCACAGGGATGTGAGACAGGGTGTGAGCCTTGAGAGATGCAATTCTGTTTACATGTGGGAAGCTGTCCTCTGTCTAATCCAGTTTGTCTTGACTACAAGATGCAGCTAGTTCTAAAGTCCATGCCTCCTTATTCCAAACCAGGTTATCATCCATTTCAGATGGCTCCAACTTTTTGTGTTGTAGATAATGTGGCGAGAAGCATCCTTGTTACTACACCATGGAGTCTATTCCCCATTGTTTTCTTAGGGGAAAAAAAACTCCTAAAATGGCAGAATGGGGAGTAACAATAGGATCTTGCTTTGTACTGGCTAGACAAGTAAGAATGCTGAGGGTTTCCCTTCCTTGGAATTGTGTCACAGAGTGATGAGAGTATTTTGTTTCTTCCTGCTTGTAATCAAGAGGTAAGGAAGAGGACCTCAAGAAACACCCAAGTTGCCTGTAAACTGAATACAGCCAGCCAGTCTCCACTTACCCTAAGGCTTGTAAAGAAGGAACTTCTCCTCCAATGTTTATTACTCCGCAGGTTCGACATCTCCCAGTGGTAACTCGATGCTCATGGCCAAAATACATCACAAACTCAAGATTAATTGTAGGTTTAGTCGGGAGATTTCATTCATTAAATAAATATTTACTATGTCTATTAGGTATTGGGTTCTGCTCTAGTTTCTAGGTTTATAGATGAGAACAATATTTGATATTGTGGTTCAATATATTTCTGGTTTATCCTAGCTCAGTAATTTTGGAAGAAAAATTGATTCAATATAAATTAATATTAGGGCTCAGTTCAAGATCCAGTTGATTAAATATAGCTTATTAATATTTTTGACTCAGCACATTTCAAATTTCTTTTAGTGGTATGATCCTTGGGAACTCTTTACTATAAAATGCAACTGCAAAAACATAACAAGTAAGTTCCTTTCCAAACCCAGCAGATCCCCAAGTCCCAGAACTGGACAGCTTCTCCCAGCTAACATATAAGTGCTCCTGTTCTACTGATCTTACCTTCTAAATACTTTTTAAATCAGTCCTTTATTTTTCATCATGTGGCCAGAACTTCAGTTCCCATCCTTAATTTTTGCTTGGACTATTGCAATTGATTCTCAACTGTCCTCACTACCTACAGTTTCTTTTCTTTAGAATTTTTCTGTATTATAGTTTTTGAAAATAGAGATCTAATAATGTAGCTCTACAGTTAGAAATCTCCAATGGTTCCTACTGCCCACAGGAAATAGCTTAAATTCTTTACCATTACCATTACTACTACAGTGCAATGGGAGAATCCCAAAGTAGGCTCCTAGGATTCTGGAGCAAGGTCGTGCCAATTGCAGTAGAGAAGAATCCCCATTTGAAAAGCAGCTCTTGGCATATTACTGAGTCCTGCAAAAGAGAGAATGTTCATGTGGTAACAATGGCTTGACATGTTATTAAGCCTGGGCATGTTACTTGCTATCACATGAGCAAGCATTCTGACTTTAGCAGGGCTCAGTGACATGGCAAGGCATTCATATGCAGTAGGGCCTCAGCCAGCACCATCTGGGGCTTTCTGGAATGCCTGAATCATAATCATGGAATCCTGTTCACCATACCAAGCATCTGCCTAGGACCCACTTCACTAAAAAGAGGAGCAGGATTAGGCCCAACACTGTGGGATCCAGTGTTGTATCAAAAACTGTGCCACCCAGAAGCAGATGGCCTCACCGAATGCTAGAACAGCCTTCTAAATGTCAGCCAAAACTCTTGTTCAGGAGCAATCTTCTGAAAGAATGAGGTGCTACCCTTCAGGAAGCTATGTGTGCACAATATCCGAATCCTCCTATGATGCTGTGTCCCACCCAGGAAGAATATGTGAGCCCCAAGTCCAAAGCATATAAGCAAGAATGGATTCTCCTGTCACTTCTGATGGCCCACCAGGGGATTGTGTACTTTCTGTATATAAAACTTTGGGTTCTGTAAAGTGGAAAGGCCTGGTCCCCAGGGGCTCTACTCCTGCCAAAGTTCACTGCAAGGGTCTTATTGAGCTTCAAACTATAGCTGCCACCAGGGTACCATGGACTCTTTATGCCCAGGGAACAACAGAATGAAATATTGCAGGAATTACTGACCCAATTAGTATGATAAGTTGGGAATGCTTTTACACACTGGAGACAAAGATGGGAAGACATAAGAATCCTGGGCAATTAACTCAGGCGCCTCCACTACAACTGCCAACAGATATACACCAAATTCTAGCCTGAGAAGGGCATGGCCACAAGGTTTACGCCCCTGGGGAAAAGTATTTGGGTCACACTACTGGAAAGGTCATCAAGACTTATGAAGGTGCCGAGAGTGGTGATGCACGCCTGTTATCCCAGCGGCTCTGGAGGCTGAGGCAGGAGGATCACAAGTTCAAAGCCAGCCTTAGCAAAAGCAAGGTGCTAAGCAACTCAGTGAGACCCTGTCTCTAAATAAAATACAAAATAAAACTGGGGATGTGCCTCAGTGATCAAGTGCCCCTGAGGCACAAGGGATAAGTTGCAGCAGCCTGAATAAGCTTTTCAGAATTCCAACTGCGGGGAGCATGATTAGCCCATGGGCCTAGCTACTGAGCTCTAAAATCCATCACTACATTCACACTGATGCCACACTACCAGAAGACTGCTCCAAGACAATGACTGAGTATGGCAGGGATACTAAAGCAGGTTTATTTGGGGATGACACCGGGCTCTTTTGACAGGCAACTTTGGTTTAAGGTTAGCTGTGTCTTTGAATTTTCAGGGTAGACCTTTCTACCCAGCCATCTCCCTTCTCTCTCCCTTCCTTCCCTCCTTCACACCGCCAAGGCCTACACTACAGTCTGACAGCTCCCCTTGCTCCCCCAGCTCCAGCTCTTATCCCTCCAAAATGTTTCCCCTAATAGGTCAAATATGCAGCTATTCCATCTGTATCTGCTGCACCTCCATCTCATCTGCCTCTCCCCATTTCCTCCTAGCACCCCACTGCTGACGGTTCACTTGCAGATACCACACTCCTGTGCTGTAAGCACCTGTGTCGAGAAGGTTCATCCCCCATCTGCTTTCTCTCCTGGGACCGAGGTCTGGACTGGCCCTGTTTTCCTCTATTTCTGTTTTCACACGGCTAGTTCAAGGGATCTGCTTGGCTACAGAGTATAGATTCCTCCACATCTTACACAAAACTATGGGCTTCTATACATTTGTCCCACCCAGCTTGCATCCCACAAGGTCGATGTCCACAAGACAGCGATGAGATCCAATCTAGAATGTGCGTCCAGATACAGGTGGCAGTCACTACTCAGCAGTGGTGCCGTGCTCTGTGGCATGAACACTGCCAGGAGGGCTAGGTAGGTGGGTCTGTTGAGTTTTTAACAAACCTCAGAAATTTAGATTTCTTTTTTAATTGTGAGATTATTGTGTTTAGATTTTTTCATTATGGGATTGTTGTGTTTTAAGTGCTATAAACCAATTCAAAATGAAAAGGAAACCCAACAGGAAGGCAAGCAAAGTACACTCACTGTTTGGCTCATGCCTACTTGCTGGGGTCCACCACACTGATGGGCTTCCATAGCCTCATGGGGACCCCTGTGGCATGCACTCCAACAGGCTGGGCTGTGCATGTCAAGTCATCACAGTTCTGATTTTGTCCTTTCAGTTCATTGGGTATTTCATAACCCCGTGCTCCTGCAGACTGCATTAGCCCCACCAAGGAGGCAACAAATTCACTGTCTTATTCAACAAATATTTTCTGAGAATCCAACATGGCCCAAGCCCTGTGCCATATTATGGAAGTTCATATTTGAATAAGAATCAGCCCTTAATCTCCACAGAAATCAGAATTTAATAAGAAAGACAGAAATGTAAAAAGTATGATTGCATGATGTGAGGAGTAAGGTTTCATTAATACATTTATTCTCTACCAAAGGCAAACATTGATTTCTCAAAAAAAAAATAGTAACATCTTTAAAACAAACAAAAATATAACACAAATAAACAAAAACTACTATTATTAAAAATACTTTTAAACTATAATTGGGCTATTTCCAAAGAAGGATTTTAATGGATGAGTATTGTTATCATCACAAAATTATAGAAAGTAAATAAGAATGCAAGAAATGTGAATAATGAGAATTTTTAAAATATTAATAAACTTTTAATAAATGTTTCAGCAAATGCTTCAATAAATCACTTCAAAATTGTAGATTATTCCCATAGTTTGAAATTTCTTTTTCTGAATAGTGGCATAAAACACAAATTAACTTGAGGGAAGAAAACCAAAAGTACATTGCAATTTTCCTAACTGAACATCTGCCTTATCAAAATTCCATTACTTACTTATACATATTTTTACTGATATAAATTTATAAAGATGCACAAATACAACAGCAATTAGGTTCTAGGGAGACTTGGCCATAGAGTGTGGTATTGCAGAAGACCCACGTATATGTTGTAAAGATGCAACTGGCCATTTCTTGGCCCCATCCTAACTTATGCACTTCTGCAGGAACCGGCAGAGGTTGCACAGTGTGTTCTCAGCAAGCTGTGGAATGCAGCAGGTAGATGGGACCCGAAATGAGAGCGGACTTGGCAATGTTCCAAATCTCTCCCAAACCAGCAGTCACACAGCAAATCCATGGCCAGGTACCGTCCTGGTTCCACAAAGTAGATGTGAACTTCACCTTCCTAATGACCCTGGCTAACACTTTAAAACACACAAATTGAAACTGCTTTGTGTCAGGGAGTACTGGGAGAATTTTAACAACTGGATTAAAAGGCCAATCAATTGGTAAATCCCCAAGGGAAGTGCTAATGCCAGGGAATAGATTAACTGTTAACTGATTTCAAGAACAAATGGAAAGTGCAAATCTCAGAGAAATGAGGTGGGAGATGAGCAACTGAAAGAATTAGAGCCATAAAAACTGGTGTGATAAATCAATAACAGTAGAAAGATGAAATTCTTTTCCTAATTCCTTTTCTCCCCCCACCATCCCTGCATTGCACCCCCGCCCCACACACACACACCAGTTTTCTTTTTTTTTTCCCCGCTCATGAGAAAATTTAGGCTGATTTATTCTGTTCATTTATTTTCCTGTATAATATTGTGCTAAATCAGAGCATACAGATGTGCCCAGTACTGAGGTAACTGGAAAGAGGAGGTTGAGTTTATGAGTACATTTCAAATCTTTCCATGCTATTTGCATCTTCTTATAATGTACAAGTACTCAAGGGCAAGTGTAGTGTTTTCTGCAGGATATGTTTAATTCCAGGCTACTTTCTCCTACTATCTAGCACATTTCTTAGTCAAACACTTCTACTGTCAATCACTTCCTGAGTGAGTCAATTTATTTCAAATTATATCCCACCCTACACTGCCAATCCACTTACTAGCAAAATGGATTTGAGAAAGCCTATAATAAAAGATTCATAGTAAGGCTGTTAAATAAAACAAGCAAATAAAATTCATGGAAAGAAAGGGGAAATAAAAAACCAAGGCAAATGTATTGACTGTGATTGAGCAATAAGCACAGCTCCAAGTTTCCTGAAGGAAAAGGCAGAAATGGAAACATAATGGGTGATGTCATTCTTGTTACGTGGAAAAAGATTTCATGCTTGCTTATCAGAGTAGACATTTATACTAGGTGCTGAAGTCTAAGAGCCCTTATGCAAGACACTTTGAGAAAACCTTCACTTTACAGCCATAAACCCTGCCACTGGTTCTCGGATTTGACCCTGCATAATAGACCTTAAGACACAGATTGCCTGGGCTCACTCTCAGAGTCTATGATTCAGTTGATCTGCGGTGGGGCCTGAGACTTTACATTTCTTTTTTATTTTTAATATTTTTTATTCTAATTTGTTATTATGACAGCAGAATGCATTACAATTCATATTATACATATAGAGCACAATTTTCATATCTCTGGTTGTACACAAAGTATACATACATGTACTTAGGGTGATGAGGTCCATCTCATTCTACCAACTTTTTCTACCCCCATGCCCCCTCCCTTCCCTCCTACCCCTTTGTCCTATCTAGAGTTCCTCTAATCCTCCCACGCTCCCCATCCCAACCCCATTATGAATCAGCCTCCTTATATCAGAGAAAACATTCAGCATTTGTCTTTTGGGGATTGGCTAACTTCACTTAGCATTATCTTCTCTATCTCCATCCATTTACCTGCGATTGCCATGATTTCATTCTCTTTTATTGCTGAGTAATATTCCATTGTGTGCATATACCACATTTTCTTTATCCATTCATCTACTGAAGGGCATCTAGGTTGGTTCCACAGTTTAGCTATTGTGAATTGTATTGCAATAAACATTGATGTGGCTGTGTCCCTGTAGTATGCTGTTTTTAAGTCCTTTGGGTATAGACTAAGGAATGGGATAGCTGGGCCAAAAGGTGGTTCCATCCCAGTTTTCCAAGGAATCTCCATGCTGCTTTCCTTATTGGCTGCACCAATTTGCAGTCCCACCAGCAATGTATGAGTCTGCCTTTTTCCTCACATCCTCGACAACACTTATTGTTGTTTGTCTTCATAATAGCTGCCATTCCAACTGGAGTGAGATGATATCTTAGAGTAGTTTTGATTTGCATTTCTCTAAATGCTAGAGATGTTGAATATTTTTTCATATATTTGTTTATGTAGCACCTTCCGAGCAGTCTCTGTTCAGTTCCATGGCCCATTTATTGATTGGGTTATTTTGTTGTTGTTGTTCAGCTTTTTGAGTTCTTTATATACACTAGAGATTAGTGCTCTATCTGATGTGCAAGTGGTAAAAATTTGCTCCCAAGATGCAGGCTCTCTATTCACCTCACTGATTGTTTCTTTTGATAAGAAGAAGCTTTTTAGTTTGAATCGATCCCATTTATTAATTCTTATGCTATAGGAATCTTATTAAGAAAGTAGGGGCCTAATTTGATTATGATGGAAATTTGGGCCTACTTTTTCTTCTATTAGATGCAGAGTCTCTGGTTTAATTCCTAGGTCCTTAATCCACTTTGAGTTGAGTTTTGTTCATGGTGAGAGAGAGGGGTTTAATTTCATTTTGTTGCATATAGATTTCCACTTTTCCCAGCACCATTTGTTGAAGAAGCTATCTTTTATCCAGTGTATGTTTTTGGTGCCTTTATTTAATATAATTTTAAATACATGGGTTAGTCTCTGTGTCCTGTATTCTGTACTATTGGTCTACCAGTCTGTTTTGGTGCCAATACCATGCTGTTTTTGTTATTTTTGTTCTCTAGTATAGTTTAAAATCTAGTATAGTGATTCCACCTGTTTCACTCTTCTTGCTAAGGATTGCTTTAGTTATTCTGTGTCTCTTATTTTTACAGATGAATTTCATGACTGTTTTTTCTATTTCTGTGAGGAACATCACTGGGATTTTGATTGGAATTGCATTGAATTTGTATAGTGCTTTCAGTAGTATGGTCATTTTGACAATATTAATTCTGCCTATCCAAGAGAATGGTAGACCTTTCCATCTTCTAAGGATTTATTTCTTTAGCATTCTGTAGTTTTAACTGTAGAGGTCTTTCACCTTTTTTGTTAGGTTGTTTCCCAAGTATTTTATTTTTTTTGAGGCTATTGTAAATGGGGTAGTTTTCCTTATTTCCCTTTCTGAGGATTTGTCATTGATATACAGAAATGCCTTTGATTTATGGGTGTTGATTTTGTATCCTGCTTCTTTGCTGAATTCACTTGCTAGTTCTAGAAGTTTTCTGGTGGAATTTTTTGGGTCTTCTAGGTATAAAATCATATCATTGGCAAATAATGCTGATTTGAGTTCTTTTTTTCCTATCTGTATCCCTTTGATTTCTTTCATCTCTCTAATTGCTCTTGCCAGTGTTTCTAAACTGTTAAACAGAAGTGGTGAAGGAGGGCATCCCTATCTTGTACCAGTTTTTAGAGAGAATGCTTTCAATTTTTCTCCATTTAGAATGATGTTGGCCTGGGACTTAGTATGAATATCTTTTATAATGTTGAGATATGTTCCTATTATACCTGGTTTTTCTAGTGTTTTGAACATGAAGGGGTGCATTTTGTCAAATGCTTTTTCTGCATCTATTGAGATGATCATATGGTTCTTATCTTTAAGTCTATTGATATGATGAATTACATTTATTGATTTCCATATGTTGAACTAATCTTGCATTCCTGGGATGAATCCCACTTGATCATGGTACACTATCTTTTTGATATGTTTTTGTATTTGATTTGCCAGAATTTTATTGAGAATTTTTGCATCTATGTTCATTAGAGATATTGATCTGAAGTTTTCTTTCTTTGATGTGTCTTTGTCTGGTTTTGGAATCAGGGTGATATTGGCCTTATAGAGTGAGTTTGGAAGTGCTCCCTCTTTTTCTATTTCTTGAAATAAGTTAAAGAGTATTAGTATCAGTTCTTCTTTAAAGGTCTTGTAGAACTTACATATATATCCATCCAATCCTAGGCTTTTCTTGGTTGGTAGGCTTCTTATGACATCTTTTATTTTATCACTTGAAATTGATGTGTTTAACTTGTGTATATCATCCTGATTCAATTTGGGCAAATCATATGACTCTAGAAATTTGTCAATGTCTTCAATATTTTTTATTTTATTGGAGTACAAGTTTTCAAAATAATTTCTAATTATCTTCTATATTTCTGTACTGTCTGTTATGATATTTCCTTTTTTATCATGTATGTTAGTGATTTGGGTTTTCTCTCTCCTTCTCTTCATTAGCATGGCTAAGGGTTTGTCAATTTTATTTATTTTTTCAAAAAATAAACTTTTTGTTTTGTCAATTTCTTCAGTTGTTTCTTTTGTTTCAATTTCATTGATTTCAGCTCTGATTTTAATTATTTCCCTCGATTTTGGTGTTGATTTGTTCTTCTTTTCCTAGGACTTTGAGGTGTTATGTTAAGTCATTTATTTGCTGACTTTTTCTTCTTTTAAGGAATGAACTCCATGCAATGAACTTTCCTCTAAGTACTGCCTTCATAGTGTCCCAGAGATTTCAATATATTGTATTTGTTCTCATTCACCTCTAAGAATTTTTTAATCTCCTCCTTGATGTCTTTTGCAACCCATTGTTCATTCAATAGCGTATTATTTAGTCTCCAGATATTGAAGTAGTTTTTATTTTTTTATATTATCATTGGTCTCTAATTTCATTCCATTACGATATGATAGAATGCAGGGTAATATCTCTATTTTTTTATATTTGCCAAGACTTTCTTGTGGCATAATATATGGTCTATTTTAAAGAAGGATCCACGTTGTTGAGGAGAAAGTGTATTCACTTGTTGAAGGATGAAACATTTTATATATTTCAGTTAAGTCTAACTTATTGATTGTACTATTGAGTACAATCTATATTGTTCAGCTTTTGTTTGCGAGATCTATCCAGTGGTGAAAGAGGTTTTTTAAATTCACCCAGAATTATTGTTTGGTGTTCTACTTGACTCTGGAACTTGAGAAGAGTTTGTTTGATGAACGTAGATGCTCCATTGTTTGGGGATATAAATTTATTATTCTTATGTCTTATTGATGAATGATTCCCTTAAGCAGTATGAAATATCCTTCTTTATCCCTTTTGATTAACTTTGGCTTGAAGTCTAATTTATTTGATATGAATATGGAAACCCCTGCTTGCTTCGGCAGCCCATATAAGTGGTATGATTTTTCCCAACCCTTCACCTTCAGTCTGTGGATGTCTTTTCCTATGAGATGAGTCTCTTGGAGGCAGCATATTGTTGGGTCTTTTTTTTTTAAATCCAATCAGCCAGTCTATGTCTTATGATTGGTGAATTTAGGCCATTAACATTAAGGGTTACTATTGAGACATGGTTTGTATTCCCAGGTATTTTTGTTTATTTTGGGTATTTAACTTGACTTGGTTTCTCCTTTGATTGGTTTTTCCTTTAGTTTAATACCTCTGTTTGCTAATTTTCATTGTTGTTTTTCAATTCCTCTTCAGGGAATATTTTGCTGAGGATATTCTATAGTGCAGGCTTTCCAGTTATATATTCTTTTAACTTTTGTTTATCATGGAAGGTTTTAATTTCATCATCAAATCTATAGGTTAATTTGATGGATATAAGATTCTTGGTTGGCATCCATTTTCTTTCAGAGGTGTTGTTCCAGGATATTCTAACTTTCAGGGTCTGGGTTGAAAAATCTGCACATAATCTAATTGGGTTCCCCTGATATATAATCTGATTTCTTTCTCTTTTGGCTTTTAATATTCTGTCCCTATTTTATATGTTAGGCATTTTCATTATAATGTGCCTTGGTGTGAATCTGTTGTGATTTTGTACATTTGGTGTCCTGCAAGCTTCTTGAATGTGGTTTTCCAATTTATTCTTCATGTTTGGAAAATTTTTTGAAATCATTTCATTGACCTTTGGTTTGGAACTCTATGCCTTCCTCTATCCCAATAACTCTTAAATTTGGTCTTTTTATGCTATCCCATATTTATTGAATGTTCTGTTCATGGTTTTTTACAATTTTCACTGTGTGGTCTACATTCTTTTCAGAATTATATATTTTTTCTTCATTTTCTGAGGTCCTGTTTTCTAAGTGGTCTCATCTTTTGGTGATGCTTTCAATTGAACTAAATTTGGTTTATTGTTTCTTTCATTTCAAGGATTTCTGGTTTTTGTATTATTTATTTATTTATTTATTTTAAGAATCTCTATCTCCCCACTGATGTAATCTTTAGCTTCCTATATTTGTTTATGTAGCTCTTTGTTAAAATGATCTTTTGCTGCCTGTATTTGCTCTCTTATATCATCCCGTAATTCACAGAACATTTTAATTATGTACATCCTGAACTTCTTCTCTGTAATTTCTTCTGCTGTGCTGGCCTTGGATTCTAATAATGTGGTATCTTGATTTGTTTTGAGGCACTTTCTTCCCTTGTCTTTTCATATTGCTTGTGTGTCTTCCCTTCTAGCACTGTGGATCCTAGGCATTGCCATTTTTACTCTATAGGCTTATAGTGCCCCTGTATGGTTCCAATACCTCTCCTTTGAGGTGAAGAGCAATATAAACACATCCCAATATAAACAATATACCACCTAAAAACAAATATTTGCTATTAAGACATTTACAGTTTGGTCACAATGTACAGAAATGGTGAATTTAATTATGATGTACAATATATTCTGTAGGTTTGTAAAAGGGTTTACAGTTTCTGTGGTGGACAAAGAACCAAGGGTGAGGAGTAGGATGATATGCTGAAGAGTTTGGAGGTGAGGATACAGAGTTATTATATCTTAGGAAGTGTGAAAGAGAAATCCAAAGAGGAAGATTAGAAGCAGGGAAGAGAGAGGAAGTAATTTTTTGTAGACAAGTAAGTGGGAAGACAGTCGAGTACATAAAACAAACACCCCTAGATATTAAGAAAAATAAAAAATGTTAAAATAGTAAAAATTGGTGGGAAAAAAGAATATACAACACAACTGTACTGCACTATTCAGACATCCCAGTCCTCAAGATCCTAATTCATGAAAAGTACTTATTTTCACATATGTTGCGGGTGTGAGGGCAGGAGAATAGAAAGGGAGAAGAGAAAAAAAAACCTTGAAGAAATTGTTTTGGTTGGAGATGAGCATCTTTCCTGCTTCCCTTCTCATCCAATAGGTGGACCGGGTCATCTGTTGTTAGCTGGAATCTCTGCCCTCAGGATGGTGAAGGTTACCAGGGTGGGAGGGTTGGTCCTGGTTGGTGGGCACCCAGAAGTGGGGTGTGGGACCCGCTGATCCCTGAAGGAAGACTACATCTCAAGGATCTCTTTCTGGGCCCACTCATGTGATGTGAGCACCTGGTCTTTCTCCTTATCTTGCCTGAAGACCTCCCAGTTTCTGGTCTCTGTGTTTGTCTCTAAACTGTGTCACACTCACCCTCTCCCTTACTACTTCCTAATGAGGGACATTTCTCTCCAGGGCTCTTGAGCATGGGGCTTTTGGCACACTGCACTTGCCCCCTGAGAGCTGTTTTGTGTTGAGCACTCACTATGCTGGGTTAACGGCTGCTGGGGAGAGGGTGCAGTTAGAAACTGGGTACCTGACCAGCTGGAGTTCCAAACTGGGAGTTGCCCCCACTAAGGATGATGAGGAAGGTGACCCAAGAGGGTGGTGGTTGCTTTCAGTAGTGGGGTGTTGGGTCGGGTCGGGGAGCTGGGTGATGGTGTTGGATGAAGAGTTCAGAGTGTGTGTGAATGCAGGCAGGCTACTGTGCATAGGGAACTATCTCTGCTACTTCAGAGTTCCAAGGTGGAGGTGACCAGGGGTCCACCTGGAAGTGGCGGCCAGAGTTCCTGTTCATATGAAGCTGTCGGGTGTCCTGCATGGGGGGCAGTGTCTGTGATTTCTGTCGGATGGGTGGCTGAAAGTTCTGTGCAGGTGCTGCTGCCATGGATGGTCTTGCTTGGGCACTCGATAGTCCTGTGTGGGCAAATAGTTGGGAGACCTACTCTGACCGCTAAGGCCTGGAGCCCTGTATGGGCATGGTGGTCATGATTCTTGCATGGGAGCAAGAATATCACTCGCAGAGAAGCAGTATTCTCACTACTTGAGTCCCAGGTCACGGAGCGACACAGGATGCTGCCTCCCTCTGGCCCACCATCTTGGATCCCCAGAGACTTTGCATTTCTTACAGTTTCCTGGTAATGCTGACGCTACCACACTGTGACGGGACCACACTGTGAGCCGCAAGGCCTTCAGAACAATCATTCCCCTCTA
Organism: Spermophilus citellus; assembly: GCF_964194105.1. Taxonomy (NCBI): domain Eukaryota; kingdom Metazoa; phylum Chordata; class Mammalia; order Rodentia; family Sciuridae; genus Spermophilus; species Spermophilus citellus. The sequence goes on along the minus strand of NC_138192.1, from coordinate 54,667,964 downwards.
TTCATCAGTGGTTCTGCTGAAGACCTGAAGATGTGCCTCATATAAACATAAACCAGTAAAAGCATTTCTTTTTTTTTTTTTTTTAAAGAGAGAGTGAGAGAGGAGAGAGAGAGAGAGAGAGAGAGAATTTTTTAATATTTATTTGTTTTAGTTCTCGGCAGACACAACATCTTTGTTGGTATGTGGTGCTGAGGATCGAACCCAGGCCGCATGCATGCGAGGCGAGCGCGCTACCGCTTGAGCCACATCCCCAGCCCCAGTAAAAGCATTTCTAAAGCTAATGAGGCCAAATACACACCTTTCTTATGACCTAATCTGAAAATAAAGATAAAACTTGAGGATGGCCATAGATATACAAATGTTTTGCAAAGACTTGGCCCTTCTTAACACAAATGTATTACACATCATCTGCCCTGATAGGGTGTAGATGGGACCTGATAATGCAAATTCATGAAATACTGACTTGCCTTAAACAATGGCCTTGCTTTACCCACACCAAAACCTGGTTTCCTGCCAACATCCAAAATACAGTATAATTCAATTCCAACATCAAGAATCAATGACCTTTAGACAATCTGCACTCCCCCCCCCTTATCTGTTGACTTGGGGAATGGAGAATTTACTGCACCAGGAATTAATATAGGGCCCTTCTCTGGAGAAGAAAGAGTTACTTTTCAAGTAAACAATCTCATTTATCATCCAACACCCCTGGGTGTTAAGCTGCACCTTAGTCGCAGCACTAGAACACTGTGTCTGAGACCACCATGTTTAATTCCTACTTAATTCATGGTTGTCAAAAGCACTTTGTGCCACAGAAAATAACTAATACATTTAACGAATGCACCCAGATACAAATCACAGAAAGCAAGTACACATATACACATGCGCACTCACACAAATATTCACATGTGCTGGTGCCAACAACAGCATTTTTCAGAAGATTAAAAATATCTAAAATTATATCCAACAGAGGCACTTGTCAATGTATAGGTTATAACTCAAGAAAAAGGTTAAAATTTTAAACTAAAAGTGCTCTCAGATCTTTGTGTTTTAGTAAGTTTAACTGGGTTTCAATTCAGTTTAACAAACTTTAACTAAGCATCTACTATGGGCCAAGCATGTGTTAGGAGCTCAGAATACTTTACATAGACCCTACTCTAAGACGTTTACCAATGTAATGTAGTAGCACTTATACTAAGCAGAGATTTCCATATGACACAAGTAAGTTAGATGGGATATTGGATGAATAGCTAAAGAACATCATTGATTCTCAAGAACTGGAAATCATCTCCTCCTGGGGCTCCCAGGGGCTTTGTGGAAGACACGACTAGACAAATGCCTTACAGGTGAGCCAAAGTCAGCTGGAACAACAGGGGCATGGTGGAGATCCTGTGCCAGGCATCACTGGTTGCCTATCCCCAATCCAACCAACCCTCCTTCACTACAAGCAGAACCATTTAACTTAAGGTGGCAACCTGCCAGACCTAACATATACTTCCCAGAATTGCCCTAAGAGGCAATTCTGACAGTCTCCTACCCAATGAGATTGGTGGGAGCTACTTACTGATTGGGCTGCTAAGAAATCATCAGATTTGGCCTAGGTATTCCCTTCTTAGCCTTTATACTCTTCCTATGGTCTACAACACAGACAAGAAGCCAAAATGTGTGGCTGTCATTTTGAGGAGCATAGAGTATGTAAAGATGGAATGAGACTGGTTTCTCAGAGCTCTCACATCTACCTGGGACCCACTTTCCTTATTAGTGTTAAGTCCCTAGAGTGAGGATGTAAACAGAGACCCATCTCATGAACATCCAGTGCGATTTCAGAATTATCACTTATTTTATTTTCATGTGCTGTGAAGGTCCCAGATTTTAGCGCAAACACTAACATCCAAAAGCAAACTATCTGCATTCTTCACTCTTTCCAAAACATGAAAACCTGCCCTGACCCTTTTGTAAAATGCTACCAAAATCAAGTAGCGAACACCATAGACAATTCCGTTACCAGAGAGTTTGAATATATTCAATCATAAATATAACACAATTACTAACAGAATAACACCATTACTAAAAAAAAAAAATAACACGATTACAATAGTACCATTTGTAGTTTTCTCCCAAAAAAAAGCTCACATGAATACATAATCCCAGAACTTAAAGATTTGTTTACACATTTGCTCCTCTCTTATCCTCCTGAAAGAAACTGAGCAATGTACACACCAACGTGTGTGCCTGTGCATGGTCACGGGTGCACACACACACACCCCGACCCCCTCCTCTTGTGATTAAATCATAAACTATAATTTTATATTTATATTTTATGATTTAATCACGAGTCTCAAACACTGATGTTGCTCTCTCTGTTTGCTACATAAACAGGCATCCGAGAGTCAGACCTATCAATCACTCGGGTTTTCAAATCCATTTCTTTCTTATCCCCAGTAAGAATGTGAAGAGCCAGGCGAGGGTGGAGGCAGGAGCAAGAAGTGCTCAGAGGACATGCTACTGCTGTTACCAGTCTGCCATCGCCCCTGTCCCCCACGCAGCACCAAGGACACAGCAGGCCTTATGCTGGGACTTCCCACACCTCCACCACAGGGAGTCTTCAGCTAGGCTGTGCCTGGAGGGCCTGGACACTTGCAGGACACCTGCCCAGCCAGCTTCCCCCATGACAGACCCACTGGCCTCTCCACCTGTATCGTAAGGGCTTGCCTGGAGTCCAAGGTGCCTAGACTGTGTGTCCCTGCACCTGTAGACTAAACTTGAAGACAAACAGTGATCCAGCAAAGCTTTGCCCATGTAGTGTTTTTTCTCTAAAGAATGCACAAATAAAGAAAAAAAATAAAATAAAAGGCAAAAGCCAAATAATATCTCCAGCTGTTCATTACACTTTCAGTATGAAGAAGTCTAATCTTTCCATTTGGAAATTTTGGACTGTCCTTCACATCTCTTAACAACCCTCTAATGAATTATTTATTTATATTTATTATAATACATAAATATTCATAATTTTGTATTTATAGTTTATGATTTATAATTAGCATTGTACAATTTTTGTTCTGTTTTTAGTTGTTTATATATATGATATACATATATCATATACATATATTTTTTTTCCTCTGTATTTTATTTTTGGTACTGGGAATTGAACTCAGGGACACTTAACTATTGAGCTATATCCCCAGCCCCATTTTGTACTTTATTTAGAGACAGGGCCTCACTGAGTTGTTTAGTGCCTCACTTTTGTTGAGGCTGGCTTTGAACTGTGATCCTCCTGCCTCAGCCTCCAGAGCCACTGGAATTAGAGGTGTCCGCCTTGCTTGTATTTTGAAATGTTTTTCTCACTTGATCTTCTGGGCTGGCAGTTCACCTCACACTCCCTACATCCCATAGGTGTTTGACCATTTGCGGGGCATGGATCCCTTTGACAGTTTGAAGAAAGCTATGGACCCTTTCCCAATACAGCATTTTTTAAGTGCATAAAGTAAAATTCATAGTTCATAGAATTACCAGGAAAATCAATTATGTTTAAATATCAGTGTTGATATATTATAATACACAAACTGTAACATAATAACACCTATGTTTCTTTGTTATAACATTAAGTATCAGGCTCTAGGAGTGGTTCTCAGAACAATGATAATTACAAGCAGTGACAGATCTTCAACAGTATCCCAGATGTATGCAACACTATAATATTACATGAAAATGCTTTTTATTTTTATTTGTTCTTTTTTATCTTATGACAAAATCACAGTTACTACTAACATTATTTTGGTTTCATTAGATGATAAGAAAAATAAAGGAATACTTCATAAAGAGAAAATTTCCATCCATCAAAATTGCCACTTCTTGATTTTTAAATGCCCTATTCAACTCTCCACTCAAACTCATAACTGCATACATATGGGATAGCCACTTTGACAGTGCAAATGTCAGTCAAAAGGAAGTCATTAGGGCTGGGATTGTGACTCAGTCCTACAGCACTGCCTGCATGTATGAGGCACTGGGTTCAATCCTCAGCACCACATAAAAATAAATAAATAAAATAGAGGTATTGTGTCCATCTACAACTATATGTATGGAGTCATCTTCTCACCCTGGTCCCCCAGCCACACCACTGTCCCTCTCTGGAAGCAGTCACAGTTAGCAATTTTGGGGGTGTTGTTTTCATATACTAAAAGGTTTTTTTTTTAAGTTCTTTGTTTAAATTCCAGAAAAGCTTTTTGATTGCAATATGTTTACTCTATACTCCTCCCTCCCCTCCCCCCTCTCTCTCATTATCATGTTCTCTCTCCATTCAGTTTAACTAGCACCACTTGTCTTCTGCCTGTTACTCTCTGGTACCTGAGTCCCTCCTGTTGGTGTGGCCCACTCACTACCTTCTTCACCCTCAGAATCAGGACAAGCCATTGGAACAACTCCACTAGAGCAGGCTGGGGCTGAGGTGGACAAAGCCTGCTATCTGTCTTCCATCAAGGTTCCTGGGAAAGCTCTTCTGACCTAAGCCTCCTCAGCAGCAAAGGTGACTTCTGACAAAAGGAGAGCAGCACCCCCTGAATATCCACCTGGAGCACTTTTAAGGCAGCCACAGGGGGAAAAAAAGAAAAGAAAAGAAAGAAAGAAGAAAAGAAAAGAAAACAAGACACACAGAGCCATCCTCTGTGCCCCATCATACTGCATAAGAGTGACCTTCCAAGATTAAACAAGTAAATATTAAACTTCATAATAAAAGGGCAAATTTTCCCAAGAAAAGACAATGGCTATGTTATTGTTGTACAAATAAAAGAAACATGGAAATTATAGAGAATAAGAAAGTAGATGAAAGAGACAATGACTAAAGAAATAAGAGAAGAAAATGTCTCTACTTTGCAAGAATGAAAACAAAATAGCTCTCCTAGAAGCAGGCTAAGATGGAATATAAATCTGGGTGTGGTGGCAGCATATACCTGTGATCCCAGCTACATGGGAGGATGAGGCGGGAGGATTGCAAATTTGAGGCCAGCCTGGGTAAGATAGCCAACCCCATCCACCCCCCCAAAATGGGTAGTAGTTATGGCACTTGGTAAAAAAAAAAAAAAAAAAGAAAAGCTATTGTCTTTATATGTTTATCATCTTACTATATTCCCTCTTTAATTCAAGTTACTTTTTTCTTTCTTTCTTAGTGGAGTCTTTGGATCAGCACAAAGACAAAATTTTTTCTACTTTTTCAATACTGACTTTTTAATTTTCTTTTCTTATATTTTATAAAACCTCCAAAAGTCTGTTAATAAGTGTTAACAGCAATCATCTTAGTTCTGATTTTAATGAAAAATCTGGAATACTGCTAGTTTATAAAAACGATAAGTTACCTACAATGGAAGAGAAATCAGACTAGCATCCACTTCGTTTGCACACGGCTGAGAGAAAGGAACTGCATTCCCAGATTCCTGCCCCCATCCAAGATATCATTCAATTCTCAGAGTAAAAGGAAATATTGAAGGTAACTTAACATCTCCAGTAATATAACTGAGTTACTACTTAGATAACATTTTTTTTTCAGTGTCAGGTTCTATTCTTAGCACTTCATTTATTATGACAGTTTGTCTACAAAGGAAGCAACCACTGATTCCCTCTCCCCGTCGTCTCCCCTCCTGCCACTCCTCCAACTCAAGAGAGTCAAAGAGAAAGAGGGGAAAGGAGAACAAAGACAGTCATGAGAAGTGAACCTTCCAAATATATTATGAAATCTAAATGGATAATGATACTGTGACTGAGAACATGTGAATTAAATGTTAAAGATTCCTAAAGAAAGAGATAAACTGCCAGGGTGTACCGTCAGTCAAAGAAAATGTAGGTGTTGCATGAAATCAGGGCTGAAAGCAGGAGGGGAGGGGGGGAGAGAAGCAAAATTACTCTGAAATCCTTAGTATGAATTTGTACAGATACATATTAGCATAAATGACTCAACAAGTGGGAAACTGAACAGACTGATTAGTATAGGAGTGATGGGGAAAATGAGTAAGTTTCGGCCATTAAAAAAGAAGACAGAAATAGATAGTTTCATGAGTTGCATATAACTTATAAACAATAGAAATATATTATTTTAATTATGCAATACCATAGAATCATAGGGGAAAACCCCTAAGTCCATTCTATGAAAATGGTTTAACTCTAAAATCAAAACTGATAAAAGTATTACAATACAGAAAAACTACCAAGCTATCTTACTTACAAATATTTGCAAAAATTCTAAATAAAACCCTTCCAAATAAAACCCCAAAGTATATTAAATGAGCATTGTCAAAAAACACATGGAGTTTCCACGTCAGCAAATGAATGAGCATCATTCATGAAGGCAAAAAAATAAAAGCAGTTGGTTGTATCAATAGGTTCTAGAAAGCATTTGGTGAAAGGTAACAGCCATCTTAATAAAAGTTAAATTATGAAAAAAATCAACCTCTTGAAATGTGAAAATACCTAACCACAGAAGATCAATTGCAAAGCATCTCTCCATACAAACGTCAGGAATAAGATGGGATAATTGCTATTATCACAATTCAACAGGAAAAGAAGTAGTCAACATAAATAAAGTAACTGAGAAGACAACCTTTTCCATACTTTCTAATGATATGTTTATACTGCCAAAAATCCCAGCTTGTTTTAAAATAAATACTAGAGTCTATGAATGAATTTGATCGAGTGACTGGAAAAGTTAAGAGCTTTTCTCTATAACAAACATTGGAAAAAATAATACCATTATAATAACATTAAAAATAAAATAAAAAGAGACAAGTATATAAATTCAAAATTCATGTATATTTAATTAGAAAAAGTCAAAATTGATGTGTATTTAATTAGAACACTTTAAAAAGTGAGGATAACATATTTTTAGGTAAATTTAAATGCCAAAAAAAAAATCGCAAGAATTTTTTTTACAAAATTTTCTTTACATTAAGAAAAAGAAGAATTCCAGATTTAAATTCATTAGAATCAAAATATGGCATGGTAATAAATAACAGAACAGATTGATGATCCCAGAAATAAATTCCAGTGCCAATAGAAGCACTATGGTCTGAATGTTGTCATCCCCCCCCCCAAAAAAAAATATTCATATGTTGGAGACCAATCCTCAATATGCTGATATTAGAAAATGAGCTTTTGGAAAGCAGTTAGTACGTAAGGGCTCCACTCTCATGAACAGAGTTATGACTCATAAAAGAAACCTCAGAGACACCCTCAGACCTTCTTCACGTGAAGGCATGGCTAGCAGGCACTATATCTCAGGAGGTGGGCCCTTACCAGACACTCAAGCTGCTACCACCTTGACTTTGGATTTTGCAGCTTTCAGAACTATAAAAAATTAGCTGCCGCTGTTTATAAGTTACTTAGTCTATAGTATTTTGTTACAGTTTCTAGAACTAACACAAATACAGAGCTTCAATATGACAAAGTGAGTATTGTGATCCACTATGGCTCACGTACTGCTGACTATACATAGAAAAACAAAATAGAGCTGTTCTACTCACAACCTGTTTTAAGGCCACTAGAGTAAATTGGCCCTATACCATCCCAAGAAGGGAAGTCCATAAGGTAGTGCTGAATAAGAAAAGTAATGCACAAGGAATAATCCCACTATCTTTAGGATGTCTTGTCCCCCATTCAGTCGATCATGGATCCTAAGCACACTGCCAAGACTGTTTTGAATGGTGCCTTTTTATACAAAACAAATATACACATGTGTAGATGGTCACCTAAACATGGGAGAAGTATAGAGTATTTAAACTAGGTTGTTCAATACTGGTTAGTGGTGATAGGGAGTGGGGAAAGATGTCAAGGGAAGAAATAATCTGTTTTGTTTTGTTTTAGGTATTGGAGATAGAACCCAGAGGCACTTTACCATTGAGCTACATCCAAGCCCTTTTTTACTTTGAGACAGGATCTCACTAAATTGCTTAGGATCTCACTAAGTTTCCAAAGCTGTCCTCAAACTTGGGATCCTCCTGCCTCAGCCTCCTAGCTGATGAGATGACAGGTGTTCACCATTGTGCCCAGCAACAATGTGATTTTTAAAAGATATCTATGACAAATATAAAAATGTACAATATGACTAAGTAGTAAAACAATTCTTTATATAACATACACCTGAGAAAAAATATAGAAAAGGATGTCCTTCAAATGTTATTCAAAATCATCACAGACAAATGGAAATCAGATCATTTTATTTTACATAATCAAAAAAACAAATTTTATTACCAAGAGAGTATTCAAAATTATGAAATATAAAAATTAGTTTTAAAATATATTTAGAATATATGTTAAGGGAAGGGTCCTTCCTATTGTTTTGTGTGAGGTTTAATTAAAACAGAGAATGAAAACCCATAACACAGGTGCCTGACACAGACAAATGACTGCTATGTTACTAATCTCTACAGAATTTTAGTGGTCATCTGTTGACAACTAGTGTCAATTTACTAAAACTGAGCATAAGAAACCAAGGGCTTGGGGCTGGGGATGTGGCTCAAGCGGTAGCGCGCTCGCCTGGCATGCATGCGGCCCAGGTTCGATCCTCAGCACCACATACAAACAAAGATGTTGTGTCCGCCAATAATTAAAAAATAAATAATAAAAAAAATTCTCTCTCTCTCCCTCTCTAAAAAAAAAAAAAAATAAAGAAACCAAGGGCTCTCAACCTAGATGTCCTTCAGTGGATGAATGGATTAAAAAATGTGGCATTTATACACAATGGAATTTTACTCAGCACTAAAAAAGAACAAAATCATGGCATTTGCAGGGAAATGAATGGCGTTAGAGAAGATAATGCCAAGTGAAGTTAGCCAATCCCCCCCCCAAAAAAAATGCCAAGTATTTTCTCTGATAGAAGGGGGGTGACTCAAAATGGGGTAGGAAGGAAGAGCATGGGAGGAATATTATTTCTAGATGGGGAGGAGGGGTGGGAGGGAAAGGGAGGGAGAAGGGGATTGGCAAGGTTGGTGGAATGTGATGGTCATCATCATACAAGATACATGTATAAAGATTTGAGTTGGGTGTCAGTATACCTTATATGTAAACAGAGATATGAAAAATTGTGGTATATATGTGTATTAAGAATTGTAATGCAAAAAAAGAGTACATGTATAATGGCATAATTTGGTGTGAACATACTTTATATGCAGAGTTACGAAAAATTGTGCTGTATATGTGTAATAAGGAGTGTAATGCATTCCACTATTGTCGTGTATTTTAAAAATAAATGCATAAATAATTTTAAAAAGAAACCAAAGGCTCTGAAGTCACCTCCATCCATAGAAAACAAGAATGTTGGCTGATTTCCTCCACAAACTGGACAGTGAGAGAAGATGACATCGCTGTGAGTTAGAAGCTGGAGAGAAAACATTTGCTTCCCACTTTGCAAACAGAAGGTGTTCAGTGCTAGAAACCTGACAGTGGAAGCATTTCTATTTTACACTGTCAAGCCATCCAATTTGCAAGCCAGCTTTGTGTAGCGTTTCCCTCCCTCCCTCCATCAGGTCTGGAGCAGCCCTGCCAGTCTAACTTGGAACCAGGGTTTTCAAAGTCCACCAGAAAGGAGAGAACATGTTACACCCATACCCTTACTCGTCAATGTGTTAAACCTCAGGAGCTAACAGCTGTAATAGATTCCAGCAGAACTGGTTAAAATGCTTTTTTAAAATGTATCCATACTTGCTTAGCTGGGGAAAGCTAATCTCATCTTCTCTCACAGTACAGAGCAACCCAGATCTCTTAATCTTCCTCAGAGTTGTGCATAATACCCTTTGAAGTTCAAGTAATGTCATGTCCAAAAAGGCAGCTCTTGAGCTCAGCCACGCCTGCAGCCTGCCACCGTCTGCAGCGGGCAGGACCACATGGCTTCTCTACCCATCCACTCTCCCTCCATTCCTTCTGTCCACGAACTCAGTGGGCCTTAAGACTTGATAAATTGGCTATTTAGTCCCTTCTAATACCTATAAAGAGCAACACTGAGGCTATTTATTTTCAAAATGTATGCTTCTGTAGTTGTGAGATGAAAATAACACTGTAATCTTCACACAGTAAAGAGCTCTGAATGAACACGCTCACCCATCGTCATTTTCGACCAGACTGACTTCCTGAGCCTTGCTGCTGAAAATGCTGGAAACACAAGAATGGGTTTTAAATGGAAGCTCTACAAGCTAAATCAGCCCTCAAAATACTTCTGATGGCATCTATTTATGTGGGAAACTGAAAAGCTATAGATGCCTAAATGTATTCAGATGTCTGATTATAATTACCACGAAAACAGGCTTTTATAGTTGCCACTGAATAATTTTGTCTTCAGAAGTAAAGAAGGGCTTCGGTGGGACTCTCCACATTCAGGTGGGCATTTTGAAACAACACAAGACCCCCATTGTGCACTTTTCAGCAGGCACCTGAGCCAAGGTATGAGCACTATTATTTTCCAGTGGGGTCACACAGAAAGCAATGTCCTCTCAACCAACAAGTAACTTTCCCAGGGGAATCAAAATTTGAACAAAGGAATTTCAAAAGAATAGATAACTGGTACCTTCCAATAGCCTCAAAAATAAATAAATGACATAAAATAACATGACACCTCCATACTGGAGCATCCTGCTTATGGGAATGGCAATAACATCCAATATAAGGTGATTGCCACTTCTTTGCCTCGGGGAGCGTACATGAATTGCCATAGAGCTGAGAGAAAATCGAAGGTATGCCAAGCACTCACAAATTCCACCATCCTCTTACTCACAGTTCACACGACCACCCAGAGAGGGTTTTCTACAACCACAATAACTGTGCCTCTCATCACCACGTTCATATGTCCATACTCAACCGCTCTAGCATGAGATCTCCTTCTAACATCAATATCCTCATCATCACACCTGCTAGTGTAGACTCAATTATTTCTTCACAATGTTGAAGCCCTAACCCCCAGCATGACAAGAGGAGGCATTAGGTTTAGATGCCCTCAGGAAGGTAGGACCCTCAGAATTGGATTAGTGTCTTTGTAGAAGAGACATCAGAGAATGATCTTCCTCCCCACCACCTTCCCCGACCACATGAGGATACAGCAAGAGGATAGACATCTGCAAACAGAGCAGGATCCAAATTGACTGGCACCTTGCTACTGCCTCTAGAACTATGAGAAAATGTCTGTTATTCAAGCTGACCACTCTGCTGCATTCTGTCATGGCAGCCTGAGCTGATCAAGACATCTGCCTTCCCCAGCTTCCGGTTACTTCACTTCTTGGTCATGGTCAGCCAAACATGGTCAGCTGAGGGCACCTTGCTTGTTCTCTACTTGGGATACATATAAACACAGTTTCTTCTATTCAACACACCTCTCTGCTTTCAGAAAGCTTCACTCGGCCAGCCACACACTCTTGAGTGGCTTCAGAGTCACTGCTATAATATAGGGATCGACTATCTTCCAAATAATGTACATGGAAAGCATTTTATAGGTTGTAAGGAGCCATGAAAGTATGAAATATAATTATGCTATTTATCTCCTTTTGTGGAATCTGACCTGGATACAAAAAGCACACAGCTCCCGGAACCAAATAACCAAATTAAGCCCTGCTAACATTAAAAAAAAAAAAAAAAAGTCTATAATGGTCTATGCCATCCTCTAAAGTGAGTTACTTTGGGACAAGAAGTTTTCTCCATAAGCAGGGAAAAAAATGGTGACGGATTGGAATGAGACAAAGCTCAAGTGTGGTTTTATGAACTTTCTACACCAGGACAGACAGTGCTATTGAACCAGTGGTTCCCTCATTCAACTGTGAGATGCTCTGGGTAAGCACCAAGTCCTACCTTTGCAACTCCAGGCTCCATCTCGGCACCTGGCAAAGAGCAAGACTCCATCATTCCATGAACAAAGATGATCTGCATTCAAGAGAATGCTGTGTTTTCTCCTGATGATGGTAGGTTAATAATTATAACCTCCAAGATTCTTCTCTGAGAATCCACAGCTGCGTAGCATAGCTTTGGCTTTGAAGTCAGATGTACCTCTCTAATGACAGTGATTCTGCCTCTGGCAAGTGTTTCTGTTCCTTCCTCTGTAAATGGGATACTAATTCTCACCATCCAGGTTTGTCAGGAATGTTAGAGGAGATACATAAAAAGCACTTAGAACATTATCCATTGTAGAGTAGGAGCTCAATAAGGTTTTTTCATTATTTACGTTCTTCAAAGAAAAATCTACACATGAGACCAGTCATACCCACTGAGCATGTTTTAACCTGTTCATCATCCATAAATTATATCTAGCAACATTTCCATTCAATTAACTGTCTACACTATTCTGTGACTTAATAGATTGTAATATTAAGAAAATAGATTTCGCTAGCCTAAAACTTCATATCCTTAGGTTTCAAAGGTAAGCGAGGAAAAATGGGATCCCAATTAGAAGTTATGCTCCATGTATGTATAATATGTCAAAATATCCTCTACTGTCATATATATCTATAAGAACCAATTAAAAAACAAAGCATACATAACAATTACAAAAAGATAAAATGTAAGCTGGGATGTCTTGGGACAAGCAATAGGGACACAGCCTGTATGACTGAAGGAGTGGGCCCTGCTGCAGCAATACCAAGTGGCATGGTCCCATGGTATTTTTCAGAAAGTCAGAAAGTCAACTATCTATAAGTAGCACCCCTAACCAAAGTTAGAATCACCCACATGCAAACCTGCAGTGAAATGAAATCACAGGGAGCCCTGGAAAAGTGGGAGGTAGGGAAACAGTGCAAGCCAGGGCTCCTGAACTCCCCAAAGCAGGAGAACCTGCAAGCCCTCAGTGTCCCAGCTGCGGCATGTGTTGCAGGTCTCTCCTGGGGAACAAGAGCAACCCACTACTCCTTTTCCAACAAATGGATGAGAGATCATTCAAAGCAGAGAAGAGGTAAAATATGGAGGATAAGAGGCAAGAGAGCCAAACTGAAAGGCAGGGCTGAAGGATCAACCACTAGAAAGCCAAAGAGTTTCAACACTGGCTAAGGATTCTTTCAAGGTCAATAGACACACTTTGAAATCACTCAGGATCCAAATTGTGAGTGAAATACCTGGAAAGAATGTCTGCTGGCAGGTAATTGGATGCAAAATCATTATAGTCACATCTGAGGGAATCCCCTGTACTGCAGCTCCAAGACAGAGAGGTCTTGGGCTGCTTGTCTGGGCAGTACCCATTAGAAACATGAAGCCATCCACCTCCACTCAAGGGCTGGCCAAGCTGCACAAAGGACCTTGCAGAACAAAAATAAGATAAAGAGACCAAACCTAAGTGCCATTTCAGTGACAGGTCAAAACTCTTAATCCAGGTGACCTTTGCTTCTATTCAAATATAGCCATTATCATGAAAATGTCTGTGGTTTCAGTCTGTAAGCCAAGAAGCAGACAATCACAGTTGTTCCCTCAGGCCCTTCATTAAGGAATGGGGTCATTTTGGCTTCTGTTTATCATCTTCATATTTTTCTAATTTAGTACTCATCCTCTAAATGCTTAAGTAGGCCATTCTCCCTAAAGCCAGTTCCAGGCCTAGCTACAACTATTGCATTTTTATGTCACAACAAATTTAGTTTCTTCAGGTGTTTTGATTTCAGTAAACTTGGAGAAGCATTATCACATCAACTGGATGAAACAGGGTACCCTCCAAACCTCCTCACCCTGTATGACTGGCCTGACCTTCTCAGGAAAATTCAGGAAGGTATTTCTGCCATGAATGAGCTTCCCAAGAAAAGGTTAGGGAGATTGTTATCCAAGTGGAAATTAAGAAAAGTGCTTCCTCAAAAGTCACAAAGGGACTTCAATTTCATAAGTCTTTAAAAGGTTTAGGTTTTTCTTCTCTTTTTTTTTTTTAACCTCCTAGTCACCCTCCCTTCCCCTAAAACCATGACATAATTGATCTGTAAATCCTGCATTATAACTTTATCTGAAAATGCCCACTGTAAAATTCAACAAAGTGTGCAGTACAGTACTAACTAACTCATACGGTTGGGCAAGAACTTTCCTTATCCTCCCAGGGAAGGAATGAGATAATGTGCCCAGCATTAAAAAAGGTGAATTTGACCAGAATGTTGAGAATTTCTAATCTTTCTTGTAATGTAAATCACAGTACCATTAACTTGAATGTAACTAAAATCAGGCTTACTTGACCAGCTCATAAAATACCAACAGAAAGCTGAGGAAAGGTATTCAACTCCAGTGAAGCTTAGGGTATGTAAAGAACAGGTTTGTAAAGTAGCTGATCATCTTGTAAAAAGAATCCAAGCACTTAAACAGAATTATATGACCCCCCTCCAGGCTCCCAGCACTCTCCACCTACCCACCCCCAGCCTCACTATTGAGGTGTGAAAGTTTCACAGCATTAACTAATTCCTAGATAATCTCCTCCTGGCACAAATTTCTGCATAAAGACATCACTGTGAGGCTTTGCTTAATGATGGATTCCAGTGCTCCCAGGTTGTCTTCCTCTTCTTCTCCTAACTATCCACAAATGCAGAGGAGGGTAAACGCCTACCCAAGAGGGCCAGAGAGTCAGCCCAAAGTAAAAGCAGAAGTTTCCTTGATGCGGAAGTTTCCTTGACGCCTTCTGTTTGTGTGTTTGCTTTTAAAATGTGTTAATTGAATTCTATTCCATAACATATCCATCTGTCTTCATACAAAAACAGTATGTTTTTTAATTCAAGTGAATGGTTCAGAATGCTGTGCCCTTGTGTATCTGTGGTACACTGCAAGTATCAATCTACATTATCTTCTATTTCTGTAGAAATTCACTTAACGCTCTCTGTCCTTGAAGATTAGCTTTAGACAACAACAAAAAAATAGCAAAGGAAAGGTAGCTAAACATATGTAACTATTTAAATGAAAGGTAAGACATTATTTAGAAATTTTAGAAGAAAGAGAATATTTCACTTTTACTCCTCCCTCCCCTCAATCCCACCCACTGCAGTGGAATATGTTAACCACAATTTTTGAGTTTTCCCAGTGCCTTTCTTTGCAGCTGTTAGAACACTGTGCCAAGTGGGTGGCGTCTGGCCCAGACCTAGATGGAACCTCCAGCTCCTTAGATACAAAAATTGGTTCAGGAATGAGCATGTGGTCAACCAAAGCCAGCCAGAGAATTCCCCTAGCATTTCTGTCCTGGAGATGGTGAGCAAGATCCTCTTTCCTTCTATTGTTACCGTATAGGAAATAACTGAGGAAGTCAGTGGCCATCTTTATCACTGAGGAAGCACACCTAAGAATTAGGCCAATTCACAGAAAATAGGTGCTGAGGGAGAATCAGAGGGGAAGAAAGACTTAGAGACTTGTGGAAAGAAAGGCCTAGACAGACACATGGAAATCAAATTCTGATGACACCATTTTAACCCTAGATTCTACTCTACCTGAGCCAGAACACCTCTAAATGTTTCCATTTATGTGAGGGGGGAAAAAAGTCCTCTTTTGACATTAGATGATCTAAGATAGAGTCAGTCATTTACAACAGAATCACAATATACTTTCCAAAATGAAAATAGGGGCATATGTGATTCTCAAGTTCAAGTCATTCAATGCTTCCTATCAACTATTTAGAAGGAATCCAAACTGCTTAGTGTACCATCAAGGTAATTCATAAACCTTCCATGGGTCTAAAGTGACTGCCTACTGAACCTTGGTTTGGGGCATTACTTGCAAAGGCCATTGGGAAGATGCTCCAAGTCTTGGTAAAGCACATCTTGCCATTTTTCTCACTTTATTTCACCATTCACAGTTCTAGCTCCCTGTACAATTTCTCACATACTCACTATTGTATGACCTGTTGTTCCCCTTGCTAGGAGTGTCTCAAGTGCATTGTCTGCCTAGTGGACATTCATTCTTCAGTCTCAGTGCAAATGATCCCCCATTTAGAACTCTTCCCCAGTTCTTTCCCACTGAGTCTGCTCACTTCTTGGCTTCATTAACACCTCTCTCAGAGCCCCTTCACTCCCTCAAAATTGTTCACCCACTGCTCACCACCTGACCAGTCAGGCAACTGGCAAACTGTCCTATTTGCCTTCACATCTCCAGCACCTAAGCCAGTGCCAATGCAGTAAACCTTATGTGCATATTTACTACATAAATAAAAGAATGAATCAGTGAAACTACCTCATACTAGTCCATGCTACTTTAATAAAGGGCAGGGTGAGAAAGGGAATGGAATTAAATGCCAGCTTGCTTCCTTCTACCTGGAACCCAGCCAAGGACCTCTGTTATTCAAAATGATCTGGCCTGACACAGAAGCATCAAGAGGACTAAATTCAAAAAACTGGAATTATCTTCACCATCCAACTATCCATATGCAATCCCAATATCCCCTCCACCCTTATGCTATTCACTTGAAATATTTTATTCAGATGTTTATATGGGAACCAAGAATTAATACAAAATTGAGAACCTCAGTCTAAGGAAGGGGTTTTGGAAAAGCATACCACCATGTTGGTGGAGAGCCTGCACCTGGTCTCATACACAGAACCACAGCCCCTGGCCTTTCCAGGTGAAATGCAGTCCTGCCGTGAGGATGGGATGAGGGTAGAACATTATGTTT
Source organism: Spermophilus citellus (assembly GCF_964194105.1). Lineage (NCBI taxonomy): Eukaryota > Metazoa > Chordata > Mammalia > Rodentia > Sciuridae > Spermophilus > Spermophilus citellus. The sequence continues at coordinate 54,651,397 of NC_138192.1, read as the reverse complement.
TCATTACTAGGAAGCAGAAAGGCTGGAGGGTGAGCCCTGACTTATGCACTCCCTGCAAAGGTGATTGGAGGACACTCCAAGTCTTGATGAAACCCATCTTCCCATGTTCTCAATTTATTTTATTGTTTATACTCAACAAATAGTATATATGAGGATTGCATGCAGCCATTTGCTGCTTGGCTACAGGCTGACACCTAGAAAGAGGGCATTCTTTGGGGTCTTCAGAGCCTCCTATTCAGTGTTGACTACAATATACCTTATATCAATTCTCTCCCTTTTCAAAAATCCCATTAACCTTCATGTTTGTTCTAATATGTCTATTTTCTAAGTCGTCGCTCTTTGCTAAAGAAGAGGGCGTAGTTCTTCACTGCCAATATCACCCTTGCTCACTGCTGCTTCCAGCAGCTGGGATGTGTCTATAAGCAGTGCTCTCACATCTCCATCTGGGAAGCAGGTAACAGGTCCACATTTCTGAGCCTGATAATCCAGGACCCATTTCCCCCCACTGCTGAAAGCTGTGCATTGCAATCAGGCTTCTTTCAGTAAGTTTCCAGCAGCAGAAGGCAAGAGGACAAGATCAGTAAGAAGCAAAAAACCAGGACCTTCCGTGTCGATAACAGTATTAAAATTTAAAGCATGCAGTGGATGAGAACTTTGAAAATCATCTCACAAAGACAGGAAAATGCTCAGGCAGCTGTGTGTAGCGGAAACAGAAATACTCTCAGTTGAAGTGCTATAGAAGGCGAAAACTTATATCCTACCATTACTTCTCCAGATTCTCCTTTCCTTATAACTAAGTTCAGGTCAGTCTTCCTTCTGAAAGAAGGGGTATCTTGTCCTCCTACTATTCATTTTTTTTACAGATGGTTCAAAAAGTTAAAGTATATGACTTAAATTTAAACACATATTCATTTTGGAAAATATAGGCAATTATATTGGTATCTATAGGTTTGTTGGGGGGGGGAGGGCAGAATTGCTGATCTTTTGCCAAGATGCACCTATGAAGAATAGTGGCCACCTTATAGATCCAAGCACTTCTTAACTGTCAACTCCTGGAAAGGATGCCCCAGCCCCACCCCATTCTTCAAAACAAGCAGACAAGTGTGTGTGTGTGTGTGTGTGTGTGTGTGTGTGTGTGTGTGTGTTTCCCCAGAGCCAGAGAAAAGTCAACAGAACAGAGGTTCTGTTCTCAAAAGGGCACAAACAAGCAAGTCTTGATTTCTCTGCTAATCATGGGAAAGGAAAATTTCAGGATCTGTACAAAACCAGTCTAATTGCTTTCAGTGAATTCACTGGTCATTTCAGTTCAAGAAAGTAAATCTTCCCAACTGCCTGCCTTAGGAGACCAGTTAAATCCCTGAATTCTTAACAAAAAAGTCACCAAGGTAGCCTTATGCAGACAAGATTAATATTAGGAGTTGGTTGCTACTTTTCCAAATTGCTGATTTCTTCAGCATACCATGACTTGTTTCTGACTAATAGTGTTAAATTCAGATAAATTTAGTATGCCCATGCTGTGTTTGTCCTCTTAGGGCCTAGTGGAAATAATATGCCTTTTGAATGCTTTTCTGTATACTGCATGCTACATGGAGGGACTAGGAGAAGAAGGTCTGTGAGATAGGCTGGGTTTGTGCACAGTAATCAAATCAGGCACTTCTGAATGCTCCATCCTTAATCATTTGAACTCCACCACCTAGAACTTCATGGATTTTTCCTTCAGGGTGAAGGTGAAATCAAAAGAGAGAAAATGAAAGAATGGGTCTCATGAAACCTCCTGAAAGTAGAAGGATATTATGTTTTCACATGAACACAGCCTGGTGAGGAGCGATGGAGATCCCATATTGGCTAGTCCAGAGATCCATAGTGACACCTTGAGACAAGCTGATCTCTGTGCTATCTCCTCTGTGGTGCCAGCTACAGTGCCAAGACCAGCACCAGTGGACAAAAACCAACTCAAGTGGGATGTTTCCCTAGACAATGCCCATGTCTAGACAACAGGGGATCTCTGCAAAGGAACAAAGCAGGTGGAGGACATTCCACAGTCTAATACAGAGGATTTGGAGGAGACATGTCCCCTAGTAGTGTGTCCTCAATTCCTAAGACAAACAAACACAGACATCCAGGAATTTCTATTGGGAGTGCCACCTTGAGTTTCATTAGGTCACTGGCAAATGCCTAGGAGTTCATGATCAGAATACTTTGCCTTCAGATAATGTCACAAATGGAAGCGTCTGCTACCTCAACACATAAACTCAGACTCCATGGGCCTTTGCTGATTGCCTTAGTAAATAAGATATGAACATCTTATAATTGAGACACTGTTGAAAAATGGAAACTCCAGTGTGAGTGCTTAGATGTATGAATTCATTCATTTGTCCATTCATTCATTCATTCAAATATTAAATGGGCTTTCATGTGTTAGGAACTACACTGGAAATACAAGCAGCAATAAGACATAGCCCTTACCCTTTGAAAGGCTTATAAGTGTAGGAAAAAAGGAGAATTTAATGTGACAATTACTATAATCTGGAATTTTTGTAAAGTATTATTTGACCATAAAGGAACATTCAATGACCATCTATGGGAGTTGGGGAAGGATTCATAAAAGAAACTACATCTAATCTAGATCCTTAGGGATGAATATGAATTTTATAGAAGAAAAAGAGGTGTAGTTCATCATTTGCACCTCACATCTGGGGAAACTCCATTGTATTATTTACTGATATATCATCAGTTACTAGGAATCATCACCATGGTTATCTAAAAGCAAATGTGCCAATTCTTTAAACTGAAAAGCTATTCATTTACTGGAAGTATACTCAGTTCATTGGACTTTACCAAACTGGTTCCTCTCTATGGTTCTTACATAGTTCATGGAAGGCTTTGACCCATAATGACTTGGTAAGAGAAAGTTCCTCTCATTCTAGTTCATGTGCTGTTTCCTTTAGTCACTGTTATTTGGAGTCTCTTTCAACTGAGCCGACTTTAATCTTTGGACCGTACATGTGGCAACACACATGATCATCAACTCTCTTTGATCTGAAACTAACAAATGTCCAGTTTAATTTTGTGGTACTTTGATAAATGGATTACAAGAAGGCTCGTGAAAGCAATCACCTTACCTGAGAAAACAGATTTTAATAATAATCAATGAGTCAAAAGATGTGGTTGAGGTCAGCCTAGTAAGAAATGAGAATATTGCAAATTGAACCCTTATTTTGGATCACTTGTGACCTGAAACCCATTTACTGACCTATTAAAACCCAATGCATTAGTCAAGTTGAGTCAACTGGTACAGTAAACTTTTAATATTTTCATATCATTTAAAAAGCACTTGTTGGGCTTGGGATAGTGACTGGTTTTGAAAATAGAGGTGATAGCTAACAACATCATGAACTTAATTAATGCCGCTGAAATACATACTTTAAAATGGTTAAAATGGTAAGTTTTATGTTATATATATTTTACCATAAAAATACCTTATTGGAATATTTTCTTAAAAGCCAGATAGTAACATTCAAAGTTGTTATTCTTACCATTCTTCTTGTAGACTATTAAAAGGATCATCAAAGATCCTAGTTCAAATCTCTTCCCTTACATCCTATGTAATAACACTATAAGAAAACCTAGTCTATCTTAAAGAATTCTAGAGGAGGGCTGTCCACAATATCTTCATAAATTTCTGTTAAATTAATGAGCTAACATAATCAGAATAGGCTAGCTATCAATTTGAATATTCACTCCTTTTATAGACATTCTAAAGTTATTGCAATGCCTATAGTTTTTCATGCATGAGTGAAATCTGTGCTCGGTTGTTGCAGCACTAAATCTAACTAAATCTTACACAAGATTTGAATCAAGCTGTTGAAAGATTTAGAAACTCCAGTGATTTACTGTATAGACAGTAATACCAAACTGGATGCTGACTGCTGTCAATTCGAGCTTCACAGCATGATTTAAGACACAAAATCAGGTCTCAAAGAGGGTGAATAAAAATGAGCAAATATTCTGAGGGTAGAATTTGTCAAAGAGTTCATTTTAAGAATTAGCATTTTGAGGAGGAGATGTAGCAGCTGAAATTGATTAAACCACTTCTAATACAATAGGGAAATAATCAATCCTACCTCAGAAATTCTAATCATACCTAAGGGAAAATGAGAGATATTTTAACCCCATATTTTATGCATATTCACAATTAGCATAGTATGAGATGTACTGCAAAGTAAGAAGAAAAATTCCATATACCTCATTCCTATTTATAATAATACTTTGCACTTAAGAAAATTATAACTTCTCATGTTAACTAAAGTGTTTCTAAAAATGTATTTATGGTCTGGAAAGCAACCAGAAGTTCCATTAATAAGGCTATGTTTTTCCTATTAAGCAGGTTTCATTTTTAAGCTCTGCAAGGATTTTCTCACCATTAAATTTGCTATATACTGCCCTATAACTAAAAATGATGAAACTGAACACTTAATAGTTATGAAAAAAGAATACTTAATCTGATCTTTTCTCTCTAGGACTATTCAGAGCAATAAAACACAGAAGGGAAATAGAAATCTGTGAGTACTGTCATACCTGAAAATCATCAGTAATTAGGAGTCATTTAGAAAGAGATTATTAATAGAAGGAAAGACTTTGATACTGCAACTCCGAAGAACAGGTTTTGAGACCAACCCTGGGATTTCAAGCAATGTGCTTTTAGAATGTCCTACTCTCTCTGTGACCTCATAGAGCTATTGGGGCTATCAACACAAGAGAAGGCACTTGGTAAAGGGAAAAGCATTGACAAATGTTAATACAAGCCCACCCTTAGGAATAGGAATGTCTGCAGAGTCAGACAGTAGTCCATTCACACTCCTATTTCTGAATAGGGATGCTACATCTTTCTTTTCTTTTTCCCCCAAACTACTACTCTATTCAAACACCACTCTCTCAAGTCAGCTCTGATTTCACTGAGAAATATGAAGAAATAGAAAAGAACTTCCATTCCCTCTCACCACCACATCTCTGCTTAGCTGCCAGAACCTAGCCCACACACGCAACCTCCTTTCTGCTACGGAGGATGAAACTCCATTTCCTAAAATCAGGTCCCATTCCTTCTCACCTGTGTAACAGAGCACTCTAGCAATTCTCCTCTTAACATCATTAATTCTTTACTAGATCACTACCAGCAGCAGACCAAAATACTGTTGTTTTGCCCATATAAAAAGCAAAAACTAGGGCTGGGGATGTGGTTCGGAGGTAGAGCATTTGTCTGGCATGCAGGAGGCCCTGAATTCAATCCCTAATCCTACAAACAAACAAACAAAAAAAGCAACAACAATAAATCAGGCTTCTTGCTAAAATTCCCCTACATGTACCATTCTGTTTTTTCTTCCTTTTGCAGAAAACCTTTTCAAAATTTTTTTCATATCTTCAGTTCCTTTCCTTTCATTACAATTTAAACTCCCTTCAAAAAAACACTTGTCCTACCACTGCACCCAAACAGTGCTTATCTAGACCACTAATGTTCTCCAGGATGCTGAGTCAAGGCCAGTTCTCCCTTGTTATCTCACTTGATCCATTCACAGCATCTGATACAACCAATCACATCTTACTTCTTACTATGTTTTTCTTACTTGGCTTCTGGGATACCTCTTTATACTGACTGTCCTTTTTTAAGATTTGCTGGGTTTTTTTCTTTTGTTATTTCCTCCTTCTATCCCAGACTATAATATTGAGGACCCAAAAAGATGAGTTATTGAACTTCTTTTATACCTTCTGCTATGGTTTGAATGTGGTTTGAGTGCATTGGGAGATGTGAGAAGTGGAGGTATTTTTATGAAGTGGAGCCTAGTGGAGGCCCTGGAGACACTGCCCTCAGAAGAGACTAAGATAGTTCTTGTGGGACCCTGAAATAGTTTTCGCCAGAGTGAGTTGTTATCAAAGAGCAAGACTGTCCCCCCACAATCTTGGGCTTCCTGCCTGGCCATGTGATACCTCTTTCTTAATGTGCTTCTGCCATAATGCCATCCCCCATGATGTGATACAGTCAAGGAGGTGTGCAACAAAACTAGCTTCATGCTATTTGGACTTTCAGTCTCCAAAACTGTGAGCTAAATAAACCTCTTTTTTTTTTTTTTGTATAAATTACCAGCCTCGTGTATTTTGTTTTAGCATGGAAAACTGACTATTATACCTTCTTTCTCACTCATACCTGGGTGATATCATCTAGGCTATTGTCTTTAAATACTATCTATATGCTCATGACTCTCAAGTACATTGTATATTTTCCTCCCAGATCTCTTCATTAAGTTGCATATTTCTGTATCCAACTGCTACTCAACATTTCTTCCTGGAGATCTGATGCACATGGAAATGTAAAATGCCCAACATGAAAGGACTGATCCATCTCTAAGTGTCTGTCATATTCGCAGGGTATCCTTCCTGAGTTAACAGCAACTCCATCCCTCCAGTTGTTCAGACCAAAACATTGGGAGTATTCTTTATTCCACTCTGTCTCATACACACACCTTCTCCATCTGCAAATTTTAAAACTACATCCAGAATCTGAGCACTTTCCACCACTTTTCTGCCAGCAGCAATTCTTATGTGGAACATTGCAACAGTCTCCCACCTGGGCTCCCATTCCCATCCTTTGCCTTTCTACAATCTCTTCTCAGCATTTCAAGTAGAGTAATTCTTCTTAAAAAACATATCATGACATGTCCTCCCTTCACGTAGAACCCTCCTGAGTCTCTCTTTCTCAGAGTAAAATCAAGAGGTACTACAAAGGCCTGCAAGACACTACCTCATCAAGGCCCCATTACCTTTCTGACCACATCTCTTACCCTCACAGGATGACTCCACTGCTTGCTATTTCTGAAATGTGCCACTAAGCTCCTTTCTGGGGGCATTTGCACTTACTTGCTCTTTCCTCTGCCAGGAATGCTCTCTCCCCAGAGATCTGTGGGGGTTTGCATCCTCACCTCCATCATGTGTTCACTCAGAGTCACCCTCTCAGTGAAGCCTCCTCTGAACTCCTGATGTCAAAGTGTGAGTCTCCGCCTCGCCTGCTCTAGGTCTATGGAGTTCTCCACAGCACTTCTCACTCTCTCAAATCCAATATCACTTACCAGTTTATTTTGCTTACTGGGGTCCTATGCACCCCACGCACACCACCAGGCAGTTGTGAGCCTCTCAAGGGCAGAGTCCGTTTGTTCACTGTTCTATAACTAGTGCTTAGAACAACACCTGGCACTTAGTAGGTCATACTGGATAAATATTTGTGGAACAAATAAATAAATCATAATCACAGCTACTAGCTATTAAGGACTTTGTTTATCAATTGCCTTACCTTGAGATAGGTAAAAAGGCAGCTTTTCTAAAAGAAATAACAAATCCCAAGAGGCTACAGCACATCTGAAAGAGCACAGGTGACATGGAACAGAGCTGACCCCAGAGCAAGGTTCCTTCCAGCCCAAGGCCTCTCATGAAACAGTCACAGATGGAAAGAACAAATAAGTTCAATTATGATCATGAAAATAAATTCTCCTGCTGCTGATTTAGGTTGAATTTAAAGCAAGCTAATCCAGGGGGATTTTTTTTTCAAATATCAATTTTAAAACGAAAGTCCTAAGGAGGCAGGGGCTGATGTAGAGTCTTTGTGTGCTGTGAACATCTCAGCTTCATCCACCTTCCCATTCTCTCTGGTCTGAATCCTCCATGCCCTCAATTTATATCTGCTCTTATGAATAAAAAACTAGCCGTATTCTGAATGACATTTCTTCTGCTCTGGAGTTGAGGGAGACCTTATATGCCAGACGTAATGCCCTCCTGTCTGCTTGGGCCAACACAAACTTTGGTTTATAAAGCACCTAAGAATCCCTTAGAGAATGGTTTTAGTCCATTCAGAGAATGAGCATCTTTAAATAGCCCAGATGATCATTAAATGCTTGCTAATTCTTGGCATCCTCAAACAGAATCACTCCCAGTCAAATATCAGTTAATCACATAACCAGTACCTGTTGTGTATCTATATTCTGGTCAAGACACTTGTCTAAACACTGTAGAGAAAACAGAATTATGGACAGACAATTCCTGGGATGGGGCAGTAAGACATGACAAGACAAACAAACAATGCAAAGGTGGGTGAAAGTACCTGGAAATTGAGGAAGAAAAGGCTTGAAGGATGCAGACCCTGCAGGGCTAGTCAAAGGTGGTCTTGTGTGACAACTATAGGTGGGTGAGCAGAGGACCTGTATCACAGGAGGAGCATATACAAGGCAGTTGGTTCATTCACTACCAGGAGAGTTGCTGAGCACAGACTCCCCTTTCAACTTCTGCAAACTCTCACTGAAAAGATCCATGCAAATGAAAATAATCTCTCATCAAGAATGTGGATTACATCAGGCCTTGCTGATAACAGGCATTCCAAATGCATTTATTAATAAATTAAGGAATATTAGAATAAGATAAAATAGCGCTGCTGAATTAACCACTTAAAAACAAGAGACTCAAAGTGAAATGGTGGGACAAGCTCTACTGTTAAAAATTTGATCGTATATGCTTCCTTGATCCTTAATATGAATGAGAGCTAGGAGAGTCATTTCTAAGGCTGGAAACTGGGCATTTCCACCTTTAGGGGATGCATAGGAAAAAGAAGCAACAAAAATGTGGATGTGAACTGTGTTTGTCTCATGATTCCATCCCATGCCTGGTACATGGGACACCTTTAATGTGTGTGTATATGATAAATAAATGAGGCCAAAGGGGCTCAAGAACAAGAATCAAAGCAAAGCCAGTAAAAAGCAATGACAGTATGCAGATTGGAGGGATCCAAGAGCCCTAGCACAGCTTCTTTGCTCTGCTTTTCTACTCTAATTTTTCCTGGGCCTGTGCCTTCCAGATTAGAGCCCACTTCTGGGAGAAGTACTCTTGTGTCCTACAGTGCCACTTCAGGCCTGATAAGCATCTCTTGTGCATGGTGCCCACTTCAACTTCACAATTCACTCAGCAATTGTGATTTTTCTCAAGTCATTAAGCATAGCAGGCAGGTTCCTGAATAGTCTCCTTGCACCAAAACCTGCCAAAGGGCCTGAGAAAGCACAGTATTCAGCACATTTGCTTAAAAAAAAAAAAAAAAAAAAAAGGACAAAAGGGCAAGGGGAAAAAAAGGTAAGGAAAGAGAAGGAGCAGAGAATCTATTTCACCACAGAAAAAAACGCTTGCCTAATTCAAAGTAGAATGGACTCTTCATCTTTCTTGTTAGACGAAGTTCTAAACCAGCAGTCATCAATTTTCTCAGCAGCAGTGGTCTAAAACTCTGTCAAGACAGTGGAATCCTGTAGTGAGATGCTCATATATGCATAACCATGTTCAGGAAAGTCTGATTTAATGCTGTCTCCTAGAACCAGGGAGAAAAACGGAGACGGGAAGGCACAGTGTTTGGGGATGGCACTGTGGACAGTTGTATGAAACCAAGAGAGCGCACACATGCTTAGACTGCTCTGTATTTAATTAAATGAATTTAGTCAGTACTGCTACTGCCAAATATCAAATTCTAAAATAAGAGCCAGGAGCAATGGTTACACATGAACCCTACTGTCAGTTCTAAGGATCTCAAATCTCAGTTCCACTGATTATATGCTGGGTGATCTTGGATTAAGTTGCTTATCCCAAATGAGATGCTGCTTATAAAGCCAGCAGTGGGTAGGACATCGTGAGCATCCAGTAATATATTATTAGACTGTTTACACAGGTATAACATCTAATAATAATAATGCATTTTACATTACATTAATACAATTAATTGCATTTAATTCTTATAACAACAGTACAAAGGAGTTATTATTAGTAGCATCTTACAGGTGAGGGTTTAAGATTATCTGACTCACACCTTTGATCTTGAATCCCTCCTCTAGAACACCCAACAGTGTGGTTTTTCCAGACCAGAAAAGCCTCACCTGCTGAGAAGAACTCAGTAGGCCATGGTGCAAAAAGGGCTGGGCCCGGGTAGAGTGAGGGACCGCTGTCTATTTATTTTAATAGTATTTGGAAGAAATACAGGGCATAGAGATAGAATGTGCTGTGTGATTCAATATTGCCACATTAGAGTTGTTTCTTTTGTGCCGGTTTTAGATTGCAAATGTGGAGAATGTATTGTCATGTATTGTCGGCTGTTTTCCCAAGTCCTCCAAAACAGACCCCGGGGCAAACCACACACCCCAGGCTGACTCTGCTCAGCTTCAGCTTCTGTTGTTTCAGCTCTGAGCAGTTTCCATGCCAGCATGCAGCCCTTTTGTATTTTTGCAGTTGGCCCGTTTGTTTAGGTGTGTTCACTATCTCTAGTTCAGCTGCCTCCTCTCAGGCTAAAATAACACTTGGCTGAAGTACTAAGAAAAAAAATGCTGCTCTTGGAATTTTGCAATGGTAGCGCTTTTTTTGGGAACTAGACTTCCAATTCTGAGTGCTTTGTGTATTTATGACACTGTTCTTATTAGTCACATCCTATGTAACTCTCCCTGTATCTCAGGCCCTAAGTTTCCCTTCAATCCAGCCATACTCTCTTGTTGGAGGGCCCCCTTCCACTTCTCTTCTCAAACTGGGTTCCTTGTCTCTCTACAGTGATATCAATAATAATAACAACAATAACAACAGACAGACAGCCATAACAATCGCAACACAGTCCCTTCATACCTCTTGGAAGGGAATTCCAAATGTCTTGGGATCAATTATAGCCATGGCCCACAAGAAAGCACAGAGCCAACAGCCTGGAAACCAGAGTATACAACATGGCAGAAGAACTCCAAGAATTTTCCTCATTCTATTTTCAAAAAGATACTTTCTAAATTTTGTTTTAAGCCATTGGGAATCCCAGGGTCAAAGAACACATGAATTTTCTGAGCTTTATTTTTATCACGCCAACACAGAGAGCAGAACCACATCTTCTGCACAATTAATCAATAAACAGTAGGTACCGTTATTATCATCAACTAATCTTTGGAGGAAAAGAAATCTCATGCTCCTGTTTCTCCCCACATCTACCTCTAACAGCTCTAGGACTTAGCCTCCCCGAGACCCGGATCAATGTGGTTTGATACCATCTGTATGTCAAAAGTCACAGGGCCATCCATGTGGGCACATACAATGGCACTTACTTGAAAGGTTCTTTTCAGGCTGATGAAAAATCCTCAAGAAACCAAGGTAATTCCTGATTTGACCACTTCCAACATAAATCCAGTCAAGACTCCCACCCCCAATCTAAGGAAGATGTGCAAAATCCCTGTGATTCTAACCCAGAGTAAAACATGAGGTCTGATAGGTCACCGACACTCCCCCAAGTCTCTTAGAGTTCACCTGGACCAAACTGGACATCCCGTCTCCCTTGAAACCCTGACTTACTGCCAAGACCATGTAAATGGCAAACCATGGGAATGAGATATTTCCCTAAACTACTTTCTCTCCTGGTCATCCGAGCATATTTCCTTACATTAAAAATAATAATAATAATAAAAATTTTAAAACATTATTTTTCCTATTAGTCTATTACAATATAATATTTTGTAATTATCACTATGCTGAAAATAAAATTCCATCCTAATGACAATAACCTTCATCCGTGACCTTAAAACTCTCCAAAGCTTTACACCGAGGATCCATAACAAAGCCCATAATCTTTGAAAACGATGGTATAAACTCCTAGATTGTGATGTTGCTGTTTTTCTTTAATGTAAGACTCCATTTTACATTTGTATGTTCCTTGCTATAGTTTGCACATTTGACCCCACCCAAATTCATGTTGAAATTTAACTGCCATCATAACAGCATTAAAAGTTGAGACCTTTAAGAGATGATTTGGCCATGACAGTGCAGCCCTCGTCAATGGATTAATGTAGTTATTGTGGGAGAAGGTTCACTGTCACCTGAGTGGGTTCCTTATAAAAGGAAAAGTCAAGCCCCCTTTGTCTCTCCCTCCTACTCTCTTTGCCCATCCACCATGAGAGGACACAAGAAGAGGCTCTCACCAGATGCCAATCCCTTGACCTTGAATTTCCCAGGCTCCAGAACTATGAACCAATAAGTTTCTGTTCCTTCTATATTGACCAGGCTATAATATTCTGTTATAGAAGCACAAAATGGATGAAGAGACCTCCCCCTGCCCCCCAGTATAATACCCACCCAGAGTGATCCATCTACATCTCCAGCATTCCAGAAAGTTCATTCCATTGCCCCTTCTCTACCTTCTTCAGAGGAAACTACTTCTGTGGTTCATTACAATGAATTAATCTTATCTGTTCTTAACACCACACTCATTGGCTCATAGAGACGGATAATATTCTTAACTAAACCAAATCCTTCAAATGTTCCCACAAGTTAATTATTAGACCAGTTTCTAATAATTAAGGATATCCTAGAGTCACCTGCAGTCAGGAGTCCAATTCTAGTGTCTCAATTCCCAAGAGAGTGTGTTAATTAACAAGTGAGAATGAAGTACACAAAGCACTCCCGATTAAGCTGTCCCCATGAATTGTCCCCTCAGTGTTTAAGACGACACAGGAACTATTACTTCAACTCATGGGTTTTGAATCAATCTGGATAATTAATCTTCTAGGGAAATTTAGTGAAAGAGAATGATTCAAACAGAGACTTCAAAGTGACAAAAATGTGACAGCATGAACAAACTATATGATCACAGACTCAACAGAGAAAAGGGACTTTATCAGGTTTAATGTCTTATCAGGAAAGAAGCATTAACGTATTTGGAATTAACGAAGACAGGCTGTAGTGGGCAACTCAAGCCTGCTAAAGCCTCAACATGGATACTTTACCTTGGGGGGAGGCGATCAAATCCATTTTCAAGGCACAGCCCCGGAATTTGTCCCCCTACCTAGAACAAGAGCCTACTTCAATAAACAACAACAACAAAAAAGCCAAGTCCTTGAAATGCTCAGCCCCTCTGAGAGCTTATTCTGTCTCATGAAGTCCAAGGACACTTCTCTCCAGGATGTGGAATCCTTGAAGCCTCTGTGGAGGGGCAGGAACTTGTTTCAGCACCCTAGATGATCTAACATTCCTCTTTGGGATTGAGAAGAGAAATTCTAAACCTAAAATTAGGATCCACTAGTATTTTGAACACTACAGCAAATTCTGGCAGAGCAGACAAAACTACTCTCACAGAGCCCTCTGCTACAAGAAGGTCTTGCCTTTGGCACCCTGTGGCAACACAGTTAGACATCGGCTAATTGGATCAGCTGACCCGTGCCTCCTGACACCTTCTAAGTGCCAGGCATGGGTTTTGAATGCATGATTCTTGACACATATAAGGCACTCAAAAACACTGGTGAATGTTACCATGAAGAAATTCCCACACATCATAGTTTTTGCTTCCTAAACATAAAAATGAAGAATAACTGTTTATTGTTTAGTTTGAAGTGTGAGGAAGATGGGGGAAAGCAGAGCATAAAAATTTAATTTCAGTAAACTTAATATCATTCCAACCTCTTTTTGATGAACTAAACCAGGAGATTTCCTGGAAAGATTTTTTTAAGAATATTTAATGCAATTTAAGTCTATTTTCTCTTCCTTACTATACCTGAATTTCCCTTGAACCCCATCCTGGTAAATCTCAGTTAGCCTGGCTGAAGATGAAAGGTAGATTCTCTGATGGGTGAGAGGGTAAGTCTACCTAAGGCTGGACATCCTCACCTATGCTTCTTTACCAGTGACCATTTAAGACAGGTCACCAGCCCTGCACTGTTCTTATGTTACCAAGAGTCAGCCTCCGTAAAAACCATGGTGAGGAGACAGGAGAAAGACAAACCAAGTCTTCTAATTGCCACCAGGCCTGCCCCCACCCACATTTTCATCAGGTGCACTCCCATGTTCATGTTGGCTCCTCACAGGATGCTCAGGGCTTACTTAGAAAGGGTCTTAGTGCTGCTGTCCCACAATACCACAGTTCTCCCTACGCACACACATTGGTTATTTATAAACAACAGGATTTTATTGCTCACATTTCAGGGCCTAGAAAGTTCAAGATCAAGGCACCACTAGTGAGGGCTGCTCTCTGCTTCCAAGATGGCACTCCACTGCATTCTCACATGGCGGGAGGCAGGGAAGAGCAAGAGACAAAGGCAAAAAGGGCAAGCCTCCGTTGCACTGCTTTTGTAAGGTCACTGATTTTCTCAACCTCATCACCTCCTAAAGGCCCCGGTCCAGAATACTATCACATCAAGCTCCAACGTACAAATTTAGGAAGGACACATGAGACCACATTGAAAATACATTTACATTGGACAAGGACTCTGGAGACCCAAATGACTGAAACCCAACTGACGGTCTCCTTGCCAATTCCACGACTTTTGTTTAAAAAGATACTCAACTTGCTCCTCTAAGCACTTATTCAATATATTTAAAGAGCAAGAGAAGAATCTGGGGTTTTGTAAATAGTGATAATTCCTGGTACCAGAACCTGGACTTCATTTCTCGGCAATCCACCCTCTTCCCTCAATGCCCAAATTAGAACCATCTATGCCGTTTCCCTCCAGTCTCAGTGACAGCAATGGCCACCTTCCTATCTGCCAAAGACCTCTCCACTTCCTCAAGAATCTCACCCATCAGTTACGGTCTTTTTGCTACATTTTCTACAATTCCAGTTTAATGGCTTTCCCCCCTCTTCCTACACACACACACACACACACACACACACACACACACGCACACACACACACACACACAGTGCATAGTTACGCCTTACCCATCTAAGTAGAAGCAACAGACAATTTCCCTCTTTGTTCTCATAGACTTAGCTATTCAAAGTCATGGATTCACAGTCCTCCTCCTCTTACAAGTCGACCCTTCTGTGGGGTCGGTAGCATCTGACATTGTGGCCCACTTCCTCCTCTTTGAAACTCTCCCTGTCTGGCTTTCTGGCATCCCCCACCCCCAGCTGCCTTCCTGTCTTTTTGGCAGCTCGCAGTAGACATGATCTCACTACACCCCTCTTCCTCCAAGTGCTGGCTCCCGTCAGAGTGGCTCCTTTTCAGCAATTTTGATACAGTATGGCCCCAGGGGCACCTTCCCAAGATGAAAAAAAAACTAGACTAACTCTCCCAGAAAACTTAAATTGGGTTGAGGAGCAGCCAGTCAGACTGCTGACTTCTTCCATAGGGGAGGTGTAAGCTCAGGACCTGAGAGTTGGTCACTGCACACAGTGGCAGTGGAAGATGAAGTTTAGATAGACAAAGCAGCTCTGCAGAAGTCTGAGGACTTCTAGAGACTTCCAGGTTCCTAGTTACAAGATGCTGGGTATCTTGGTTTGGGACATCTTTCAAAGTATCTTTTAGCTTGCACTAAGTTGTTTTGGCCTCCGTGGCCTGCAACCCCAGGACCCTTGATGACCCAATCATTCCTTCACCTGATCTCCTATGATACCCTCTTTCTGTAATTACAAGGATCATGAGAACCTCTCCTAGACTCTTTTTCTCTTCAGGGTCTGCATACTTTCCCTTGGCGACCTCCACCATGTGCACAACTTTAACCACCACCTGAGGGTGGACAACACCATAAGTCACCAGGCCAGACCTCTCTTCCAGGCTCCCAGCCTGTGTACCCTGGAATGCTGCTCACCTTTACTGAGATGTCCTCCAAGGCCCTGACAAGGAATGATTCCAAAACTGAACTCAAAGCTATGAGTTCACCAGTGGTTTGCATGTTGATAATCACCCCACTACCCATCCAGCCACCTACGTCAAAAATTTGGGTGGAGCCCCACTCCTCCCTCTGTGTCCCCCTCCACAGCAGTGCAATCACTGCATCTCAACAAGTCTCCACCTGGCTTTGCCGTGTTTGAGACTTCCCACCCCTTCCTCTGCATGCTTTCTGGCCTTCTTATCTCCCAACGCTTCAATCCTTTACTTCTAAAACACAAGTCTGGATGGATTATCCCTATTTCTTTCAATATAAAGTTCAAACTTCTTGAAATAACAATCACCTGATCATGATTTCTCTCCTCCCTATCTTGCTAGCCTCGTCTTTTACCACTTCCCCAAAGGGCCCTTAAACTCTATCCATACCAACACCTTGCAGTTTCCTGAGGTCCCAAACTTTTCCCCACCTCTGAGCCTTCACATCAGATGACTCACCACTCCCTGCAAAGTCGCTCTGTTTCTTCCAATGCTAACTCCCACTAATTGAGCCCAGCCTCCCCTCTTCCAGGAAACCCTCCTTGAATGTCATCTAATACTCACCAACCTGAAATCTGGGCTCTGAATTATAGCCTCTGTGTTCATGTGTGTGTGCTGGTGTGTATGTCTCTGTGTGTAGGCGTGTGTTTTGGTAATGCTGGGGATTGAACCCAGGGCCTTTTACATGCAGGCAAGAGCTCTACCACAGTGCTGCAAACATATCCTACCACAACCCCAAATATCTTCTGTGAAACTATTTCCCAGGTCTTTTGCTACACTTGGTAATTCTATCTTGTATCTTTTCCACAAGACCATAAGTTCCCTGAAAAAAGAGATGGTGTCTTTCTTATACAAACACAACTTAATGACACGGATGCATTCTGAGAAATGCATCATTAGGTGATTTGTTGTTGTGAGAACATCATTGTGTGCATTTACACAAACTAAGACAGTTACAGTGTCACTAGGCAATATCACTTTATGGGACCACACTGCCATGTATGCCATCTGTCATTGACTGAAATGTCGTTATGCAGTCAGGGCTGTATTTGTATTCAGAATGCCTGCTATTCAAAAAAAAAAAAAAAGAAAAAAAAGGCTTTTTGGATATCTTGTACTGAAGTGCCCAGCAGGGAATTAATGACAGGAAAAAAAAACCCTGAAAATCTACAGAATCAGAATGTATTTCTTTTCTTCTGATACAGCTTTGAAAATGAGAAGAGAAAGATGACGGTGTTTTTTGGTTTTGGTTGTTGTTGTTTTTTTTTTTTTTTTCCCATTGATTTGCAAGAGCTCTGGGGTATTTTCTTTCTCTTGCATAAGATTCTTCGAAGAAGTTGTTCTCTGCATGCATTTATTTACAGAGTGGTCTTCCCCTGCACAATGCTGACCCAGGACTGCAGAATCTGGGTTAGCAGAAAATGCTGGCCACCACCTGAAATTATTCTAACTCAGAACAAAACAAAACAAGGTTTCTTCTCTCAGAGAATCTAAGATTCTAAAGGCTTGGTAGCATGGGTCAGACATATCTTTGGCATAAATTTCTAAAGTGCTTCCCAATCTGGTCTTAACACTTCTTATAACCTCCTGTCCACTTACAAAGGTGACTCTGTGACTTTCTAACCAATAGAAAATTCTTCAGACCATATCTCCTGCTGGTTTTGACCAAGCAAATTGCCAGACTGGTGAAGCCCACGTAACAAGGATCTGAGGTAGGAACTGGGAACTTCAATCCCAAAACCTCAAGATACTGCCCGTGTAACAAGTGATCATGCATCATGAGAGCTTGTAAGCAGATCTTTCCCCAGTTAAACCTTCTGTAAAGATCCCAGCCCTGGTAAAAACTGATTATAGCTCTAAGAGATCCTGAAGCAGAGGACCCATCTAAGCCACAGGACACAGAAAATGAGAAAATAAACATTTGTTTTATTTGTAGCAATTTGTTTTGCAACAATAACTAATAGGATTTACTTTCTTCCTATTGAAAGTCTAGTACCTGGGGAGGAAAAAAAAAAAATTAGAAACTTTCCTTCTTCAGTAGGGTAGACAAAAAGCCACCATTCACTGAATGTTTAAAAATCAAATATTCTGTTAAGAGCCAAGCTTTTAAATCATTTTAGAATTCTAAAAGCTAAGGCTAAAAGAATCCACACAACACATTGTATAAAACAAAGAGGAAAAAAGGAAACAAAGTTAAACTTATAAGGGCCCCTGGAGAAAATCTGCAGTCTCCATTGGTTTATTTAACTTTTAAATCTTATTAAATTTGCTAGATGCATGTTAGCATTCATGGTTCATTTACTTTTATTCTGACTTTCTATAAATAAGCACTATATGAGTCCTGATAAATGACTTAAAATCCTGCTTGACTTCAATACAGAAATTACTGTTATTCTTGAAAATTCTCTCCATAGAAAAGAGTGAAACCCCTGTGTTGCGCCAGGCCAGCCGGTCCTTCCCCAGCACCACCCCCAGTGCCTGTGCCCCTCCCTGCCATCTTTCTCTTTGGTTCTGAGTTTTTAAAGTCTGGCATTCTCTCAAATCACTTAGATCTGGCTCCCTTGTAAAAACAAACAGAAGCTACCTGGGGCTCTTTATTCTCGCTCATTTACATTCTTTCCTTGCCAAGGGTCAGGGGATGTCAGAGTTGGTGGCAGACTGTCAAGTCCAGCATAGGATGGCCCTTATCTACCAATGCAGTGGCTTCCTGCCTCTGAGCATGCCAGCATTTATTTCTCTAAAATTATACATGGAAACATATGTAACTGCCACAAATCTGAAACTAATAAATCAAAAAGTTCAGTCCAGAGCTGGGAGCACAAATAGACATGAGCCCATACAAGCTCACAGAGAGGCAGGCAGTGGATCATCCGAAGTTATCATCTCGTAGAATAAAGGCAAATTTGATATTCCATGTGGTTCAGTCATGCAGAATGCATATTTATTTATTTTCTTTTAAAAAAAAAATTGTTGTTTTTAAATACTCATGGCAGTAGGGTGTATTTCTACATATTATACATACATGGGGTGCAACCCTTTACAATTTGACCTCATTCTTACAGTGAACATGATATGGAGTTACACTGGTCGTGTATTCATATATGAACATAGGAAAGTTATGTCCAATTAATTCTATTGTCTTTCCTATTCCCATCCAATCTCCCTTCCTTTTGTTCTCCTTTGTCTAATCCAGTGACCTTCTATACTTCACCTCCCAACTCTCCCACATTATGAGTTAGTATCCTCGTTTCAGAGACAGCATTCGACATTTGGGTTTTGGGGAGACTGGCTTATCCGAATGCATATTTAAATAATTAGGAATTCACACTAAAACATAGCTCCTTTGGAAGTAGTTTGTAGCTAACAGCATTCAGCTAAAGAATAATGCCAGTTTCATATCTCCCCCCCCTCCCTCTCTCTCTCTCTCTCTCTCTCTGTCTCTCTCTCTCTCTCTCTCTCTCTCTATATATATATATATATATATACACACACCAGTTCTATTAATCAGAAATCTCTCTTCTACCTTGATAGCCAGAATAAGGGTCATCTACATTGGTGTGTCCACTAACAGCATGTTTGAGTCCCCAAGAAGTTTAAAATTGGCTGTTGTTAGGGGTGTTATGGTTTTAACAGGGTTCATATCCCAAGGGCTCATGTGCTGCAGATTTGGTCCTCAATGTAATGATGTGAGAAGTAGTGAGATCTTTAAGAGAAGGGGCCTAGTGTAAAGTAACTGTTATCCTCAAAAGAAATTAAGGTAGTCACCATGGGATCCTTAGCTTTTGTGAGAGGGTTGTAATAGAAAAAAAAAAACAAAAAGCAAACTGTCTGGTGATGTGATCTCTTCCTCTTGCCAACATTCCTGCCACTGTGGTGTCATCTGTCATGAGAATTTTACCAGAGCAGACCAGAGCCAATGCTAATGCTGTGCTCTTGAGTTACTAGAACTATGAGCTAAATCAAACTTTTTTCTTAATAAAGTCACTAAACCTCAGGTATTTTGTTACAGTAATAGAAACTGACTAATATAGAGGACCAAGAAAAAATACTTACACAATACAATAGTTTGTGGTCTTCTAAATCTCAATCCTTCCCCAAAAGATCTTATTTCTTAGTATTACATTAGGAAGAATGTAAATTCAATCTTTCTTCTGGTAGAGAAGGGCAAAAAAAAAAATTTAAAAGTTGAGAAATACCCTTCTAGAAGTTTAGAATTCTGGATGAGTACATAGAGAAGAAAATGAGCACCAGAAGGGTGCAGTGAAACCCCATAGACACTAAAAAAATAACCCTAATAACAATCTAATAACTGGATCCATTTGTGCATTAAAATAAGAGAAGTACTAGAGTGATCCCAAAGGTAGGTTATGACACAGCATTAGAAACTCAGAACTTGAAGGCAGAGACTAGAGACAGCTCTTAACACATACTATTAGCTGTGCAACCCTAGAGAAAAGCTACTTGTTATTTGAATTTCTTTCCCATTCTTTATAAAAAGAGAATTAGGTCATTGCAATAGTTAAATAAGATAATATTACTGAGGCCTTTGACAATAAGAAAATGCTGTCCAGCTGGAAGGCCAAAGCACCTGCAGAACTGGGAGGATACTGGGCAGCACCAAGCCCAGGGTTGGCACCACTGTGAACTACTGGGGCTAAGTCTTCAGTCTTCAAGATGGTGTGTGAAGGGGCTGCTCATTAAGAATAACAGGTCCCATAAAGAAAAAAATAGGCATGACCCAATAAGACTCATCTATTTTAAGGGGCTCACCAGACATATTCAGATCATAGAGATGGACTGAGAAAAAGGAAAAAAAAACTTTGTTATCTTTTTCTTTCTCCTATTAATTTAAGCCTACACTTAGAAGTATCTGGGGTGTTTTTGAAACCTTTTGAAAAATGTATGGACTGAACCTGGAAGACTGTGGGAATTCCACAAATGCTTACAGAACACGTGAGCATTGACAGAGCTGCAGCAATACCTGCATCCTGATATGATACTGGTGGGAGTGAAAATTAGTTCTGCTTTAGAGAAAACCATCCATTAATATCAACCAAGTGTTTTCTTGTTTCATTCTGTTTAAAACTTCCAGGTACATGCTTTTTGTTCAGGAATTCTATGTCTATGAACCCATCCCAAGGAAACAGAGAGAGGAACAAAAAAGGGTACACAGGGATACCTATGACAGTTTTACTTCTGGATGTCGCACCATTTGGGATAGTGTGGCTCACTCTGGACACACATGAGACCCTTGGGCTCTGTGGACCCCTGTTAGGGGCCAGAATCTCTGGCAGCTAAAGAAAAGAAATGATAAATCAAAATAAGATGCTATAAAAAGTCAGGTGTCATCTCAACCAAGACTCATTAATTTTCAAAAAGTTGAGAACTCACCAAGTGATTTGGGTCAGGCCAGGTCAGGCCTCAGCCCTCCATCATTCTGGTGACTTCAATTAGTCTCAAAATCAAAGGCCAGAGAATTAGCCATCAAAGCTTCTTAAAGGAACAAGTGACATTACAGACTGATGCAGGACAGGCAGAAAGACAACAGTATTGACTTCACTGAGGTTTTCTTTTTAAAATCCCTGCTGTCTTGAGTCAGAAATCTCTGGGATTGCAACTCATCACTGACCTAAGATTTTCCACCATCAATAACTAGCATTTACAAGAGATTAATTGTTCACTGAAAATGTGCTGAAGTCATTGCAAGTCTTCTATATGTCCTACCTCCTGTGGGCTATAAGATGCAGGAAAAGGGGCTCATTTTAAAGGAAGAGAGATGAAGTTCCATGCAAAAAGCTAAATTGTAGACTCTCTGGGTTTTCGTATCAATGATCCAAAGTGTAAGAATAATAAACAAGAGGACTAAAGAACATGTCTATTAAATGCATGTATCAAGTACTACTAAGCCTCTACTCACCAATTGAGTCAGACATCATAGCTATTCAGCCAAGTCTGGAGAATCTGTGGAAGACATACAAGCAACTAGTATCTAATAATAAACAGCACACATATAGTGCCTGACATTTCTCAAAAATATTCACATATGATTTATCATTGGATCCTCATTCTAACCCCATTCAGTAAGCAGAAAAAAGAAAGATTTAACAAAGACAGGCACAGAGCTCTAGGCCAGTTGACTGCCCACATTTACAGAGCTAATTCACTATGGAAAGCATCAATATTCAAATCCAGCTCTTGCCATTTTCTGCATGCCTTATCACGCTGGGATGGCGCGCACCAGTTCTATATGTGTGATGTGCACCCACAATGAGTCAGGATGGAGTGCTGTTAGCACAGACCCGGGAGCCAGGCTGCTCGCTTCCAAGTCCCAGGGCATCACCATCGCCTCCTGGGTGGTGTGATTTGAGGTGAATTATTAAATCACTCTGTGCATCAGTTTCCTCATCTGCCAAGTAGTCCTAGCCATGGCGTGATTCCAAGGATCATATAAAGTGCTGACCACAGTGACTGACCCAAAGCAAGAGGTTCAATTAAGGTAAGCTATGATCAGGACAATTCTCTGAGTATTCCATATAAGATGCAAATATACTGAGTCCAGTGTGGGCTAGAAGCAACTAGCGAGGCTCAGAACATACTACTCCAAAATATGGCACCTTAGCACATCAAATGTTTTAAACCAAAGGAATCTGAGAAAATGACGAAAGCAAAACAGTGTCTCTGACCATCCCTCATCCTTCTCTGAAGCAGGACATAAGACCCAGGAAGGATTTTCCAACCTTCCCCTGAAGTAAGCCATAAGACCTCATGTGACAGCTGCCTTCCTGTATTGAGAAGAAAGGAACATCCTTCTCTCTGCAGACACAGGGACACACGGAGAAGAATCCAGACCTACAGGCCACCCTTGTTTCCCCAGTAGATTGCCATTGGATCACACCTTTTGTCCAATCATATTTCTCCATGGCCATCCACTCTTCATCAAGCTTAGCATGAAAATACTCAAGCGTAGTCATTTCTTTGAGTCTTTATTTCATTAAGAAGATCCCCCCCCATGTCATGTGAAATTTATCAAATAAGCTTGTACGTTTTCTCTAACTAATCCATCTTTTGTGACGAGGGCTCGGCCATGACGAACCAGAGATGGGCAGGAGAAAGGATGTTTTTCTTCTCCTACATTATATCAGTTTCCTGCTCCTGCTGTAGCAAAATTACTACAATTCAGTGGCTTAAAATGACACAAATTTATCCTTCCATTATTCTGGAGATGGGAAGTCTGAAGTGGGGAAGTCGGCAGGCTGTGCTCCTTCTGGGGGCTCAAGGAAGAGGCCATTTCCTGGCTTTTTCTAGCTTCTCTCTGTACTTCTTGGCTCATGGCTCCTTCTGCCATCTTTGGAGCATAGCATGCCAACCTCTACCTCTGCTCAGTACCTCCTTCTTCCCCTGCTTCTCTCCTCACGTCACATTCTCTGCCCGCGACTCTCCTGGCTCTCTTATAAACACCTGAGTGACTACAATGGGCCCATCAGGATAATCAGGAAAATGGCCTCATCTCAGGATCCTTAACTTCAACACATCTATGAAACTCTATTTAAAAAAAAATTTTTTTTTTTAGTTGTGTATAGACTCCATGCCTTTATTTGTTTTTATGTGATGCTAGGATGGAACCCACTGCCTCACACTTGAGAGGCAAGTGCTCTACCATTAAGCTACAACTCCAGCCCTGAAACTCCTTTGTGTCAGTAACATAATTAGAGGTTCCAGGATTGAGACATGGACACCTTTGGGAGATTGTTATTCAGTTTATCATAGGTTCCAAGGACCCCAAAATCAAACAGATGCAACTCAAGGAGTTAACAAAGTGAAATGATGAGCACTTGAGGTGACAGATATGCTGATTACCCTGGCTTACTCACTGTACCATGTATATGTGTCAAAATCACACTGCACCCCATCCACATGTAGCATTATTATGTCAATTGAAAATTCAAAAAATATTCAAATTCTACAAATGAGAATTTTTTTTTTTTAATAAGACAGTCAGGTTTTAAACCTAAGCAATTGTAATGCACATCAGACTACATCACTGAAGGCTAAGGAGAAGTACACACCAAGTGCTATGAGGGTAACAGAGGGTGGTTGTTTATCTCGACCAAGAAAGGAAGAGAATCCTCGGGAAGACAGCGGTGCATGTCTAACGTGCCAGAATTCGCCACCCAATAACAGGAGTGGGGAGACCAGAGTACTTCATCCCAAAGCTTGCCTCTTGGGCATAAAGGTTATTTTGAAAAACTGCAGATACAGAAGCTCCAAAAATAGCAGAAGTTACCTTTTGTAAGAGAAATTTACATCTATTAAAGAAGTCTCTCAAAGGGATCTCAGAAAAGACACAAGGAGCAGAAATCAAAGATGTGAAACCATAAATAACAGCTTCCATTCTCTGTTCCATCTTTTATTCCTCCTGGAACCAGGAAGAAAAACATGTCCCTAAAACACTAGAGCTTATGAAAGGAGAAGGTGCTGACTTACACACCTGCCTAACCAATCTTACCCTGGGTATCGGGCACCCCACCCCCACATGTGGCACCCCGAAGGCCCTTCTTCTTGTGCTTCAGTTGCAGATATTATTTGACAGGATTTGCTCATTTCTGTGGTTATTTACCATGTGTGTTAGCTTTTCATCACTAAATCAAAATCCCCGACAAGAACATCTTAGAGGAGAAAGAATTTACTGTGGCCTTTCAGAGGATTCAGTCCATGGGTGTCTGGCTCCATTACTTTAAGCCTGAGCAGAGACGGAATGTCATGGTGGAAGAGTATGGCAGAGGAAAGCTGCTCAGCTTCTAGCAGCTAGGAAGTAAAGAGAGAACCTGGTGTGGGGGCAGGAAGGGGCTGGGAAGAAGAAGAATCCTCCCAGGGCACAGCCCCAGTGACCTATTTCCTCCAATTAAGCCCCACCTCCCACTAGTCCCTCCATCTATCGATGGATGAATCCAATAATGAAGTCAAAGCTCTCATGACCCAATCATTGCCTGAAGTTCCACCTCTGAACCTTGCTGCATTGAGGACCACACTAACAACACTTAAGCTTTTGGGGTCATTACAGATCCAGACCATAGCATCATGGAGATATGAGGTACACTCTTTAACAAACACCTGTTTGCTTTTCACTTATTAATCTCTTTTGTTACAGGGGTCCATCCCAATTAAGAATCATGAAGGATAGATGCAAACTTATCTCTTCCTTCCCCACAACATGCATAGTCCTGGGCATTGATATGTGCTTAATGATGTAGGGCATCCCAGGAAACCGCATGAAAAAGATAGATAGAAATGTTGAATGGGCTGCTGGGATTAAGACTGGTTAAAAAAGGGGGGGGGAGATAAAATATATAAGTAAAATGTAAAAGAGGGACAGTAAGAACATATTGTGAAGGGCCAAGCAAAGGAGAGGGTTTAACAGAATTAAAAGCCATTGAAGGCTCTTGGACCTATCATATAGATTTATGTGCTACAAAGAAAATTCCAGTAGTGCTGCTAAGAATGGATTGCAGATGGGAGGCCTCAATTTAAAAACTACTTCAATTAAAATTGTTTTAAAAAAATAAAAAGGAGGAAAGATTAAATTAAGAATGAAAATAAAAGCAAAGACACTTTCAAAGTAAAATCGACAATACCAAAGAGTAAATTGAATTTAAGAGAGAAACAAAAGCAACATTGAAATGACTTGCTCAGGAATCAGTGGATGCTGATATCACTAGTTAATTCAAAAATCAGACAGAGGAGACAGTTTATGGAGGCATATTTTCAAATGTGCTTATTAGAAATTTTGGTACTAACTATAGGAAAAAGAAAAAAACTGCAAAAACATCATCTACATGTCTGCAAGACTAGAATGTTAAAGGATCTGAGTTTGGTTCTTTTCTGACATTACGTTTGTGATTTCAAGTCCCTTATCCTCTCAGGGCCTGTCTCCCTATCCGTGAAGTGGGAGATCTGGGGCATTAGGTAACCATTAAATTCCCATCTCATTTTAACATTAAATGGGTCTAACATCTGAATAATTACTTTCTTGGGGTTTTCACTATTTTTTTACATTAGCCACTGGCAGAAAATCTGATGGGTTCTGATTTCAATAACAAAGCTACAGTTTAAAGGGGAAGGACAGGGCACTGCCATGTTCGCATATGATATAAGCATGTGCCCCTGAAAACCCATGCATTGGAAGCATAGTCCCCAGTGTGGTGATGTTAAGGAGGGGTGGAAACTTAAGATGTGGAGCCTAGAGAATGTAGGGGAAGAGGTACATTCATGAATTTTGGGTGGGACTGTAAATTAGCACAACCACTTTGGAAAGCAGTATGGAGATTTCTCAAAAGACTAGGAATGGAACCACTATATGACTCAGCCATCCCACTCCTTGGTATTTATCCAAAAGAACTAAAAATCAGCAACCTATAGTGATTCAGGCATACCAATGTTAATAGTAGTACAATTCACAATAGTCAAGTTATGGAACTAACCCAGGTACCTGTCAGTCAACAAATTAATGGATAAAGAAAATGTGAGACTACACATACTCATACATACACACACACACACACACACACACACACACGCACACACACACATGCATGCACCAGAAAGAAGATTAAACTATGGCATTTGATGTAAAATGGATACAACTGGCGAACATCATGCAAAGTAAAATAAGCCAAACTCAGAAAGTCAAGGGTCAAATGTTTTCTGTCATATACAGAGCTAGAATAAAATAAGGGAAAAGGGGTCGAGGGTGAAACCAATGAAAATAGAGGGAAATCAGTGGAGCACAGGAAGGGAATTGTAGGAGAGGGAGGAGAGACAAGAAAAGGGAAGAACTGCAGAATGAAATTGATAAAATTATGCTATGTGTATATATATATATATATATATATATATATATATGAATATACTATGGTGAATTCCATACGTGTGTGTGTGTGTGTGTGTGTGTGTGTGTGTGTAAAGCACCAATTTAAAAAGAAATAAATAAATGGTAGACCACTAGGAAAGGGGTTGGGGGAGGGAGGAGAATGGGAAAGAAGAAACATGGGACCAAAATAAAGAAAATTAGATTCCACGTATGTATGATTATGTCAAAATGAACCCCACTATTAAGTAAAACTACAATGCACTCATAAAAACGTTAAAGAGAAAAAAGAAGTAGGGCCTAGTGGGAAGTCATTAGGTCAATGGGGGCATCTAGAATGGATTAATGTAGTTTTCATGAGAGCTCAATGGGGTTCTGGCTTCCTATTTCACCATTCAATTCCTTCTTGCACATACCCCTGCCATGTGATGCATCTGCCACGAGGTCCTTACCAGAGATGAGCTGATGGCAGCTCTATATCCTTGACCCTCCAGAATTGTGAGCTAAAAAAGGCCTCTTTTCTATATAAAGGATCCAGTCTTGGGGTATTTCGTTATAGTAATAAAAAACTAACTAATACAGATAACAACAATCATATGTTCATATTATGTGTCAGGTACTATACCTGACATATTTTCATACAATTGCTTCTCTGACTTGGCCTGGAAATGCCCACAACAGCCCCAGAAAAAAAAAATCTAAGTCATGCAATGAAGATGTGAAACTACAAATAATAGCTTCAACTTTCTATTCTGTTTTCTGTTTTATTTCCTCAAATACTTCTTTCCTATTAGTGGTTAAAATGCATTCTTACCAACAGTGTAACAAATGGATTTTCTTACTTAATACTGAAAAATTTATATGAGGATCATGGGAGCCTAGAGATAGAGGAGGCAAGTAACAAAGTTTTTAAATTACTGCACTTAAAGAATAATGAATCAGGATAGTACTCTAATGAGGTCACTGATATTAAAGATAATATCAGCTCCCACTTTTAAAAAACTCTTCAGTGGCTTCTACAGCCTAGAAGAAGTAATTCTCAGTGCAGTAGAGGTAGGGACTTAACCACTTTGAGAATTTTAAATTGTTAATATAGCCTTTTCCTCCCCCTACAAGATTCTGATACTTCCCCATGTTAACAATCATGGGAGTACTCAGGGCCCTCTGAAATTTGAGGACACATAACAAAATGGCAAAACAACCACCACAACAAAGGAAAATACTAAAGATCTAGGATAAAATGCATAGTCTAGCCCAATACATCAATTCCTCTCTGATTAGGTTTGGTCTTAGCTCTTTTATGCCTCCCATGTCCTGACAGCCTGAGCCCTAATTTCATTCAAATGACCCACTAACCATGCAGCCTTAGGTCTCCTTTTGTCTTGGTCCACAGCCTTCCTCTGCCCTCTTGTCTTCTCTGCACACATGCATTCAGTAAATATGGCCCACTTCAACTACCACGTAGTTAAAGCCATCCCTGAACCAAATTGGCCAGGCCTCAGTTCCATGTCCCACTGTACCTTGTCATGATGCCTATAACTCTATATTATTGCTTTGTAACATGTGTGTATCTCCTAAGTCTTAAATTTCCACAGACAGAATAATTGATGTTTGTTGGTTGAATGAATGAATATTATAATATGGCAGGAGGAGACAGGAAGTATAATATATGGTTTCTCTCATGCAAGGATATTATCAAAATCCATTTATAGGTCCAGAAACCCTATTTTATATATTTGCTATGAAGGACTAAAGTTAAGAACTTCTAAAGGTGGCATAGTTTTTGAAATGTAACACATTACATGATTTAGAGGGCAAAAAATAAACCATGTGAAAATACGGTCAGTAAAAATTGATTAAATTTTTTTGTTTTATTCTTCAAATTAGAAAAAAAGAGTAGAAATTGAATTATTGCTACCTTAAATTTCATACAGTAGTGTGATTTCAATTTGTAATACTACAACAGTAGGACATTTATTTTATTCCATCTGTGCTGAAATAGGTACAGTTTTAGCCTTCAGGGATATATTTATGGCCATATCAGTCAACAAGCCTAGAGAAACAGCTCCCAGGGAATATGATCCCTACTGATGGGAAAAATAAAGTAAGCATGTTAACATATGCCAGGTGAGATTGTTACTGATATGCCCGGTCTATTAAATGGAAACCTGGAAAAGAATGTCAGGTAACTGCATGTCGAAATCCTCCTTCCATCCTAACATGCAATACCTTTTCCTGCAAGAAAAGTGCTTACTCAGCGTCAATCATAAAGTAAGCACATCAGACACAGACACAAGCACTTGAAGTTCAAGATCATAAAGCTCTCTTTAATAGGAAAAAATCTAATTCAATGGTTAAATGCCAATCAGGATGAGAAAAGTAGGCAGGAGCTGAAAGTACAATTTGTTTAGAAATCTACTGCAACTCCTTCAGGGGTGCATTACTACTGAAGGGCTGTCAGAAGCAGAATATAAGCAACTTAGCACCGTTAACTCAGAGGTGAGGAGAATGAATCCTATTTAAGTGAACACATATAGAATACCACAAAAATTTGTAAGAGTTGCATGTTAAATGGGTTTTGGAAAACTTTCCCAGTCTAAAAGTACATGCAAATGAATTTGGATAATGAAAACAAATCAGGAAGCAGAATAATCAGAAGCGCATTTTCTCCAACGATTACAAGTCACACACACAAAAATGATCAAATATCTCCTACACAAGTCATGAAATTTTGGACTCATGACTGATCCATTCATCCTGAGAAAACATTTAGCCTTTAGTTAAGGGCATCATCTCCTGGGCCAAAAGCAGATGGTGAGCTTTACCATTTGACCTTTTCATCTGCCTTCTTCTGAGCCACCACTTCCCTCTGCATTACAAAAAGGGGGAAAGATCAGAGATCCGCTCTCATTCACCAAGTCAGGAATTCTCCTCCTATCTACAATATGTCTTGCCCCCAACTTTTTTCCAAACAAGGAGAGAAATGTGTATATATATATATATATATATATATATATATATATATACACACACACACACACACACACACACACATATACATATACACACATACATATATTTATGTATATACATATATATACAATGTTATATATATCACCCAAGGTAGAGGTAATGGGGAAAAAGAAGATAATCTGGAAGAGACTAGTCATGCTTGGGAAGAGAGAAGGGATATGCCCCCGTTTAAGGAAGGAAAACATCTCATGTTTCATATTGCTCCAGCCCACAATGGTTCTTCTTCTGTACTACATAAGAAAAGGGGCCATCAAAGACAGGCTCATACAATGTGGTCCTACCACCAGCCACAGATTGAACAAGGTTGATATCTGTGCCCAGCTGGACCAATGAGCTCTCTCCCCCAGGACTATTGAATCTGGGACTGGAGAAAGCACAAATCAGTCCTTAGTAGTGGCCTAAACTATGAGATGTAGACAGGCTAGGAGCATTGGAGTCCACCAGTCCCACCTCATTTGCACCTGATCTTCACTAAGCAAGAATAAAACCAGCAAGCTGAGAGGCAAAAAAAGAGATGGGTAATTTAATGTTGGTATCTGCTGTTCAGCCTTAGTCCTATTTATCAGTCTCTCCCTTCAATTATTCTACAGCTAATAACCTAAGGCAGAGGTGGCACAGTCTCTCATCTCAAAAAGTTCCCCTTTGCTAATCACCCAGAATGCAAAGATCAATCCTTAGAGTCCATGGAGAGTAAGGTAAGGGCAAGAAAGACACATTCTACCCCATGCATGAAATAATTCTTTAAATAAATTTTCCTAAGCTAATTTGAGTTGGATGTTTGATGCTTATAAACAAGAATCTAAATACTTGATAAGAAAAATAAAGTTTATGTCTTGGTACCTTCAAATGTAATCAGAGACTTAGAGGGACAACTGGTTTGAGAAGGAGTGACCTTGGTGATATTTGGCCATCTGAGTAAATGCAAGCCCTTTGTCTTGCTGGTGGTAGGGTTCTTTCAGAACTGATTAATCATATGTATGACATACATATGTCTGCACACATGTAGACTTTCATCTTAATACCAGAGGGTCAATGTAGTCTAGGGATAATGAGATTATTGAGAGTAACAAGCTCAGAGATAGTTTAAAAGCTTATAATTTTCTAAATCTATATAAAATATTTTGATAAGGCATATAAAATACTAATGTTTATGTGACAAGAATAGTCAGAAGACCAGATCTTGTGAAAGCAATTAGAATTAACACTTGAAGACAGATTTAATTCCTATCATATCAGTATAACTATCTACTTTAGTGAAAGGTAATGTCACCAAACAATGGATGATGTTACTAACAAGTCTAAGTGTTTAGAGAGAGATTGCTGTGATCATGAGAGTTTCCTTGGTCATATCTTTGTAGATGAGAATATTCTAATAGGAGCCAGCCATATTAGAAATGCTCTGAAGCATTCAATATAACTTTGAAAAGATTAAGCCATTTAACAGAAACAAGTTTTGTTACACAGAAATTAAGTTAATTATGTATGTTTTAATTAAATAAATTCTAGTTTT
This sequence comes from Spermophilus citellus, assembly GCF_964194105.1. NCBI lineage: Eukaryota > Metazoa > Chordata > Mammalia > Rodentia > Sciuridae > Spermophilus > Spermophilus citellus. The sequence continues at coordinate 54,620,322 of NC_138192.1, read as the reverse complement.
CTTGATAACTGTGGTTCAGTGGCTATGCCATAACACCCCAAGTATCCTAGACTTCTGAGTCCTTGGTTCCTCAAATCTCCTATGTGCCCTAATTTTCAGGGCTCAAGAACTGCCAAGGCAAGCACATGTGCCCATCATGAGTGCCCACAGAATTTTCAGCTAGCCCTGCCATTATATAATCCAATACTGTCAAGGTTAGCTTCTTCTCAGGATTTTCTGGGTCATTAATATTCTTGAACTTCTATTCAAGCTTAAAGCTAATTGGCATTTTCAAAAAGTAAAAGGTCAACTGTACTCCCAAACCCCTTATACCACAAAGTATCGAGAAAAGGTGAGCCCAGGGAGCTGAGGGATTCACCTTGTGGTTTTCCAATAACAGGTGCATTCTGTAACACAAAGTGGATAAAGCTTCCATAAAAAGCTGCTGTAGCCCTGCCTCGTGGCTTGTTCCACCAGATGTTGATGCTCTGGGCCTCTGTCTTAAATGCTTTTGCCTTTCTCTCTTACAATGCTAAGAAAATGGCCTACGAAAGTGACCTGAGCTACCAGGGACAACCTCTACAGCCACTTTGCTCATCGTGCCATCTCTTACCCTCCTTGTCCACCAGAATTCTGCCACAGAATTCTGTGCAAGATGCAAGCAAAGGTGTATCTGGGAGAAGAGACAGGCAGGACCTTTTGTTTGCATCTTTCTAACAGAGCCCTCATCTCTAGTTACATCATTCACATCACACTTCAGCACAGAACTCTCTTAAAATACAGCAAAATACTCCACAAAATTCAAATGTGGTTTTCTAAGGGGAATTTAAGCCCTCAGCTCAGAAGGCCAAACCCCCCTATGAGGCTCCTCATAAAGCAACAATCTTCATCACAAGCCCCTCCACTTTCATCATCATCTGTGGAGTGCTGCAAAATTATAATTTACAAGCAGAAGAGCCAGAGACAAGAGCCTTAAAAAGGTTTCAAGGTGGAAACAAAATTTTTAATGAACATATTTAGGTTGTTATGAGCCAAGTTCAAAATTCAAGTCACATATGAACGATTTTTTCAGGGGGGAGGAGTAAACTGATGTTCGAATTAATTTGCTTCTCATTTTGAAGTAATTCATCTTGAAAGTTTCTGTGAAAATTCTACGGAGTTGCCCAGAAAATGGCACCGACCATCTGTAAGTAAAAACAAAAGCTCTCCATAGTATATATCACAGGTTCAAAGCACTTTGGCATCGGCAGATTGAACACATTATTAAAAGAATTTAACTGCAAGAAGAGCTACCATAATTACACAGCAGCTGGTCTAATGTTGACAAAACAACTTTTAAAGGCTTTCAGAAGCCTTAAAGGCTAATCAATTAAAAAGGCATGAATAGTAATGTGTCTCCTACCCTCAGCACTGCAAGTGACGTCTCCTCCAAGTACAGCGAGGTTTCCATTTTGGAACAATCATTTCTTACATCCTACAATTAAGGCGAACACGTGAATAAATTCTAAGTTGTGTCTAGGTGAGACGATTATACTTAAAATAAAATAACTCCATAAAACTCAATTATAAACGTTGGACTTAATGAGCATTTCCACACTAGCAAAGTTATTATTGAAATGCCAACAGCTCATGCCAGAATTGGGGCTTACTTTACCAAGAGCAGGCAAAGAAACATTCTGGATTAATGTCTACATTAGCCAACAATATGCTGGAGGCACACCGAATGAACGAATGAGTGTGGGATGAGCCTGTGAACTGCATTCCAGGAACAGTGACAATCCTCCTGAGAATTAGGATTGCCCAAGTGGTCTCCTGTGGAATGGCCTCCTCGGCCAGACTAGCACGTATTTCCTTCAAGCTCCAGCCAAAAGTCCCATCTCCTACAAGAAGCCTTCTCCAGACTTCCCACAAGGCTTTAGTCTTATTTTCTTTCTGAATCCCTTACAATCAGAGAATCAGAAAGGACTTTACATGTCACTGTATCCAGTTCCCTTAGGACCTGACAAACTTTTTCTAGAAATACTAGATAATAATATTTTGAGCTTTATGGTTCATGCAATGTCCATCACAAACACTCACCTGCACCATCGTGGGGCCAAAGCAGCAGTGTACAATATTTAAACAAATGAGCATGACTGTGTCCTAATAAAATTTTATTCACAAAAGTAGGTGGCAAGCAGATTTGGGAAGACCCCTGCTCTCCAAGCATGTGTCCCCTTCTCTCTCAGTCAGTATGCAGAGTCTCTTTGAATACCTCCTCACAGCAGCCTATTTTCTGAAGCTTTCCCTTCTATCAACTGAAAGGAACCTCCTCTAATATGCAGCGAGTCACATCTTCATATCCTACACTCTGTCCTCTCCTAAATCATTCTCCCTCCCTAGAGTATTCTGCATAAATAGGTCATCAAAAACAACTTCTTTAATTAAAGAAAAATACTTCCAGTTTTGTCTTTGGGAGCCCCGGAGAGAAGTCTTCCACCTATTCCACTTGAAAGCCTTTTATGCATCTGAAGACAACTACCAGATATGGCATTTACTGTCTGCTGTGTTCATTGGGGATCCATCTCGTCGCGTGTCTTACTGTTGGTTTTCTTCTTCATTGTACACACTTTTTTCCTCCTCATTGGGATGGCAAGTGAAGCATGGTCCCTGGCACATAAGCTTCATTTAGTTTGATGAGTAAGAGTGGCAGAATGACCACAGAAATATCAATCAACACTTCTTTTTAAACACCTTCCTCAAGGAATGCTATTGGGATGGCTGGATGCAGGAGGTAGACAGCTCATCACAGTAGTGGCATGACTGCCCCCTCAGACCTATACCTGATTAAGAGGCAGAGACCTCCTTTCTCTATCTTCTTCCATCCACCATGACCCTGGAGTATATAGTTTTGTTGGTACATTCATTGTTCTATTTGGGCATTCTGAGATGGGGTCCACTGTGTGTCCTGGTCACATGCCCAACCCTTCACTGGCTCACAGTGACCCTATCTAGTCATGTTAACATCCTGTGCTATTTATCGCTCTCTTTAACAATCCCCATCCCACAGCAAGGCTACACCTTCTGTATCTCTGTGAAGGCACCTGGTCAGCTGTCAGTCATCCATCCTTAAGTTGTTTTTTTTTTTTAAAGAGAGAGTGAGAGACAGAGAGAGAGAGAGAGAGAGAGAGAGAGAGAGAGAGAATTTTTTAATCTTTATTTTTTAGTTTTCGGCGGGCACAACATCTTTGTATGTGGTGCTGAGGATCGAACCCGGGCCGCACGCATGCCAGGCGAGCGCGCTACCACTTGAGCCACATCCCCAGCCCCCATCCTTAAGTTTTAAAAAACAATAAACAACTGAAATAATAAGTGTGCCTTGTGAACAGGCAATCCTCCTCAAGGAACGAAATAAGGTCCTTTGTCAAGAAACAAGTAAAATGAGTATCTCTCAATGTTACCTCTAAAATTTACTCCCCAGAATTATTCCCTTTCTAAGTCAGTATATTAAAAAAAAACAGACTGGTTTTTAATATCTCTGTGAGAAAGGAGTTTTTAAGACCATAACAATAACCTCATCTCTTTTAACATCAGGCTACCTTTTTATATTCCTTCTCCCCACATTCCAACTACACACCAATTTCTCCAACCCAGGTAACACCTATGGGACTCAACAGGTGCTGATGAGGGATTTTACCAAACCCTATATGATATCTAGTTACTGGAAATAACTAAGGGCACCACATCCTGACAGGAAAGATCTGCTTATGGGTGCTCAGGGTAGCAGAGAGGAAGCAGCGGGGGCAGTGTGGGTATCTGCTAATCTGGTACATAGGACCATCAAAGGTGAGCTGTCATTTTAGGTTGTGCTGTTTCTAATTAATTAAATTTAAATTAAAATGAAGTTTTAAATCCAGTTCCTCAACTGCAATAGCTACATTTCAAGTACTCAGTAGCAAAGGTGGCTAGTGCTTACTATATTGGTCATTGCAATATATAGACTATATCTGTCCCAAAGAATAGAATAGAAAGTTCTACAGGATGGTGCAAGAGGGTCCACAGGTTCTTTCTCTATCCCTGTACCATTCACTGATTGTAGCTCTCTGACCAGCACCTATAAGAGTCAACTAATAGGAGATCAACTGTCAAATCCTGCTAGAGTTTACTCTGTACCTTCTTGAAACCCTAAGGAAATATGGGGATGTGGAATCTTATATCTGGTCATTGCAAACAATAACCCTACACATTGCTTTATTTATTTATTTATTTATTTTTGCTTTGTTTTGTTTGAGTTCCTTAAGGAAAGTGAGCAAAGAAACACCTAAATTGCCCTTACCCCCCAGGGAGGTTCACCAAAGTCCTTAGCTTTTGCTTTCTGAGAAATTGTTACATAGCACAGAAAAAGACTTGGTTCTCATGTAGATTTAGTAAAATGTAGAGGAAAAAGAGAAAACAAGAAGCAAAGTTTCTCTATTTGTTCTGAAGTCAGTATCCTTTGTATTATTTTATGACACTAATTTTTTTCTTTAATTATCACTCTGCATCCAAAAAAAAGAATGTAGAAATTTTTTTTCTGTTTTTAAAAATTTAACTCCAAAATTTCAAGCAAAGTGTTAAAATATTTATGTGCCTTATATTTGTCACCAGAAAAGTAGAGTTATTCAATAATCTACCTCTAGGTAACATACCATATAGTTTTTTTTTTCAGGTTTACTAAAATTGCCATCTCTCTAAAATCTAACAAGGGAAAGTTGCTAATAAATTTAAAATTTTCCACATAGTTGCTTTGGAGAACATGAAATTATGAGAGGAACTACATTCAAATTCCAGGCTGCTTTCTGAAAGATGAGATGACCTCCTGATAGTCTATAAAGCCTGTGAAACATCTGTTTTGATAACACATGTACTTAAAATTCCCCACATGTCAGTTTCAAGTTTCTACAAAATATAAGGCAGAACCAGCTGCAAAAATAAGAAGGAAAGGCTGTTAGCAAAGTGTCGGGAAATGTTAAGGATTTTAATAGGATCCAAGTTTCTTTACTATTTGCATATCAGGAGCCTAGGAAGTTGGCCCAGCAGAGACTCCATTTCATACCCCTTCCACTCGTGATAAAAGTCTACCATGACATTGGTATGTTTTCCCTTCCTACCTTACTACCAAAGGGCTGCAGTGTGTTTCATTCTAGTATCTCATCACCACAATGTCTTCTCCTTCTGTCTGTCCCTCCAAATCCTAACCATCTGCAAGGACCAGTTCTAGTCCCCCATTTTCCATGAAGGTCTTCATCTCTTCTAGTCTACAAATTCCTACTTCCTTCTGCGCTCTAATGAGGGACCATTCAATTCAATTGTTCTCATCTCTTTCTGACATAAATATCTGACCTCACTCTTATTGATTTACCCATTGCATGGCTTTTACAGAGATTAACTGAGCTCCCAAAACTGCACCTTCAGCCCAGCTCTGTCTCCTAAATTCATATTCATTGTTCCCAACTGCCTAATCCATATCTCCATCTGAAAACCTAACAGGCACCCCAAAGTTATGATATCCAAAGGTTGTCTGATCCTCCTCCAAATCTGCTCCTCTTTAGTAAATGCATCTCAGTAAATAAATAGCAGCTTCACCTTGAGTGATCAGACCCCTAAACCTTGGAATCATGGTTGACACTATTGTCTTATTCATCCTACATCCTGTACTTCAGAAAACTGTATCTTCTCTACACTGTCCAAACATTCAAAGAATATCCTTTACACCAACTTGATTGCAGCCACCTAGACTTAAGCCAACATCATCTAAATTGTTGCAACAGTAGCCTCCCTACTTCCAACCTTACCCACCTAATATTTATTTTCATACTAGCTAGTGATCTTTTAAATCATGCATTTAATCAGGGCATTCCTCAGTGCTAAGTCTTCCAAAGCCCCTGAACTCACTCAAAGAGAGAGAGAGAGAGAGAGAGAGAGAGAGAGAGAAAGAGAGAGAGAGAGAGAAAAGCTGAGTAAGCTCTTAAGCACTGCAGATGGACAGACCTTCCACTGCTCTCCCTCTGGTTTACTCTGCTCCTGCCAGTGGTCTCCTTGGCATGATGCTACCATAGCACCTTTGCATATCTGCCCAGAAGTTTCTTCCCACAGAAATACCCAGAACTCTCTCCCTCACTGGGTTCAGGTATTCATCCTGTGTCACCTTCACAGGGCAGTTTTCCATCGTCACCTATTTAAAGGTACCAGCTGACTCCTACCCATCCCTAATACTTCCTCTCCTGCTTATCATTTTAGTGTCTCCATAGCACCTATCACCATTTGACATGGTGTATATTTTCAATTTGTTTATTTTCTACCCTTCTAGATGACATTCTGTCATTTCCCATCCTCTTTATGAAGACAAGGTATTTTGTAAGTCCGTCCTCTGATTTCTCCCCATGGATTTTTGCTTCTTTCATTCACTATTTTATTTCTACCTGGAATGATGATTGGCACAAGTTGGCCCTCAAATACTTAGAGATAAAAGGAGAGAAGTCAATTCCATGTTTCTTGATGGATGCAAAGCATGTCCTACACATCCTCTTTGTATCCCTGGGTAAGGCCCAGAAAAAAGTGCTTGTTGCCTGATTATTGCTATTTGCATTGCAGAATACAAAACAGTGGTCATTTACATTGATGGAAAGGTTAAATACAGACTGTGTTGATGCAATATTAAAAGATGTAGATTTTTTTAATTTTAAAGCTACTCAAACTTATAATCTGGGTTCATGTGTGAAGAATCTCAAAATCACCTATGAGTCAGTTTCTTAAATGCTGCCAGAAAAATAACACAAATACCTGCTCAAAAGAAATATGGGAAGGAATATCTCAGTATTGTTAATTTTAAAATAAAATTAAAGCAAATGAGGTGAATTTCAATGTCAAGTTCCAAAACAAGAAATTTAAATTCTTTTGCCATTAGATTATTAAAACAGGCAGGTGATTTTACAAATCAACTCCACTTTGCCAAGAATTGATGATAATGACGACTTAGTTAAATGGTAAGGAAACTGGGGAAATCAGGGGAATGCAACAGAGAGACAAGGAACATGTCCTTTCCCCTATCCCAAAGGAGAAAGGTGTGCTATTGACCGAATGTCATCCCCCCACCATTCATATATTCAAACTCTAAATCCCAATGTGACAGTATTTGGAGATGGGGCCTTAGGTAAGTAATTAGGGCCTGAGGGTGGGGTCCTCATGAATGGAATTAGTGCCCTTAGAAGAAGAGACCTAAAAAAAAAAAAAAAACTTGCTTCTCTCTTTTTCTCTGCCATGTGAGGATACCATAAGTACATGACCCTTTGCAACCCAAAAGAGGCCCTTGCTGACACCAGACGTGCCAGCACCTTCATCTCAGACTCTCCAGCCTCCAGAACTATGAGCAATAAATGTCATTATTTGAGGCACCTGTCTACGGTGATTTGTTATATACCAGCCTAAACTAACTAAGACACCCTGTCATCGCCTAAACAACTAGTCTTCAACAACAGAGGCTTACTGGTCACTAAGCTTGACAAATGGCTGGGGAAACCTCAATCTTTCTACACATCCTGAGTGTTGCCTATAAAACATCAGTGATTAAGTACAACCAAACACAAACTAAATTCTTTTCCACATAAGATGGCTTGAAGGTTATGTAGAAGGCCTTACGGAAATCTTTCATCCATGAAATGATTGAACATTCCAGAGTGCAAATGCTGTAACATGCGGAAACAAACCCTACCAAGTGGGTTTGCAAAGGGCCATGTACTTATGGTGCAGCACTTATGTTCCTTCCCATAAAGAGCATCTTAGTCCCATGTGAGAGGCCTCAGGTCTCTTCCAAAGCTCATGGAGCTGCTGCTGTTCAAAAATCGATCACATGCATCTGTATGAGGTTGTAAAATCTATACCAAAGTTTCCATGTATAATTCCTTTAACCCTCATTGTTATACAAAATTACATATAAGAGGTTGTGAGGGGAATGGGAAAATAAACAAGGAGAGAAATGAATTACAGTAGATGGGGTAGAGAGAGAAGATGGGAGGGGAGGGGAGGGGGGATAGTAGAGGATAGGAAAGGCAGCAGAATACAACAGTCACTAATATGGCATTATGTAAAAATGTGGATGTGTAACCGATGTGATTCTGCAATCTGTATTTGGGGTAAAAATGGGAGTTCATAACCCACTTGAATCTAATGTATGAAATATGATATGTCAAGAGCTTTGTAATGTTTTGAACAACCAATAAAAAATGTAAAAAAAATAAGAAAATAAACATTAGATGCTAATTAGCATTAGCTTGTGAGTTAACAAGAATTTTACTTTTAACGTAGTCAGGTAATGGTCACATTATTGGCATGAAAGTGAGGATAATTATAAAAAGCACTGCTCATTAACTAATTTCTTCTTTTACTCATCAAACACTGATTGAATAGGAAGAGCCTGCTCATCAAATATCTACCAAGCATCTCCCCTGTTCCAGAGCCTGTGATGGGTGTTCAAATAAAGTATCATTTATATGTTTAAGGAATAGAAAAAGTGGCTTCTGAAAATGGAGGCATAAATTCAAAAACTGGCACACAGTGCAACATGGAATCTTCTCCAAGACAACCCAAGGAAGCCAAGGAACCATGAGGTCTCAGAATCAAGTCAATATTATAACATCTTTTATCACTTGAGAAAAACATAGTTATCAATTATTCATCAAATTTCACAATGCAACTTGGAATTTTAAAGTATATTTAATTAAATGGATAAAAACCAATTCCCAGTTTTTTGACTGCTTTAAATAGTATATTAATTTAGCTTTGTTTTTATAGAATTTGTTTTTTATTAGCATTTATTAATTATACATGGGATTTGGTGTGATTTTTCCATACATGCACACAGTATACAGTGATCCAATTCAATCTCCCTTTCTCCAACCCACTCCTTACACACACACACCCTTCCCAATCTCCAGTCATCATTATTCTCCTTTCAGATCAGCTGTTTTAGCTTCTACATGAGAGAATATGTGGTATTTGTCTGTCTGTAGGGGACTTATGTAACTTAACCCAATGTTCCATCCATTCAGTTGCAAAGGACCGGATTTCCTTCTCCTTTATGACTGAATAATACTCCATTTGTTTATATAACACATTATTTATATCCATTCATCTGTTGACAGACACCTAGGCTGATTCCATGTCTTAGATATTGTGAATAGTGCTACATTACACATGGGTGTGCAGGTCTCGCTTTGGTTTCATTTTCTTTGAACATATACCTAGAAGTGGGATAACTAGACCATATGGAAGATCCATTTTTATTTTTTTAAAAATAAGGTCAGAAAAAACAAACAGGAATATTAACACTCATCAAAGATAAGACTGATTCATATTCAAATTGCAACAAAGATCCTTAAAAATTTTAAATAAGGGAAGAGGATAGATAACCAATATTTGAGAAAATGCAACATGTAAACTTAATTATAAAAAGGAAATCAATAACAGATTTTAGCTTTTGTGTGCTAACATTATCTAACAAATTATTCCTTTAAAAGCATTTAAAGGAAACCTCACAGCCTACATACCTATTAGAATACACCTGCTCTAGGTTACCTGTAGATTAACTGTTGAGATTTAGATCACTCTTATTCCAGAGAATTCACAAAATGTAATGCTAAAATATGAAAGAGTCAGTGTGAATCCTTCTGCCCAGTGGATTACAGATGAACCACCCACAGTCACCTGCCCCAACACTCCTGAAAGACGAGCTATTTCAGTTGATGGAGGCACCATCTAGAACTAGCCCCACTCTGCCTTAGACATCCATATCTGCCTCCCTTCTCCCATCCATACCTGCAAAACACCCCAGCTTTCACCTGCTGCTCACCAAGGCATGGGTGGATCTAGAACAAGTCAAATGAAATGTCTAAGATTTGCATTGGTGTGACACACATTTGTATATATTCAGTATTCATCTTTAGGTTGCAGCTCTGTGATTAATTGCACTACTTTCCTCAGAAAAGCCTCTGTCAGATTAAAATTTGCATCTTTTATAAATTGTTATTTTCTAGAATATTATCTCCTCTATTAATATAAATATTTCAGTATTTTAGTTTAGGATATTTGTGTATGTGCATGTGTGTACATGTGTGTGCACACCTGCACTTGGGAAATTCATTACTTGTATTTTGACTGCCCATGACTTAATCTAGTCTAAAATGTAAAAGTATACAGGAAATACATAGTTTGAAGCTTTGCACTGTCATCCTACATTTCTCTTAAAATAGAAGTAGGGGTTTTCCGACAGTACATTTTTGATCAAAAGGTTTACACACAACACAAACTCTTCTAAGTAAGAGGCTAAGAAGCTAGTTAGGAAAAAATACAGAAAGAGGGACAAACTCTGTAATTGTAGATTCATGGACTTTAAAACCAGAAGGACCAAGGGGCTGAGGTTGTGGCTCAGTGGTAGAGTGCTTGCCTAGCATGTGTGAGGCACTGGATTTGATTCTCAGCACCACATATAAAAAAATGAATAAAATAAAGGTCCATCAACATCTAAAAAAATATTAAAAGCAGAAGGACCTCAGACATCAGCAAGTCCAGGGTGTTATGTCGAGCCCTCATAATGAGCATCAGTGTAGGATAGGTTTGGAATTCACTAATTATATTTCTTTCAGACATATGGAGTGGACATTAATTTACTAAAAGTTCTGGAAAGTCCTGCAGTTTAAAAAATGCAAACACTATTTAACCCATTGCTTCCCAAGCATACTTATCTTTTTGTTTGTTTGTTTTAAATGAGATTTGTTGAAAGATAATTCACACTCAATAAAAAATCACACTTTTAAAGTATACAATTCAATGGTTTTTAGTATACTCACAGAGAAGTACCACAATCTAATTTTGGAACATTTTTACCACCCCAAACAGAAACTCCATACCTACCATTGTACATTTCCCCTCCCTGGCACCAGCAACTGGATCTCTCCTTCAAATCCTCTCAGGCAGTGCTGAACTTGTACAGTCATTTTGCAAATGAGAAAAATGAAGTTCAAAGAAATTAACTGGCTTAGCCAAAAATTCTACAACTAATTGGCAAATAGGGTTATATGAGTTTAGATAAAAGTGAGAAATAAGCAAAAATACCAGAATCTTTCCTTTCCCCCCACATCTCACCAGGTAGAAGTTGTTTTCTCTGTGTCTCCGTCTCAGTGCTTTTGCTTGGACTCACATTCCCTCAACTTTTTCTTGCTTACTTAATCCGTATATTATTCAGCTTGAATTCATTTATTAATGAGCATGCTCTTTCCTCCGGGAAGACTTGACACTAATCTCCTCCACTGGAGTTGAGACAATGACTTGCCAGGAGAATGGCTTTAATGTGGAAGTAGCAGGAACTGGATTCCCTTGATAGGAGTGGAATCAGTCAAGAGGAGGAAGTTTTCTTAAATTGATTATAAAGTAGATGATGCCTTCCCTATTCTAAGTCCTTCAGCTCCTTCTTTTTATTTATTTATTTATTTTTTATTTTCTATTTTTTTATCAGTGCCACCAGGCAGGGCCACTGGCTCCTTGCCCCTTACACATGGTGCCTTTCTGCTACTCATCTGCAGTGAGGCTTTTTTTTTATTATTGATTTTTAAAAAAAATAAATGATAGTGGAATGCATTACAATTCTTATTACACATATACAGCACAATTTTTTCATTCTCTGGTTGTATATAAAATACAATTGACACCAATTCTTGTCTTCATATATGTACTTTGGATAATGATGTTTATCACATTCCACCATCTTTGCTAATCCCCTGCCCCCTCCCATTCCCTCTCACCCCTCTGCCCTATCTGGAATTCATCTCTTCCTCCCATGCTCCCCCTCCCTATCCCAATATGAGTCAACCTCCTTATATCAGAGAAAACATCCATCCGGCATTTGCTTTTTGGGGATTGGCTAACTTCACTTAGCATTATCTTCTCCAACGCTATCTGTTTACCTGCAAATGCCATGATTTTGTTCTCTTTTAATGCTGAGTAAAATTCCATTGTGTATATATGCCACATTTTTTTTTATCCATTCATCCACTGAAGGGAATCTAGGTTGGTTCCATAGTTTAGCTATTGTGAATTGTGTCACTATAAACATTGACGTGGCTGTGCTCCTTCTTCTCCACACTCTTTCCCCTTCCATTTTTCCATGTTCTCAAGTCCACAAGAAAATGTCTGCACTGCCCAGGAGTTAGAGAAAATAAGTTTGCATGCTTGCCTGCAATGTCTTGTAGATGTTCTAGCACGATACATTCCTTTCATTTACATGGCCTAGCTGAAAACTGCCCCTTCTAGCTAGGGTCTCTCCTATGTCACTCCCAAATTAAGAAGAAAGTACCATTACAGACAGTACATTTCTTTAAAATGTCATTCCATCCTATTAAATGCAATGCACTTCACTTAAAATTTGAGCCTCTGAATAGCCTTTGTGCTATAATCTGTCATACTATGTTGGTTTTCATTTGCCTGGTTTACTTATACCAAAATCATAACAACAACAACAACAATAATGATAAAATAACAACACTGGCAATAGGAGGAGTTGAACCTTGTATCATTCCTCAGAACTCGGTGGAGTTGATAGCCATCTAACCACATCTCACCTAGTGCTCCCTGAAACAACACTCTGAGTCAGTTGGATGGGATTCCAACCCATGGCAATGAACAGGAAGAACATCGGTCATTAGAGATTAAACAAATCTAACCTAGTCTGGTCCTCTGTTTATAAGTACCAGCCCTTTGGGCATTTTTCCCGTCTATGAATAGGAAGCCATATGGGAGATGGTTCATGAAAAGTTTTGCAATAGCATAGAAGGACCATGTGCATCTTTATCTATATATAGCAAGTTTAATATATTTCCCTCTATTTTATTCTATTAAAATAAGGATCCAACACACTTAATACATTCTATATGCATAACTCAGCAGCCATCATGTGACCTAGGGAAAGTACAGCAGTAAGAAAGTTGTAAAGAAATGACACAGGAATAATTAAGTCTAAATGATGGGAAGGGGAATGATTATTTTCTTCCTTGAACTTTTAATAGAAATTGCCTATCACTTAGAGAAGCACTGTCCTGCTTAGTATAAAGATGTGAGGCTTCCAGATTTTTATTTCTACCTGTGAAGATGTCTATGTCATTGGCCACTCAGGACTTAGTATCTGCTTCATACCACCCTCCATACCTAGGAGGAATTCCTAGGACACAAAAGCAGAGAAGGTCCCAAGAAGGACCTTCACAACTTGTGGTGTTTATTTATTCTTCAAAGATATCCAGAGACCAAAATTAGGTGTCAATGGTCACATAGTACAAAACCTACCCTTTCCATCTAAACCAGTCCTTTGTGATTGCCCCTGGATCTTTAAAGCCTTTCTCTATGAACACTGTCATGCTATGCAATGTATTTATTGAGAGTTCACACTGTGTAAAATAACAAGCTCATGCCAAACATCCCAGAGAAATAAGTCATTATATAAATAAGAAGCAAGAATGTATAAAAAGAATATGTCAGTACAAAATGCATGTATAAGTAAAAGAGTAAAATTTACTCTGATGGGGAAATTGGGAGAAAAGAAAAGTCTTCTTTGAGGAGATTGCATTGAATGATGCCTTGAAGGACAAAAAGGTTTGTAACTTGGGAAATAATGGATGGAAGGCCACTACTGACTGAGGACACAGCTGATTGTGAGAGAGTCAGGACTGCTGCAGAAGTTTCTGTGAACTCACTCAGTTGGGTGACTGGGAATCTGAATTAAAAGAATTTGATAAAAGAAAAATTTTCTATGAAGTTATACATAAAAGAAAACCCATGTATTTCTAATACCATTCCTTTGATCTTCTTTGGAAAGCTACTACATAAATGCAAAATATTACTTCTATTAAAGTCAGTATTTTTAAGTTGCAACATTTTTAGAACACTTGAAAGTAGATTTTTTTTTCTCTCCAAGATAGAAAAATTCTAAGAAATTAAGTAAATTCCACATGAATAATCAAGTCAAAGAACAGTGAATGTCTCAATATAATGAGAAAAGAACAAATTCCAGGGAAATGCTAGATCTTTAAAATTATTCAGTACAGATCTTATGCTCCTTAGAAGCCAAGAATTCTTGTATGTTTAACTTTGTTTGGTCTATATATCCAAATTATGCTACACTTTCAGTTAATCAAAACCATTTTATTAGATCAGCAGTAATGGCAATTTTAAATGTCAAAAAATATATGTTGGTTCCTACTCATCTGGGGATTGAAAGTTTAATTAGTGCAGCCCCTTGATTTTATAGTAGAGGCAAATGATGCCCAACCAGTGGGTAAGCAACTGGCTAAAGGTCAGCCGACCACTTAAACTGGAGGAAACTGAATAACTTGCCCAAGATCACACAGGTTGCAATTGGTAGAGTCAGAATTACAACAGAGGAGAGCCTAGACCCCCTCACCTTTACTGCCTACCTGCCATGGAAAATTAACACAATCTCCCATAAGCAGGTAGAATGCTATAGATGAAAAGCCATGCAAATTAAAAGTGGAGGAAAATAAATGCTATGATTATAAGTGTAAATAAGTATATATATTGCCTAAATTGCTTCAATGGCATAAAGGAACAAGTATTTCTAAACGACTAGGGTGGAAATCTAAATAATGTGCACACTTGCTAATTTATTATATTATTTGCTACAGAAAAAGACAAAAAAATGAAATGAGAAAAATGCAGTCTTCATTTCTCTTGCTTTTTCAGGGCATTAAAATATCCAGTATATTTTTTAAAATATTCACCTCAAACTCACTACTCAAACACATTAATTGCATTGTTATTCAATAATTTGGAATAATTAAAGATACTTCTTTTGATAAGTAGCAATCATGACTTCAAAGCAGGGGGGCAGAAATAGTTGAACAGTCTTAGATATAAGAATTCTTGACAGGTATGCTGGTGCACATCTGTAATCCCAGCAGCTCAGGAGGCTGAGGCAGGAGGTTCTTAAGTTCAAAGCCAGTCTCAACAATTTAGCAAGGCCCTAAGCAAACTAGTGAGACCTTGTCTCAAAATAAAAAGATAAAAGGGCCAGGGATGTGGCTCAGTGGTTAAGCATCCCTGGGTTCATTCCCCAGTACCAAAAAAGAATTCTTACATCCATAGCTTCTAAAAGTTCTATCAAAGATAAAGATTTTACACCCAATATCCATTTTTCCTAACAACCCACCACGCTGTAATTATCCATACATACAACTAAACTTTTTTCAAGCTCTTAAATTTCACTCTGCGTCCTCTTAGCAAAAGAAAGCCAGGATGAGCAGGTGGGACTGCAGGACACAAGATGGTGAAATTACATAGTCCCTGAGCTAAGCACTTTCTAACTAATATCCCTTGTTTTCAAATAACAATAATTTTATTCTAGTTCTAGTTATTGTTGTTTTTTTTAATTTCCATGATAAACAGCCCAAATTCACTCTATTTGTAATTGTGTACATTAGAATTTGACTTCTGGTATCTGTCTAACTCTTTTGTTGTAGCAACCTGAAAAGGGTAAAATGTCAACGTGATGGAGATTAAATGTCCTAGAAACCAGTTACTACTATGACCCCTAATTGGCAGACTAAGAGAAAAACTAAAATTACCTGATGGGACACCATGTTTGGTGCTTCTCTGAGGAATGATTCTCGAAACTGGGCAACTCCCTTGGGTGAGCCCTGGAAGCTTTACCTATGAAGTTGTTATAAGATACTTTGGCACCTGCTGGCATGAGTCTTCTAAGCTAGATGCCCCCACCTCTGTCCAGTGTGGATCTATTCCTCACTCCTGAACTGTGCTATGTGAACCATTCAAGGCCTCTCTCCAAGAAGAACAACTGCCCCATAACCTTTTGGTTTAGTTAGCCTTTGGGGATGGTCCAATGTAGTCTTAGAATCAGGTTAATTGAACTTAAGGAGATCCTTTCTAGGTAGTAGGATCCCGTCCCTTCAGCCTTTGCGTTTCCAAGCTAGAGTTCTTGTCTTTACATTCTGTCATCAGATAACAACTACTTCCCCCAGGTCCTCACTCACAACCTTGACACTAACTTGATCATTGGAGTGCTCTTATCTGATTCCTCCATGTCTGCCTTTCTGGAGAAATGACACAAGAGTTTAATGATATAGCATATACACCAGATATTATATAAGAACAAGATAAGTATTTTGTTCTTCTGCTAAGATAATTTCCAGTAAGACCAGGTAAATAATTGAATATTTTGATCACAATACCTTATCAATTTGGTGTTACTAAAAAATATACAAGGATCCTAGATCCCTTGTGGGGATCAAGTGTTAATATCTGTCTTAATCTGTTCAGGCTACCCTACAAAATACTTTAGACTGGGTCATTCACAAACAACAGAAATTTATTGCTTACAGTTTTGGAGGCCAGGAAGTCCAAGAACACGGTGCCAACAGATTTGTGTCTGGTGGGGGCTCTTACTCTCTGCCTCTTAGATGGGGCCTTGTTGCTTCATCCTCAAATGGCAGAGAGGACATGAAGCTTCCTTCAACCTCCTTTATAAGGGCACTAACTCCACTCATGAGGGCTGTGCCCCAAAGGTCACATCTCTCTACACTATCACATTAGGCATTAAGTTCTAACATATGAATGGGAGGGTACCAATATTCAGATTGTAGAAATGTTTAATTATTAATTTTTAATAGTTTTGGATATAAAATAATCCCTTGCAAAGACTCCAGTTCACCAAAGCTAACTGGGATCATCCACAGTGAGGGAAAAAAGATGAACCAAAGCCAAAGACTCAGAGGTAAAATGCAGAGTCAAGAAAAAAATAGCATCAAAACACAGAAACAAAATGAAGTATAAGAGAGGGATGCAAGTGATGGGAACTGGAACAAAAGTTGGGAATAAGCTGGTAGATCCTAGATGACCACCATAAGCCACTTTCATGGCCCAGGATTATATGACACAGGAATTTCAGGATGACCTACAGGAACAAGGATAAACTAAGATGACTGAATCTTAGGACCTCAGAGGGTACAATGAGCCAGAAGCACTCTTCTTATTCCGAATATTTGTGCATCTATGAGAGTTTTCATTCCTTTCATTTAATTCAGAAAATTCAACAGTGTTTACTGATAGACTTCTCTGTACTAGGCACCAAGGTACAGGCACCAAGGTACTATTGACAGTGCCTTGTCCTCAAGACGCCTCAGCTCTAGATGGGAATCAGCAATGCTTCCTTAACTCTGTTCTTCACAGCCTAACAGTTATGGCAAAAAAAATGGAATACCTTTAGATTTCCCAGTTCTCACTATCTACAAAAGCAATGGTGTTCATACTTTTCCATAATTCCAAATGTTTCTTTAAAAAAACACTTCAATATACTGCCTTCTAGAGAAAGAAAATTCAAGGGGGAAAATAACAGGCAAAAATTTTAACTACAGATTTTCAGGAGACAGAAATGATCATCATCAAATAAGCTTTTCTTTATGGTAAGATCACACTACATCTTGAGTTAGAATAATAAACCTATATTTCATAACATTTTTATCATAAAAGCAATACATATGCAATGTATTAGAAAATCTGGATAATACTGAAGTAAAAAAAAAGACAACAAAAATCACTTGCAATACATAATAGCCAGAGATATTCACTGTTAGTATCTTGATGTATTTCTCTCCATATAGACAGATGAACAGAAACAGTGGATTTATATAGACTTAACTATATATTTTTATGTATCACACAAATACAGAGTTGTATATCCTACTCTTAACATTGACAATTTTTTTTAAAGAACTGAAATACTAGCCAGTTATGTTAGCCACTGATGGGAATAGAATTTTAAACCATCTCCTGAAAGTGTGCTTGGGGATTGCTTTTTCCAAGTCCACTTATCTTCAATCTTCCACTTTGACTTTAATCTTCTATTATTTTTCTTTCCATTTAAGTGGTCTTTCAAGTTATTCCCATAGTTCAACATTAGCAGCTTGGTTTTTACTTACCATAAGAGCTGCCTATTGTTGTGTGAACGGGTCGATATAATCAATAAGTCATACATAGGTTATAGATTATAGGAATAAGGTAAGATAACAAGGATAAGCAACAGTAAGACATAAGTTCATAGATAAGTTCGTGAGGAATGATCCTAAGTAATAGTAATAAAATCATGTAACTGTGAGACATAGGCTATGGAACAGTGAAAGGTGATAAGTCAGTAGGCCAATATAGTTATAGATAAATATAGGCTGATAGGTCAATATAGATATAGACAAGGTTAAATCAAATATAGTTGTGAACAATTGTATAGCTTGATCAGTAGTAAAATGATAAGTAAATGAGATAACTGCAAGCATCAAATAAGTCCCTAGTACTAGGACAGCAGGAACAGAGTCACTGTGGCTATACGAGTGTGGCCGTAGGGACTCCATCTTACTGTTTTAGACTCTATCCCAGTTTTTCTGCTACTGCTCCTGTGAAGAGGGAACTGCATGACCCATTTCTGAGAAAGAGAAACGAAAGCTGTCTTCTTTTTAAAAATTGTTTTTCTGTACTTTGTATCCCACAGAATGTACCCAACTCAGGATATAGTGGTGGTCCTAGTGAGCTACATCCCGGGTCTGAGTACATATATGGGTCTACATGACTTTCAAATAGATTATCTTCCCTGCTCAGCTGAAACTCAGGATATGGCTGTCTAACACTTGTTCGGACCTAGACGTAATTAAGCTAACTGCTTTTTTTAGCCTCTGTAACTTGCTTGCTTGCATGATGCTGAGAAAAGTCCCTGAGTTGATGTTGTCAAGACACAGGCTAGGAAAGGGCTGTTCTCCCACAGAGCATCAGTCTCTACAGGGGGAGACAGCCCCTGGCCAGGTAAATAAAGCTCTCTTTTGTTTGAATTCAGATTTAGAGTGTTTCTGAGGCAGCTCCCCATAACACCTATTATCTATAAACATTTGTACAAGTGTTAAATAAGATGATCTCCAAACTACCTCCTGGAAGAGCCTATTTGTCCACTCAGAAGCACCTATTGATCTACACTTTGGTTCCTTGGCCAGCTTCCCATTCATAACAAAAGACTGTGAATACAGGGGGAACTGGGACTCAGTTACTTCATTAGGCTTCCTGAAAGATTAAAAAATTGCATGTTCTACAACACTTAACAACAAATGCATGTTCCTCCATTAGCTCTAATACATTATTCTTCCTTTCTCTAATATAAATCATTATTTGTTACTATTCATTTGCTCTGAATACTAATCTCCCAATCATGTGGATCTGGTTCGATGGTCCCAGGGTCTTTCCTGAAACCCTTTCGTTGACAGGCACCCCATAGGGACACCAGCCAATGTTCCATAAATGCCCCCCCAAACTGTCACACACCAAGCTTCCTCAACATACTTGGACAAAGGCCATACAGTCTTGGTGATTTATTTGTATCTAGTGTGCTGATTAGGTCTGGAGTACCCTAAGCACTTCTTGATATATTATCTCCAGTGTGTGTACTGCTTGAGAAAGCCTTACTACAGGAATATTACTCAGCAAAAATAGAAGCAAAGGATTCATTTATACTCTATTTTATCACGTCTTATCTCTGAGTGTATGTTAGGTGTGATGAAAGCCAACTGCTTCCACAATCCTGATTTCCCAGTATTTGTCTTTCACTATTGTTTTAGAAATATATTGTAAAGATTCATCTTTGGCTACTTCATGTCTAGTGTGCACAGGATCTATCACCCTTTATGGACTCAATTTAGTAACATAACCCTTCAAATATTTTTCATTCCTGAATTTTTCCCCCTATTTAATGTTTTAAAGAACTTGAGTACAAGGCCTTCATTTTTCTTATCATAGGTGGTTTCCCATAAGAGAATTTATATATTCCCACTTTCTAATGAGCAATTCGGCTTTTTAAGTATTTCTTTCCAGCCCTCTTCCCTGCTCCAAGTGTCAGCACTGAATTCCCTTTTAGGGAATGATTATACACTTGATGTCTTTCTTTGGAGTCCTCTCTATCCATTAGAACACTGAGCTAAATTAAATTGAAATGTATATCATTCATCACTATATGCTCCAATCTGTGTTATATCTGTTATGTACTCAGTGAACACTTCATGAATGAATGTGTGATATCAACAAATAAAAATCATGGTCCACTTATAAGATGTCATGTCCCATGCTAAGCATGCATTATGTCATCAGATCTCGAGTGGTAGACTTGTAAACTCGTGTATCCCCGGCATATAGAACAGAGCAGTACAAACTAGGAAATCACTAAATATTTGTTGCATAAGTAAATTAACAATTGCATAAGGTAGGTGCATTATTCATGTGCTAAACATAAAAAACTGAAACACAGAGGTTCATTTTCTGAAGTTCCATAGCATGTTTTAAGCCATAACTTGAAACCAAAGCCCAAATATTTAACCAAGATATTACTAGTAAATTCAACACCTACCCACATTAATGCAAACAAAATTAACACCATTCATCTTAATAAATATTATGCAATGCCACAAATAAATAATGTGAGCAATAATTTTCCAAGAAAAGATTCGCAATTTCTGGGCTTTTATAAATAATCAGATAGGCAGACATCTCTAAGTTTCTTATTGCTACCTATGCAAGTGAAAATATGATTTATCTTTAACCAATGTCTTCTCCTACATTTGTACACTAGTTAATAAGGATTTCAGGACTTTTTCTTTAGAGGTTTAAGTCATCTGTTTTGTCAATTCTTTTTCAAATAAAAATAGCACTAATGAAATAATCATTTAAGACTTCATTGTCAATTGTCTACAGAATTTATGAGGAATTTCTGCTTACAAAGTAGAAAATTTACATATTTCTGGAAAATTCTTGCCGCTATTGGTCACTTGATTTTCTTGAAACACTACCACTAGGACATCCTTCTTCAGAGTTATGATGATTTGTATCTTTAACAACTTACTACTAAAAATAATAAAATGAAAAGGGTGGTTCCTTAAAATCATTATTAGCTCTCTCTTTAAATCTTTATTAGCCCACACCTTGGTGGGAGCTAAGTGATATTTAGCAGACAGCAGAGCCTTTCAATGGTGGTACATTATGGTCCCTGAAGCTGTGGATTGAATAGTAAAATGAGATGCAGAATTAGAAGTAGGCAAACATCAAAGATGTCACCCAGCATGAAGGAAGAAAAGTAGGGAAGGGGAGAGGGAATAAGGAAGAAGGGAGGGAAGGATTTAGGGGCAACTTGGATTTGAACTCTGCCATTCACCTTGGAAAACTCAACCTCTGAGAACCTCAGTTGTTCCATCTGTAAAACTGGGGTGATTGTAAACTGTACAGTATAATACAATACATGGTATGGTGTTTTACTTGGCATTACTTGCCTAGAATCAGTCCAATTTATACATTCTCTGCTATAAACATTCACCTTACAAAGACAATCGACAAATTCAAAAAATAGCCCCATGAACTGTGTCTACCTTTTTTGGTCTGGAAGCATTTCTGATATTTTTAACCCAAGAAACCAATGTTCAATTTTCAGCATGTTTTACGTATCTATGAGCTCAAAAAGCCTACTGTTTGCTCTCAAGACTAGAGTGCAGTAAACCTCTGTTTCAACAAGGAAGCCTCTTTTAAGTCTTGTTTCATTCTGGTGGCTTTGGTTGAGGTGGAAACTAAAATTGAAAACAGATAGATGTTTTACATTTAAATGGGTTTAACATAAATGTGCATTAAGCCATTTCATGGACGATTGCACAAATATCTTTTGCAAACTTGGTACACGTGAGCACATATACAGTAACCATTCATGTCTTCCAGAGAAATAAGGTGCAGATGTGAAATTTTAAACAGCTACTTGGAGTTCCTTTCACTGGAAAGAAAATGTAATGGCTTTAAGGGAATTGCTCTAATAATACCATGGCATCTGCAATGGCTGGCCAGAGCAGAGCAGAACAGAGTGTATGTCACCGCAAGTCAATTTAACAAGAAATAAGCTTCCCCCTAGAGAATCTAAACTCCCTTGCCTCCCACAAAGAAAATTGAATTTTGGAGGTCACACCTTGGGTAGGTTACCGAAGGGAGAAGCTTAACATTGTTTTTGTCATGTGCTCTGGGAGGTCAATGCTGTTCCACCAACAAGTCGCTATCAAAGATCTATTTCCACCTCCCCAATGCTCCGAAATTAAAACAAGTCTCCGGAGTACATTAGGATGGCAAGTGATTGTGACACTTAAAGATACCTGGGACCACGCAAGACACAATCATGTCCAAATATCAAGTTTGAATCACACAGTAAATAGTAGGTTCCATGGGGGTTAAGGGTCTGGAGGGGTTGCTGGCAGAAGTGGTGAGACTGCAGTGGGGGGTCAGAATGAGTTAGATGGAAAATAGAGTTTTATGTTGAAATTGATGGCTTGGTCAAATATGAATCAACCGAACTGCTGTTACCAAAGAGAAAAACGGTCACCAAGTGAAGCCCAGAGGAAGTCCCTACTCTAGGTGGACAGTCTCCGCCCAGGATCCTAGGAGTGGGTTGTCCAAGGGCCTAGCACCCTTTCACAGCAACTGGGAGGTGGCCCAGCACAGTGCACCTCCTAGCAGCCGGCTTCTCTCCAACCCACTAACACCACCCCCGCAGCAACATGTGGGGTGCTGCCACTCCGCTAGCTGACCGGGAACTCTCTGGAGTTCCTGGTGAATGCACGCTTGGCCCTGAGAAGGTACTGAATTACTCCTGGAGAAGATTCCTCCAGCCTTGAACTTGGCAGCTCCTGACGTTTCCATCCCACCCCACCGCGCTCCAGCACAAAACACAGGCACACACACGCCCCTCTAGACACACGCGCAGCGCTTTCTGCCCACTCTGAAGGAAAGCATGAAAGCTGGGTGTAGAGGCCGTCACCACAGCTCCGCTGGCCTTGGGGCGGGGGTGAAGGCTGTCCTAGCGCTAGGTAGTTCCAGCGACTCAGCCCACTCTCAGGCTTGGCCCAGGCCAGGCATCAGCTGGGGGCCCGCTACCACCAAACGCGTCTCCTTTTGTGCTCCTCGGGGAAGCCCGTCTCTACTCACCCGGGCTGCGCGCGGATTCCGGGCGCCAGCGGCAGCCAGCTGCCCCATCCCACGAACACTGCGGCGCCCCCAGAGTGTGCAATGCGGAGCCCCGCCAGCGCGCGGCCGGAGCCCGGGAGCGCAGGGAGGGAGCGAGGGAGGGAGGAGAGATCGCGGCGGGGAGGGACAGGGGGCGGGGGCCGACGGGGGGCGCGCGCGCCACTCCCACTCGCGCCCCGCACTCGCGGGCGCCCGCTGCTGCGGCCGGCCAGCCCGGCCTCTCGGGTCGTGGGAGCCAATCAGTGCGCGCAGGAGGAGCCGAGCCCTCCGCGGTGCGCGCTCATTGGTCTGGCGCGCGCGACCCAACTCCGAGAGAGTCAGACTAAACGCCAAGTCTGTAAACTCCCCGCCAGCAGGAGACGTCCGCCCCGCGCAGGTGGGGCGCCCCGGCGCCGCTCTCTGGCAGACTGGGTGAACGGAAAAGGTGGGGGATTTGGGACCTGCCCGGGAAGCCTGTTCACAGTGAGCGTCCAGAGCAAGCAGTGTTTGCTCAGGTTGCAGATTCCTTCCTGTGCGCGACACCCGCTCCCCGGTGCCTCTCCCTGAGCAGCCCAACTCATCCTGCCCAGCAGCTGCCAGGTAAAACCGAAGGGACCAAGCCAAATCTCACGCTCTACCCTTCCCCTTCGAGACACCCGCTGAACTTGAGCTGGAACTGAAGAGCAAGTGGAGTTCCAAACGCCAGGGCGTGCAGAAGCTGCTTGACATTTACAATTGAGGACCCAGACTGAGGGACAGTGGATACAGGGATGGGGAGGCAGATGTTTGTTTGGAAATGGGAATGTAATTATGGTTTTTGGTGGGAATCGCCCAGGGAATAATTCTCCTGCGTTCTGCCAAACCCTTTTCCCAAGTAACGCCCCCAACCCAGCCCACCCTTCTCAGGATACTGATTTTTCTCTTCCTTGTAAATCATGTTTGATGCTCTTGGAGTTTTCAGTTGGGAGCCTTGAAGTGCAAGCAGAATTCATCTCTGTCTTCGTCCATCTGAGCTAAGCCAGAAGCTGATGGGGAGCTGGGGTGACAAGGGAGGGTCTCCCAGGAAATCTGAAGGAAGGACTCCACGGGGGAGCTCGGGACTAGCCGCCCCACAACCCTTAGCCTGGAAACTGCCTTGCTAGGCTACCTTAGCTATGCCCGCCACAATGGCTACATGGGTCTTAGAGGTCTCCCCCCAACCCCCACCCCTCTTCTCCGGGCCTCTTTGAATCTCCCTGCCTCTCCTCTTCAATCTATTATAATCTATTTCAACATCAAAACATCCTTTATTTCCCCCCCCCCTCCCAAGCATCCTTTTATTTGGAAGGGGTTAGGATAAGGTATTTTGAATCAACAGCTCCTTAACCTTCCTCCCAATTAGTTTATGCGCACAAATTTACACAAGCTCAGGGTTCAAGTGAACAAAAATAATTAGCACTCCTTTAGACCTTTGGACAAACAAGATGGAGATGCTCCAGTGTTTGTCTTCCTACAAGGCTCGGCACTTTTAATAGATTAAATATGAATTAATCAAACTGACCCTGGCTGTGTCCCCCCCAGTATCTGGGTAGATAACCTCTGCAGGTTAGTATCTGTTACTAATGAGGGCATGTCCAGGGTGTCATGGCTGCCACTCATTTAGCTTCCTTTCCAGGGAAGAAATTGCCTTCTTCAGTTCTCCACCACGAACCTACTTCATTTGATTTTTTTTAAAAAGAATGATTTCGTGCATAGTTTAGTTAAAACTTAATATTTGAATTCAAAATGAAGTTCAGCATATTAAGGCAGTTCATAAGACCATAGTGCTGGGTAGAAATGGAATCCTTAGACTCTTTCTTCTCTCTCTCTCTCTCTCTCTCTCTCTCTCTCTCTCTCTCTCCTCTCTCTCCCTCACTCTCTCTCTCCAAAAATGTATTTTAAAAAGATAGAATGATGTGCATATAAAATATCAACAGTGGTTACTCTGTGTGTTGGGATAATAAATAGCATCCTGTTTTCTTCTTTATATTTTGTTGAATTTTCTAAAGAACATGTAATATCATAAACAATGTTAACTACCATAGAGTATTCCTCAGGCATCATCAGTAAAGCTAAGGTGTTAAGTCTTCCTTCTACTTCACCCTTCATATCTTATTAATCACTAATTCTATCTTCTGGAATAGCTTTCAGGTCTAACCCTCAACATCTCTGTTGCCTTATCCTGTGTTATCAGAGCTGTAGCAACAGCTACATTCTTCTCTCCATACTGCCATCTCTATTTGAGAATTGCTAATGTGATCACATCATTAAAATCTGTCAGTCCCCCAAATAATGAAGTTGAAACTGAAGGCCTTTACTTCCTGGTCTGAGTTCAGCCTTCCCTGTGGGCCTCATCCTGCCCCTATCCTCATAGGCAACTTTTGCCAGGGAAGTGGACCTTCACAGTCTGTGTCTAAGACCTCCCAGTGCTGGAATGTTGTCTTCTCTTCCCCCTCAACTCTCCCCTCCCCTCAATGGCAAGTTCCTACTTCAGCTTCAAGATTCACTTCAAATGTCACCATTATAATGAAGTCTTCAAAACTGCCAGGGGTGGAATTATCAGTTCCTCAGGGCTGTACTTCAATAGCAGGCACTATATCTATTCAATGACTGTTAATCCAGCTTCTTCTATGTGCCAGGCACAATGATGAAAACATACATTGTATTTGTTCTCCTGGAGTGCACCCTGAGACAGACATTAAATCAAAGAAAAAAAATTCAAACTGAGATAAGTGTCATAGAACCATTATATGTACAAAAAGAAGCAGAGTTTACTTTGAACATATGTCAATCATAATTCTTACTGAATTGTTATGATCTTTTGATTTATTTATTGAAAGTTTTGTCTCCCATGATATTCATCTATGTATTCTCATATAGAACATAGTACCAGGCTCATAGTAGGCACTCTGTAAAAATATTATAGTAAATAATACATGGGTGAATAAATGAATGAGTATTTCAAACCCCCACAAAGCATTAGGGTTTCATGTGTTTACATGTTTCTATTGAACAAGATCCAAAAAAAAATTATTTCTCTGTTGTGAAAGTTATCATCATTACATACTTGTTTCATTGTTCTTAACTCTATTTTGGTTCTTCCTGCAAAAATTATCTAATATCTTTCTACTTGATTTCACATTTAGGAGATAAAGCTAATGTGTTATGTGTAGATAATCTGTTATTGGTAGGAGGAATTTATTGTTTTTTTAAAGCAACTTTTAACATTTAAAATTCCAGGACTGATAATTTTAATACACAAAGTAAAATCACAACCTGCAAGAAAAAATAAATAAAATTAGGCTTCGTCAAAATTAAACTATTTTCTCTGCAAATAACAGTGGTAAGAAAATTAAAAGACAGGCACAGACTGGGAGAAAATATTTGTAAATCATATATCTGGCATACAACTTGTAGCTAATATATTCAAATAACTCTCTTATTGTTAAGACAATAAGAAAACAACAAAAATTTTTAAGTCAGCAAAATAATTGAACAGACACTTCTCCATAAAAGATACAGAGATGATAAATAGTACACAAAATGATGATGCTCAGTATCTTTAGTCATTAGTGAAACGCTAATTAAAACTACTATGAGACACTACTATATATTTTTACTTTTTTTTATAATTACTTTTTTTTTATAATTGTTACTATAGGAAAAAATAATAATAAAACAACAGTGATATCAAGTGCTATTGAGGATAAATAGCAACTAAAATTTTTGTACATTGCTGGTAGGGACACAAAATGGTATGGCCATGATAAAAATTGTTTTGTAGCTTTTATAAAGTTCAATATACACCTAATCATATAATATATTAATCTCACTCCTAGATATTTACCCAAGTTAAATGAAAAGCTTATGTTCACACAGAAAGCTATAAACAAATTCTTATAGCAATTTTACCAAAGTCTTGAAACAACCTGAAACTTCCTTAGCTGGGGAATAAACAAAGTGTAGTGCATCCATAGAATGGAATACTGCTCAATAATAAAAAGGGTACACTGTTGATCCAAACAACAGTCTACATCTCAACACATTATAACAAGTGAAAGAAAGAGATTCAAAAGCCTAAATATATACAAAGATTAAGAATGGCAGAGCAAAAAGACAAAGAACTTGAAGTTTTTCATGATAATCGAGTCACTCTTTCAGGTCTGAAAGATCTCTATTTCCATGAGACAATTGTTAAACCTTGTTATTTCAAGTTTTCTGGCACACAGGGCTAAACCTCATTTTACCTAGCATATGAATGCATAAGTTAATTAATGAAAATTCCACTCAGTGTAGGCTTGTCATATTCACTGAAATATCACCAATGCTCCTCCTATGAGGCTGATACACAGAGTGGATACTCAATAAATATCAGTTAAATGCATGAACAGATAAGAATGAAGATAAAGTTAGGATTTTGCAGGAATGTAACAAAATTTTATATTCAGATCAGTGTGTTCCCCTTCAATGTAGTGACTTTGGCACATTACATTTTTCATTCCAATAACATTGCTTCCATCTCATAATGTATTCCCTCTCCCCCTTCTGCTTATTAAAATATTATCCTTTCTTTAGGTAAAATTTCTTCTTTTAAATAAATTATTTGCTTGCTTGCTCTCCCTCAATGATCAAACAATAAATTTAACATATCTTAACATTTTACTCATTTTTCAATATTCTAAGTAGCATCTAATTTATCTTCTTTATCTCTAATAAATACAAGAAGTTTATATAACATACACAGAGTAAAAATAAAAATCCAGATTTTATGCAAAGCTTGAGAGATTTAGGCTCAAAAAACATCATATTTCCAGATGTATCACTTAAAGTAATTTTCATTTATTGGACACTGATGGTTGACATTAAGCTCTTGAAATATCATTAAAATATTTCTGCTCTAACCAGTTTGCACAGTCAAGTGACTTTTAAAAAATCATTTACGGCCAAGCTGCTGTTATGGAATTTATTATAAGAACTCAATTTTCTCTACCAGTTTTTCTGCTAGAAAACAGTATCCCCGACTGCCAGCAAAGACCCCTCAGTTGCCTTAAGATGTCAGTTTTATACCTTGTTTCTAATGGGGAGCACGCTTTGCATAAACACAGATACCATGAGTTTGTCATAGTAACTCTTCCAATAAATGAGTTTGTCTCCTAATGATCACTGACAATAAAAATATTGGGGCTTAAGGAGAAGAAAATTGAAGAAGATGGGCAGAAATATGTAAACTAAATAGGACATAAAGAATGGCTCCCAGGAGGTCCTAGAGTCTTACTGTCTTTATTTTTCCCAGTTTCTGTCACTGTATCTAAAATAATCAAGTGCTGGATGGATTTTCCCTATAATTTTATTTCTGTACTCAGGGCCAAGAAAGTTGGGATGGAAGTCCATTACAAGACCCTGGATTTCCATCATTTCATCATTTCTGTCTTCGTCCCCACTGCTGATGCTGATAATTCCACCATCAGAATAAATTTCCTCAGTCAGATGGCAAAGGAGGTGCTATGGTTGGAATGTGTCCCCAAAAGCTTGCGTTGAAAATGTCATCCTTAGTGTAGCAAAATTCAAAGAATCAATATCTTTAAGAGGTAAAGAGGCAGTGTGGACACTGCCCACATGAACAGATTAATGCCATTCTGTTGGAAGATGGTTTGTTATAATGGGGGAGTCTAGCTCCCTTCCTCGTTCTCTCTCTCTCTCTCTCTCTCCCCCCACCCCTCTCTCTCTCTTTCCCTTCTGCCTCTTGCCATGGGATGACATAACATGAAGGCCCTCACCAAATGTCAGTCCCTTGATCTGAAACTTCCTGGTTTCTTGAACAGTAAGAAATTTCTGTTTTGTAAATTACTCAGTCTCAGGTGTTCTGTTATAGCACCAGAAACAGACTAAGACATAGGGTTGATTCTGAATCATGGAAAGGATTGCCTGGGACACTGTGCTGACAAGGAACATGAGGCCAATCTGAATAATCGTTTAATTAATCTTTGGTGAAGCAGGGTAATTGTAATTTCAATTTTAGACAAGTGCAGATTGAAGCTGTTGGGTGTCCAGGCAAGATTACTCAGGCTATAGTTGGTTATACAGGTCCAAAGTGCCACAGAAATACAAATTTTTGTGTCTCATATAAAATTTAAATTTAAGTATAAAATTTAAATTCTCACTGTTGTCTGCTGTGTCCATAATAAACACTGTAAACCAATCATGTGATCATGGGCTTGTTTCTTTTGAACCTAACTTGACTACCACCCCCCTCAATGACTGATCTTCATAACCATCAACAACAATAGTTGAGACAAGAAACAAAAAATGAATTTCATCACAAATCATACAATAAATTCAGGCTTAGCACTTTGAGTTAGTACAAAAAGATGGTAGTTAGTAAAGTTGTTTGTGATAACGAGAGCATTAGTCAAATGACTGATCATGTTGTCTAGGTTAGATTTAAAAAAGAAAAAAAAATCAAGATAAAATTAGAAATGAACTTTTTTCTTCTTATCAGTTCCAAGATTTGTGACATCTAGGTGCTATAATCTCTCACCTAGTTCCCTTAGTTTCTGTAAAGGTAATTCTGTATATTTAAATTAATGTTTCTGAGTGGGGAATGAGCTTTGGAGAATCCTATCCTACCAACCATCTTACTGATATCCACTCCAATCTGATGAGTTAAAACCAACATAATTCCCTGTCCTTGTATTATCAATTTTGGGACTAGGCATACTTTTTCCTCTTCTTACGTTAAATAAGACTGAAACCAAGAGACTAGGGTTTCTTTTGCTCCATGAAATACCTGCTCTTGAAAATAAAACTGTGCACCTATTAACTCCTTGCATTTAAGGCTTGTAACTCCTCAAGTGAGACTTCAAGGTTCTTGTCTTGCAGTGCCTTCCAATCTAAAAGTAGTAGGTCATCAACTGCCCAAACAGCCCCTTCTTTGTAACACCTGCCTGAAATCACCTGTCCTGGACCTAAAAACTTTATTATAAATACTTATGGAAATAAATGTAAACAACCCAGACAAAAAGAGGTTGTTCATTCACGGCTTTCAATTCAGGATAAGGATGTCAGCCACCATCATTGACATTTGGCAGAAACTAAAAGGCTGGCAGGGAGTGGTAAAGATGGACAGTGTTTTGTTTTTGATTTTGTTTTTGTTTTAAGTGAGGCTGGGGGACTTTAAATATGTTCTGGTTGGAAGTTGTTGGCATGGGGAGTGAAAGTAACCAACTAGACTAACTAAAAGGACTGGACTAACTAGAAGGAAGACGTCTATGTGATTGAGTTGGGGAACTTATTTGATTTTCTTTGTTTGGTTCTGTGTTAGAAGTGGGGGAAATGGGGGAGTTAGCAGCCATTGGCTAAGTCCTGGATATTTTGGATCAATTGCTATAGAAATTGTGGCTTGGCCTCAGAGTCTGCTTGCTAAGGAAGTTGTGGGTCATATTAGGTCACCTATGATCTGGCCAGTGTTTGTTGTATGTTCAGTCTCTGTATCCTTCCTTAATTTTTCAATTTTGAGATGGTGAGACTATGCTGGTTTTCATATTGCAGTAGGCCTAACAGATTTAGCTTTGCTTGATCCATTGGTGTCTCTGGTGGTCTTTTAAGGACTTAAATAATCCTTACCTTATACCACACACTGGGTTTAATCATAACTACATGCTCCTTCCCATTTTTCTCAATGAGAGATTATGTCAAAGAAAAAAAAACACCCTGATTTCTCTTAAGATTGTACAGTTATCTAGCAATACATCTCTTCTTGGTGCCTTCTCTGCAGAGTCTGGCTTCCCTATCTTGAGAAGTCCATGAATATCACAGGCCTCTAGGGTCCAGCTTCCAGGATCCCAGCAGTCAATCCTTTCTCTGGTCAGAGGGCATAAGGCATAGTCTGGCCAATCCAATACAAAAGTGCCTCTTTGCTAACATTTCGCCTAACTGGTAGATCAGGCAAATGTAGGACAGCCCTGGACTAATACTGGGAAAGTACATAGAATAATCAAATCTGGAAGTGTTGAAGTTCCCAGGAATTCTATGTTAACAGAATAGCAGTGAGTTTTGCCAACAGCACAAATTCATTTTTTATATACTATCTATTGAACACATAGTACATACTACAAGCTGGAAAGACAATGGTGAGGAAAGCAAAAACATAGTCGATGCCATCTCTCACTGAGATATCAGTTCAGTGAGAGAAAAAAATCATTAATCAAATAATCTAACAAATAAATATGCAATAGAAAAGTGTTAACAGGGGAATTTGAGAGGTTTCAGAAGGTATGCTTGAGGGAGTAAACATTAAAATTACTTTATTACATAATATGCTCATGTAAAATATACTCATAACAACACATTAAATAATTCATCAAAATAGCATTAGTAGATTTCTGCCTCCAGCTAAGATGGAGTAGCTGAGACTGAATTTACCCTCTATATTGAAGCATCCACAAACTGGACAATATCTGTATAAGACAGATACAACGTCGGACTACAAAAGACACAATCCTGAGAGACAGGAAACATTAAACAACATATGCTAACTTATTGGCTAGATTTTTCATCTGGGGAGAAGGGAGTTACAGATATGAAAAAGAGGGAAGAGGGGATCAGACTCCGAGTGAATCAATTGGAATTTGAGGTGTCAACATAAATTCAATCCCTGGTCCACATACGGAGGTACTTTAAGACGGAGCTCTTAAAATGATAATGATAACCTCTATGGATGTCTTCTTCATCTCTCTTCTTAAAGCTACTCTTCCCCTGAAGTTCCCTTAGAAGGAAAATGTTTATTTTATCAAATACTTGCTGTACCCAGCAAACTTGTGGGTTCGGCCTTCCAATGATAGTTCATTGATCTTTCTTGGACTTGATTATTGCAGGTTCTTGCTAAAGTATAATTCTCAAAGGGCTAAAAATTATGACCCCTATGCAAATTTAAAATAAAATTGTGTCAAAGATCTTATTTAATTCATTACCACATAAGAAAACAATATAAAAATACATTTAAAATTTTAAAAATAAAACAAAAATAACCCCAAGAGTAGTGGGAGTGTGTATATATACAATTTAATGAAGAAATACCAAGATAAGAGTGCTGGGTACAAAACTGATTCATAAATTATAAACCATATAGTTAAGAGTTATCATTTCTAATGAACATAAGTTATTCCCAGCTCTACCTGATGAGAATCTACTGGTTAACATAGGGACTTTAATCAATAATACTAAATGAAACCAAGTACAATTCCTGGGATAACCCTCCTGTGGTTTTGCTCCTGTATGGCACTACAATGATATGTTGTCCAGTTTTTTCCCTTATTGACAGGTTTTAGATAATATTTGTGATACTTCTGGGGGAAGGAGATGCGTTCCAATCCCATGAGAAAGGGGGTATTTTGACACCATCTATTCTTCCCACCACAGAATCGCTAGGCTTCCTCAGGAGCAGTCAGCTTCTCTCAGAAAGGGCACATTCTTAAAACTCAAGTTTAGACAAAACTTTACTTAATCTGAGAGGCAGATAGGAGCCAAGAAATCTGTGGTTGAAC
Organism: Spermophilus citellus; assembly: GCF_964194105.1. Classification (NCBI taxonomy): domain Eukaryota; kingdom Metazoa; phylum Chordata; class Mammalia; order Rodentia; family Sciuridae; genus Spermophilus; species Spermophilus citellus. Next base: position 54,587,695 of record NC_138192.1, on the reverse strand, counting down.
ATGTTTTAAAAATCATAATTTGGGAAGAATATAGAAACAGGCAAAGTACTTATTTCATCAGTTTGCTTAAGTCACAAAGTACAAAGCAAATATTTTTACAAACCAAAGGAAATCCCCAGTGGTTTTGAAATAAAGCAATATAAGGAGAAAAAAATAATAGTTCACTTTCTGGGGAGATATAAAAAATACTAAAATGGCAGATGGATTTTTAAAAACAAGACCTAGAAAAATTCAGAAATTTAAACATCAGTTCTTAGAAAAATTACAAGTTGACCATTATCCTCAAAGTTCTTCAAATAAGTCTCCATACAGGGACCCAATATTAAGTACAAAGGCTAAAGGGACAAAGTAGCAGATACTGCTGGGCTTTCTATAGGACCTATTCATTCTATTTTTTTGGAACAGGTAGAAACCTTTCAGGGTGTCTCTTTTCCCCAATTTTGCACTTTTTTCCATTGGAATCTATGCAAAAATAATCTGATACCAGAGCAAGGCTAACATTGCTCCTCTTGGCATTAGTTGGGGCATCTGGAAAGAGGGCTAGGGGCTGGAATCTTCTGAAGGCCTGCTTGTTCCCATTCACTCAACGGTGCTGGATGTCTGCTGCCACCTCAGTGGGGAATACAGCCAGAACACCTCACCTGCTCTTTCCATGTGACTATGTGGCTCTAAATGACATAGGAAAGCCTCAGAGTCAGCCTCAGAATGAAGATCTCTCTGCCCTCCTTCTGCCCTCCTGTCTTTCACCCCTCATTTTCCTCCAAACTGAGTCTTAGAATCCATAATTCCTCTTCCCAAAGCAGATCATAGAAACTAGAATCTCTTTTCCCCAAAGCAAGCCATAAAGCCTAAAATAATTACTATATCTTTCCCCTGCCTCTCTGTGCAATGGCTGGCCATTAAGATATTCTCTGTCCTACCTCACGTAATAGGTCAAATGTTAGGGAATAGACAGATGAGGATAGCAGGAACATAAGGCTAAGAAAATAATGCCGGATGTTTTCTCGGATATAAGGAGGCTGATTCATAGTGGGGTAGGGAGGGGGAGCATAGGAGGAATAGACGAACTCTAGATAGGGCAGAGGGGTGGGAGGGGAAGGGAGGGGGCATGGGGTTAGAAATGATGGTGGAATGAGATGGACATCATTATCCAAAGTACATGTATGAAGACATGAATTGGTGCAAATATACTTTGCATACAACCAGAGATAGGAAAAATTGTGCTCTATATGTATAATATTCTGCTGTCATATATAAATTTAAAAAATTAATTAAAAAAAAAGAAAAAAATTCTGTAAAATAGGCCCACTCTGCTGACCCCCACATACTTTCTTTTCCAAGAAGCAATTTACCTGCAACACTCCCTGGCCTCAGTGGACAGGATTCGTCACGTCACATTCCTCAGGAAATTACCTGTTAACTGCAGGAGAAATGTAGGCCTAAATGATGTGGAGGGGAGGAACCCAGAGACTTTTATGACCAGATCCTGAAACTCTGAAAGGTAAGGAAAGTTCCTTCTAACCATAAAATCTATAAGAATATATGGTTAAGAATCCAATTGGAACCAGCATGGGCCAAGGTAACCTAGAATTGCCAAGACAAGGGAGACTTGAAAGTCTGATGTCACCCTGCTGTCAGTCAAAAGTTAAGATGTGGACCTGGACAGGACTCTCTAGAAATTTCTCTGGGATCCCCAATAAAACTGGAGGGCAGGAGAGGCACATTGTCCCTCTCCTCTCTGAGAGGACCCACTCTCTCCCTTGAGAGTATCCTCACTCCCGTTCCTATCTTTTCAATAAACTCATTCCTGTTACTCTGAGTACATGTCTGAAATCTTTCTGACTTGACCAAAAGACTCAGGGTTTGAATGGGGGGGGGGTCTTCAGGCTACTTCAGTTTCTTGAAAGGCCCTGGCTCCATAACAATAAGACCCTCATTCCAGAAAGGTTCTGACTCCATTACCAGGAGGAAGGAATAATACATAGAAAAGCCAAGAAGAATCTGTGTTTCCCCCCCTCAGCCTACCCTTTTTGTTCAATCAGTTCCCCATAGCTATCAATTCTTTTCTTTTTAAATATATTTTTTATTTGTTCTAATTATGTATACATGACAGTAGAATGCATTTTGGTACATTATACATAAATGTAGTATAACCTCTCATTCGGCTGGTTGTACATGATATAGAGTTACACGGGTCATATGATCATGTATGCAAATAGGGTAATAATGTCCAATTCATTCTACTATCATTCCATGCCCCCTCCCCTCCATTCACTTCCCTCTGTTTAGTCCAAAATACCTCTATCCTCTCCTGCCCCCACTTTATTATGAATTAGCATCTGTGTATCAGAGAAAATATTTGACCTTTGGTTCTTTGGGATTGGTTTATTTTGCTTAGCATAATATTCTCCAGTTCCATCCATTTACTAGCAAATGCCATTCTTCTTTAAGGCTGAGTAATATCCCATTTTGTTTATCCATTCATTTGTTAAAGGGCACCTAGGTTGGTTCCATAGTTTAACTATTGTGAATTGAGCTGCTATAAATATTGATATGCCTGTGTCACTGTAGTATGCCAATTTTAAATCCTTTGGATATAAACCTAGGAGTGAAATGACTGGGTCAAATGGAGGTTCCATTCCAAGTTTTCTTAGGAATCTCCATACTGCTTTCCAGAGTGGTTGTACCAATTTGCAATCCCACCAGCAATGTATGAGTGTACCCTTTTACCCACATTCTTGCCAGCATTTACTGTTGCTTGTATTCTTGATGATTGTCATTCTAACTGGAATGAGATGAAATCATAGTGTAGTTTTGATTTGCATTTCTCTAATTGCTAGAGATGTTGAACATTTTTTTCATATATTTGTTGACCATTTATGTTTCTTCTTCTGCGAAGTGTTTGTTCAGTTCCTTTGCCCATTTATTGATGGAGGAGCTGTTCATTCTTAATTTGAATCTAAGCATAAAACAGACAGCTTGCCCTAGGTATTTGGGTCATGTCACATAAAACTGTGACAAGATAAATTTGTTATGATTATTTCTTGGTTGACCTCCCTTTATTGTAGGATTTGTTAGAAATGACCCTTAGAATGGGTAAGAGAAGAAATCACCTCCTTCCTCTCTTATAGCTTCCTCAGCATAATGGATGGCTACCAAGGTGAGCAGAGAAAAACACGCAAAGTAGAAGACATCTGTGACATATTACGTTTTGTGACCTAGCTTTAGGAGTCATGTATTATCATTTTTGCTAAAACTTACACAGTCAAGGGAAATTATGAGATTCCTCCTTTTGATGGAATTGTCAAAGAATCAAGAACATATTTTAAAACCATCATCATAATGATGCTTTGTTATTCATCGTTTTCCATTCATTGAACTCTGTCTTATGGCAATGGGGAAGTTCTCAGTGTGGAAATCCATTTTCTTTAATTTGGTTGTTGATTTAAATTTTTCCTATCATCTACATTCTTCCTTTATGGTTTGCCAACTGAACTTTTGAAACTAATTTTCTTATCTTTTCTGTCCTGTCTTCTTTCATCCCTCTTTTCCTTCAGCACCCTCCTTTAGTCACCAATCTCAATGGCTTCTCTCATATTGATTTGATTGTGTCCACTAGAGAAGCTGGAACTTCTCTCTTCATATTAATTTCCAGGAAACTCCTTCCACTCAATCTTCTTTTTTTTTTTTAAGGAGAGAGTGAGAGAGGAGAGAGAGAGAGAGAGAGAGAGAGAGAGAGAGAGAGAGAGAGAGAGAATTTTTAATATTTATTTATTTTTTTTTTAGTTCTTGGCGGACACAACATCTTTGTTGGTATGTGGTGCTGAGGATCGAACCCAGGCCGCACGCATGCGCGGCGAGAGCGCTACTGCTTGAGCCACATCCCCAGCCCGGACACTCAATCTTCTAATCATTACAAGGATTTAAAAAATTACTGCCAACCTATTTTTCATTCCCAAGAGCTCTTTGGAGTCCTCTGATTTTCTAACAGTCTGTTCTTGTTGCATGAATACAATGATTCTCATTTCTCTAAAGATATTTACACATTTAGCTTTATATCTTAAAAATTCAGAATGCGCAAACTTAGAATAATATGAGGGCCACCCATTCCATATACTCATCACCTGGCTTCTTTAAAGAAATAAAAGGTAGGTGAAGGCTGCCAGGCAGAATAACAAGAGGATATGTAAATATCATTCCAAAGCTGAGATCTCAGTTCTTATTCCTTGCTCATCTATCAGAAACCAAGTACACAGTTACCTGTGTATTGTGTCCTAGGGATGGCCACAAATTTGGGAGCTTAAGACAGCAGAAATATATTCTTTCTCATTTTGGAGGACAGAAGTCAGAAATCAAGGTGTCATGTGAGCTCTGAGGAAGGTCCATTCCTTACTTCTCCCATAGTTCCAGACTCCAGATGCCCACAATCCTTATTGTTCTCGGCTTACAGATGTATCACTTCTGTCTCTGCCTCATTGTCCAATAGGATTCTCCTTGTGTGTCTTTTGTCTCCTCCTATTTTCTCCTCTTATAAGGACAATTGCTATTTGATTAGGGCCCACCCTGATTTCATATGACCTTATCATAATTGAACACAAACACCTTATTTTCAAATAACCACCCCATCTCACATTCAGGAGTACCAGGGTTCAGGACTTCAACATACCTTTGGAGGGGGAAAATGTAATTCAGACTCTGATATATCTCCTACTCTCTGCTCCCCACCATAGGAGACCAAATGACAGTTTTTGCTAAACTCTTCCAAGCCCCCCTTTTCCCCCAAGTCAGGCCCCACCCTAGTTCCTCTACCTTTCAGGACTTCCCTTTTTTAGAGTCTAATCCTTTTGGCAAACAAATTTGACAATATTGACTACTCTTGTTAATAGATTCTACCTTTGAGTGCTCACTTAAGAAGAAAAAAACATTAAAAGCATTTTCCTAGTGTTCGACGCCTGACTCAGACATGTTTTTAAAATCTGCCAATTAGTTTTAAGTCCATTTCTCAGGGATTTAGGAATGCGGTTGCTATCTAGTTTGTCTTTGTAAGCCTCAATCTAAAACTTGAAAGGAAAACCAAAGTATAGGGATAACCTTTCAATCGTTTAGCAAATTACATTTTTGTTAAGTCTCCCTCATTTTCTATCCAGATCCACAGGCACACATTTCTTACCATGGGTTCCTTTTATTTCAGCCTTGGCCACTCCAAGCCAGGAATTGCACATGTAAGTGTGAGTGCATGGGGGCATTGATAACCTCACACAGATTTCACTTCCCCTTTCTCATCTCCTAATTAAAATGCTGGTGCCATTGGGTAGGGAGAGTTCTGAGTAAACTGCCTTGCAGGCATGAGTCAGATACCTACCATTGTGTTGTGGGTGAGCCTGCCTTCTGTTGGGCATTACTGGGTGGCGAAAGTGCTTGCCTGTATTTCTTCTGCAGATGTCACACCTTGTCATCAGCTATCCCCACCACAGTGAGAACACCCTGCAGACATCTGTTCCCTTTGAGTAAATGCCACCCTCCAAAGGGTTTTATCCTTTCTACAGGATAAAACATGCTTTGCACAAAGTCCATTCCTGATTCAATGAGGGGCACAAAGAACATTCTTCTCGGGAGAAAACAGATGATCTAAAATGTAGAGGTTACAAAGTTTTGCATTTTTCCCACTGGTTGCATCTTATCAAAGGACAGATTCCAGTTGCCAAATCGTGAACAACTGATGGTGTGCATTAGTTAATTTACCAGAGTGAAAAGAAGAAAGAAAAAGGAGAACTAATAAGTGTTTTGGTTGACAGACACAGGAGCCTTTCCATACCACAGAGCAAAAGAGCTGGAAAGAGATGTATTTTTCTGTATTTCTTTACTCTTTGCCTGGGGGCAGTGCAGCCCCTGTCTTTGAACAAGGTCAGGTGCATTGTGCATGCCCACAATTTAAAGAGCATTGAAAGATTCCTGGAGGGGGTGTATCTTCAGCAACAAATGGCTCTGTGGGGGAGAAGAGGGGACCCCACACAGCCTGCCTCTTTATCTCCCAAAGGTAGGGGCCCTGCAGGCTCTTAACAAACTGGGGTGGGTTAACACCTGCTCCCAGGAGGAATGTACTCATGCTCTCTGGTCACAGGGAGCTGATTTCCTGATGGGCAGGCTGGAGGCCCCATTCAGTGGAATATTTGTGTCTCCATATCAACAAGAAACGGACAGTAGACAAGTGTACCGTGTTTTCCAAGTTGAAAGGTCAGTTGGCACTAACTCTCAAAGCACGTACAAGGAAAACAATAACCTCTGAAAATGTCAAATATGTACATATTTGTATGTTGCGTATAGCTGTTCACTCTTGTATTTCAACATTACCTTTGAATATATAAATATTTTTATTAAGTATTATCATGCACTTGAGTAATTAAGGAAATTTTGGATACACTGAGCAAATCAGTCAGATAATTGATACTTCTATTGAGGTTTTTACTGTGTGTGGCTACCAGAGAATATATGATTTGGGGAATATTTTAATGACAAGTCATTGTTCCTACAGTAGTTAGCAGATTATTTGGAGAACTGGACGTGTACACATATAGCCTTTCTAACAAATCAATAAGTATAAACTTGTATAACATACTACAAGTATTAGTAGATGATAACAATGCTTAGGATCTGTCAAGTAGAAGAATAAATAAGAGTCAACTATAAGTGTTTTTCAGAAGAATTTCTTATATTATTATAGGGGATGTGAATCCTACCCTGGAGACTTGGACCTGGAAGAAATGTCACTTATTTACCATTTTCAAATGAATTAATTAATTCAGACTTTTCTAATAACCAAAAGGTGGTGTGTTTACCTTTCTGCTCTGAACACATAGAAATGACAGATGAGATATTAAAAAGAAAAGCAGGAAGATCTAATCAGGCTCCAGTACAAGAGAAATATCTCTGTGGACCAGAAACAAAGGAAAATATAAACAGTAGGTTTTCTGGGCTCTGAAAGTAGGCAGTGGTGACTGAGAGCTTGTTCCTGTGGGACAAGGAATTCTAGAAGTATTGAGCCATAGAGTAGAGCCAAACCCCTGTTTGATGCCAGAGGCCAACAGGGCCGTCCACTTTACTGGGATTAAGACTTCAGAGGAAGCTGGGACCTGGGGAGACAAGAACAAAGATTCCCAGGAACTGAGCCAACTGTGTGTAGACACCACAATGGATCTGTTATACCCTTCAGTGTCTCCTAGGGGCAGTAAGTCCCAAGTCCAGTTGTAAACATGGTCCAGGGTCGGGAGTAGGAGAGCTGACCAGGTAGAGACACCATCAAACTCTTAGGGAGGGAAATCTTTGAAGGGAATGCTCAAAATGTACTTGCAAACTGAAATTCTAAAACACTTAAAGAAGTTTAATTTCTACAAGGAGAGGATAGGCCTAAAACAGAAGACTTGGAAGAGTGACTTCTTTTCAAATGAAATTTATTTTAGAGAATAGTCTGAAAAGACATCAGAATAAATTTGTTGGGGGTGGTTCAAAGACATAAATAAAGCCACTTACACATTAAAGAAATAAATTATGGAACAGAAATAGGCAGCAATGAAATGCAAATGAGACAAATTAAATCACATCTTCATTTCCCACAGTTCTGGAAGGGCTGCACACCAACCTTCAGGTCACAGTAGACTCCTTCACCTACCCAGGAAGGGATGATAAATCTGTGAGTGTAAATTGCTCTATAAGGGGAATGCAAGATTGCTATCATTAATCCATCCTCATCATTGCTATTGCTACTATCCCTAGGCCCTGTGTGGCTCAAGTGACAGGGGTGCAGGGATTATTGTGAAGCTGAGAGCCTTTCCACCCAGCACTGAGACTTCCCACCTCCATCCTCTCAGTAGTTATTTCAATGAACAGGATGTTTCCAGGAAGGACACGGGTACTACCTCTCTTAGGACATTTCCATCACTTTTGTGTTTACATAGACAAGTTCTCAGGCTCTACCCATAAATTTTGATTCTCTTGATCTGGGACAGAGCTTGGAAATTTAGTATTTCTGATAAGCTCCTCTTGTGAATTTTTAAAAATATTTTTAGTTGTAAATGGACATAATAATTCTATTTTTATTTATTTTGTGTGTGTGGTGCTGAGGATTCAACCCAGTGCCTCACACATGCTAGGCCAGTGCTGTACCACTGAGTCATAACCCCTTGTGATTCATATGTAGTAATCCTAGCAATTATTTCTTATAATCATCTGTCAAGGCAAGACCAGAGAAAATAGCCCTTGCCCAGGTCACACAGCTAATTGTTGACTAAATAAAGTCCAACCCTTTCTTCTGCATATATATCAGTTTTAATTCCTCTCTTTTTTAAAAAAAAAAATATTTTTTTAGTTGCTGATAGACCTTTATTTTATTTACTTATATGTGGTGCTGAGAATCGAACCCAGTGCCTCACACATGCCAGGCAAGTGTGCTACCGCTGAGCCACAGCTCCGCCCTAATTCTCTCTTTTTTAAATTTCACTTTTCAAGCTAGAGTCATTGGTTTGACAGAAGGGTTTGGTGCTTTAGTGAAATCCCCAAAATTTTGATACCTGTGTTTTCATTTTTATTCAATTCAAATTACTCTTTCAATTTCCTTTTTAAATTCTGCTTTGACCATGGCTAATAATGCATAGGTGTTAATTTCCAAATATTTGAAGATTGTATTTTGTCTTTAATTCTTTGTAACCAGAGAAAATATCGTGTGTGATTTTTAAAAAATTTATTGAGACTTGTTTCATGGCCCAGAATATGGTTTATCTTAGCAAATGTTCTATTTACCCTTGGGAAGAATATGTATTCTGCTGTAGATGGTAGAATGTTCTCTAAATGTTGATCTGGTCAAGTAGTTTAAGGGTGGTATTCAAATTTTCTTGCTGATTTTCTACCTGCTTGACCTATCATTATTGAAAGAAGGATAGTAAATATCTATATTGTGAGTTTGTCTATTTTTCTTTGTAGTTCCATCAATTTGGGTTTCATAACTTTGAAGCTCTGTTACTTCCTTATATGAATGTTTAAGATTGATATGCAGTCATGCATCACTTAATATGTTCTGTGATACGTATGCATGTACATTCAAATGTATTGAATGCCTACAGAAATATAGACAATTTTGTCATTTTGCAAACACCAAAGTGTACTTACATAAAGTAAGATGACTTTAATGCCCTAGCTGATATGATCATATGGGACCATCATCCTTTATACACTCTATCATTAACCAAAACTTTCTGTTATCATATATTGTAACTCTATTTGTATTAAAAATCTCATATAACATTAATTTTGTTTAGTCAAATATTTATCAAACCTATTTAAATATTAAAAATTATATCTCTCTATGTAATTACCATGTCTTGTGCTTTTAATTACTTTGTGTAGATCCACATTTGTGTCTGACATCTTTTCCTTCTATCTAAGAGACATCCTTTAATATGTTTTGTAGTGTGTGAGGCTATTAGCGATGAATTCTTTCCACCTTTGGAAAAAAATGGTGTTTATAATGCCCTTGTTTTTAAAAGATAGTTTTGTCATGTATAGAATTCTAAGTAGACAGTCTTTCTTTTAGTATTTAAAGGATTTTTTCCACTGTCTTCTCACTTGCACTACTTTCTATGAGAAATCTGTAGTCATCCTTATCCTGGTTCCTCTGTATGTAGTGTGTTTTAATTCCCTGACTTTTCAGAAGATTTTACTTTATCACTGGTTTTGAACCATATTGACTAAAATGTATCTTGGTGTAATTTCACCTTCTTTGGATTCTTTGTGCTTCTTGCATGTGTGGCTTTATACTTTTTATATAATTTGGACACATTTCAGCCATTGTTCTTTGAAATATTTTTTTGTCTCCTTTCCTGCCCCTTTGAAGACTACAGTTACGTGTTTCTTAGACTGCCTGAAGTTTCCCCACAATTCACTGAAGATTTGTTGATTATTTTAATTCTTATTTTTTTCTTTTTTTTTTCCTTTTTTTTTATTGGTTGTTCACAACATTACAAAGCTCTTGACATATCATATTTCATACATTAGATTGAAGTGGGTTATGAACCCCCAATTTTACCCCAAATGCAGATTGCAGAATCACGTCGGTTACACATCAACAATTTTACATAATGCCCTATTAGTAATTGTTGTATTCTGCAACCTTTCCTATCCCCTACTATCCCCCCTCCCCTCCCCTCCCATCTTCTCTCTCTACCCCATCTACTGTAATTCATTTCTCTCCTTGTTTATTTTCCCATCCCCCTCACAACCTCTTATATGTAATTTTCTATAGCCATGAGGGTCTCCCTTCATTTCCATGCAATTTCCCTTTTCTCTCCCTTTCCCTCCCATCTCATGTCTCTGTTTAATGTTAATCTTTTCTTCCTGCTCTACCTCCCTGCTCTGTTCATAGTTGCTCTCATTATATCAAAGAAGACATTTGGTATTTGTTTTTTAGGGATTGGCTAGCTTCACTAAGCATAATCTGCTCTAGTGCCATCCATTTCCCTGCAAATTTTGTCATTTTTTATTGCTGCATAGTACTCCATTGTGTATAGATGCCACATTTTTTTAATCCATTCATCTATTGAAGGGCATCTGGGTTGGTTCCACAGTCTAGCTATTGTGAATTGTGCTGCTATGAACATCGATGTGGCAGTATCCCTGTAGCATGCTCTTTTAAGGTCTTCAGGGAATAGTCGGAGAAGGGCAATAGCAGGGTTAAATGGTGGTTCCATTCCCAGCTTTCCCAGGAATCTCCAAACTGCTTTCCAAATTGGCCGCACCAATTTGCAGTCCCACCAGCAATGTACAAGTGTACCCTTTTGTCCACATCCTCGCCAGCACTTGTTGTTGTTTGACTTCATAGTGGCTGCCAATCTTACTGGAGTGAGATGGTATCTTAGGGTGGTTTTGATTTGCATTTCTCTGACTGCTAGAGATGGTGAGCATTTTTTCATGTACTTGTTGATTGATTGTATGTCCTCCTCTGAGAAGTGTCTGTTCAGGTCCTTGGCCCATTTGTTGATTGGGTTATTTGTTATCTTATTGTTTAATTTTTTGAGTTCTTTGTATACTCTGGATATTAGGGCTCTATCTGAAGAGTGAGGAGTAAAAATTTGTTCCCAGGATGTAGGCTCCCTATTTACCTCTCTTATTGTTTCTCTTGCTGAGAAAAAACTTTTTAGTTTAAGTAAGTCCCATTTGTTGATTCTTGTTATTAACTCTTGTGCTATGGGTGTCCTATTAAGGAATTTGGAGCCCGACCCCACAATATGTAGATCGGAGCCAACTTTTTCTTCTATCAGACACAGAGTCTCTGATTTGATATCAAGCTCCTTGATCCATTTTGAGTTAACTTTTGTGCATGGCGAGAGAAAGGGATTCAGTTTCATTTTGTTGCATATGGATTTCCAGTTTTCCCAACACCATTTGTTGAAGATGCTATCCTTCCTCCATTGCATGCTTTTAGCCCCTTTATCAAATATAAGATAGTTGTAACTTTGTGGATTAGTCTCTGTGTCCTCTATTCAATACCATTGGTCCACCCGCGTGTTTTGGTACCAGTACCATGCTGTTTTTGTCACTATTGCTCTGTAATATAGTTTGAAATCTGGTATCGCTATACCGCCTGATTCACACTTCCTGCTTAGAATTGCTTTTGCTATTCTGGGTCTTTTATTTTTCCATATGAATTTCATGATTGCTTTATCTATTTCTACAAGAAATGCCGTTGGGATTTTGATTGGCATTGCATTAAACCTATAGAGACCTTTTGGTAATATCGCCATTTTGATGATGTTAGTTCTGCCTATCCATGAACAGGGTATATTTTTCCATCTTCTAAGATCTTCTTCTACTTCTCTCTTTAGGGTTCTGTAGTTTTAATTGTATAAATCTTTCACCTCTTTTGTTAGGTTGATTCCCAAGTATTTTGTTTTTTTTTTTTTCGAGGATATTGGGAATGGAGTGTTTTTCCTCATTTCCGTTTCAGAAGTTTTGTCGCTGATATACAGAAATGCCTTTGATTTATGCATGTTGATTTTATATCCTGCCACTTTGCTGAATTCATTTATTAGTTCTAGTAGTTTCTTTGTAGACCCTTTTGGGTCTGCTAGGTATAGAATCATGTCATCTGCAAATAGTGATAATTTAAATTTTTCTTTTCCAATTTTTATGCCTTTAATTTCTTTCGTCTATCTAATTGCTCTGGCCAGTGTTTCGAGAAATATATTGAATAGAAGTGGTGATAGAGGGCATCCCTGTCTTGTTCCGGATTTTAGAGGGAATGCCTTCAACTTTTGTCCATTCAGAATGATGCTAGCCTGAGGCTTAGCATAGATTGCTTTTACAATGTCAAGGTAAGTTCCTGTTATCCCTAGTTTTTCTAATGTTTTGAACATAAAGGGATGCTGTACTTTGTCGAATGCTTTCTCTGCATCTATCGAGATGATCATATGGTTCTTATCTTTAAGTCTATTGATGTGGTGAATAACATTTATTGATTTCCGTATGTTGAACCATCCTTGCATCCCAGGGATGAATCCTACTTGATCATGGTGCACTATTTTTTTGATGTGTTTTTGTATTCGATTCGCCAGAATTTTATTGAGGATTTTTGCATCTAGGTTCATTAGAGATATTGGTCTGTAGTTTTCTTTCTTTGAGGTGTCTTTGTCTGGTTTCGGAATCAGGGTGATGTTGGCCTCATAGAATGAATTTGGAAGAGCTCCCTCTTTTTCTATTTCCTGAAATAACTTGAAAAGTATTGGAATTAATTCTTCTTTAAAGGTTTTGTAAAACTCCGCTGTATACCCATCCGGTCATGGGCTTTTCTTGGTTGGTAGTCTTTTGATGGCTTCTTCAATTTCATCCATTGATATTGGTCTGTTCAAATTGTGTGTATCCTCCTGACTCAGTCTGGGCAAATCATATGACTTAAGAAATTTATCGATGTCTTCACTATCTTCTATTTTATTGGAATATAGGTTTTCAAAATAATTTCTAATTGTCTTCTGTATTTCTGTAGCATCTGTTGTGATATTGCCTTTTTCATCCCGTATGTTAGTAATTTGAGTTCTCTCTCTTCTTCTCTTCGTTAGCACAGCTGAAGGTCTGTCGATCTTATTTATTTTTTCGAAGAACCAACTTTTAGTTTTGTTATTTTTTTCAATAGTTTCTTTTGTTTGAATTTCATTGATTTCCGCTCTGATTTTAATTATTTCTTGCCTTCTGCTACATTTGCTGTTGTTTTGCTCTTCCTTTTCTAGGGCTTTGAGATGAAGTGTGAGCTCATTTATTTGTTGGTTTTTTCTTTTTTTGAGGAATGACCACCAGGCGATGAATTTTCCTCTTAAAACTGCTTTCATTGTGTCCCATAGATTCCAATATGTTGTGTCTGTGTTTTCATTTATCTCTAAGAATTTTTTGATTTCCTCCTTTATGTCTTCTGTAACCCATTGATCATTCAGTAACATATTGTTCATTTTCCATGTGATGTAGGATTTTTCCTTCCTTCTTTTATCATTGATTTCCAGTTTCATTCCATTATGATCAGATAAAATGCATGGTATTATCTCCACCCCTTTATATTTACTGAGGGTTGCCCTATGGCATAATATATGGTCTATTTTTGAGAAGGATCCATGTGCTGCTGAGAAAAAAGTATATCCATTTGATGATGGTTGATATATTCTATATATGTCAGTTAAGTCTAGATTATTGATTGTGATATTGAGGTCAATAGTTTCTTTATTCAACTTTTGTTTGGAGGATCTGTCCAATGGTGAGAGAGGTGTGTTGAAGTCACCTATAATTATTGTGTTGTGGTCTATTTGATTCTTGAACTTGAGGAGAATTTGTTTTATGAATGTCGCAGCACCATTATTTGGTGCATAAATATTGATAATTGTTATGTCTTGTTGGTGAATGGTTCCTTTTAACAGTGTATAATGACCTTCTTTATCCCTTTTGATTAACTTAGTCTTGAAGTCGATTTTATTCGATATGAGGATGGCCACCCCTGCTTGCTTACGAGGACCGTGTGCATGGTATATTTTTTCCCATCCTTTCACCTTCAGCCTGTGTATGTCTTTTCCAATCAGATGTGTCTCCTGGAGGCAGCATATTGTTGGATTTGTTTTTTTAATCCATGATACCAGCCTATGTCGCTTTATTGGAGAGTTTAAGCCATTAACATTCAGAGTTACTATTGATATATGGTTTGTACTTCCATCCATGTTTGATTGTTTATCGTTTTTTTTTTTTAAAAAATTCAGTTTGTTTCTCCATGATTATCTTTCCCCTCGCCCTCTGTCTTTACTGAGGCACTTCCCACTGATGGTTTTGGTTATTGTTTTTCATTTCTTCCTCGTGTAGTGTTTTGCTCAAAATGCTTTGCAATGCTGGTTTTCTGGCTGCAAATTCTTTTAACTTTTGTTTATCATGAAAGATTTTTATTTCGTTGTCATACCTGAAGCTTAATTTTGCTGGATACAGAATTCTTGGTTGGCATCCATTGTCTTTCAGTGTTTGAAATACATTGTTCCATGACCTTCTTGCTTTCAGTGTCTGTGATGAAAAATCCGTTGTCAACCTTATTGGTTTACCCCTGAATGTAATCTGTCTCCTTTCTCTTGTAGCTTTTAATATTTTCTCTTTGTTCTGTATATTGGATATCTTCATAACAATGTGTCTTGGCGTTGGTCTACTGTGATTTTGTGTGCTCGGTGTCCTGTATGCATCTTCAATTTGTATATCTGTTTCCTTTTTTATTTCTGGAAAGTTTTCTGTAATTATTTCATTCAGCAGGTTACTCATTCCCTTGGTTTGAATCTCTGTACCTTCTTCTATCCCGATGACTCGTAAGTTTGGTTTTTTTATGTTATCCCATAACTCTTGGATGTTTTTCTCGTGATTTTTTACCAGCCTTTCTGAGTTGGCTAGACTCTTTTCAAGATGATATATTTTGTCTTCATTATCTGACGTTCTGGCTTCTACTTGTTCCACTCTGTTAGTGATACTCTCAATTGAGTTTTTAATTTGGTTTATCGTTTCCTTCATTTCTAGAATTATTGTTTGATTATTTTTTATAATCTCTATCTCCTGATAAAGATGCCTAACTTCTTTTTTTATCTGTTTATGTAATTCATTCTCAATGTGTTCTTTCACTGCTTGAATTTGCTGTCTTGTATCCTCTTTAAGGTTCCATTCCATCTGTCTAAGGTGTTCCTTGAGTTCTTTATATGACCATTTTTCTGATGACTCTAGGTCCTCCTGAATATTTAGGCTGTCCTGCATTGTTTGTACTCCTTTTCTTCCTTGCTTTTTGAAGCTCTTCATGTTACTTCTTGTTCTGTTTGACTGCTGAGTTACTGTTTACTCCTATAAATTTATTTGATGCTTGGGAGGAAAGGTATTAGAAGGGAAGGGAAGAAGTCACTAAAGAGAATGAGAGTAAGCAGGTAGAATTCAAGGAAGGGGGATAAGAAAAATGAAAAGACAAAAGAAGAAAAAAATAGGAAATAAAAAAATAAAAAAATTTAAATAATAATAATAATAAATTAATATTAAAATTAGAAGAGAAAAAATTTAAAAAATTGTAAAAAAAATTTAAAAAACAAGAAAGAAAAATGAAAATGAAAGAAAAACCCAAATCAAAAAAAAAAAAAAGAGAGAAAAGAAAAAAAGAAAAAAAAACTAATAAATGCAGTCTTAGAGTTTGATTAACTTCTCTTCCAGTAGGTGGTGCTGTGCCCACCAGGTCAAGTTTCTCCTGTCAATACGCAGGAACCAATCACTGTGCAGCAGCTCCTCCCAGACTGGGCAAGTCTCCAATCCTGAGTGCCTAGGGCCTCCTCTTGTGTCTAGTCACTTCCCACTTTTCCTCTAGCCAGGCCCCTCTCACGGGTGCCGCTCACCACAATACTGGCTACACGCCAGGTCTGCTGCTCCCGGGAGCCCTGTTTTCATGAACGACTGGGCACACTCTTTCAGTTTGCCATTCCCTCAGACCCTAAGTTTGTAGAGCTTGGGGCTGAGAATCCTCAGCGAATTTTACTTGCCCTCCCATAGCCACGCCCCCGGTAGCTGGTGCAAGAGACCTCAGCTGTCAGCCCTGTTGGGAGCGGTAGTTCCGCGGTCCCGCGCCACCTCTGATTCCCTCGGGCTGGCTGTCACACTCACGGGAGAGCTGGGAGGGTCCCTTAAGTTTTCCCCGATGTGTGGAGAGGGAAGGCTAGGGGATTACACACCTGTTTCAATGAAGTTATCTCCTCCACCGCAGTCTGATGACGTCAGTTCTCTGCCATAGTGGTATCTCTTGCAAATGGCGACAGTTCGTTTCCCTTTGCCGGGCAACCAATGCAACGGGTGGGTCCTTACTGTCTCTCCCAAGCCCCGTTTCAAACCTGTGGCCACTACTTATGAAGGCTCGGTAGGCATTTACCTCCGTAGGATGAGAAGGGCTGACCAGTTGTTTCAGCCGGATGGATTAGTGCTGAGTCACAGCTGTTTGTCTGCGGGAAGCAGGAGATCGGGAGCTTGAATTCAGCCGATCCGGGCTCAGTGTGTGTTCTGAGAGGCCCAGACTGTTTGCCCCAGATCCACGTCACCTCAGCATTGCCTAGTGATCCTGAGCAAACAGATTTAGGTTGTTTATGACTCCCTATGCCTGCATAGCTGAAGAGGTCAGAGACTTGATCTCTCCTCGCCCGCCGCCATGTTGGAATTCTCTTTTTTTTTTTTTTCTATGTGCTTCATTTTGGATAGTTTCTATTTCTCTGTCTTCAGGCTCATTTACCATTTCTTTGGTAGTGTCTAATCTGACAGTGACAATATCCAATGTGCTTTCACCTCAAACTTTGCAGTTTTTAATCTCTCAGATTTGATTTGCATCTTTTCATCTTGCATTTCTCTACTAACAATCTTTATTCTTTCCTCTGGAATTGTGAATATCTATAATAGGATCATAACAACTGATTTAATGCCCCTTGTGACAAATTCTATAATTTGTGTCAGTTCTAGGTAAGTTTTAGTTGATTCATTTTTCTCCTCATGCTTCTGGTAAGTCCTGATTAGGCACCAGAAAGTCAGATTTTACTTTGTTGGGTGGTGGATATTTTGAGAGTCAAATAAATATTCTTGAGCTATCTTCCTGGATGCAGTTAAATTTCTTGGAAACAATTTAATCCTGCTGGGTGTTACCTTCAAGCTAGAACTTTTGTTAGGTGAGAGATAAGAGCAGAATTTAGTCAAAGGCTAATTCTGCCCTACTGTTTTGGCAAGACCCTTCTATATATCTGGTGCTTTATATATTGTGAGATCTGGCTGGTGGGAATAGTCACTATTCCCATTCCTTTGTGATCTCTAATATTTTTAGGTGTTTCTTTCCTTATCCTTGAGTAGTGTATTCTATCATTTTCTATTACTATAACAATACATGGAAATAGATAATTTATAAAGAAGTTTATTTGTTATGCAGTTCTAATGTTTAGAAAGTCCAAGAGCATGGTACTGGCACCTGCTTGGCACCTAGTGATGGCCTTCTTTCTGCATGATGACATGGCATAAGAAATCACATGCTGAGTCAGAGCAACTGTCCTAGCTTGGCTCTCATTTCTTTATATAAAGCCACGAATGTCATCATGGTGCCCATTCTCATGGCCTCCCTTAATTCTAATTATCTCTTAAAGGGCTCATCTTCAAATATCCATATATGAATTTGGGAATTAAGTCACTAAGACACAACCCTTTTTGGTGGGGGTTGAGGGATACATTCAAACCATACCAAGGAGTTTCCTTCAGTGTATACACTGACCAATACTCAGCTAAAGTCCTCTTCAGGTCTCTAGAGTTTTTTCATTGTTTATCTGTTTCCTCTCCAGAACTTTGGACTGTCCTGACTCAAAGTTTCATTTTCTCAACTCAGGGAGGTTGCCAAGCTTTGCTGGAGTTACCTCTCCCTGGGCCACACATGGAAACTATTTCTAGACAATAAACTAGAGAAACTGTAGGGTTCACCTCATTTGATTTTTGTTTTTTTTTGTTTTTCTCTTTCAGGTATTCACTAACCTTCATACCTGGTGTCCAATGTCTTAAAAATGCTTACTTCCTATATTTTGTTCATGGTTTCAGTTCTTTCCATTTGAAGAGTTAATCTGTTCCCTGTTATTCCATTTTGATCAGAAGCAGAATCCCCTTCAGTATATTTATGAAGTAAAGAATTTAATTCTGTGGAGCCAAACTAGATGACCTTCAATAGATAAATGGATAAAAAAAAATGTGGCATATATACACAATGGAATATTACTCAGCACTAAAAAATAATAAGATCATGGCATTTGCAGGGAAATGGATGGCATTAGAGCATATTATGCTAAGTGAAGTTAGCCAATCCCCCAAAAACAAATGCTGAATGTCTTCTATGATATAAGGAGGTGACTCAAAATGGGGAAGAGAGGAAGAGCATGGGAAGAAGATTATCTCTACATAGGGAAGAGGGATGGAAAGGAAAGGGAGGGAGAAAGGGAATTGCATGGATGGTGGAAGGAGACCCTCATTGCTATACAAAATACACGTATGAAGATGTGAGAAAAAAAAAGAATAGTGTTACCCTAGATTAGGTAGAGAGAAGTGATGGGAGGAGAGGGGAGGGGTTAGGGAGATAGGAAGGATAGTAGAATGAAACAGACATTATTATTACTGTGTGTATATATGTGACTGCATGACCAGTGTGATTCTGCAACCTGTATACTCAGAAAAATGAGAAATTACATCTCATCTGATTCAAATGTATGATATGTCAAGGTCATTGTACTGTCATGTGTAACTAATTAAAACAAATTTAATTTATGTAAAGAATTACATAAAAAGAATCATGTAAAGAATTACATTAAAAAGAATTTAATTTATGTAAAGGAAAATATTACTAATGTCATGGCCTAATGTCATGTGAATATAGCAAAAATCACCGAAGTGCTTTGTAAAAGACAAAATTGAAGGAAATATCTATCTTCTCCAAATCATTCATATACAAGCAAAATAGAAGACTTAGATGGGGAAGGAGATGCAATGACACACAATTTCTTAGTGAGAGGAATAAAACAAGTTCATTTTGTTTTTCAGTGTGATCAGTATTCTTACTAGTCTTTCACTGTTTTAAACTACCTTAAACTTTCCAATTAAAAAGGATAGATTTCATACTCTTATAAAATATGCCTGGTCAAAAAATAATGCATTTACATTTGAAAGCCATAAATAACCAGCCACTGGTTTGACTTAATTTGTGCCAGGATAAAAACATTTTTTCAACCTCCTTATGAACACATTAGAGACGAAATCATCCACATTCCTCCCACTGAAATAGAATACATTTTCATTTTATCTGAAAATGAAAGGGTTGTTTAATGTTGAGTTATGGAATTTAACACTGGTTTAAGGTCAGCTCACCTTATAAACTCTACTATTTTTATAAAGAGCAGGAGGATGACTAGCTCTCCATTTGGATAGGTACTTTAATCCACTAGGTACCATAAATATGATCACCTGGGGTCTTCGAGATTTCCAAGGACCTGTTAAAATGTTTGAAATATGCAAAAAGAAATTGTTTCCAAATATTTTTTTAAATCATAAAATTAGAACTTGATTTTGTTTCTAAATATAAAACATGGTACCTGTAAATACAAGTCAACTCTTCTATTTCTATATTTATTTGATTATTCAATTACTGAAATGGATTGTCTGTTCATTCTAAGATGCTTGACATAATATGAGCCCATTGACTACAAGTAAGAGAGCTCGGGCCACTTAAAGACTTGTAAATGCCCATATTCAATGACTGAAATATCAGAGAGTAATCAGAATGTTGCTGGTTGCAACATTATTTAGAAATAGTGATTGATTTCAATAAATACCTGTTTAGTTAAGATACTTCTTTTTTCCAATTTACCAAATGGAAATGTTGCTTACATAAAACCTCATTTGCATTTTTATCTTTTGAATTTTCTTTGCCAGTAAAGCCAGTACTCAAATAGGATCAGAGATATCCACATCCAAATTGAAATAGGTCTGTCTCTCAGTCATCTTCTTTTGGAATTTTAAGAGGTATAATTGTCCTGGGGCTTCTAGAATACAATGCCACTTGTATTTTTCAGTTTTTCTAAATCAAATAAATCTTTCAACACCAGTCCACCAAGGTTGATGAGAAGTTTGGTTATCAGAGCTTCATCAATGCTCTTAGAAGATCCCCAGGTTGATATTGCCAAGAAAAATGGTAACTAGTAGGGATGTTTTTCTTTTTTCCTTACTTCACAGGCCTTTAAGGATATACAAAACAACTGGTTCCAAAGAAAGTCCCTTAAAACTATCCTCCATATCCCACCACACTTAGTTAGGGGGCTTTTGCCAAGACCCTCAAGCCTATGTTTAGCTCCCAATTCCAGAGTTATTTCTATCTGAGATTCTGTCATCTCAGGCCCAATGACATAATGAAAAATATATATTTGCTTTCTGCTCTAGGTTCCTGACACAGCATTCTTACAATCCTTGTTATAGTAGTGAGAGAGATGCTAGGAGCATCTTTTGTGTTAATATTCAGTCTCTGACCCTGGTAACAAACACAGAGATCTTAAACTCCTTGGAATTTTTTGTTCCAAGGCCATTTTTTTGTTCTATTTGGGGAATTTTGAATGGGCCTCTTGGTAGCTTCAGGTTGGGGGCTTACAACCAGAAAGATTAAAAAACTATGATTAGAAACTCCAAACTTTCAGTTTCCACCCCAATTCTCTATGAAGGAGAGAATAGCTGGAGACTCAGGTAATATTGGCCAGGACTTGTGATGAAGCCTGCATAAAAACTCCTAACATGTGGGATTCAAAGAGCTTCCATGTTAGTGAACACATCCATGTGTTGGGAAGGTAATATACTCCAACTCAACAGGGATAGAAGCTCCCTTGCTCAGAACCCTTGTGTTCATATGATTGTTCATTTGTATCCCTTTATAATAAACCAGCAAACATAAGTGTATGCTTCCCTGAATTTTGTGAGTTGCTATAGCAAATTATTAAGCTTCAGGAGATGGTCATGGGAACCCTCAATTTTTTTTCATGCCAATTTGTGTCTTTATACATGTATTTTACTTTGTCTTTTTTTTTTGCATTACAATTCTTATTACACATATATACCCCAATTGTTCATATCTTTGTTTGTATATAAAGTACGTAGACACCCAATTCATTCAAGTGGGAAAGAATTGTAGGTAACCTGAGGTTACCAATATACAATTGACATATGAGGTGGTACTAAGCACTTGATCTGTGAAGTATACACTAACTTCAGGTAGATAGAGTCATAATTGAATTGTAGGGCACAAATGTTGACTGGAGAACTGGAGAACTCATTGGAGTGGGTCTGCTTCCCCTCCAAAAATATAAATTTAGTGTCATAAATGTTGTGAGAATAGAGGAAATTTGTCTGATTTTCCTATTTAGGCTCATTCTCTCTTCTTCCAACATAGGAATGTCTCATTTTTTTCTCTTTTCAGACAATGCAGCCATTCCCTCAATGAACCTAAAGCAGGGTTCCCATCACATGGTTCAAAAAATTCTGATGTTCCATGGACACCCATCAAATAATCTGTATGTTTTAAAGTTTCCAAGGAATAAAACCATATAAGCTATAGCAACCCAAATGGATAAAATTTTAAAAAAGAATGTGCCCAAGACACATCATTACCAATATGCCTAACATAAAAAATAAAAAACTATTAAAAACTGGAAGAGAAACATGTCAGGTCACATTTAAAAGTAAACCAATAAGGCTCACTTCTGACTTTTCAAATCACACTCTAAAATCAAGGAAGATTGGGAATGAGATATTCCAAGTCTGAAAGAATACAGTTGCCAGCTAAGATTGCTATATCTAGAAAAGCTATGTCAAAATTGAAGAAAAAAAAAACTTTCTATTATGAAGATAAACCAAAAGAATTCATGATCACTAAGCCAGCACTATAAAAAAATACTTAAAAATACACTGCACACAGAGGAATCCAAAACAAACCACAAAGCTCTCAGATGAATAAAGTTATCTGGAAAGGCAAGTCAAGTAAATGATAATTAAGGTCAAATTAAAGATAGGAAACAAACCAAACTGGCAAAAAATAAATAAATAACAAACATCTATCTACACTGGATGTAAATGGTCTCAACTGTTCAATTAAAAAGCACAGATCATCAGAATGAATTTTAGAAACAAGATCCAACTATATGCTGTTTGCAAGAGACCCATCTTATATGCAGATACATGCACAGCTGAAAATTAAAGGACAGAAAAGGATATTCCATGCAAATGAAGTCCAAAAACAAGCAGTAATAGTTATTTCAAGCAAAAATTTTTAAAAATCATTTCATACCGAAAAAGAAACAATCCAACAAGAAGATATAATGATAGCAAATATTTATGCCCCAAATACTGCTGTAGCTTATTATACAAAAATAAAAACTTCTTCACATTAAATCATAGATAGAGTATAATACAATAATAGTGGGTTATTTTAACATAATTCTCTCACCAATAGGCAGGTAATTCAGACATAAAATCAATAAAGACACTTTAAGCCTAAATAATACTATAAATCAAATGGACCTAATGGATAGCTATAGAATTTTTAATCCCAAAACAACTGAATTTACTTTCTTCTCCTCATGGAAAATATTCCAGAATAGACCATATTATAGGCCATAAAGTAAGTTTTTAGCAAATATTTAAAAAGATATATTCCTGTGCATCTTAAAATGGAATGAAATTAGAAATAAATAGCAAGAAAAATTATAGAAACCATAAAACACATGGCAATTGAAAAATACTCTTTTGATTGAGGAATGGATTATAGAATAAAGAGATGAGAAACTTAAAAATTTCCTAGAATCAAACAAGAATAGTGATATAACATTTCAAAATCTCTGAGACACAATGAAGGCAGTTCTGAGCAGAAGGTTAATTGCATTAAGTGCCTATATTTAAAAAACAAACAGGAAGATCACAAATAAATACCCCAATGCAGTATCTCAAGGCCTTAGAAAAGCAGGAACAGGCTAATCCCCAAACCAGCAGAAAACAGGAAATAATTAAGATCAGAGCCAAAATTAATGCAATTAAGAATTTTAAAAAAGACCCAAATAAACAAAATTAGAGATTAAAAAGGAGATATCACCACAGGCATTGATCAAGTCTAGAAGGTCAAAAAGGATGATTTTGAAGACTTATATTACAATAAATTGAAGTGTCTAGGCAATATTGACAATGATTAGACAATTATGACCTCCTCAAATGGAACCAGGATAATACAGAAAACCTAAACAAACTTATATCAAGCAATGAGATTAAAATAGTAATAAAAAAAACATTCCAATAAAGAAACGCTCAGAACCAAATGGATTATCAGCATAGTATTGGCATAAAAATAGATGTGAAGACCAAAGGAACAGATTAGAAGATGTGGAGAGAAATCCACATAAATACTGTGAACTCATCCTTGACAAAGTTGCCAAAAGCATGAGTTGGAGTAAAAATAACTTCTTTAACAAATGGTTCTGGGAAATCTGGGTAGCCATATATAGAAGAAAGAAACTAAAGCTTTACCACTCATCTTACACAAAAATCAACTCAAAGTGGATCCAAGACCTAGGAATTAGACCAGAAACACTGAAACTGCTAGAAGAAAATGTAAGGGCAACGTTCCAACATATTGGGACAAACTCTAACTTCTTTAATAAGACTCCTGAGGCTCAAAAAATAAAAACAAAAATCAATAAGTAGAATAGCATTATATTAAAAAAACTCCTGCACAGCAAAGCAAATAATTAAGAATGTGAAGTTTGAGCCTACAGAATGGGAGAAAGTCTTTCCTTGCTACTCCTCAGTCAAGAGATTGACCAGAATATATAAAGATCCCAAAACACTTCACACCAAAAACCCCTAATAATACACTTAATAAATAGGTAAAATATCTAAAGAGATATTTCTCAAAAGAAGAAATACAAGTGATCAACAAAGGCATGAAAAACTGTTCAACATCCTTAGCATTCAGGGAGATGCAAATCAAAACTATGGTGAGATTCTATTTCACTCCAGTCAGAATGGCTATCATGAAGAAAACAAATAATGAAAAATGCTGTTGAGGATGTGGGGGAAAAGGTATGCTTATACATTGTTGGGAGGACTGAAAACTAGTACAACCACTTTGGAAAACAGTATGGATATTCCTTAAAAGAATAGGAATGGAACCACCATATGACCCAGTTATCCCACTCCTTGATAATTATCCTAAAGAACTAAAATCAGCATAAGGTAGTGATATGGAACCTTGGTTGGTTCCATACTCGACTATGGTGGATTGTGCTGCTATACCTATAAATATACCTATGTTTATAGCAGCACAATCCACCATAGTCAAGTATGGAACCAACCAAGGTGCCCATTTATAGACGAATGTATAAGGAAAATGTGATATAGATAGATGATGGAGTTCGACTCGGTCATAGGAAGAATGAAATTATGTCATTTGCCAGTAAATGGATAAAACTGGAGAACATCATGCTAAGTGAAATAACCAGACTCACAAAGTCAAGGGTTGAATTTTTTCCCTTATATGTGAAAGCTAGAGAAAAAAAGGAACAAAAAAAGGGGGATCTTATAAAAACATAAGGGAGGGTACTATATAATAGAAGCAGAGGACAAAGAAGGAGGGAAGAGGGCAGAGAAAGGGCAAAAACTGGGAGTAAACTTGACCAAATTATGCTGTGTATATGTATTAATATATCACAATGCATTACAATTTTATATGTACCTATAATGTACCAATTAAAAAATAAATAGAAGGAAGAACAATAGAGTAGAGGAACAGGATCAGGGGAAGTAGGAAAGGAGGAAAGGAGATAGTATTGGGGGTTGAGACGTAGAAAACTATGTTATTTGCATTTATGAATATGTCAAGATGAACCCCACCATTATGTATCACTACAATGCACTAATTTTTTTTTAATTAATGAAAAGTATGCAAGCATCTGTTTCTAATCAGTTTACAAATCGGTAATGAAATATTAACTATGACTTTTACAGAAACCCCATTGGATGCTTCAGAGAATTTCTCCCATCTAAGAAAGTGTGAGTGTGAGATAAGTCCTTGGTAGCTGTGTGGGTGGGTTAGGCATTTGCTAAAGTGAATTCTACAGGAGGTCCAAAAATAGCTGCTCACACAATGCCACTCATAGGGCTGTCTTTGTTTTCTTTAGCTTCCCCATTAAACAGAAGGCAAAAAAGACCCAAAGAGGGTTCTCACTACTCACAAGGAAATGTTAACACCCCTCAGGGCTTTGGAGTGTGTGAGATGGAGAGCTCAGCTTCATGCCACATACAGTAGGAATATGGTGGACGGTAAGTGAAATCATGGAAAGAAGTCTACACTCCTTCTGTCATTAGTCTTTATGAACCTTGTTAAGATATTTTAGGAAAAAACTAGGAAACATTTTTAAGAGAAAAGAATGAGTTCAGTCAGCAGGGTAAATACTGCCTGGTAAAAGCCTAAATTAGAACGCCTCTTCCTGTGGGTAAACCTGAAATCAAGCCCAACACAGTACAGCAGCATTCTGTGGGTACTTTTCTCCCCAGACACTAGAGTAACCAATAGATCTGATGTCAACCATCATAAATGAATCCCAGAGCAGTGCAATACAACCAAGAACAAGATTTTTAAATGTTGCCTAAGAGCTGCCTCCTCAGTCATTATCAACAAAGTTGTACCATAATCATCTGTAAATGCTTCTGCCTTTCTAATTATACCATTGCAATTAACACCTCATTCTATACTACTCTCTTCTCTGAAACTGACTCTTTAGCACTTTGTTTTGTCACCATAAAATATAGTTAATTATCACATTGTCTTCTCACTAATTGCCATTTGAGATTATATTGTTTCCTCAACTAAGTTTTAAACTTCTTGTGAAGAAAAGATATTGAAACTCTTTGGCATATCAAAATAACTAAAATAGGCCCAAGCACCTCATGGATACACAACTCCACGATTAGTAATTGACTAACTTTTAGGTTGAAACCACACATCAAAAATAAAACAGTACTGGGAGCTGGGGTTGTGGCTCGGTGGTACAGCATGGGTGAGGCACTGGGTTCGATCTTCTACAACTAAAGCATATTTTTTTAAAAAAATAAATAAAATAAAACAACTGGATTATGTCTTAGTTTTCTCCCCCAAATTAGATGTTGCTTCACAGATTATTTGAAATTTAAAAAAAAAAAAATTTAAATTCCCTTTCAGAAACCCACTATGGTTTGGAATGGTTTGAGTGTGTATCTCAAGGGTTCATGGGTTGAAATTTCATCCCTATTGTGAGGTACTAAGAGGGTGGAAACTTGTCCCAACTGTGGTGCTTTTGGGAGGTGAATTACCTGAGGTCATGGGGCAGAGCCCCCATGATTGAATATACTAGTGGCTTTATCAGGGGAGGAAAAGAGGCCAGAAGAGACACACACATGTTCACCTTGTCTCTTGTCATGTGCTTTGGTTTGGGCATGATTGGAATGTCCCCCAGGTATCCATTAGCATTAGAGGTGTGGTCTGAGTGGGAAGTGCTGTGGTAACTTGAAGAGGTGGACTCCAGTGGTCAGTCCTTAAGTCCTTGGAGGTAGTTCTACTGTGACCCTTTGAGTTCTCAGGAGAGGGTTGCTATAGAAAATCAAAACTGACCCCTCCCATTCTCTTGGCTTCCTGGACACCATATGGAGAAGCTACACACACACACTGCACCATCCACCATTTACCATGAGGCTCCTGTCAGAGCCAGAGTCTGCATCTCTTTGGACTTTCAGCCTCCAAAAGTGTGAGCTAAGTAAACCTCTTCTCTTATAAAGTCACTTGCCTCAGATATTTTGTCGTAGGACAATAAAACTGATGAATACACTGCGCCTCTGGTCCTCATTTGCATCAGGACTCTGCAAGTACAAAGCCCATCACCAGATGTGGGGGAACTTCCAGAAATGTGAACAAAATAAATCTTTTTTTTTTCTTTCTTTCTTTCGTTTTTTTTCTTTTCTTTCTTTTTTTTTTTTTTTTACAAAGCTCCTAGCCTCAGGTATTGTGTTATGAGAACTCAAAATGGACTAACATGCAGTCCAGTTAGAAAAGTGCAACACCTCAGAATTATGGTGACCTCATGGGAGAGTGAAGTTAAAATGGAATTTCTCTTACAAATGGAATTGTTTTATTCTAATTTGAGTCTTAAGTTGGATTGATTAGATTAAGGAGGGTAGAACCATTCTTCAAGCCTGTTTGGAAGGGTTAAATTTAGGGCAGGTGGAAGGCTGAAGATATAAAGAACAAAAACCCCATGCCAATGATCTTCCCAAGGGAGAGGCTTTGTGGCTATCTGATGAAATTCCCAGTGTCTATCACAGCCTTCAAAGCACAGGATAATGCACAGCCCAGAGCAGGCTGCTGGTTCTATCTGCCCAAGATTAGAGACAAGATCACTGAATTGCAGGCTGATGACCCCCGTCGCTGACTGAAGTTGTCGGGCTTGCTTTTCATCATCCTAGTATCCTCTTGTGAATGACCAGAGTTTCTCCCTCCCTTTCCTGTCTGCTTTACATCACTGACAAATTCCACTTTTCCTCTCTCAAGATATTCCTCTCCAGCCCTGCCCATTTGGAAGAGCACATTCCATCTCAAGATGAGCTGGGGTATAGCGTCCATCATAAAACAATGGTCAGTGATTGAGATGAAGCACCTAGCCAAGTATCTGGAAGTACAAAAAGGCAAAAATAAATGTGTATCCTCTTATGGAGCAATGCTCTCCATCCACCAACTAAAAAGGAAAATGTAAGACGAGGCTTCAAGTTTTCATTAAAATGGAATAGAGTGTCAGGAAGTCGGATTTGGAGCAACAACAATAAGATCTTCTTCTCACAGTTGCTTTCCTCTGGACGGCCTAGCAGTGGGCTTCAAAGTTCTCTTTCTGGCCAAATTCAGTGAAGTTGCTTTTTCCACCTCTCTCTTGATTGAACCGGAGCTTTGGGAAGGGCAGTGAAGTAAGCCGAAATGAAATTGCCAAAGTTATGGTTCTCAAGTAAATGAGATTTTTCTCTAATGCTTACCAACTGTCACCAGGTCAGATGGATTTTTCTGCTTGAAGTCCCTTGATGCATTCATTTCTCCGCTGTCTTATGGTATCCCTCTGAAAGTAACCTCGGCAGCCATAAAAACATAAAAAGAAAATGCATAGCATAATTGGTGCACAAAGGGACAGTAGGAAATAAAAAGTAGGGAGAGGGACAGAAGAAAGGTCTCTAGACAGCATGTAGATGGCTTGGTTTTCAGCTCAGAGGGAAATTCACAAGTCACTCCCCCCAGACCTGCTGGGAAAGGGCAGCATATGATGGGTCTGGCTCCCCCGAACTAGACAGTAAGTAAGTGCGTATTGCTTTCTTGATTCGTCTGGTACAGTGATTTAAAAAAAAATATTCAAAGTGACACCGTGACATAAAAAGCAGCTGGAAGTGGAGGTAACTGGCTGAGTTAAGGGTCTCAGCAGTGGGTCTCCTCTTCCCACAACTTCTGCCCCCATTTGCTCTAGTTCTTGAGGTCAAAATTAGTCTCATATATAATAGAAACTATCATTTACCATCTTACTCTGCTCATCTTCCTTCTTTCAAAAAACAGTTCAACAGATGTTTATTGCATGCTCCATATGTTCAAGGCACTGTCTGGTCATGGAGAGAGATAAGTAAGTTTGATAATGGTAACAACAGTTGTAATAGCAACAATAATAGCAAACACATAGCATTTAGTAAATGCCAGATACTGTTCAAAGTTTCTTGATTGAATTTTTTTTAATTTTTAAACTTATTTATTTATTTATTTTTATGTGGTGCTGAGGATTGAATCCAGGGCCTTGCATGTGCGAGGCAAGCGCTCTACCGCAGAGCCATAACCCCAGCCCCCTCTTGGTTGTAATAAATCATGCAATCACATAAATGACACCCTAGAAAAGATATGATTATCATTTCCAATTTAGAGATAAACATACAGAAGGGTAAGTAATTTGCTCAAAATTGTACATGCAGCAGGAGAAAGGGCTGAGATTTGAATCTGGATGGTGTAGCTCCTGAACCTGTGCTTACAGCACGTTTGCTTTATGCGCATTTTCTTCGGGAGTCATCAGTATGCGCTTATTCATCTTATCTTGCCGCAAAAGAGAAGTTTCCACTTCACAGACCTTTTAAGTCCTTCCTCCGGTCATTAAGGATTATGGACAATGTGTACATGGGAAATGCTGCTGACTGCGTATTTCCCCTCCCAAATCGTTCATTGGATATCTGTTATTTCTTGAGTATTTTCTGTCATCAGTGTAATTAATTAAACATGAATATTTCCAGGTAGAGATTTTTTTTTAATTAATGAAAAAACTGAGGATTTGAGGGCTTCATTCATTTACCCATAGACCTATAACTAAGAAGTATCCATGCTGGATTCTGACTCACCCTTCTCACTACCAAGCCCACCTCCTTAGCACCTCCCCTATGTTGTCAATCTTGGCTAAAACTGAGAGGTGGTCAATGTTGCTCATTAATGCCTCTATTAAGGCCTCAATGTTTTTTTCTTTTGCTGTTTATGTCCTCGAATAATCATTACACTGTGTCTGTATTTTGCAAAGCCTCGCCTTTCCCTTATTGACCACCAGTCATCCTAAGCCAGAAATGTGGAACAAGGGCAGATGCTGCTCCCCATTCCATGTCATGGAAATGAAACGTGGTGAGGTTTGGGACTTGGCCACTCCAGGTCCTGTGGTTTCTACTGCTTCATGCTGAACCCTGAATCCTGTCTTTCTCAGAAGCATCCAAATATCTGAATATTTATGATCTCTTTCATATTGAAAACGCACCCCAGAGCTTAGGGAACCTTATGGAAGTTAATTGGAACTGACAAAGTCAAGTCAGACCGGAAAGGTTGAGCTGGTTTTGAAGAGGGGCAAAAAAAAAGACACATCTGTCTCAGTTTATCTTGGTTTTCATTTCCATTTCCTTTCAAATCTGCAAACAAGCATTGTGAATAACATTCATGAGATTAAAGAGCAAAATGAGAGATTGTTGTTCTCTGGTTCCTTCCACAATATTCAGTGGTCTGCTGGAGGGAGGCCTCGGCCACGTTGGAGGCTCTAGACCCACAGGCTTGTCAGCTATTACACAGGAGTGCCCTGGGATGGGTCAGGGACACAGGCAAATGCAGTGAGATTACCATATAAGGAATTGCTGGCAGCACCAGACCCACTTCTGAGTCCCATCAACTTGCTGCATCACAGAATCTACAGCAGGCCTGGCAATGGCCCACTGTGCTGACAAAATAAAATCACTAATCTTATATGTGTAGGATTAAAATGTGCTATCCCTGCCAGAGGTCACTGGGTATCTTGTCTGGACTGGGTGTGAGACTGGTCCAGTCCAGTGTGAGGTTAAACAACACCACTTTGTAGAAGTGTTTTGGATTTTCTAAGCAGAAAGCCTCCTATTCTAGAGAGTCAATGAGCCTGTTCATTATCCTAGGGTATTCAAAGATATTTAAAAATAGATGACCACTAATTTCCCTTGGTTTCTACGTCAAAAAACTTGAGTCCTCTGTACGATGTGGCTTCAGACATTACCAACCCTGTGGATGGACTAGATATCACAAAAAAAGAAAGAATCAATCAGAAATGGAAGCTGAACCTTGGAGAAAAATAACCATGAAGGAAAAAAAAAAAAAAAAACCCTGTCAGGGGTGGCCAACTGAGCAATTGAGGCTGACACTTTAGTTCTGGGTGGGGATTCAGAGCAGATACAGCCATCATGACCCCAGAACGCCTGGGAGCTTTGCAAAGGAGAAGGATGAGGAACTTAGTCCTTAGAGGTTCCAAAGCTCTGACATGGGAAGCCCTTCTGAAGGGATGGTCAGGCAAAGCTGAAAGCACTTCTCTAGGGAGTTCCATTACTTGCTGCACAGTGCCTGGGGAGCAATGATAACTGGTGGGTTAGAAGTCAGGAGCTGTGTGAACAGCAACCTGGAGACAGATGCAGGCCAGTGGTCTCTAGGGCAGGCTGAGAACGGCCAGCAGTACAGCAGCAGGATGAAGCTTGATCAGCTTCTTGCAGTGCTGCAGGCATTTTCCAAAGGAAAATGGGCAGCAGCAATGGCAGTATCCAGTGGGCAGCCAAGGGACAGAAGAAAGATCAAAACAGAGGAGGCAGGAGCAGAGGTCCAGCTGAGCTGTGTCATCTACAAGGCAGTATCCCAACCTGGGACTTCTAGGGTGGGATGGTGACTCCATTTTGGACCCTTGAAGCCTAGAGAAGGAACATTCAGAGTATCCCTGCAGGCACACCTGGAGAGTCTCTACTGTCAGAGGAGAGAGGGTCATAGAAGGAGATCAGTTAGCTAGCCAGGGACCTTGGAGTATTGAGATTTGAGCTGTTACTACAACTATGGCACATGTCACTGTGTGAAGCCTGGGATTTACAAATTACATGCAAGATGTTTGAATTGTAGTCTAAACAAATGTGAAATCTGTTCTTTGGAAAGCAGTGCTAACGGTGAAGTTTTAATTGGTAAGCCTCTTTCATAGAAGTAGTCTTCCATATTCCTAATTTCAGCAAACTTCTATTAAATATCGATTAAACCAGACAATAGGCCAGGGGTTGAAAAGACAAAAATGAATACTCAAAACTGAATAATGGCCGGTTACAGTGGCTCAATCCTGTAATCCCAGTGGCTCAGGAGGCTGAGGCAGGAGGATGGAGAGTTCAAAGCCAGCCTTAGCAAAAGCAAGGCACTAAGCAACTCAGTGAGATTCTGTCTCAAAATAAAATACAAAATAGGGCTGGGGATGTGGCTCAGTGGTAGTGTGCCCCTGAGTTCAATCCTTGGTACCACCCCCTCCCCCCAAAAAATAATGGTGTCATCTCTTACCTTAACAATCTTACAACTTAGTGGGACTCTGACCTATTAAGTAATGAACATTATGTTAAGTGGCAAGTGTGCAGCAATGTGTACAATACTACTGAAGAAGGGAGCTTGGTGAACAAACTCCACAGGTCTTATAGGTGAAGCAAGTTTGCGTAGCCAACAACTGGGAGGCAGGCATTTGAATCTGGAGTGTTCTGCTACAATACCTAGCATAATCTCTTCTCTGCTCTGTGTCCTGAGAGTTTAGTTTTTATGGATTATATCCTCCCTATTCTCTGGCTTTTTCTCTGTTCTCCTCTCCAAGACTATGATTCCCTCCCCAACTTCCAGCAGGAGCAGAAAATTTATCGGAAGTTTCAGTAGCTTCCTGCTGTTTCTGGCCCCAAGGTCGTTACTTCCCAGTTTGGCTTCCTCACTCCTGCCCACAGCTCTATGAGGAGTCCCTTCATTCAGCTGTCTTCTATCACCTTCCTGGGTGTACTGTCTGTTTGCTGTTGGGACCCTGCATGATATAGCATCCAAGCATAATAGTGTATGCAGAGGAGATACTGTGTCACAGTGAAGTGACACAGTTCATTTCAGGAACTGCTGGAGGCAGAGCTCAGGAAGAAGAGGTGCAGCAAGGGAGGCTGTCAGGGCCCAGTTTGCAATGAGCCTCATGTTCTACCTGTAAGAGAATTTACTACCAAAAGCCTGCTAATACCACGGGGTTTGTGTATTGGACTTTTCTGGTGATTTCCTTAGAATCTTATATTATTCATGACTTTGGATTAAGGGCATTTGTCTGCCTCTGAATTACAGAATAGAGTTTTGAAGTAGCCTAGTCAAGCTGTAATAGAACTTCCTCTGTCTTCTGCTGAACCCCCCCCCCCCCATGAAGTACTCTTGGAGATGAAAACACAGAACTTAGCTGAAGGAAGTGGTTTCCCCTCTCAATATGGATGCACTTTAAACTAATTGTCCATCCATAGATAATCCAGAGTTGACTACTCTCCTAGAATTAAACATAGTTATTTCTCTGCAGTTTATCTTTCCCCCAAACAACCACTATATTAACCTGGGAGCATGAGCCAGGTGAAAGTCACATAAGCTAAGGGACTAGAGTTCTCAGTATATTCCACATGCCTTCTCAAACGCAGGCCTTCATGCTAGCAGAGAGTGGGAGAACTCCTGGAAGAGAAGACAGTTCTTTGTGATTAAGCACATACATTTATTTTAAGAGCATGTTGTTGGTGAACTGATTGCTCTAAAACAAAGATTCTTAAACTCTTTGGTCAGCTGAGTAAAATGGATATTACAGGGGGGCCAACTCATACTTACCCCTTTCTCCCACCCCCTTTCTCCTTTGTCCTTCCCTATCATTAAGAATGGAAAAAAAATTAATATTCATTTCACCCACCTCCATAACAGAATGAACAAGTGATGAAATTCTGGCCAATGAAATGTACATGTAAGTCTGCTAGTGATTTCTGGAAAAGCTTTTGCATTTATGATAAAAAGGGACAATCATGGTTAGCAACATTCCCTTTACCTTCTGCTCTTACTTGAATGTAAAAGGGCTATCTGGAGCAGCAGCAGCCATATTATAAACAGAAGGCAATAAGTCTGAGGACAAGAAAGGATGCAAAGAGATCAGGCCCGGGCTGGGGATGTGGCTCAAGCGGTAGCGCGCTCGCCTGGCATGCGTGCAGCCCGGGTTCGAACCTCAGCACCACATACCAACAAAGATGTTGTGTCCGCCGAGAACTAAAAAAAAAAATATTAAAAAAATTCTCTCTCTCTCTCTCTCTCTCTCTCTCTCTCTCTCTCTCTCTCTCTCTCTCTCTCTTTCTCTCTCCTCTCTCACTTAAAAAAAAAAAAAAAAAAGAGATCAGGCCCAAGATGGCGTTGTTAATAGTTAAGGCTAGGGCTGGGGATGTGGCTCAAGTGGTAGTGCACTCACCTGGCATGCACAGGGCGCTGGGTTTGATCCTCAGCACCACATAAAAATAAAAAATAAAGATGTTGTGTCCACCAAAAACTGAAAAATAAATATTAAAAAAATTCCCTCTCTCCTCTCTCTCTCTTTAAAAAAAAAAACAGTTAAGGCTATTTGGGCTACTCTTGTTTGAGTAACCTGTTCTTATAGCTAAATATATTCTTGACTAATACACCCACATGTATTAACAGAAATACTACAGCCATTCTACACCTCTCTTTTTTTTTAATTAGGTGAATGTTTTCTGAAGATAATAGCTTGATATAATGAACCAGTTTTTTTTTTCCAAAAAAATGACCTTGACATGCCTCCACAAAGACTTTAACATTCGTATCTCAACTGACACATTTTTGGCAAGAACAATAAATTCACTTCCACTCTTGTCCAGCTTAGATTCCATTGTCACCATTACAATAAGTTTTTAAAAGACCTTCCCTTCTATAATCCCTTGCTGTCTCTGTCAATGCACAATTGGCAGAACTTCAACAATAGAGAAATCCAACCATCTTTTTATTTTCTGAAGGCACCCAAACTGCTAAACATTGTAGACTGATTTCACACTAAGTCATATTTGTGAACCTCAAATGAGTTCTCAACTCTGTTCACAAACATAACTGTTTCTTTAGAGATTACTTATCCATTCTCTGAGATGGCTTTCATGTCCCTTTTCTTTTTTCTCTTCTCTTCTCTCTTCCTCCTTTCTCCCTCTCCTAGTTTACTAAGAAACTAGAAATTATGAGCTAGCTACATCTCCCTGCTTCTGCAGCTGCCCATCTTTGGCTTCCTCCTCTTGTAAATGGAGAATTGCCATTTCTTCAGTTAGAGCAATGTTCATTTGCTCTTATCCTTGCAACTCAACATGGTCCATGGATCAGCCAGCAGCAGCATCACCTCAGAAACTATAGAACTTCCAGAACTACAGTGTCTGGAAGTTCATTTCACAAGCTTTCCAGGGTTTATATGCATGTGCAGATGAACACTGAAAAACACAACCCTTGAGTCTATTCTTTTTCTGAACTTAGAGCCTTTGTTGTCCTCATGCTCCTGATTCATCATCTTCCTTTTCCTTACTAATTCAACAGTTAATTTCTACCAGTAAATAAATATTGCCTAGTACTTCCTATCTGAGAAAACCAGAAACTCCAGGGTCCATATTCCTTCCCAGTGGCTACTGTTTTACCCCACTTTCCATGACCAAGTCCCTGATATAGTTCTTCATGTATGCTAATCTCCACTCCCTCCTCCCTCGTTCATTCAGAGACCAGTCTAAGAGCTGACTCCTCTATTCCACCAAAAGGACTCCTTTCAAGATAATCCATCCCCTCCATGCAGCTGACAGAACTCAGAACAAGCTACTCCCAAATATGGCACTTTGGAAAGCTGAAGGATCCTAAGAAATCCATAGAATCAGGGAGATGACCTTTTGCCCTTCTCCTACTCTTCTCCCTGAAATAGGTCACACAGTCTTCGTTAACATCTGTATCTCTGAAGACATAGGGACAGAGACGTTGCTAAGTTCCCTCCAGTTTATTAACATTGGATCACATCCTGTTTGTCCATACTTCTGCATGACTTCCCACTCTTCATCAAACCCAGTATTAATATATGGTTTTCCTGTTTCTTTGTGTATTTATTTCTGAAGGCTCCCATGTCATGGAAAACTTAGACAAATCTGTATGTTTTTCTCCTGTTAATCCATCTTTTGTTACAGGGTTCTCAGTGATGAACTTAGTAATGATTGAGGAAAAGATATTACTTCTCTCCTAGGTAGCAAAACCCAATAACAACTTCTCTGGTTTTCTTCTAGGTATCTCAGAGGGGAGCCCTCCTCCTGTAGATATACCCTCCCTGGCCTTAGTGAACCCACTTTTCCCAAGTTTTTTCTCCCTCCTCTTTGTTGGCTCCTTTACAATCTTTTGCCAGTTCTCTTCTCTTCCCTCTTCCTTGATTATTGTATTTCCCAAGCTTGATCCCAGGCCTCTTCTCTACCTCGTAGTTCATCTCATCTAGCTGCATGGCTTCAAATACAACCCATATGTTGGTTGTATATCTTCAGGCTCTGAATTCCTTCCTGAAACATTCACTTGCTTATGTGTTATCTCTATGTAGAAATCCTCCTAGCACCACAAAGTTGTCATGTTGTAAACTAAATGCTTGATTTCCACCCTACTTACTTAAAATCACTTCCTCCCCATCTTCTCCATCTCAGTAGATGGTATCACCACTCACCCAGCGGCATAGGCCAGAGACTTAGGCATCATTCACAATCTCCTTCCCTCACTCCCTGAACATATCAATTAATAAGAATTGTCTATTTTCACTCCTATGTTTCTCAAATTGGCCCACATTTTTTTAAAATCAACTTTCTTATATCAATACAGTTCTTCAAGCTTTTTTTAAAAGAGAGAGTGAGAGAGAATCTTTTAATATTTATTTTTTAGTTATTGGAGGACACAACATCTTTGTTTGTATGTGGTACCGAAGATCGAACCCAGGCCGCACACATGTCAGGCGAGCGTGCCACCACTTGAGCCACATCCCCAGCCCCTCAAATTGGTCCACATTTTACCACCCCATTCAAGTCACCATCATCCTTTACTTGAACCAAAAACCTCTTATAAAATTCTCTTGCCTGGCCTCCTTTACAATTTTGACTCCTGAAATCTATTCTCCATGTAGAATCCAGAGTAGTCTTTTTAAAACATTACACTGATGAAGTATCTGAACTGTGTAAAATTCTTCAATGTCTTCTAAATGGATTTAGAAAAAAAAAAGTTCAGTCATCCGAGAGTGTATGATTTGACTCCTGACTACCTCCCTGCCACTTTGACTCTCTCTCCATAAGCAGTTTCCCTTCACCTCCTTGAAAGTGCTGAATCTTTTCCACATCTGGAAACCTGCTGTATTCTTTTCCCAGCTCCTTTGACTCCTTCAGGGACCAAGTTAAATGTGTCTTCCTTAGAGAACTTTTCCTTGTCTACCATATTAAATACTCCACCCCAGCATTCCCTGGGATTCTCTGTCACTTCACAGCAATTCATATGTACATACTTATTTACTTGACACTTGCCTGCCAGCTAGACCATGAGCTTCACAAGTGCACTGATAATGCTTCCTTTATTTCCCATATAAACTGTAAACCCACTTCACAAAGTGCAGAATCAGTGAGTAATAACAGGCTCTCCCTGAAAACTATCTCCATCCTTCCAACATAAAATGACTGTTTGCCATTATGTTCCCATGCCAATAATTATTTAAATTTAATGGAATAGAGTACCTTAGGAAAGACTTTTGAATCTGGGATTGATAGAAGTTGGAGAAATTCCTTAAAAATTGCAAGAAGCAATCTGTTCCTCAAGTGGTAGAAGGTTGTTTTAGTCTTTAAAGAAGGTAGTTTTCTTGTTTTTAGAAGGATCCCTTACTCTCAGAAAATAAAGCAAGTTCCTACAAAATTTTTCTTGGGTAAACTTTGAAGTCCTCATTGAACTAAACACAGATATTTTAGCCTGGATGCTAAATACTCCAGGCAATATAAACCACTGAGTATAATTAGAAGTCTTTGCAAATACTAGTGTTCTCCCCCTTTTATGGGTTAAGAGACGTGTTTCTAGGAAGACTGTCTATTGCACTTTGCCTGCAATTGTCTCTTGTTTTTTGAAAGGTCTGGATTCATTCTTTGGTAAGAAAAAGCTTACTGAAGTGATAATCAAGCCAACAGCAGAGGCTGCCATTACCAGGAACCTGCAAGTTAGGTATTGGGCTAACAACCTGACATTTGGTGCCTTGGTCCATCTTTGGGCATGTCTTTGAGGAGAGCGCTACTATCCTTTTTACCATTTTAGATTTGAAGAAAACAGGTCTTCAAATGGTTAAGCTACTTTTGAAAAGTGATACGCTTCTTTAGCAGCAGAGCCAGGATTGAAAGAGAATTCTAGGCAATGTTAAGGGGTGTGTGCTAACTAGGCAGACTCAGGTTTAAGGGGTGAACTTTTCTTGCTGGAAGAGAGGCATGGATAAAACAGGACTGGACCAGTTCTGTCCTACACGAGGTGTTGTTGAAGGCTGACCTAGTTGCTGGCAATGTATGCTGTCATTATCCCATTGGGGCCAGCAAGCAGCACTGTGTTCTTGTGAGCCAATTGTGCTTTCCTCACATGGAGAAAGAATCTTCACCGTTCACTAGCTTGAAAACAGGTTAGTTCTGGAATAGAAGATAATGTGAGCCTTAGACTGAAGGAACGAGAAATTGCATCTCTTCGCTTGGCCCCTGATAGAAGGACATGCTTGGAGAGGTCAAGCTTCGTCTCCCCCTGTGGTCAGACTGGGGGGCCAAGCAGGGAGGGTCTGGGCTTGTGGACTATGAGAACAGCTGACTAAGCTCAGTTAGTTAAGTTAGGCTTTATTTTCTATAGTGGTGTCCAAACTTGGAGAAGGATATTCTTTTAGGTTTTGGAAGAAATATAAAGGAAAGAATAGCCTGTCTTGCTCTGCCAGATTGGTGGTGATAAAGAGGTCTGAAGGGGGCAGTCCCAGAGCTTTAGAAAAAGTGGTGAGGTAACATGACCCAAAACGAGGAATGCGAGGGACCTCTTTGAAGGAGACACCATGAGACATGATACAACCGGGGCCAGACATAATATAACTGAGGCCAGTTTGTTTCTTTTCCTCACTTTCCAGATGATCAGAATCTAGCCTCTCTCATTCATAGTTCATTAATTTATTTTTTTATTGATTTAAAAAAATAAATGACAGCGGAATGCATTTCAATTCTTATTACACATATCCACCACAATTTTTCATATCTCTGTATATAAAGTATTTTGACACCCAATTTGTGTCCTCAATACATGTACTTTGGATAATGATGTCTATCACATTTTGGACATTATATTTTTCCAGTCATAAGCTGGTAAGAACTTCTCTTATTGAAGGTGACATTCTTGACTTACAAATGGCATTTGGGGTTGGTGTTTTAGTTTGATAACTTTCAGATCCTGTGAACAAAACTCAACTCAAACTGACTTACACAGAAAGGAAATATATTGGTCCACATATCTGAAAAAGCTAGAAGCCTGGTGCAAACACCTCAAGGACTCAACATAACACAAGCACATGTCTACTCTTGTGCTCTCTCCTGGCTCTGCTTTTTTCTGTGCTGGCTTCATTCTTAGGAAACACCCCCATGTTAGGGTAAAGATAGCCCTTGTCAGTCCCAAGTTTTTTTCTGTTTACACCAAAAAATCCCAGAAGAAGTCTAAAAGAGCCACTTTCCCAAAAGTCCCCACAAAAATCCCCCAAAAGATTTATGATTGGCGTGGCTTTGTTCACATGCCCTCATCTGAACCAACAGGGGTTCCGACTATATTGCTGGGAGCTGGGTACCAAGGAGAAGAGATAATGGGATTAGACAGCTCTAGCAGGCAGGTGGCAATTGAAGTGAAGAGATGCTGAACTCACAAAAAGTAACTGATATCCCTTTTAATGAACTGCAAATAGTCAGTTGACAACTTGACAAAAGGCCACTAACAGTGGGCAATGGAGATGATATGTGTATGTGCAAACGCAGAGGAATGACTTGGAAGCAAGAATAAATCCTGTGGATTAAAAAGAAAAAGGAGGACAAGAAGCAGATAAATGATAAATATGTGTAGATTTCAAAATAACTAAGAAGCCGGCTCACAATCAAAAATATATCAGACAATAGGAGTACATTTCGTTTCTGGAAGGTAGAGAAATGATTCCTAGAGTGAAGATCCGAGGATATACAACCCAATATGATGTCATCCCCTCAGTCTCAAGGGAGGAAGAAAGGCTAATCATAAGCTGGAATTGAGGATAAAGAAGGGAAAGGTATCCAGACTCAGTGACATAAACTTGCAATCCTAGTCATTCAGGAGGCTGAGGCAGAAGGAAGGCAAGTTTGAGGCCAGCCTGGGCAATTTAGTGAGACCCCGTCTCAAAATTTAAAAAAATAATGAAAAGTGCTAAAGATGTGGCATAGTGGCAGAGAGTCTTTGGGTTTGATCCAAAGTACTGGGGCAGGGGGAGGGAAGTGGAGAAGGGAAGGTGTCCATGAGGAATTACGGATTTTGTCTTCCATTATTCCCTGTAAATTAAATATTTATGATGGGGATCCATATTTTAAAATAGTCACAAGAGTTCTGAGCCAACAGTAACCACTTTCCCTGAAGCAAATTACCAGGGGAACCATACATGACTAAACCAATATAAGCCTTTCATGAATACCTACAGTGGCCAAAGAGAGAAAAAAAGAAACTCCATGCTGGTGATGATCTTGAGATGCAACCCGACTCCAAACTGTTTAATCAGACCCAACTGACATCTCTGCCAAGTGGTCTCTGGAACAACAGTCTGACTGTTAAAGATGAATATCTAGAAGTCAGGCAGATTTCATAGACCATAAACCACCTCGTATCAAGCATTTAAACATCTTCACTTCAGAATTCCTTAAAAATAAGAAAGGACATATAAAGAGAGAGTTACACAGATATAAAGAATGAGAGAAAGGTTTTAAAATATG
The DNA here is from genome assembly GCF_964194105.1 of Spermophilus citellus. Lineage (NCBI taxonomy): Eukaryota > Metazoa > Chordata > Mammalia > Rodentia > Sciuridae > Spermophilus > Spermophilus citellus. The sequence goes on along the minus strand of NC_138192.1, from coordinate 54,547,174 downwards.
TTACCTTACTTCTACAAAGACACCTGCACAATTTAAGAGAGTAACATGTATTGCATTCCACAAAGCACACAGGAACCACGAGATCCCTGGCACATGGTGATCACGTCTCAAAGGGTAATCCCCATGGCTTTAGCCAGAGGACCAACAGAGAGATGAATAATGTTCTGGACTTTTCCAGTGGTCATCTCTCTATACTCTCCCAGCTCCTTATCCACAGTCATTTTCACCAGGTTGGGACTGATCAGCTCCTCTTTTAGTAGACCTCTGACAATGTGAACAAGAGCAAAAAGTCTAGAATAGGTGAGGAACATGTATGGGACTCTGTAAATGATCGATAAAGGAAAAAGGAGAGTATAAATGTTTATCTCTCAGTCGGGGCATGAATCATTATCTTACTGAAACTTAAACACCATCTGCCTCCCTGTTATGTCATTTTCTAGGTGCCACTCCTCTTTTAACCTGAAAAACTAGCACACTGTCTCCCTTGGCTCTGAAATAAATACCACACTTTTCAGAGTCACTTTAATTAACCCTGTCTTAAAATAACTGTTTACTAATTTTGCATAATATAATTAAATGCCCCAACACTATAGTTAAGAAACATTAAAGATATGACTTACCCTGATGGAAGTTGGGAAATTCCAAGTTTAGCATGTCTACAATCTCTGGTGTTGTAAGAATAAGATTCTCCAAAAGAAAAGCAAATTGGAATGAGGATTGGAGAATATGGTCTCCCCTCAATTAAATACTATGATACATGAGGACTGAAAAAGGCAAGCGCTTTGGACAGCATAGAATCTGGTTCAACGTTTTTGTCCCTTAGCAAATCCAGTCCACAAAAACTCAGTTTCAGAAGCTCTAATCTGCAATGGTTTACCGAAAAAGGAAAAGAGATATGGTGGGAGATGATCATTTCTTCCATCTTCCTGACTAGCCATTCCTTCTTTCTTTGGATGTCTTCCCACTCATCTACCACCAGGAAGGAAATCTTGAGATACCCTTGATTTATCCCTCTTCCCTCTGCATATTCTTGACATTTTTGTGTCTAAGCATTCCTCCCTGTCCCACATGGCCTTCATCCTGGTGGGGCCATGTCATATTGTACCTTATCTGGCTTATTGCAGGGATTTCTCAACTGGTCTTTGACCTTATAAAGTCTTTGCACTCCAGTCTTTGCTAATCAGGCTTTCACATCAGCTTCTAAGATCTTGTATTTCTCATTCCCACTATTCAAATCCCACCAATATATTTTGAACTCTTATTTCTGGATTTCATTTTTCTGGGCTTTGTTTCTAATATGTTCTGAATGTTCCTCTTCTCAAATGCTTCTGCCTCATTCAAAGTAATCTTCTACTTCTCCCTTTATAAAGTAGGCAAATAACCTATCAAAACCCTGGAAAACATAAGAAATAAGAAGGATGAATTATCCTGCTTGGAATAAAATAAAGCTATTGTACCTCTAGATCCTTGCTTACAACATTCCCCCTTTCTAATGCCCGCCCTTCTCTTTGTCCTTGCCAAAATCTAATCTTTCAAGAGATTTCTCTACCTCTTCCATCAATACTTCTTTATCTAGCCGTGGTGGCTATTTGCTTTCTATACTTCTGCAGCAATGGTCAGTCTGCAACAATACTTGGTTCCCTCCAAAGGAAAGGAATCTAGAGGCATTTATCTACTCACTCCCATCCATCTCTAGTTAAGAGTTGCTTCCAGGACCATTGGCTCTCTGGCATTTTGACTTGCCCCAAGCTGGACCAAGAATGCTTTCAGCCAGGGCAGCCCTCAGAAGGTAACGGATCTTGCAGTATAAAGCTGCAAGATTGGTAGGGCATGCCCAAGGTATGGAATAGGCATCCTTTCAAGATGTTCCAGTGTAAGGAAACACTAAGAGCTTCCCCAGGGAAACTTTCATGCTTCTGATACTCACCACCCTTCCTAGTTCTGTATTGGATCTGTCAGTGTCAGCAAGTAATTCAAGTAAGCACGTTCTCTATCTGACATGAGGACCCAAAATAATGAGGCTGAAGTAAATTTGTGTGATTTTCTGTGCAATATCAAGATAACTAAAATCCTATGGATTATACTCTGCCAAATAGCAATTAACATAGCCCTTGGGTAAGACTCTGATTGAATACAACTACTCTTCCCCAGTGGATGGAAATTAGTTATGACTCTACTTTCCAATGCAGCCTGAAGGGCATATGCACCAAATAAATAATCATATAACTGGTACCCAAGTACAAGTGGCTATGTTGATATGTTCTAGTAAAGACATTGCTGTGAGTGAAGATATTAGTCCACCATGATTTTCCATGATCTACCTAGCTTTCTCATTAACTCCTTTGGTGTATCAAATGCAGAAACCAGTATAGGAAACTCAGAGTACCCTTGATTTATACTCTGCCTGAAGCTCGTCTAATGAATTTTTGAATTCTTAATAGAGATACTAGAAATAAAAGCAAATCTTCTTTCAACTGGCAAGAGTTGGAGACTTAGAGACTTTCACGGTTTACTCTGAGAAAACCATCAGAATTGACCATTGATTCATGCACATAAAGGGTTTTGAGATTCTGTGACTATTCATTGCTAAACAGTTCAAAAGCTACCTATGTTAAAAAGTAAACAACACTGAAGAGATAATGGGACTGGACCTCAAAGTGTGACTTGAGAATGGTGTGAGCCTAGATCCAAGCTCACTCTGGAGGAGGGACCCTGGAGGAATGGCCACCTGCAGACCAGACTGCTTACTGCCAAACCTTGATTGTTGATTTCCTACAGACTGCATAACTCAAGACACCGGGGAATGTCTTGTGTGTTCTGATATCATTTTTCTGGAGGAGATGAAAAGCCTGGGCTGGGCTTTCCCAGAAAGATTAGTTGTTTCCACTCTCAGTCATCCAGAGAAAAGTTAGCTCATAAGACAAGATAAAGATCAGAGACAAGCTTTCAAGGAACTGATACTGTGAGGAGATGGTCACCTAAACAAATGATTACTGAAATAAATAATTATTAAAAGGAACAGAAGAACTAGTTCATCATTATTTTTATTTCAAATTTACCTGTGGAAACAGGTTTAGCCTGAAATCCTAAAAACCAATTCCCCTTGTTATGACCTCTTACTGCTCATGGTGTTCACTGCAGACCTCCACAAACACACTGGATTATTTTTTTAATTTCATCATTAAAGTGGGAAGTTTTCTCTCAATGCATCTTAGGGAATTTTATTTTGTAACATTTTTTGATTTGCTGTGTCCTATCTCCATTGATTTCCAAGGCAAATAAACTTACAAAAGCTAGTTAGAAAACCACCCATCCGTGCAGTACATCATCATCCCTACTTAACAGGGCATATGCTTCTAGGTAATATTAGGTATTATTCTACCAGCACTGAACAGATCCTAAATTTTGCCATAATAAAAAGTAAATATGTTAGTCTGAACTTTATATCACAGAAGGATGCTAAACATTCCATCTGGGTATTGGTTCTTTCTTTTCACAAATGCATCTCTCTTTGCCTTTGTTCACAGTGCCGCCTAATGCTATCCTTCAGTCTGATGATAATGGATAGTGCCTCTACTTCCTCTGCTCTCCACAGCTGCGGCCATCATCTAAATGAAGGCATGAATTGCATTAACCTACAATGAGTGCCCACCATGTCCTAAACTGTATTAAAATGAGGATTGATGGCCCCGAGAAATAAGTTTGCATTTTCCTTGGAGCTCAAAATCTGTGTGAGGAATAAATTAAAACTATCTTGTATATAGTTCAACTCCCAACTGAGAGCTAGAAAGATGGATAACTTTAAGAGCACTTGACATTGGTTCTGGGGTTTATTTTTGCACTAACTGGCATAGATGTTGATGGAATTCAGGAAATTCACCACCGTGTGAGGTTTTGACTCTACCAGGAAGGGGCTCCATTTCATCGCGCACATTCCAGACTGGGGAAGCCAACAATGAATTAGTCAGAGGGCTCACAGAAAACAGAAGGCATGTTTCTGGCAAAGTTAAAGGACTCTGCAGAGACTTGGTTTTGATCAAAGAAACCTACAGGCAAAGTTGAGGATCCCAGATACAGTAGTACCAGGGGAAGTCATTACCACCCTGAGATCTGACAGGGGAAGGGAAGGTACATGTTGTTGGAACCTGGGAGAGCTGAAAGAATGGAAGGGTGCTCACTGTGGGGGAACAATCATCCTGGAAGGATGCATTTGCTTCTAGATCACTCTAAATGTCGAAATAAAGACAGTGGGGAAGACATACTCTGACTATTTGATCTCATACACTGCCATTTATCAAAATCCAACCAGAGGGTGGTGGGGCCCAGATGACATAGCCTATAGAGGAATAAAGAAGTATGGATTTGGGGAAAGGCAAAGGGAAATTGATTTGCACAATCACCATCCACAACAAGATAAAATACCAACCTCTAATGAGCTGTCTTTTCTTGTTCTATGATAGAATTTCCCAAAATGTATTCCACATGGAGGCTCAGAATGGGTGGGGGGAGTTTCTTGTACATAAACTCATTTAGGAAGCATTATGTTGACATATTAAACAGGTATAATTACTCCAGAAACTTTCAAAGCTACAAAGTATTCCTAATGATTTTGTTTTTCTTCAACAGATAATTATCAAAAGTTATGATAAACCAAGCCCTTGGCCAGGCGTTAGGGATACCATGGTGAATTGGCCAGACACCTGCGCTCTCAGCAGTTACAAACAAGTGGAGGGCAAATAATAATCAGGAAAGAGAAAACTAACAGGAAAATAATTAAGTACTGCATAAAGTGTTTGTGATGAAGCTTGCAGCATATCCCAGATACAAAGTTCCTTAGGCGCAGCGACGCACGCTTGTAATCCCAGCAGTTGGGGAGGCTGAGGCAGGAAGATGGTAAATTCAAAGCCAGCCTCAGTAACTTAGAGAGGAACTGCCTCAAAACAAGAAATAAAGGGCTGGGGGATGTGGTTTGGTGGTTAAGCTCCCTTAGTGGTTAAATCCCAGTACGAGAGAGAGAGAGAGAGAGAGAGAGAGAGAGAGAGAGAGAGAGAGAGAGAGGAAGAAAGAGAAAGAAAGAGAGAAAGAAAGAAAGAAAGAAAGAAAGAAAGGAAGGAAGGAAGGAAGGAAGGAAGGAAGGAAGGAAGGAAGGAAGGAAGGAAGGAAGGAAGAAAGAAAGAAAGAAAGAAAGAAAGAAAGAAAGAAAGAAAGAGAGAGACAGTTACTTAGTTTGGGAAGTCTTTGTTTCTGGAGAATCTTTAAGGTGTGAAGAACTCTCTTTAAACAGGTATAATATGGACTTTAAGTTTTGTTTGTTTTTTGTTTTTTGACTATTGGTGATGTATTTGAGTCCACATTGTTTTGACAAAAATGATACAAAGAAGAGAGATTAGCTTTCAGGGGTTATGTGTTCTTCATACATATTTGCCTGACTTGGTTAGACAGAAAGCTTTTCATGAGAAAATGTGTAGCCAGTTGTCATAGACACTGTCTGGTGTCCCCTTGATTCTCTTTCTTGGGCCACCACTCATTGCCCCTGCACTCTGCTCTAGCTGTCTGGGTGTTGCTTGCCAAGAGCTGGCACCTCTCACCCCTCCATCAGTGTTCTTGAGTGGTGAGGCCAGCGGCTACTATGGATACACCCAGGCCACACACTACTGACCCTTTCCCCCTTCACTCTTTCCTCTCCTCAGGAATTATTCTTAAAAGGCCCTTTCATAGTTGTGTTCTCCTGTCTTCATGAAGTTTCACAGGAAACTGAGAATCAGAAGGAATTTAGGAAAAAAATCAGAGAGCAAGTTAATGGCAGGAAGAGAAAGACATTTTTAGCCTCTTTAATGCTCTGTCCACTGGTCTTTCCACTGTGCCTTGCTGAGATCTGGCAACTTTAGCTCATGTAATAGTTTTCCATTTCAATTTGTCTTCAAAAAGAATCTATGTGTATAAAAGCTTACCCTGTTAATCCTTTGTTAGCCACATCTATGAGAAGCCAAGCTACTTAGATCACAAGTCATCATTACCCTTCTGTTGACTATTGATTCACATTGTAGGCACAAATTACTATGAAGAAAAATTTAAATGTTTACTTCTAAGACCAACACTTTAGTGAGCTCTTTAAATGAGAGCAAAGGTTAAAATCCTCAAAGAACTTTTATCACTTCATATTAAACATCCTTATAATAACATTTGCATTGAACATTATGGTTTATGATACACTATCATAAATATTTCACTTATCCTCACAATAACCCTGGACCTGAGTAAAATATTGGGATCTTTATATTATAAATGGAGAAACTGAAGTTCATGGATATTAAAGGACTTTCTCAATGTCTAGTGGTTATTAAGTTGCATAGTAAAGATTTGACAAGAGTTTTTTTATTAGTAAATTTAGACCCTTTCTATTTTATTTCCTATTTTATCCACTCTATCATGTTTTGTTATTTCCTAAATTATTAGACTTTATAACATCAATTTATGGTTTAGTCATTATAAAACTCCACTGTGCTATTTGTATTCAAGAATGCAGGACCTTTTAAGATTTCTATGAAGTAACAAAGTAGGTTACATAATTAAATATTTACCCTATATCTATGAAGTTGATGTATGAAGATTTTTATTTCTCTCCACTTGTTATAAATTTGACTTGTGGTTCTGTAAAATTAATTTCCATTGATTTCTTGGAAAACTGTGCATTCCCTACCCAGAGTTTGGTTTTTAGAAGAACCAAACAGTACATCATTATTGATCATGTATTGCCTTTCTTTAAGTGCTGTTGAGAATGTGAATACTCTTCAGAATGGGTATTCCCATATAACACTTTATTTAATTCATTTCCAAAATTCAGCCTGTCTCTTAGCAAACTACAGCATAGTTTACTTTAGAAATATCAATATGTTTTTTCAGCCAAAAAAATGTCAAACAATAAAATATTGCCTCAAGCATTAGCTTTTATATACAGAGAAAATACAGTTTCATCTTAGTGGGAGAGAATAGAAACCATCTCCTCTCTGTGACTTAAAAGAATATACTCTCCTTCTCCAGTTCCTTTGATTTTGTGCAGTTAAGTGACAATGGGAATATTGATGAGCCAGACGGAACACAGGGGTATTGAGGGGCACTGGCATATCTTGGAAATTATCATTCCAAATGCCTTATGCACTTATTTCTAACTCCAAGCATGCATGAACGAGCCAAGCAAATCTCATGTAATTGCTATACTTTCAGGGTTCCAGAGGGAAATTACCAATCACAATTATTTACTTAAACACATATGGGAAACTCAAGTAACCTCAGGGTCACACAGAAACAGCTCTGGACTTGGGTTACAGCTTCAAAATTAATGGGAAAGAGCAGGCAGTAAGCCATTGGGGGGCATTGAGCTGCCTTGCCATAATTAAGGACCCACAGGATGCCAAATGACATTATCCATTGCTCTGAGAGGGGAGAAGTTTTGCCCATTCCCACAAATCTCTGAACACCAGGTGGTTGCAAGTTTTTGCCACACAATTCTATGGCTTTAAGAAGGCAAGCTTCCTTTGGTGTTTGTTGATGAACTGATTGTCATGGGCAGTCGTTTTAATTACTTTTTAATCTTCAGTAATCATGTTATCAAAGGATTTATTTAAACACTACCCCATGCCTGGCATGGGGCTTCAGGCACCACACACAGAAGGTATCTGTGTACAATTAACTCTAATAAGCATAGAGAGCTTAACTCTGTGAGCTTCAGACAAACATAACTTGCAAGTCGATCAAATCCCTCAGAGCCAGAGATCTAACTGTTCGATTCTGGGAAGGTATGCCTAACTCACTTGGGAAGGTGATTATACCAAGGCTTGGAGTGAAGCAAGAGACTCATGCAAAGTTTGTGCCAGAAAAATTTTACTATTACATTCTGCCAACTGGACACATTCAAACAATAGGTTAATCCTATGCATGGACTAAGATCACTGTAGTCATTGGCCTATTTCTTGATAGCTCAGTTTGGGCAACTGTGTTGGTTTCTTTAGAGAGGAGTTTTCATATAAGGAAATAGACAGCTCTGCTCTGTGGCTTCCAAAAATGTCTACAATGGCCACTAGCCCTTAAAGTTGGAACTGCCAAAGAGTTTATTTTCATGGAAGTGTGGATGTGAGTTAGGCAGACAAGTGAAGTAATACAACAATAATGGAGGGGAAAAAAAATAGTTGTAACGGTTTCCTTTCACTCTACCTGATGAAATTAGCTAGAATAAAGGTTTTTGTTTTGTTTTTTTCTGAAGTGAGGGGTTTATTTTATTTCATTTTACTTTACTTAGCTCTATCTGCATAGTTTTTTTCCTCTTTCATCTGACTGGTCTTAATGACAACAGAACAGATATCCAGGCCTCTTTTTAGGGTCCAGAGGGATCTCATTAGAACCCAGGTTGATGCAACAGCAGCTGGCTTGACCATGACCAAGGCCACACATTCCCTTGAGAATTCTGGCTTAGAAAAAGCTACAACAGCACCTTGGAGAGTCATTTTCACTGTACTCTCCCACATGACATTTGAAAGTCGTAACTGCTCTGAGAGGTTGGACAATGGGGAACTGAATCTGAGTTGAAGAATTACTTGCCCAGAGTTGGAAAAACTGACAGACCCATCCATCCCAGGTGCAGTGGAACTCCTTGTCAGTAGAAGGGTTTGAGATTAGCCACCCACAAAGACGTTCACTGTGTCCTTCAAAGGGATTCTCAGCAAATACCTGAAAATAAAGACCACTGTTTGTGAGTTTCTGTGATTCACCAATGTCTTCCATTATCATGGGTTTCTACCTCATTTCTACAACATACCTTGTTTTTTTTTTGGGGGGGGGGTACTAGATACTGAACCCAGGGGCACTTAACCACTGAGCCACATCCCTAGCCCTTTTTTGAGATAGGCCTTTTTGGTTTTTGAGTTTCTCAGAGCCTCACTAAGTAGCTGAGGCTGGCCTTGAACTTGTCATGCTCCTGTCCTGAGCTGCTAGGATTATTTATATGGAATCAAATTTATTACAAATGCTTTCAGAATTCTGGATGTAATATCTGCAAGATTCAAACTTCCAAAGTTTCCCATTGTTAAATCTTAATGTAACTCTATCTTCCCAGTGTAACTCAGCCAGACTAATAGGTAAAAATAGAATCCAAATACTCCCAATACTGACAGACTTCAAAAAAATTTGCCTCCTGATAAAACAAAATATCTTAAATTCTTGCTTTGTAATTATCAGGCATTTCAAATTAATAAAAGAGAAATATTTAAATCTGACTGCATTATTAAACATACAATGCTAGTATACTTACTGTTGAAGAGACAAATGATTTTAACCCACTACTCAGCCTATTAATCCATGTTTGCTTGACACAGACAGCTCATGACATATATTCCTGCTACATTGCCCCAAGGACAGGGTGTCTAACTACCTCCCTAGACATTAGGATCAAAAGTCTCTAATTTCTTCCAAAATCTTATGTGGCTCTTTAAATGAAAGCTTTAAAGAATACAAATTAAGCTACATGAAGAGAGACTCATCTGATGGAAAGAAGTTGAGGATCTACCCTAATATTATTCCACCATCCTTTTTATTTGTTTCTTCTTTTTTGATTTAAATTTATTTCTGTAACCTAGTCCACCATTCACATTCTAAGAAAATACACCATATCCTTTTATATTAAAAAAATAAAATTACTTATTTCAGAAAAGTAAAGTTAGATTATTGGTATTTGTCTCCATGTTTTCAGTGACTGAGAGCGAGGGCTTTCTTTCTTATTTTTTAAATGAATGTCCTTTTAGTTTTTTGAAATGAATTTCATCTGTTCTAAATGTACCTCTTTATTTTCAATTAATCTGAGACCTGAGAACCTTAATTACCCCAGCCAGTAAGACAAACTTAAACACTGGTTACAGACATTTAAACTTTGACCCCAAGAAGAAGTTACTATTCAACATGATTCATTTTGTTTTTTTCCCTCCAGAGGTCTCATCTTTCAACCCTTTCCAGACAACCTATAATTCTGCTCTTTTGCCCTCTCTGAAATTACCCAAATGCTATCTGCCTTCGAGAAAGAGTTACTGCTCTGACGGCAGAAGCATCGAAGGTCAGCCCTGAGCTTCGGGTCTGTCTGCCCGGGGACAGGGGATTCCTAAATAATTTCAGCAGTCCCTGGAAATAATGATTGGTTTCAGTAACCCGATGACAGGCAAACTACTACCCCACATAGCAAGGATGTTTGTTTCTCCACTGGGAAGAATTCACTTGCTGAGTTCCTGTGTATAATGGCCATAACTAACTGTGGGGCCAAGAAAACATGACTGGCCACGTGACATCACAAACAAGCCATTAAACGACAACAACATCTCCTGGAGTTGTGGGGTGGTTGTCCACACTCCTCTTTAAGTGCATACAGTGTTTGTTCTCATATTAAATCTTTCCCTTGCCTCCCTCAGGACCTGTAGTACAGAACCCTGTGTTTTATCATCCATCATGAAACCTCTTCAGATCTGGCTTCCTACCTTCTCTAAAAAGATGAATGAGATGACCCAGCCAAGTTCTCTTGAGGGTTTGTTCTCAAACTAGGTTAACATCCATCAACTTTGAGAGCTAGAAATCGCCTCTGAGTTTTCAAGTGAACTCTCCATTCCTGAGAGGGATTTGCCTGTAGCTCTGTACTGGTTCCCACCTGCCCACAGGTAGCAAGTTTCAGGAGTCATCCCATCCAACATCAGAAGGAGGCTAGGATGACCATGAAGCGACCAAGGGTTCATGTGTGCAGCTGTGGCTCCAGGTCTTTCCCAGGCATGACCAACACAAGTATTAATAGCCATTCACCAGTTAATCATAAGTTCATTTATGATTAACTGCTTGGTTTCTTCCAGATTTTGCCCCTACTAATTGCACATTTAAATTATAGAAATAAACTATCACAGATGTGACACTAAATTTGCAGACAGATCCACAAGTGTTTGTCTACTCAGGGGTGTACTCTTAATCAATCTGCCATTTCAAGGTGGACAAAAAGTTGAATAAGAAACATACTCGTAGCATGAAGCAAGGATCTGAATATCAAAGAGCAAAGTTCCCAAGACTTGGCTTCATTTTGTAGTTGCCATCATAGCAAGCATTATTCTAATTACAGAAAACCAGAATTTCTTCTATTCCATACCATCTCATTTTAGTTTCAATTTCTGAAATTAGAACTATTTTCAAAAGCATTAAATGTACACCCCAGGCACAGACAGATCCATATCAAAGAGATGTGATCTCTGCTCTCAAGGAACACACGACTGCACTGTTTCCCGTAAAATTGTCACAAATCACTCTCTTCCGTTCCTTGACCTTCATCTGCCATGAAGGTGGGTGATATTGACTTTCTCCCCTGATCTGTATGAAGTCAGGGGCTCAGTTTTAAACATCTGCAAAGAATTGCTTCTTCTTAAATCTATTCCATGTCTTCCTGCTCCTCTTAAGTTCTGGTTCCTTAGTTTGCTAAAACCTTCCCATAGTCATATAGTGCTATATTCGTCTTTCTTCTCAAACTGGATTCATGAACAAATTAAATGACACAATTTATACATATATGCATGAGCTATTTGGCTTATTTTTATCCTTGCTTTAAAGGTAAAACTCATTCCGTTTTAACAATGAATTGTTTCATATCATTGTGCTGGTATGTATATATATCCAGAGTGCACACACAAGAAAAGTTATTGGTTTACTAAATACGAGGCCATTACCTCACTAATTGCTATTCTTGTTTGGAGCTACTTACACAGGCTTGAAGGTCATAATTTAGCCTGGTTTCCTTAAATAAGGTTCTGCCTCATTTTTCTTCCTTTATTCAAACTTATTTTGTCCCTTTTGCATCCTTCAGTTTGATTATTAATCACTTGCCCTTGTTTTCCCACCAAACTTAGATTAAATTTCTTAATAAAACCCTCCCAAACACTAAATCAGCATTTCTTATGCAGCAAAAGACACAATCATTCACATTGTGCTCTGGATTTGCCATACCCACAATAACACCCGCTTCCCAGAACAAAATTAGATATATGACTTTTGTTGGTTTTTGTGTTTTAGTTTTTGGCTTATTCAGAAGCTCCAGATTTATTGCCCATTACTATGATTTGGTTCCTTCTTCATCTTCATATTGTTGACCCTTCCATCTATTCCCTGATACAATTATTTTCCTTCCAAAATGGAAATAAATCTGCCTAAACTTGGGACGGAATCATAACTTCTTCCTTCAGTGACTTCCTTGATTAGTTCTTCACTTTTCTTTAAGAGTAGAAAAATGACTTTCCATAGCCTCTTTTGGTCCTTGTTTATCTGTTAGTCAAATCCCCATCCTAATTTTGTAAGAATCAGGTAGCACTGGTTATATGAATGTGTTCTGATACCTGATAAATTCTGCACTAGTTCCCCAAGGTTTAATCAAGATAACCTTTCTAGTACCTGGCTAGGCAGGTATACCTTTCTGAAGGTTTTTTAAGGAATGGAGCTGGCATTTACTGACTGCATTTCACATATCTGCCATTATGCCACACTAACTCATTTAATTATTGCAAACAGCCTCATGAATTATATACTATTATCTCTATTTTGCAAATAAAAAATTGACTGGCTCACAGGTGAAGTGACTATGCACATTACATAGCTGCTCGAGAGCAGAGATGAAATTAGTGCCCAGGTCAGTCTGACTTCAAAATAGCTGTTTCATCTCTAATGTACTCGATCATTCTGTCTCCAAACAAATTCCACTCTTTCAAGAAACAGAATCAACACTTAACAACCCACCGTCTCTCCAAACCTGAATAATAAATTAATAAAATCCACATTCTTTACTAATAGCCCACCATATATTATTCCCAGGCAAGCTGGTGCTAGCAAGCCATTTCTTAAATGTTCCTGCTAGAATGACTTTTTAAATAAAACTATTTACTACCTTTAATTCCTAAAGGTTTATTTAGATCTCTATCCAAACAATCTTAACAATTAATTGTCACCACTGACTAGCTCCCAAATCTATCAAATTTTATTAGCTTTTTCCTTGAACATTGTTGACTCCAAGTGTACATAAGCATGTTTGTGTCTGTAAAATAGCCATCACCCACTAGAAAAAAAAATTTAAAAATGTAAATGTGTGGCTCATCTAACCTTAAAGATTTGAATGTGTATTTGAGAACATTGGATTTTCCACTACAGGTCTCCATTTTCTCCCAGCTCTTAAGCATATAAATTGGGTCTGCATTCATCTTTTATTTGTTTTCCCTTTAAAGATTCGCTTGGTTTTTCCTCTTTTGGTCCATTCTCATAAGCCTTGTCCATGGATTTTTATTTCTTTGTTGCTGCAAAACCTTGCTAAATGCAGCCTCTCTGCCTCCAATTCATCCGACATACCATAGTAGGCACACTAATCTTTTTAAAGCTTTGCTTTCGTCCTTTCACCCTCTTGTATGAGCATTTCCAATGGTTCTGCCTATTTCATCAAATACAAAATTCCTCTGACTGCTGAGCTCTCTGAAATAAAGCCTTGTCCCCACCAGACTCCTTTCTCACTTTCCCCAGAACAACACCATCATGCTGATCAGGCGCTTTCTCTCCAGCTTCTACTGAGTCTGCTCACCTCTGTGGATGGTTGTGTGACTGCCTTCATCTGGAGACTTCTGCACACGAACATCCACTCTGGATGGAATAAGCTGCAGGTGATAGTCAGACTCTCAAGACCAATCCAACATTAGTGACCTGAAGAAAGCCCCCAAAAGGCAGTAGATGTGTGTTGTCATGGGAACCGAGTTTCAGCAATGGACCTGGGAGACAGGAGGAGGGAAAGACAGGGAAAGAAGGAAAGAAGCTGATGGGGAAGGTTTAAAGCAGGCTACCCTTCCTGGAATTATGGTATCTGGGAAACAAAGGATAAGCTTATTTCTGGAACTTTGGAAAGACATTGGAGGTCATCAGAATTCAATGAACTAACTGAAGAGGATTCTATTCTCAAAGTAAGGATTTACAGATTCTAAAGACAGGCTTACCCATCTGCATGGGCAAACTCTCTCCGACATCAAAGATCAGGAAATTATGCTACCGGGTACCACAAAGAGCATCGCAGCACTGAAACTTCCAGGGTTGGTTCAACTCTCAAGAGATCCAGAAATGAGACGAAATCTTTCTGTCACGTGAAGCGTTTTGGCTCAGTCTTACAATGCACTTAACTCCAGGAACTCTTTTTAGGCACATATGCGACTGATTTCTGCTCATGTGGATGTGTGGTGGAGACCAGTGGCTGCTCTTCATCATAAATCCTTAAATGACACAGCTAGGTTAGGATCACATATTTGAGATTTCTTCCCCTCTCTTTTGAAACTCATGTTTCTTTTCATTCAACAGCATGTGAGTCTGAAAATCCATGGGTAGAAATTAATTGGCTCCAGAGTGCCGAGAGGAAATCCCTTTTGGAGAAGTAGGGTGGTAACATGGTAATCCTGAAGCTGCTATTCCTATTATTACTCAACATGTTTTCTAGTAGTGGGAATCTGGGGTTAGAAGCTTGTCAACAAACACTAAATCTCTAACAACAGCCCTAACCAATCTAGATCTGATAACATTATAACTTGGACAGAAGTTTTCAAGAGTTCCTCTATTGTGCAATCAGCCTTGGAAATTCAGCAAAAGGTTTATTTTTCAAAATGATGATCCTGAGGAAATGTATATTTGAAGCTGATGATCTCTGTCAAATCACTTAACCTACTGAAGTCTTGAATGTCTCAACTCAAAAATGTACAGATAGTACCACAGTCTATCTTATATTATTCTGAAGATCAAATGAGACCATGTATGCAAAGTCCTAGGCACATTGTGTTGTGTATAGCAGGGGTTCTATTATGAAGAACTACATAGCTTTACTAAAAATGTAATAATACCCCCCTTGTTGGCAGCATTGCTTGGAAAACCGGGTATGTTGCAAGTAACTATTACCTAAAACTTTTAATTTTTGCTAGTTGAGAATCTTTCTAAAATGTATTCCATATATTATCCTAAATATATAAAGTGAGACAAGGTCTTTTCTAAGAACAGAGTACAGAAAGCAATAGAGAATATATGTTGTATAATCACTTTAATCTCTGGATTTTTCAATTGCTATATGTTTTCAAAAATTAGACCCCAAAGTGACACTAACCCTCATCTAAGACCAAATTTATTTTACTTTTCATATTTATTTCTATATGCTGCAAATGTCTTTCTAGCCCTTAAGGATAAGAATTTTTTATTAATAAATATTGATTGTGTATTTGTTGTATGCCAGAAATTATTCTAAATGATGAATGACTGACAAGACACAAAACAGACAAAAGTCCCTATTTTCATGGAACTTTCATCTTGGTAGAAACATAGATTCTAAACCAAAAACAAGTTGGGCAAACCCTCAGAAGTAATGTATATTTGAACCTTGTCTTAAAATGATGTGAAATGGTTGCTATTTAATCGTTCATTTCTAGACCTAACATAAGTTGTGAACCACTGTTATATCCTGTCACCTGTGGCCTAAGAGAAACTTCTTCTCTAGATATGATTATTTGTAACATAGCACATTTATTCCTCATCTCACAAGTCCAAAGCCCAGCACACCCACAGCTGCTGGAAGAGATAAAAAAAAAATAATGATCAACAACAGAGTTTAAAAAAAAAAGTTCCCCCTTCACACTCTTTTCTTTGACCTAACCAATCCACAACCCCTGAGGGAAACCTCATGGGATGACACCCATGGAAAGCACCATGCACAGATCCTCTCCCTTTCTCTCTCCCACCATGGGTGGAACTCCCTTCCACTTTCCTTTGGACTCCAGTCAGCCTCCTGTCCACATTGCTAACCCTCCCAGAGCTGCGAGTGATAACTTTCATCTGTTTCATGCATTTTGGTTTCACCTCATATTTCTCCACCTGACACACCCACACCTAACCCCGCTGCACTAGACTCCTAGAGAGTGGCCATCTTGGCTAATGGTCACTCTGAAGAAAGAGGCCTCCAGACCAAATCAGAAAAACCACAACAGTCACAAACCTGAAGAAAATGAGAGGAGGAAGAATGTAGAATTCACAGCATTCCAGGCAGAGAGAACAGCAGATGTGAAAACCCTGAGGTGGGCCCTTGCCTGCTGTGGAGGAACAGCAACAGGGCAGGGGGATACTGATGAGTCAAAGGGGAAGGGAGATGAGGCCTGAAAGGGTTTGCAGGATATGAAGGTCATTTTCAGGACCAAGGATTTTCCTTTGAACAGAGGGAAAGAGCTGCAGTGGCTTGAGCAGAGGAATGATTTGACTTAAGTTGTTAAAAATTCTTGAAACTCTGGCTGTTGAACATAGTCTATAGGGGCAAAGATAGGGACAGAAATCAGGGTAGTCATCCAGGAGAGATGATGGTGGCTAGAGGAGCAGTCAGATCCTAGATATATTTTGAGGGTAGATTTGCTGACAGAATTGGCGCTATAAGAAATAGCAAGAGCAGTGACTCCATGATTTTTTACCTAAATGATTGGGAAAACAGAATTATGTGGAGAAGACTACATGAAGACTCTCAAATTGATGGGAATTCCATGTGGGGCATGTTGAGTTTGAAATGTCTATTAGATGTCCAAGTGACAACATCAAACAAGACATTTAGATATTTTGAGTCTGTAGTTCTAGAAAAAGATCCAGAAATGATCCCTCACAATAACCAATTTTCACAATGGCACCAGGATAATATAATAGACATATAAAAATCTTTTCCACAAGTGTTGTTCATATCTCTCACACTATACCTCCACAGTAATCTGAGATGAATCATATCAATTGTAAACTTTTTAAAAATTTCTAAAAGGAAAAATATCTGTGCCACCTTGAAGAAGGCAAAGGCTTCTTATACTGAGCCAGAAAAAGAAAAGCACTTACTGTAGGGGGAAATTAATAACTTAAATTTCATCAAAATTTAGAATTTCTGTTCCTAAAATAATTTATAAAATTAAAAACAAGTCTCAAAACGGAGGAAAATATTTGCAATTCATGAGGTCAATGATGCACCTCAAATATATAAAGAAAGGTCTCTTTAAAAATGACATAATAAAATATAACTCAATTTTTTTAACAGGGCAAAAGTCTTAAATGGTCATTTCATAAAAGAAGATATAAGAATAAATGATAAGCACCTGAAAATGTGCTCAACATCATTAGTTATCAGGGAAGTGCAATTATAACACTCAGGAGATACTACTTGAAACTTATTAGAGTTTCCCAAAGTATATGGCTTAGAGAAGAAGGGAGGGGAAGAGGGAGATATTGATCAAAGGGTCCAGAGTTTCCATTAGACTGGAGGAATGAGTTTCAGTGATCTAGTGAGCTACATGGTGACCACAGTTAATATAATGTATCGTATATTTCAAAATTGCTGAAAGAATAGATTAATAATGTTCTCACCACAGAAATAAGCTGGTGAGGTGATGATTATATGAATTAGCTTGATTTAATCTTGCTACAGTATATACAAATATCAAAACATCATATTATACCCAATAAATATATACAAATATTACCTGTCAACTAAAAATAAAATTGAAAACATAGCTCGACAGTACCAAATGTTGGAAGGATGGGGAACAATTGAGACTCACACATTCTAGAACATTAAGGTAGCATAATCGTGATGGGAAATCATGACAGTTGTTCATCAAGTTAAACACATAATTGCCCTTTGATAGCAATTCCACTCTCAGATATTTACACAAGAACACTAAAAACATATGTCCAGAAAAGTCATGTGTAATAATGTTCATAGCAGCTTTACTAATAATAGCCCAAATCTAGAACCAAATGTTAACCAACATCTTAATATATAAAACATTTGCAGTATATTCATATGAAAAAATACTACTGAGAAATAAGAAAAAATAATACACTGACATATCCACAACACAGATGCATATTAACATTTTTCTGGGGCTGGCATGTAGCTCACTGGAACAGCACTTGCCCAATATTTTACAAGGCCCTGGTTTGATCCCCAACACTACCAAAAGCAAACCAACCAAAAAACTATTTCACTGACTGAAGGAAGCTGGATTCCCAAAATTATATGCAATAATATGATTCCACTTTTATGAATTTTCAAAATAGGGAAAACTAATCTATGACTTTAGAAAATCAGAGGCGTGGCTACCTCTCTAGTGGGGAAGACTTGATCAGATATGATATGAAGGAATTCTCCAAGGTGACAGAAATTTTGTCTTGGGTGTTAGTTATATCCCACATTTATTAAAACTCAACAAACTGTTTGTTTAAGTTAAAACTATCTTTCAAATTTAAAACATTAACTAGACATCTGGTTGTGGTTGGTCTCCTCTTTTTTGGGGGGTGGTAGGTATTGAACCCAGGGCCACTTAACCACCAAGCCACAGCCACAGCCCTTTTTATTTTTCATTTTGAGACAGGGTCTTGCTAGGTTAGCCAGGGGCTTGCTAAATTGATGAGGCTGGCTTTGAACTGACGAAACCTCCTGCCTCAGCCTCCGGAGTCACCGGGATTACAGGCATGCACCATTGCACCTGGTTGCTCCTCTTCTATATGAGCAGTTGGTGCTGTTCTCCCAGTGCGCATCTCCTAGGTACAATCAGATGAGCACAGACACCCAGCCACCCTCCCAAGCCCTATGAGGTGCTATATCCTTAATCTTGTGATGATGGCGAGCCGGGAAGGAAAAATCTACAGAAAAGGTAAAATCAGTGGTCATAGACCTCAAAGCTGAGTTATTTCTTCCAGGATTTCTGCTGTTCCAATTGTACCTGAGTTTTGTTTTGTTTCCAACTTTGTAGTCCCATCACAAGTTAGGACATTAATTTTTTAAAGTTTGTTTTAGTTATACATAATATTAGGGTTCATTCTGTTTTGATCACCTTTTTTGCTGCTGTAACTAAAAAGACCCAACCAGAACAACTGGAAAGGAGAAAAAGTTTATTTGAGGGCTCACGGTTTCAGAGCTCTCGGTCCATAGGAGTCTGGCATCCCCCACCTCTGGGCTCCAGAAGAGGGTGATCATCACAGCAGGAGAGTGAGCACATGGCGATTAGAAAGCAGGCAAAGAACCCACTCACTAGATACCAAATATATACTCCATGCCCCCAATGCCTCCCCTCCTCCAGCCATAGCCCACTTGCCTCCAGTTGCCACCCAGTTAATCCCATCTGGGATTTTCTTTTTTCCCACTGATTAGTTTAAGGCTCTCACAACCTAATCATTTCCCCCTCTGAACCCTCTTGCATGGTATCACACATGAGCTTTTGGGGGACACCACATCCACTGACATAATTATACAAACATGAAATATAATTTGCTCCAATTCAGTTCCCCGTACTCCCCCTTTCCCTCCCCTCTTCCCTCCCTCTCTACTGATCTTTCTTCTATTTATTTATAATTCTCCTAATTAGTGCATTATGGATATACATAAAGGTGAATCTCACTGTGGTATATACATAGAAATGTTCAGTCAGATTCATTCCATGGTTGCTTCTTGTCCCCTTCCTCCTCCTCCTCCCTCAATGTCCTTCCTCTACTCCACTGATTTCTCTTCTATTTTCATAGGATTACTCCCCCCCACACTTTTTTTTTCTCCCTTAGTTTTCTCTAGCTTTGGCATAAGAGAGAAAACATTCAACCTTGACTCTCTGAGTCTGCCTTATTTCACTTATTTTGATGTTCTCTATTTCCATTCATTTATCAGCAAATCCAATAATTTAATTTTTCTCTATGGCTAGTAAAACATCATTGTGTATATATACCACATTTTCTTTATCCATTCATCTGTTGAAGGGCACCTACATTGATTCCATTGATGGGCTATTGTGAATTGTGCCGCTATAAACATTGATGTGGCTGTGTCACTATAGTATTCTAATTTTAACCCCTTTGGATATATACTAAGGGGTGGTATAGCTGGGTCATATACTGGTTCCATTTCAAATTTTTTGAGGGATATCCATACTTATTTATAGAGTAGTAATACTAGTTTGCAGTGCCATCAACAATGTATGATTGCATCTTTTTTCCCCCACATCCTCACCAACATTTATTACTATTTGTATTCTTGATAATTTCCAATGTGACCAGGGTAAGATAGAACCTCATTGTAGTTTTGATTTATATTTACCCTGATTGTCAGAGATTTTCAACATTTTTTTCATATATTTATTGTCCATTTATATTTTTCTTTTGAGAAGTGTGTGTTGAGTTCTTTTGCCCATTTATTAATGGGTTATTTGTACCTAAGTTTAAGATAACCTGTTTAGGTATCTTTGAGTGCTATAGAACAATTAATTCAAAAATTTAATGTTCCAAAGAGAAAAATATACACTTGCCAAATAATTGGTTCAATAATTAATTAGCTGATTTAAATTGGTATTCTTTCTTATTTCTTCTATATTTTGCACAGATCACAAATAGGGACTGGAATTTACTACATAGCATCCTGATGGATACTGGTCTGGGCTTTCTCCGTACTTCACCATGATCCAGTTCAGTCAAAGGGATAGGCTCTGATTCTATGAGTATATGCTTATTGATTTATTTATTTGCATTACTGGGGATTGAACCCAGAGCATTTTTCTATAGTCTTGGTTCATTATGAATATCAACCATCGAGTGAAAGTCTCAGAGATTTTTGAGATCTTTAGAGGGGTTTGACTTTTATTGAGTAATACCAAATAATTCTGATTAAGCTTTTAAGACCACTTTGTAGTGTTTTCTGCATTCCACCTTCTAATCAGGCTAATTACAGTCACTTTTTGATATACTCATGCTCCCTTCTGATGGCTTCTTGTGCATTGCTAAGGGCCAAGAAACTAGAAACCTTATCTAGTTTTGAATGAGCATATGTGATTAAGTACATATCCAAGGAAATTAAAAGTAGTTGAATATTTCTGGAAATAATTAATTGTATATTTCAAAAGAGCTGGTAGACAGGAGTTTGAATGTTCCTAACACAGAGAAATGATAAGTCTTTGAGGTGATGGATATGTCAATCCAGGAAGAGACCCTCTGCAGAACCTGACCTGCTACTACCCTGACTTCAGACTTCCAGCCTCCAGAACTGTGAGAAGTGAATGTTAGTTGTTGAAAACAAGCAGCCAGAACTGGCTGAGACACACAGCCACACACACCAAATACCATCTTCCATCTTTTTGGCACAGGGATAAGATGTGTGATGGTAGTTCATGGAAGTAGGCAAGAAAGAGGACCTAGACTATTCTAGAGTCATGGCTTCCTGATCATCATACATTGTATACATGTATTGAAATATCACATTATATCCCATAAATATGTACAATTATTATGTGTCAATTAAAACTTACATACGTAATAAAAACTAGTGTAATACTAATACAGACATGATTTAATGAAATGGCATAAAAATTGCAAAAGAAATTGCATATATAAGGATTTAGAATATTTCATGTAAATAGAAATAGTATATTTTTCACTAAATGTGTGCTATTAAAAGACTGATAATGAGCAGGGGATTATCTCAGTGGTAGAGTACTGTCTAGCATGCACAAGGCCCTGGGTACAATCCCCAGCACTGTACCTACACACGCACACACAACTAATAACTTATGAGGACGGATTCCTATTTTGTACTAAATGCCTACTTGATAAAACTGATCAAACTTTTAAATGTACAAAAATAATGTTATAAAGATAATAGAAGAAATATAAGTAAATATCAATATATTTTTGGCTTGGGAGTATATTTTCTATCATACTCAAGGTAGAAATATCCAAGGCAGAAAGAAAAGAATTACTGATTTTACTACATAAAACTATAGTAATTTTATGTATAAAGAATGAATGAAATTATAAGAAAATCTACACATAGAAAAATAGCTGTACATTTATGACAGCCTGGGGATTAATAGGCTTAGTATGTAAAGAGTTCCAATTTAAAAATCACCTGAATGAAAACTACAAATAACATACAAAAGCAATCATAAAGGAAATGTGTCTGCCAAGTATGAAAGGTGTCTTCCTAAGGTAATGGATTTGGGTTTTGTGACTACCCTCTGAGGAGTTTTTGTGACTGTTAAATAAAGTTGTTGAAATGCTTATTACTATATCCCTTTCTGTCCAGAAAAAGAGCAATAAATCAGTCTTTTAAAATAGTTGCATCTACTGAAGGTCATAATTAAGATCTCTGAGCTATTGTAAGTCACAGTTTTTAATGCCTAAAGGAAAGTATCTATTAATTTTCCAAACAGCTGGAGTTATATTAATCTATTATACCACTAACTATGTCACATCAACCAGAGGTTCCAATGGGTAGTTAACTATCTTTGATTAATTTCTAACTAAAAGGAGTTAATGTAGTGTGGGAAAAAAACATGGAGCATTCTTCAGTGGTGAAAAGTTTGAAAACCACTAGCTTGTGTGTTCAGCAGCCATGAGGCTATCCTCGCCACAGCCAGTTTCACAGAAAGGTACAGGTTGTTGCCATGACTTCACAGGACATATGTAATAATAGTAATAAAGAAGATACCCAAAGGCCCATTATCCAAATTTATGTGGATTATCACCTTTAATCCTTATTACAATCATTTCCCTTCATAAATAAGGAACAGCAAAACTTACTAATGAGAACTATTGTCATCTTAAACTGATGAACTTGTATAACTTCTTGATGAACTTGTTTCAAGAATCAAGGAAAAAAAATCAAGGAGTCTACACTCTTTTGAAGATATTTGAAATCATGCCCTTCCTATTTAAGCAAAGCCCTGATAATGTGCAAGATATATGAATGCACTTCTATAAAAGTCTCAACTTTAGAGGGTTTAGGAGTTGATGAAACACATGAATGACATTTTACTGTCTTTTATGACAATTGTGATGGATTATTTACTTCAGAATTATCCCTGGAACATTTTTAATGTCTTCTAGTTATTCAGCACCCTCTAGGTTTGTAAATTCACATAATTAGTGTGATAGTACTAAAAAAAAAAACCATGAATTTTAGTATTAGTCCAAGAAAATGTAATTAAGGAAGTAAATCTATAGCAGAAAAAAAGACAATCATGTATGCTTTGTAACAACCAAGAAAATGGCTTTTGGATTATCTGATAATTAGGAAATATTTGCTGATATTCCCTTCTCTTGTACTCATTCATTTATTCATTCACTCCATAATTACAGGAAACCTGCTAAATATACAGGACCATGACCCTGAATTAAGGCAGATCATGGAAAACTGATGATCCGAATTGATGTTGAACAACTGTTATTATCACTAACCTGAGGTCTCCTTCTAAAGTGGCCTTTGACCTTCAAGTACAGTTGCAAAAGTTACAGAGAAACAGAAAATCAAACATTGGCTGAACTTTGGGCTTTGTCTTTTGGCCATCAGTAGATTTACAGATAAATCTTTTACAGATGTATGCCAATAATACATTTGAGTGTCACCCCTCCACACACACATTAGTGCTGTCCTAATCTTCCCACAAAGACAGAGGTCATTTTGAAAGTGCCTCAAACAAACTCTAAATTACCAGGCTTACTTGCTGTTTCTTTGAAAATGACATTCATGTGAAAATGCTTCAGAACCATAAAAGTTAATCACCCCCTATCATTACTTGCATCTAGCAGCAGGGTAAAGAGGAAATTAAATTCTTCTTCATTCTTCCCTACAAAATGAATTAGAGCCTCCCTCAATCTTCTCCATATTATATGTGAAAGTAGAGTGCAACCCAATGCTTCTCTCTCCTCCCCTCAAAAAGTGAAAGGTAAAAAACACAAATAGAGAATGATCTAGAACTTTCTAAGTTGGCAAGGAGTTTCAGGAAGAGATGTAACTCTATGGAGAGGTACATCGTGAAGGTTTGGAATACAAGAGAGGCTAGTTTTTCAGCAAATGAGATGGGGCTTCACATATTCAACACAAACCATTGAAGTCTTCATAATGAATTTATTACCCTATATATTTTATTGTCAGTGATCAGCAAATCCTATATAATTCAGTTTTAACACGGATGTGTGATCTCCAGATTTTTCTCCTGTTTCAAACTTTCTCATGACTGGCCCAAGTGTGAAATGGAAAACTTATGTTTTACTAACTCCAGGGTGCTCAGCTTGAGTTCTATGAATAAAATATGACTCTGATCATTAAAATGTAATAAAAGCGAGTACTTTGAAGTCTAAACCTAAACAAGTTTGCTCTCTGATCTTGAGGGCAGACTTCAGTTGTTCTCTCAGCAGGGCCTCCTCTGCCAAAAGCCCAGGCCTTGCAGAGACCTCTGCAGCCTCCTGTGCTGTGACATGCACATATCCACTCACAGGCAGAACCATTCCGCAGCAGGCTCTCTGTACTGTGGCATTTCCAAGCTGCCAGCCTCTTCCTACCCTCCTACCAAAACAACCAATAGAGTAGGCAGGTGCCTGTTCAGTTGGTACAGAGGTTGAATTCATTCCCTTGCTCTTGGTTGAATGTCCCTCACTTTTCTCTGCTCAAGAATCTCCTTGATCGCCATGGCACATGTCTGTAATCCCAGTGGCTTGGGAGGCTGAGGCAGGAGAATCACAAATTCAAAGCCAGCCTCAGCAAAATCGAGGCACTAAAGCAACTCAGTGAGACCCTGTCTCTAAATCAAAATACAAAATAGGGCTGGAATGTGGTTCAGTGGCTGAGTGCTCCTGAGTTCAAACCCTAATAACCACTCCCCCAAACAGAAAAATCTCATTGCAGAAGAGAACAAGGTGACTTTTCAGTCAGCTTATTCTTTAAGGGAAAGCAAGATTGTTACATGTTCAAGACAATTGGCCAATGGCCCTCAATTAGACAGCATGGTAATAGCACACCTGTGACCATTCCGTGCTCTTGAAATTTCTTTTTACTGGAACAAATGTAACCCACATAACAGTTGGTGGGAATAACCCTAAATTACAACTGCTGCATTGTCGCTGATGCCAGAATGCCCTAGAAATGATGTTTCATATCCAAAGACAGCTCTCCTAAAGTCTGTGTGTCTATGCTGGGGGTAAAGGCTAAATTCAGCCCACAAGTCAGTATGGAAGACACTGTCTCTATTCAATTGGACATTGTTCAAGATTCCCCTGCTCTTGGCACAGAAAGGAAACAGGGCTATCTGACCAGAGGAGAACAAAAAAGAAGCAATAAGTAAATAACCAGTCAACCCCAGGTAATCGATAACTACCATCAGATTTCTGTGGTGCTTTTCAGAGAAAAGCGAAAACTTCCTGACAAACCTTGTGATTCAAATTCTATGATTAAAATGAGTTTGGGGCAACAGTGTAAAAATAGTGACAACTAGCCAGGCACAGTGGCACACGCCTGTAATCCCAGTGGCTCTGGAGGCTGAGCTAGGAGGATTGCTAGTTCAAAGCCAGCTTTAGCAGCAGCAAGATGCTAAGCAACTCAGTGAGACCCTGTCTCTAAATAAAATACAAAACAATGGTTGAGTGCCCCTGAGTTCAATTCCTGGTACCAATTAAAAAAAAAATGACAACTTACTGAAAAAAGAAATAAAGATCTGAGAGTCTAGATGCAAAAACTCAAGCATCCAAGTGCTCCAGAGGTGGGATTATATAAAAAACGATGAACTGCAGATTAAAAGGTTACTAGATAACACACACACCTACAGACACACATGCACACACACATGCTACGGGCTTTCTAAATTTGTGAAGCATAGAGCCAAACTATGACATAACTCTTCACATATTCTTTTCTCAGGTCTTGAACTCTGTTGAGAAAATTTCTGTTTAAGGAATTTGATGGACAACTTGAGCCCTTTAAAGAGATCAAACCATCAGATAAGGCCGAGGGTGTTATTTAGACCCTACTACTACTGAGTTCTATGTTCAACTAAAGTATTCTCTCAATCTTAGATCCCTAGTAAGCCTGGTGCCCCAGAGGAGCACGTCCATCTAATCCCAAGGTTAGGCTGAAATCTGAGAAATATCTGGACCATTGACTGAGTTTTTCTCCTTAATTTAGGCCAGAATTAGGGACAGCTGTCATTCAAACCACATCTATTCCTTGTTCAAATTTCTTCCAGCTTACTTTAATTCATACAGCTGAAACCCAAAGAACAATCCTTCCGGGCTGAGTGTAGTAATGATGTCGTTAACATAGGAGTGGAGAAACAATATTTACTGACCATTCCTCATGAGACTCAGAGCAGGACCTGAAGACTACTGTTTCAGGGATTGACCCTTGGCTGTGGGGTGGTAAGGAGTGGAGGCCGAAGCTGATTTCAGAAGGACCAAGGCATCAGGGTGGGTGAGTGAGCCTCAGAGCTGAGAGCACTGTTAACTCAACATGTGAATTGCTGCTACCACTACACTAGCTTACTCAGGCTGAAGGTGAGAAGTAAGAAACCCTCAGATTGCAGATCAGTAGAGCTAGAGTTGTGAAAACTGAAAATTCATACAAAGTTTTAAGTGCCTAATTGAATGTACTTGACAATTAACTTCAAATAAGCTCTCATCAAAACTTCTCTGCATCTCATTAATCCCCTTTCTCCTTACTATATTTAAATTTTCTATATTATTCACCTTCTGTTTAATGTCAGCTCTCCCATGGCCTCCTCCCTGTTCTTTTAAACAAACTTCTACCTTGCTCTCTCCCTTGGCTCCTCTCCTTGCTCTTTTACTTTTCTCATCTAGTTCTTCTCTTCTCATTTTTCTCCACCCCCTAGGCTATCCTGTAAGTAGTCTTTATTTTTTGTAGTGATTTTGTGTCACTGTGGTTCGCTTTACTTCAGGGCTACATGTAAGGAAATAGACACTTAAGAAAGGAAAATGAAATATTAGCCTTAGTTGCCAGGCGTGGTGGCACCTGCCTGTAATCCCAGCAGCTCAGGAGGCTGAGGCAGGAGGATTCCGAGTTCAAAGCCAGCCTCAGCAAAAGCAAGGTGCTAAGCAACTCGGTGAGACCCTGTCTCTAAATAAAATACAAAATTGGGCTGAGGATGTGGCTCAGTGGTCGAGTGCCCCTGAGTTCAATCCATGGTACCTGCCTCCCCCAAAAATAGCCTTAGTGTTCATTATGTACAGAAAAAAACTTGTTTCAAAATTACTAATTTAAAAATTCCTCACCCTGCCCTCCTTGGATAATTATCCTTAGGCACCTTTCTCTATCTTCCCAAACCAATGAACCAGACATACTAGTTGTATTGTTTAACCAAGGCCATGAGTTTGGCCACAGGGCTGCTCCCTTCTCCCTTGTTCTTCCTCTTCTCCATCTACCCTAGTTCCAAGTTGCCACAGCCTTGGAAAAACCTGGGGAGAGTAGATAAAACCCTTCCAACTGAGAGCAGCCTAAGCTATAACATTTAGTCAGTATATCTCAAGTGGCTCTGCCAATTCTGGCCAATAAAATGCACAAAAAGAGCTGAGATCCTCCGTGTAAGTTGGGAAAGGGTTGTCAGCATCCTATGGTCCAGATGACCTTAGTGTACCTTGTCATCCAGGCCTGTTTGTCTCAGATTCATTCCCTGCCTTTCCCCTGGTCTTTCTTCCGTGGTCCCCAGGAGAGGGCTCTGGCTGAGTCGCCAATGGAGACACTGGCTGGAATACAGTAGAAACCAGTATGTTCCTCCCCTTTCTTTTCTTCTTTGGTCTATTTCCCCACTGCTTTTCTGCTTTAGACAGGACTCTGCATTGGTAAGATGTTCCCTGCTTGGTTTTTCAGCCTCTTTTCTCTCCTGTGAACCAATTCCCTGAAATAAGTTCTCTCTCTGTATTCAATGCTCATGAAGGTTTCCATTTTCCTGGGATGTTGACTTATCCATCTTCTCAGGTAAAGCCACCTGAAAGGCAGCAGTACTTCAGCACCCACCCCCATACCCCACTGCCCTAATACCCACCTCACCCCACCCCCCACACACATTCAGCCCCTGCCTACACATCTGAACCTTCTTTCTGCCATCCTAGTTAAATCCCTGTCATTGCAGGAACTGTAGACCTAACTTTCCTCCACTAGAGGAAATCCAAGGGCAGGGTCTGGAATCAAGCAGGTTTGAACCAGAGCTCAGCAGAACAGGAGCTGCCACCAGCACCCAGGGCCTGTGCCAACCCCAGCCAAGTCATCATGAACTGAGCAGTCAAACCACAGAAATCTCCCCAGAGCTCCCTGGATAGAGGCCAAGAAACTGGAAACCTCATGAGTAGGTATGTGAGATCATATTTGAATGTGTGTGTGTATATATTTGTATATACATAATATGTATAAATAAGATTATATACACATATATATTATATACATATATACATAGCATGTATATATATATGTGTATATAATCTTATTTATACATATTATGTATATATGTATATAATATTATATACACATATTTTATATACACATATATGATTAGATATATGTACACACACACACATATATGATTTTCATTGGGAGATGATCTATGCATTTAATTGATTGCTAAAAAGGAATACAGGCTAAGAACTGATGAAGAAGAAAGTGACTACATCAAAATTTAAAACTTCTGTACACCAAAGGACACAGTCAACAGAGTGAAAGGCAGTCTATGAAATAGGAAAAAAACATTCACAAATATCTTTTAAGGGATTAGTATCTAGAATTAGTATCTAGGTTAGTATCTAGGGACTTGAATACATGTGTCTCAAAAAAAAAAAAAGGACATACAAATGTACAAGAAGACACTGAAAAACTGCTTAATATCACAAATGTTAGGAAAACAACAATCAAAAGAACAGTGAGATGCCACACCCCCATGGGATGTTTTCTATTTAAAAAAAAAAAGAAAGAAAGAAAGTACCAAATGTCAACAAGGGTGTAGAGAGAGCAGGGTCCTGTGCCCTGTTGGTGGGATGTAAAATGGGGCAGTCAATAAATAAAACAGCATGACAGCTCCTCAAACTAGAGTTTCCATGGAATCCAGTAATTCTACTTTTGATAAAAATACTCAAAGGAATTGGATGTCAAGAAGGTCTTTCATGTCCTTGTTCATCACAGCATAATAGCTGAAAGATGGAAGCAACCCAAGTGTCCACTGAAACTTGAACAGATAAAATGTGGTCCATAGACACAATGGAACACTCTTCCACCTTAAAAAGGGAGGCGATTCTGACATATATTGGAGTGGATGAACTTGAAGACATTATGGCAAGTGAAGTTGGCCAGTTGCCAAAAGGCAATACTGTGTGATTCCACATATGTGAGTTACCTAGTTGTTAAACTCATTGAGGCAGAAAATTCAATGGTGGTTGCCAGGGAGGCAGGAAACAAATTGGTGTGATGGTTTAGAGGTAAGGAGTTTCGGTTTTGTGAGATGAACAGAGCTCTGACATTGTCTATGCAACACAGTGAATGTGATTAATACTACTAAACTGTAAATTTAAAAATGTGTTAAGATGGCAAATTTTATCTTATGTACATTTTACCACAATTTAAATTTCTTTTTAAAGCTTTTAAAAGAAGGTAAGAACTGCCATATACTTGAGAACTGATTTTATAGTCCAAAATGATAGATTAAGAAAGATTAGATTGGGATTACATATGTGTTTCCTTTTAACGATTTGAGTAATCCATTGGATAGAGGTTTCATTGGCATAGTTGGAGGGTGTGTAGCTGGCCAGACTTTCTTAGATGATGGTGGTTTTTGAAGGTGTGGTGTGGAAATGCTGACTTGGCTTCAGATTTTAGTAGACATCACATAGCAAATGGGCTTTCTGCTGTGTAGCTAATGCCAGTAGCCCTGCCCTCTGGGGAAAAGGAAGCAACACAGTGGCATCAGAGAAACCATAAATCCTTGTGATCTGACAGGTCAAACAACTTCTCTAAGATTTGGATCCTTCATCTGTAAAATAGTCAGACAATGCCTGTTTCCCCATATCACAACATGTCACAGGGCTCCAGTGAGAAAACATATGCAGAAATACTTTGCAAGCTGTAAACATGATCCAGAAAATGTGTTAAGGTAATTCTCACTTTTGATCCTTGGTTTGTGTTCTCTCTGTTATTTTTACATCACTTTTTCAAGTCAATCTGTTGTCTATTTGTTCTGTTAACTTAGCCATCTCTGCACACAATAAAAAACATATAAACAATTGGTTCCAACCTTGTGCAAAGTATCTTCCAATCTTTATTATAGTGCAGGCATCATCTTCTTACTGTGCTTAGCTGTTGCAGACCTCTTCGTGTGTGTCTTATCTACCTCCATCATATACCTTCTCAGGTATTAACGTACAACATAAAATAACTGTCACTGCAAACCATCAACATGCTATACTTTACAACATCATTCCTAAATAAGCCCTCGCCTTAAAATATCAACCAATAGCCAGAAGGCCTTAGAGGAGAACCTTGGAGCTACGTATGTCCTTTTCTAAAGAGGCCAGACTATAATCTGAAGGGGTTGAGAACAGAGGAAGTGTCCACCCTCTAGGCTGAGAGAATTGTGAGGCAATCACTGAAGGAAGACAGAAATGATGAATATGGTAGAGGATGGTCTTACAGGAGAGAGACTAAAGGCTGCCAAGTTATTAACCAAGAAGGAAGACTAGATTTATCACAAGTGAAGGACCAAAACAGTTAAGTAGAAAGCAGGGAGACAGCATACAAAATGGACCACAATTTTAGTAGTAGATAACATGGACTTGAGTTCTGACTGTGCCACCATCCACTTCCTTATCATTAGGAAGGACACATCACCTCTATCAATCTTCATTGTCTCATCTATGAGAGAAGATATTAGTATCATCTATCTCATGGAGTTGCTTGGAATAGAAAATGAGATTATATGCATGAAACATTTAGCAAGTGCTCAAAAATTGAACATACAAAATAAACTTTGGCAGTATGGTTTTATGTCTTAACCACACACAATGAAAATTCTAAATGAGGTCTTTGCAGAATATCCGGGGCATATCAATCTTGTGAGAGTCAGACATATATCCTAAACTAAGGAGTTGCCAACTCTATCTCTTCTTAAGGATGTCAACTGTTCTATAAAAGCAACATTTTGGTTGCATTCAAACAGCAAAATGATGGCATTCTTACCTCTTGCTCTAAAGCATGCCTGTTCTTTGGGTACGGAATAAAGCACATCTAACTGCCAGTGTCTGATCATCTAGCATAAATAATGCAGTGAAACAACCTGTCATTCCCACCCACTGCAAGTCTCAGAAACCATCAAGTTGAAATTCATCCTGCATTAGAGAACGATATCTATTGGCAAAGGAAAATATTGAAGTCTGCTTCTAGCCATTGCAGATTCCAGATGAATGGGAAACATTTCCAAGCTATTAATGAGGAGTAGGCTTAGCCATGTGTGAAAGCAAATCCTGTGGTCTGAGGAAGGCAAATGGATGAAAGCGGCAGGAGATTCAGTTACTCAGCTCCAAGGGTCTGAAACAGCCCAATACACCCCTCAACCCATATCTTCAGATTATGTGTTCCTCTTCTCAATATGAATCCAGGAACAATGTTGGCTCTTTGCTTCATTTGGCAGAAGACACTATCCAACCTGTTTAAAGAAAAGAAAAAAAAAATCAACCAGCTGACATAGGGAAGAGAATTCATACAATTGTCCTCTTCATTGCAAAATTTGATCAAATTCCTAGAGACAGGAAAGGCCCACCTGGTGCATGTGTCTGATAGGCACTCTAAACCATCAGGAGCAAGACCTCCTCTACCTGGCCTGTGCACCCAAGGACCAGGTGTTGTGCAATTATAGCCCAAAACCTACCCAAATCATTCAAATAGCCAGTCCTAAACTCTTCAACCTGTCCCTGGAGGGACCCCCAAGAAAGTCTCTGACCTGACTCTTCTCTCTCCTGTCTTCTGCCTCCTGACCACCTTGGTGACTCCCATGTGATCCTGTAATAGAATGCTGTGGCTCTCAGACCTGTGGGTATAACAGACTATTCCCCTGAACCTTTCCTCTGTCTCTTTTTGTGATCTTACCAGGATGAATGTCCCTTAAAAGAAGACAGAACATTTACCCAGTTGACTAATTTTTTTAAAAAAAAGAGAAATTGCCTTGCTGGATAGCACCAAAGGACAACCCAATCTAATTTTCTTACAATAAAATCAAGAGACATCTCTAGAGTTAAAGTGGCCTCAATTAGGTAAGCTTTCTCCTTTTGTCCAAATAACCTGTCCTGAAGCTATATTCTAATAATTCATCATTACATACATTTATTTATATATATATTTGGTATAAGGGATTGAACCCAAGGGTGCTTAACCACTGAGCCACATTTTTATTTTGAGACAGGATCTCACTAAATTACCCAGGGCCTTGCTAATTGTTAAGGCTGGCTTAGAACTTATAATCCTCCTGACTTTGCCTCCTGAGCTGCTGGGATTACTGGTGTGTACCACCTTGCCTAGCCTCATTATTATCTGTTTAAAGCTGTACTTTTTCCACTTCTTTGATCTAAAAAGGTCCATCTGTTCATTATTGCTATGAGAAATACTTCCTTTTAAAAAATATGTTACTGGGCCTAGGGTTGTGGCTCAGTGGTAAAGCATTTGCTTAGCAAGTGTGAGGCCCTGGGTTCAATTCTCAGCACCACATAAAAATAAATGAATAAAAATAAAGGTTCATCGACATTGACAAAATTTTTTTAAAAAGTTACTAAAACCATCTCTTTTTAGCCTCAGGCTACCCCCACCCATCCTAGCAGACCCAAGTTTAATCAACAAATCTATTTTCATATATTTTGTCAAGATGTTTGTTATACTCTCTCCAAGCTTGAATTCCCAGATTCAACAATTCTAACACGTCTGTCTGACCTAATAGAAACTCAAGTTGGTATTTCTTTTCATCCATGTCCTCCTGGTTTCTGGGGGTTCTAGCTGTCTCTTTTGGACCCGGTCCACACTCATTATATCTCTGCTAAGGTCTCAATGTGAAGTGATCATGCAGGAACTGGATGAGCTCTGCCCTGACAGAGCACCCTCCCCTTCATGCCCATTTCCATGGCCTTTTGGGCAGCTTTAAGGAAGATAGCAACTGCTGGCCTGGCAGCTCTGGATCAAAGCTGTAGGCTCATTTTTCACAGATGTTATAAAAAATGCATTACTTATATTCGCCGCATTGAGGCTTCTCTGCCTCATTTTCAGAACACTCACAGAAACTTAGGTTAGCTTTCTAAAATAAAAGGCTACTAGTGATTTCTAGAATTCCATGGTTCTTTTCACAAAGTGGCAACTTTGATGTTTATTTCCACTTTCAAATTATAAAACATGTAAAACCTGAATGCCCTAGCATCCATTCCTACCTCACCCCACATTTTGCCATGATGATTCAGAGAAATATTCATACAATTCTTACATTTTATATTTCCTGGAATTTTTCTGGTTTCTTCCCCTTGATGACATAATTTTCAAAGTCTATAATAATATATTTTTAAATGATTTTGGCATGAAACTTAATCTGTGACTTTTCAAAACTCCAATACATGTGGCCAATAGTTGTCACTTATCTAAATAATGATGACAATGATAGTAGTTAGCATTGGGGACTGCTTACCATGTACTGAGCAACTTGCTAAGTGATTGTGTGCTTTTATTTCTTTCTACACTTGCAGCTGTCCCCTGAGATAAACATAATCACTACTCCAAGTTTAACAACTTGACTGAGGTCACCTGGTTCTCCAATGGCAGAACACTGATGTGAATTCAGAGGTGACAGACGATATTCACACTCTTAACACATCTCTGGTCCCTTGCAG
Source organism: Spermophilus citellus (assembly GCF_964194105.1). NCBI lineage: Eukaryota > Metazoa > Chordata > Mammalia > Rodentia > Sciuridae > Spermophilus > Spermophilus citellus. The sequence goes on along the minus strand of NC_138192.1, from coordinate 54,513,427 downwards.
CTTATTTAACTTCCTCACATAACTGAACTCAATACTCCAGCTTGTGTGAAATATTATGAACCTGCATTGACCCAGGTTAACACAAAAGCACCCAAGTGCATTTCAATGCTGAATTTCAGTTATTGTTGGATTGGATTAGGGACATTCCTAAATTATTTGCCACCATTAGCCTTGGTACTCCAAGTTTGAATGTCAGTAGGAATGATTAAGAGAGTTGACAAAAATAGTCAGTCCAAAATTTTGGAACAAAGAAAGGCCAAGTTTGTTAGACTTTGCTTCTACGGACAAATGTGAGCTTAATGTACTGGAGATATTGCTGGCAGACAAATATGTATGTTACTTTATTATTTTTTTCCTATTACTCAATTTTAAGAAGTAAGAAGACAATTGGATTAGTGTTCACACCTTGATTTACTGTTAATAATATGACTTTAAAGGACAATGATAGGTACTGATGAAGCTCAAAAAAATGGTTTTAGAGGAAAAGTTAAGAGTCAAGGTCAATCTCTGAGAACATTATACCAGTGTATATAAATACATATAAACTGAGTCCACTCAATTGGAAGCTTTGAACATAACAGGTAAGATAAGTCAGGGTAAGATAGGAAGGGTTCCTCTAAGATTGCTCCTATAAAACAGGCACAACTGAGGACAAGAAGATTTTAAAAGGCTTAGTTTGAAATGAACTGCAAAAAGAAATTTGATAGTGAAGAACAGCCGGACAGCAGTGAACTGGCATGAATTTCATTTTAGAAGAAGTATTTTTATCCTCAACATCATTAGCTCTGTGACTGAATCAAGAAGAACACTTGAAAATTAATTACACATCTATTCAAAAATGGAGATTAGCCCATACACACAGGCCAAGAAAAGGCTCGTTAGCTGAGCCTGTCAATGCAAAAGCTCTGAGGTCATGTAATACCAGGGCAGACCTCAGTGGCTGCTGGAAGTTGAGCAATGAAGAAAGAGGGCTGATGGAGCCTGAAAGATATTTATTCATTTCAAATGTAAGCCAATTTTGCCAAGGTTGAACTAGCTCCTTGGAAGGGATAATAAAATACTCATTAGGAATAGGCATTTTCATGAAGAAAAAGAAAACAAAAACAACACTAGATCTCGTCTCTGAGTCCGCCTTATCTACCCTAGCAGCAGTTTTAATATCAGGAAAGAGGGAAGGGCAAAAGGAAGGGAGAGAGGGAGGGAGGAGAACTGGGAAAGAAGGAGGGGAAGGAAGACTTATAATAGGACAAATCCTGTTCTTTGACTAAAGGCAGCATCATGTTCATGGTTATCGTCCTACTCTCATACACTTCTTTTCACAGTGCTTATTAATACCTAAACTTAGCGTGTCCCTTTTATCTATTTGCTGGTTCTCACAAACTTTCTCCATTGCAATGTAAACTTCATACAGAGGGGTGATGTCTTGCTGCAGCTGTATTTCCAGCTCCTAGAACAGAGACCAGAACAGTGGCTTCTCAGTACATATCTGAGAAGTGATTGCATAAACTGGTAAATTGATTAGTTAATTAATTAATTAGCTGGGGTATCAGAATATCTTTACTCAAGATGTTGATGTGAAAGTGGCAAGATGTTGACATTACTCCTCCAATCCTCAACCCAATGTAGGACCACTGTGTTAAGCATATGTGGGTACATATAGGTACGGGCACACACACACACACACAAACACACACACACAATATTTGTTTACACAAAGAAATTCAAGCTAAAAAGAGAAAATATATTCTAATAGAAATGGAAAGATAGGAATAGGTAATTTTAAAAATAATAGAAATAGCAAGATTACATCCTCTGCAGTAATCAAAGAAAGAAAATTAAAGCAGTAATGAGATAATCAGTTTTTACAAGTCTTTGATTTGGAAATAAAAGAAAGCAATATCTGCTTTTGCAAGGAAACAGGGAGATGGGTGCTTTTGTGTGCTGCTAGCAGGACTGTCAAGGGTCAGGCATTCTCTTCATTCCGTTTCATTTCAGTAGGGCTGTCACCATCGTGTCCTTCCTTGTGCCATGGAGATAAGCCCAAGATGGCCATAGGATCCAACAGAAGGAAGACAGGAAGTTGTGCTAGTGCATTTTTCTCTTCTGCAGATCAGTAGAGATGTGTAAAGGAATTGTGTTCATTGAGACAAATCAATGACAAGGACTGACCAAACACCCTCCAATTGACCACAGGTACAGCCTCTTCCATAGACTTCTGGGGAAGGAGAAAGAAAAAGAACCTTGTCTTCATTAATAGGAAAAGGTACTAGGGATGTGTTATTTAAAGCAAGAAGAGAAAATTAGCCTATAAGTATCCAGTTGCTCCCAAACCAAAACCCCATAGAACCACATCATCATTTAACAGCAACGTGAAGAAGAGATCAGGAAAGAAATGCCTCATGGTCTAAATACCAAGCACAGTGCTCCCTGTGTCAGCTTCTCCCTTGAGAGTCAGTGGTTTTGCTTTATGAATTATAATAGACACTTATTATCAATCTATTCATCTATTAATATCTATAGACATATAGATATATTTTCAAGAGAGACCTGAACAATTTGGTGTTTGGTATCAAAACTAACACAATTTTTAGATGGGTTTTAGTTTGGTTTGGGTGAACAGAGGTTAGTGAGAAAATGACTCACTTTTTAATCAAAGCCACGTAGAAATGTTGTGTTTCATTGTTTTCATCAGCTTTTTGCTGCTGAGACTAAAGGATACAACCAGAACAATTGTAGAAGAGGAAAAGTTTATTTGAGATTTATGGTTTCAGAGGTTGTAGTCCATGAGAAGGCTGGTTCCACTTCTCTGGGTTCCAGGTGAGGCAGGATATCATATATACGTTCTCCATGCTTCCTTTTAGGAATTTGGAAATGGGAATGGTCAAAAACAGAAGAACCAAAGTCTACTGCAGGGTGAAAGATCACGAAAAGGCCTTATTCCTATTTCTCCTCCATGCCCTTCTCTGAAAATAAGAGAATAATCCTCTAAATGTGTCTTAAATGGGAAAAACGAACATTCACTTTCATTATTAAATCTGCAGTTGTTGCTGTTCCACAGTTGATTCTAGATCTGCTTCTCTCTCACCTCTTTTCTTAATGCTTCATACATTCACTTTATACTGTCAGAGACAGAAAGAAAAGGATTTTTAATTTTACGATTACTCAGGTCCAGTGCCTGACCTAAATAGAGAAGGTGGGATTGCAAAGTCCAGACACTGAGGCATGACCACAAGCATTCTGTTCTAGGATATGTGTGTGCAGGAGCCTACATTGTAGAGTTGATGCCGGTTGCTCAGGGAGAACTCACGCTTAACTACCACAGCTATAGGAGCATCATTTCCCAAAACTGGGAAATTAACTTACATGTCAACTACAGATCCTGAAAGCTTGTGAAATGTAATTGACACTCTGTATCAGCATGTTCTGCATCCATGGGTTTAATCAGCTTCAGATTAAAAATATTCAAAACAAAACCTTTAAGTCATTGCTGACGTGGGCTACGTAATTAGTCTTACATCTGTATGGAACATGTACAGACACTTTTCCTTGTTGTTATTCCTTAAATAATGTATTATATCAACTCTTTACATAGCATTAATATTACATTAGGTATTATAAGTAATCTTTAGATGACTTAAAGTATATGGGAGGATATTCCTAGATTATATGCATATAGGACACCATTTTATATAAGGCGTACACAGATTTTGCTATTTACTAAGGCCCTGCAATAAATCCCCCATGGATATTGAAGGATAAATGTACATTGAAAGTCCGTAATTATTAGAAGGCAGTAGGAATAGGACAAGAATCTCATTTTTACCATAATTATAGTGTTACCTTCTACTTATTTTTAGTGTGTGTTAAGAGAGGCACTTCCCTTTCAATAAATATATAACATGTCTCCCCAAAACGAGAGACCTCACTGTATCTTATATTGGCCTCTATAATCATTTACTAAGGAGGATTGGTGCTCTGATAAATGTGCTTCCCAAATGATAGAGTACATTATCTCCTAATCAGTTTAGTCCATTATTTGTTAACCAAAGCATTGATATTTTACTATTATTATTATCATTATTATTACTTTTAGTCGAATGATATTGGCCAAAACCAACCAAAATGCTATTCAAAAATGCTATTTTTTTATGAAATGAACAAAAAGATTGTGCAGCTTTTGTAGTGATTCCCTTTATGTTTTTTTTTTTCATGTAACAACAAAAGAATGATGTCATTGGGAAGACATCAAAGCACTTTCCAAGAAAAGCAATTTTCTGGACATAAATTACAGCCATTGAGGGAGGAAAGGCAGTTTTGTACCTGTCAGACAAAAGGATTTTCATTCAGCATATTGCAAAGTAAATTTGCTACCATCTCCTGCTAAGGTCTCCGATCGAACCTTAATATCACCATATAAAGTCCTCCTTCTACCTTCAAAGATGCTGTTGATTTCTCTGCTTTGCAGTTGCTCATGCAAAGACCACACATCAACATGTCTTCTCAGGCAAAGCGCTGAACTAAAATGCAGTCTGAGGATCATGTCCAGGTATATTAGAGTTGACATAGACACAGGTGAAATTTTTCATCTTCTTCAATAATGGTCTCAAAATGCCACAGGAGCAGGTTGTGCTTGTTTGCTTCTATCATGCTTCATTTATCCAGCCTAAAACTGTCTATGGCTTGGCCAATGGGTAGATAATTTTTATGTGAGGACAAATTCCATCAGAGAAGGGATGATTTGCCCCAAGCTTTCCAGGTAGTAGTAAGCACAATAGTGATTCTCAGGGAAGATGCACTAAGTAAAGAATGTAGCCAAGGAGAAAAGGATTACAAGGCCAAGCAATTCCAATAACAAGGATTTCTTTCCCAAACTACATGTGCATTCTCAATTAAAAATAAAATCCCTAAGTAAGTAAAAATTGTTCTCAGTACACAAGTTTACTCTATTCTCTTATGGAGGTGCCCTGGATGCAGGCACTTTCAAGTCCTGATGCACAAGATTTCTGAACAATTATTGCACCCTGCAATAACATGGGCTTTACCTCTGCTCAGATAATGAGGCATGGCTCCAGAAGTAGGCATCACCAGGTGGAATTGAGTTACACTCACCTGTTCCTTTGTAAACCTACCCTTTTGCCCTTTTGGGGATAAAATATTACATGGAACAGCCTCCCCAAATAAAACCCCAGGTTCAAGGCATGCTCTCTCTTTTTCTTGCCTGCCTTGCCTCCTTGGTGGTATCTGGGTCAGAGAAGCCATCACAGAACCCAAAGAAAAAGGTATTTCTCTGTCTCTGTGATTATTTCGTGCAAACACACTTCACCTGGAGTGACCCTGACTGGTTTAGTTGTGTATCGTGACACCTACCTTTCTTATAAGATTAAAGACTAAACACAGATTGGGCTGCCTGGAGTTAAAACAATAACATTTAATTTAAAACACTATATCTCAGTACCTGTTGAAATATAGCTTCTCTGCTCCTGTCTGATTCTTCTGTTCTAGAACTTGAACTCCCCTTTCCCTCCAGCATTGCACAGTGATGTGAAAAGATGTTAATTTAAAATAATTAAATGGGAGAAATATGATACATAGAAATACGATTATAAAATAGTAGTCATTCTTGACTCATGAAACAATAGGTAATACCAATAAATCTTTCAGCTTTTCAAATATTCCCAATAAATGCATGTTATTTGTGTAAAAGAAAATAAATGCACAGAAAACTAATAGTCACAGTAAGTATATTGTTGATATATTCTCTTTCTGAAATAAATCATCTGGACTTTTCTAAATGCAGATCTTATGCAGTTTTCTTTTATAAGTTAATTTCCTATTTATTTGTTTTCTTTTTTAGAATTTCTAGATTTCTTTCATTCTTGCATGGAAAAGTCTCTCTCTTTCTCCTCTTTAAAAGAACTTGTAGACCTTAGTTGAATACAAATAGATTATATTTGCTATGTGCTAATATCTTCCAAGTATTGCTCCTTCACAGAGAAATGTCTTAAAGATGGGGAATTTATTTGTCTCTTCATCATGTGCGTCGGTAACTATGGGGGCTTAAAATAATATAGGTCCTCTTCTTTTACCCGAAAGAAAGTTTGACTCTTCTCATTATCTCTTCAAATATTCCACAAACAAATCAGCTGAAGCCCCAGAGTCCTGTGTAGAAGAGTTGTCCTAGATAGGAAAGATTCTCAGGGCAGGGTTTATCAACTTTCTGCCTTTTCCAAAATATATTGTTCCAGCAGAATTCCTGATTTTTGAGGAACACTGCATACCAATGAGCCTGCCAGGTCAGTTAGCAACAAAATATACTTCCAGGTAAATCACTTAACTCTCCCCTCTGATGTGCCCTCGCCCTTTTGATGTAATTTCCACATTGAGTTGAAAGTGTTCACATACACCTCCGTCACACTGGACATGTGGGCTCCACGAAGGTAGAATGTTGCCTCTCCCTCCCACCTGGTCCTCATCAGAGCATTTAGTTCACAGCTAATATTGGTTAAATATTTGTTCAATGACTCACTTAACAGTGTATTGATTATGCGAGTCAATGAGTGAACACAGCCATTATCAGGAACCTCTGTTTTAAAAAGGCCTGGTAACAGACACAGATGAGCCAAGGCATGACACTCCCACATCCTTCTCTGCCTAATCCTCCTCCCTTCCTTTCACAGGTATTGATCCCTAATTAACACTGTGCACCCTCAAAGTCTGTTTCAGCATCTGCTTCCAGAGAATCCTACTCATGGAAATAAAATATAAGACAAAGCAGGTTTTAAGGCAAAACAACTTAACGGTGTCTCATCAAATGTCATACCCTCTAAGAGGCCTCAGCTGACCCTGCTCTCTAAAAAGGTCCCGTCCATCACTCAGACCCACTCCACTCGCCACCTTCCCCTTTGGTTGCTTTATTTTTCCTCCCAGCAATAGCTCTTCCCGGATTGTCTGTTTGCGTACTAGTTCCCTGTACTAGAAGATAAATTCCATAAAGCAAGGACTTTGACTTGTTCATTGCCATATGTCCGACACCTGAGAGCACTGTCTAGAATATAGTGGGCAGTCGATAAATATGTATTGAATGAATAAACCATTGGAAGATTTATTATCTTGGAAACATAAAGGGAACACCCAGCAGCCAGGTTCTATATAGTAAAATTTTAATAAGAGTTTCCTATGGTTACACTTTTTAAAAAATTATGAGATGGTACCAAGGAGCCTCAGCAGTTAATTGGAGTCAATGGTTTTAACTATAAGCCTTTGTGCAATCATGGAAATAATTACTAATTCATAAATCCCGAACAAATAAAAATGTGAGGCAGACCTAAAAGGGATCCTCATTCACCTCTCTCCATTACTGGTTTTGGTTTGGTTTCCATGTCACCTTTCTCTGTTTTGCTTTGTTGTGTTTTTAGAGGAAACTTCAAAGGTGTTTCAGGAAGATTCTTTCCTCTCATAGGCTAGAGAGGGAAATCCTAACAGAGGAAAAAAGCAAAGCCAGGAAGGAAAGGAGATGAAGGTATTCTGTGCAGGCTCAGTCTATTCATTAATTCCCTTTTAAAGTATGTATTTTAAAGTAAAGCAACATAAAGATGACTTTTAAAGCTTTGGAAATAGATCAATCCATCCAGGAGAGGGTTTAGAATAGGGCTTTTCAGCCTTGATCGCTCATTCGAGTTTGATTTCTGTCACTTCATGTTTCACCTCTGACACGTCATGCTTCTTACCTTGTTTTCTGCTTCACACGTCCTACGACCCAGTTGTGAATGTGAAACTTTACAGTGGCACCCTTCTTCGGCCTTTCCTGCTATACCCTGAGCCATCATTGCCACAACTTTAACTTCCACGTTCCTTGTAAACTGCACTGTCAAATGTTGGGATCTGTGCTTTTGAATGGTCCAGTGTCTTTGAAGAAAATTAGAAGGGGAAACCATATCCGTTTATATCTCTGCATTTGCCCTTTTTTGTGCCTTTCATTTCTTTGTGTAAATCCATGTTTCCATAGAGTTTCATTTCTCTCAGCCTGAAGCTTCTAGCTTTTCTTTTCTTTTTTTTAACCCCTTCCTTTCTTTTCTTTTTGGTATGTACTTTTTAATTGGCACATATTAATTGTAAATAGTCATAGGGTACAGTGTGACATTTCATTCCATGTCTAAGTGTGTAAAATCAGATCAGGATAACCAGTATATCCATCGCCTAGACATTTATCATTTCTTTGTGCCTTAAACATTCAAAATTCTCTCAGATAGCTATTTTGAAACATACAGTTAATTGTCGTAAAGCATAGTTATCTGACGGTGCAATAGAACAGTAGAAATTGTTCCACCAGCCAGTTGCATCCTGTACCATTTAACCATCCATGCTCTCTCCAGTTCCCTTTCTTCTCAACCCTTCTAAGCCTCTGTAACCACTATTCTATGCTCTCCTGCTATGAGATCAACTTCTCTGGAATCTTTTAGCTTTTCTTATGGTACAGTTTTGTTGGCTACAAATTCTCACCTTTAATTTATATGAAACTGTCTTTATTCAACCTACATTTTTTTCACTTTAATACATTCATTTAAAAACAGTAGCACTGAAACAGATTACTTCTTGCTTTGTAATTGCTTTCCTTTCATGTTATATGACATAATTCTAATTCTCCAACTATTTTCCTGCCTGCTCCTTTACCCCATGCTTTGCAAATTTCTCCATGTTAGCAAGACTCAAAAGGTGATCATTTCTTGCCACACCAATTTTTGTAATATATTCATTAGATATAGAATATTCAATAGAGAAGTTTGAGATCTCTCTCTCTCTCTCTCTCTCTCTCTCTCTCTCTCTCTCTCTCTCTCTCTCTCTCTCTCCTCTTTCTCCCCACTATCATGATGTCATTTCATTGATTTTTGGACTCTATTTTTTTATGGTGTCCACCCATTCATATTATTCTCTATGAAATGTCCTAATGTCATAATATTTGCTTCCAAGATTATCTCTTTGTCCTTGGACTTCAACAGATTGACCCCAATGTGCAGGGGTGTGGTTTTCTTTTTGTATTTCTGCTTGAAGATCACTGTGTTTCTTGAATGTTTAAATTGATGTGACATTCAAATTTTTTCTGCCACATGCTATCTCCTCTTTTTGGACTCTATTTTCACACACATTAGACCATTTGGTATTTTACATAGGTCTCCAAAGCTCTGTTCATTCTCATCTATCTTTGTTCCCTGTGTTCTCTCCAGATTGAATACTGTTTAATCAATCTATCTTCAATTTCACTGACTCTCTATTTTGTCATCTCTCTTCTACTATTATGTGCACCCAGGGAATTATTCATTTCAGTTAATGTACTTTTTAGTTCTAGAGTCTCAAAACTTTTGTGGTAAGAGAGACAGAAGGTGCAGAAGAGAGGAGAAATGGAATCTAGTAAAAGCAGAGGAGAGATTTAGATTTAGTAAATCTATAATGAAAGGAAATAAAAAAAGAAGACTGATGCTGATGAAGATCAACATTTGGATTACATTGTGGGAAGATTTTGGAACCCTACTCCATATCATATGATTTCTCTGTGAAATATGAAGCATATTTTCAACTGAAACTAAGTATGGAAAATAAAGGGAAAATATAAGGAAACAGAATGTGCTAATGAATTACTATTTTCAAAATAAGACTTTTTTATTAGAGAAATGAATAGGTATTTATTGTTGGATGTGTTTGTATGAAGACTTTTCATGATTTTCTCACATGAAAGAGACATTCATGAAAGGGTGACATGAATGGAGATAACTGGGAGCTTTTGCAGACAGGTATGATGAGGGAGAGTGGCAGAGCATTTGAGTGAAATTGATATCCATTACATAATGAACTAAAAGACAGATAGGAAGAAAATTGAAGTCACAAAGGAAGTGACCACTGTGAGGATCACTGACACAAAGGTCCTGATGAGTTTGAAGACTTGTACCAGTGAAGATAGAGTCACCCAGTGAGCCTCGTGTAGAACTGGGAATCACCTAAGGATGTGAAGTAAAAAATGAGAGTTTAATTTGGCATATCTTCTAGTGAATAAATTTAAGGTATAAATATGGGAGGATTTGTGGTTAAAATGGTAAAGGAACTGAGATATTAAGGTGTCAGGTGGATAATAGGGCTCACAGAGGTGCAAAAGTCTTTGAGACAAAAGGTAAACTGGATACAGAGCAAGGACTTGAGAGGAAAGAGAGCAATTAAAACATGTACCAACCAGTATGTAAAGAGGAATCCAAGTGATTATTAATACCTGGAAAAGAGAGTGAGACTTGTGGAAGAACCTGAAATGAACAATAATGAAACATGATGGAACAAGTTTTGAAGGTCTCCTAGAGGGTGAGAATTCAGTACTAGAGTTATGGACCTGAATATTTAGCTCCTTCCAGCTCAAAGCTTTCTGGCAGGAAAATGATTTGTGAAAACTATGTGCAATTCTTTTGAAGGTCTCTGACATAGGCTTGGGTAGGTGGATGATAAACTCCACCTCAATGGCAATATCTAATCTGCCAAAAGACTTTTTGTGAAATTCGTGTTCTATATCTATTCAGCTTTGAGGTTCTGCAACTGTCCCTAAACCAGACCAATATAATAACTAGAAGAGGGGAGAATTGTTTCTAAAGGAAAAGTTAATCTTTGACCTATTTTTGAAAATCAGCATGCATCTGAATTTGTACATGAGCAAAGAAGAAGTGTATACCAGATGTCCTTCTGCATTGGATTATCACCTCCAAGTGAGGTTTACAAATGTAGTATGGTAAATTTTCTGTACTCATATTTTGGGCCAATGAAGTCATATTGAAAATGGGCATATACGTTTGTACTTGAAATCAATATATTCATCAGAGCTTCTTAAAAAGCATCCCAACCTTGTTCAAGCTTGCAAACTAAACAAGCAAACTGTAGCATGATTATTAAAGAAAAATATCGTCATTACACAAAGGTAACACAGATCATTATCTTACATACGTTTGCACAAAAGGACAATCTGTGAAGTCAGTAACTCTTATAATATATGGTGGGTTCCCTTTCCATGGACTCTGATTTTTGTTTTAAACGAATAAGTATTTTGATGTCTATATTCTTTTTGGTCTTCCTTGCTGCTCTTAGGGTAGGATATGTGGATACAAAGATCAATAAAACATTGTTTATGCTCTCAGTAACAGATGCTCATGAAGGATGTGCTGAGTGAATTGATGCAGGCAGGTAAAAGAGGACAACCGATGTAGTCTGGCAAGGAAGAGATAGTTGTAACTCCTCGAATCCAGGATCTATGACAGAATTATAGTTCATCTTTTCCATTCTGTTTCTCATAAAAAAGGAAGAGTTAATATAGTGGCACAAGCAATAAAATGGTCAGAGTCTTTAAACTGAGTTTGGAATAGCACTGCCTTAAAAAAGAGTATTAATGGTTCCAGGACTGAGAAAATGAGGTGAACTCATTGACTGTCAGAATAAGCCAAGGAGTTGACTACATCAAAAAATTGTAAAAAGTTCTTGTAGCACTTCTAGAAACAGAGACATTTGGTAGTTGGCCTCTACTGACATTAGCTAAACACAGTCTGTCAACATATTGTAGAGATTCCTCAACAGTGACAAATAAAAGAGGGATGTCACAACTGGCACTAGCTGCACCATTGGGAGTTTCTGGTCCAGTGTCCTCCTGGCCCTTATTTTTATGGTTGCATATACTAACAGATCTCCTACTTGCTTCAGTAGGGGGGATGGGAAGTAAAGTAATGAACTATCTCAGTTCAGGGAGAAGGGGGTAATCGGTACGTTTTTAGTCAGCTTTCTCACTGCTATGACTAAAAGACCTGACAAGAACTACTAGAGGAGAATAAGTTTATTTTGGTGCTCATGGTTTCAGAGGTCTCAGTCCATAGACAGCTGACTCCATTGGTCTGGGCTTAAGATGAGGCAGAATATTATGGCAGAATAATGTGCTGGAGGAAGGCATCTCAGGACATGACAATCAGAAAACAGAGAGCCTTTGCTCATGAGGGACAAAATATACACCCCAAAACTGTTCCCCAATGATCCACCTCCTCCAGTCACACCCTACCTGCCTACAGTTACCACCGAGTTAATCCATTCATGTGGATTAATTCGTCAATTAAATCAAGGCTTTTATAACCCAATCATCACTTCTAAACTTTCTTGCATTGCCTCACACATAAGTTTTGGGAGGATACCTCATATCTAAACCATAATAGTATATATATACATATACATATATACATATATAGAGTATATGTATATATATACTATTATGGTGTATATATAGTATATATATATAGTTTAAAAAGAAAAATAGTTCTGAATTGCAATATAATCAATATATAGAAATCATTATAACATAAATCTTAAGGGAAAGCATCCATATTTTACTCCAAAATGGTACAGTTGGTTTGCCAAAATAGTAGCAATGATTTTAAAAAAAAAAAACTCTTTTCTGTGCTCTATCACAATACCTGAGACAACTGGTCTCTCTGCATGGCTCTCTGCAGCCATAAAATTTTGAACTGCTTTATGCATTGCCTGGATATTAAGACTTTTTTCATGTATATGTGTCCTACTTTTCCCATCCTAGTAAAGATTTACAAAAGGATGTGGTTTCTCCTTTCCTTATTTCTTCCTTCTGTGTTTTTGCCTTCTCTTCTGTCTCTCCAGTTTTTGTTCCATTTTTCCCCTTACTTAGCCTCTCACGGGGTTGTCTCAATTCATGTCTCTATCTTTATTTACTACCCCATCCCCTACCCTGAACCCTGTGGTTGTCTTATAACCTTAGAGCTTTACTGATTACAAGGAAGAGCATTCCCTGCACAAGAAGCAGTAAGAACTGGTTTTGGATGGTGGGTGAAGTTGATTTTAGCTTCTTTTTTTTTTTTCAGTGCATCTCTGTGGGACACAGAACCCCGTGGGGAGATGGAAGTACTGCCATTTACCCAGAGCAGGAAAAGAATGGCAGTCCTGGGAACCACAGAGTCAGGAACCACATCTGATCTCAGAGGCTGGAATACAGAGGTAGGAAAAGAGCTCCTTGTAAATGAAATAGGCAGCCAAGATCAGGTCCACCTTCAGAGCCATGAATCTACCATAGCAGCAAAGGAAGTGCCTTGGGGAAGGTGTATACTTTAGACCTCAAGAGCTGTAATCTTTGGGACGTCAGCTCTGGGAAGGCTTTGAATGACTTTAAATGATCATAATAATTGAAGATATAAATACTTACCTCTGACCCAGGACCACTGATGGTCAGTGGCCCTAGATTGGCAAAACTCCCTTCTTTAGTGGGCATTTATCACCCCACTGCTGCCAGGTTACAGGATGCAGTGCTGTGCACATCCAACATTCCTGCTGAGCTTCTGGCCAAGAGCTGGCATGGCACCCAGTGACCTGGTATCAGTGTTTCTAAACAAAAAGGCAAAAGATATATATCTATGAATGACTAGATTTCTGTCAATAGAAAATAACCAAATTAGACCTAGATCCTATTATGGAGCAAACACAACCAGAGTTCTTAAAGAAATCCAGGAAGGAGAACATCAGAAAGGGAAGAATGACATTATGTGTGATGGAATGGAACTGCATGACATTTGATATGAATATTGAACGTAATGAGCTGTTGCTATATGTCCAGAGCTGAAGTGATCACTGCCTGGCCTACAGCCCCTGACTAACCCAGAGGTCACACACAGACAAATCCTGTGCTCACTAAGTTTCCAGCGGCTCTCTTTGGAAGGAGCCATAGCAGCATGTTCAGCCAGGTGGCAGGCAGCCCAGAAGGACCAAAAGTGAACTTCTCTGGAGTGGCCCCCAGTCAGTGAAGGTGGGAATTGGTGGATAAGTGCCTCAACTCCCCTGCTCCTTGAGGAGATAATTCTAAGGTGTGAGCTTTAGTTTCTCAGAAGGGCCCAGGTGGACAGAGCCTCAGCTGCCCATAGCAAGTAATCTACCATTACTACCTCCCTCCCTTCTCTGTCTTGCTTCCCACTACCTCATGTTACTTCCTGGGACTAGACTTTTTCCCATATAGAGGGAAAAAAAAAACTAGCAACTTGAATCAAAATCCTTGATTGGGGGAAATAAAACTAAAACCAACTTGAGGTCTGAAAAATATGCATCTGTTTAATCCCTTGCATATCTGGCTTCCTGCTAGACTCAGCTCTTCTTAGAAAGGGTTTCTGTGGTTTTGTTCCCATCAAATCCTATGCTATCAGTCTTTAAATATCCACTGAATAAGTAAATGAAGAACCTGAAAATGTCCATTTAAGCCCCCATACTTTCCATCTTATAAGCAACATAATTGGGTTATTGGGTAAAAGCAAACTGGTGAGAACTATTAGGGTTAATGAAAAGTGGTACTTACTTTTTCAAGATGTCATTTTAGCATAATGAGAAGCAAAGGTGACCACACAGTCTAGGCTTACCAAGAGTTCACTAAGGGATTAGCCTGCCCACAACACATGTGCATCTGCATGCAAACATTCACACACACACACACACACACACACACACACAGTGACAATGATACTACCCACAAAGTGAAGGAACACCACTCAGCACAGGCAGATTGCCTTTCATTCCACAAAAAAAACATACAGCAAAACCCTTAAACACCCTTTGAGAGAAATTTGATTAGCTGCTGTCCAAGTGGAAAAATGTCTGAGACCCAATGTTGAAAGACAGTAACTCCAAACATTTCTATCTCTTATTTCTCCCTCCCTTTTGTATTTTCCTATCTTTTTTTACCATTCCCCCAAATTAACTACATCTTTAATAAGTCAAAGAATGTTTCGATATCAGTCATTCTAATTAAGTGAATTAGAATTCTAATTCTAATCACTAATTCAGTCTTACATAATACTATTTTTATATAATCATTTTTTGAGGTAAAGGCCATAATGTTTCATCAGGGTAGAAAGTGGAGCTCCTGAGTGCTAGAGATATTCCTGTGCAGTCATTCTGAGAAGAGGCAGCTTCTGGGACAAGACGAAAAGCCTGGGGGAAAGGCTATGAACGAAACAAAGAAAAAAGCTTGTTGTTTTCTCTGTGACAGGTACAGACAGATACTCAAAGCATTAGGATGCATAGTGGACTCCTGGTTGATAGGGGTTTGGGGGTAAAGTGGAGAATGGGTCAAATCAATAGGATAAGTCTGGGTAGCACTGGTGCTGGCACAGGGAGACAGGTCAGGGAGTGGCAGGCTCTGTAGAGTGACAATGTACATCCTCTAGAACTATCAGCGGTCACTTCCTCTGTGCTCTATTTCCTCTCCAGGATGACCTAACCCTCAGTGAATTTTCTTTCAAACTTCACAGTATGGTCTTAGCTAGAGGGGATGAACAGACAGGATTAATGTAGGGCAAGTGATGCCCTAATCTCCAAACCTTGAGTTGTGTTAAGAGGACAAGCAGAAGAGTCTTAATAAGGTGGGGTGGGGACACAAGGGACCAGTTCCTACAGAAAGCAGCACATTGGGAAGATGTTTAGAAATAAAATCCTCCCTCTGATCATTGATTCCCAGGTCCTCTCATTTTATGGACACTTCATAAAATGCCTCAATTCTATGCAATGACAATCTGTTCTATACGATGTTGAGGTCATCTGAAAGGATCCCCTGGAGCAGGCTAGCAAGAACTGACCTCTCTCACCCCTCAGGGTCCATTGAAAATATTGCCCCATCATTTTTCATCTACCAAACTACTTGGCAGGAAGGAACAAATACTGTTTATTGATTATGGTGCTGGCTCATTGTAATGAAGGAGGTTAATGATTTGTTCATTTTAACTACCATGATGTGTTTGCATTCATCCTTATGGTCCAGGAGCAAATTTTAAGGCATTTAAATTTTCAAGCATTTACTTAAATTTCTTCTGGATCTCAGCATGTGAAAACATAATTCATCAATCTGCAAATTCTTTTCTGCTATTTGGACATCATATTGTTGGACATTGCCTTTTAAGATAAATCTGTTAGGCTTAATCAGTGTGCGTTAGGTTCTAAGTCTCCTCCACATCAGTTTCTGGAGCCCTCCCTCTCCATACCAACCAAAATAGCCTGCACACAGATTATCAAATGCATTGAAAATGGAATATAGAATGACACTGTTCATGAAATTTTGATCTTGGGGCAGTTTTCTGAAAAAGCTCTTGTATACTGATAGTCCAGGTATCTTGACCTTCAGGGAACATGAGACACACCCGTGCAGCCAGACCTTGACCTAATTCAGTTGAGTCCCAGAGCTGACATTATTTATGGAAACGAAAGCGGTTGGTTGGATGAATGCCCAGGGGCCTTGGCATTGTAGATACTTAAATAAATCAAATGATCCAAAAAACTAGCATTATGTGAGACCTCCACTTGAACTGCCACCTCCCCCCACCATGCCCACTGGCAAATCCAAAAGGGAGGGAAGACCCTCATTCATTATAAGGAGGATCAGGGCTAGGGAGAAGGATTGAGCCCAGCCAGGCATGCCTGGTGTTCAGTGACATGGAGACCTTGGAATATCACAGTAGATGGCAGAAAGAGACAATGCTCCCCAGAATGAAAAATTCTGCTTAGATAATTTCTGGTGCAAACCTAGCTTCTAGAATCCAAGCTCCTCCTCAGGACATTGCCCTGAAGCTTTATGAATCATACTTACATTTTTAATCAGATTTTGGTTTTACTGTTTCTGTCATTTTATTAAACAGCTTTACCCCTGTGGCTTGGTTTTCAAAAATCTGGTTATCCTGCAGTCTCAAACACTTCTCAGAAATTTGCCCTCAGGAAAAATAAATTCTACTTCAACATATTGAAGAAATGCTAACTCTGCCATCTAAAAAAGTTAGGATAAAGACAAAAAGACCTAATTGAATATTGACTAAATTAAAGCTATCTTTTTATTCCTTAATTTAACATTGTTTCTTAGAGCAAGTTTAAGCAGTCTAGCCACTGTTCCATTAGACTGCCAGCAAGATCAGCAGAAAGTTAAAAATGCTGCATTAGGACATTTGGATCAGAAGTCTCCAAAACTAGAACCATATTTGTCTGCTGGTTCAATATGGATACTTGGAGAGACCAGGGAACATTATTATATCAATTATCACAACAGCTGAAGATGCAGAAAGTTACAACTAAAATACATCAGGATGGACTGCACTTCCTCAGGAGTCAATTAGAATGAATATATATATATATATATATATATATATATATATATATATATATATATATTTATTTATTTATTTATTTATATTCATTCATTCATTCTTCTACTTTCCTTTCCCAGTCAGGGTAACTCTGGACCTGTAGCCTCTTGATCCACTTCAGGACCAAGCATTGATTTGAAAACTAACACTATGGTAGTCACACAAGAAGAGCAAGCCCTCTGGGCTGCCTCCTCTCTTAACTTTTTTGTGTCTCTGTGGATTCTGTCCTTCTATGAGTGTAGCCCCACTGTGCAGAGCACTGGAACAAAGAGTGTTTCCCATAACACTTACTTTCAAAGTTTCAAGTCACTGAGAACCTGACAACTGCGCATTCATGGCCTTGATAGTTGACATTTAAATGCTGATGAAATGAATTTGATGCTAGGGAAGGTTGAGGTATGAAAGTGAGAAGAGAGACCAGGAGAGAAAAATGTCCCCATATGGCCACATTGACCAACCAATCATACGACTCAGCCCATGCATGCCTACTTTTAAGGGAAATTTCCCTGCCTAGCTTCTACGTAAAGAGGGAGCACCTGGGACCCATGTTGCCTTACCCATGAATCATGCAACCACCCCCTACGGAGTCAGGATTCCCTGGAGCTGGATAACCAATCTAAAGGCAGCACAGGGGCCCGAGGGAATGGAAATGACTTACAACAAGAAGCTCTGAGCAAATCAAATTGTACAGTAGGAGTAAATGCAGAAATGTTGTAAGATAGATAGAAGTGATAGAGCCCAGAGAGGCAGAGTCATGAGGGATTCAAACATCTCAATAAGCAGAAACTACACCAGAGAGAGCATCAGGGAGGCAGTTCCCAGGAGGAGGGATAAGATGAGAAAACACACACACACAAAAATTGAAAACTCATATTGAAGGTATTGCAAGCTCTCCTACCTTTGAGGATTCTGAATCCCAGTGGATTTTTAGTTCCAGTCTCATAACTGGCTAATCCAGGTTCTATAGGCCTGGCTCCTATTCTGCTGAGAACTCAACTTGTGGCTGAAAAACTTATTTTCTTTTTTTCCCCCTCATACAAAACCAAGACTCAGATAAGCTGGGTTAATGCTTTTCTGGTGGGCCTATTACAGTCTCCTTGTGTGACAAGCATCAAGGACGTGTAGGAACACTTGAGATGAATTTACTTTTAACTGTCAAGTGTGATAGAACTGGTACCCATCAGCATCTGAGATTCAGGCAAAAGAAGGATAATTAAACCCAGCCTTTCAAATAAGCGGTGTTGCAAAGGTTACAAAACACTGCAGTGTTGCCAAACTTGGTGAAATCAATTTCCATTTTGTTGCAGTATGTGTCATGCAGAGATTGCTGAAACCAACAAAATGAAAAACATTAATAATTGGTATTAATAGCTTGTATAAATTAATTTACTTATTTGCCTAAAAGAAAATTAGCTAAACAATTCATTAAATGGAAGCCCTGTACATTAGATAATATAAAGCAGATCTTATTGTTTAAAAAAAAAATGAGGCATTTGAAGTTAAGCAAATCCTATCAGTTAAGTGAGATTCTCCTGATTAAGAAAATAAGCCAGTTTAGTGAGGTACAGTAGGGGCATTTTAGTGACTTTAAATAACACAGGGAATATAGAAAGTAGTGCAATAAACATAACTGATTGACTAAAATTAAATGGAGCCAATACAAGTTCAAATTTGTTTGCCTCATTTGCTGACTACCAAATATTTAAAAGAGTCATTGTGTGATACTCCTGCAAATGCTGAAGAGGCAAAAGAGGAATAAATAGTGAACACAAATAGGAAATCCCAGAGCAGTGAGGTCAAGTGTTTTGCATAAAGTATTTCATGAATTCAGTTCGACTGGTATTCGCTGCTGGCCGAAGCTCTGGTTTTCCTGCTCTTGGTCCCATTACATGGAGGTCAGTGCATAGTGGGAGGTAGAAAAGCCAGAGAGTTAAAGACCCTCTGTGCCCAGTCATGAGTTTATGTCACATGCCCAGGTCATATTCAGTTCTTCAAAGACTACATCACAAATTTGAGAAGCATTAGACTTTAGGCTGCATCTTCTATTCTCCATCTCCTCTGTTTGGTTTTATTAAGTAGCTGCTCCCTACAAAAGACAAATGTATCAAAAGTCAGCTACAATAATGCAATCTTACATATCTTTTATAAAAAGACAAGACTTTGGTTACATGGGGTCAAAAAAGGGAATGGGGAAGAACCCAGTGGGATCATATATGAGGTTACAAAGCCATTTCCTAGAGCCATTTTATAAATAATTCACCTTCACACTGACCGACTACCACAGAGATCTGCAAATGTTACATTCAGCAGAACCACAAGGAGTAAAGGCAGTTCCCACTCACCAACCTTGTCCCCAGAGCCCACTCTGGGCCAAGTGTCTGGTGTGTTAAGACATAAGTCATTCAAACCCTGGCTTTCATAAACCTTAGGACAAAGCTAGCGGCTAAAGCTCCCCAAGGTAACCCATTCCACTAAACTTGACTCTCACCTCCCTCCATTTTTAGGGTGCTGCTGAACCAGCAGAGATTCCAAGAGAGCAAGCATTGGGAAGTCCCTTTCAGATGCAGTATTTTTTTTAACCACGCTGTGAAGATCTCAGATTATACTTCCCCTCACGGCACAGCAGGCTTCTCTGAGTAAAAGAAGTAAATGCTCGTTAAGATTCTGTCGGTGCACCCTGGGAACTGCATCCTATATAACACGGTTCTGTCCTTGCATCGTTAGCACAAATACTTATCCACATCTGACAAGGGACATCAAACCACTTCAGGTAATTGCATTTCTAGACCAGTGGATAATGAAACAGGGAAGATTTGGCCTTGCCCCTTACTTTGCTCAAAAAGTAGATAAGTAGCATTATTACTTTTTTCCTCCCCAATAATCAGTCCAGAAAGTTTTGTCTAAAAACTATTTTCTCCCTATGAACTCTACATATTGACCGTGTTCCTTTGTTGGCAGTATGCACTTTGTCATTTATCATGGATTATCTTTCCACTTAATTAAACTTACTTTTAGCTTTTGAAACTTTGCATTAGAAAGAAATACACAGATGTCATGTAGAATTATTCCGCTAATCTATTATATCAGTCAAATGACTGCTCTCCACCCCCAGGTTGTTAAAGATGAGACATGGTCACAAGTATAATAAAATCTTTTTCTTATGTTTCTTCAAATTCCTGAATTTTTAAAGCCAGGTAAGCATAAAAGTACAAGCTCTTGCAAATAAAAGTACTTCCAAAAGCAATGGTAGACCCTTAGATCTAAATTAATTACAAGAAAAGATCCACAGAAAGGATATGGCTTTATCTAAATTGGGCAAAATACTGCATTGTTCTTTAGTTTTCTTTTCCACTTAGTGATATCTTCATTTTCTTATTTGGCTAAGATAAGAAAGTACATCCCTTGAGGATCTGTCCAGATCCCTAAGATATACTCAGTCCCTTAAATGAATTCTGGTCTAAATTCATTAGTTAAAATGAGAATATATACCTAACAGGACCCATCTCAGACTCCAGATTAATTTCATATTAAATCTAGAATCTGTTATCTAGAGATGAACAGATGACTGACTACATCAAAGGATATATGGAAACAAGAAAAAATGATCTGGAAGAGAGTGCCTTCTTGATTGGCTTATGGTAGAGTCCTAAGGAGTAATGGCATGTGTTGGATTAAAATAGGGGCACTCAATAGTCAACAAACATAAGAAAAAACAAACAAACAAGGAAAAAGTATTTGAAGCATCAACTCCCCCACTTCTTTTTTTCCCTTCCTGTAGTTCTGGAGATAAACCCAGGTCCTCATGACTAACTCTACTACTGAGTAATCTCCCCAGCCCAAAGCTTTCCCCTTTTAAGGAAGTTTCTACATTTTGTATCTCCACTCAGCAAGAAGTCTGTGTGGGACAGAGCCTCGGGCTTGGAGCAGTGTTTCTGAAGATTTAAGGTTCATTCATTCAGCATGCATTTATTAAGTACCCTAGGACATGCTGTGTGTTCCAGGAGTCAGTGGATCTGAAATACATTCAATTTTGCAGGTTTCTCTTCATATCTCTCAACATTTGTAAGGCAGTGTTGGCTACAGGTGTATTCTGAGGAACCCAGATTCTCCATGGAGAGAATGTTCCTTCATGGAATAATTTGGGAGGGGCTGTATACTCACTCCATCCCTTGAGGATTTACAATGCACATTAATCAAAAGATTGCAGGGTGGAATTGCAGGCAAGGGAATGTCCCTATTGGGCTCTGCTTCCAGTTGGCTATGTGCTTAGGGCGAGTCCATACAGTTCTGGAAGGTATGGCCCTCTTATCACCCATGATGGCATTGCCTCAGTTACCCGAACAGCTGCCTCCTCACCCAGCCTCACGCTGTGGAAATCTGCAGCTGACATTTCTGGTTGCCCACCCAGATACATTTTTCCTGCCTCTTTTCTGATTTCCTGTTTTGTTCCAGTCTCTATCCTCCACCATGGACCACACATCCCTCAGGGGACATTGAGCTACTTTTGGCTGTAGTAAGCCAAGGGTGACCACATCATTCTTGTTTGCTATCTGCTAGGACCTGGGTGAAGATCTTCTGTTCTTGGACAGTGCCTAGAGCAACCCTCTGACTATTCTTGTGGACAATGGGTAGACATTATGGCATAACTGTGGCCTTCTGGCTGTCAAAGGACACAAGGGAGGTGACAGGAAAAAGAACAGAAGGAGCTCTAAGCACTGATTAAGCCCACCTTGAAGCCTACTCTTCCTTAAGACTTCCTATTGTGTGAACTAAGAAATTCCTCTACACCAATTTGATTGGGATTCTGTTACTTAAGAGTCAAAGTCATCTTTGCACTCAACGAAAGACATCTTCCTTGACTGGGGACCATCAGAAACCTTATCAGAACCTGCCTCCAGGAACTGCTTGTCTCACGTTGCCTAGCCTCTTTTGAAAAATGTTAGCCCTGGCTCTGATTTTGAACCTGTGCTCAGCCTCTGTGGGCTGGCTTACTTGGTCATTTGTTCTGCTTTGCTTCTCACTGCCTCTCTCAGCATGACCTCTAGGGACATCAGCCAATACTCGAAACCTCGGATGTCCTACTTGCCTGGAAGAGGCCCCAACTCCCTTCTCAGAGCTCCCATGTGTCCCAGGACTCTCAGGATGATTCCTGACATGGCACCCTTGCCAAGCCACAGTATCCTCTAGTCTATTCCCAGCCCCTTAGCTAGGACTGATTTCCACAAACCAAGCAAGTCCTTGTATAGAGGTGAAGGAGATGACGCTATCGGCATAGAACCCATAGCCTATACTGAAGCCCTAGATTATTGTTTCTAAAACTGATACCCCAGGCCTTCTAGTATCAGAATCACTGAGATCAGAATCAGAGGCTTGTTTAAAAAATGCAGGTTCCCAGGCTTGCTACATAGTAACCCTGGCATTGAACCACAGACTATTTTCACAGTCCAAACCATGGTTATCTCATACTCTGGATCACCCCAAAGTCAACTCAGCTTTCAACCTCAGCATCTGATGAAACAGAGGCCAAGGCAAAGGAGGAGTTGGGAGGAGTTGGGAAGGAACAAGAATTATGAAGAGGAAGGGAGAAGGGGAGTGTGAGAGAAAGAAGCTAGACTGTTGCAGATGGACAGCAGAGGAACTATGCCTAAAGGCAGACTCATTTTATGACAGCCATTTGTTTCCCAGTTCCTTTGACACTCACCTTTGTGTGTCTACTAGCCTTCTTCTTCTAGCATGATTTGTACCCAGACAGCCAGTGTGACAATGTAACCCTCTACAAATCATAGAGTCAACAACAAAGAATGAGAGGGAAAAAAATGCCCAAGATCCAGAGGTCAGAGCAAACTTTTGTTAGCTGGAAATCTACATGCCACAAAAATGTTGCCTAGGGGTTGATTCATTTCACAAATGTGAAGTATGTTTTCTGATTCCACGCCACGCCTTCCCTCTCAATTCCATGCCACTCTATAATTGCTCGTTTCATGATTTTTAAGTTCTTTCCCACCTTCTTCCCATTTCTTATGAAATATATTTATCCAGCAATAGACACGATAGAATGCAGATCAAACGGAAGTAATGCCTGTAATTTCTGACTGCTAACTTCACTCAGAATTGAACTTAGGAAGAGTTTAGGCATTGATGGGGGAAAAATAATTATTAGGTAACATTGTTTTCTCCAAAAAAATGATTTATGGATTGGAATTCAAACCTTATTCCACAATGTAGATCTGTTCAAAATGGATCTTCAACAGGCCATCCTTAGTAATACTCCTCATATTCATATCCATAGCCTCTTTTATGCAAGAAAATCTACATGTTCCTCTTCTTTCCTGTCCCACTACTCCAACTGTCATTAGACATTTTGACACCAAACTATTTCTCATTTTCTTGCTCACTAGGGACAAATTTAGTCTGTGTTCTTGGATACCTGGCCATTTCATGTCCCTGTGCAGTGAACTTTAAAAAAAAAATCCTTGAAATGGACTCCAATAATTGCATTTATTTTTGGATTCTAGTTTTTAAGTTACATTGCAGAGACCATCAAGTCAATTTAACATGCACAGAGCTTTTGAAACTCAAAGATAAGAGGTTGTACCCTGGGTCTTCTGGTCACCAACATCACCCCCATCTTTTATTCTTCTGTTTGGTGGCTCCCACAGTAACTGTGTATCAGAATCAGCTGAGGCATTTTAAAAATAAAGACTTGCTATCTCAACCCAGAAATAAAGAATCTGACTTTCTGGGATTGGGGCCCAAGAGCGAGCGAGCGAGCGAGTGAGCTTGCTTGCTTGCTTGCTTGCTTTCCTTCCTCTCTCTTTTCTTTATTTTCCTTTCCTTTCCATCCTTCTCTCTCTCCCTCACTCATTTTTCCCCTTTCCTTCCTTCCTTTCTTTCTATAGGCTCCCCAGGTGATTCTCATGCAGCCTCCAAGTACCCATTCACTGAAGGCATCTGGGAAGCTTTTCTCTGGTTTGAACTTGTACATGCAACAGAAGCACCTGGAGGCCTTAATAGCAGACTGAACCCTCAAAGTTTCTGATCAATGGGTCTAGGATGAAGCTTGTAAATCTGTATTTCTAACAAGTTTCCAGGTGATGCTGATGGCTGGTCTCTCTACCCGGAGGATTATGCCTCTAACCCAGACAGCTTGTGCATAGATTTATTATTCACTAGCATTTCTATTTTGTGGTCAAAGACTGTGCTTCTGAAGAAGGAATATCCTCAGGTCAGAGATAACGCATCTGGCTGAGCAATATAATCACTTGGAGCTTTTTTATTTTTTTAATTTAATATTCAATTATTGAGGTTAAGCTTGGGCTTCATCTCAGATCTGCTGAATCAACATTTCCAGATTCCCTGGGAGTTTTTTTTATTTTGTTTTGTTTTGAAGTTACCCAGAAGATTCTGATTTATTACAAGGATTTGAAGCCATTTCCTTAGATGAGCCAAACTTGTGAGTTCATGAATAACTTATAAGAAAAAGTTATTTGTTGTTTATCAGAAACTCAAATGTAATGGGGCATCCCATGTTTTTATTTGCAAATGTGGCACTCCCTGCTCACTCAGCTGTCTTTGCCAGGAGTGTCTTTCCTCTCCGTGCTCCCTCCTTTCCTCACATATCCCTGTTTTAAATGCTTAAGGGAACGGAGGTGAGCAAAATTCATACAAATGTGATATGTGAGGCGAAGAAGAGAAAATTAAGATGTTTCCTCAGGAAAGAAAACACCACACACACACACACACACACACACACACACACACACACACAAATTCATTAATCTAGACAGCAGAAACAAAATCAGAAAAAAAAATTTACAGTCTGCTAATGGTTTTTTACCAGACAATTCGTCAATTACACAGTCAAAAGAAACCCTGGGGAACAAAAAGACACCAAAGATGCTATTAAAATGTTCCAAGTGAAGCTGTATATAATTAATTTCAAACAAGCATAAGCTATGAAAACACAAGTGCTTCAAGGTGCTGAGTGAAAAATGGGATAAATCTACATCAGCCTCAAAATCAGTGCTTCCAGGTGAGTTTAAGTTTAGGCCAGAGACAGAGAGAGACTGTTGTCTGCTCCCTCCCTGTTTTATGGGAAGCTAAAGAGTCTTCAGAAGAGACTCTCCCAGAGCATCAAGGACAAGAAGAGACAGATAAAGACCATCCCTTCACATCATCACCAACTACCAGCACATGGAACTGAATAAATGAAACATCAATCAAAACAGAGGAGAAAAATGCACTGATGCAGAAGGCACAGAAAACAAAGGGAGATCTAGTAATTGCCCAGGCTGATTAACCACCTTAGCACCAGGGTCTCTGTAAAGAAAGCAGTTTTCTTCTTAATCAGTCTTAACTTCTCATAGGTTAGAGAAGTTAAGACTGATTAAGAGCTAGATGAAAAGAGCTAGATGGTAAGACTTTTAGATTATCCGAACCACATAGTCTCTGTACATCAACATAATGCAATGGTGCTCTTGTAACATGAAAACAGACACAGATGACACATTAAAAAAATGGGTGTGTTGTGTTCTAATAAAACTTTATTAACAAAAAATAGGTGGTGGAATGGATTTGGCTTATGGGCCACAGTTTGCCAACCCATGTCACAGTGAGTCCATGTGGCAAGGATAACATTATTACTGGGTTCTACAGAGCATCCAGTATTCAAATGGTGCATGTTTAGTGAGGGACCATAAAACATTCCATTAACTCATCACTACACAGACAAGGGAAGAGTGTTTAAAGATCACCCCAAAGTGTGACAGTAGGAAGCCTGAATGCAGAAACAGTAGAAGAAGTTATGTGAAATTCTAGGACTATGTTATAAAAGGGAAAGAAAAGAAGGCAATGAGACCAAACATTTCAGCCCATGTTTAAAGAGGTTCTATTGATGGATCTCACATCCAGAGAAAATGAGGTGACTGGACAGGGGAGAGGGCCCTCCTGCCATTCCCTCTGACTGGGACTCTTTAAGCTACCTCTGCAGAGGGTACATCCTGTATGATAATGTTATCCCCCTTAATTAGGGTGGGTTTTTTTTTGACCATCTCAATTCACCAAGTTTGCATCTAGCTTCCACAGAAGAGTCCTTTCTGAAAAAGAAAGAGAAACTGAGCCACTTTGGCATAGAATTTTATTCTCTAAGCCAGCATATGTCACCCATGGTGCACCTCCAAGTCCATCAAGAAACACACAGCATGCATTTACATGGTAAAACTGAACAGCTTTATTCCCCCCTCCCACTTCACAATTGGCAAATGGATTTCATATTATTTCAAATGGAAGTTTTCTTCCTACAGTTGCCTTTCTCATTGACAACTACTGTTGGTGGGTGCTGCAGCTTGGACCTTGAATGTCCTCTGAGGGCCCAAGTGTTAAAGGCTTGGTCCCCAGCCTGTGGTGCTTTGGGGAGGTGATGGAGCCTTTGGAATGTAGGGCCTATTGGATTAGGCCACTTGGGGTATGTCCTCAAAGAGGACTTCAGGACCCTTTACCTCTTTCGTTCATGTCCCCACCATGAGACAAGTGGCTTTTTGCTTTGCCACACACTCCCACCATGATGTGCTGCTTCACCACAAGCCCAAGATCAACAGGCCAAATCATTTATGAACATGAAACCTCCAAAACTGTGAACCAAAATAAACCTTTCCTCTTTATAAGCTGATTATCTCAGGCATTTGTTACAGTAACAGAAAGCTAACCAACAGAGTAGGGAAAGTGCTTTCTCTGTAGAAGAATTAGATTTCACAGAGAAACTTTGAGTTAATGACAGACACCAGAGGGTCTGAC
This sequence comes from Spermophilus citellus, assembly GCF_964194105.1. NCBI lineage: Eukaryota > Metazoa > Chordata > Mammalia > Rodentia > Sciuridae > Spermophilus > Spermophilus citellus. The sequence goes on along the minus strand of NC_138192.1, from coordinate 54,486,437 downwards.
CCAGCAGCCTCTGAGGGTGTCAATGAGGTCAGGAGGGCCTTTCAGCTGAAGGCCTGGTCAGACTGGGACTGGCCAGGCCTCTGTAACTCATCAAAGATACTGGCAGGCTCATCCCTGCAGAATTTGCAGCACACAGCTCCCTTTGACTAGGAAGTCTGAAAGTTATACAGTCCTCTTGGTCCCTACCAAATCCCCATCCTCGGTGCTGGGACCTCATGCAGGAGCATTTTAGTAAAGCCTCTGCTTTGGGCTTCCAATGTGCCCTCTTCACTAGGTACAAGAGTGTCTTCGCTCCAAAGTTCAGGATTCAAGCTGTTCTTGCCTTGTGCTTTAGAGGACTAGTCTCTGCCTCTCTGAACAATGGTGGCATCATAGCAATGGAAGCATGAAGACCCAAGCAAGTACTGGAAGGTAGGGTGTGGGGGCACTGCTGCCAGATGTCCTCTGAGCATGCATTACAGCAAAGACTGCATTGGTGTGGTTGGTGGGCAATTCCACATTGCAAATCATTCCTTCACAGCAAGACCTACACTCCTGTTACAAATAAACAAGAGATGGAAAATAGTAAATAACGGGAAGGGAGAAGGGGTAAAACATAGAAAAACAAAGGCTTCTTCAGCTCCATCGTAAGAGGACCATTAGCGGGCTATCCAGTCTGTGTATCACACAGGTCTTTGGGTTCCCTTCCTCTGCAAAGGATGAGGAGGGAAGAAACATCTTGAGAATCTTTTCCTCCTAACTATGATTTATCTTCATCAAACCCAATCATCATCAAGGCAGAGAAGTGAAAGGGAAATTGAATAAGACTGCTTGATTGAGTCACCAAATCTTTCTAAAGGTTTTAAGAGAAAACACTGAAGCAAAAGTGAAAGCTAGGAACCTTTTGGATTAGTCATTGATTTTCTTTCCCAGTGTTACTTGTTAGGGGATAATAGTGACTCACTCTTTTCTATGCTCATATCCGATTCCTATCATTACTGTAGCAATAGTTTACTAATTGTGGCTCCTGAGTGGTTAAAAAACAAAGGGCTGGGTCCCTAAGAGCATGAGATATTTTCAGGGGAAGTAGTCTCCTATGGTAATACCAGTGCATGGTTGGCACATGCCTTGACCTGAGAAACCCAGTCATTCCTTATGGCTTCTGGAACAGTCAGGCAACACAAAGGCACAGCCGATAAGCATTCATGTCATGGTTTTCAACACAGGCTGCACATCAGGTTCACCTAGGGGCAATTTTAAAAAGATCTCAATGCCCATGACCTCTACTCAAGGTTCTGCTTCAATTGGTGAAATGCTCTCTCACCACCCAACTAACAAACCCTATAACAGCCACTCCAGGTAATCTTGGTGTCACCAAAACCAACAACCACTAATGTTGGAATCATTTTCTGTGCTTATAAACTAAATTAAATTCTAAAACCTCATGAAATTAATATATGTTCAAATAATCTTTTCTCAAAAATTTCAGGATTCCAGGCATATAAAAGTATAAAATGCTCATTTAGAATCATAGAATGAGAAAATTAAAAAGATTAATTGATCCACAGTGTGTCTATAGTTCATTGCATTAAACTGAGCCTAATCTTTCGACTCTTTCTCCTCTGAGCAGAGGCGGTGGGTGAGACAAGTTTCCCTTGGTACAAGGTATCACTATTTTCCTATTTCTACCTTCCTTTTTCCCTGTGCGGCATTCTTGGTGATTTCTGGCCATGAACAAAACAGGTGAGCTGGGCTCTAGTGTTCATGGTTCTGTCACAGATGAGTTGCTCACAGGCTATCAGAGCTGGCTTTGGACCATTCACCCCAAGTCTTGAGGCCCACAGTATACAACTGGAATCTGGGAATTATCATTCATTGCTAAAATAACATTATTTCTCATTGAAGAACAGAAAGTCTTTTGACTTCTCTTTGGTCTCTATTTCAGTGCTGTAATGGAATCTTCTCTTAAAGTATGAGCATGTTCAATATATTGTTCATCCTTCAGAACTTACTTTTGCTAGCATGAAATATCAGTAAACTTACACACCTGCCTGCACACACATGATCTTACCGTATGTTCAGAATCTTGGCTGTGGTGGCACCCAACAAAATGACATTCACTTTTGGAGGCGCACTTTTTGGTGATGGAGGTACTTCTTCCATGGCTGGTGAAATGATGAACTGTCAAACAATACTGTGTATCTAGGTAAAAGAAAATAAAACGCAATCAAAACAAGGCAACTTCATTTTTCCACAATGCAAAAGAGACCTTTCAACAACTACTCTAGAAATGACTAATATTCATGATGAACCTTAAATTTGGGGCAAGAAATTTAATAGCAGTGAGCTCTAGAGTTTCTAGATAGATTTTTTTTTTTGCAATAACGTGTTTCTAAAACACATATGTATACTGAAAATGAATATAAATAGTCACCCATCCTTTGGTATAAACTAAAGCTGAAAATAAACGTGCAAACTTTTCACCAAACTCAGAGGTCTGCTCATTGAAGATGCATGTTTGTGTCTCTAGTCCATCCCCCCTACTTTTGAAACACATGTTCTAAAACTCTAAGATGAAAACTGTAAGTATAAATGCAATAGGACAGAATACCTATTTCTTCATCATTCAACATTTGTTTCTTATAGGTGATGAGGCGAATGAAAGTTAAAAGATGGGACTCCTGGGATAGGGAAGTAGCTCAGTGGTAGAGCACTTGTCTTGCATGTATGAGGTCCTGGGTTCAATCCCCAGCACATGGAGGGCAAAACTGAGAAAAAGATATTGCTTCCAATCCCATGTCAAGATCATCTTCCCTTCTCATCTAATTCTTACTCAAGTCCTTATACTCCCAAAGCGTTTCCTCATCAATGAATTTCCATTTTCTCTTCTTTTTAAATTAACTCTTCCTTTCTGCTTCTCATTTCTGCAGAAAGACTTCTGCATATCATTATCCTTATAGCTTTAACCACAAACATTTTATTATTTAAAGTTCTTCTAAGAAAGTGGTTTCATTCACTACCCTATGACTGCACTGATTCTGTCTCTCTTCTATAACTACCTCAGGCCAAGGAAACTTTCTGATCAGGGATCACAACAACAACATCACTGAATAGGGGAGGGAGATTGGACTGCAGTTGAGAAGACTAGGTTTATGGAATAGCCTATCAAAAGTAAACTACTTGAAGGCTGTGGTTGTGACTCAGTGGTGGAGTGCTTGCCTAGCATGTGTGAGGCAGTGGGTTCGATCCTCAGCACCACCTAAAAATAAATAAAATAAAGGTCTAAAAAATACAATGACATTATTATTTTTTTAAAATAAGCTATTTTAGAACCTTTGAGCCCATTTTCTTTTTAGAAAAATAGTTAAGTGCACTGGCATTCTGATAATATTAACAATAGCAAACACATACTGGGCATGAACCATCAGCCAGGCACCCTTCTGGTAAGGGTGAGGTAAGCAGACTTAACATCCTCATTTAGATGAAGAAAATCAGGCACAATTTCTTGTCCAAAGTAACAAAGGTAGAAAAATCACATAAAGGAAAAGCCACATAAGTAGAAAGGTCACATAGCTGAAAGATCACATACACGGAAGGTCACATAAGCAGAAAATTTACCCAGGTGGAAGGTCACACAGGTGGAAGGTAGGCTTCTAATGCAACAATTTCCTAGGATTTGCACTCTTAACATTAATATTAAGCTAGACGCTGCTACAAACTAGTGCTGCCCGCAGAGTGCTCTGCAAGTGTGGCTGGCTTCTGGATTCAGAAAGAAAGGGGGAACTAACTGTTTTAGAGAAGGAATTTCAATTCATAGTCCAAACAAGGAGGAATTGAAAACCAGTAGCTGCATGCGTTCATACACAATATCACACATGCAAAAAGCAGCCTCAACAAGTCAGCACTGAAGCCAGGGTAAATAAAACTAGAAATGCCATTCTTGTTGTATCCTGTTACATAGGAACCCTTTAACAACACTGACAGACCACAGAAGTGAAGCTGCAAGGAAAAAAAAAGAAACATGAGATGACAAAGAGCAATAGCTGCAGGCCAGTTGGCCTCCCCAAATGGTTAACTATCACTCCCGTAAATAATGGCAAAGTGAAAAGGAAGAAACCATACTCTCAGTTATAATTCCAGGTGGTTAGTATCTTTAGGACTTGACTGACATAACCATCAAGAAGGAGCTTCTATACCATGCTGGAATGGAGGATCATTCCATGCTGATCTCTAAGAGCCAGCTTTTCTGGACACAGCAGAACCAACTCTTCCACTTTCCCCATTTCTGAATTGTCTTGGTGGTCTCTGCAGCTTCCTGCTTTTTGTTTGTCCATGTTTCAATGGAGATGGAATTCTAAGACCTAGAAACAGTCACGCGTGTTCCTGACTTGCATGCTAAAATGGCTTAAGTGAATGAATAATAGGATATGCCCAGACCTAGGAGACAGAGTTTTGGGTACAATTTGAAAAAATATCACAGTCTATAAAGAGAAGGCCTGAGAAGCTGGGCTCCAAGGCCCCCATGTACAACTATGCTAACCCTTCTACTTGGTTTTCAAGGAGATGGAAAGCAAATTGTTAAAGTATGATGCCTGCTCTCTGAAAGAAGGTAGGAGACATATCAACCAACCTTAGAGTTTGAAACAATTAAAAAATTTCCCTGGAAATGTAGAAATAAAGCACACAATCACACACACACACACACACACACTCTCTCTCTCTCTCTCTCTCTCTCTCTCTCTCTCTCTCTCACACACACACACACACACACACACACTCACAAACATGTGAGTTAAGGGCACTCATGCCACAGAAATGTCAAAGAACCCCAAGAAAAAATGTTCACAATTAATTATTCTTGAAAAGGAATAATGAAAAATGTAGTCACAGATACATGACTAATTTACAGTACAAGATGCTCAGACCCCGTAGACGTCTCCAGTGTATAGTATATAGTAATTATTGGTTCCACACTATAAATAATAATGGTATAAAAATACCATATATAGAAATTCCCAAAGATCTAAGGTAATAGTAGACCCAAACTAGTAATCTCCAATTCTGGAAAAGTTTGGTTTTCTGTTTGTTTTTCTTAGCTGTTTACATCTGAAAACCTAAAAAGCAGTACACCCTGAAGTCTGAATCATCTGATATCCTTATAGCTCCATGTAGAGTTTTTAAATTCCAATTCTTCCACCAGACACTCTACTTGGTTTATTTCAAGTTCGTGTGTTTTAAATCATTCAACTTCCTACCTCCTCTGTTCCTACCAACCTAGTCCAAGTCCCCAATTTCTGCCTGATGACAATAGTCCCTACTTGGTGTCTCCTTCTATTCTGGACCCCAAACATCCATTCACCACACAGCAGTCAGAGCAATATTTTAAAAACAACCAGTATCATCACACCCTAGCTTAAAACTCTACTGTCCACCTATCCTGGTCACAGTGAAGCCCACATTCTATCAGAGAAAGAAGAACCTGTCCTGTCTGTGTCTCCCTCTCAGGTCCTTTGTCCATTCCCCACTACAACACATGGCCAGTGTCTTTTCTATTCATTGAAGAGGCCAAACCCACTTTTTCCTCTGGAAACCTTTGTATTGCCATTCCCTCTTCCTGACATACTCTTCCAATGGATCCCTATGTGGCTGGTTTGGTTCAGTCAATCAGGTCTTAGTTCTAATGTACACTCATCCACGCATTCTGTCCACAAATACTACTACTGAGGGCCTAATATGAATCAGGCACTGGATTAGGCACTGGGATGCATTAGTGAACTAAATAAACTAAAAGGAGATCCAAATGTTTGTTAAATGAATGAACAGAGTTTCCTAAGCATGGATGTGTCTCAAGAGTACAGAAATTTTCCTTTGCTTTAAGTCAGTTAAGTATGGCTTTTCTAAGATATCATCAAGCATTTCTGAAATTGTTAGAATGCCTTAGTCTCCCTTGTAAATACTGTTTATGAAATTCTTCCTCAAGGCAGACACAACTGCAAATTGAGGTTATGCGCCGGTTTGTATGTTCTCTCAGGATAGACCCTTAGAGGAAATCTCTGACTTCTATAGAACATCACCAGCCTGTTGCTGTGCTGATCCTTTACACAGAGCATCTTTGCTCCAGGCAATTCAGGAGAGACCTAAAGGAAGTGACATCACAAGACAGTCTTCCAAACTCAGCACACTTACTTTGTGGACACCATTTGTCTTCTGCCCATCGATTGCAGTTATAATTATCCCCTGCATTTTCACAGGTAAAACACTTGAAGCTATTTGGAAATGGTGTTGCTTTAAAAGAAAAAAAATGCAAAGTGAAATGATAAGGTTAAAAAAGACAAAAATTTCAAACATTGAATATGGTACAAAGTCAGCAACTTTTATGTTAGATGAAACAAAACTTATATGATGTCATCTTTACAAATTCTATGTCTAGGGAGTTGGATTTACCCATCAAGCTTTTGGCAATTAAAAAAAAAATTAAAATACTTCCATGAATTTCCATTATAGAGTAACAAAAATGATTCCACAAGCCACTTTGAAAAGATCCATATCATTCTATTTTGATGTATAATTTGGGATAAGTGGGGGTTGAGGGTATGGGTGAGGGTGGTAGTGGTATTGGAACTAATAATGTGACCCACATATATCATCCCTGAAAAGAACTAGAGTCCAGATTAACCTCAGTTTGAATTCTGTCCTTTAAACTAATTAGTGTATAATTTTTAACTTCTAAGGCATAATAATATTTATAATTATAAAAAATAAAGATCCCTATGACTTGCAGAGGTATAGTGAGAATTAAATGGAACACTGCAATGAAAATCCCTAGCACATCAAGTCTTGCTAGTTTGCATCCATATGCACTGTATTACAGGTACAATTATCCTCAAGGAAGTCACCTCATTTGACGTATGTCAATTGTCACAGCATTAGACCTTGACCAGGAAGGTAATATTTAATATAAGGGTGATAGGCATTCTTAAGCCCTTACACACAGGCCAGAGCACTGTGGAAAGGAGAAATACTGAGTTGCTGACAATGTGAATTGAGCAAAATTAACATGTTCTTTTGTCATTATATCTTTTTGAAAAGTTTGCCTTTTATCTGGTTATTTTTAATTTTTAAATTTTTTTTAGTTGTTCTACTTAGTTGTAAATAATAGCAGAATGCATTTCAATTCATCATATACGAATGTGAGTGCAACATTTCATTCTCTGGTTGTGCACGGTGTACCATTCATGCAATCATACATGTAATGATGTCCATCTCATTCCACCATTTTTCTATCTTCATAACCCCTCCCCACTCTCCCCTTTGCCCAATCCAAAGTTCCTCCATTCTTCCCACGCATTCCCCCTATACTCATAGATCAACATCCACTAATAAGAAAAAACATTTGGTCTTTAGTTTTTTGGGATTGGCTTGCTTCGCTTAGCATAATATTCTCCAACTCTATCCATTTACCTGCAAATGCCATAATTTTATTCTCTTTTAATGCTGAGTAATATTCCATTGTGTATATATACCACAGTTTCTTTATCCATTCACCTATCTTTTGATGAATGTCTAGGTTGGTTCCACAGTTTAGCTATTGTGAATTCAGCTGCTATAAACATTGGTGAGGCTATGTCACTATAGTATGTTGATTTTACAGCCTTTGGGTATAGACCAAGGAGTAGGATAGCTGGGTCAAATAGCAGTTCATTCCAAGTTTTCTGAGGAATCTCCACACTGCTTTCCAAAGTGGTTGCTGTTTTTGTTTTGTTTTGTTTTTTATGTGGTGCTGAGGATCGAATCCAGTGCCTCACCCATGCTAGGCAAGTGCTCTACCACTGAGCTACAACCCCAGCCCCTTATCTTATTATTTTAGTAGGAAAGAGGGAAAATAAAATAATTTGACATTTTTTAATAGACCAGGGCATAGGGTCTGGGTAAAATTTTTAATTCTCCTGGTTTTGCAGAATAATGTAGGCAAGTAAAGGTAAACCCCAAACCTTCCTAGTAACATAACCAGAAGTTTGGGTGAAAAGTAGAAGCAGTGGGTATTTAGGGTACATGGGGAGGATATGCATTGCTGTATAAAACACAAGCAAAATATCAAAGTTTCAGGAGACATGAAATTAAATACTGCAGATACATTTCAGTTTGGCCTATGCAAAAAGAATGTTATGCAGATATATAAAAATAATGACTGCCATTTTCACCTGTATGGGCTTAAAAATATTAATAGTCAGTGCTGATGAATGAACTATTAGAGTATAAATTTGCACAATCCTTCATATTTAGTAATTCTGACTCTGGTAAAATCTATTCTAAGGTCATCAGCAAATTGAAAAGTACACTTAAAAAGATCTTCAATGGCAATTTCAATGAATTTAAATTGCTTGTATTTTTTAATGACATAAAGTATGGGGAAATGGTTAAATAAACTGCAGATCAGAAATATGAATTTTTAAAAGTAAAAGACATTAGAATATTTTAAATATATTCAAATTATAGCATAAAGAGTGAAAAACTAATGTAAGACTAAATTTGTGTAACATCAGTATGTCTCATATCTACATACACATATATGGAAAAAATACTGAAAGAAAATATTTCAAAATGTAAAAAGGAGCACCTTTGAATTGTGGAATCATGAACAAATTTACTTTCTTTTGTATATTTCCTGTCTTTTTGAGATTTTCTACAATGAACATATATTTTTCTCTTTTTCTAGATTTTTTTCTCATCAAAAAATTATAACAGTCTTTAAAATTTGGAAACTTGTAGATAATCTAGATTTATAAAAACCATGTGTCATGCATTTTACCTATTAATAAACAGGGATTAACAATGCATGGATGTATAATAAATGATAATTCAAGATACATGTGTAGTACATATGTGTATATGTATATATGAGAAGCATTTATATGTATACTGAGAGAGAAAGAGAACTAGATGACTGAGTGTCCTAAATAATAAAGAAAACACAGAGTAAAGAATAGTAATGATATAGATGTCACCTAGGTGTAGTATAAAGATAGTGGTTCTCATAACTGTCTGTTTATCAACAGTATCAGGAGAGCTTTTCAAAAAAGAGAAAAGAAAAAATTCCACATCTCACCCCTTTGATTATCAAATCTCTCGAGAAGTGACCTGGGCATATATCATTTCAAAGCCTTCCATCAAGATTCTGATGGTCCTCCAGATGGGGGAACCATAAACATTTACATGTATACAAATAATTTTTTCTCTAATAAAGTTTGTATGAGAGAAGTTTTATTTGAAGAGGAAAAAGAAGGGGTGATGGTATGTATCCATACAGACACATATACACATGTTTATATAAAATATATTAACATTAATTATCCTATAAGATGATATGCACTGTTAGCCTATTTTAAAACTGTTAGTGGAAAAGCTGAGTTTTATGTAATTCTTGCTAACTGTGATTATGCATAATGAAAATCCAGGTTATATTCCTCTTCAAATATTTCAATTATTCTAATCTTTTTAAAACTGTTAATGACCACTTGAAAGAATAAATATATCGTTTATGCAGAAACTTCCTGCAGCCAGTTTCTTCTCCAATGAAGAAATCAATAAAAAACACTGAATTTCCTCTGCTAAGCCATGATTAGGGACAATATTCAAAAGAATTTCTTAAACAAGAAAGCTTTTAAGACTTTAATAGGAAGCTAATTCATTTTAAAGAAATGGAGAATATTTTTGTTACCATACCCTTACCCATGGAGTCATTGAAACCTCTCTGTTTTATTCTAGATATAAATCAAGCATTTCCAGGAAAAAAAAAAAAAGCAAGGTGACAATGGATGGAAGTGGGGCTTCAAAGGACATTCTGATTCCCTCCCCAGTCATGAACTAACACGACAACCACTACTTACGGTCAAGAGGAGGCCTAACATTGTAGAAGTTGATGTTCTTGGCAGATGCCCAGTTTTCTGAGAGGATAAAGATGTGGACAACAGCCACAGCTACAGCGTGACAGAGGAGCAGCATCCTGACCTCATGGATTGAACAGGCCAAACTCATATGTCTATGATGAAAAGACAGATTATTTGAGTTTATTTATATTTTACTCATTAAAAATAAGAGGGTGTTTGCTTCTGTTTGAAAGACTCAATTATTCAATATATTTGAATATAATAGTTTCAATTTGAATTTGAATATAATTTAAACATTTATGTATTGTGTTTGGCTGGTACCTACAACTAAACATTATTCTTTTGATCAGATGAAAGTTAAGTAATTACTGCCTTCTACTGGTCAGGCCTCTGCACTCACCATCTGAGTTTTAGCAGAATGCCCAGTAGCCTTTCAGGTTCAGGAAGACCAAGCAGCCCATACTGACCAGGTTATACCTGTTTCATCACCTGAGTCTAGCTGGTTGACTTTGTGCTGAAACACCTGATCTCTCAAATTAACTATGATTCCAGGCATGTTTCAATGAAGTCACAGGACTCCTTTTTGACCAGGAAGATGTGTGGGCAGCAGGAAAAGATACAACTTGGAGTCTAAAGGCTTCGATTTGGGGTTGGCTCTGCTGTTTATTAGCGGCCTGACCTTAGACAAGCTCTTTTCATTCTATTAACCTCAATTTCCTCATCTGTAAAGTGGCTTAATAACACTGGAACTGCCCACACATTTGGGTAATTGTGAGCATCAAATACAGGTTCAGATAGGATCACAAAGGATTGTGAAAATAAAAGCCCTCATAATAAGAGTTCTGTGAAAATGTTGAAATATTAGAACTCAATAATATTGGTTGAAATCCTTTTCTTCTTGTAGAACCAACTATTCTCAGTGGATTTAGAAAAAAATTTCAATGAAAAAAGGTTTAATCTCTGCATATATGTGTATAATTCTTCACATGAACAGGATAATAACACTGGATTCTAAGGATTTTTACTTCCCTCTCTTATGAATCAATTGGTTTTGCACATGAGCAATAATGCATAACCATGAAGATGGAATTGAATATTAGACAAAATGTAAGCACAACACAATGTCATCCCTGGAGATGGCTTTTGCTGTATAGAACTGAGTCATTAAGGATGTACTCAGTATTCAAAAAAGAATAAAAGAAAAAAAAGAAAGGAAAAAATAACCCTGGTGAGTAAATTTCAAAAATAATACAATAGTGTTAAATTTTATACACCGCATTTTAGATCAGAACATAATAAGATCTAGATATATAAAAATGTATGCAATTTTTCTAGTTCATTTTAAAAACCAAGCTTGACCTTTTCACAGTTAACAGATTTCTAAATTCTATTCCTATGTTCTTTCTGAAGAAATAGGCATTTAAGCAACTATATTATCCCAACAGTCAAGTGGTTTTACTGATCCAAATTCTGCTTCACCTCTTTCTCTGAGTTGGTCTGCTTTGTAGTCATCTTAAATCTGTAGCCAAGTAATGGATGCATGCTCCTTCTTTATACCATGGAGACCTTTGGGGAGGGGAAGACTGATCTGTCTTTCACAAACCTCAGGATGACTGCACTCCAACAGCAATCCACATGGAGAGATGACTAAGATCATGGATTTCAGAGTCACGCTGTCTCACACTCCCTGTTCTAGCACTAAGCAGCTATGAAACCTGAGACTAGTAGTGGCTGAAGCTTTCCAAACCTCAGTTTCCCCATCCACAGGACCAGCATAAAAATAGTACTTATCTTCTCGTTTTGAGGTGTGGACGGTCACAATACATAGGAAGCACTCAGCAAGTGCTGAGCACATGGTTGGAGCTGTACTTACTGAGCACTTTCTATTCAGTAGTAAAGCACTGGCTCAGATACCTGTTTCCCAGCCCGATATTTGAAGCCTGGTGCAAGTTCTTTAACCTTCCTATGCCACAAACTTTGCTTCTACAAAATGGGAGTGATAACAGTACCTACTCCATAGAACTATAGGAATTAAATTATTTGAAGCATATAAAATGTTTGAACTATCTAATTAGCTATATGCCTAGAATTTTGCTAATTCTTATGTAAGCATTTACTATTATGAACACATCCCCAATTTGGAATCCCAAGTCAAAATCCCTGGTTTGCCTCATGTAACCTTTATGAAATGAAAGCTCCTTCATTCATTCATCAAACGTGTCATTGTTGACAACTGGTATGCAACACACATTGTTGTCACTGAACCCCCTAAAGATTTTTGCTCATGCAAACTGCATTTCAGAGGGAGAAAACAGGAAACACGCATGAAAAAACCTACTTTCAGTTAGTCATAAATTTCATGAAGGCAGTACAATAAGATGATATGTTAGTAAATAGGAGAGCTGCTTTACGTACATGGTGGTCCCACAACAACTCTCCAGTAGGTGGCATCTGAACAGGTACAGTAAACGATGAGAAGGAATCAGCCAAGCAAAGAATCAAAAGAAGAGCAACCCTGTCCTGAGTGCTTTGCCCCGTGGGGGTAATATTAAAATCAGCTGGTATGACTGGAACCAGCTGAGAGGGAGGAATAGGCAAAATCAGGGAGTCAGTGAGGCCTAATTACTTACTGCAAGGATTTGGGTTTAGGAAAAATCAGGCAATTGTTTAATTTTAGATTACCTAATTTAGAAACAACACCAAGAAATACTCTGTGTCTGTGGAATAGTTGGTCCTAAATCCCTAGCCTTATTTCTAACTCCTGGAATAAAGGAATACAAATGATTGTGAGTATAGAAGAAGATAGAAATCAGATACCCCAAAGGCTTCTCTGAGTGAATTTTCAAACAATTGACTGGACAATAAGTCCAAGAATGAAACCATGTGTTTTTTTTTTGTATGTGTGTGTGTGTGTGTGTGTGTTTGTTTGTTTGTTTGTTTTTGCTTTTTTCCATCACTCAAAACAGCACCACAAGGACAGAGTATTATTATACTGTGTAATTGAAGAGCTGGTAATTTAGAGGCAGAAGATGTAAGGTTCCTAGCATCCTGCCCCCAACATAGGATCCCCTCAAAAAACCTGCACATGACACATCCTGGCCAAGAATTTTGAAGGCTAGTGAGAAGTAAACCACAGGAGTGTTGCTTCATACAGACAAAATGTGTTTTTGTTTCCACTTTAAACTGAAGAGTATACAGCCTTATTCTATCAAAATTATCCCAAACTGCAAAGTTCTTACCTGTCAAATAAGAAAAGTACTAAATAAAAGTGTCTCAGAATTCCATAGCAGGTTTTATAATCTATTACCACACACTGATTCTCCCCGAGCTCCTCATCTATCTCTATCTATGCTTCAGTGTACAAGTTTGTGGGAACATACTGTTTTATTTTCCACAACCAAAAGACATTAGGATAATGAAAAAGTAAATGACTAAATATAGTATCTGAGGGTTGTGTTTTACATTCAGAATCATTTCACAGAGACTCCTAGATAAAAATTGCTGAGAGTGCTGAGTAGGCTCCCACTGCAGTCTTTGTTGCAGAACAAGGTTACAGGAGAGCTTGTAAGAGAGGGAAGAAAATCTCTAATACAAGTCAAACTAAAGCATTCAGGTTATTTTCTCGGAGGCCATCACACAAAGCAGTGTTACTTCTTCATGAGGGGGGAATGGGTGATCTGTGAACTTCCTCAGGTAATTTGCAAAATGGTGTGTCTAGACACATTTCCCCCTGGGTGGAGTAGCTCAGTGGAATCTGAGATTCACACAATGCCTAAGAACACCTGCTTGCTGTTTCCCAATAGAGCTGCCCCAGGTGAGCTCCCTGTGACTTAGACCTTTTCACACTTTTGACATTAAGAAAAAAAGTTCCACAAATGCCTTAGATATCTGACCCACACCCCTCAAACTCAAAGGCAGATCGAGATATCCCCTGACCCCAAGCAGAGGTCATTACCTTCGCCTATCTTTCCCAGAGAGTAGGCCTAGGCAAGACATTTCTGTAAAAGCATATTTGTAGGGATACAGCAGGGATGAGCAATTCCCAGGCATTCTAGTGAATGGCAGGTAGCCAGATTTGGAAATTCAGAAAACCCCTCCTGAGACTCTGGCCCCTTAACTTCCCAGAATAAAAGACTTCATTCATGGTATTTGGTCCAGAAGCATGACAATTTCCCAAGTCTGAGTCCTGACAATCATCTCATCATCTGTGTGGCATTTTAAACTCCCAAGGACAACATGTAAAGCTGATGGGACCTCAACAAGCAACGCATCTTTGACGTCACAAACTTTTGAGCAGGAAATGAAAGTAACGTTATTTTTTCACATTCCCCAGAACCACGTTCAGTGCATGGTAGACGCGGAGTGAATACTTCTTGGAAGAGAATCAATATCATTAGCTATGACCTCTGAGGAGTGCCTTTCTTAGTGAATAACACGAAAGTTGTGGGCACTAAGGAATTGGTATGGTGTCCAAAAATGACAAAGAAATGATGGACTCCCACAGACATTTGAAAAGAAGACGCAAAACCTAGGCAGTAAATACTAGCATTTCTTATGCAATTGCTAAAAATGAGTCAGCGTGCACAAAACCAACTCCCACTGCCAGTGAGACGGATGATTTAAGGGAAACAGCTCTGCAAAGTCCAGCATGCCCTATCACCACTCAATCCACACCTGCCTGCAAGCACCACTTATCCCACAGTCAGACACTTTAATGACAATCCTTAATAGGCCTGGCTTCCCTTGTAAAAAAGGATAGATAGCAAAATGGAAATTCAGAACAAATGCTGAAATTTACTCAGGGAGAATGCAAGAGATGAAAACACTCTTCTCAAAATGGGAAATTCACCAGAAAACTTTAACATCCACAATAAGAGTTGCAGTACTTGCTTCTGGCTGGTAAGCCAGGTTGGCAAATGAAGATATTCTAGTTCCTATTACATTTAGGAAGAGTGTTTGTGGGATTTATGTCAAAACTGGATTCTAATTCCTTCCCTAACAGGGTAACAGAGGGCTTAGTTTCTAATCTCCCCAGGGGACTGAGGGCCAGCTCAGAGACTTCGGTTTCTACCTTCTCTGATGTGTTCACTCTCCATTTGTGGTACATGGAGGGTTTCGTTTTGTCCAAACCTTAAAAGCAGCATGATTATAAGTCATTCATTTATACCAAGTATTTAGCTGAATAATTAATATATAATAAGGAATAAGAAAGACCCAATTCCTGAGCTCTCATGTATTATTTGAAAAAAAACATATTTATTTATAATAAAAAGAGACATCACCAAGATTTAATACAATCATCTTTGAGAGGAGGGAAAACACTAAGCTTTAGACTTAGGAAAACCTAGAATAAAATTCTAGTCCTACATTTACTAACTTGGTAACTAAAGAGTTAAGATTTATCACCATTTGCTAAAAAGAAAAAGGAGGCTTAGAATCACACAGATAACATAAGTTGTTGTGTGGATTGAGTGCAACTATATAAGTAAAGTATCTTTTATGTAGATGGCATTTGAGAAATCTTCAATATCCAAATCCCCTCTTCTCTGTCCCTTCTCCCTTCTTCAGATGTCATTAGCAGAAAAAGAGAGATCAGATCAAGGCATAGCACTGTCCACCTTTATTTTGTATTAGCTAGAACAAATCTGGTAAATAGTAGATTCATTTCTAAAGAAGACTCAGAAATTCTCCCTATTGCAACCAAATGGGAAGTTGAAATCAATGACTGCCAATGTCCCTTCTACTTCTAATAATCTATGATTTTTATGGGAAGGAGATCAAGGAAGAACCCCAGTTACACCATAAACAGTCCTACATGCAATGTAGTATTTCCATAATAATTCAGATTCTGATTGCAGTGCTTTAAAGAATACAAACAACAAAAAAATCTCATCAATCCCAGGATCAAAAACTCATAGATATGAATATCTCATTTCTAAGCATAAAGCTGAACATTTTGCAATGTCAAAGACATACTTTTTTTCCATTACATGCAACTTGATCAAAGATAATGTCTAAAAGAGCACTGATATTAAAATAATTTCATTATTCAAATCAAGTTGAAATCTAATCATGAATTAATACAGAGTGATAAGTATGTAATATTAGTACAGAAGTGGTCTAATCAATTTTAAGATCATATTTCTAAATATGATCTAAATTTTAAGATAAAGCTAAAAGATGCTTTTTCAGAGGCATTGTTGTCAAAGATATGATTTTATATCTTTCTTGGGAAGGCTTTCATGACAATGGAGTGCTAAGATGGTAAGAATTACACATGGACAAAATTTAGAGACTTAAATATTTAGGAATTAGAAACTGAATTCCCTTTTTAAATAATCAAGATTGGTTTGTCATGTTTTATTTAACTATTGGACAAATGTTAGGAACCTCTATTAGTCAACTTTCTGTCACTATACCTGAGACAATGAACTTAAAAAGAGAGTAGTTTATTTCATAATTTTGAAGGTTTCAGTCCCTGGTCAACCAGCTACATTGTTCTGGGCTTGTGGCAAGGCAGCATATCATGGCCAGGGTACAAGGCAGACCCAAGCTGCACAGCTCATGGCTAAGAAGCAAGGAGGAGGAAGAGCAAGGGGCCAAGATTCCACTATCCCTTCGAGGGCATACCCCCAAAGACCTAAACACATCCCATTAAGCTCGACCCATTAAAGGTTCTACCACCTCCCAATAGCACCAACTTAAGGACCCAGACTTTAACAAGCTTTTGGGAGATATTTAAGATCCAACATAGAGCAGAACTAATAAAAAAATGTATTGATTAAATTTGAAAT
Source organism: Spermophilus citellus (assembly GCF_964194105.1). Taxonomy (NCBI): domain Eukaryota; kingdom Metazoa; phylum Chordata; class Mammalia; order Rodentia; family Sciuridae; genus Spermophilus; species Spermophilus citellus. Next base: position 54,469,777 of record NC_138192.1, on the reverse strand, counting down.
TTTCTTCACGCAGGTGAATAATTCTTACCCATTCTGAAAGGCATGAATGACCTATCAGAGGCTTATGCCAAGTAACTTATGCATTAAGTCTCTTAAGATACTGAGAAAACATATTTTGGATGAGAGAATGGTGACGATTCAAAGCCCTTCCATGAATGGCACTCTGTGCTATGAATTACCCTTTTCTCTGAACTTCCCAGAAGCCAAGAGAGACAAAGTAAATGCATTAATTCTCACTCTGTCAGAAAAGGGAGTTCTTTCTGATACTTAATTCTCAAATTAGTGAATCCTTTGAATCATCGTATAGAAGGCACCAAGTGACATGGATCATGCCTGAAATTTGTTTTGAAGATATCCAGATGCATCTGTCATTTGGCCATTCCAAAAAAAAAAAAAAAAAAAAAAAAAAAAAGACATGCCAAGGGCATAATATTTAAAGTTACTTTTATAGAAATACTTATGTTATCAGGTAAGTAAATGAAAGATTTTTTTTTCTTTTCTTTGAGATAGATGGGTTTATACGTGAGAACAGTTTAAACTTGAACAACAATTCTGCTGGAGACCTGGAGGCAGACAAGGGCTAGTACTGCGAGCAACTCCTCTGCAGAGCTGCATGGATACGAATTGAGTGGCAACACAGTTTGGGCACAGAACACATTGCTTTTACGTTTCATATCCTTGCTTGCTCTACTGAACTAATTTCTTTTAATAACCAATCAAAGCTCTCAAAATAGAATTCAAGGCTGAAATGTCCAACAGCTGGCTAAGGATCCATTACTCTACATTCACTGAGTGAAGGAGTGTACGAGGCCAAGGATGCACTCTCTAATTCATGGATTTGAGAACTCAACTGAAGACATTGGCCATTGGGGCCACTCTGTGTGTAAGGTGATGGCTAACATTTTTTGCTTTGTTTCATCTCAGCTGACACAGAAAAATGGCCATAAGAATAAAGTGTTCATACGGAAATGTTTCCCATTTAATCTCTCTGAATATATTCTAATATGATAGAATGTACCAAAGCAAAAACAGGTGATACGTTTGTTTGGAAACATATGTGTGTATGTATATATGTGTACTTGCTCACATATATGTATATATCTATATACATACACACATATATATATATATATATATATATATACACACACATATATATATATCTACACATGTGTACACACTTTATTGTATGAGGTAATTACTTCAATGCTAGTTTAAACCAGATTGCAAAAGCATCCCAGGCCTCATTGGAAGAGACTGGATTGCCAGTCATCTCAGCTGCTTTTATCACCCACACAGTTATCTTTCAATCGGGAGATCTTTAGGAGCACAGTTGTTACTCTGCATTTGTCCTATCTTCTTTCTTCTGTCCTGGAGTTTTATGTCACTGACCATTATTTATAGAGCCCCCACTAGCTCAGTTTTATTCTTGCTTCTCCATCTAAAAATATATTACACAAGTAGAGAACATGTTTGTAGATATCATTTTGAAACAGGAGGTATTTAAAAACCAACAATAAACTGCATGCTATGGCAAAAGAATATTGTGCTGACTTTTGCATAGTCACAAAACCCAGAACAGATTATTCAAAGAACTCTCAGGAAGCTGACAAGCTTATAAAATCAGTCCCAAGGAAAAAAATTTCTGCATCCTGCATATATAACAAAGTTACAGTGTGTCACTTGCTCTATAAATTGTCACTATTACCACTTGCAGCCGAAGGAAACATACATATATAAAGATGTATATGTGCATAATTCCATATTCCCAGAGGAAACTGAAAAATTATGTGCATTAAATAGTGTTTTAATTGCAACATGAAAAAAGACATTTAATTGCTCATGATGTGGTTCACAGTCCCACAAGGGTAAAGTCAAGTGAAAGTGCTGCCTGGTGTAATGGGGAAAAATTGGCCTTTGGAGGCACCCAGGCGTAGGTACAAATTCTGACTCTGTCACTTCTTGGATCTATTACCATTACCTGATCACTCAATTGCTCTAAGACTCAGTTTCCCTCTCAGTAAAATAAAGAGAGAGAGAGAGAGAGAGAGAGAGAGAGAGAGAAATTACATATTTATTCTGTAGAGAGTTATAGGAATTAAAAGAGAATGAATGAAAAGTTTCTACCTGCTGCCTTTTTTTGTCAAAATAGCAAATCAATTAGAAAGCTAAATGTGAGGTCCGTTGTTCCTCTATGATTTACCACACTGGCCAATATCATTAAGGCCTTTCGATATCTGCCAAATTTTAAGACTGAACATCAATATGCATATTTTCAGTTCTCAAATTTTATGATTATTCGAGCATATATGAAAACAGGATGTAAAATTCCTCCGAAGACCAATTTTTAAAAACTACTCTAGAATATATGTGAGAACAATATTCAGGCCTCACTAGAGCATTTCCATTTATTGATTTTCTGATAAATCCTCTTCTTTGCCCACACACATTAATAGCATGCAGTAGTTTGTAAAGCATCTGATTTAAGAAGCAAAAGCTCTATGCTCTCATATGTATCATTATTTCACTGCTTCAAGATGTGTCACATTTGCCGTTCTGCTTGAAGGCCCAGTTAGAATATTTCTCATTCACAAAACCTTTCCGTGTCTACTCCAGGCCCTGAGTGGGTCAATAGCCTGGGAAAAGCTTGGAACTTGTTTTTGGACACAAGACTGTCCTTCTTTGCTTAGTACTGGGCTGAGCAAAGAAAGTTCAAGTCCATTCTTAGAAACAGGCGAAAGGTCTCTCTTTAAGAGATCAGAGACCTTGTAGACAATGCCAATTTAAAAGAAATCAAAACAAAACAACACCAACAAAATTTTCTTGTTTCCTACCACACAATTTCCATTGCCATTTTGATTGTTCTTTAAGTGATCAATCTTTTATCAGTCTTCTATCACTCTGCTAAGTTACTCATGTGGAGACTCCAAGAATACCATTATCAACCACTTGAAATTCTGTCCATGCATTCACAGGTAGTTGGACATACTCTGTGCTGGGCCTTAAACACTCCACCTTCCTGAGCTCTCCAAGTCCAGTCAAAGGGAAGTGACTTTGACAGGCTCTTTCCTTTGCATCCCAGGCCCATCCTTCATGCTAGGAAGACGGCTATAAAGCCCATTCACATAGTTCCCTTTTTACTGGCTTCCAGTTTGGTTTGGCCAATAGCAGGTGCTCAGAGATTGCAACATAAGATGATAGAGAGAATGGGTATTTCCACCCCTGATATGGAGCTCCATATCAGGTTGTCAACATGTCCTGTAGCTCCTCTCAGGTGGCACAGTGGCCTCATCCCAGATGCTGGTAACCATTTCCGCCCCTTATCCTTCAGGCACAGGTTATGGCTCTTCTGCTGCTAACTCCAGCACCTGGTACTATCTATTGTTGATTTCCTTAAATCTAGCCCATGCATTGTAATCAGCATCCGCTACATGCTTGTTTGTTTATATTATCTAGTTCCTGCCAAAACCCCCAACTGGGTCTTAAATCCAGTCTCTAAACATCAGGGAAAGAGCCACCTTGGACCAGGGCATCAGGGCTTATTGTTATAGCAGAGCCATTACAGAAACAGCTGTAGTGAATAAACAGTAGCCTCTTTACTAGTAAAGTATGAGCTACAGTTATAATCTCTTAGGTGATAGGAGACCCACAACCAAATTGATACAACAAATCAATCAGAGAAGAAGGAAGACTATAGTAAGGAAACCAGGATACTATTGAGCACTGTATCTGAAGATAAACTGGTGAAGATCTCATAATCTCATGCAGATATCACATCCTTCCAAAAGTTAAGTTTTCCTCCTACCGTCACTGAAGCGCATCATTGAATAAGCAGAGAGAGATTGGAAAAATTCTTAAACTTCAATAAAAGAGGTAAGAAAAATGAACACAGATTACTATGAACACAGCTCTGAAACGCATGAAGCCCTAATATATTCAGGGCAATACCATCTTATGGCATTATAGTACCTATAAATATATCTGCACAGAAATGTAGGTTGATTTGAATTCAGTGAATATTGAAATCTGCTATGAATGTTCTGGTGCTTTGCTCTACGGTTTCCTTCCTGAGATACTGCATGCCAAGAAACAAAACTATATATGTACTTGACAACGGACTTCTCATTTAAATTAAGAAACGTCTCCTAAAATGCTGTGTGGTTATTTTTCTGGTGACCTCTCATCTCTTTTGGGACAATGTTCTCAGGAGCTTTATTAGCTCAGGGAAACCCTTTACTCCAACTTCTAAATTCACTCATACTTACCTTTCTTAATTACGTTTCTTCTCTCCTCTGCTTCCTCCTCTTCTATTTCCTGCTTCTCTCATTCAAGGACACCTCAAAAGGAAAAAACAAAAAAAAAAGGAAAAAAATTTCAGCTTAAAATGCATAGCTTAAAATGTACCAATTTCCAGACCATAAAACTTGTTATTGGCAAAGTGTTCTTTGATAATGCCTAAAATAGCCTGTTTTACCTTGTTCTTAAAACACAGCACACCTTGAAGATACTTTTAAGAACAGTGGCACGTAACAACAGAGACCAGATAAAGGAGTCTTCTCTCTTTCTCTCTCTTAAAGTTCCTAAAACAGAAGACTGACGACACAACCCTACAGGGTTTTCATAGGAGTAGAGACCACTGAAATCAAACCTGAGCCCACAGCCATTGCTGGCAAAGTAACTTGTAGTCTATGAGTCACAATTCTGGCAAGTGTCTTCCACCGTGAGCACAGTCCACTCCTGCAGGGAGCACAGGGCCTGCACTTCAGGGCTAAACCCCCCACCCCATCGCACCCCACAGCTGCCCACTGCAGTTTATACAGGACTGTTACTCGCTAAGTGACAGTTGAAGAAATGCTTGAATGAGGTTGACTTCGCCCTTCTATTCAGATTGCAAAGTCCACTCCCCTGGCTCTGAAGCAGACCAATTTCCATTTACACCTTAGTGCCCGGGTTGGGGCAACAGGAAGCTATCCCAACTTGAGGGCTGTGAAGCTTGAATTAGCACATCCACTGTACCATATGATTCATCTTCAAAGAACTTTCCCATCCGAAACTAATTAACCCTCTTCACATCCCCGTGAGGTAAGTGCATTGTGATCACCTCTAGGATGTAAGGAGGAAATTGGGGATGGGGAGGTTACAGGCTTTTCCAAAGGTGATTAAGGGTGTCTGCAGGGGAATGAAGTCATCTTACAGCAATTTCAGATTCAGTTTCTCCGCCCACTCTGGCATCCACACCCATTCGCTTTGTGTTGACCATCTTGTCATTCCATGGGCTTTAGGAGAGGTGTAGGCAGAGTCTAGCAGGCAGGAGCATTTCAAAGGAAAAACCAGTACTAGCATTTGCCCGTGCTAAACACATTAGATGTCTTTCCCACAATAACTCAGCATCAGAAGTCAGCTCTCCCAGATCTTTTCTAGTAAAGCGATAGAAAGGCCGCTGGGAATCATACCTTCTCCCCTCTTCCTGGGAAGTGGGTATGAGGCATACTCTTGAGTCAGAGGCACAAGCTGGTGCACAGGCTCTGGGTCACTACCTGTCCAGACCTTTGCTCAGTGCAAAATGATGGCACAGCTTCCTTGACATACCTGACCAGGCCCTGGAGGCTCTGCAACACTTCAAAATTTCTTAATGATTTCCCATAGTAGGCAAAAGTATCCATCTTCTTTGCTATGGGCCTTCCTTCTTACTTTGCTGAGAGAATTAGGATTGTTATTTCCAAGGAAAGAAGCAAGCTTCAACCACCAAGACCATGTCCTCTCCCCTTTGTTGGTTCCTTCCTTCCTCTGCCCCAGTTGCAGGCTTTTATGTTGTTACTGTTTATTGCCACCCTCTGCTTTTATCAGAACCTTCCTTAGGAAACACATTCACTCTCACATTCAACTCCCATTCCTACACTGCCTATTTCTAAATTACCAGGCCGTTCCCTGGACCGAGGAGGCTGAGTTGTAAATTGTGGTTTCCTGCCATTTTTATATAGCATGAGTTCAGTAGATGACTTACTATTTCATTTAGGGAATGACTAGTCTGAACAGACATTAAAATACTCTTAACACTCCAATAATTAAAACAGTGTTGTACTAACATATGAGTAGACAGAATAGAGAGCCCAAGAACAGGATAGAGAGTCCAGGAATGGATTCAAATCCATGTGGAATTTTGTTCCATGCTAAAGATATCTTCCCAAGTCTACACCATAAGGATCAATGTCATAAGAAGTTGGGTTGGGACTACTGGGTGATGAGGAAAAAAAAAATAAAGTTGGATACATACCTTGTTTTGCGCGTGCGCGCACGCACGCACACACACACACACACACACACACACATACACACACACAGCTATAAAAATCCTAGAAGAGAAAATTTCAATACAAAATGGTATTCAATAATTTTAAGAACTTATTGATATAATCATGATACAGAAAGCATATTCCAAAAAGTCCTTACAAGCTTTTGATATATATTGGTGTGCTTATTAAGAAAATAATATGATGTCTAGAATTTGCTTTAAATATTCTCTAAATGAGTAGGGCAAGAGATAAGACTGGCAAAATATTTCTCTGTTTTAATATTTATTTATTTTTTTTAGTTCTCGGCGGACACAACATCTTTGTTTGTATGTAATACTGAGGATCGAACCCGGGCTGCACGCATGCCAGGCGAGCGCGCTACCACTTGAGCCACATCCCCAGCCCCAGGAAAAATATTTCTAATTGTCAAAACTAGATGTTGGGTGCCTGGGTTCCACTAAATTATTATCTTTAATTTTTGTATGCTTAAACTTTTCCATAATTTTTTAAGTACCAGAGGAAAATAAGAGTGAGTTGCTTAGAGTAGGAAAAGGCATTTCCAACTCTGATCCAAAACCCAGGAATATAAAAATTAAAGTTTGATGGATTCAACTGCATTAAACAAACTTCTATGTGACAAAAAAAATACCATGAGCAAAGTCAAGAAACAAATAACAAACTGGGTAATATATTTTCAGCTCATATCACAGACAAAAAAAAATTGATAATCTTGCTAATATTGAAAGAGCTACTAGAAATCAGTAAACAAACTATGAGTAACCCAATGGAAATTTTGGCAAGGAATATTGATAGACATTTCATAGAAAATAAATGAAATGACCCTTAAACATCATGAGAAAGGTTGAGTATCTTTTTGAATAGGAGAAATATAATTTCTGAATGTTGGCCAATCTGAAAGGTGGAAATGTTTTCTAATGCTCTTTTTTGAGGAGCCCACAAAAACAAAAATTTCATATCTTGCTGATGGGAACACAACCCCTAGGGAACAATTTGTGAACATTATTAAAATTTCACATACATTTACCTTTGACACACACCCTCAAATTCTACTGGAAATTTTTCTCTACAGGTAGACCTGCACACATGCACAATGACATATTCCCACGATATTCATTACAGCACCATTTGTAATAACAAATGACTGGAAACAATCCACATTCCCATTAAAAGAAATATACACATATGTGCTCACACATGAATATTCCATATGTCACTTTTTGTGTTAGAGAGGGAATAGAATAAAAAATACTGTATGTACTTACTTGTATATGCATAAAGTACAATCAGTAAGGATATACAGAAAATTAATAAAAGGAATGGCCTAGGTGGGGGGGTAAAATATATATATATATATATATATATATATATATATATATATATATATAGAGAGAGAGAGAGAGAGAGAGAGAGAGAGAGAGAGAGAGAGTACAAGAAAACAGAAGTGAATATACTTCATTTCATTGGTTCGATTTTTAATCCATGCAAACATATGACTTATTGAAAAATTCAATTAAATATTCAATTAAAATTCAATTCAATATTAGCAAGATTATCAATTTTTTGTCTGTAATACAAGCTGAAAATATATTACCCAGTTTGTTATTTGTTTCTTGACTTTGCTCATGGGTTTTTTGTTGTTGTTGTTGTTGTTGTTTGTCATGTAGAATTAGTTTAATGCAGTTAAATTCATCAAACTTTAATTTTATATCCCTGGGTTTTGAATCAGAGTTAGAAATGCCTTTTCCTACTAATAAAACAATTCAAATTGCTTTACAGTTTATGGCTACATATCTACTATATGGTTACAACTGTATACTGGTACATGTCTGGTACCTATACTATACTAACTACACATTAGTATATATACAGTATATAAATAGTAAATGTACTACTAAGTTATAGCTCCAACAGTTCTTTCTAAAGGCTTGATGGCTTAGAAAATCCAAACATCAGATAATACAAAATATAATTTTTGTTTGGCTTTAAATGCATTATTAGGAGGAGAATATGGGGGTACCTAACAGTTCACCACTATGATTATGTTTTACAAATTCTGTTGGTGAAATTCAAGATCTTGGCTTGGTGAATCCTAAGATCTTGGTAAAAAATCATGCACAGTTGTATGAAATAAGAGCAGATTAAGAGTGCAGATAAGGAAGATCATCACCAGAAAGCATTATCTTCTTTCAGAATGAAAGGTCTACATCCATCCCAGCTTCCTGGGATCTGTTGACTATTAGCAGCACTTCTCTCTTATACTACAGGCCAAGAGATGCTAATTTTCTCATTCCTAAGATCCATTTCTATCTTGCCCCCACTACAAATCCCAGATTTCTTGTTAACAAGGATAAAGTTCTTTGAAATATTAGAAATAGCTCAATATCTCTGGTAACTACATCAGAGGTTCTAAGATCCCATATTTTAGGCTATTGAGGAAGCGAGAGGAGAAGGCCTGAGGTGCCTCACCCTGCAGCCCCTAGCAGAAAGACTTCATGGGGGCAGAAACCCACTCTCAAAGTCAAGAAGGCAATGATTCCATCTGTACCTATCTTATAGGTGAAAATTCCTGTTATTCAGCTTACTGAATGTTATGGTTTGAGTACAAGGGTCACCCCCAAAGCTCCTGTGTTAATGCAGGAGGTAAAATGATTAGATTATGAGATGTAACCTACTCAGTGGCTTACTCATTTGATAGATTAATAATTTGAAATAACTAACTGGGTGGTAACTCTAGGAAGGTGGGACATGGTGGGAGGAGGTGGGTCCCTGGGAGTGTGTCCTTGGAGATTATTTTCCTGGCCACCATGAGCTAAGTACCTCTCCTCCTTGGGCTCTTCTCCTACGATGCTCCACCTCACTTGCAGCCCAGAGCAATGGAGTCCAATGGAAGTCCACCAGCCACAGACTAAACTGCTGAAATCATGAGCCAAAGAAACTTCCTCTAAGTTGTTCTGTTCAGGTATTTTGGTCCCTGTGAGAAAAAACCTTACTGACACAGTGAACAAGCTAAAATTTTTTTCCCATACCTGGGCTACTTCTCAGCATTTCAGTTTCCTCACACATAGAATCAGGTATTGAAAAATGAATGTGTAACACTGGAAGAGTCATTTAATCTTCCCGTGCCTCAGTTTCCTCCTTATAAATAGGATATAATAATAAAAAATAATAACCTCAGCTGACTGAGTTAATTTTTCTCTAGCACTCAGAGTAAGGCCTGGGAAGCAGAAAGAGCTCAATACATAGTAGTGACCTGCATCGAACATCTTTCAAATGAACATTCAACATTCTCTCTGGAGCCTAACTACTAGGACTACCTCCTGAGAAGTTACAGAATACATCCTCTATCACCATTTTCCTTGGACTAATTATCTGTGGAACAAATGGAAATTACTTTCATAACTTGAACTTTGCTAGTGTTGAGTGATTTACATAATCCTGTAGCTAGGAGGTCCCAGAACAACATTCCTTTCTTTGGCAAATTTGTACCTCTTCCTCCAAAGGCAATGTTTGCTCATCGCATCTTGCCTGGGTAATGACTGTGGGCTGGGGCTAGACAGATGATGTCAATCCCTTTTCTCACCGGCAGTGCAAGGGCTTGGAACATGGAGACCAGAGAAGATAAGGCACATGTCAGTCAAAGATAGAACTAACCAGCCCACAGCCTGAGAATTTAGAAGAGTCCAGGATAGGGTCTTTAACAAACAGTGACGCCAGTTAGACTCCAGAGTCTGCTACCTCTGGGCTTCTGTTTACTGTCATGAGAGGGATATGACACTCATGATCCAGAAGTAAATGAGAGAAAACAGTGGCTGTAATGTGTAGTCTCCATGTGCACTTGCCTACCACGTCTCTGTTCCACACTACACAAGCAGGAGAACAAAAGGAACTGGCAGTGCTGTGCCCAGGAAGAGACCTTCTAGAACACCACAAAACCACTCCCTACATCATCTGGGCTTCGGGAAGAAAATGGAACCCAACCCTGTGTCCCCCATGGAAAATGAGAGGTTGCCGCACTCAAAACCTTGACTCATTATTTCTTCCCTTATACTTTCCTCATTTGAAATTCACATTTGAATTAATGTCATAAAACAACCCAACTTATGCACTCTAAGACACATTTACCCACTAGACACATTTATTCAGTTACTCAACGAGTATTTAGGGACACCTACCATGTAGGTACCAGGCATTTTTCTGTTTATTGCTTCGGCTTCACTTCTAAAGCAGAGTACCTGGCCTCAGTGAATCTTTTGGTTTTTTGTTTTGTTTTGTTTTTGGGATAATGAGGATTGAACTCAGGGGCACTCACTGAGCTACAGCTACAGCCCTTTTTGTGTGAGTGTGTATTTTATTTAGAGACAGGGTCTCACTGAGTTGCTTAGCACCTTACTTTTGCTGAGGCTGGCTTTGAACTCATGATCCTTCTTCCTCAGCCTCCCAAGCCGCTGGGATTATGGGCATGTACCACTGTGCCTAGCGCTTCAGTGAATCTTACTTTCCAATATTTTGATAATGACTTCCTCCAGGCAACCTGGTGTAAAAAACATCCTTTGTGAAGCTAGCATGTATTGAGGATTTAGTGTCAGTGAGCCAACACCATTAATTCATTTAATTCCCTCACCTTGGTGAGGTGCAAACAGCTATCATCCTATCATCCTCGCCTTACAGATGAGGAATCTGAAGTTCAAAGACAGGAAAAAGAGATTTGCCCAAGTTTACAAAACTGGTGAATCAAGGGAGGAATTTAAATTCAGATCTGACTGTAAACCCTTCCATTTTAATCACTACACATACTGCTTTCAAAACTTCTTGCATATAGTTTGCTGTGAGGAATGTAGTTGGTTTGTAACAGCCTCTTCTGCCTATTCTTTGGGTTTCTGCGATTCTCATCTTGTGTACAATGCCTTCGTAGCATCTAGACAATGATAATTTTAAAACAATTGCCTCACGTCATGGGACCATGGCACAGCAGGCTAAGAAATGACAGCCATTTGTACGTAAATATTTAAATATATGCAATACACTCCATTTAGTGCATTATTCAAATCCTGGGCTTATATAAAAAGGTTTCCAGAACTTACCAGCTGCTTCCTTGTGTAATCTCAATGATTCTCCCCCAAATGGGCCTCAAAGGATCTATTTTCCAAATCAGCTTTCTTATACTTACACCTGGTCACTGATGTCATTTGCCTTCTTTTCTGCCAACCCCAAAGTGATGAGAGAGGAGAATCGACTTGAATTTGCTTTCCCTAATGGCTTCCTTTGTTTTTCCCCAAACTTTGCATTTTTGTTCCCCCTAAAACCTCTGAAGCTGAAACCACAGTTCAGCAAAGTTAGTGTGATTAAGCAAGTTCTGAATGGAATGAGGGAGTCACTGTAATTGCTCTATTCAGGGATGTGCTTCCGGCTTACAAGAGGTCCAACTGGCCAAGATCTCTTGCTCCAGATCTATAGGCAGTGTGTCAGCCGATGGCAACCAGGGTTGCTGCCTCACCAGGTTAATATGAGCTTGTTCTGGTTTGGGGCTTCAGACCCTCACTATTCTCCTTGATGATTTCTTGAATGGATTCACTGGAAAAAAAAAAACCTTGCTTTTAATTCCAGAATGCCCCAGAAGCCCATGCATTGGAACCAGATGCATCAGTGGGAAGACATGTGTGGAGGAGATGTCTGCCTTGCTGCCTCACCATATTCAAGACCCCTTATGCCAGAAGCCTGCCACCCACAGCCACAGACCTGGCATAGGGAAGCCCAAACATTTGCTGAATATTGTGCAAGGAAGAAAGGGGTATGAAAGCCAAGTCACATTTTCTTTTAAGGAGCACTTCCCAGGACAACGGGTTTAATAAGAAAAAAAAAAAAAACTGCTTGCGGAAGGGATAAGTATAGAACATACTATACTTACATGAGGACACTAGGAAGACAGGGACCAATGACAGTTCTAAGCACATGGCCAGTGCTCTGTACATATTTTACAGTTATCTGGCTTTTCACCATTAATGCAAAATAATTAGATGTTGAAAGTCTGCATAAGACAGAGAAAGAAAAAATAGAGGTTGAAGTACACAAGCTGATATCAAATCAAAGGGGGGGGGGGACCAGCCACAGCAACAGCAGCAACAGCCAACATTCTACAACTCGATTTGGTTATGAAATCCCTCAAGGAAAATTCCAGATTCTCAGGAATTTAATACCTTAATGAGGCCTACGGGGCAGTTGTACATAAAATATTGCTACTCCTGCTTATGCTTCTCTTCAACTTTCTGCACCCTTTGGCAATGATAGAACACAGAGGAAAGTTGGGAGCTGTTTCAGGAGTTCCTTAATGAGTCTGGGTTTGCTGGGCCCCGCAGAAGGACAGATCTAAGAAATCCTGGCAAGGTTTGCAGCTGCTCCATGGCCACACGTTGATGAATGGATTGCACATAGTTGGCCTTCTTTTGTTTGAGTAATTACGTTGATCATTGGACGCAAAGTGTCATGTCTTGGCATCATCAATCCAAATTTATCTTTTTTTCTTAGATAAAAGATTATCTAAGAAAAAAAAGTGGAAAAAGCATTCACCAAATTTTTAAAATTGAAAATATGTGTACATACATGTATGTGTATATATACACACATAAATACATGTACATATATATTTCCCCTTTTATTCACTAAATCAACATTCCTGAGCATCAACTGTGTACCATGAAAGTAACATAAATAAAAATCTAAGTAAGACAAGGTCCATGCCATAAAGTGATTTGAATATAGTGATGAAGGCCAGTAGCTATGGGGACGATGGGCTTTGAAGCATTACTAACTCTCTTACATTGACTCTTCTAAAATCCTCACAACTCCTACAGCTTGTAGTAGGTAGGAAAGCATATTTCATATGCCAAACTCATTTAGGAATGTTCCAGAAATGAGCAAATCTGCAAAGAACAAATCTACATACATTATCGATTGTCCAAGTACAGGAAATATATCCGGAAAAGATTTTCTTTGAAAAACAAAAGAAGCAATCCCATTGGTCGATATTTTCCAAAGGTAGCATAATAATAAATGGATAAGTTCAGATGAGAGCTTTGATTGGCAACAATGACAAGATATTTCGTTTAGGTTCACTCTACATATCCTAATCTTGGAATTGGACAACCTCATATTCTTGAGAATTGTTAGCAAACTCCATTCTTGGTCCATAAAGTTCATTCTTCCAACAAAATTAAATTCTTTCAGAAGCATAAGGTACACTACAGATGTCAAGCTTGGTGGGGGGAAAATCAAATTTTACTGATCACCAGTTTACCCTTTTCAAATTAAATCTCCTTTAATGTTAAGTGGTACCCAACATGCTCTGATTCCCTAATGAGACTTTATCACAACATGTTCACCTTATTTTCCTGAAGACATTCCAGTTATCTTTTAAAAATAGCATGTTTCTTTATGATCCAAAGTGAAATAACTTTTACTAACATGAAGAACTATTTGCCAACCACTCATTAAAGTACTCAGAGCATTCACGCTCACAATGGACATGATTTAATACAAGCCACTTTTTACAGGAAACATAGTTGACTAGGAAAAAATTGAATGCAATGTCACGTGGCCTTTTAAAATACATCACCTCTTGAAGCCATCAAAGCCCAACTTTGATATTTTTGATGCAGTAGCCCCCTCAGTAAAAAACACAATAGTTCTGACAGTCCAGGCAACGTCCTTACGCAAAGGGACTTTCTCCCTGTGGGTTGAACATCCAGAGAGCTTCAAAGGGACAGGCATGACTCAGGGGACTGACTGCAAGACTCATTCTAGCTAGTCCTAAAACACAGTTCTACCTTGAAATAATTTCAAGAAAGTATCTTACCCAAATGACTTGTTTACCCTGCATCCTAAGGTTTTTCCTCATCTTTAGAATTTCAATCTTGCTTTGAGAGGATACCAGAATTCCAAGTGTCCTTCTGATGATTAAATGACCTGTATCCCAGCACACCAAATGGCACCAAATGGTACAAATTTCTGTTAAATGCATATGAAGTACCTACTGTGTGGTGAACACTATGATAACTGCCAGGGAGTTTTAAATCATAAGGATAAATTTTGGCCTAAAGAACTGATGACATATGAAATGACAGGAGTAAATTTAGGGCGAGTATGGTTAAGCATTAAAACAAGTGCAGAGGGTACAACGAGGGACAATGAAAACACCTCATCATAATACCTTCTTATTTAAGAACAAAAACCTCAGAATGTAGACTGCTCAAAACCAATAAAGTGCACTCACATACGATACCTCTCTTGATTCTTATGATCATATGACAAGGGAGATGTCGTTATTAATCCCATTTCACAGACGAGAAGACTGTGACTCAAAGAGGTTGAGAGACTTATCCAAGAGCACCTTGCAGAAAAGTGGCAGGATTCCAGGACAGTGGTCTCAGAATTGTCTCCCTGCTCTGTGATTGCTATTATTATGATTGTTATTACCAGGAATTAAACCCAGGGACACTTAACTACCAAGCCACATCCCCCGCCCTTTTTAAAAATATTTAGAGACCTCACTAAGTTGCTGAGGCTGGCTTTGAACTTGCGATCCTCCTGCCTCAGCTCAGCCTTTGAAGTCACTGGGATTACAGGCAAGTGCCACCGCACCCGGCTGTGCTCTGTAATTTTGAGACCCACATGCTGCCTCTTTGCTAAGTACAATGGGAGAGAGAAGAGGAAACACAGCAAGACCAGGAGGGTGAGCTATGAATGATACTGGTGAGTGACAAAAAGGATACAGAGTCTTCATGGGAAAAGGAAAATAGCAAGATAGGAAAAGAAACACTATTCATGATAGCAAAAACAAGAACTGAAACTAGGAGCCCCTCAATAGAAGGATGAAGAAAATGTGGTATATATAAACAATGGAATATTATTTGACCATGAAAAATGAAATCCTGTTATTTGTGGCAACATAGGTGAACCTGGAGGACAGTTAAGTGAGATAAGTCAGGAAAAAAATATAAATATCACCCGTTCTTGTTTATATGTGGAAGCTGAACAAGGTTGGCATTTAGGGAAGAGGTGAGAAAAGCTGACCCATGGATACTGCTATACATAAGAGAAACAAGTTCTGGTGTACTATTACATGATAAGGTGACAATTGATAATGATTGTGTACTTCATATTTTTTAAAAACACCAAAAGAAAGAATTTTGAATGTTTTTACCACAAATCAATAATAAATTTTTGAGGAGAGAAATCTGTTTACCCTGATTTGAACATTAAACAATGTATGGAAATGCAGCTGATATCATTTGCGCAATTTTTACATGTTAATTTTAAAACTTTGAAAAAATGTGATCTCATAGAAGTAGATAGTAGAACAGTAGTTACCAGAGGCTGGGCAGGATTGGGGAGGGGGCTGGAGACATGGTGTTTAACCAGAGCAGGGGTAGAGTTGGAAAGGAAGAATAACTACGAATGTTCTATAGAGTAATTATAGTTGACAACAATTAATTCTACATTTCAAATTAGCTAGTAGAGAGGATTTGGGATAATCCCAACACAAAGAAATAACAAATGCTTGAGGTGATGTATATGCCAATTACCCAGATATGAGTATTACACATTGTATACATGCATTGAAACTGAACTCTCTACACCATGAATATGTACAGTTATTGTTTATCAATTAAGAAAATTTTATTTATTTAAAGAAGGACAAAGTGTGACAGAGGCTCAGAGTCAGGAGTTGAGTTTTTGGATTTTTAAGCAGCAACACTCTTTTGCAAGGAAAGTGATCAGTAGAGTTGGAGAAAGTGGATGTGGTGCCCCTATGGTAAGAAGGTAGGGGGAGGGGCAAGGAGTCTGGGTTTTGGAGTCCAGGAGGTGGGGAGATGGAGGTCTGATGAAGTTCTGAAATGCTGAGGTGGGGATACTAGGCAGAACTGACCCAGGCTCCTTTGCTCATCTGACAGCACTGAACAGCAGCAAAGCTCAGAGACTCTGGTTACAGGGCACAGAGTTTATAAAAGAGAAGGATGAGTGATGTTTACAAACTTAAAATGAATTAAGCCGTTTTACATTGATGCAGCCATCAGCTATCCCCATCAAAGAGACCCTCACCATAATTGAAATATTTAAGCTTCCAAGGACCCCCATCATCCTTAAGCTTCTTGTCAGCAAGGTTTCACAAAGAGTGTCAACAGGATTTCCCAGGATTTCTTCAGAGAGCTCAATGTGGTTTGAAGCTGCCTCTTTCCTGTAAATGCCAGGTTTGCAAGCAAAAGGTGTAACAGACTCTGTCTCAGCAGAATTTGTTGTACAAAAAGTTCCTGTCTCTGTTTCCCTTGGTAAAAACTTGTGAGACCTCTGCCTAGCCTAAGAATATGGGACAAAGTGTAAATGTTATGTAGCCACCCACTGTCATGTAACCACGCCACTGAGAATCAATCTAAAAGAATTTCTGGACGCAGAGTCCAGAGATTTTGAGGCATTAGCCCTTCTGGACTGCTGCAGCTTAAATAAACCTACTTCCTGAAAATTCCTTGGGTGTCAGCTTCTTCTGTCCTATAATTCTAGGACTGAGAATTGACAACAGCAAAATGAACTGCATTAGCAGGCCGTGGCTGAGCACCACTCTCACACCTGGCCAGCCCAACATCGGGCTGGCTGGAGGTGGATCTGCAGGTCTGCTGCAGAAGAGGGGACTTGGGATAGGGGTGGGGTACTCTGAGTTCCTTTCCTCCATTTCAATGAGAAATGAAAATTGCTCCTTTTTAGGATACTTCACATTTCACCTGGATAAAGAGTTCCACAGCTCAGAACATCTGAAAAGTCATGGATCTAGTCCAACCCAGGGCCTGAGAGATACAGAGCTTTTGTAAGGGCACAGAGCAGATGCAGCCAGTTGAGGGGCTTCTCCCACTTTATTCAATGAGGCAACTGAGAACTCAGAAAACAATAATCATTTCATGAACTTTGAAGTTCTGGAACCAGGATTTCCTCTAGGAATCCCTTTCTGAGCCTATGGGAGAGCCACTCCCCAGACACCCCACACAGGCCAGCACAGTGGCTAGGCTCAAAGATGGTCATGGCTCCTGACACTCATCCAGGTGAGCCTCAGAATATCAGGAGGAGAGGGCTGCAGACGAGCAGCCTATGACAATGTCGAGCCTCCTGCCTATGAATACAAGGTTGCTTCCAACAAGAAAAAGGTCTGACTGACACTTTATCTGACTCATTCTCATTTCACGACTTGCTTACTTCTCCCTCAGCCCCATTTTAATTTCCTTTTGGACACTCAGACTACGGCTAGGGCTGGGGATATAGTTCAGTTGGTAGAGTGCTTGCCTCACATGCTCAAGGCCCTGGGTTCAATCCCCAGAACCACCGAAAAAAAAAAAAATACAGCAACTCCAACAACAAAAAGCACCTTAAGAAAAGGGCTGCGTGTGCCTGGGGAAGCAGAAGGTGTGGCAGGTATGGAGTTCTTGCTGTTACCAAAGAATTATGACCCAGGACCGAGGAACCATTCAATCGAGCGGCTTCACTTGTATAACAGCATATAACACTGTACCAGCTACAGCACTGGGTGCTGAATCAGGAAGTTTAGGGAGGAAAAAAACCCAGCAGAGGCCCTAGTAAATCTGTCTTTTTGTATTCCAATCATAAAAAGTGTCCCCCTCACTTTTCCACAAAGGGCCTACTGTCACCTTAACTGTGTTTATCAAGACAGACGGTGTCTTTGCAGAAGCAAGAGCATTTCTCTTCTGTGACAGCAAACACTGATTAAATCTTCTGCAGAAAAGTTAGGCAAAGCAGAACCCAACTTCCTGCCAGTTCCAAAAAAAGACCAACTCTCCAATTCCACTATTTCCTTTCTTTATCTCATTGTCAGGAAAAATAAATAAAAGTGACAGATTTTTTATAGAAAGTTTCTGCTGAAGATGTAGCTATTGATGTTTTAACTTAGGTTGAAAGATTTTCTACTGGTTTTGTGAATTATCTGATCTAACGAGAAGACTTTCTAAACCATCAACACTTCTTACTGTTAATTGAGGAAAACTGGAGAGAATACAGATGACCTTGCACCAACAGTGCAAGATGAGCTTCACCCTGGCAGGATGGTATGGCACTATTTCAGCATGGAAGATGCTAAGAGGACTGTGAGTTTGCTAGCAATGACACTGGTGGCAAGAGACTCTAAGTTATGAATTAGCAGCTCTCTGTGAATTGACTAACTCCTGGATACCCAGAATGCCTGGTTTAAACAAGAACAAATCAAAATGACCTTTTGGGTATTCTCCTACATTGCTAAAAGAAATACATCCATCCCACTTAGAAATCGGGAGGAAAAATTACATCAGTGGCATATGTGCTGATCTGAGCAATAGAGCCTGTCTTTTTAATCGTCCCTGTTAGGAATACAAAATCCCCTTAATAAATCACACAGCTCTCTATACTTCATGAGTAATTCACCAACATGAAAGATCCAGATTTTACAATAGTTATCGGCACTGCCAGCTAGCTGCTGAGAGTTATTGAGATGAATGGACTTGGTTTGAGAGGTAAAATATCTTGTGTTGCATCTAAAAGTCATCTGCATAATTGCAGAGCTTTCTAATTCCCATGGAAGACCCATAATTGTGCTAGGAGAATAAGAGGCCCTTGGATTCCCCAGCTGGTAACTAGATGCACAAACTTCCCTGCTTGATTCTTCCTGAATGGCAGGCGCTCAGCATTGCTGTGGAGGGAGAGCAGGCCTCCCAGAATGCACTCTGTCTCCTGCCTGCCACCAGTGAATGTGACATCACCGTGTGCAGCCAGAACTTCCTTTCCTTGATCCCAAACTTGGGAAGCTACTAATTAACTCATGAAGAAAAAATAAGTCATCTCCTGACCACTGTAGGAGCCAGACAAAAATGAAGCTAACAGATGTATACTTTTGTTCTTGGGGGGCCTTTCATCCTGTTGGGGAAGGCAGAAAGCATGCTTTGTACAGACCAGCCTGGCCTTTGATGGATTTATTGAGGAGACCTACTGTCTGGAGTGAACATGGAGATGCACCATGGTAGAGAAAGAGAAGACTATATTCCACCGACAGGCTTCCAGGAGCTCATAAAACAGCCGTCAGAGTTAGCAGCTCATGTTGACAATGGAAGAGTGTCAGGAAGAAAGCCATTTGAAACATTTCTTAAATTTGAGGGAAAATAACATTTCAAAAGCAAGGAGAGGTAGCATCAATGTCTGAAACTGCTCAAGAATCCACTTCTTTATCTCTGACAAACTCTCCTCTGTGAACAGGGGCTGTACTGCAGGGCCTGTCACTTCTGTTGTTTCTCAGGGGCTAAAAGGACAGACATCCAGGTAGCTCTGTTCAGTCTCCTAACCAGGGAAGAAGGCATAAAATGACTTTCAGTTAATTGTGCACTGACCCCTAGATCACATTGGTAACAGGTGTTGTCCTTATAATATCTTAGATTTTCAAAAGACAATATATATATATATATATATATATATATATATATATATATATATATATATATATATATATTTCAAAGCCCAGATGTTATTGGATGACAACAGAGGAAGGAGTATTGACCCTTTGTATGATGCATTCCATGTTAAAAGTTGGTGCAGGAAGCCTAATTGTTTCTCAGCCTCTTGCCCTGAATGGAACACAGCTTGTTATTCTTAAGGCTTCTCATATTCTGGATTTAATTGGAGTCAGAGATACCTTGTTCTGATTCTGAACTGAGACTGTCATCATCACTTAGGGACTGTTAGTGCTTAGCTTCCTACAGCCTCAATTTCCTCTTTCATAAATCAGGACAGTAATAAATTTCAGGGCTGTATTCAGAAGCAGATAACAAGAAACAATGAGGATTAAACAAATTAATGATTAAGTGGGTTTCACAATACCTGGTATACAGTAGGTGCTTAATAAATGTTAGTTCCCCTCCAGGTTTTTTCGCTTTCAATGGTAGAAAAGAAACTCTAACTCAGGGAGACAGTGCCAGGTTGAGTAAGAAGATGACATATTTTGAGCTTTCTGGATACTTGGGAGGCAGATTTAGCTGATCCACCCTCAGTCCAATGAAAAGGCTCTGTACGCCCACCTGCTGAAGCTGCTTGTCGCAGAAATGGATAATCCAGTGCCCGGCAGGCATGAGATTTGCTCACAGAGCATTAGCTATCTCTTCCCACCCCTTGCAGATCCCACTGCAAAGCATCCTGTGGTTGACTCCCAAAACGTCTGCCCTCAGCCAAAAAGCAATGCATGAGTTGTTTCATTGCCCCTGGAAATTTACATCCATTTTTTCTTTAGAAAAAGCAACATTCCTACCTTGGAAGAAACAAAGTGAATAGGGAATAAGAGACAGGAGGAAATGGCCAGATGGAGGAAGAGCTAGGGTACCCAAATATAATAAACATCTCTCTACTGCCAGGACACTAAAATCAGAGTTCTAGTCAGCTTCCTGAGTCCACACCTTAGCCAACTGGCTACATAGCTGATAGAAATGGAGATCCAATAATGAAAATATATAAGCATTTTGCCCATCAAATGGGAAGTAGTTGGAAATGCGCTTGAAGAGAAATGGCAATAGGGTGTTCCAGATTCATTCTCTCTGCGTGACACTGATCAAATTTACTCAGCTCGCATGCTTTGGGAGCCATTTCTCTAGCTACCAATGCTGCCAATTCCACCTGCTAGCTGAAAAACCAGGCTGTACTTTTGATTCCTCTTCTCTCCACACGTAATAACTGAAACACCATTTTTCACGCTCCACAAAATGCAAACGCAGCTGAACTGATCTATTTCAAATCTTCACAAACAATTCAACTGAGGATGAAAGCAGAGGAGACGTTTCAAAGTAAAGATGAGTGGATGACTTGGGGCTTGGGTTGAGTGGCTAGGTGTGTGTAAGGGGAAGGTGTCTTTTAAGTACAGTTATTACTTATTTAAAGCATGAGTGCTACTCTAATTTTAGTTTGTCAGCTATGCATTCTATATGACACGTGAGCTCTTTTAAAGCCATCATACTACAGCCTCCTATAGAATCTCGGAGTGGCTGCCATGCTAGATTGTAGGGGGCCACCAGTGAAATCCTGTGAACTGCCCAAAGACCCATTTAGCCTGAATGATCACCATAATTAAAAAAATAATTAAACTCAGTTTGGAAATCTGAAAATCAAATAGTTAAGTATAGGGCAAGAAAGTCAGAAGATAATGTGATCAAGCACAAGCCCTGGGTCCAGGGGTCAGGAGTGGTGGTAGCCAGGTCTGGAGTCCAGCTCCAGGCAGCTGACCAACAGAGGCTTCACTCCTGTCCTCAAATGTTCTTCCACATTTTCTAAAACTAACAATCAACTCCTTATTTTGTGAGGCCCACTTCAATTTTACTTTCCTTATCTTTGAACTTGCCAGGCAACTGTCTGTTCTTGGGGACACATATTTAAGATACTACTTTTACTATA
Organism: Spermophilus citellus; assembly: GCF_964194105.1. Taxonomy (NCBI): domain Eukaryota; kingdom Metazoa; phylum Chordata; class Mammalia; order Rodentia; family Sciuridae; genus Spermophilus; species Spermophilus citellus. The sequence goes on along the minus strand of NC_138192.1, from coordinate 54,448,013 downwards.
TGTGATGGTTTGGATACATAATGTCCTCCATGAGCTCATGTGTGAAAAAATACAAGAACATTCAGAGGTGAAATGATTATGTTATGACAGATCTGACCTAATCAATGGTTTAATCCACTAATATGGATTAACTGGGCAGTAACAGTAGGCAGTTAGGGTGTGGCTGGAGGAGGTAGGTCACAGGCAGTGTGCCTTTGGGGGATATACATTTTGTCCTTGATGAGCAGAGTTCTTTCTGCTTCTTGTCGTTTGGTCACAGCAACAAAAAAGACTGACTAAAATAAAATATTATGTTTATATAAAACTCCTTTATTTTATAAGTAAACCAAACACAAATTCATATATGATATCAATAGAGTATTATATATCTTTTTTGCTTGTCTTGATTATAAACACTTTGAAGGCAGGAACTATGTCTTGTGTATTGAGTGCCATAGCCGACCCTGAATATTCACAAATCAACATTACTTAGAATTAATAATGAAAGTGCAGATTAATAAGCAATTTGTTTGTGAACAAGTAGAAAAGAAACAAGAGGTTAGGGTGGGTAAACTAATGTAAAGTACTGCCTAACAGATCACCTTTCCATTGTGACACAATTCGAGGCTGTTATATCAGTGGAATCCTCCACATGACCTGGATTTCAGTAAGGCAATATATAACAATTTCATCCTTGGGGAAATGACGACAACTTATGAGCTGCCAAATAATGTTTTTTTTTAATAGACAAGCCTCAACACTAAATGTTCTAGTAGTATTTTGTAGAATGCTGTCTTTGTTTATTCTGTTTAACATTTTTTACCAACTACTTGAATGAAGATAAGAAGAGTTTTTATCAAAACTAAGGATGGCTTAAAGCCAGGAAAGGCAGCCACTTGATTCATAACAGAATCAAGATCAAAAAAAAAAAAAAAAAAAAGAAAAGAAACACTTGATAGATTAAGTTATCAAGCTGAATTCAACACCAGATAAAATATGAAGCATTTTTTATTCAAATGATCAATACACAGAATAATCAAGACTTCACTAGATAGGAATTAGTTTATGTGACTTTTATAAGTAATTTTTAAAAAATTGATATCTTGTTTTTAATATAGTAATAGTATTGCTGCTAAAAAAAAAAACCCTGAAGCATAAATGAGCTTTATCTTTAGATTATAACATCTGGATCAAGCTAAACTGCTCTTCAGGTTGATATTAGGATCCTCTAAAGAAGCAGAACCAATAATAAACACACAAACACACAAATGTGCAGATTTTGTACATATGTATCAAGAGATCAATTATAAGGAATAGGCTTATGCAGTTTTAACAACCATCAGCCAACTGCAAGCTTGGAGACCCTCTTCCAAATAGGCATCCGTCAATAAACTCCATTGATGAAATCAGAGCCTCCATGACTCATCACTTCTCCAAAGCTCCACTTCTGAACAGTGCAGCACTGGGGACCATGTCTTCCACATGAGCCTTTAGGAGACAGATCTCAACTGTAACGCACACTCACAGACAGACCACATCTAGAAATAATGTTTTACCAGCTACCTGGGAATCCCAGACCATCACAGTGAGATGAGTCTGATCAACTTTGAAATATTAATCCAGATCTGATTAGAAGGCCTAGAGGATCAGATCCAGACTGTACTGCTCAACTGGACACAGTTACATGCTGCATCAACTAAGCCTTGAAACTGCCTACAGGAAAAGAGCTTTGCCCTTACAGATCCACAAGTGGTTGAGTAGCTTTTGCAGCTCATAAGTGGTCTGAGGGAAGATCAGTCTGTTGACGCCTTAATGGAAGGAGACATATGGAAAATGAGGCAGAAATGAGCCCAAAGGGCAAAGGGCAGAAATAATTAGCTTGGGAGCCGTAAAGCAGAGAGTTGAGTTGAGACATAAAATTCAGAATGGAAAAGGCCAATTGTAAAGCCATGGGCTCTCACACAGATGCTGGCTTCTATTGTAGATCCTGGGAAAGAAACCACAGAGCAAATTTCAGTCATAGAGCATTTTCTTCTTAAACCAACCCAGTGAATTCTTCAGCACCCATAACTCTGAAAATAAGAAAGTAAATTTCTTGCATCTCTGCATACGGGCGAATAATATTGAAAAAGTGATTTTTCTTATTCAAAACCTTTTCCTGTCATTTATGTGTTACTGCAAACATGTGGCCCTTTTTGATACCTCTCCATATCCCTTCTCTCCCTCTTCCCCAACACACACACACACACACACACACACACACACACACACACACACACACCACGACCACCACCACCACAACAAATTTAAAAAAGAAAAAAAGGCTGGGGATTCAGGGCCAAAAAGAAAGAAAAAAGGGGAAAAAAAAGGCTTCTTATAAGGAATGAGACAACAGAATTCCTGTCTGTGAGTTATAAAAACCCAGAGGTAAGGGGAATTTTATAGACCCAGAAAGTGATGAAGAGAAAAGACATCAAATCTACCCAAAAGGTGATAAAATATTTTATTTGTTTTTTGGTTGTGAAAAAGAAAATAAATCATTAAAATGACTGTCAGGATGCCTCAAGGATAAGGGCATTGAATAGGACTTGGCTATAAATGTTGTAGAGAGTAATAAAAAGAGTTGGTTTTGTTTCCTTAGCATTTGTCTGGCTGAGCCTCCCTATTTCAACACAAGAATCATGGATAACGGTAAAAGTCAACCTGCTCCAGGGCACACATTACTGCTCTCTGTGCAGGCCCTGTTCAGGAATCCCAGGGCAGTGGCTGCCATTGGGAACCACGTTTCCATCTGACTCTGACCCCACGGGACAGGCCGTCAAACTGCCAGGCTTTCGGATTGCTGTTTGTTTTACTTTTGCAGCTACTAATTATTTCATATATACCTACTTTATAAAACATTTACTTTCCTGCATCCCAGGAAATGAAGATGAAGAAGACAGGGTTCAGGCCCCAAGGAGCTCAGTCTACAGTCTAAAAGGCCTTGGATTAATTCTGTTGCTATTTAATGATGTATTTCAAGAGGAAGGTGACAGAGTAGCTGTTATAATAGTGACTGTTGCTTTTATTTAAACCCAGGAAGGATTAGTTAAGAATTTGTAGAAGAGGTAGGATTTTCTACTAACCCACAAACTCACATAACAGCATTCTACCTTGAATATTTTCTCTGAATTTTCTACATGTCAAGTTCACCCACAAACACAAGATGGCTCGACTCAGTCTCGAAATGCAGCTCCTGCTCAAAATTCTCTTCCTTGTAATGAATTTAAATATTAAGAATTTCAAAGTGAACTGAACTTTGAAATGAACTGAACACACTTGCCAATCAATATCAATCTCTATAACTACACAGACATTCAAATTTGATCCAGGACAATTAGGTATCATATTTGTCATCCAAATCAAACACAACAAGACCTAAGAATAGCAGAGATTGACACAACAGAAGACAGATGGCATTTGTAACAGAGAAATGGCTCCAGCTGCCTCTTAGTATTGCTCTATGATGGCTCATGTCAAGCACAAAGTCCCTCTCAGCACTGTCTCAGCACAGGGCCTTATAGGGGGTTTTCCACGATCCCCGCTGACTAGTGAGTAGCCACTGTGCGTACTACTGAGAAGGTAGAGCAAGAGGTACCCCATCACCACCAATGTTAATAGCTATATCTTTGTCCTTGAGATCAACACCAGACAGGTTGGACAGTTTGGTCAATCATGATCATTCCACATGAACCATTAAGATGGCCACTCATGACAATACCGGTCAATACAATCATTTCTCAGGCATGTGGTTAAAGACCTGGACCTAGAACAGGCCACAGTTCCATGTCCAAGGCACATTTGTATAATTCATATTACTAAACAGGAGCCTTGGCCCTGGACTCCCTCTGCCCTCGGATTCTCATGCAGTGGGAGCCAACGTGTGCTGGCCTAGATGACTCAGGGATGGTAATGATGCGATGAGTAATGTTCACTTGGTCAGGATGAGAGCAGTTGTTCTCTACCTGACGGGACAGGTTTCTCAGGCCGGCCAAGAACAGAACAAATAAATCAATGTCACTTTCCTCCCTCATGTCGCTAAACTCTGTATTTAAAGTCTGCATTTCAGCTCACAGTTCAAGGAAAGCTACCCACGAAACCATCAGTTGGGCTTCTGGTGATAACAGAGATGGACTGCAGATAGACGGGAAATGGTAGAGAAGACACTGTGACTTTCATGGAGAGAAATCCTATAGAAACCTAAGCTTAGGTTTCTATAGGATTTCTCTTAGTGACTGCCTCAGTATTTCAAGAATCCTTTGTAAAAAACTAATACAGTGTCTTATGGATACAGGGTAAATAAACATGTTGACAAGGAGAAATAAAAGGCTCCAATGTGGCAGCCCAGTTTAAAGACTTGACAATTGCAAACCTTATTCCTAAGTCACAATCAATCTCACAAACAGGGAAATGAACACACTAAGGATTATCATCTCCTAATTTATAAGTTCCCCCACAAATTTCCATGGGGTGTTATTCTGATTCCTTATTAGAAATTATTATTTTGGGAGAGAAATGTTAAAATAGTGTTTAATTACAAATAAAGTGCCCCGAAAGTACAGAAAATACACTGTTTTAATAGACGGTAAAGAGCTTTCTACATTATTGCCTCACATTAGAGTGGTGTTGGATAATACCTAAACAGGCTCATTCCATGTGTGATTTTGGCAATAATCTGCATGAGTATATTGCTAAGTCTCCAAAATAAACTTCAGTAAAAAGGGCTTGACCACATACCTGATTAAAGCATACCTGAATTTTAATGTAAAAGAGAAGCCAGGCCCCTAGGATCAGCGTGTTGGCTGCAGGTCACCGTATCATCCAAATACATTCATTTTTTTCCTCCATCTGATGGCGCCACATTGAGCATTTGCACAGATCTGTTACCCTGGAGTGAGAGCCTTTCTATCCTAGCAAGGGCCCATATTTAGAGAACAGGGCAAGAAGCAGGCAGAGCTAATAATTAGAACTCAATGTTCATAGATTAAATATGCAGAGTGGTCACGGTGAGAACAGGCATATCATGCATGGGCTTGTCAAGCTTAGGTACAGACCAAGTTTTCATCTCTGTTCTAGAAAGATGTCCTGAAGCTAAAATGTCAAGAACTAAGGTTAAATTTGGAATGCTGTGCTTTGGCTGGATGGTTGATAACAGATTTTAAAGAACGAGCCACCAAGGATGACAAGAAAGTTGCTAAACTGGCTGCGACCATGGGCTAGAACTGATGGATGGAAGCATATCCAGATGTGGAAATTTGTATTCTAACCACTCAAAGCCCTGCCCCAGCTCAGTCTTCCTTGCCAAGAGCCAGCCTTGAGCAAAGTTCTTTATTTTTTTTATTCCCTTTTTGTTTATTATTAAGTAATTGTTTTCACTGCAAGGGGCTGGGGAGGAAGGACCTCCCCAAACTTTCAATGTTCTCCATGCAACATTGGTCATAAAACGAATAAGAAAGGAAACAGTTAAACACCGCAGTCCCAGGGTGAGTCAATCTGCAGTGAAGGCAAGGAAATGCCATGTCTGAAACATCTTCTACGGGGACAAGGTAAATAAAACCTCCCCTTCAGGAGACACGAGCATGTTATCATACACACGAGGACACTACAGCAAACCACAATTTCCTAATCCCACTAAATCACACCTGCTCACTCACAGTCCCCAAAGGCCCAGCTGTCTCACCTACACCCCTCCCCCCACCCCTCCCCCCTACACCCCTCCTCCCCCACACACCCTCCCCATGGCTCTGTGACTGAGGCACATTTATTTGATTTATATCACTAAATAGGAACCTAGTCCCCCTGAATAGGTGATGTTAGCAAAAGCGAAAGGAAAACTCATGTCAATCAAACAGAACTACCTAGAAGCAAAGTTGTAGGCTTTGGTAGTCCTGGTTGGCCAAACAGGGTGGAGCTAAAGGAGTACTGGTCGGTTTGTCAGATACATCATAGGAAGCAATTAAGTTTATGGCAGGGAAAGAACATTCCCAAAGGCCACTGAAATAGAGGACACTTCCTGTCTGTGTTCTGCCCAGGGCCATTGAATCCTAAAGGCAGACTGAACTATTCAGCTACAACAGCCCTCTGTAAAGCACTGTTTGGAAAGAGAACCAGCCTAATCTCTGCTGCAGGGACCCACCTGTCAGGTTTCAGTTTCTAAATATACCAGGGGAAACACTTGGTTTGAAAAGAAGGGGGTGGGGGTAAATCATCCACAAAGAACAGGTACTTAATGCAAGAGAGGATTATAAATGCTCAAGATTAGTTGAAGGCAAAGATTTGGAGTAACAGTTTCCACTGGTATGAGGGAAATATCCCTATGATTTTGTGCTTGAAAATATATGTGTCCTTCTGAGAAGTCTCTGGGACAGGAGGTGGGAGTGAGAGATGAGAGGCATTCAGCAGTGTGGCTATCCCTAGCCTCTGCCCCTGCTCTCTTGGCTCTGGCGAGGCTGAGAGGTGCCTATCCAGTTACCTACCTCCAGTCAGATCCCAGCTTGAGCAGACAAGACGATGAACATGTAAATTCTCATGTACACAGAAGTTGGAGACAACCTGAGTCAGCATAAGACAACAGTGATGTCCAATGGTGAGTTGTGGAGCCAAGAGGTTTCAGTGGGATTTTAGGGAGAGAAGATATTGGGTGGGGTGAATAGCCTCCAGTGAACCTTAGACTAGTAGTCACTCCCTTACTAGGGCTGAATGCAAAGTGAGAATGACCATTCTGAGACGCAAATCTAATCCTGGCTGCCCACTGTGTTCTGTGCCCCTCAGATTGAGGAAGGTGCTAAGGGTCCATTGCTAAGATATGGGAACTGTGGGCTACTTCATCCATGGCTGAAGGATGACCTCATAAGTGTCAGTGAAATTTATCATTTTCCTCAGATAAACCACCTGAACTATCTGAACTACCCAATGAGGGTCTCCTACAATATGACTAGACCTATTTTGGGTCACATGGATGTACCCAGAAAGGCCTGGTGGTACTTGCCAGAGAGTCAATCTCTTTGTCTCTAGAAAAAAAAAATCACACGTCCAAGAGAGATCTCTGCTAAGAGTCAGAAAGATTTCATTTCTATTAACTTGAGGGTCACTTGGGGTCAATGCCCAGGTTCTGGAGCCTGACCACAGGGTGGAATCCCAGTGCCACCAGTTAGTAGCTGCAAGACTTTGAGGGAAGCTGCTTAACCTGCTTTGCCTCAGTTTGTTCAGCTACAAAACATAGAAATGTCAGCAATTCATGAGACTTTGTAATGACCAAATGAATCATGAGATGTAAAGACTCCATTGCTTGGCATATTGTAAGAATACTGTTACTGTTTAATATCACTGTTGCTATCTTTGCTGTTCCATTCCTGCCTGTGCTTCTGAAGACCTTGGTTTTCCAGGATTCTCCTCGCACTAATTGGCTAAGACCCTTCCTGCTCCAGGATTATTAAAAGATAAAATAAAATACAAATAATTTCAGATTACTATCATATCAAAGCCAAGAGCTTGTGATAAATTTTAAATGGCTATTAATAGTTTATAGCTACTCCCATTAAGAGGTAGAGTCAATTTCTCATCCCCTTCCTTTGAATCTGGTCTGGTCTTACGATGTTCTTTGACCAACAGAATGAGGCAGAAGTTGGGCTCTGTGATTTGGAGTTCAGGCTTCAAGTCCGCACCTCCTGTTCCTGCTGTCTTGCCAGTTTTGTCAGGTGAAGGAGGCTCAGCTGGCCCAAGCTGACCTCCTAAAGGGAAGAACAGGTGAGTCATCCTAGTCGAGGTCCCCTAGACCAACCAACTCCCAGGTACCAGCTAAGCCCAGTAGTACTAGTGAGTCCAGGTGAGAGTAGCTAAAGGACCCCCCAGCTGATGCCAGCTAAAATTCCTGACCCACAGAATCATGAGAAAATAAAATGGTTGATGTTTTAAGACACAAGTGTGGGGTGGTTTGTTATACAATAGATAACTGATAGATAGCCCTATACAAACAAGGCTTTATTATCAATAGTGTTTCAAACACAAGTGCACACACATGAACCAGGGCACTTGTCTGTTTGCCAGCAAATTTATGAACCACTATGTGGAACTTCCGAGCTCTCATTCCACCCACCTAGGGCAGATGAGGACATGGAAATCAGCACATCACCTTGGGAAAAACTAAGACCAGTTCATGATCAAACCTAAGGAAGAGATGGGCTTTCTGCGCGAAGGTAGTTGTCAAGGTAGGGTTTGCAGAGTGATATGGTGGGAATGTTGGGTTTGGTTCTTTTTGGTCTTTGCTAAAATGCAGGACCAGAAATACCAAGATCATACCAACTTCTTGGCAGCAATTTTGTTCAATGGGCTTAGATATCGTACCATATGTAAATGGACACCTTCATGGCATAAGAAAGCCAATTCAAGGTCAGTGTCACCAGGTGAGAATAAAGGGATAAGGTCAGAACCAACCACGAAATCCCCATGGTATAAATATGTGGACTCAAGAACACAGAAATCTCTGAATACCTTTAGAACGTCTTGTGTACTACTTAATGTTTTTCTACCTCAATGCAGAGGAGATTAAATGTCAATAATAGGTGGTGGGCTTGGAGCAAGAGGGAATGAGGGCAGGGGACAGTGTGGAAGTCAGCAGAGCAGCACCCATAAATACCTACACATAGGCTCAATCCCAATCGATGCTATCCCATGGGTGGTCACATCGCAGTTCTGCTACTTTGGGACTTGGCTGTCTAGCTTTGTACAACTTATCTCATTTCTTTAAACCTCAGTTTTCTCAACTCTAAAAAGTGAATATGAGCCAGGCACGGTGGTGCATACAAAACAGGGCTGGGGATGTGGCTCAGGGGTTGAGTGTCCCTGAGTTCAATTCCCAGTACCCCACCACCACCCCAAAAAAGTGAATATGTAGCCAGGCACAGTGGCACACACCTATAATCCCAGCAGCTCACGACGCTGAGGCAGGAGAATCATGAGTTCAAAGCCAGCCTCAGCAAAATTGAAGTGCTAAGCAACTCTAAATAAAATACAAAATAGTACTTGGGATGTGGCTCAGTGGCCAAGTGCCCCTGAGTTCACTCCCAGGTACCAAAACAAACAAACAAAACAAAACAACAACAAAAAAAAAACGAGGCTGTTACTTTTATTTATTTACTAAATAAATAGAAATGGCCACTAAGTATTTGTAGCTACTCCCATTAAGAGGCATCCTCATAGGAATGCTGTGCAGATTGAGAGAGAGAATGCAAATAAAATGCTTATTCTGGTGCCTGGCAGAGTAGAGACCAATAAACGTTAGCTGTCATGATAGTGGTGATGGCAGTGGTTAATACTATAGTTCTGATTTTTTAACCACCACTATTATCATTATTACTACCACTATGATTATTATGTTCCCAATATTGTGGTTAACGCTGTTTCTAACAAGGAATTAAGCCTCCTTCCTTGGAAGATGACCCTCTGCTCTTGTATGTCTCAGGGCTGCACTGTCACTCCTCTAATTCTGATGTTCTTTGGGTTTATTCATTGCAGATTCTTAAATTGAAGTAACAGCTCACACACCACCCAATGTGCCCTGGGGAGAACAGTGATGATAATATGCAGATTCCTACTTGTCTTCTTGGCCTAATTAGGGTAGTACAATGTCATCCATTCAGAACAGCAAGAAGAAAGGCATCCTAGTAGATCTCTTACAGAATTCTGCTTTGTCTCCAAACGTGTAATTATCATTAACAAACACAGATGCTAATAATTCAATTCACTCTTTTGACAAGAAAAAGGAATGTAAACATGGCCAAGGTCCAATCAGCTTGTGATCTCAGTTTCCTATGGGTGCTTGCTCCCTCTCTTCCACCCATAGGAAGCAAAGTGGGAGGTCTGTTTCAAAGCAGAGGCCTCTGGTCTAGGAGCTGAGAGCACTAGTAGCCAGGGCGAAAATGACTCAGCAGACCAGGGTCAGTCTTGGAGCTGCAGAAAGGCATTCCTTGCATTTGCAGCCTGAACTCAGCAAACAAGGCCTCTGCTTTGATTTCTTCACCTGGGAAAATGGAGTGAGTCCTAACAACCTAACCTGGTCAGCCTCTGTGTGAAGCACCACACCTAAAACCACGGGGTAAAATGAATAAAGTAAAAACACCATCATCACCAAAACCCACAACTTTAAATGTGTCCATACCCATACTGTCATCTCTTTTTTGTTGGGGTAATAGTCCCATCATATTCTGGATCCACAAATATTTTCTAAGCCTTAACATTTAAATGTCTTAGAATTACAAATGCTCAATAATTAATGCCCATATGGGGGAAGTCCAATCAACAAAGTATTTCACTTGATACACAAATGTTTGGGCATCAGTGCCACCCACATGCTCCCACCCTGGGTACCGGGAAGACCTCTGGGTGTGTTCTCTTTCAGTTGACAAATAAGGGTCCTCTGTGGGAAGCAAGCTGAGAAGTCTTTGATCCACTCACCATTCCCTGGACTTGGAGAGTTGTCCTCGGGTTCACCAGACATGTCACAAGCCCAAACCAGCCTTCCAAATCCCAGCACCACAGTGAGGAGTTAGGATGGGAGAGAAAACTGGCAAACTGGGAAGGAGATGGGGAAAAGAGTACCAAGACATTCAGGAGTCGACGTGGATCCCAAAAACCTAACCCAGGGCTCCCAGTTGAGAAACTGCAGTTCTTACCTTCAGAAAGAGACTGCAGTTTTCCAGCTCCACTCTAGAGCAGGGAAGAGGTTTGCACCCAAAGTAAGCAGCCTACCAGAGGAAAAATCAGACAAGGAAGAGCTTCCACTGCTGCCAGGTTACATTCCTGAACAACTGGCATGTTTTCTAACAAAAAGCAGGTCTCCAGATGTGGGAAGGCCTTTCAAGAGAGAACAACAGCAGTATAATCGATGGACAATATCATATGCATGAAACCCCTGGAATGAAGTCAAGATGGGCCATTAAGTGTTACAGAAGGAGTGAGCTAACATTTTATTAGCACACACCTGGGCTGGGAATGGTAATAATTGGTGAAATCATACACCTCATCTCATCCCTCCACAAAAATGGCTGTTTACCAAAGGGCTGGCAGGGCTCTCTATAACACTGACATATATATACCAGGGTGTTTGGCAGGCCTCCGCATTCACACATTCACACATTCAACACATCCACAATGAAGACACTAGGCCATTTTACCAGTGCTGGTTTGGAAGGCAGCCCTACCAGCTGATGAAATAATGACAGTATGAGACTTGAACCTAGATGAGGAGGTGGGAGGGAACTAAAATCTTTCCCTGCACATACTCAAATAAGCAAATACAAAAGAACACAGTTATGTCCAATTTCAAGAAAATTCTATTATAGCTACAGCCCTCTCTGTAATGGTTAATTTTGTGTCAACGTGGCTAGGTTATGGTGTTCAGTGATTTGGTTAAACATCAGTTCAGAGCTGGGGATGTAACTCAGTGGAAAAGCACTTGCCTAACATGTTCAAGGCCCTGGGTTCGATACCCAGTATCATAAAAAAAAAAAAAAATCCAGATGTGTCTGTGAAGGTGTGCCTTTTTTAAATGCAATGAATATTTAAATCAGCAGACTTTGAGTAGCACAGATTATTTTTCCTAATGTTGGTGGGCCTCATTCAGTCAGTGGAGGCTCTAAGAGAAAAGATACAGGTTCCCCCAAAAAGGAATTCTACCTTTGGATTAACATTGGATCAACACAGCAACAATAGCTCTTCACAGAGCCTCCTACCTGCAATCTGCCCTGCACATTTTAGATATTCCAGGTCCCATAATTAGCTAATTTCTTAAAATAAATCTCTTCATATGTTTTACACACACACACACACACACACACACACACACACACGTAAGAGAACCCTAATATGGCATCTAAGTTTTTTAAAGGATGAGTTAACTTACAAAACATATCATATTGAGAAACTGATGTGACTCCATTTTTGAGAAACCAGCTTCTACCTCAAGGCCTGTCCAGAGGGAGGGGGGCATGACCCTTGTCCTTGGAAAACCCCACAGAAGCTCCTAGGCACATACCCAACCTGCTGAGTTGTTTAACAGGGTGTCCCTGACTCAGTTACGCTAGGTGAGGACCATAGCAACCACCTAGCAACCACCAATCAGCATGAGACAGAGAAAATATCTGAAATGCCAGGTGACCCTCCCAGTAGTTTCGTGATTGATAACATGATTAGGCAACTCTGCAGTTTAAAGTATACACTCTTGCCACCCCTCTCGCACTAAACCCATCAGTTTAAATGTATCCACCACTTGAACTAACCAATCATCCTTACCCAACTTGTTCCCCGCCAGTGAATGTGCTAATCAATGTTAAGAGTTGTTGTTTGATTTTCCTGCGGTATGAAATGATTTGCTGTGTGACGTTGTGATGCATAGAGTATCCCAAAAACCTATAAATCCTCACTGAACTAACGGTTGGGACTCACTCCATGGGACCGCTGCATTGGAAACAGTTGTGAGTCCAGGCTCGAGCTTGCAATAAAGACTCTTGTGTGATTACATTGGATTCAGCTCCTGGAGGTCTATTGGGATCCCAGGAATCTGGCATTACAATATGTAAAAAAGGTAACATAAAAGAGAGGCTAGAAGAACACGAAGAAAAGTGAGCTCATATATGTATAAAGCACTTAACTATTACTTGTGATTCATAAATTAGGCTCTGAGCATTCTAGTGGCCAAAGCTAGGGGAAAAAAATAGACACCATATAATCACACTGAATCTAAGATAAAATATAGGATACATAAGTCCACAAAATAAAACTTTTAAAAAAAGTGTTATTTTTTTTTCTTGTCATTAGGGAATATCTCCCAAGGTAATAACCTTCCCCTCCTTGGTAAGTTTAGCACCCACCTTTGGGGGAAGGAAAGGGAAGTACCTAATTGACAGAACCTCTAAGGAGATACACCAGGGAGTCTCTTCATGTGGAATGTGATACCAAAGCACAATTCACTAAAGTGACTTAGCAAGAAAACAAACTAAAAAAAATGTTCCCATGTACATAGCAATCTGACCACCTGGTTTGATCCAGGGATTAAAATTATTATTTCTGGAAGAATTAGTGAACTATATATCCTTTGAGATATTTTCCATAAATATATTATTTTTCCCAACAACATGTTGGGTGGGAATTGGGCTACACCTGTCTCAGGTAAGAGCCTGGAATAAGGGAATTCTCTACTGACAGTTAGGGGCAGATCCACAGAAAAACTGCCCCCAGGCAGGCTTATAAGCTTATCTAAAGAAAAGCTTAAGTTTTATATTTTCACATTTGTATAAGTCTTATAATATCTTCCTGCATTAGAATTAACTTACAATTTTTTATCATGATAAAATACACATAATAAAAGTTTGCCATTTCAAACATTTTAAAATCTGCAATTCAGAGGCACTGAGTATATTTACAATGTTGTTTAATTATCACCATTATCCATTTCCAGAATTAGTTCATCACCATGAACAGGAACTCTGTATGCATGAATACTAACTCAAGATTTCCTCCTCCCCAGGGCCTGGTCACCTCTATTCTATTTTCTGTCTCTGAGTTTGCCTATTTTGATTATTTCATATAGGTGAAATCATACAGCCTTGTAGAATCAATACTTGTCCATTTGTGTCTGGCTTTTCACTTTTGCACAATGTTTCCAAAGTTCACCTTGTAGAGTGTCAGAATTCCATTCTTTTTTTATGGCTGAATAATATTTCATTGAATATATACCAGAGTTTGTTTGTTCTGGAATCCATTTTTATATAACTAGTTCACCAGGTGATTACTGAGCATTTACAATGTGAATAGTCTTAGGTCTAAAATACTAACTTTATCCTAGAAGCAGTGAGCATAGAAAAGACAGAAGGGCTTTCCACAAGGAACCAATTAATTATGCAAATTGTTAATAATGTTTTTGTAGTTGTAGATAGACAGCATGCCTTTATTTTATTTTTTTTTTATTTTTATGTGGTTCTGAGGATCCAACCCAGTGCCTCACACATGCTAGGCAAGCACTCTGCCATTGAGCTACAGCCCCAGTCCTAATTATGCAAATTCTGGTTTCAGAATTCCTAGCAGCAGCAAGAAAACGAAAATCTGTTAAACAGTTTTTCTTCCCTAAGGGTTTGATAAATCCTTTTATACAATCTTAATTAATGTTCTTCATATTTAAAGCAGAAGTGAGATTAGACTATCTACCACCATGTGGCCAGTTGTACACTGTAACTGTTAATATCAGGTTGCGCAAATATACAGTGCGTCACTCTTGACCCTGGTCAAGATAATGAACTTTCTACCAAAACAACGGATATCAAGAAGTCAGAAACTGCAGGACCAGGAAACCCTGGTTTCTGTCCCTGCAGATAAAATGCTCTAACAAAACTAAAGAGATAGCCACATCTTTCCCTATGCTGTGGCCCATCCCAAAGCTTTCATTACAATGTGAATAGTAATGAAAGGACATTTCAATATGGTAACCAGCTTTCAGTGTGGAAATTCGGGTCCTCAGATGAACACAGCTCTCCAGCAAGAAAACAGGTGAGAGAGAAGCTCCACTCCATTCTAGTTTTCACCTTCAGAGTGTAAAGAGGAGCAGATGGCATAAAGGGGGAATGCCACCACACACCTGAATTCACAAAAGTGGCCCAGGGGGAGCCATCAAAAGATGTCCACAGGAAGTCGACAGAAAACAACCACTTTTGCATACTGGCAAGGGAATTGCAAGCAAAACCAAGAGCCATGAAGGATTCAGGCCACTTTGTTCAGCAAAAACTTCTCAGCTGGGAGGATCCACTGTCATCCCAGATTGTTAGCACTTGGCTGAGTTGAAGTTCATTCACTGCTCTGGCCTTCAATTCATTGGGAATATGTCACTGAAACATAGAAGCTGGTTTTGAAAATCATAGGGAATTATGTCTTGAGTTCCTCCTGTGTGTTTTTAATGACTGACTTATAGAGCAAAAGTTTGATTTTTAGATAAAGAAAATGAATACTGTTGAGATTATTCTTTGAAGGTATATATGTAAATAATCCATTGCCTTTTTTTTTTTAAAGAGAGAGTGAGAGAGGAGAGAGAGAGAGAGAGAATTTTTTTTTAATATTTATTTTTTAGTTCTCGGCGGACACAACATCTTTGTTGGTATGTGGTGCTGAGGATCGAACCCGGGCCACACGCATGCCAGGCGAGCACGCTACCGCCTGAGCCACATCCCCAGCCCAATCCATTGCCTTTTAAAACAAGAAACTTTTCCATGTGTTGTAGAAGATGATCCTCAACCTGATGCTAATCCAAAGGATCTCAAATTAGTCCAGTCAGGGACCTCCGAACTAGAAGGCACTGGATTCTCCGTTACCCTTCTCGGGTATCAGTAATAGACATTCTGGAGCAGATGAGGCACGTAACTTGAGTACTAAAATATCAAATGTGACAAACATTCGAACTCTCAAAGTTGTCATTTAAATTCATTCAGGTAGGGCTGGGGATGTGGCTCAAGCAGTAGCACGCTCGCCTGGCATGCGTGTGGCCCGGGTTCGATCCTCAGCACCACATACCAACAAAGATGTTGTGTCCGCCGAGAACTAAAAAATAAATATTAAAAATTCTCTCTCTCTCTCTCTCTCTCTCTCTCTCTCTCTCTCTCTCTCTCCCTCTCTCTAAAAAAAAAAAAAAAATTCATTCAGGTAAAACACAACCCCACCCTCATCACTCAAAAAAATAGCCCCAGTGGCCTAATCTATTCCCAAAGATCAGAGTCCCAACAAGGTAATCAGGATTTCTCAGTAGTAAATAAAACTGAATTTGAATTTGGCAGAATGCCAATTCCCTTCTGTTGTGGACTGAATTTTGTCCCCCTGCCTCAGAAATATATGAAGTACTAAAGTACTGATATCTACTACCTCAGAATGTGGCTATCTATATTTAATGATAATATATTTGAAGAGGCAATTAAGCTAATATGAGGTCATTACAATGGGGTCATTACAATTCAGTATGACTAGTGATATTATAAGAGAACATTAGGATACAGACACCCAGATAGAAGATCATGTGAAAACACAGGAAGACCCAGCTGTCTACAAGCCAAGGAGAAAGGCCTCAAGAAAAAAACTCAGCCTGCTAAAATCAGATCTCAATCTTCCAATCTCTATAACTATGAGAAAATAACTTTCTATGGTTTAAACTCCCTGGAATATTTTGTTACAGCATCCTGAGCAAACTAATACACGTTCCCTTTGTTTCTCTCCTCAGAGTGCTAGGATTCCCAGGGAACAAACCAGAAAGATCTCAGAACATTCTGTTTCCTACCCCTCTCAAGGATCTCACTGTCAAATAGCAACTCTTCACATATAACCTAAAGATCAAAATAGGGAATCACTGCCTGTTCCAAGCCCTCTGACCTCCATATTATAGGACCTTTCTGTCTTTACCAAATTCTGTGTCCTCCCTAAAAGCTGTCCCAACAACAGCATCTTCAGGATATTCTTTCCAGATAGTGTGTCCTCATTTCTCTTGCCTCAACACCCAATGCTGGTTTAGATGCCTTAACCAATTTCACTTTCCTCTCTTGCTTAAAAGAAAAAAGGAAGGACAGGAGGACAAAATGCTTTGCATATTATGGAAGATAAGTCCAGAGCAAGAGATTACCAGAAGGACTCCCAGTTATCTCAAGACTTGACTCAAAATAATTACGTTTTCTTTCACTGGAAAAGTTCATCCAGGATAGCTAAGTGATGTCCTCTGTCGGTGCTGGACATCACCATAGTTTAATTTCTCTACAGACAATGCTTGTTCTGCAATAGAGGTGGCATTAGGCATGACTTCTGATCCTGTGGCTCAAAGTGGATGACACTGTATTCAGAGGGACCACAACAAGATGAACTGCACCATGGTGGCAGTGTCAGAGAGATCATTTAGCCTGTCCTTGTGTTCCAGATCCATCAGGGTCCTAAACTTCCTCTCCAGTCTCCTGACAAAGTCAATACAAGATAAGCTCGGCTTTGCCCAAAAGTATACAGAAATGAAAGTGAAATCCCCTGTGTTTTAGAAGTAATGCCCTTGAGCATCTCCGGATCAGCAAAGGAGGTCACTTGGTCCTCTCCAGGCGGCAGAGATGAGCTAGGAAGTCTTGTCCAGGGCACATTCCAGCCACAAGGGATGGCTGACACACACCTGCCAAATCTGAACAGGGAAAGAAAAAGAAGAGCAAGCAGGCTGATGCAATTAGCCAGGTGAACAGAGAACTTGTCAAACCATTTAGATAAGACAGTCCTGGAATTTATTCAGTTCCCATTACTAGGAAGGTGATTGTACTTCCATCCCCTGCTGATTCTGCAGGGTGCACAGCCTTTTCCTAACAAGGAAGTAAGAAAAGAAAGAGGACGATTTCGCAGCCTACAAATTACAGGGCTCTGCTGTTAAATCAGCACTCATCCTGCCTCAAGCCAAGGGGTAATTGACTTTAAAGGGTCAAGGGACTCATCCCACTGAGTGGCTTTGCCACAGAATCTCAAACTCAGTGAGGAATTTTTTGAAACTTCGTATCTAATTAATTTAAAAAAATCAACTAAACTGCCTTATCTAATCCAATATTCCTTATATCCCTTACCAATGATTACACATTAACTTTGCTAAATGGTTTTAACTATTAGATCGTGTACACTAGAAGTGCCTATGGAATCTTACACTCTTGTATCCCCTTCAGGGCCTAACTCAGCCTTGGACACAAAATATAAACTGAGCAAGTCCTCAACCACTGGTTGCTTCTCGCTTTTTGAAATATTTTTCCCTGCAGGAAGCAAATCTAGTTGCCTCATTTTTTCAACATCACCACTTCCCCTCCTCCCACCACCACCCAATGCTCAACACCAGGATCTTCCCAGTGAATGTCTGGCTTCTCCGTGGATCATATAAAATAACAAAGTTAAACAGGAGCTGGTTGGTAAACTCTTGCCCTCTATTCTTAAATCTCAACATACCTGAATTAGTTTCCCAGGGCTACTGTAACAAATCACCAAAAACAGGGTGGTTTGAAACAACATAAATGCGTTCTCTCACAGTTCTGAAGCCCAGAGGGATATAATCAAGGTCTTGGAGAAGCTGTTTTCCCTGGGGGCTCTGGGAGGAGATGTACCTGCCTCCCTCCTACTTTCTGCAGGTGCTAGTATTCTGACAGGACACTTTGGTTTGCTGCTACTTATCTCAATCTCTACCTTCCTTCCCTGAGTCTCTTGGCCAAATCTCCTTCTTCTTTTTCTTATAAGGACACTAGTCATTGAATCTAGGGTCCACACTAAATCCAGGATGTGCTCATCCTGAGATCCTAACTTAATCACATCTTCAAAGGTACTGGGATTAGGTTTGATTAAGTCTTTTCAGGGGAAACTACTTAATTCACTACCATATCCAAAACCAAGACAGTCTTCACCACAAAACCCCAGCCCCTCCTGCACTCTTTTCAAATCAGTGCAATCACCATTCTCCTACTCGGGCCCCTGGACGAACTCCCTGACTCTCCTTCAAGGCCTTGCAGGCTCTTGCTCCCCAATTCCAGTTAGACCCCTAGTCCACAGTGACAAAGCACAATTAAATCAACTCTGCCTTGTAAAGGGGTTCACGCCTTCCGCCTCTCCCAGGCTTGCCTCCACCATCACCCCAGCCCAAGCTTGAGTCATTTGTCTTGGACAAGGTCATGACTTTTTCCTAGTTGCTCTCCCAGCCTCCTTTACTGGCCATATCACATGCTACACTGCTTTAAACAAAGCCTGATCACAAGGCACTGTCCACAAACAGCAGACAGAGTCATCAAAACAAGTAAAGCCCAGCCTCTATATGGCCTTACATTCAGGTCCACTAGAGTGAGTCCCTCACCCCTCTCCCAAGCTGTTTTCCACTGCTCACTCATCTAGTCCAGGCCCTGGTCACAATAGATTATCAGATTCCTTAAAGATAATATTTTTTATTTGTTCTTTTTAGATATACATGATAATGGAGTATATATGGACATATCATACATACATGGAGTATAACTTATTCTAATTAGGATCCCATTCTTGTGGTTGTACTTGAAGTGTGGAGTGTATTTCCTATGAACATAGGAAAGTTATGTACTCATTCTACTGTCTTTCCTATTCCCATCCCCCTCTCCTTTCCCTTCATTTCCCTTTGTCCAATCCAATGAAATTCTGTTGTCCCCACTGCTGCCACCCTCCCCCCCTCGCTACAATGTGTTAGCAAACCCATATCAGAGAGAACGTTTTGCTTTTGGTTTTTTTGGGATTGGCTTATTTCACTTAACAAGACTGTCTCCAGTTCCATCCATTTACCGGCAAATGCTATAATTTCATTCTTCTTTATGGTCGAATAATACTGAAACAATCAAGAATATGGAGAAAGCCTACAGAATGGGAGAAACTCTTTGTCACCTGCACCTCTCAGATACAGCATTAATATTCAGGATATATAAAAAACTTTAAAAAATAACCCGATCAATCAAAGGAAATGAACAGGCACTTCACAAAAGAAGAAATATGAATGGTCAACAAATATATATAAAAAAATCTATTCAACATCTCTAGCAATTAGAGAATGCAAGTTAAAAATACACTGAAATTCCATCTCACTCCAGTCAGAATGGCAATTATCAAGAATACGAGTAACAATAAATGTTGGTGAGGATGTAGGGAAAAGGTTTACTCATAAATTTCTGGTGGAACTGCAAATTGGTGCAACCACTCTGGAAAGCGGTATGGAAATTCCTTAGAA
Source organism: Spermophilus citellus (assembly GCF_964194105.1). NCBI lineage: Eukaryota > Metazoa > Chordata > Mammalia > Rodentia > Sciuridae > Spermophilus > Spermophilus citellus. The sequence goes on along the minus strand of NC_138192.1, from coordinate 54,428,233 downwards.
AACTTTGAATGGAACCACCATTTGACCCAGCTATCCACTCCTCACATATACACAAAAGACTTAAAATCAGCACACTACAATGACACAGCCATATCAATATTTATAGCAGCTCAATTCACAATAGCTAGCTAAGCTATGGAACCAACCTAGGTGCTTTTTAATAGACACTGGATACCAGCTGTTTGTAAATAGACCCTCTCAGTCTCCAAATCCCTGAGGCTTCACTGCATGGGATCAATTCATTAATTTAATAAGTCTCTATCTCAACTTGTTTCTCCTTGTTAATAACTTACACAGAAAAGCCCAACTCAAAAGACAACTCACCTTTAAGACCTTGTCCAGTTTCATCAACCTCACTGAATTCTTCTGATTGTAAGATTAAATTGCATGCCAAACATGGGATTCTGGTCACCTCCCCCCATAGAGACTTGGTGCTCCCTGAGAGTACTGGTCATGCATCTCATGACAAAATGGATGGAACTCTGCCCTTCACATGTGCATCTCCCTGAGGATCTAGCACAGTGCCTCGTATGTGACAGGTACTCATAACTACTTAATCAATAATAGGTACATATAGTAAGAGAATGAGGCAGTTCTTGTCTTTAAGCAGCTTACATTTGGGGACAGGAGAGGATTAGGTAAGCACAAAAGTGAATAGCAATGACTCATCACATTTTCTAAATATCATAAAAGAAAAATAAGTGAATTTCTGTGGAAAGCACAGAAAACTTTTTTAAAGCTAGGAATTTCATAGAAGTAGAACTTAAGATAGAACTTAAGAAGGATAAAGAGTATTTTAATAAGCAAATGGTTGGGGAGTCAGGGAAAGAATTAAACACATAGGAAATAGCTTCTGTAAAAGACAAAGAGCCAAGTGAATGCAGATGGCACACTCTGGGTTCCAGGCTAGCAAGGCAGGCCAGCATCTGGAACTGACCCCAGGAAGTTAAGACTATAGCCCATGGGAGCCACAGAAGGCTCTGGAACAGTGGAGTAGCATGGTCAGATCTGCATTTGAAGATGATTTCCTAATATGGTATCAGAGAACCCAAACTGGGATGAATGTGTACCAGAATCACGTACAGAGTTTCCAAAAAAAAAAAAAAAAGTACAGATGAAAATAAAACATTTTTTCCATTCACAATAAAATCATGTTGATGTTTTGCCATTTTTGCTTTAGAATTTTTAAGAGAAACTATGCTTTCATTTGAAGTTTCCTTCTATCATTTCCATAAAAACTACATAGCATTTCTCTTTTTGGATTATGTAAATGATACACCCACTAAATATTGTTGAAAGTAGGGTTTCCTTTACTGTGAAACATTTTTCAAAATTCAGATTCCTGCATCCTACCCAGATCTAACTAATCACAGTCCCTTGGAGGAAATGTCCAAAAATAGGCAATATTCTCAATATTTTCAAAATCATTTTTGGTGTTTTTAGAACATTAATTTGGGAGCCACTGACACAGAAGATGAACTGGTGGGAAGGGAAAGCAGAGGCAGGAAGAGCATTAACAATGTTTTGCAAGAGGTCATGGGGTTCTGAAGGCAGTGGTGATAAAAGCCATTTTAACCTGAATGAATCAGAGGACAGCAACTCCACTAACAAGAATGGAGAACACAGAAGGAGGATCAGGGGGTGGGAAATAAAACTGACTTGGTTTTGGATGTGTGAATTGGGGGTTTCATCAGAACCATTGTGTTAATGGCTCCAGTAGGCATTCTTGTTAGGCTGCGTGAGGTAACAAGGTCAGGCTCACTGATGCAGGTCATGATTCCCCATACTCAGGAATGGATGATTTGGTCGCCAGACTGGCACTTCTGGGAGGTAGTGGAACTTTAGGAGGCAGGACCTAGTGGAAGGGAGCCAGGTCCCTGGGAGTGTGCCTGGGAATGGACTGTGAGGATCATGGTCCTTCCCATTTATCTTTGCTTCTCAGCTGCCACCAGGTGAGTTGAGTCCTCTGCCACCTGCTTCCCCCATGTTGTTCTGCCTCCCAACTGGCCCAGACACAAGAGACCAAGGGGCCATGGACTGAAACTGCTAAAACAAACTCTGAGCCAAAATAAACATTTTCTCCTTATAAATTGATTCTGTGTGTGTGTGTATGTGTGTGTGTGTGTGTGTGTGTGTGCACGTATTAGTTGTCAATGGATCTTTATCTTATTTATTTATTTATATGTGGTGCTGATAATTGAACCCAGTGCCTCACACATGCCAGGCAAGTGCTGTACCACTGAGCTACAACCTCAGCCCCTTCTCTTGGTATTTTGTCACAGCAAAAGAGCTGACTGAGGCTGAGGTAGGATGATCAAAAGTTCAAAGCCAGCCTCAGCAAGATCAAGGTGTACACAACTCAGGGAGACCCTGTCTCTAAATAAAATACAAAATAGAGCTGGGGATGTGGCTCAGTGGTCAAGTGCCCCTGAGTACAATCTTCAGTACACCCCCCCCCCAAAAAAAAAAAAAGAAATAAGAGAGAACCAAATCCAGAAACAGGAGGGAGTTCTGATGGAAATCTCAGACCAGTAAACACACACTTTCATCCTTCTTGTCCCTAACCCCACTAAAAATATTGCTGGTTAGTATTGTTAAATTTTTTTTTCTTCATTAAAACAAAGACAACAAGAAACAAAGAAGTGCAGGGGAGAGATTTTGGAAAGTAGAAAGCAGAACAAATTTTATGTAACTTAGCTTATGATGTTCTTTGTCCTGAGAGCAGTGCAGAGTTGGATAACGGCAAGAAGCAAGTAGCTAGCTCTTCTGCAGAATGTTTGCGGAGCTCAGGACTGAAGGAAACAGGCGTTAAGAAGGCTGGGCGACTCTTAGGTTGAAATAGTGATTACTTAAAAGCAAAGTGAACAATTTAAACCTCCAGAGCCTTTCCCAAGCTCCACATAACAGGGTAGTAGACCCCACAGAAAACCAGGACTTCATTCTTTAGGAAAATTTAACAGAAAGGTTCTCTGGTCTCAAAAGCACCAGGCACGAGGGAGCAGTGGGATGACATGTAGGACAGAAAACTTGGGACAAGTGTTAGTCTGTCTGCTCATGAAACCATCCTTCCATCACATCCAGCTATAGAACATGCCTCCCCCACTTCACACTCTGCCTCCTGCCTCCCTCCACCAAAGAGACTGGACAGTTCTTCTCTAGAGAAACTCACCCACTCTAGAGAAACAGCAATTATATTCACCATCCTTCACCCACAGGAAAGTCTCACCCACTCACACAGAATGTCCAGTAAAGGGCAGCTGGATGCACAGAGGAGTGAGCAAGACCTCCACAGGAAAAGTGGAGCCAAAGCAGACACATGCAGCTCAGGCATGATGAGGAGGATGGTACATGTGGGTGGGTGTGTGTGTGGGGGGGGTGTCCTCAGAAAGATGAAAATGTTATCCAGTTCTTGTTTTATAGATGCGATATTTTTTAAAAAAAGGAACAATGAAAATTAGGAGAGATTCTTAGAAGTAAAAAGAACTTAATAGAAAAAAGTTTAGAAGGGCTAAAAGTTGAAGTCAAAGAAATCTTTCAGGAAGCAGAAGAATTTGTGAAAAGAAATCAGAGGAGGCACAGAGGATCTGCATAAAAGGCGAACAACAGGGGTTCTAGAACAATCCAAAGGGATGATATATATGAGGAGAGAAAATAATCATCTAGATAAATTTTCTTTAAATTTCCAGAACTGAAGTTTATAAATCTCCAGATTGAAAGGACTCAGAGAAATCCCAAGGAAAAAAAATGGAGGAAAAATGTGCATCATGTTGAAATTTAAAGTTCTAGAGAGGAGGAAAAACATATCAGCATTCAAATAACATAAGACTTTTCCCGTAGCCCCAAATATAGACAAGCATGAAAAATGCCTGCACAATTCCAAAGGGAAACCATTTCAATCTTTATTCTACCCTCGCACTTGAAAGATGATTTGTCTGGATACAAAATTAAAGACATATTTAGATATGCAAAGGCTCAAGAACTTAGCTTCTATAAAAAGGATGCTTAGAAAAAAAATCAGAGGATGCATGCCAGCAAAACAAAAGAGTAAGCAAATAAAGAGACTTTGAGAATAAAGAAAGGATTCAGGAAATAAAAGTCCTGCAAAGAAGAACCAACAGTTCCATCCCAAGCACAGACCAACCAGTCCACATTAAAGCAAGAAGACTGAGGGCTCCCGGCTGCCTGGAGCAATTATTTTTACATCCGATTCATCAACAATAACCTCCAGATAAAATGAGGTAATGCACAAGAAAGCAGGTATGTGGTCACAGTGTACTACTGAATAAAGGAGTGACAAAACTCCAGAATTATAATGATATGAAAGCTTATTATTAATTTAAACCAAGCCCTTTGATATTACAAAAAGTCAGAGATAATATTTAAACCTGATAAGATCAGAAAAAGGGGTGGTAAGAATGTTACTTAGAAATGTAGACACCAATACCAAAAAAAAAAAAAATAGCTGCAACAATAGAGGACAGAGTTCTCTACGGAGATGGGGATCATAAAACTCCTATTATAAGCCCTTTAGAGGTTACAGGAAGAAAAACATGGGGAGGAAGAATGGGCCCCAGGACAATCTGAGGATAAAGTGATAGGAAGTGGAAGTTCAAATCATTTGCATATATTAGGAGTTGAGGGGCTTAAGTATGGGGAACGAAGTATAGTAAAGAGGAGTTGATAAACAAATTTAATTGGGAAACCCACCTCATAATGCATGATACTCTCTAATTCCTTGTACAGAAGTCTTCCTCAACCTCTTAGAACATAAACTCCTCAAAGGCAGGTACTTCTTTGTATCTCTTACAGGGATTTGCCTTCAGCAGTTATTTTAAGTTTAAGTTGAAAAGTTTTAGTTGAAAGTTTAAAAAAAGCAACCAAGATGCATAAAACCAGCAATTACCACAGAGACAAAATGCCAAAGGGCGCGCGCGCACGTGTGTGTGTGTGTGTGTGTGTGTGTGTGTGTGTGTAGGAACTGAGTTGTATGCAGGAGGAGATTAATTTATGCTTAATAAGCTAAGAATAAGAATGAAAAATCAAAATCATTTCTTGAAAATCTTATTGTCTTGACTTTAGTTTGGGGGTTTGGGCTTTGTTTTTACTTGTAAAATGAAGAAATTGGGACTGGAGGGGATTCCAACATGGCGGCGGGTGCGGAGAGATCAAGTCTCTGACCTCTTCAGCTGTGCAGGCATAGGGAGTCGTAAACAACCTAAATCTGTTTGCTCAGGATCACTAGGCAATGCTGAGCTGACGTGGATCTGGGGCTAACAGTCTGGGCCTCTCAGAACACACACTGAGCCCAGATCCGCTGAATTCAAGCTCCCGTTCGCCTGCTTCCTGCAGACAAACAGCTGTGACTCAGCACTAATCCATCCCGCTGAAACAACTGGTCAGCCCTTCTGATCCTACGGAGGTAAATGCCAACCGAGCCTTCATAGGTAGGGGCCACAGGTTTGAAACGGGGCTTGGGAGAGACAGTAAGGACCCACCCGTTGCATTGGTCGCCCGGCAAAGGGAAACGAACTGTCACCATTTGCAAGAGATACCACCATGGCAGAGAACTGACGTCATCAGACTGCAGCGGAGGAGATAACTTCATTGAAACCTGCGGCTACAGGTGTGTAATTTCCTAGCCTTCCCTCTCCACACATGGGGAAACCTTAAGGGACCCTCCCAGCTCTCCCGTGAGCGCGATAGCCAGACCGAGGGAATCAGAGGTAGCGCGGGACCCGCGGCGCGGAACTACCGCTCCCACCAGTGCTGACAGCTGAGGTCTCTTGCACCAGCTACCGGGGGCGTGGCTATCGGAGGGCAAGTAAAATTCGCTGAGGATTCTCAGCCCCAAGCTCTACAAACTTAGGGTCTGAGCGAATGGCAAACTGGGAGAGTGTGCCCAGTCATTCATGAAAACAGGGCTCCCGGGAGCAGCAGACCTGGTGTGTAGACAGTATTGTGGTGAGAGGGGTCTGGCTAGAGAAAAAGTGGGAAGTGACTAGACACAAGAGGAGGCCCTAGACACTCAGGACTGGAGACTTGCCCAGTATGGGAGGAGCTGCTGCACAGTGATTGGTTCCTGCGTATTGACAGGAGAAACTTGACCTGGTGGGCACAGCACCATCTACTGGAAGAGAAGTTAATCAAACTCTAAGACGGGAATTATTAGGTTTTTTTTTCTTTTCTTCTTTTTTCTTTTTCTTTTCTCCCTTTTTTTTGACTTGGGTTTTTCTTTCATTTTCATTTTTCTTTCTTGTTGTTTTATTATTTTTTTTTTTACAAAATATTTTTTTTTAATTTTTTTTCTACTAATTTTAATTTAAATTTTTTTAATTATTATTATTTTTTTTAAATTTTTTTCTTTTTTAGTTCCTATTTTTTTCTTCTTTAGTCTTTTCATTTTTCTTATCCCCCATTTCCTTGAATTCTACCTGCCCACTCTCATTCTCTTTAGAGACTTCTTCCCTTCCCTTCAAATACCTTTCCTCCCAAGCATCAAATTAATTTATAGGAGTAAACAGTAACTCAGCAGTCAAACAGAACAAGAAGTAACATGAGCAGCTTCAAAAAACAAGGAAGAAAAGGAGTACAAACAATGCAGGACAGCCTAAATATTCAGGAGGACCTAGAGTCATCAGAAAAATAGTCATAAAAAGAACTCAAGGAACACCTTAGACAGATGGAATGGAACCTTAAAGAGGATACAAGACAGCAAATTCAAACAGCGAAAGAACACATTGAGAATGAATTCCATAAACAGATAAAAGAAGAAGTTAAGCATCTTTATCAGGAGATAGAGATAATAAAAAACAATCAAACAATAATTCTAGAAATGAAGGAAACGATAAACCAAATTAAAAACTCAATTGAGAGTATCACTAACAGAGTGGAGCAAGTAGAAACCAGAACGTCAGATAATGAAGACAAAATATACCGTCTTGAAAAGAGTCTAGCCAACTCAGAAAGGCTGGTAAAAAATCACGAGAAAAACATCCAAGAGTTATGCGATAACATGAAGAAACCAAACTTACAAGTCATTGGGATAGAAGAAGGTACAGAGATTCAAACCAAGGGAATGAGAAACCTGCTGCATGAAATAATTACAGAAAACTTTCCAGAAATAAAAAAGGAAACAGATATACAAATTGAAGATGCATACAGGACACCGAGCACACAAAATCACAGTAGACCAACGCCAAGACACATTGTTATGAAGATATCCAATATACAGAACAAAGAGAAAATATTAAAAGCTACAAGAGAAAGGAGACAGATTACATTTAGGGGTAAACCAATACGGTTAACAACGGATTTTTCATCACAGACACTAAAAGCAAGAAGGTCATGGAACAATGTATTTCAAACACTGAAAGACAATGGATGCCAACCAAGAATTCTGTATCCAGCAAAATTAAGCTTCAGGTATGACAATGAAATAAAAATCTTTCATGATAAACAAAAGTTAAAAGAATTTGCAGCCAGAAAACCAGCACTGCAAAGCATTTTGAGCAAAACACTACACGAAGAAGAAATGAAAAACAATAACCAAAACCATCAGTGGGAAGTGCCTCAGTAAAGACAGAGGGCGAGGAGAAAGACAATCATGGAGAAACAAACTAAATTTTTTTAAAAAGGATAAATTTCAAACATGGATGGAAGTACAAACCATATATCAATAGTAACTCTCCAATAAAGCGACATAGGCTGGTATCATGGATTAAAAAAACAAATCCAACAATATGCTGCCTCCAGGAGACACATCTGATTGGAAAAGACATACACAGGCTGAAGGTGAAAGGATGTGAAAAAATATACCACGCACACGGTCCTCGCAAGCAAGCAGGGGTGGCCATCCTCATATCGAATAAAATCGACTTCAAGACTAAGTTAATCAAAAGGGATAAAGAAGGTCATTATATACTGTTAAAAGGAACCATTCACCAACAAGACATAACAATTATCAATATTTACGCACCAAATAATGGTGCTGCGACATTCATAAAACAAATTTTCCTCAAATTCAAGAATCAAATAGACCACAACACAATAATTATGGGAGACTTCAACACACCTCTATCACCATTGGACAGATCCTCCAAACAAAAGTTGAATAAAGAAACTATAGAACTCAATACCACAATCAATAACCTAGACTTAACTGACTTATATAGAATATATCAACCATCATCAAATGGCTATACTTTTTTCTCAGCAGCACATGGATCCTTCTCAAAAATAGACCATATATTATGCCATAGGGCAACCCTCAGTAAATATAAAGGGGTGGAGATAATACCATGCATTTTATCTGATCATAATGGAATGAAAGTGGAAATCAATGATAAAAGAAGGAAGGAAAAATCCTACATCACATGGAAAATGAACAATATATTACTGAATGATCAATGGGTTACAGAAGACATAAAGGAGGAAATCAAAAAATTCTTAGAGATAAACGAAAATACAGACACAACATATCAGAATCTATGGGACACAATGAAAGCAGTTTTAAGAGGAAAATTCATCGCCTGGTGGTCATTCCTCAAAAAAAGAAAAAACCAACAAATAAATGAGCTCACACTCCAACTCAAAGCCCTAGAAAAGGAAGAGCAAAACAATAGCAAATGTAGCAGAAGGCAAGAAATAATTAAAATCAGAGCGGAAATCAATGAAATTGAAACAAAAGAAACTATTGAAAAAATTAACAAAACTAAAAGTTGGTTCTTGAAAAAATAAATAAGATCGACAGACTTTTAGCCATGCTAACGAAGAGAAGAAGAGAGAGAACTCAAATTACTAACATACGGGATGAAAAAGGCAATATCACAACAGATGATACAGAAATACAGAAGACAATTAGAAATTATTTTGAAAACCTATATTCCAATAAAATAGAGGATATTGAAGACAACGATAAATTTCTTAAGTCATATGATTTGCCCAGACTGAGTCAGGAGGATACACACAATCTGAACAGACCAATATCAATGGATGAAATTGAAGAAGCCATCAAAAGACTACCAACCAAGAAAAGCCCATGACCGGATGGGTATACAGCGGAGTTTTACAAAACCTTTAAAGAAGAATTAATACCAATACTTTCCAAGTTATTTCAGGAAATAGAAAAAGAGGGAGCTCTTCCAAATTCATTCTATGAGGCCAACATCACCCTGATTCCGAAACCAGACAAAGACACCTCAAAGAAAGAAAACTACAGAGCAATATCTCTAATGAACCTAGATGCAAAAATCCTCAATAAAATTCTGGCGAATCGAATACAAAAACACATCAAAAAAATAGTGCACCATGATCAAGTAGGATTCATCCCTGGGATGCAAGGATGGTTCAACATACGGAAATCAATAAATGTTAATCACCACATCAATAGACTTAAAGATAAGAACCATATGATCATCTCGATAGATGCAGAGAAAGCATTCGACAAAGTACAGCATCCCTTTATGTTCAAAACACTAGAAAAACTAGGGATAACAGGAACTTACCTTGACATTGTAATAGCTATCTATGCTAAGCCTCGGGCTAGCATCATTCTGAATGGACAAAAGTTGAAGGCATTCCCTCTAAAATCCGGAACAAGACAGGGATGCCCTCTATCTCCACTTCTATTCAATATAGTTATCGAAACACTGGCCAGAGCAATTAGACAGACGAAAGAAATTAAAGGCATAAAAATTGGAAAAGAAGAACTTAAATTATCACTATTTGCAGATGACATGATTCTATACCTAGAAGACCCAAAAGGGTCTACAAAGAAACTACTAGAACTAATAAATGAATTCAGCAAAGTGGCAGGATATAAAATCAACACGCATAAATCAAAGGCATTTCTGTATATCAGCGACAAAACTTCTGAAATGGAAATGAGGAAAAACACTCCATTCACAATATCCTCAAAAACAATAAAATACTTGGGAATCAACCTAACAAAAGAGGTGAAAGATTTATACAATGAAAACTACAGAACCCTAAAGAGAGAAGTAGAAGAAGATCTTAGAAGATGGAAAAATATACCCTGTTCATGGATAGGCAGAACTAACATTATCAAAATGGCGATATTACCAAAAGTTCTCTATAGGTTTAATGCAATGCCAATCAAAATCCCAACGGCATTTCTTGTAGAAATAGATAAAGCAATCATGAAATTCATATGGAAAAATAAAAGACCCAGAATAGCAAAAGCAATTCTAAGCAGGAAGTGTGAATCAGGCAGTATAGCGATACCAGATTTCAAACTATATTACAGAGCAATAGTGACAAAAACAGCATGGTACTGGTACCAAAACAGGCGGGTGGACCAATGGTATAGAATAGAGGACACAGAGACTAATCCACAAAGTTACAACTATCTTATATTTGATAAAGGGGCTAAAAGCATGCAATGGAGGAAGGATAGCATCTTCAACAAATGGTGTTGGGAAAACTGGAAATCCATATGCAACAAAATGAAACTGAATCCCTTTCTCTCGCCATGCACAAAAGTTAACTCAAAATGGATCAAGGAGCTTGATATCAAATCAGAGACTCTACGTCTGATAGAAAAAAAAGTTGGCTCCGATCTACATATTGTGGGGTCGGGCTCCAAATTCCTTAATAGTACACCCATAGCACAAGAGTTAATAACAAGAATCAACAAATGGGACTTACTTAAACTAAAAAGTTTTTTCTCAGCAAGAGAAACAATAAGAGAGGTAAATAGGGAGCCTACATCCTGGGAACAAATTTTTACTCCTTACACTTCAGATAGAGCCCTAATATCCAGAGTATACAAAGAACTCAAAAAATTAGACAATAAGATAACAAATAACCCAATCAACAAATGGGCCAAGGACCTGAACAGACACTTCTCAGAGGAGGATATACAATCAATCAACAAGTACATGGAAAAATGCTAGCATCTCTAGCAGTCAGAGAAATGCAAATCAAAACCACCCTAAGATACCATCTCACTCCAGTAAGATTGGCAGCCACTATAAAGTCAAACAACAACAAGTGCTGGCGAGGATGTGGAGAAAAGGGTACTCTTGTACATTGCTGGTGGGACTGCAAATTGGTGCGGCCAATTTGGAAAGCAGTTTGGAGATTCCTGGGAAAGCTGGGAATGGAACCACCATTTGACCCTGCTATTGCCCTTCTGGAACTATTTCCTGAAGACCTTAAAAGAGCATGCTACAGGGATACTACCACATCGATGTTCATAGCAGCACAATTCACAATAGCTAGACTGTGGAACCAACCCAGATGCCCTTCAATAGATGAATGGATAAAAAAAATGTGGCACCTATACACAATGGAGTACTATGCAGCAATAAAAAATGACAAAATCATAGAATGTGCAGGGAAATGGATGGCACTAGAGCAGATTATGCTTAGTGAAGCTAGCCAATCCCTAAAAAACAAATACCAAATGTCTTCTTTGATATAATGAGAGCAACTATGAACAGAGCAGGGAGGAAGAGCAGGAAGAAAAGATTAACATTAAACAGAGACATGAGATGGGAGGGAAAGGGAGAGAAAAGGGAAATTGCATGGAAATGAAGGGAGACCCTCATTGCTATACAAAATTACATATAAGAGGTTGTGAGGGGAATGGAAAAATAAACAAGGAGAGAAATGAATTACAGTAGATGGGGTAGAGAGAGAAGATGGGAGGGGAGGGGATGGGGGATAATAGGGGATAGGAAAGGTAGCAGAATATAAGAATTACTAATAGGGCATTATGTAAAATTGTGGATGTGTAACCGACGTGATTCTGCAATCTGCATTTGGGGTAAAATTGGGGGTTCATAACCCACTTCAATCTAATGTATGAAGTATGATATGTCAAGAGCTTTGTAATGTTGTGAACAACCAATAAAAAAAAATAAAATTAAAAAAAATGAAGAAATTGGACACATAACTTTTCAAGTTCCGTCTAGACCACTGGTCATTCCTGTCTATCTCTGCATGCCTGCAGTGTTTCCTCCTTCTCTCTCCTCTGTCAATCTTCTATCTATCGTTCAGTTCTCAGAATTACGACTTTCTCAGCGGTCTTTTCCCCACTTTCCCTTAAACCAGTCAGGACTGTCAATCACACCACCCTCACTCCACCCCCTATCACAATGTGCAATAATATTTGGTTTTGTGATGCAGTGTTTGACCAATAAGACTGCAGGCTTTAGGAGGTCAGTAACATACATGTTTTCTCCACCATCCCAAAACTGGCAGGAGCTCACTACAGTTCAGCCAAGCTTTGTTTTCATACATATTAGCCATTGCTTCCAGCCTTCCTCAGCACTTCTTTAAATAAGAGGAAGCAAAATGGAAGCCTAGATGCTACATTCACATAAAAAAAATCTTATTTCTAATTTCTCTTGAAAAAAAAATCAAGATAATTCCAGATTTATACACCAACTCCATATGGCTGGAGACGAGAATAAATGGAAGAGAAAGGGGCCAAAAGCATATGATCCTGGGCATTCTTCTCAGAGAGGGCTCAGAGTGACTGATGCATTTGTACGTGGTCCATGACCCGAGAAAAGGTTAGTAACCTTGAGACAGCTCCTCTTCCTTCTCCAACACTGTATCATCCTCAGAGAGCTGTGCCCTCTACTCCTCCCACATCTGTAGTTCGGTGAAGATCCAAATGTCACTCCTTTAATCTCTGTCCAATCGTTCCCTCCCTCCCTCAATCACTTTTATGACTCTTTTCTAAATGCCTTCAGCTTGTCCAAATCCAACAGTAAAATCCTGCATTTCTTTTCCCTGGGAAAATGCAACACAGGTTAGAATCACCTGGAAGCTATCAAAAGGAATATCTAAGATTTGACATGTTAGACCAGTTTTCATGCTGCAGCTGCCCAGTTCAGAAAGGAAAATACAGAGCACTCCAGGGATTGGACGATACTGGAATCTGGCATGGAAATATTCTCCTATGATTTCATGTGCACTGAAATGACTCAGGCCAATGGGTCAAGATGTCTGTCCCTGCTGCCATCTTGACATCTGAAGACAAGAAGAGTTAAAGCTACCCATAGCTCATTGCATATGACCACAACCATCTCTGACAGATATACAGACACATTCAAAACACACACACACACACACACACACACACACACACACACACACACAAACGCATGCACACATGCTCATATACTTGCATAAATCTGTAATCAGCCAAGCTTACCCAATCCCAAAACTTCTTTCAGTTACTAAAGCATCAGACAATTTTCTCTGACTGGAGGTTACTGCAATACAAAAACAAATTCCTATCAAATAAGAATTAATTCAAATTCCTCTCAAAGCTTTTCAAGAGGCAGAAAAGTCTTCCCTTCAGAGAGACCTTCTCCTGGGTTAATGATTTGGATTATTCTGTTTATCACAAGCCAAAGTTAACTTGGTAAGTTGGATTGATAATAGATTTTTTTCTCAAATTGCTTCACCATGGGGTTTCTACTTTGCTTTTTGTTTATTTGAATGCACAGAGGTTTTGGCCACAAGAATACCCCCAGATATTCTGGAGGCATAGTATTGGAGTCTTTATTGACTAAGGCTCAATAAAGATCTGAGCCAAGGCTCTGGAGGGCCCACTGATAAGGAGGGAGGTCACATCCTCCATTGTAGAGTCCCAGAACAAGACTGTAGGAGAAACTCTTCAGCACCTGTGTTCTAGAACTTTCCACATGGGCAGCTTAAACTTCTCTCCTATTTGACAGTTTTGCTAGAAAATTTGAAAAAAATAGTCTAGCAAAGTTCTACAACATTTAAAAATTGTTCCTAGTGCCAGTGGGTAAGTGTGAGGGTCTCCTAACCCCACAACTACCAGCCCCAAAGTCTCTGATGCCTGTTATTTGTGACTCGAGGAATTTTCTGGGAGTTGCTTTTCTTTCACATACTCTGAGATATAATCACAATTTAGCTCATGGACCACACAGACTCAGGGGGCAGGCTGGCTCTGGCCCACAGGCTGCCCCATGTACAGGAGCAAGGCCATGACTAATGGACTGGTCCACCTCCCCCACTACCCTTCAAGCTCTTTCCCATAACTTAATGGCACTCCAGGGTCCCAGTTCTAACTAGGTGGTGGGTACACAGTCAACATTTAATATGTGTGTGTCGAGGGAAAGAATTTGGCTCACTTTTCAAGACTGGGCTCAGGCCAGGCGTGGTGGTGCATGCCTGTAATCCCAACAGCTTTGGAGGCTGAGGCAGAAGGATAGCAAGTTCAAAGCCAGCCTCAGCAAGAGCAAGGTGCTAAGCAACTCAGTGAGACCCTGTCTCTAAATAAAATACAAAATAGGGTTGGGGATGTGGCTCAGTGGTCAAGGACCCCAGCGTTCAATCCCCGGTACCCCCCCACACCTAAAAAAAAAAAAAAAAGACTGGGCTCAGAGGCCGTCTCCTTGTCATATTCCCCCTTGGCCACCTGAACTGATCTAGCCCCCTCTTGCAGTGCCTGCTGACAGCTCACAGGCATGCTGTGGTAGTCTGACAGCTGTAGTGGCCTATAAAAGGCCACTTCTTTCTTTGACAATTTTCATGCTTTTTTTTTAGTTTCTGGTGTGAAACACAAAACCACTTACTATGTATTTCGGTAAGATAGCTTTTTAAAAGTAATATCAAAAGTGGGGAGGATGCCAAGAGATCTGTTAAATATTCTCATTACAGCTGTTTGCATCTTAGCATTTAATTAGTTATAATTGCAATTTAAAAGACAATTAAACTCTTCGGGGGTTATTTACCGCGTCTCATGATGATTCTGTCTTTATAAAGCTCCTCAAAAGAGACTACTGGGTTTAGAGCTGCTGAGACTGAAGGGACACGTTATTATCACCCACAGATAATTTCCTTTGCCTTTTTTTTTTTTTTTTGGTAAGGCCAGGGTGATTTTTTTAACATCATTTTGCAATTTTAGGACACAAATTTCTTAAATTTTCAAATGGTATAGGCCAAAGTTGGGTGGTGTAGACTTGGATTTTCAATCATGTCCTCAACAAAAGGACACCAACATAAAGCCATTTCTTATGTGTCCTTGCTCTGATGGATCATACACTCATTGGCATTTAGAGTCCTGAACACCAGTTGGAACCAAAATTTACAACCACTAATCAAGAAACTGGGATGGTAAAAAAAAAGGGGGACATCAAAGTATTTTAATTTTCTTATCTTATAAAATAGAAAATTACCAACTGACTTAAACTCTGCAGGAAAGTAAATGGATTTATGAATACTAAAAAATAAAGGTTAGACCATAAATGTAACAAGGTATCTCTGATGGAGTCCTGGAACAAATAAAGGGTTGTTGGGGGAAAATGGGGAACTTTGAGTCAGTATGGGTGTTAGTTAATAATAATGTATCATAATTAGCTTTTTAATGGTGACAAAAGTACCATACTAATGTAAGATGCTGATAAAAGCAGGAAATGAGGGGCTGGAGTTGTAGCTCAGTGACAGGGCGCTTGCCTCATACGTGTGAGGCACTGGGTTCAATTCCTAGCACCACATAGAAATAAGCAAATAACGGTCCATCAACAACTAAATAATATTTAAAAAAAAAAAAAAAAAAGCAAGAATCGAGTGTGGAGTATGTGGGAGGCCACTACTATCTTTTCAGGTCATTTTGTTGTGCACTCTGGTTCTGATCCACTGCCGGAGACAATCAAGACAAATGCACACTAAGCACCTGCAGTCTGCAGTGTTGTGCTGGGTCTGGAATCCATGAAGATGGTCCCTGGGGATGGCCATCTTGCTCCTCCAGGAGCCTGGTTCACTCATACACTGAGGGTCTGATAAGCTGCTTGGCCTACAAGTGATAAAAGTCAAGATCGAGAAGCCAACTATTAAATTAGGCAAAGGGTCTACATCCCTAAAACCCCATCCTTATTTTTGCTATTATCTTTCATGCTTGCTGTGTACCATGTGTATCAACAGACACGCTTTTCTTATTCCCTACCTTCTTTGGGACTGACTAAACATATTTTTAAAAACTTATCTTTCCCTCCTCTGCTTGATTATGAGTTACATAGTTATATTATTCAGGGGATGCCTTTATTTTTTAAATTAATAAACTTTTCACTTTATAGACTTATGGAAAAGTTGAAAAGATATAAGAAGGGGCCAGAATAACAGTATTTTTCAAAAGTTAACAGGAATTTCTGACACGCAGCAGGGTTGAGCATATAGGAGTCTATAGGGTAAATTTTAGCACCAAATCTGGACGTTAAGAAATCAGTTAATTATTACAGCCCTGCAGGTATGGGGATTTCCTCTCCCTCCAGCAGCTACAAACTTACTGTACTGATGAGACTGGAGTTACACAACTACAGTCCCAGGAATGCCAAAGATTACCTGCAACCACTAGAAGTCAGGAAGAGGCAAAGAGGGATTTCTCTACAGGCTTTAAAGGAAACACAGCCCTTTTGACATCTTGAGTTCAAACTTCTAACTTCCAGAACTCTGAAAAAATAAATCCCTGTTGTTCTGAGCCAGCCAGCTTGTATGACTTCGTTATAGTCACTTTAGGCAACTAATATAGGCCCAGAGGGAAAAGAAAGATTAAGAGAAAATTTGATAATCCAAGAGAATTATTTTCAATAGCAGGAAATATTTTCATGCCAAAAAAAGATTGTATACACCAAAACAGACTGGGAAGAATAAATTCAAATACATTAGTAATTTATAAACTACATACATATTAAATTCACTTGGTAGAATATCCAGTGCTGAATGGGTTCACAAATCTGATTCATTAGCATACAATTTTTTTTTTAAAGAGAGAGTGAGAGACAGAGAGAGAGAGAGAGAGAATTTTTTTAATCTTTATTTTTTAGTTTTCGGCGGGCACAACATCTTTGTTTGTATGTGGTGCCGAGGATCGAACCCGGGCCGCACGCATGCCAGGCGAGCGCGCTACCACTTGAGCCACATCCCCAGCCTATTAGCATACAATTTTCAAATGACATTTCTAGAACAGAACAAAATGATTCAAAATATATAAAGAATAAAGAAAATGAAAAAGATACACCAAACACTAACAGTTTGGTCCCCAGCCTGTGACACTATTGGGAGGTAGCGGAAACTTTTGGGGGGTGGGGCTTGTGAGAGAAGTTAGGTTATTGGGAACTCGCCCTTGAAGGGACTATTGAGACTGCCTCTGCCCCATTTCTCTTTTCTTGATTCCCAAATACCATAAGGTAAGCAGTTTTATTCTACCATGCACTCCCTGACTTCATAAACTGACTCACCACAGGATCAAAAGCAGTGAGATCAACTGACTATGGACTGAAAACTCTGAAACCATGAGCCGAAACAAACCTTTCTTATTTTTAATTTGATTGTCTTAGATATCTTGTTACAGTAACAGAAACTTCCTAACACACTAACTTAAAAAAAAAAAGGAAAAGAAAAAGAATAGCTGTTGTAATATCAAAAACAAAAAGAAATAATTCATGCTGACAATGCACCAAGAGGAAATAACTATAATGCCCTCACAATATGGCCTACAAAGGCAAAGCTGTAAGGAAAAATGGAAAAACCTATAGTCAGAGTGTAAGAAGTCCTCTTCTGAGACAAGTGATCTGAGAAAAGATACAGATAAAAATGAATAGGAATACAGATAATGGAAATGGCTTGACCAGTAAGATTCATCTAGAAACATATATAAAAAACATACTGCCTAGGAACCGGATTTGCATTCTTTGTTTTAAGTACACAGAAATATTTATAAAATTAACCATGTACTATTTTCCAAAAAGTCCCAACAAATTCCAAAGAAGTAGGGTCACACAGAAAACATTTCTTTACCAAAGTGCGATAATATTAATTTCTGAAATCAACTTCACTCTAAAAACAATTCAAAACACACTACAACAAAATAGCATTTTTCAATTTTATTGCCAATATGATGAAACAGTAACGCTAGCGGTGAGGATGAAATGAAACAGGGCTCTGTCAAGATGGGAGTGTAAATTAATATAATTCAACAGTGTCTACCAAAATTTAAAACAAACATTTCCTCATTGTTCCTGATACCTTTCTAGGAAACTTCCCTATAGCTACATTTACAAATGTGCAAAAAAGAAGAATATGCATTCTTATGGTTTGGATGTAAGATGTCCCCCAAAAGCTCATGTGTGTGACAGTGCAAGAAGATTAGAGAATAAATGATTAGGTTGTGAGAGCCTTCACCCAACCAGGGAATTAATCCCCTGATGGGATTAACTGAGTGGTAATTGAAGTGGTAGGTTATGGCTGGAGGAGGTGGAACTGGGGGCAGGCTTCGGGGTATATATTTGGTATCTGGAGAGTGAACTCTCTCTCTCTGCTTTCTGATCATCATGTGAGCTGATTCCCTCTGCCACACTCTTCCGCCATGTTGTTCTGCCTCATCTCAAGTCCTGAGGAATGGACATTTGCTGTCTATGGACTGAGACCTCTGAAATTGTGAGCCCTCAAATAAACTTTCCCTGCTCTAAACTGTTCTGGTCAGGTCTTTTAGTCACAACAGCAAAAAAGCTGACTAAAACATGCATGAATTTTTCACCTAGTATTTGTTATTATAGTGAAAGATACAAAAGTATTTTGTATATACTATAGAAAAGTATTTACTAAAAGTATATACTAAAAGATACGTGTGTCGATGCGGAAATGATTACATTGTACTTTTTGCATATAGCTGAATATTAACAAGAATGAGAGAAGCCCGTGTTTTTCGACATGGAAAAGCTCCAAGTTATGCAAGGAGCAGCACCGTGGGTTAGTCACCATCTTAATATTTTATAAGGAGAGGAGTACTTACATCTAGAAACATACCCAAGACTTAGCTAACATTAATTGCTTCTGGAAAGAAGTTCAGGGAGACAAGAGAGACCTACTTTCACTGAATAACTTGATGGAAAACTTGCACATTCCACATTCATGAATTACTATTCAAATAAGGAATAAAAAGGCCTCTAGTCATTTTCTTTATTCTTTTAAAATACAACATCTAAATCAGATGAAGTGTCCAGTGACTTATTGAAGAAATATCAAATTCCTCTGCATGCTTCCTCCAAAGTCCTATGTTGGTGACCTGTCAGGGCTAACACGTCTGCAGTCAAGCCAGCAAACCCATTCAACAAGATTTTCAAGAAGTTCATTACCTGTCTGGCACAGGTAATGAACTTTACCTATTTGGTAAAGATACTCAGTTAAAATCTGCAGGGTTGGAGAAGTGGAGGATGGCTTCCTCTCATGGTATACCAACCTGATGAACCCTGCTACCTCTCTGATCTCCTTCCTCTCCCTACTCCACATGGAGACACCAGACACACTCTGGCCTTGACACAGGACCTTGGCACATACTCTTCTTGTTTTCTGGAATATTCCCTCCCCACATAGCCACATTTTTTTTTTTTACCACAATCTACCAATACCTCGAAGGCTCTAAAAAAAAATTATTCCAAAAAATAAAATTAAATTTTCAGATGAGGAATCTAAAGCATAATTTTCTTTAAGTGTTGGCCAAACCCCTGCTCTATTCTTTTTTTTCAAAATGCAGCTTTCTCTCATCTCTTACACCCAGCTAGTATCAAAGAACAAATGGGAAAAAGTTCTTTCTGGATAAAGGAGTCAAGGATGGAGAAAGAACTTGTGTCATAATGTTGAATTGTGTTGAAACTCACCAAGCTAATGTGTTACCTGTTTAGAAAAGGCATTTATTTTCTTGGTAACCCAATCATGAAAGTGAAAAAAAAAAAAACTATTTCAGACAGTACAGAGAATAACCCACCCAGGCTACAGAAGTGTCCTAAAAGTGAGGATAAGTTTACAGGAGTTATCTGATCCAGGAGTAGGAGAAGGACCTTGGCCCTCGTGGTCTTGCAGGTGGGATTTAGATCTAGCCAGACTTGGAAGGCCTGGGATTCAGCTTGCCCCTGTGCTGTGGATGGACACCTGGACCCTTGTCCACTTCGGCTTGCTGTGGGACTTCTCCTGCTTGTCTTCTCTGAGCCTCCCTGACCAGAGAAACAGCACTGACCTATGTCAGAATCATCAGGACAGAAAGAAGCCTCACCACTCCACCACTTCCAGACAGATCTGCTCTGAGGTCAGCACCCCCAACACTTTGGTTCTTTATGGGAGCCCCACGTCCTGCTAAGCATGAGTCACAAGCTCACCCATGGCCTTCACCTCCCCAGCTCTGACCCACAGAGAGGCTGGTGTTTGCTTTGGGCAGCAAGCCCAGTGCTCCACTGCCCAGACCCGCTGCCCTGGCCTCTCCCCACCATGGCTATTACCCAGAGAATCCAGAGCTGCTGTTCACTTCCTGTCACATCCACAGGATCCCCTGACAGCAGTTATGTGTTTTTGTGAATTGACACATAGCCTCCTGTCAGCCCAATGAATTATTTCTGGAATACAATTCTGATAAAGAAAATAACCATCTACTATTATTAACAGACCAAAAAAAGAAACAAATAAAAAAACTGTCAACCTTTAGCACACTCCATACCCATGGGCTTTTCCAGTCTGTAGTCTGGAAATTCTTCTCACAGTCTAAACTATTTCCTCCTTGAATCAAAACAAGACATGCATCTCCCCCTTGTTACTGGAAATGGAGATCAGTTTGGAAATAGTGTCCATATTATATATCTCCAAAGACTTGAGGGCCCCTCTTTGCTTTCTCTTCTCTAGAGTAAGAAATCTCTCTTATTGAAGCCCATGGCAACCATCCAATTTATTTCACTGTCCCCTTGATTTCGAAAAACTGTGAAATCAAGTGAGATTTTTTTAAAGTTGCCCTACTGATGCAAGTTCTGCTCTTCTTCTACAACTTAAAATTGCCTAATCACTACACCTCCTTTGCCTGTTAGATTTTAAGCAAACCAGGGAGCAAAGAAACAATGGCCTTTTTGAGCATCTGTTGCCGCTGACCCCTGGGTTACTTCTGAAGTGTATGCTTCCAGCATTTACCTAAAATTATTAAGTGCTTCAGGGACATTATTACAAGAGAGGGCAAGAAGAGTGTCAGCCTAATGAGGCGGCAGATGATATCTGCTGGTCTCCATCTGAAAAGTGGCACAGACCAGGCTGTGGGCTAATCTAGTCACCAAAGGCCCTTCACCCGTGGACAACAGAGCCTTTGTCTACACCTGAGAGGAAAGTGAGCTGCCTTCTTTCTAGTGCTAATAAGTTTAGGGGAGAGGGGGTTATGTTCCATGGGAAAGGAGGGCTCACCGGCTCCAGGGCAAGCAAGCAAAGCAAGGAGATCTAGGGGGCAATAAACCATTCCTTCCTGAGCTGGAACCCAAACCACCTTGCTGGAAGGCTGGGTCCTTGAGCTCAGAATTGCCAGTACTTTTGATGGCGCTTGACATGTAATGGGCCTTCATGTATGTTTGTCGAATAAATGAATGAATTGATTATTACAAATTTACACTTGGCTTCTGAACTTCCTGGTAACCAGAGAAAACAGAGAAATATCCTGGCTTGCACATTTTCCATATATGTATAGAAAAGAACTTGATTTAGAAGATGCAGTACTGCTAACATTGTTGGGACCGTGTTGAGACCATGCCTCAGTACATTCTTAAAATCCTCTACCGAAAGCCATGCAAAAGGCCAGAGCTCTTTGCTTTATTTGCCAAGTGGAAAGATCTATTGGTCACACAAGGATGGTCCCTTCTACAGACCTGCTTATGTGGCAAAAATCAAGGTGTAGCTTCTTCTCTGCATCCTTCCCAGCCAACATGAATATGCTGTAGGGACTCATTCATTCATACTAGCTGGCCTGAACTAGAAGAAGGTCACATATTCCCAGTGGTGGGCAACTCCCACAGAGTTGAATTTGGATTAAAAATGCATTCATGGTTTCTCAGGAAGTGGTCAGACTCCACTTGTTAAGGTGTACAACTAATTCTAGACTTCTTTTTTCTCCCTAGGCACATGGTTACCAATGACAAGAGACATAGTCCATGTATTCAAACAGGGGTACAGAGAGTACCAGAGAGAAACAAATGATGGGGTTTCAAAGCCTAATTTCATTAAATAATATCACCACACATACTCTGTCGACCCAGGAGGAAAGAAAAAAACTTCACCTTGTCCTGGTTACTCAGTAGAATAAACAGAAACTTAGAGGAGGCAAAAAGCTTTCTGAATTTTGGAATTTAATGATAATTTATAAAGAGTAAACGATCACTCCCTATATCCGGTCAGGAAGAGGTGAAACAGACATTGTCACATGTGATGCAAACTGCCCCAGAGAGAGTATACTTGAGTTTGAATAGGTATTGCTTACCCCTAGCAAGTCTAGTTCCAGGATCTGTTATAACAAAATAATAGAATATTTCTTTATAAACTGTAAAGATAAACGTATAGGAGCTTATTGTTATATATGCATAAATACCTACAAGTGTTATTTATGAAAAATAGGAACAATTTTAATGCTTATAATAGAAATTTGGTTAAATAGATCATGGCATATTTAAAAGACTCTACCGGCTATCTCACTCTCACATACACAATATTTATTAAGCATCTGCTCTACAAAGTTTGGTTCTTAGCACACGAGTTACCTCACATAAAATATACAAAAATTGCTACTCTTTTTCAGTTTATATTTTGCTTTATTGATTTTTAGTACCACGTATTGAACCCAGGCACACTTAACCTCTGAGCCACATCCCCAGTCCTTTTCATTTTTTAGTTTGAGACAGGGTCTCACTAAGTTGCTTAGGACCTCGGTAAGTTGCTGAGGCTGGCTTTGAACTCGCAATCCTACTGCCTCCGCCTCCTGAGCTGCTGGGATTATAGGTATGCACCACCATGCCCAGCTTCACATTATATTTTAAGTGTAATGTTTTCAAGCAAATTTGTAATTAGCAAATCCCAGAATGCAACATATTTTTGAAATAAGGGACACATATACTTCGGAGGCAAACATTTTCATATATATAGAAAATGACAGATGTGCTTTACATGAATCCTTTGCAATAGCTCTGAAGCTTCTTTGGGTTCCTTACATGCAGGTAGGAAGCCACTGAACTATTTTTAAAATAAAAAAAACACACGAGGCTGAGCTCTGGAACACACCCAAGTGGAGCCACTCCTGGCTTTGACATACACACTAATCACATGGTCCCAACGATGTACTTAATCTGGCTGATCCAGTTTCTCCTGACTCAGAGGATTACCATAACAGTTCAAGAAAAAAAAAATCTAAAACTCTTTATACAATGCCTAAAAAATAGCAGATGCTTAACAAATATTTGTTTCCTTCCCCTTCTCCTTAGAAGTCTTGGGATTCAGAAGATGTAATCACTCACCACCTTTCTCTACTAATTTATCATCTAAATTAAAAGAAAATATACCATTGAAACACTTAAAGAATCGTCCCTGCTAGATCAAAGGATTTTTCATTTTCCCGTCTCTCTTTCTTTCTCTGAACCCAAACACCCACAGCAAAACTCAATTAATCTTCTTTTCCTCAGTAAGAACGTCTTTGTATTTCTTAACTCTGTGCCCTCTTTGCAGAAGAAGCCTGTTAAAAAACATTTTTTAATTAAGCAGATATTAGCTGATCCTCACCTGTATTCACATTCATCTTCACAAAGCAATTATTTTCTCATAAAGCCTATAAGTCATCAAGGGCAGATGCCTCTGAAGAATCTGGAGGAGCCACACCCTGCTAAGGAGGTGCCCTTGCCATGGGCTTGCTATTGGAGGTTTTTGCTTAATTCACACACGTTACCTAATGCCTCAGTCTGAGAGTCCGGTAAAATCTTTCAGTAGAATATCTATTAGATAATTGCAAACAGAAAAACAAAATCCAGTAGCATAAAATAAGACTGCTCATGGACACATTACCATCTGAGAAAAGTTCTGACAGTGAATCTGCTAAGATGCTAACAAGGACCCAGAATATCAAGAGCCAGCACTGTGCAAAGTGCTGGTGATTGTGAGCTCAAGGACACAGTGCCAGCCTTTCAGAAAGATGCTAAATTAACAGCTAGTCATTACTGTGACTGAGATATACACAGAATACTCTGGGAGCCCAGAAAAAGGGTCCCCACTCAGCCTGAAGAAAAGTGGGATGTCAGGGAGAATCAAGGAGGGTATCCCCATAAAATGACATAAGGCACTGGCTCTGGTTCTTGGTAAATTATCTCTCATTTGACTTCTAATGTTTCTTATTTTTTTCTTTTAAAATGCTTTAAACCTCCTAGCCTGGCATGGTGGTGCATACCCATAGTCACAGGTACTTAAGAAGCTGAAGTGGGAAAATCAATTGAGCCTATGAGTTCAAGACGTGTCTGAGCAACATAGAAAAACCCTGTCTTCAAAAAAAAAGTTAAACCTTTTGGAAAAATACATATTTATTCATACACACACACACACACAGAGAGAGAGAGAGAGAGAGAGAGAGAGAGAGAGAGAGAGAGAGAGAACTTGCTATCCAATACTCTTTCACCTAACTGAATTTTCAAAAATTATGAAAAACAGAAAACATCAGGCATTCCAAGGAACCCTGGGAAAATAAGATATAACTGGTAGTAATCTTTAAGAGTTGATGGTTACCAGGAATATTTTCCATGATTCCTAAATAATTTTAGTTCAAAAGTATTAAGATATTTTATTAATTTAGCATATTCTCAAAACTTTGTCGGCTTCACTACCATTTATTCCAGCATGCCAACCCCAAGGACCTCGGTGGAGTAGCACTGGGCTGGTAGATAGTGACTGACCGTTCTACCTGGCTATGTGGTTTCAAGATGGACCCTGGCTTACTTCCAGATTTGGCTAATGCAAAGTCAACGCATTCCTTTGACTCCTCATACCCCAACTTTTCCTTCTGCCACATCATATACTCTGAGAGAATGGGGTTGCTGGCACAGTTTCAAGTTATATCAGTGATTCGAATCTATCCCCAAGCAAACCTGCTTTTCTTTCAGACAAATACTCCAGTGATCTGAACTGCAGAGGCAGTAAAACAACTCTGCATTTATGTAAGCATTCCCATCCCCCCAGGAATAGTTTTCTGTACCTACAAATACCTTTGAAGCAATGAAGAGTTTAATAGGTTGGAGCCTTTTTTTGTGGCTTTCTAAAAAGAATTCCACTTAATAGAAATATGATGAATATGGTGCTCAACAATGACAACAACTGCTTAAATAAAGTGCATTCTATGCATAATTCTTACTTAATATCAGCTACTTCATAAAACCATGGTAAAAAATAATATCCAATTTATACATCGGAATCAGCAAGGGTTGTGAGATGGGCCTTCAGGAAGAGGTGCAGGAGGGGCCGACTACATCCTCACTGTACTCTCTGCCCCAACCTTTTCCACCCTCAGGGCTCTCTGCCTCCTTTCTTCATGTCTGTGATGAAATGTCCCCTATCAGAAAGGCCTTTACACTTTTCTTCCAAATAGCACTCATCCCTCTTCCTTGCTTTTGTTCTGCTCTTTCTGGCTTCCTCTCCTCCTCCCTCTCTTCCTTCTCCCTTCCTTCCTTCCTTCATTTTTGCAGAGCACAGTGCTTACCACCAGGAACACCTCCTCCCTCAACCTATCATATGCCCCAGAAAGCAAGGGCTATGTCTGTCCATCACTCCCCTGCCAACATCTAGCACCAAGTGGACATTTAGTAAATATTTGCCGTATTAATTTTTTAAAAATTTTACTCTTCATTCACATTCAATCCTTGCATCTCCACACTAAAATACTAAAACCAAAGCACACTGAAGGTAAAAAGAGCATTTCCCAAGCTTCTTTTCTGCCTAATTCTTGCAAAGAGCAGCACCCATTAGCCGAATCTGCATCAGCTGACTGATGCAAATTCCTAAGAAGTTCTGCTAATCCTATAAGGATACATCTAGAATCACATCTCACAGACCAATATTTGAAGGTGTTTTGGCTTAGTGCTTCTGACACTCTTTATTTTTTTTACCTTTATTTTATCTATTTATTTTTATGTGGTGCTGAGGATCAAACCCAGGGCCTCACACGTGCTAGGCGAGCACTCTGCTGCTGAGCCACAACCAACCCCAGCCCCTCTGACACTCTTTAAATGCATGGTTCTTAAAATGTTCTCCAGGAGTTTTTCTACAGAAGGAGAAATCAACAACAGTGCAAACTAGAAATTAGACAAATTTATACTGACACCCTTCCCAGCATCTAGGCTAATGGAATGGAGGAAATGTATAACGCCCAACAATTATTAATGACACTGCATCCCTGGGCCTTATTAACCCTTCCACGCAGCCCCCATTTCATCAAGACTCCTCTGCAGTTCAGAATCTCTCCAAAAGCATTCACCTTCTTGAATGAGTCATTATAGGACCCTTTAAATTTTGTTAACTTTGGCTAAAGAGAAAACAACCCAGATGGGCACAGAAAGGAGATTTTTGATCCACTAAGTCATTGGGGTTCCAGAACCCAGTAAAAAGAGAGCTAGATCACCGTAACTCAATAAGCAGTATAGTTCCTGATCCATAATTGCTCTTGGTCCATCCCTACAATGGAATGTACCATTGGACAAAAAAATTTAAATATATACATAAATAAAAACATTAGTCCACAAAAACTGAGGGGATTGAGCAGGCTTAATTCCAAGCCTGAGTATTCTATCCTGGCACTTGCTAACAAAGAGTTCTACTAAACTGTCTTCCAAGGGGCAATGAAGCAGAGCCTTGCAATTCTTTCAACAAGCTACTGAGAGTGGAGGCTAATTTAATGGGGCAGGGCCAAGTGCAGTTAGCAAACTGCACATCTGTAAGATGGAAATAAGTCGTCCAAGGCTTCAGCAGTAACTCTCCTGGCTAAGCAGCTCTCAAAGGGTTTCAAAGCCTTTCTCCTCCTAGGTGTGTAGCTGCCAAGGAATTCATTTCCATGTGCAGAAAAAGATAGGCAGCCAAAACATGGGCTTTCCCCAGTGCCCACTGGAGCTGCCAGAGATTGAGATATTGAGCTGTATCCAACCCTTTCCCTGGAGGAAAAAACACATGGAATCATGTTCAACTTGTTATTAACCTATGTACCTTTTCTAAGTCCCTTTCCCTTCGCCCAAACAGAAATCAAATCATGGTACATGGAGGGAGAGTGCCTTTCCACATCAGCCTTTGAATGTAAGGCTGCACAGGCTGCCTGAGTTCCATCACCGCCACGTCCACTAGTTGCACACAGAAGACAGGCATGGCTCTGGGAAACTAAAGTTTGCAAGACTTGGAAAAATGACCTTCATTCTAGGCACCGTTCTTCTTTAAACACACAACGGTTGAAACTCATTGGCCCTATCTCATTTGATTCTATGCAACACGGCCTTGACTGAACTAAGTCTCTGCTTCTAGAAAAGGCAGTCCTGTGCTGAATTATCTTTGGTGTAAATGTTCAAGTCACACGGGAGACCAACTCAGGAATTCCAGCCCTGGGGTCGCCTTTTCACAACGTCCCCATCCTTTGATTATCAAATTTAGGGAGGAGAGAGGTGGCCCCCATTTGGGCCCCCCACGAAGGCCTGAGGTGGGCCCTTTCTAGCCCAGGGCTTATAAATTCTTATGCAGGAGACATGTAGTCTGAAGTTACTAGTGGTCTCTATTTCCTTCCCCAAAATGCTTCCCTTTTCTTCTCTCCCTCCTCTTTTATTTTTCTCACATTTTCTTACTCTTTGTCTTTTCCTCCCTCTTTTTCATCTCTTCTCAGATGGTCCTGCCAAATACAACTAAGGAGGTAATTTAGACCCATTAGTGACCCATACAAAAAAAAAAAAAAAAAAAAAAAAAAACAAGAAATTGCTGCTTATCTTCAGTGAACAGACCCACAAGATTAGAACTCAAAGCTATCTGAAGCACTTTCATATTGACAACATTAAGAAAGCTGTAATGTAAAAGCCTCAGAGACTAAATGAATTCAGGATCACAAATTAAGATCCACAACGGCCTTCATGTCCAAACAGTCTAAGATACAGCTTTGTGTTGAACAGTCTTCCATAAAAAAGTTGTTACGGTTAGAGGAAGATAACAAAACCATGGTATTTAACTGATGAGAGCAGCATAATCCCTGAGATTAATGAAACTCTAGATCACAACTGTTAGCTACATTTTTGCTAAGCATGAGTAGCTCATGTGGTGAGGATCTACACTTCAATCAAAATATCTCCTCTGCATCCACTTGTGAACCTAATACTCATAACAACCATGTGATTAACAAAAGCAGCCTCGTCCAGGAGGGTTGCCAATGGCGGGCAGAAGTGTGGCATATCCAAACAAATGAACATGGAAAGGTATCATTATGATGGGTGTTGTAGACATTTGGGATAAAAGGCTTTTAAGTAAGTAGGAGGTTTAAGAGTGGGGACCAGTTGTAGAGGTCCTTAGGCTTAATAACCTCTCTTAGCCACAAACTAGATACAAGAAAGACCCAAATTTTGCACAGCATCCTCTTGTCCCCAAGTGGAAAGATCTGGTAGTGGATGCAGATTTTCCATATCAGCAGGAACTGGGAGGAAAAAAGTCAATTACCTCTCCCCCTCTACTATAATTCAGTGGAACCAGGACTGATACCCTCTCTCAGATGCAGAAAACTGTGGTTTTGAACAAGCACCTTGAACTTGACCTCCAGGAGTAAAACAGAATGTAGAAGGTAGCGAATATGGATGACTGATTTTGGTCCCTCTCTGATGTATTACCCCATGGATGCTTGTCCAGCTGAAGACTCATTATGGTACGGCTATAGGACACAAACCAAAACACTCTGATGTCCAAATTAAAACAATGTTCACCCCGCCCTCTCCTTCCCTTGAAGGCTTTTTTTCCTAGGACAACACAAAGCAATACATTTGGAAACTTGTCATTTTGGTAGTGGAGATAATCAATAGGGCAGCAAAAACTGTCCTCAGCAATAATTTCATGGTGGAACAAAGCTGCTGGCTGCAGCCAGAGTAAATCCAAGGCAGAAAAAAAAAAAAAAAAAAACACGGGCTGATCTTAAATGTGGGGAGGAAAGAGCTGTCACTCAAGAGTCCTGACCAGTTGGCCTGTAAGGGCAGCATGTAGGGAGGAAGGGGCTGCACCCACTACACTCGAGCTCAAGGCCAGCAGCCTTCCAGCTCTGGATCAAAGGTGGAGGATGGAACAGAAGCAGAGTCTTGGAGAGCAAGAAAAAAACAAAAACAAGAAATAAGGAAGCCACTTTTTTCACAAAAGGGAAAATGGATCAAGAAGGACTGAGACAACTGCAAAATAAAGAAGTTGGCAATATTGGCGCTCAGCATCCCCACACCTCTTATACACACTGGCCCTGTTGGCAGGTCCCGAGCCACTGAAGAGCAATGCCTGAGCCACCAGGCATTGAGCTAGGCATGAACAGTGCAGAGATGACTGCTTAGCCAGGAGGCCTTGCCTTACCATGTGGTTCTACGTACGACTTTTCAACTTAATGAAATGTGAATATGATTTGCATTCGGTTGAAACCACACTTTCAGTTTTGAATTCTGAACTTTTCCTGGGCTAGCAAAATGTGGCAGGATATTCTCTCGTGATCCTGGACAGCAGCAGCTAACAGTAGCTCCCCGTCTGCCACACCATCACCAGGAGAAAGAACTGAGACCCTACGGTGGACTGTGTCGCTCATGTATTTGGTAGGTTAGGTATATTAAATTAATTTTCAGCTTAAGATATTTTCAGTTTATGATGGCTTTCCCTGGGCTTAACCCCGTCATCCAGTGAAGGAACATCTGTGCAGTCTCTACTCTGTAAACAAAACCCCACCACGAAAGCTGGATAAAGTCCACTGTGCTTCTTGTCTATTCCATCATGAGCACCACCAGCCGGGAATGCGGCCAACATCATAGGGAAGGCCTGTGCCCCTAGACTGCACTCTGCTCATCACCCCTTCCCAGGGGTAGTAGATACACTCACTATTTCGCCATTGGAGCTCCATTCCACTGACTTAAAGATGATGTCTATATAGAGCCAAAATGAGGAAAGCCACATGGCCTACTAATCATTTATGCTTCTGTAGGAAGGATTTCACTACGTCCTTCCCAAAGACAAGATTTCCAGATAGAGAGTTTGAATGCTGGTTCTGGGGTCACAGCATGTATGTAAGGGCAGTCCAGGCCCAGCACTTGTCCTAATCCCTTCAGGCCGCACTCCCAAGTGACATCCTGATTGCTACATTTTGTATATTGTTCATCTCAAGCTTTTAAAATTGCTTCTACTCTAGTAATTTCACCTGTTATGGCCGTTAGAGCTTTTTTTCTTACTTCGATCTTAGAAGTGATGGCTTTTTCAGAAACTTCCCTGAAAATAAGATTTGCTTGTTGTTGCCTTGCACATCCCTGATAGATAATCAGCAGGCAATCTCCTTGTGTTTGAAGGACATCATCTAACTGCAGTTTTAGGAAGCATGCAACTGACCTCCAAACTTCCATTTGCCCTTTGCTATTTACCTACCC
Source organism: Spermophilus citellus (assembly GCF_964194105.1). Taxonomy (NCBI): domain Eukaryota; kingdom Metazoa; phylum Chordata; class Mammalia; order Rodentia; family Sciuridae; genus Spermophilus; species Spermophilus citellus. The sequence goes on along the minus strand of NC_138192.1, from coordinate 54,397,796 downwards.
CACATTGCATTGCAACTAATCAGAGATAATTCATCATTTTCATCAGAAAAGAGATAACATTCCCCAGGTGAGTTCTCTTTCTCTCATTCATAAGGTTAAGTAAGGCAGGTGGCCTACATAATTCTCATCAGATTTTCTTCTTGTATACAATCAAGGGGATCAGAACACCATGCAGGATTAAAAATAGAACAGTCTCTCAAACAAAAAATAAAAGGCAGGTGATACAGTCTTCATCAGCTCATCCTTATGCACTTGAGCAACAAATAGATGCACAGCCTTTCACAATGCATCCTGTTGCAATTTGGTTGATACAAAAGGCTCTGTAATTGCTCTATGAAATTTTGACTTGTTTTGAAAGGTTAGTTTTAAAAAGAGAACATTCAGGAAATGCTTCACATTCAAAGACCCTCTTGCCACTATTCAACAGAAATTACCAAGTGCCTGACATATTCCTTTCAACAATTTCTAGGCAGAGGAGGCGAAGATTGCCTTGATTAGCACCAAATAAAACCCACTTCTATCTCCACTCTCCATCCTTCGGAGACTCTCTCCATTAATTACACTGGCTGCCCAAGATAGTGGGCAGAGATGCAGCACCCATAACAGAACCAGGACAAGGACAGTTTTCAGAAAGTACCCCTGGAGTCCATGATGTGAATATACAACGTGAACCAAACAAACAGCTCTACTATTAAGAATAACCTACAGGAGATTTCAAATGCTACCCCCCAAAAAAAAACACCTCCAAATGCTAGTCTCATGCCTCTGTTAAGTCATCTGGAAAATGCAATTTAATTCCAAAGAAACTTACATATGGTAGGAATGAGCAGGTAGAATAAAAAATATAAGATACAATCCTGATTTTTCAAGAAGCATAGGACAGCAATATTATATCCAAGTGGAAAGAGCAAAAAGATTTTAAAGGTAGTAGGTTGTAATTTTTTAAATAAAGAAATAATATGAATGATATGTGTTAGTTAAGAACACATCTTTTAAAGGAATTAAATACCTGAGTAAAATGTATGACTTATTTTTTAGAAAACAGCCAGCTACAGCAACCGCTCGGAATTTTAAAATACATGACATGAAAAAACAAAACTCCTTGCTGTAGAAGGTATCATAAATTCACCTCATCTTTGAAAAGACATAAATAAAAATTTAAAAAACAATCAGTGACCTAGGCAGAACTATAGTTTGAAGACACGCCTCTGGCCAACAACCTCAAGACCACAAGGTAAAGGTGAAATGCGGGGTTGTAGGGCAACATTATATTCTGTCAACCAAGAGGGCTCAGCCTACACTCAAGTACAAGCCAGTGCAACTGGAAGGAGAGAGGAACTGGACATCCTCTCTAGAGATGAACTTTTCTGCTTCTAGCCCCATAATCTGCAAGGCCCTACTGCTATGATAGAGGAAGTTCCTGTATAAATACAATAAGCAGACTTTATCATGCATTTCTGACCACAAAATAAAATGTAAAGAAAATGTCCCAAGAAAGTGTATACATAGGGCGTAGGGGTGTAGCTCAGTGGTGGAACACATGCTTACCATGAACAAGGCCCTGTGTTCGATCCCTAGCACCAAAAATTTTAAAAGTTCACACACACGTATTCCTACACACACATGCATATATACACACATGGAAGGGAGGGAGAGAAAAGGGAAGGGGAGAAAAGCAGGAAACTAGGAAATATAAGATAAAATAAAAATGGTAATTGGCAAGCACATATACAAGTCAGGTTTGCCCTGGGAGCAGACTGAAGATCAGGCCCTTCCCACGGTGAAGCAGCAGCATTGAGACTTGTGCAGTAAACCAAGACCCTTGAAAGTTGCTAAAACTGGCCCAGGTCAGGCCTGTTCCCAAGATCAAGGACACAAGAAATGCAAATCCCTGGAGGAAAACTCTCAGTTCAAGCTCTCAATATTGCTATAAATTAAAGTTAGCCAAATTATAAGCTCTCAAAAGAATTCTTCAACTTAAGAAAACAAAACAGCATAAATGTGTATTGGCAGAATTAATGAACAATAGAACAATATCTTCAATTATCAAATATTTAGTATTCTCAAATATAGAACACTACTGTATATAAAATATTTCATGTAATAAAATATGGAATTAAAAACAAACAAAAGGAAACAAGTAAAAAAATAAAAAACCAGGAGGATTTGCAAACTAGCCAAAGACTACTTTTGGAAATCAACAAGGAAAATACAAAACATTGAAATTAAAAACTCAATGGATGGGTTTAACTTCAGATTTACACAAAGAGTATTATTGACCTGATAAGAGTTATGAAAAAAAAAAAGCGATCAGACTGCAGTAGAGAGAGATAAAGAGATGGAAGATATTAAAAGGCTACTAATAATCAGGAAGAGTGGAATAAAAATCAGAGAATGGAGATGATACAATTTTGAGATACAATGGCCAAGAATTTTTTCAAATTGATGAAAGACACCAATTCAAAGAGGAAGAAGACATACTCTATCCCAAGCAAAAGAAATAAAAAGTATGCCACATCTAGATACATTGAAGTGAACACTGTGGAATTCCAAAAGCAATGACAAAGTTATAAAAGCAGTCAGGAAAGCGATCAACAATGAGATTGCAGACTTCTCAATGCCAACAACTGAGGTCAGGAGACAGCAGTTACTCTCCAGTGCTAGGAGAAAATAACTGGTAACTGGAGTACCCAATGAAGCTATTTTTTAAGAATGAGAACAAAATAAATGATTTTTCCTTATAAATAGAAACCAAACTTGCTATCAACAGAACTTCACTCAATTAATTTCTAAAGAACATATTTAAGGAGAGAAATGAACCTAGACAGAAGGCTTGGCATACAAGGAACAGGAAAGTTGGTAAATACATAAATAATTTTTTTAACTATTTTTTTTGGCGGGGAAGGGGTAGTGCTAAGGGTTGAACCCAGGGCTTCAAGCATGCTAGGCAAGTGCTCAACCACTGAGTTACATCCTCAGCCCCATTATTCAGGTATTGAATTAGGATATTTTAAAATGTATGTAGAAAATAATAAACCTACTATACTGTGTGGTAAAGAAGTTCAAACTTGGGCTGGAATTGTAGATCAGGGGTAGAGCACTTGCCTAGCACATATTAGGTACTGGGTTCTATCCTCAGCACCACATAAAAATAAAGAAATAAAATAAAGGTATTTTGTTCAACAAATATATATATATATATATATATATATATATATATATATATATATATATATATTTTTTTTTTTTTTTTTTCAAAAAAAGTTCAAACTGAAATACTGCACCATAGCATATATTTCAGGGAAGGATGGTTTTAACCAAAGTGCTCATGTTATTTAGAAATGGGAGTTATGATAGTGCTTGGCTTAATTCAAGGAGGGCAGGAGTTGGGGTGGGGGGTGCTACTTACCTGGACTAGCCCCAGGACTCCTCTTCCCTCCCATCCTAACCCTTTCTAAGCCTGCCCCTCCCTGTCACGACTGGGTAATGTGATTGGGTTTGGGGGAAGTCGATCTATATCGTTTCCAAACAGAGTGAAATTTCTGGAAGGGTCCCATGGCCCCTGGAGGCAGGTGGTTTCTCTGAGAGAGGAAGAGAAGCTCTGGGCAAAGAAAAGTCTTCCAGTGGGAGGAAAGACAATGTTTTGGCAGCTGAAAATTTCAGCCTGTCTAAAAAGTAATCTACTTATCCTAACTGGATGCCAGGCGTGGCTTTGTTTGTGGAGGGCTTTGTTGGGGCGAGGTATTGTTTGAACTTCAGCAAACAGGCTGGGAGATTAGTGATTTATAAAGTTACTGCCTGCACTGGTTGGCCAAGATGTGCTGGATTTTGCCAACAGAGAGGATTGGGGTGGTGGAATGAGGTGCCATGAAAAGTTTATATTCGACTGGGAAAGTCCAATCCCCTCCTGAGATTTTTCTGGTAGATGCTCAACCTGTACCGACTTCTGAGAAAACTATACTTCAAAGGCTTCCTTGATTTGAGTGTTGGTTCTGGGCTCTAGGAAAATTATCCAAAGAAGCTTCTTGTGACCAGGTCTTAATCCTTTTCCTGACAACTTGGGCAATGGGGTTGGCAGGTGAGGAGGGACATGAGAAAAGCATTGGGGAGGAGCGACACCATAACTAGAATCATAACTCGTGGAATTCAGGCTCCTTTTCACATAATCCTAAAGCAAACAAATAGAAAGGTCAATTGGCCAGAGAAAAACTGCCTAACACATTTCTGTGTTGGGTGCAAATTGTTTATAATCTGTTACTTATATAATCTGTATGTCTGATGAACTTCATTAGAGGAAGTAGCAATAGCAGTAATAATTACTGTCCTGCAGCCGCAACTTCAGAAGCACTAGAAGTGATTCCATTCTTGTGGGTTGCTAAGGACAAAAGCTGTTGCCTAGTTGAGAATCCCAGGTTACTCCAGCATGCACACCTGTTCATGGGATCATATGATCCTCATTATATAATGTGTTTTATAACCCCACCTAAAGAACAGACCCAGGCACTTAACGCCAAACACACCATCACCTGGGTTTGCCACATGCATACAGTTGCCAAGTGTTGATCTCAATTATCTGCTATACACAGAGAAGACAATGTTCTCTGCTCAACAGAAATACTGTTGCTGATAAGTACAAGGCAGTTTGCCCCAGAAACAAAGAGAACAATGTATTGTCTCCTCCAAGAAGTACTGCAGCTATGAGCCACAACCTTGGAGAGGTAGTGCAGTGAAGAATTAAAAAGAAGAGGTAGTCTTTAATGTTTTCAACAAATGGAGTTCATACTTCAGAAAAGCAGTTAATACAAGAGTTCATGATGCTGCTTGGTTATGACAAAAAAAGAATAGCTCTTGGATTCCACAGGAAAGAGTCCATAGGTATAAAACCATAAAGCAGGGCTGGGGATATAGCTCATTTGGTAGAGTGCTTTCCTCCCATGCACAAGGCCCAGGGTTCAATCCCCAGCACCACACAAAAATAAATAAATAAATAGAAGCAGAAAGAAAATGAACCAGTGGATCCTATTGGCCAATACCATAGGGCTGTTCCTAAATATGTGCTTCTAGATCAGCCAAAACCTCGTGAATTCTTGGGGTGAAGATTCATAAAGTCCTTAGAGAGCATTTTTTTAAAGTTCTTTTCTTTCTCCCTTCCTCCCTGTCTTCCTTCCTTAAATCATTACATGAAGGCCAAAATTACCCGATTAGCACCCTCCCCTCCACACACGACTTACACAACTTCAATTATGTACAGACCTTCTTTAAAGGAAAAAATGTTGCCTTGGATTCCTTGGTGCTAATTCTCATTATTAGTAAGTTAGTTAGAAAACAACAAACATAAAACCAGGGCCAAGATCCTTAGATCCATGGCCCTAACCTCTAAATAAAAGAATGTGCATAAATAAACAACCCAAACTACAAGACTGATAATGTTCACATCAATCATATAAAATTAACATGCTAGGTGATGCTCTGCTTGGAACTACACTGTTGCTCCAGTGGGACAGACAGATGGTGCTAATCACTGTGGCATGGCTCCTTTTGATCTCAGCAAGTATTTCCTTCGAGATTTCATGAGATGATTGGATTATTCCACCATTTACCTTAAAAGAACCTTTCTTCATCAGCCTGCTCTGTGCACATTTGGTCTCTGTATGTGAATATGTTTGGGATCAGCCCACTCCCATTATTTCTTAAGACCCTCAATACTAACAGTGGTTCTACTTGATGATATTTTGGCTTTAGTCCCAGGGATGGAACCCAGGGGTGCTTAACCATTGAGCCACATCCCCAGACCTTTTTTATGTTTTAAGACAGGGTCTTACTAAGTTGCGTGAGGCCTTGCTAAGTTGCTGAGGCTGGCTTTGAACTCACAACCCTCCTGCCTTAGCCTCCCGAGCTGCCAGTATTTTAGGCATGTGCCACCAAGGAGTGAACACAGAGCCCACTGGTGTGTGACTTGTTCTAGAACTGAGTGCTCCTTCACAAGCCCCCAGCCCCCTCAATGTGACCAGTTTTCAAAATAAAGGAAATGCAATAGTTAAGGCCTTGGGTAGGGAAGAGGTGTGAAATACGATCCACACTTGAGACTGAAACAGACTCTCCATCGCTATTGTGCAAGGGTGCTTTTTGTTTCCCGTGTTTGCCATTTGCCCCTCCACATCACCAGCCCTAGATTCACAGTCTGCCCTGCTCTGTGTCCCAGGAGGGTGACCCCTGAAGACAATGTCAACCAGGTTCCTGTGGTTGAACCAGGGCATGTCTGTTTGGGTCAACCGTTGGGAGGCTCTAACAGGAAACTGGAGGGAAGGAGGAGAGGGAGATTGAGGTGCCCCTGGGGCTTCCCACCTGCCCCAGTCCCTTGTCTCCAGCCCCCATGGGCTCCACTTTTTCCACAGCTACAGCTCCTCATAAAACATTATGTCCTTCCTTCTGTCCCCTCAGCCTAGGGCTGGCATGGCTTTCCATGGCTGCAGTTCTTTGTTCTTCAATGCTGCCCAGGGCAGCCCTCCATTGAGCCCTCTTCATCTGAACCAATGGAGTGAACTGTGCGACCTGCTGGAACCGTTACCGCCATCCAACTTGGTCAGACAAATCAGCACCATGTGAACTCTAAGTGGCTGATTAGACGCTCAAAAATTAACACTCTAAAAAAGAATAAAAACCATACTCACTATCTCTCAGAAAAATAAACCCATGCAAACCCATGAAGGGAAATCATAAACAACGGAAGTGTTTTGTCGGGTTATTGTTGGTGGGTTGGTTGGTTTTGTTTTTGTGGGGTTTTTGTTGTTGTTGTATGTCAGCCCCCCACCCCCTTTTCTTTTCTTTTTTTTTTCTTTAAACATAACCTCGCTAAGTTACTGAGGGCCTTGCTGAGTTGCTGAGGATGCCCTCAAACTTGTTATCCTCCTGCTTCAGTCTCCCGAGTCTCTAGGATCACATGTATGTAATACACCACCATGCCTGGCTTGAAAGTGGTCTTGACTCTCTAAATCCATCTTGAAAAATCCACTTAAGAAAACAATGCTTTGGAAAATGAAGAAGTTTATTACATTATCATCTTTTATAGCAGAGGATATTTTGGAAACAAATTAAGTGACCAGCAGGAAGAGAACCATTAAATTGTGACATATCAACTTGATGAATTATGAGGCCACCACAAAATATTACTGTTAAAAATCTGTGTAGCAGGAAAAAAAAAAGTTTAAATCAATAGTGATAAATAAACAGATATTTGAACATGCATCAGAATTTTAATTATGTAAAATACATATGCAGGCATCTAAAGCTGGATAAAATTTCATCCATGAAAACTTGTTGGAGGACTCAAATTCTAAGTACTATATATTTCTTTTTTAAGATTCCCTAAGAAATAGCCCCGGGTGCAATGGTGCACGCCTGTAATCCCAGCAGCTCAGGAGGCTGAGACAGGAGAATTGCAAGTTCAAAGGCCAGCCTCAGCCAACAGCAAGGTACTAAGCAACTCAATGAGACCCTGTCTCTAAATAAAATATAAAATAGGACTGAAGATGTGGCTCAGTGGTCAAGTGTCCCTGAGTTCAATCCCTGGTACCCACCCCACCCCCCAAAAAATGATACCCTAAAAATAAGGCAAAAGAAATCAAACCAAGTGCATAATATAATATCCATGGCTACAGCTACTGATAGCAGGGTGCATTCTGGGAGACAGGCTCCTCAAGACTAATTCTGCCTTCCAATCAACAAGCATCTGTACACAGGACATTCAACCTCAGTCTCCATTTCTTACCCCTGCAGTAATATGACAACTGACCCACTCATAAAAAATGTGAAGTTAATAAAATGTGACTGCAAAATGGTTTTTGTTTTCATATGCATCCCTCACTGTGTGTGTTAACTGTCTGCTGACTCTAGCTGAGACAATTTAAAACAAAGGCATTTTCTTAAACAATTTGGTAGTGCAGTGCTTGTGAGCTCTGTTTCAGAGATTGCACACTTTCATTAGGAAGGGGTAAGATGAACATTGTCATTTGGGGGCCTTCATTGGAGGTTTTGAAATATGTTTCATGTGCCTCCTTAAAGAGAGCCTATTTAGCAGCGTGATAACAGATTGATGGCCATGACCTTCTTCACATTCTTCTAACTCCTGTTCAAAGAAATCAAGGCTCTTGCTGCTCATGTCTATGGGCTGGGTGCCAAGGTGATGTAATGAGGGCTACATATCATCCCTCACTCTCAAGATCATCATCCCAGTTCATCATGAATGTGTTAATGCCACCCAAAAACATGTTGAGGGAGGAGTAAATCCAAGAAAAACATGCTCTCCCCATTCCCAAGGCCTATTTTTTTTTGAATAGCGGTTGTCAAAAAAATAACAATGTATTCATGTTGAAGACAAATATGACATTATATTGACATTAGAACAAAGTGTTCTACAGACCTAAAGCTCTTTGTGCCTTAATTTAAAACTGATTATTTGATAGCTTCCTAAATTATACATTTTCACAAGCTTTCCCAACCTAAAACATTCATTGGTCTAGAATGAATATATATATAAATTTGAAATATTGATATTTCCACTCCACAGCCAAACAGACGATAATTTTCTTTAATTTCCCATTAATTCTAATGTATTACCTAGATAGGCTGCTATTGTTTTAGCAGGGTAAGGATTAATGGGCAGGTGCTTTGCTATAACCTGAATAAGAAATAGAGAAATTATACATGATTCATTTTCTTACTTCTCTGTACTGACTAGTATTAATAACTGTGCCATCTTACATTTATAAAACAATTTTCAGTTTCAATTTGTTTTCCTATCTGGTATTACATTTTCCTGGATCTTTTACCTTTGATGGATCCTTCCAAATAATACACAACTCCACTGTTTTTCAATTTTCTGATGCCCAAACCCTACTGGGGTGAGGTAGGGAGTTGTATCAGTGAAATACAGTAAGAGGTAGTAAACTAATCTTGGTGTTTGGAGACAGACATGGGTTCAACTCTCAGCTGAACCATTTGCTACATGACCTTGGATGAATTACTCTATCAGTTTTGTCATATTTAAAATGAGGGAAATATCACCTTGTTATGGGAAGCCATTCTCCCACGTGAGTGGGCGACTCCCGGTTTGGGTCTGAGGCGTTCTGGCTGTGTTGGAACTTTCCCGGCCCTCTCCTGATGAGAGAACCCGTCTGTGTGGGGGTGTGACTGACCACTGACCCGGGGGCCCAATCACTGACCCTGACCTTAGAGTGCGGCCCCCCCTCAACCTTCATTGGATGGAATTCTCCCCTGAATTTCTTGTTCCCCAATAAAAGGCTACTCCCGGGCGTGCTCTCTCTCTCTTTCCTGCTAGCCCTGAGTAATCCTTGCTGCCCTGCCAGGCGGTTAGAGGTGGGAACCAGAGAGGGGAGCCGTCTCGGACCTGGTCATAGAAATAAGGTAAAAATGAGTCTGTGTGTTTTATTTCGATCTCTGCTAGCTAACTTTTATGCCAAGAACCTCATTAATGAAACCATTGCGCTGGCCGCATGGTGGACCTTGTATCAATGGCCTTTGGGAGGACTAAATAAGATGTAACGTGGGCTGGGGATATAGCTCAGTTGGTAGAGTGCTTACCTTGCAAGCACAAGGCCCTGGGTTCAATCCCCAGCACCACATAAATAAATAAGTAATAAGTTGTAACTTAAGGATTTCATTCCTAGCTAGCACCTAGCAAGCACTCAACAGCTAGAGCAGGTATTGATTGCTATTACTAGCATCTATTTCTACTCTGCATTAAATATTTTCTTTCCCTGTCTGATTTATTTTATTTAAACTATTTGGATTCAGAGAAGTATGTAAGAAGTGGGAAAATCAAGAAATATCAAAGTTAGCCTCAGAAGGTACTATATCAGTTCAATCTCAGATACTTTCTTTCCTCGGGGCCTTACTTGAGTAAACAGTACACAAAAATTTATCCATTTACTTTCTGTTGAGTTGGTGTGAAGTTAATAGGACTTTGTATAAATCCAGTATTCATCAGTTGGTATTCCAATACTCTAAGCTTCCTATACCTAAGAAAATATCTCAAACAAATAATGTCCTTTGCTTACTGTGGCAGCCAACCTCCACAAGGGCCCCCAATAATTCACCTCCTGGTATTCAGACCTTTGGAAGTCCCCACCCTCAACACATATGCTGAGGCAGAGATGGTCAATTACATGGACAATTAGAATTAGATTGAAGCAATGATGTGTGGCTTTGGAAGCTAAGTCAAACTGGAGTTTCTTCCTTGGCCTCTTGGATCACTTTCTCTGGGGAAAGCTAAGAACCAGGAAGAAACCTACATAAAGAGGGACCAACATTCCAACACCAAATGCCACCTTAGAAATAAATTCTCCATCCCCAGAACCCATTAGATGACTTCAGCCTGATCAATATTTGTTTAAAACTGCATGAGAGATTTTGGTTCAGAACTGCCCAGCCAAGCAACTTCAAATTCCTGAATCACAGAAACCATGTCAGATAATGACTGATTACTGGGTTTGTTTTTTTTTTAACCTCCAAATTTTGGAATTCTTTTTTACGTAGCAATGACTAATTATTGTGGTAAAAAGGGTAATTTAGCAAGAATATGAATTGGAGTAACTTGTCCCTTCACCATGTAGCTACATAACCCAAAGAACGTGGCCAAACAGTGATGGATGAACAACACAGCCCTGTTCTACAAATGGAAGTAGTTTTAATGTAGAGACCACTCTCATATTCTAAGCACAACTATTTCACACCTGAATAAATGATCAAAATCCCACACTAATGTCAAAAGTCTTTTAAAAATTATATATTTGGGATTTCATTAAAAATGTAAATTCCTTATATGAAAAACTGTAAATAAACTAAAAATCTAATAACTAATGAGGAAAATTATCAGCAATGTAGGATAGAAAGGGTTACTACTCTCTCCATAAAAAAAAAAGTATAGAGCAATCAAAAGAAACCATTTAATAGTAAGACAGAGAGTAGACATGTCTGAGAGATTCAAATTAAAAATGATCAGTCCAAAAACTGAGCTCTTGCAGGGCATGGTGGCACACCCCTGTAATCCCAGCTCAGAAGACTGAGGCAGGAGGATAGGGAGTTCAAAGCCAGTCTCAGCAACAGTGAGGCACTAAGTGACTCAGTGAGACACTGTCTCTAAATAAAATACAAAATAGGGCTGAGGATATGGCTCAGTGGTTAAGTGCCCCAGTACCTACCCACCCCACCCCAAAAATCTGAGCTCTAGAGCAATCTAGCATTTAGAATAAGAAAAAGGAGGATTCAGCAAATACCAAGGAGTGACCACTGAGACAAGAGAAAAATAAGAAAACTCTAGGGTCCAGGAAACCGACTACCAAAGGGAGTTTTAGTCCACTTTCTGTTGCTAGTAACACAATATCACAGATTTATAACACAGTTATAAAGAAAAAAGGATCTCTCACCATGCACAAAACTTAACTCAAAATGGATCAAGGACCTAGGAATAAATCACAGACTCTGCATCTAATAGAAGAAAGAGTAGGTCCTAATCTGTATCATGTGGGATTAGGCCCCAACTTCCTTAATAAGACTCCTATAGCATAAGAATTAAAACTAAGAATCAATGAATGGAATGGAATCAAACTAAAAAGTTTCTTCTCAGCAAAAGAAACAATCTGTGAGGTGAACAGAGAGCCTACATCCTGAGAGCAAATCTTTACCCCTCACACATCAGATGGAGCATTAATCTCTAGGGTTCATAAAGAACTCAAAAAGCTAAGTACCAAAAAAACAAATAACCCAATCAACAAATGGGCCAAGAACCTGAACACACACTTCTCAGAAGAGGATATACAATCAATCAACAAATATATGAAAAAATTCTTATCATCTCTAGCAATCAGGGAAATGCAAATCAAAACCACTCTAAGATATCATCTCACTCCAGTCAGAATGACAACTATTATGAAGACAAACAACAATAAGTGTTGGTGAGGATGTGGGGAAAATGGTACACTCATACATTGCTGGTGGGACTGAAAATTGGTGCAGCCAATATGGAAAGCAGTATGGAGATTCCTTGGAAATCTGGGAATGTAACCACCACTTGACCCAGCTATCCCTCTCCTCGGACTATACCCAAAGGACTTAAGAACAGCATACTACAGGGACACAGCCACATCAATGTTTATAGCAGCACAATTCACAGTAGCTAAACTGTGGAGCCAACCTAGATGCCCTTCAGTGGATGAATGGATTTTAAAAAGTGACATATATACACAATGGAATTTTACTCAGCAATAAAAGGGAACAAAATCATGGCATTTGCAGGTAAATGAATGGCGTTGGAGAAGATAATGCTAAGTGAAGTCAGCCAATCCCAAAGAAACAAATGCCGAATGTTTTCTCTGATATAAGGAGGATGACTCATAGTGGGGTAGGGAGGGGAAGCATGGGAGGAATAGATGAATTCTAGATAGGGAAGAGGGGAGAGAGGGAATGGGAGGAGGCAGGGGATTAGCAAGGATGGTGAATGTGATAGACATCATTATCCAAAGTGCATGTATGAAGACATGAATTGGGTGTCAATCTACTTTATATACAAACAGAGATATGAAACATTGTAATGCATTCCACTTTTGTGTATTTAAAAAAATAAAATCAATTTAATAAGAAAGAAAAAAAAAGGTTCCTTTAGCTCACAGTTTCAGAAGCTGGAATTCCAAATGTCGCGGAGCCAGCTGTGGTGAGGACCCTGTTGCAGGTGGTAACATAAAGGCAGAAGCACACGAGAGAGGAAGAAATCACACCACAAGATGAGAAGCCAGAGAAGAATATAGGAGTCAAATTCAGGCTCTTATACCAACTCACTCTTGTGAAAACTAACTCAGGAGCTCCATGAGAATTTTCTTAATCTTCTAAAGGCAGTGCCCCCACTGACTTAAGAATCTCCCGCTAGGCTCCACCAACTCTTAGTCTGGTCACAATGGGGAACAAAGCTTCTAGCACATGAATTCTTGGTGGACAAAGCACAGCAGAGAAGGTGATAAAATATGCCAAAGCCTGCTTACAAAGTCAATAAGATGAAAACTGAAAGCGTATTTGATTTTGCCACACGAACCACTGTTAATGGCACATGATCCAATTCCTCTTCCTTTCATCAATGAGTGCTTGAGGTCCCATCACACAGTACTTCTTGAACTTAGTTTTCATCCTTTTGTGTTATAACCAGCAATATGTTATGACTGCTTATGCAGCTTGTCCAAGTTAAATCCAATAGGAGGAAAGAGTTGAAGAAGTCATATTAAAATCCATTAAGTGTCAGAATATGGCACACCAGAAAATTAGTGATAAATATTAGGACACAGCTCAAAGATTTCTGACTAATAACTAAAATAATAATTTTGACTTCTTTGCACCTACAGCAGTCCGGATAGAGTAGGTTATGCTGTCATAACAAACAACCCCACAACCTCAGTGATCTGACACAGTCTACGTTTATTTCTTGCTTACTCAAAGCCCACTGTGGATCTTGGCACCTGTCCCAGATAACTATCTTCTTTGTGTTGTGTTTGTACTCCAAACAGCTCTAAACTGTACAAACACATTTCCATAATCACCACAGCAGAAAAGAGAGTCCTAAAGGGTCTCCCACCAGCAATTAAATGGTCTGGTACGGAAGTGACTCATGTTCAACCACAACCCACTGTCCAAACGCATCACCTGCCCAATCTCAGGGGGAATCAGGAGAAGAATCTTCCCATGTGATTAAGTAGATGAGCATGACAAGTCTCCCCACAAGCAGGATTTCAGTTCTTCAAAGGATCTGACATCTAATCATACATTTGACCACCAAGACTTCCCAATAAGGTAGACACAGACATTATCAGAATCTCCTTTTATAGATGTAGAAATTGGGGCATCAAAAGTTTCATCAACTTACCTAATTAGTGGTAATATATAATTTAAATCTCTGTAATGAGGATTGCCTCCCAGTTTTATAAGCTTTCTTTCCACAAGTCCACCTTGACATTAACTGGTAGAAAAATCATTTGGGTCACTGATATCTGAGGTTATTTTGGTATATACAAAATATAAAGAGAATAGAACACTATATAATTCTCTAAGTACATTGTGCAAAATAGGTCCCTTTGAAATAGCTGAGATCAATCCTTTCAGACATATTCTTGGCAATGACTAGCTAATGCCTCAAATGAAAGTCAAAGGGGCTTAGAATGGAAGAAGGCTCGGGTTTTCCTAATAACACTTGAGTCTCCTGTCTCTGCATCTGTCACTGAAGATTAGCCCTTAGAATAGGTGTGTGTGAACTTCCTTCATGTTCAAGATGAACTCTAAGTTTCAACATTCCCTACAGTTCTAATTTGCAGGTTGCTGACAGCCAGTTTTAAGGAGACCAGGCTTTATGACTTATGTGTTAAGCCTTAAGGTACAATTTCATCCTCCCAGATATGTGGGATCTTGGTATGGTTTTATGGCAACAGGAAAAAGCTGCACTGGGAGATTTCTTTCTCATGAGTTACTTCATTCAGCAGCACAAAAATGCCAACACTTTTTTTCCAAAAACAATGTGTATCCAACCCCTAGATTCCTAGATCAAAATGAAATATCACTTGGAACTGAGATAAAAGAATTACTTAGAATGATAAGACTTTTCTCCAAAGATGATATATTCAGAAAGAGAGTTCAAAGAGCAATTAGCTAAACTCTTATTTTCTTTCTTTCAATCCTTAAATTCTATACTTTAATTCTTAATTTAAAAGTTGCGGGTATGTCAACGAAGTACTAAGCAAGAGCTTCAACTGGTATCAGGTCAAACCCTTGAAGTTCTGTCCACAATTTCCTTTTCCTTGGTTTATTGTTTCTGAAGAGAGAGGAAAAGGAAAGGAATTTCTTATGTCAAGATAAATGGCTCAGGTGGCTGGGGTGTGGCTCAGCCATAAAGTGCTTGCCTCCCACGTGTAAGGCACTGGGTTCACTCAGCACCATATAAAAGTAAATCAATAAAATAAAGATGCTGCATCCATGCACAACTAAAAAATATTTTTTTAAAAAAAGATAAATGGCACATATATCCAAATCTCACAGTAGTCAACCAACTACCATTCCAATCCCAGACATGGACAAGCACATTCAGTTCAAAACTCAGCATCTTTTTCTCCACACCTTATGTAGTAAAGACACTTATATTGTAAAATTAACTTTGACTCCCAAAGAAGGAACCCTACAGCTCATTCCAGAAAGTCCTGGAAACTCTTCTCTGAGAAATGGATAATACTTAGTCTTTGACTAAATGCTGCTATGGTTCTTCTGACCACGTAATAAAAGAATACAAAAACGTGTTTATAAAATTGTATAGAACTGTTTCCAAAAACTCACTTTTTGTCTTTGTCAGAAAAAGCTCTACTCAGAGATGTAGCATGAGCCTTGAAA